>NC_138825.1:99730884-101180605 GCF_965183815.1 Platalea leucorodia | reverse complement strand
TCAGCAATTCAGCCAGCTCAAAGGTGACCTGAGATATTCAGGTGCAACTCACAGTGGTTTCAAAGTATGTTTTGCAATGGAAGGATGTGTTGTGCAAAGCATTTCAGGGCTGTGTTCAATTTTGAAAATTAATATGAAATTAATGAACTATCATCTTAGATGCACTCTGGTGTTAGCAACAGTGCCACAAAGTAATGATATCAGATGATTTATTAGGATGCTGCTAATATGAATTGCAGCAAGCATAAACTGGATCCAGACCCTCAACCATAAACAACACAATAACATAATTTAAAAAACCCACAATAATTTGTGAGACATACTATGTAGCTTACTCGTGGGAAGGCTGTCTGCATTGATCACAGAATTTGTTCCTCTTTCTTTTACGGTGCCTGAAACCCACCCAGTCAGTTTGCTGCCTGCCTGCTGTTGCTAACAGCAAAGTATGCGGTCCTTGTACCTTTCTGCACCGTTGCAAGCATCGTGGCCTGCCTGCTCCCTGAGAAAGGCCAGATTCAGATAGCACCGGGCCCGTGCCACAAGGAGATTCTCTCCAAAACAGAGATCTGTGAAAAGGAATTTGACTGGAGTACCAGGGACAAGGTTAACGAAAATAGAGTTAACATTTCTATCTGAAATGTCGTTCTTCAGTCTTGGGGTGAGGAAGGGTGGTGGTGTTCAAAAAGCACTGCACAGCAATATGGATTTTTGTGATAGCGTGCCCAAAGTAAGCCTCACATAGGTTACAAGAAATCAATACTCTTGCAGTGTAAGGTAGGTCTTTAGCATTATTCCCTACTAGGTTATTGATATAATGGTAGGTGTCTCTTTAGCAAAGCCTGACCTAAGGAAGCAGTTGCATTAGAGGATTCCTCTTTTTTACTGTTTATAGCAAAGCAGGTGTTAAATGACACACTCTGCAAGATATCCCTTAAAGAATTATAATCAGTGCTTGTGAAAGGAGTGAAGATACTGGGATGAAAACTGATGAAAATGAAACTGTCAGTAATGCACAAAATAGACTTAACAGAGCACTAGCAGTAAAGGCCTTTCATTACATCTGTGCCTTAATTTCAGTACACACCCATTAAAAGGGTTGATTTTGATGTCCTAAAACTGAGCTGTGAAGATTAAAATCCATTGATTTTTCTTACCAAAAAATGGGAGAAGTAAAGCAGAAGAACGCCTTTACTTCTCAGTATTTCTTATTTATAGTCTCTGTTTGTTTTCTTTAAGCCTCACAGCAAAGTTTGTAATTACTACCAAACATGGCAAAATTTGCTTGGATTTTGGCAATGATGGGAATGGAAATCTCTGAATCTTTGAACTGCAGACTTGGTCTGTTGGAAGGGACCTCAGGAGGCCTCCAGTCCACCCTCCTGCTGAAAGCAAGGCTAACAATAGGATCTGACCAGGTTGCTCAGGGCTTTATCCAGTTGGGTCTTGAAAACCTCCAAGGATGGTGACTGGACAACCTCTCTGGGCAACCTGCTCTATTGCTGGGCTGTCCTTATGGGAATAAGGGGTTTTCCCTATATCCAGTCAGAACTGCTCTTGTTTCAGTTTGATCATTGTCTCTTGTCCTGCCACCATTGTGAAGAACCTGGCTTCATCTCCACAAGACCCTCCCTGTAAGGCACTGGGGACTGCTGTAAGATTCCCTGAAGCCACCTTTGCTCTGGGCTGAACAAGTCCAGCTCCTTCACATACCTGAACATCTTGGTGGCCCTCCCCTGGACATGCTCAGGAGATGTTTAATGATAGATGTATTTGTACTGTTGGGATTGGCAACTTCTTTCTATATAAGCCTTTGAATACAGTTAAGTTTCTGGAGGTGAGAACCATTAAGCAAACATAATGAATGTGAATGGGCCCAAACTAGCGACTCCTAGGAGCAATAACTGGCCCTGTAACATGATAGATCAACAGAATTGAGCAGAAGCCTCCATCTACAGTCTCATAATATCCAGTGTGGTATGTTGTTACCATGTACTTAAGCTCCTGTTCTAAAAGAATCTGCATAATTTTACAGGAAATTTCAGCTATAGCTGTCTATTTTAACCTTCAGAATATGTGTGCGTCTGTCTTTCATGAATCTTGTCATTAGTATTTTATGTAGGAGTGAGTCATTTCCTGAACTTGGAAATTATTAAAAACTTTTAAAGAATGAAAGTAACTTTGAATTAAAATGATCTGATAGATAAGAGATAATGACTTTTAAAATGTTACTTTACTCGATACTGTGAGAATTAAATGAAATACATCAGCTTACCGAAAAATAGGTGTTTTAAAATATTTGCATAAAAATAGTGCTATTCAACAAAATTATACTCTTCTGCCTATACTTAAATATTTCTAAAATGTTGAAGTAAAGCGTGAAGCTTTACTTTTCTATTGGAAACCATAGTCTTAGTGTCAAGATAGTAGTAAGAATAATGGAATATGGCTCTATCGGTGCCTTAATTTAAATTGATAAAACTATCGGCTTTATTAGGAGTAATTTTGTGCTTATTGACTTCAGCAGATTTTCTTGTTCTGTAAGGATGCCATTGAAACCAAATTTTAACCTTAAAAAGCATTCACCACTTTTTAAAAAAAGAATTGGCTGATAAGATTAAAAGATTAGTAGTGACAATCTAAGATTATTTAAATTTAATTTTGAGGGAAGAAGACTAGCATAAAAATGGTTTTCTGCACCGTCTTCACTTCTAGTTGATTGCTGAAATGTGTTCTTCTATCTAGTACCGAATCAGGTGGTGGTAGTTCACTCTTGCTGTGCATATCAGTGTTATCTGGTATTATGCAGAGCAAGTATCTGCTCTGCCAACTATTTTGTCCTCCCTGAAAGTGTAAAATTCTTAATTATTACCAACTGAGGGTAATTTTTGTTCAGGGTGATAATCAGTTTCTCAAGGTTTGGAAAGTTCTCCCAGAATTCCGGTGCTTTCAGGAGAAAACTGCTGCACCCATCCAGTGTCCCCTGCATGGTTGGATGGCCTTTGTATTTCCTATAAAAGCATTGGTGCTTGCTTTTGAAAAGACTTCTGCATTTTGGAAAACAAATATGCTTTTGAAAGAAAATGGCAGTTTATAAGGAAACCTACTGTATGACACTGGAGTGTGGGGGATTTTCTTGACATGGGATAGCATTGTTATGCCCAAAAGAAACAGAATTTGTGGAATAGGCAATTTTCTGACCTATTTTGTGCAATTTAAATTCCATCAGTTTCTTCTTCCTTGCTGGATTTCACTGTTAATGTGGCTTCTTCTTATAAGTATCAGGGTGGAAATTAGCTCTGCAATTGCAAAAACAAATGTAAAAACACAGTAGTGAAATCTTTTCCTCCAGAGTGACGCAGCAAGTAACTAATCCTGCAGCAGTTATTGCAGCTTTAATTAAAGGTAGATACACATTATAGAATACCTCTTTTGAAGTAACTGCCTTGTCTTGGTCGCCTTAATCAAAACTTGGGACCCTAATACCATACTGGCTTTTTCTTTCCCCAAGGTCAATACTCCCTTCTGCTGCAAAATAGGCAAATGTATGGGGAAATGTACCCCCCTCCAAAAAATAAAAAAATAAAAAGGACTTTTAACACATTTAAAAGCTAGAATATTCTATGACATTTATGGGGCCCACTCTTTCTGCATCAAAATCTGTAGTTTATGATCAAATAACTAGTCTGATTTATAGAAATCAGTATACAGAAATGACCTTATCACTGTAAATGTCTTTTTACTTATGAATGTATATCATATGCATTGTTCAAATTTGGCACTCTTCTTCCTCCAGCAATTGAGCCTAACTATGTTTGCGTTGACTAGATCGAGTGTTGCTGAGTGAATGGGCAGGCTAATGAGGGCATACAAGAGTCATCTTTGGTTTCTAGGGAATGCAGAAATGGATGTCCAGTTGGTTGTCAGATCATGACTGTGGCTTTGCATACAAATCCTTAAATCTGGTGAGGATTTTTCAGCTAGCACAGGCTTTATGTTTCAAAATGTAATCCCTATTCCAGCTCTGGAAGTGAAACCTACTTTTCCTTGCAAGACTGCTTTGATGCTTTGCAGAATTAACTCCAGAATTAATAATCTAAATGGTTTAAGAACAATTCTACTAGTGAAGACAATGAGGGTTTCCCTGTTCGTTCCCAAGTTATAATATACATGCATAGTAGTGCACAGGCATCCCTCTCATGCCACCAACTTACTGACCTGCTTGCTTATGTATTTATTTCTCTCCTCCCCTCTTCATAAAGATAGACATGGCCATTCTAGTCAGTGTTGGGTTTTAGTTTTTATTACTCATTCTTGTACTTTCTTTTCTGTATATTTCTGATATATCAGCCTTTGCAACCACAGATGCTGCAAACAGATTAGCGTCTTAGATATCTGCCATAGGAAAATGTTAGAATGATTTTTGAAGGCTGTACTGTTGATTTTGAATATTTCATGTATTCATGTCAGTGTACGCTAATGAATCCATTCAGGATTTCTGTCTTACATTTAAATAGATCCTTGAATGTAATGAGCACCTATTTCTAAAAGATCTGAAGGAAAGAAAAGGTTAAGAAGAAATTACAGAGTTCAGAGTGAGGGGGACACAAGTAATGTAACAGAACTATTTGAGAACAGACTTACTTCTTTGATCTTTTTACCTAACACACTTGATCTGTCTTGGCAGATTTCTGCTCAGACATAAGTGAAACAAGACAGATGAACAAATAGGGTTGCCATGTTCAGTTAACGTTGTATATCTCGGAAACAAGACCAAGTAGAAGGTGCTGTCTGAAAGTGATGAGGTCCTTAGAGTCAAGATAAACTTTTGTGGGTTTCAGTCTTTCCTTTCAAATTTAGATAAAGAAATATAATTTGTACTGTTAAAAAACACATTTACGTTTTATTTTCAAAAACTCAATAAAATGAATGAGGTAGTGCATGGGCATATTACCTAAGATTTTTGAAAGAATTGAATTATTTCCTGCTATTCAGTTCCTCTTTGAGTGGTGGGTCTGTAAAGAGTCTTTTTATCACCAGGTGACATGTTATGGTAAAGCCAAGTCCTTTCATTTTTCTACTTCAGGAGCTGTCTTTTTACCTTTCCTAATGACCTTGTTATTTTACTTTTATTTTTTGTAGGTCAGCTCTCATTAATATTTCTAGTGTTTTAAGTATGTTTGGCATAAGTACTAAGCAGGTAGGATTACTTAGGAGTAATCCTACTAAGCAGGTAGGATTCAAAAAGGTAGTTCAGACAACTGACTGGAGACATAACTTTTACCTGGGTGTGTGCAACAGCATTTACGAAATTTTGTAAGTGAGATAAACGTTTCAGTTCCAGAATAATATGAGTGATTGTAACTTAACAATTACACCATTAAAGTTGAGGTACAGGTAGTTTAAAGATTGAAAATGGTAAAGCATGCTCACTATCAAGCCTGGTCTGATACCTGTGAAAGGCTTTATTTGATTTGAATTTGCACCTGAGACATCTCATTGGAACTTTTCATGAAGACTCTAGTGGATAAGAATATTATCTTTAAAAGTTACACAGATACCTGTTCTTCATCTGTTATTTCCTCTAATGCTTCAATACTAGTACTTCCCAAATTGCTAATGATACGTCAATAGTATATCATCTCCAAAATATCATTAGCAGAACATTGCTTTTCCCAATCAGAAATATTTAGTTTATCCCCATAGGTTGAAGGACTCTAATCTTCTTGAACCAAGCTCTCACCAGCAGAGGAAATTTCATCCTGGTAAGAGTGCTTAATCAGTATGGATCCTGAAGTCCTCAACTCCTTCAGCTCTCCAAAGTCTGCTTATTGACTCCTTCAAGCTCTTGAGCCATTAGTTTTAGAGAAGATGAAGAAAGATGAAGAAGCCCCTTGTACAAAAAACATCTGAATTTTATTTATGCACACCGCAGTTACATTTTGATGGTTTCATTTTTCCACTGTATTCATATTGCTATTCCCCCTTTCCTTTTCCTCATATAACCAATAGCTACATACACCCACAACACAACTTTTTGCCAGACTTTGGTACTTGTGACAAATGTCACACAAGCAATCACCTGACTTCTCAAAAAGAAGATCCAGTGGCTTTGAAAAGCCTTACAGGTTAAGTGGTAACACATGGAAAATAGTAGAAATTTTTGATGTGTAAAAAATATTAGTGTATTAGCTGCCCAGTGCAAGCTTCAGTGAAGAGTTTCATATATATGTTTATACAATACAATAATTTATGTCTTTTCTGTTTTATTCAGGTCATTGCCATTGTTATGGATATGTTTACAGATGTGGATATCTTTAGAGAAATTGTGGAGGCATCTGCTAGAGGGATTGCAGTGTATCTTCTGCTTGATGAGTCAAACTTCAGTCACTTTCTGAAAATGACGGAGAAACAAGGCTGTCAAGTTCAGAGGCTCAGGGTAAGGCTTCCTGTGTTCCTGTGCATGAACATTCACCACTCATTCCTCCACAACCTACTGAAAAGGGACTGTTATTCAAAAAGTGATTATTAAGTACTGCTTTTTCAAATTAACTAAGAGGTATAAATAAGTAAGCTCCCAACAGAACCTTCTCTACAAATGTTTTTCTCATTAGAAAGATTATCTTTTTCATGTATCAAAACAAGAGTATTTGATAGAATGCCATAATTTTTCATATATTATTTATAAAATAATTTTCCATTATTATGTATTTAGGAATACTACATGTTTGAAAAACTTAGCTTCTTTTTGCTTTCTCTTAAAGTAGTCTGCAAATAGAGTCATAAAGCTTATGTAAATTAATAAATTGCATACTTCATTTTATGATCTTTCTCTTTAAAGTTATTATCTATTAAAATACTTTAAAAGGCCCAAGATTCTTTTTTATTACTGTTTTCCTTAAATCTATATTATCATGTCTGTCTGCATCATGTCTTAGAGTATTACTTTTGTACATGAAATATGTAGTTTTATCCTCTAAGAAAGATAACAAGAAGACTAACGTTCACATTTTTCACAAGATGTCCTGTGCTGCCCTAATATTTAACAGGGATTAGAATCCAAACCATGAGCTGCACTGACCTGACGTAAATGCTTCATAAATACTTCTAGATTTACTGTACTGTAGATAGCACTGAAGAAGTTCCAAGGATGTTGCCAGAGTTTATTTGCAAAGCTCTGAGCACTGCCTTGGCTGAACTTCCATATAGTTCCATTTGCAATTCCTTGTTTCTCTAACTGGTTAGGCTATGTTTGCTCCTCACAAAAACATTATGAAAGCTCTTCTTAGCAGCATGCATTTTAAGAACCCAGTCCAAAAATCAGATAGAGGTGTGGTGTATTTCTGAGGATAAAGAAGGCTTTTTGTTAGAATTTTGGAGCAAACCTGTATTTTTTACCAGTTTTTGCTCTGAAATGTTGACTTAGGTCCTTAAAAGTATTCCCACACCACTTTCCATGCTTGTTTCTTGTGTATGAGTGTGTGGGATTGTCCTCTGGTGGCGTAATACACACAGCCATGGGAACTTTTGGAAAGAAAACACTAAAAATATGTTGTGGGTCTGTTAACACTGGTCATGATTGCCTTCATGAAGTCAGTATTTGGCAATATTTCCATACTCTGGAACTTGAGATACCACTATTTGCTGATTACTTGGGTAACTATGCCATAGATGTTGCCAAAAATGGTGTACGTCTGTTTATGGCATGAGTTTTATCCTCCCAAAATAAAATAAATTAGGAGCATGCCTTTCAAATGATATCTCAAAAAATGCCATGGTTTGCCTTTTCAAATTAGTTCTGTGCAATGTGTATCTACAGCTGTTTCAAAAGCCTAACTTCTTTTGGGTGTGTTCGAGGTTGTCTTTTTAATAAGGTTTTACAGACCTACAGGCATTTATACTGTGGTTGAAAGAATTAATGTACATACATTAGAGTGGATTTTGTATGGATTAGTGTGGATTGGAAAGGTTTGGACTTGGCCTCTCCAATGACATTATGTATTATATGTTTCTGTTTCGTAACTGTGGGAGAAATAAAATACATCTTTACTCTGCAAGGTTTACTTAGAATACTTCAAGGTTTATCAGAAAATGAAAAATATATGCCAAATAGAGTTGTGTGCTGGGTTTCCAGTTTAGCTTGTAATAAAGCTGTTTGAATTAATGGTCTTCTCATCCAAGTGCAACTCCCAGTGACTGTTGCTCTGGGAATAGAAGCTTACTACTTCCACAGTAATTCTCCTGTGCCATTCTTGAGGATGAAGAGAAACTGCTGGTGACTATGAAAGAACAGTCAGTACTTTGGAGAAGTTTTCTCCCTTTCTCTTTCTCCCATCGCCTCAAGGTTCACAAAAAACAGACCATCTTTAACTGTTTGTGGTCTTGGCTTTTGGTCCTCCCCTTCTGTTCAGTGAAAGCAGGAATAGGACAGAGATGTATGGATCTGCTTCTTTTCCTCAGGGTGTAGCACCAGCAGCACTGGTCTTGTTATTCTCTGGCATGATTTGGTTCCGTCTTGCAGGAGTATGGCAGACGCTCCTCATGCCATGCACTCATGATGAGGAATTTCTGTAAAGCTTTTCTAACTAAATGCCTTCTCTGGCTCTTTTTCTCTTCCTTTGGATCAGTAAAAAATGAGATGCAGTGATGAGCAATACTGTATTTTTGAATTCAGACTTACAATTCAGTAGTCTGTATGGAAAAAAAGAGGATTTTATTCGTAAATCTACAGTAAATGTCTGTGCAGACAGTTTTTCTCATCTGTAGTCTGACTGCATATCAGGACATGTTTCCCTCTTTATTGAAAGATATAACTGAAAAAATGGAGTGACTATATAATCTGTGATTATTGTGGATTCTGTAAAGGAGAATATGAAATCAGGGGTTTACTAGGAGCTTTTTCGGTCTTTCCTACAGCATTTCTTCTTGTGGGTTGATTTTTACTTAATGTTCACCTTGACATCACCAGTGGAACTCAACTCAAATAAAAAATTCAGGTTTTATACTTTCCCATTTCTCGTTCCCCACTTTCATTTATCTGCTTCCTGACTGCCCTACATTTTTCCCCCTTAATTAATGTGTTTCTCTTTTTTTCTCATCTCTGTCTAAGCTTCTTTTGATTAACTTTTTCTCCGGTCTGACTTGTTGTTTGGTCAGCAATTCCTTTGCATAGAAAGATGAAGAGTCATTACAGATTCTGACTTTTTCCAGGTGATTTTTCAAAAACTAATAGCTGAATTTTTTGAGAGCTGCTTTTTTTTCTGCTACTGACAGGTGCTGCAGCAAACTGTGAAATAGATTTGCACTGCAAAATGCAGCACTGAGACAACAATCCCGAGAACCACCAAAATGCTCAGTGCAGTAACTTAATTTTGGATTAGAAAAAATGAACAAGTGTAGGCAATGTTGTTTAATGCCTAAGAAGTCAATCAAGCTCCTCAGCTGATGCCAGGTCTTCGTGTTTTATTTGATATGAGGTGAGGCATGTGGCAGAGACTCCATGCTTTGCAAAAACCTATTTTTACTTCTTTGGCAATAACGAAGAATCATCTTGCTACAGGAGGATATTGAAAGCAATCTGGCAGGAACTGTTTATCGCCTGATACTCCTTTCACTGTTTTTAATGAATTGCAGGAATGAGAAAATAGAACCACTAATGAACCGATTTTGCTTTACTTTTGTGAAGTCTACTCCCAGATATGCATACTTAAATGCATAGTAGGAGCTGCTCGTGAGACCTGATTGCTGCTTGTTATGTCTCACCAATGTTATCAAAATCATCAAAAGTTTTCCAGTACTTCCAAGTCTAAGTCAAATTTGGTTATTAAATAGATGTGCACAGCACAATGTTGTATCTGTGAGCAAACTTCTGTGCTAAGGGACTCCAGACTCCAGTGAAGTCATTGAGATTTTGTCTTCAGTGGTCATTGAATCAGATTCGAGGTCAGAATAGAAGCGAACTTAAAAACTGCTTAGTTTTTGTACACCAACTATTATCCCTTAGTAAGAAGAGAGGCCCAGGTTAATAAATAATATTGGTAATGATGAATAATATGAAAAATGTGTCTTTTTTTCCTTTAAAACTGTTAGGCTAAGTATTAGGTAGACATCCATTTTCTTCTTTGTGCATTTTCTTGACAGCAAGTACAGGGTGAGTAATTGTACACTGATAAAAACAGACTCTACAAATAAAAAGTGCTGAAATGAAATGTTTGAGACCATATATTCACTGTACTTATCTATCACATTGGAGGGTTTCTACTGATTAAAATATATGTGTAACACTGAATTATACTTCAAAATTTTAAATCATGCTTATGTGGCTCTCTCTGGGAAGATAGTGGTGCAGTCGTACAGAAAAAGAGGTTAGAGCTTGTTTCCTGTTCATCATTTGGGTGTCATTTAACTGGATAGCCCTGATGGCTATCCTTAAACTGCAGCCACTGGATGTTTTAAATGTCCCTGAGTGTCCTACACCCTGCTCTTGGAGGAGGGAGAAGATCCTGTGTCTGGCTTCAAAAACCTCCTAAAACATCAAGTCCTTGATTAAATTATTCTTGCATATGCATCCACTAACAGTCACTGATGAAAACTGGTTACAGGACCAGACAGACTTTCCATTTGACTCGCTATGGCCAATTCACATACTTCTGCGTGTCCCGTTGGGCTAGCTAGGATCCTTCATGATGTGTGGTTTATGGTTTCCCCATGATTTTCCTCTCAGGATTCATAAAGGATTCAGGATTGCTTTACCCATGATGATGCATAACACTTCTGCAGTGATCAGTGACACACTACTTTTAGTGCTGTTAGCAGAGGAGTCCTGTAGCCCGAGGATGAAACCAAGTAGGAAGGTGAAGCCCAGCATTTCAAACCAAATGGGGCTTGCAATTCAGTGCGTATATATTTACTGCTTCTAATCCTAAGTGGAATGCACTGTTATTATATATCCTCAAATACTGTCTGTATTTTGGGCAATTATTCAAAGTATGCATCCCTGGCACGTAATTAGAGGGTTTGAAGTAGGTGAAGAATGCCAGATGAACTGTGAAGGAAAAGGAAGTGTTATGTGCGAAAAGTGAGTGTGATCTCTGGCACATGCCTTTGTAATGCTGCCACGTTCCCATCTTGGAGCAGATGACCTACCGAGACAGGGAGAAAGTTGGCAGGATTAAGGAAGCAGGACAGAAAAGCTGCAGGAGGAATAATACTGAAGAGAAGGAAGCGAAAAAAGAGAACAGAGGAAGCAGTGACTATGATTTTTTTAAAAAACAGCAATTTAATGTAAACTTTATTCCTTTTATAGATATGCCTACTTGAAGTTATATTTCAGCCTATGAGTACCTAAGGCAAAGCTTTTTTTTATATAGTATGGTAATTTGCAAGCCATTAGCTTTGCTTGTGCCTCCAGCAGTCCAGATTCCCAAGTGATAGCCTGTCCAATACCAATCAGGCCTTATCTCAGTAAGATTTGATGTGTTCAACTGGCACGTCTTTAGGCCAGCATTACTTGTTATGGTTATTTGAAAATGTATAAGCTGCCTCTCAAGTTAACTTTTTCAAATTATAATGACATAAATATAATTTAATATAGTTAAATATAGATCTGACCTACAAATATAATTACATGGTATATAGAATTGGGTAAAACTGTCATTGAAGTAAATGCAAATTTAATGACTAATTCACAAAATTTTATTTTATAGTAAACAAGGGTTTACTATTGTGATAATCTTTAGAATGGGTAAATTCCAGTATTTTCTTTTTTTCTTTTTCAGGAATTACTTTTTCCACACTATTTAACTTTCAAATAAAAGCTTTTTATTTCATTACTTAAAGCTTGAGTAGCTGCTGCAGAAAGAATAATTTTCTTCAGCGGGATTGGCTTGTTCAAAGTTCAACAAAAGCCACACTAGAAAAGCAGGGAAATGGACTTTCATTGATAAGAAAACTGCTAATCAGAGTGCAGAAAACTTGAAAGACACGATGCTAGATTGTCAAAAGTGATTAGCAGGTAGAGATGCAAAATTATGTTAACCTCCCATTCAATAATACAAATTGGATTGTTATTGTTCCTGATTCTTTTTTAGCTGTTCCTGAAAATAGACCTAAGCATCCACCTGTATTTTCACTTTTAAAATTTTACCTTTTAAAATTTTACAGCACTTCTAGATAATACTTCTTTTATTTGTCTAATTAAGAGATAAACTGTATGTTTTATGTTTCTAGCATATTTGCAAGACATTTAGGTCACAAACAAAACATTTTTAAATGCTGTCTTTGTACATTTTAACTGAGTTACATTTTTGTTCAAACAGAGCTTGTCAAAAATGCTAAGTCAAAACTCACCTAATAAATAAATAGCATTTAAAGAATTCTGATAGCTTGAGTTAAACCATGATTTGCCAACTCAGCAGCTTTTAAGTGTAGCTCTTGCTTCTTTGATTTGATTTTTCTTTTGATAAAAGTTTTAAGATACCAACAGTGAAATATATACTGATTTAGAAAGCACGTGTTATTTGGAAATATGCTTTTATTTCATGGAGATTCTCTCCTCATTTTTTGAATTGTCTGTTTGGAAGGATAAAGTTCATTGGATTGTAGTAGGTACTATCATTAAAACTCCTACAACTTCTACCTATTAGAACTTCATATGCTTTAGGTAGAGGTGTAAGTGCTCCCATAGACAATAAAGGTTTATGTAACTGTACTGCAAACTCAGTCATACTATATAGGCTGGAATCTTAAATACTTTTGTAAGTTTAAACATCTCTACAGCTTCCTGAGGAGGGGAAGTGGAGAGGGAGGTGCTGATGTCTTCTCCCTGGGATCCGGTGACAGGATGCGTGGGAATGGTTCAAAGCTGTGCCAGGGGAGGTTTAGACTGGACATTAGGAAGCATTTCTTTACCAAGAGGGTGGTCAGACACTGGAACAGGCTTCCTAGAGATGTGGTTGATGCCCCAAGCCTGTCAGTGTTTAAGAGGCATTTGCACAATGCCCTTAACAACATGCTTTAACTTTTGGGCAGCCCTGAAGTGGTCAGGCAGTTGAACTAGGTGATCATTGTAGGTCCCTTCCAACTGAAATATTCTGTTCTGTTCTGTTCTATTCTATTCTATTTATTTTATTCCCGTGATTTTGCTGAATTTACCCTGCACACACTCTTACCCATGTTGCTTCATGAACAGCCCTAATCCCTCTGTACCTGGCCTTTGCAGAGCACTTGTCTGCTATGATTTTCAACCTGTCCTTGTAGCAGTCCCATGAAGCAAGACATTCCTCTGTATTCACAAGTCTTATATTCCACTATTTCCATATATACAGTCTATGTATTAATCATATAGATTCTGTTTTCTTACTGCCAATGCTAAACTACAGTTTTAACTCCCACTGGAATACTTGTAAATTACCACAAATTAGCATTGCTAGAACAAATATTGCAAGGCTAGAAACTACAGTAAATATTGTGATCATTCACAGCTATATTCCAAGCTATATTCATGTCTTGTGAAGGATTTTGTATCTCACAGCCACATGAGGTAGATGCTGTAGGTTGGTTTGCATTGAATATAAATTTTATTTTTTCTATAAATAAGCACCTTTCTGTAAAAATTTCTGATAAATGGTATTGTATTTTTTTTCTACATCCATATAGGAACTTTTTGAAAATCATTATCGATACAGTCCAGAAGGTGTTGTAACACTTCTTTTGAATTTTTTGTTTCTAAGAGCTTAAAAAAACAAGGCGGGGGGGGGGGGGGGGGGCGGGGAAGACACTGGCTTAGCTGAATCAATTTCATCCACAGTCTGGGAGAAAAATTGACCACATTTTTGAGGTCCAACATGGAAAATTTCCCAAATGCAATTCACTGAGTTCACGAGTAAAACATAAAGCTTCTTAATAGAATTCAAACTTAACTGCTGCGTCGAGTTTGTGCTACCTATGCGTATTGTGATAGCATCTCTGAACTTAGAAAGTGATTGATCCCATGGTGCAAAGCTGATTGAGAAATCTTACTAGTGGTAAAACTGCAAGGGATTCTGGCACAAGGTGGTATCATTCAATGGATCATCTCAGATTGGGGCATCTGTGTTTGTAGGTATAGCAGCCTTTTTCTATTAAAAGAAAAGTGATTCTGGCTCTTTAGATGTTGTCTCTGATTAGCTGAGATGCTTGAAAATCTTCTAAATGTTGTACATCAGACAATGAAAAGAATTTTTTTTTTTTTTTTGCAGTACAAAATCTCTTTCTCTTGTCAAAGACTTCTTGTGCCAGAACCTTCATTTCTGGGAGCGGTGGCTATGGAAAAGCAGAATTTCATTTTCTGTGGCCTAGGGAATCTCATCAGTCTTGAAGACAAAGCAATAACTTGCCATTTTGGGTCCTTAGGGGACAAGTTTGATCAGAGTTTACTTCCCTGCAGATTTTATTAATATGCAATAATATAACTCTTCCCCTACTGTACCTCTGCTTTTAAACCCCTGGATGCTAAATATGGAATATAGTATACAAACTGAAATATTTCAATTGTCTTTTTCAGAACATGAGGGTGCGGACAGTAAAAGGACAAGATTACTATTCTAAAACAGGAGCAAAATTCCATGGAAAAATGGAACAAAAATTTATTCTTGTTGACTGTAAGAAAGTCATATATGGTTCTTACAGGTAAGATCAGTCACTGAGGTGTCCGTAGAAAACCTGTCATCTCAGTAATTCTCCTATTACAAATTTGGATTTTTTTCTATTTCTGAAAATTCTCCCAGGGAACTCCATGGGAAAATTTTATTATCTTTTCTGTAATTTAACAAGTTATCATAGATACTTATTGCTAGCTAGCCTAACACGGAATCAAATTTTGAGATCCTCTGTTAGTTTTTCACAAATAAGAAATAAAGGATATAGCTTTAGCTACAGCTGGAGACTTGCTAAAAAGAGAGAAAGATCCTGATTTGTCTTACATTGTCTGAATTATTCTTGTTTAACATTCACTCCAGAAAAAGCTGCCAAAATTATTTCATAAGCTGTCTTGGGTAGTTCCTCCGCATAATAATCTTTTAAAGCTAACATTAGACCTGTTCTGTGGCACTCTGTAGTGTATCATGGTCAAATTCAGAATTGCCCAAGTTAAGTTGACATAGTCTCTCCTCATATTTGGCTAAGTTTCTTTATTCTACTTTCCATTTTATTTCCAATGTATGTGTGCAAAGCATAGGCTGGAATAACTTACAGCTTTGCAGAGCTGGAAAAAAACAAAGTTAAAGCAGGGACAGTTTTATGTGACACATTAAGTGTTTTCCTTCTTTTCATGCTACACTTCTCTCCTTTGGCCTACTGAATTAGTTTCTGCCAGCGTAGTGCCTGGGTGCCAGGTCTGCAGCCACTGACTTTCATAGATTTCCACCGCTGTAAGCTTTCAAAAAAAAATCTGGCTTTTTATTTCCTCGGAGACTTGGCCAGCCCCAAATTCAGACTGATGTGTATAAATGGTAGTGAGGTAAGTGACATGTTGAAGAATGAATCAATGTAAGAGAGTCCAGGGAGAGTCTGCCTGCTTTGACATCTACACACAGTGTTAGAGTCTGTGAGAATGTGATAGTTTTTCTCATTTCATTTTGAAAAATAACACTGCTTTAAGACCTAGCACCACAGGGGCTGGAATCATCAGTTGCTGTAGAAATTAAGCTTGATGAGTCTTTTTGAATTCTTGCTCTCTGAACTCAATTTAAAGTTTAATTTTTTTCCAAATATTACAAAATTTGTTATTCTTAATTGTGAAAATTAATAGAAAAGACTTATGCAGCATGATTTGATTTAATCTCAGCACACTATTATTTCCTGAAAAATACAAAACTAACAAAACAAATAAAACTAAATCAGCAAGCTATTTACGTGAATACAACAAACCTGTTTTCTAACATCCAGAAGACAAATGCAAATAAAACAAGTTCATTGATTTAATTTTTTTTCACTTTTTTTTCATGAAAATAGGATAGCAAAACCGATTTTTTCTTTGCTGTAATCTACAAATTGCATGCTTTTGACACCATGATATTAGGCTTGTTGAAACACCCTTAATGTACATGTTAATGTATTTTATCTCATTCTGTAGCTGTAAAGTAGCTATAGCTACTTAGCTTTGAGCATGTGTTCAGCCTTTCTAAGTACAATAGAAAAGAGGAAAATTTCCTTCATCAGAATATCATCATTGCAATTAAAAGAAATGCTCATATCCAATCTGGTGTGCATAGTAGAAAATGTAAACTTTTTAACAATTCTGAGGTGCATCTTTTTGAAAATGTGTTTTGTGTGAAGTACATTTAGAACTGTTGAAGCAGTTCTGCGTATTATTTCAAATGTATTTTTTTCACAACATAACTACACATTAACATTGTCTGACTCAGGAGTAAATACAGTGGGTCTAGTCAATCCTGGCTTAGTCTTTGTAGAGGTAATTTTGCTCCATTAGGTATTTGTATTCCACTGTTCTACATTTGTGAATACTTTTTTGCAATATCCACTTTTTATAAGGGCAATTAAGTAGTTATAGAGTCATTCCTGCTCCCACTGAAAGCAGTGGAAAGTCACCAGCTGAGTTCGACTGGTATTAGATTAGACCTTCCAAATCCAAATTCCATGAATCATACCAACAATTTATTTATTTATTTAGAAAGTATTTGTACAAAACCCAGGTTTGTATGAAAGCTTTCTTATCAAGAAGGACCAGTGTAATACAGTGTTTCTAATGGTCATTTGTTCTTCTTTCAGCTTTATGTGGTCGTTTGAAAAAACCAACCTCAGTATGGTGCAAGTTATCACAGGACAGCTGGTTGAATCCTTTGATGAAGAGTTCAGGACACTGTATGCTCGTTCTTCTGTTCCTAGTTCATTTGCCCCAGAATTAGTGCGGGTAAACAGTCGCAGGACACTCTGGGACAATGATACATACCAACACTCAGTGTCTTCCTTGGCTTCAGTTTCTAGCCAAAGAAACCTCTTTGGTAGGCAAGACAAGGTTCATAAGATAGATCCTATTTGTTGGAAAACTCATGGAAGATATGCAGTAAATGAAATAGATAAATATGGCTTGAGAAATCAAGTCTATAATAAACAACCATTTCATCCAGGTTTTAATATGCAAAATCCAATCCAGCAGTATCAACCTAGTGAAAAAAATGAGCACTGGAAGAGACATAGTTACGCTGGGGAGAAGCCAGAAAGGACACCTTACCTATTGCTCAACAGAGCTATTAATAGAGCCAACAATCCATCAAATACTTGGAAAATGCCATCTGATAGCCTTAGTATTGTTTCTTCATTACGAGGAGGATATGCAAATAACTACAGTACCCCCCAGCAAAGTTTTGCCAGTCAGTTTTCACGACCAAAGATAAATCTTGCAGAAAGAAATTCAATTGTACGGAGGTCTTTTAATGGGACAGATAATCATATCCGCCATCTGCAGCAAAGGATGCCGACCCTCGAACACACAACGAAATCGTTCCTACGTAACTGGCGAATTAAGTCATATTTGAATGATCAATCAGATTATCCAGTAGAGTCTAATGGGTCAGCCTTGGGTGACAGATATGACAGCTATGACACAGCTGAAAATATTAAAGCTCATGCGCTATATTCTCATTCTCGCTTACGATCATCATTGGTGTTCCAGCCAACTTTACCTGAACAGCAGGAAGTAAGCAGCTGTGCAAGTTCTTCAAATTCAACTATAATTGGGTCAGAGGGAAGTGCAACACCTAAAGGGACATCTAATCATGCTCCAAGTGTGGAAAATGGAACAGAAAATATTTTAGAAGAGCTTAACACAAATGTCCCACTTAAATCAGATGCACGAAAAAACCACAGAATTCATATTGCAGACAACACAAAACCTAGCGTAAATTCAGATGCAACGGGTGACTCATCTCTCTACTTGTACACAACACTGTGTGCAGACAAACATGCAGAAAATTTAAAGAACCTTGAAAATGAAAATATGCTAAAAAGGAGAAGTTTTCCCATGTTTAATTCAAAGTCCATATTAGACCCTGGTGCCAACAAACATGCATCCAGTTACGTTTACAGTACATTGATTAGGCATAGACTTAAGCAGCCAGTTAGTCCAAAACTTCCAGAGGACACGCTGAAGAGCTCTAAAAGTTTGCACAGTGTGACCAACCACCTGCCACAGGAGGAAAAGAATCTCAAAGGAGAGCTAAAGAGCCCAACTGCTAGCAAGGCAATCTCTATGGCTGTTCTCACTGAAGCTAGCAAAGAGGAGTCTTCTAAGGACTGCACATCAAAGAAAGAAAGTAAGAATTCCCCAAGTTTTCTAAAGAAAGGATCCCAGAAATTGCGGTCACTTCTTAATCTCACACCAGACAAGAAGGAAAACTTGTCAAAAAACAAAGGTCCTTCCTTTTACAGAATGTGTAGTAGTTCTGACACATTGGTTTCTGAAGAAGAGAATCAAAAACCAAAGATTTCTGAGAATAAGACAGATTCTTCCCCAAGGAGAAAGAGAAACACATCATCAAATTCTCAAGGAAGCTTGAACAGAAGTAAAGAAGATGTCACTGGAAGCCCAACAAAGTCTCCAAAGTCTCCAAAGTCACCAAAACCTCAAAAACCTCCATCTGATGAAGGCAATAAAAAGTGTCCTCTCTTATGCCCCCTTGAAAGTAAGTTCATAGAAACTGCAGGAGATGCATCTACCCCAAGATTTAATACAGAACAAATTCAGTATCAAGATGCAAAGGAAATCACCACAAATATTACTCCCGAAAGTGGCCCTGTTTCTGCTCTTCAAAGAGCGAGTTCAATGACACCACAGCTGGCAAGCTCAAAACGCCAGGAGGAGCTAAGATCTCGTTTGAGTGAAAGGCGTGTTTATAGCCGCTTTGAGCCATTCTGCAAGATGGAAAATGCTAGCCAACCTGCAGGAAATGCACCCAACAGCAGTTCGCATTTCGCAGATATCAAAAGTAAGACCTTAGGGAATAATTACGGCAGGAGTAATCACATGGTCAGCTACAACTCAACTACTTACCATCCGTTGCAGCCTAATGATAACAAGCTGAGAGGATTTATGCAAAAGTTTGGGAACTTCCTACACAAAAGCAAGTAAAACTTTTGTTGATTATGTTGAAATACAGCAAGAGTAGCAAAGTTGGACGTAATCTTAACTGGACAAGACTGACAGGCAACTTTTGTAGAGCTTACTCGGGTTTCTTCTTGGGTCTAGGACATTGGAATGAATGTACATATTTTTACATAATTATCCTAGAATTGTTATACTTAAGTCTTTACAGAAATTATGTGTCCAGAAGATGTCTCAAGGGTTGTTTATAATGTTTATATTGTAAGATTAATTTTATACATTTTCCTTGTGAAGAAGGTATGTACTAGCATATTGTAAGATTAAGTGTGGGGAAAAAAAGATGGAGGATGTTTTTAAACTTCAAATAATACTGTTTCCAAAGATTTGCCCTTTAAAAATAGGATAGCACTAGGAATAGTGGCTTGCATTTTTTCAGCAATTATGTACACTTTCAAATGATAAACAGAAATGTTAATGCATAGCATGTTACTTATCTTTAATTTTTGAGAACCTCTTTTAGGCTTCATCTTGTTAATAATTTACCCCATAGCATCTATTGAACTGTTTGGGCAGCAGATGGATCTATCTTACTTTATTGAATTTTCCATGTAATATGATATTTTTCTGAAGTATTTGGCACACAGAGCTTAAAGTGACCTTAATCTGAGCTTTCACGGACTTGTTTACATGGTTAAACTATTGTGAATGTAGGATGAACGTTTAAAAAGCTATTTATAAAATAAGGTGCCTTGAAAATAACTTCCAATGAGTTCAAATTTCAGTGGGTTAACTACATTTGTATAACATGCCAGTATTCTGTAATGTACTCTAAAAATAGCTTTTTGTTACATTTTTCTATTTGGTGTTTCAAAAAAAAAATTGTCCGTGGACTTCCATTTCTCAGGTAAGTTTTTGAGTTTCACATGCGACAGTCTGTTTTAGATGTTGCCAGATATATTTGCAACACTGGCTTTAATAACCTCTTTTCTTTTAAATAAGGTTGCAAGTGCTTAGACTAGGCATACGAGGGAGATGGCAAGCTTAACCCTGCAATGCTGCCTTATGTCAGGATGAATATTACAAAGCCAAGAGCAATTGGGCATCTAAAAATGAGATTCATAAAAGTCACCACATCAAACAATAAGGCACCTCTCCTAAGCCAAAGAAAGTATCAGTGAAGGGTGATAGTAGCAAGTGTTTAACCTTAATGAAGGTATTTAGGCATCTAACTGCAGTCTAAGGGACACATTTTTGTTCATCCAAGCCTCTCGGTCATAAAAAAATTTCCTGATATTAAATGCTTATGCCAGGTTAGTGCTTACAAGAAACACAGGCAGGGTGTTTGAGCAGCAGCATGGCATCCACTTCTCATCTGCAGTGTGCAGCCAGAACATCCAGCTGGCTCACACCCTCCTGGATGCAGAGCGTGTCTCTTAGGAGAATGCCATAACCATTTAGCTGCAAGATGCTCTGCAACAGTTTTGTTCCAAATTCAAAAATTTGGGAAAATTCATTGCTGAAAGCTCATAATCCTTTTACAGGGTCTTCATGTTTCAGGAGCATGTTTTAGGAGACCACTTCACTCTTAGATCTGAAGGGTCCTGCAGCATTCTATGGAGGAGTCCCACTAGGAAGGTCTTGGCTTTATTCTTTAGAAAGAAACACCAAAAAGGCATTTCATGCACCAGCTAGATCAAGTTCATTTGTCTGTTCTACCTGTGGCCCTGGGAAGAGATTTTATATATGGAAATCTGCTTCTCACCGAGAATCTGCTGTGGCTTCTGTGAGCTCACCAAAGTTATTGTCAGTAATTTCAGTGAAGCAGTGTCAACTTTTTGTGCAAACTGTTTCTCAGGCAACCTTATTAAGTTGGTGCATCATAGCAATAACTGTTTCACTGTGGGGATGGTATTTATTTATGAGAGTGGTGAAGTCTTGCATCTCAGTCGTCTGCTGAAAGTTTAGGTCTCCCCTTTACCTGTGACCATGTAAGAGATTTTACGAATTTCTTGATGAACACTGGTCACTTTGTTCACTCTTCGCTGAAACACTATAGTTGGTATTTTTCCCAAGTGAATGTTTATACTGAAATACTCTGTCCTGACAGAGGTAGCATTTTCATACCCAAGGCAAGGAGTGTCTCCTTGGTGCTCCAGGCATATTTTCAATACAGGCACAACACACTTCCACAGCTACGCAGCCAACAGCAATGCAATACTGTACTTTTTATAACTCTTAATATTTTTAGCAGGGCAGACAGTTATTCAGGATGGTGCCTGAATTAACAGTACAGCAAAGGAACTTAACTAAGATGCAGGTGGTGCTAAAAAGGGTGTGAGTAGTTTCTAGGAGGATCTTTAGTTTTCCCTTGTATTCTCATAAGCTCTGACGTACACTTGAAGGCAGTACTATATTTGGGAAGGAAATGACAGAGCGAGAACAAAGGTCTTTGGGCACGTTTTGAAGTGACAGTGCTTTCCATTTTGTAGTAAATTTGGGGAAATCTATTTTGATACAGTTTGGAAATGCTTTACTGTATTTTTCAAAGTAGATTGCTAATTACAGAGTCCTGAGAAGGCAAATATTTTAATTTACCAATTCATCTATGTTTATAGATACATACTACTATTTTGTACCTACACAGAAGATTAAGAGCCTTCAGTGAAGAGCCTGCTCATAGACTTAATAATGCAAAAAAAAAAAAATCACAGTAGAACTAGCTTTTTTTTCATTTTCAGATCTCTCCTCAGACACCCCGCATAGGAATGGTGCTACGTTAAGGCCTGATCCAAGATTAATTGAAATGAATGTGAAAGACCACCACAGACCTCAGTGGAAGTAGGATCAGACACTTAATGTACTGACACCACTGTTCTAGAAATGTTACAAGACCAAATGCTGCTTGGGGAGCGCGAGGCTTTGACACCACGGGAACAGCAGCCCCATGCCCTGCCTGCAGCTAGGGCTTTGAAGGTGGAGGAGCACACTGGGGAGCTCCACTTGTGGTGCAAGGACCAATTGTTATTTTGTTCTTTCCAGAATTGGTTGTTAAAGGTGGGAAAACAATGCTCACCCAGTCCTGTCTGATTTGCCTCGTGTCTGTGGGGGAACCTAGCTGTTTCACAAAATAGAAAGGAAAAATATGAAAAAAAGATACCTGCTCTTTGCATCGGCACAGAAAAGGGAGATGCACATTTTTAGAGGCAAAAATAGAGTTTATATTTTGAACCTCCTTTTTCCCAAAGCTTGTCTTGATGTTTCTGCTTTTCCAAGGAGATGCATGTCTTTCAATGTGCCCTAAATGTGCTCTGCACATTGAAAATTTGTTACACCCCGCACACACCCAATGCACTCCCAGTTTTGTAAGGCTGTGAAGTAATAGCTGTTGCCGTGCATGATGGTCATCTGCCCAAATGGCTTGGGAGTTGTGAAACCCACAAAAAATGACATGTCATTTCCACATTAAATAAAACTCCATTAGCACCATAATAGATCTAGGAGGGTGGCTGTGCGAAAGCCGATCAGAGTTATGCAATGCTGAGCGTGCCCTCGGGAGCACCATCGGCAGCAGAGAGCAGTTCGGCCGGGAGATACAGGCTCTGCATACGGTGCCCATTCAATTCATGTCATAAATAAACCACCCCTACATGTGGTCATAATACCCAGTAAATAAATTGCTTCATTTCTCCAGCCTCGTAATAAATGGCTTTTACCGCCTCTCAGATTACAAAATGTTGGTTGTTCTGTTACTAATGAGCTTGCACTGCACTCTTTATTCATGCTAACAAACATGAACTAGATGTAAAGAAAGGTTAAAAATTAAGAAAAATTAAATTTCCAACTGTCTAATACATGAGGGTATTAGAATTTGTTATAAACCTTGAGAGAAACAGAAAGATTATCAGGCAATAGATGTTTGTGCATTGATAGGTGAAAAATTAGTATTTGGAGAAAAAATTGTTTGATCATTTTTCAGCTTTCTGAAATGTATTAGAAAATACTGTGGTTTATAAAAGAAGTCAAGAAAAAAACAAAATCTGTGGCAAGACAATGTAAAAATAAAATTTAAAATGGCTCCACTAAGCTGTACGATAAATATGTATTTTTTTTCATTTGTAGTATGATGTGGGATAAGCTGTACAACCAACAAGTAGCTTTGCAACTGTGTAATGCAGAGAGATCAGTAAGGTTACTGTGGTACTTATTGTAATTTATTCCCCATATCAATATTGTACTGCACAGTACAGTATTTGGGTTTTTTTTTAGTTTGTTTGCATTTAAGTCAGGAGAGTTAGAGCAACATAAAGCTGCAGTAGTTCACAGGTAATTGAGACATATTACTCCAATTTTGTCTTCACTTGCATGAGTACATATTCCATTAGCACCCCGGTGACAAGAGAGGAGACTGCAATGCTGAAAAGGCTGTCTTGCCATTTCATTCTTTATTTCATACAGGTGCTTACAGATGTCTTGGTACCTTTCTATAAGGTCTGAAATTTTTCATCGTTTTCAACTCAAAACTAAGACTTATAGTTAGGTCTCCATTTTTCACATTTTGACGTGATACCAAAGACATGTTGCATGTTCTGAGAACTGTTTTCTGTATTGAGAAACAAGATGGAAGAAAATATTTGTTATTGGACAGCTCAGAACAGAGCGGCTTTGCTGTTAAGCAAAGCTAGTAGTGCGGATTTCTACTTTAGTGATGTTGACTAGTTAAGTTTTAATCCCCTTAACCTCCTTCTTGCTTATAATGTTTCCCCCCCGCCCCCCAAGTCAGTATTTAAAAGCAATTTTCATATATGCAACACTTTAAAAAGTGGTCAAGTCCTATTTCTGAAAAGCCAGGGGGATATAGGGTGCTGGATTCCCAAATCAATCTTTGTATATCTTGAAAATATCTTTGCATATTTCTGGAAGAGAATGTCATTTACTAAAAATGACTGCACATCTCTTCAGAACGAGGTGCTGTGAAGACTGTGCATCTTTCTCCTATCACATATGTTACGCTAACTAAAAATCCACAGATAAGTGCAAAAGATAGTTGGGGGGAAAAATAATCACTTCTGATAAGAGGCCCATGAATCATGTTTATTTTGATACTGTTGCTTCCATATGTAAATACAGATGGGAGAAAAAAATGCTTCTTTTCTCTCCAAAGGAGACAAAATTTATGACAGTTGAAATAGAAATGTACTAAAGACTAGGCACCAGTGGCAATATTTTATTGTGTTTGAGAAATGAATGCAATTCATTTATTAGCATTCAAACACAGGACTTTTACATGTCTGTTGTACATTGTTTGTTCTTGCCTCATTTAGCAATCAACGTGCTCAAAATTCAGACTGATTGATTGTCTACAGCTTCCCAAGCCCTTGAATAATACTCTGAAGAACCAATCCAACAAGGCATTAAACACACACTTAGCTTTTTAAACTAGGCAGTCCCAGGATAAAGCATAACACCAGGCATACGTGTGTGTTAGATTTTGGTGTAAAAAATCGCAGTGTAGTCCCAGCTGACGTATTTTGGAAGACTGTTGAATACATGGTTTCATTCCTTTTTTTCAGCTGTGTCTAATTTTGACTTATGGCAACACCATGTTTCGACATCATGTCTGGAATGTTTCTTCCAAATGTCACGTATGCTGGTGTTAAAATATCGTTATTCTGGTTTTGGGGTTTAGATCAATCTTCCTTAGTAGAGGGTCTGTGTGGATCCCTGGTGATCCATAAGATTTCAAAAGGTGACATGGAAGTGAATTCAAGTGACTGAAAAAATGCAACCAGACAAAACAGAAAAGCATTTGCACATATTTCCACATAAACAAAGGAAGCGAGTAAAATCAGACGATAAAGTTGTAAGTGAACATTCATAATGTACTTTTTACCAGTTGAAAATGAAAGCTGGTACACCAATGCTGCAGGGAAAAAAAAAAATAATAATCAGGTGCTCTTCGATCAAAAAAAGCTGAGAAGCACTGATCTAGATGACGCAGAACAAGCATGAGGAGTGCTACAAACACACAAGACCCAGAATAGGTATTACTGGGTAATTTCTGGGGGGAAAAAGAAGGAATTCCATCAAGTTGGTTTCAATACTGACAGATGTAGAAGACTGCTGGTTTAATTTAAAATTGTTATTTGATATGTAAATCCTTTTTCTCAGATGGAATTCCTGGATTACATAGCAGCTATGTCATGGATATACTGTGTATGTACAGATACAAACCAAAAATTGTCTTGAAATAATTTATTACTTTTATTTTTTACCAAATAAAATGTTTCTTTTCAAGCTCAGCTCGTTCCTGTGTTCTTGTTTTCACTGGCTTATACCGTTATAAACATTTTTCATTTCAAAATTTAGAGCATCTTTTTAAAAAACACTGACATCAGAAATGTGGAGTGAAATGTTGTAAATTGAGATCTCAAAGCTGCTTTGTGGCAGCATCACTGTTCGCAGAACTGCTGCACCTTCTACAGGACCAAGAGTCCACCCAAACAACAGAGAAAAGACCGAAGCCAACATCACTTTAATGTAAAATTTCTGGAATAAAATATAGGTAACAATAAGCTGGATGAAAAATTAAACAGGGTAAGGTCAACTGTGTTAGCATCCCGTGTTTACTTTCAGAGCCTTGTATCACTTCCTTGAGCTGACATTTCGGATTTGTTTGCCTTCCTGTTAATTCTGCCTTGCTGCGATGTCAGGTTCAGTAATCTTCTCTGTGTCCTCCTTCCATCTCCACCTTAATTTCCTCTTTCCTATGTACATGAAACAGCCTTCAGAAATCTGTTTGCCTACCTCTTGCCTTGTAAATGCTATTGGGAAAAAATCACATCCATCACATTGCTTGAGAGAATTAGCTTCAGACAATGCCATGCATGAGTGCATGCTACTACTGAATGCCTAATGAGAAATTGATTTTGAATCCTGGATATTTGCTCGGTGCCTTTGAAAAACCAGTAGGAAACACAGTAGCCTTTCTGAACTGCTGACAGTCTATATTTAGACTAAATGGAGGAAGGAAATGAAGAGGAAGAGAGGAAGTGAAAAGTTAAAAAGACAAAGGTTATTAAACAGTGAGGCAGTCACTCAGTTACCACACATGAAAACTCTGATGGTTGGGGTTGTGGTGGTATGTATGCAGGCACACATACATGTACCTCTATGCATAATACCAAGGCTCCTACTTGTACAGGAACTTCTACTTACATAGTAATATAAGTAAAATTCATCTCGGTTAATTGAGCTCAAGCCTTTTCTCAGTTCCCACACACAAGAAGTCATTATAATTCCCATCTCTTCTTTCCTTTCTGTTTTCCTCACTTAGGTCCAACCTAAACTTACCCTGCCAGCAACTCTGGCTGCAGCATTTCAGCATCACTAGGTAAACACCAAAAAGAAACCAAACCCTACAATTTTCATAGAATCATCGAATTACAGAATAGTTTGGGTTGGAAGGGACCTTTAAAGGTCATCTAGTCCAGTCCCCCTGCAATGAGCAGGGAAATTTTGTGGATGTATCAACTGGATTGAGTAGGAAGCTATGCCTATAACCAAATGAAGACAAGACTGATGGCTGTATGAGTTGGGGATTTCTAACAGGGAAGTACTTGCATGCCATTCATTACTGAAAGTTAAAATGTGCCAATTTTTGACAAAACATTGTTGAAAACTAGAATAATTAGAGTGAATTGTGGCAGAATTACTTGAATCTCAAGGAATTCCTCATTCTGCACACCGAAGCAGCTGTGGGTGCAGACACGAGTGTATCCTCATTTTACCTCCGTCCAGTTCCACTGCCTTCAATTTACCAATAATATGCATGACTTCGAGAGTCCATTTCCAGGTGTGTAAACTGGGTCTTGTTTAATACAAGCACATACTGGCCGAAAATCTTGCTTCTATTAAGTGCCTGTAAAATTGTCACTTTTGATATTGCAGATCTTTGTATATAATAAATAGCTTTTCCCTATGTATCTCAAAAATGACCAACTTTCACACTGTATTTGAGACACCCAGCTATTTTTTATCTCGAAGCAATGACTAGTGGTACTTGGGGCACTATATAGTGATAAATGTCAGTACATAGTCAACACTTAAAAAAGATTAACCTTCACTCTTTGTGTGCAATGGCCAGTTTCAAACCCATCAGCCATGGTCTTCTCAATTTTTATGTTTGACTTGCTCCTCAAAATAAAAATATCTCAGTGCTTTCCAAGGTGGGACAGACAGTTAACTCTTACAGTTTGGTACAGCTTTGTTGAAGTCCGTGGATGCCTGCATCCAAGTGAAGCTGAGGACTTGGTCTTTAATTGGACAAGTCAATGAGAAAGCCAGGGCTAGGGGTCAGGGTGCTTTTGGAAACTCCTCGTGATGTTTTGTCTAATTAAAAGCATTACAGAGATCATTATAAGCCATAGGGAAGCAGGTGGTTACCATATACTTATTCTCACACTGATAAGCCTGTCAGCCAGAGAAGTGCTGTAGAGTTGTTATGAACACGTCAAGATGCCTATCCTCTGTTCCTCCTCTTCTGAGCAGGGCAAGGGCTTTGGGAAGAACACACAAGGAGCTAGAGGAAAAAAGATTTGGGAAGATCAGAAACCTGTTTGTTAGCAGATTATGTTCTCACACCCCACATAAAAAGCTTTTAGGAGGGCAACATCTGTCACTGGTTACTTGACTCTTAAATAAGTATATTGCTCGTTTTAGTTATTTCACTGACACCCATCTCTGGCTCAGATGGTCCCTGCCCTGCAAATTCTTAGTGGTGGGGGGAATATTCTGGAGAAATGTCACTGTACACAATCTCTTTTCAGCCAAGTAACTCACAGCGGAGCCTCTCTGCCATTGTCCAAGGGACCATGCCATCGTCCTTTGATGCTTCAAATGACGGGGCAGAGACAGGACCATGGATCTAAGAGAGTGCCCTTCTCACTTGCTGGGAAGCCATAAGCTGCAAGAGAGAGAAGTGTGCCTCCCTCTGCAGATTTCAAGAATGAATGCTCCACAAACTAGCTTTTTTTAAACTTAATTTCCTTACGGTTTTGTCATACAGTATGCAGACTTAAAGCAATAAAACTGCCCAAACAATAACATATAGAACCTTTAGGAGATTATAAACAGAATGAAAGTTTTGCCTGGGGCATTTTTGTCCTTTTTTCCCCACCCAACCCACAGACGTGGCCAGAGAGCAAAAAGCAAGGAAAATGACAAGTAAACCAAAGGGCACCTTTGTGTCTCATATGTGTTCATACTTTTTCTTCTACTGGGGCTTGTGCACTACATATTGGTTTTAGCTCTCTGCTGAAAACCTGTGGGCTCAAGTTGCACCTCTTACACTGGTCTTCAAACCCACTTTTCACAGACTTGTCTTTAAATCCCCCATTTATTGCATTATTTCATTGACCCCTCTCTGGGATTTTTAAAACATAACCTATGCTGAAATATATTTTTTCTGAGGAGCATCACTTGTTACAGAGCTAATATTTTGAAGTTTATATACATACACATATATACATAAACACACATGCTTATTTCCCAGCTTGATCAGCTCTAAAGACACCAACTGTATTCAAAAATGATCTACAATTCAAAAGAGATTACTTTCTCAGTAGATAAAAATTTACAGTCTATAATCTTTAGGTTAACAGGGCATATTTTATTCAGTTCATAAGCCAATAATTTGTTTGAATTATTTTCAGATCACTTATTTATAACAATGTTAATCTCATGACCTTGAGAGATTAATAGTAAATGAAGTTGATGATGGTTGACAGTCTGAATTCAATCAACATTTACTTAATTTGCATTTCCTTGAGCAAGCACTATTAAACCTCATCAAAAAGAGCATTACACTTGGATATACACTTGCATAAGGTCTGACACACACCTGCTTTTACTGACCTAGCAGCAACAGAAAGAAGTAAACAGCAGCAGATATTATAAATCTCTCATGCTCAGTTTTGAAGCAAAATGTTAAAAATCATGGCGGGGATTTGGAAATTGAAGTCCCATGATTGTTTTTGGGGGTTTGGGGTTTTTTTAGGGGGAGGTTAAGCACTTATCTGGACTTACTCCTTGTATTTTGCAGACAAGCATATCTTAAAAAGACTTACTGTGCTCAACTCTTACTGACTTTTAAGGGAGAGAGATAAATACTTTTCAAATCTGTAAAGCCTGCAAATTACTTGTGTGATTTTGGAAAGCATGCCTTCAGTCACATAATGAGAGTCCCAGGGTTCACACCTGAGTCTGCGCTTCAGAGGGGGTATCTTTCTAGGAAATAACATACTGAATTTTGGTCACTTGGACAACTTGGAGAGCTTATTTTCAGAAGAACGTCAGGAATGTATAGGCATCTTTAGACAGCAAGTCTTAGAAAGTCTGAATAATAAATAAATTAAAAAAAAATATATATAAGAGCAGGAATAATATATTGGTTTCTCTTTTTCTAAATAAATCTTATTTTTTCCTTCCCCAAGATCAAACACCTTTTATCAATTAATAAATCCTCTTCTTTTGAATTTTAAATAACTCCCTTCATTACCACGACTGCCTTGGGTTCCAAAATTATAGGAAACACAGAAGACATGACCTTGCAAACTTTAGCTACCTCGAGTTTCAAGAAGTACACCGTGAAGTATATTTTAGTGTGTTCTTTCATGAGTAATTGAATACTTTTTTCCTCTTACTTGAGAAGCAAGAACCATTATGCCCTTGAACTCTTTAGAAATTATTTTAATGTGAGAGGAAATGTGGGTCAAAACATTTCCCATAATACTTTAAAACATGCCTATAAATCTCTTAATTAAATGGGAAAAAGAATCAGAGAAGAGAAAAGAGATATTAGTCCCTCCAGCTGCCCGAGGCACCCAAAACGTACATTGGCATATTCCCTGCCAGCAGCAAGCCAAATTTGCAGCACTTTGAAGTGACAAAGAAAAATAAGATGACAACTTAGCTAGCATTTCACACAGAGCACCATGCTTACCTGCATCTTTAGTCTTTAAACACAAATCTCAGAAAATTACAAAAGCTACAACCCTCTGTTATTTACGTGAGCAGAGAGCTGATTTTGCCCATGGTGAGCATGACCAAGGTGAGGCAGAGGCTGTGCCGGCACAGTGCTCAGGGTGCTCGGTGCACAGAGGAGGGGGACCCTCACCTGGTGTTTTTAAAGCTTCCCAGCAACTGGATGAGCTCCTGTCCGACCACTCTGTAGATATCCCCTATCCTCCCTATAATTGTTTCTGTTTATTTATTTCAAGCGTGGAGTTCAAATCTAGAGGCAGAAGACCTGCCTCCTCTTCTGGCTCATGCATTGTCAGGTTAAATAGTTAGAAAATCCAGCTCCAAAATCTTTTCTCTTGATGTTGATGAATGACCACGCCGGGTCTCAGAGATTTCTGTTACTGGCAGGTGGGCAGTTTGTGAAACTGAAACATCTTCCTGAATATCACAGAAAGGGAAAAAGCAAAAAAGTCTCTCTCCCCTCAATATTTCTGAAGTCCCTTTTCAGGTGGGAGCAGACTATTGTGGCACGGAGAAGCACTGAGGAGGCAGGAGAAGGGACCAGCGGTGTGCTTTGTCACTTCTCCAGTGGAAAACACAAAATTACATAAAACCATAAGAAACAGGAATCTGACCTTATAAGTACAGTGAGTTAATAGCTCTACTCCTGCAAACACTTCTGAGAAGTCTCAAGCAAGTCTGGTCTGCAGTGTTCCTGAAATGAACACTAAATGAAAATTTCATGCAAGCAATGATGATAAAAAACTGGGTTTCAGTTTTTTCCTTACTTCCCGAAAGGAATTCCTTTCCTACCCACACTGCTACCCATGCATTTATGGGTACAGCGTAGCAACAGCGTCACTGCATAATGATACTCCAGAGAAATGTTCCAGCAACAGCCCACTTTGCAGTTATAATGAGATTACTAAAGTACCTGAAGTGCCATAGTTCAAAGCCTGCTCAGGTATCTCCGTTCTTTTGTGTTAGCAAAAGTATAGACATGACCACAGAAGAGATGACAAAACTGGCATTTAAGCCATCCACAGTTTCTGAGGTTCAGTACCAATGTATTGGTTTGATAGCAGTCTTCATATGATAACTGATTACATCCTGTGACATTTGTATGTAGATAATATTTATAATATTAAATTTTAAAAAATATTTAATATTTATGTGTTTGACCTGACAAGGTACTAAAATGCCTCAGAATAAAGGGCAAATTAATGAACAGCCCTGGTTTTGAAGATGGTTCCTTACTGACCTCCAAAATTAAGAACAGAGCATTCTTTGAGGTTTACTTTAGCTACTAATCAATTATATGAAATGATAGTTAGGAAACATATAATTAATTTGCTTTCAGTATGATGATGATGCAGGCATAAAAGGATGATCATCAGAAGAAAGGGTATAGAAAAGAGGAACCTGATGAGAGACTTTTTCAAGTACCTTTTTTGTTTTTTTTTTTCATGTACATGATGCATATTCCCTGTATAGATGAAAAACTACAGATGAATCATAAAATAAAAGTAGTGTGAATGAATGGGTCCTGCTTGCTGTAAAACACAGTTAATAATGTATTCATTACTTCCAGCTAATACTAGAGCCTACAGCTGCTACATCTAAATAACACTGAGGCAATTTCCATGCTGATTTACACTAAAGAGAGGGCAGTTCCAAGTCCTGATTTTCAGGATGGGCAATATTTTTAAATGAAGGACTGGACTAGCACTTGAGAGATTAAGAGTCAGCAGTTCTTCCACAGGTTTCTTATGTAGCCAGCTAAGACTTGATTTCTCAACAAGCCATGCAACTGCATTTTTGTATCTTCCATTTCTCCTCTAAGCTAAAATAAAGAAGCAGAGCTGGATGCAATGACCAAAAGGCAGGCTTCCTTCTTCCCCTGAATAAATGCCTCAATCAACAGGCACCTCTTTTTTGTCCTTATCTGTTTTGCTACCTGATGGCTCAGCTTCAACAGTGGTGCTCCTACAGGGGTAATTTTGAGGAGCTACTGGTTCCCCCTCAGCTTTGTGTGAACCTTCTGCATCAACCAGGGACACACACAGATCTGGCATAGATGGACCAAGTACCTCAAGTGCAATAAATGGAGGAAAGCTTAACTGAGAAACTTCGAAGGCATAGATGTGAGAGACATCATGATTCTCTCTCTGCCAGCAAGATCCAGGCCCCTTAGGGGTGACTAAAAGCAGAACTGAAATGATCAAAAAACTGTAATACTGACAGCTGACTGATCTCCAGTGACTTCCCAGTCAGAAAAAAAACAGACTGGCTTTTGAGGCTTAAAAAATTTGGATCAATGTGAATAAAATGGGTGTTGTGCAGCTGGTACTTTTGCTGATCTTGTTCCTGGTCCATTTTTTGGTCTTCCCAGTACATAGTAACTCCACTGCAAAAAGAAAAGAAAAAGAACACTTCCATTTATCTGTCTGCCACTTGCCAGGGACAGGTCACCATACCTCTGCTGTGTCCATTGCACAGCTGGCTGCTGCAGTCTCATTTCCTTTCCATCTAGCCAGTAAGAGATCCTAAATCGCCCCTCAATGTATCCATTTTTAAATTTTCTTAGTTATTTGCATTATAACCTTCAGGACAGAGTGCTGAATAAGTTTCTCCTGCTTCATCATTTGGCTGAACTACTTCTCTAACTTACAACTAGGTTTATTTGAATAGGCTGAGTCTAACTTTACAGGCTTGTGAAAAAGATGGGAACAACTGTGCTGTGTAAATCTCTTTTAACATTAGTCAATGTAATTTACAGCACTTGCAGCAGTACAGCTCCAAATAAATATCTTTGGCTTTTTGAAATTTTAACTAAGAAGGTTTGTACGTGACTAGTTCGGCAATCATTATATTAGTTTCAATGGTGCTCTTAAATTAGCATGTTTGATTTTGCTTTAAGAAATCTATCGTGGCAATAAAAGGGTAAGTCTTTGTATGTTTCTTTTTTAAGCAACATTGCTTAACATTTGTAGGATTAATTCCACTCTGCTGTTTGATTTTTTTTCCTCACAATTTTCTGCCAAGATGGGAAAACGGGCTGACGAATGCCAAGTGTCCATGTGGCTGCTTCTCCTCATGGCACTGAGAGCAAAGCAAATGTTGTGCTGTAGGGAGGAGGCAGGCTGCTGGTGCTTCCCATGGAAGGGAGCGGGATGACGGGGGCTCCTGGACAAACCACCCAGAAAGGATGGCAGAAGATACACACACCTCTGCAGAGTCAGGAAGGGTTTCACCGTACTTCTTCATCGGCCGTGTGTTCTCTCGCTGGCCACAGAGGCAGATTCCTCTGTGGAATGGCTCCCAGGTGGGTCAAATTCAAGGTACCCTTGTTAACAACTGGTGAAGAGACTGAGAGCTCAGCAGTGAGGAGGGCTGACCTGTGCCTGGATGCACACATCTCACTGAGAGACATGGCATGGGGACTAGGGCTGGTAACCCGCCCCAGGGACCCCAGCACCTCCAGCCCCTTGAAGCCACAGCTCGTCTCCTCACTGATGTTTCCAGAAAAGATGTAAAATTAATCACCAGGCCTCTGCCAGTAGCTCCCAAAGTTTTAAGGAGGTTTTTGCTGAGCCGTGCTGAGGGAGTGGCTGCACTAATTGAACAAGCAATTGAAATACCCGCTGTAAGCCAGAGGCTAAGCTTGACTACACAACAACGTGCTACACACCCTTGCGAAGAGCTGGGCTAGCACCGATAAATGTGACATCAGTCTGGAGCTTATTTCAAAAGAAGGACTTTTCTTTCTTTTTCCTTCCCTGTAACAAATTTCTTTTGGTTGTAGATCTGCATATTGTACCCAGGGTTCACTGAAGCAGCAGAAGTCTGGGGATGCATTTTAAGACAACCGGTAAGAAACCCTACAGAAGAGAGAGATTTTTATAAAGTGCTAAGCACCTCTCTGATCATAACATTCTCTAAAGCACTTTGAACTGAGTAGCTATACAGGACCAGAAATACTCAAAATCAAACTGCTTTTGGCTTCTATTTATCTATATTTACTATTTGTCTGTTTTCATTGTTTATCGTACCATTACATTACTCCCATACACCTATATCTTTATCAATACATCATCGCATAAGTGAATCTTCTTAACTTGCATCTTGGTAATGTAAAAAAAAAAAGACCTAATCACTCCTTAAAGAAAAAGAGATCATAACTGGACTGAATATGAACTGCACAGACTATAGATAGTCAGGGATTTTTAGCTGAAATTTTTTTGGAAGGAGATACCAATGCCCTGAAATGAAAGCTTTTTAATTTCATTTCTCATTTTCATTTTACCTTTCCAGGGTGAGCTATTTCTGTGAATTTTTCAACTTGAGATCTAGAAAAATTTTCCAAAGCAGCTTGACCGCTGCGTTCAGTCATTCTGGAAGTGGAAATTCCAGCTCATCCAGTTCAAAATGAACTGGCTTTCAAACAAGAGTGCACGTACTAAAGTGTAAACATAAACAAGAGCCAAACATGATTGACTGGAATAACTTATTAAATATAATTTTGAAACTTATTTTACTAGAAAGATTTTACTTTTTGTCCTTGGTTTTGAACTGGAATCTACTCTTTAAATCTCAAAGAAACAGTCAGAGATGGAAAACAGGCTTCCTTCCCAGCTCTGGTATCGTTGCTCTATGCAACAGGTTAAAGACACAAAGTAGTTATTAACCATGCAGATTAATGAAGATTTAGCATGAGTGTTACTATCAAACCTTCCTTGTTTTGCTTTCCAAAGGGGAATGGTGTTACTGCTTGTTAGCAGATACATAGCAACATGTGTGAGCTAAGGAGGACAAGGGACAAAGGGTATAAACTGAAAAAAAGAGAGGTTCAGACTAGACCTAAGGAGAAACTTTTTCTCCAAGAGAATAGCCCAGCTGCAGAGCAGGTTGCCCAGGAGGCTATGCGTTGCGGGTTTTCAAGACCCAACTGGATAAAACCCTCAGCAACCTGGCTTGACACCACAACTGGCCCTGCTTTGGGCAGGAGGTTGGACCGGCAACTTCCTGAGGTCCCTTCCAGCCTGAATTATCCTGTGATCCTAGTTTATCAGGAAGGCTAAAGGAGTTGCATTTCCACCTGCCTACCAGCACTTAGGCCTGTCTCCTGCGATCCCATCTCTCTTCTATTGCACTGTGATTTTGGGCACTTCCAAACAGCTGGCTGCTGCATGGCTCTCCAGCATCCTTGTGGCTCTGCTGAAGCTTAAGGAGTTGCACTTTTGTGCAGCAGCCCAGTGTGGCATGTCCCATTCCCACTGCTGCCTGCAACCCCCAGCTTTGGGCATGTCCCCAGCATGTGACACAGGAGGCAGAAAGGTGTTATGCAGAGGGGAGAGAGGGAAACCTCAGTTGTCCCCTTCCTGCATGAAGCCTGAAGCTTCTGCTGCTGCACATGGAGCTGTTGCTATTCTTCTCATGTGGCAATCTGTCTTCCTTGAGAGAGTATCCTCAAGGGATGCACCGTATTTATTTATGGTAACCTTTGGGTTTAACATGCAAGCTGCACTGTGCATTTTATAACTTTGTTTTATCTTCTGCAGAGTATGTCAATGTAAGCCATCTCTGTGGGTACAAAGTTGGCTCTGGGGTCTTATTTTGACAGATTTAATGTTTCCTGATTTAGTTTAGAATTATTCAGCCTGAGATCTGTGAACTGCTGCTGCTCCACAGAACATCAAAGATGTTCCACAAAAAGATTGCAGACCATCCCCCTCCCCTCCAAAAACACCCTCTTATGCAGTCAAGCACAAAATGAAGCAAAATGAGGGAAATCAAATAATAAATGAGTACTTAAAGTTTACACTGTTGTTCTGGGTTGGGAATGAATAACATTGTTCTCGAACTGCATGAGATAGATAGCCCTTTCTTTTTCTGCCCAAATAGTAGATGGTCCTTTAATTAAATAAGTTAGTTGACACGTCAGTTAAATGAAATTAATTTAGATTTAGTTTTAGATGCTCCAAAAGGCTTTTTGCACCTTATTGATATTCCAGCCACAACAGAGTACCAATCTGGGCAGTTAAAATTTCTAAGCATTGCTTTTTTCAAAAGTGTAGCTTGTTAATGCCAACTATGCTAATAACGAGATTTTTCATGAGTTTGTGAGATAATGGATAAAACCTTCAGAAAATCCCTTTAATTGTATCTCTAATGTTTTTGTAATTGCCAACCGCGATACTGCAGCTGCACTGAATTTTTTTTTCTGAAATAGAAGGAAATGATTGCTCACTTTCCACTCCGTGTTAAGAATATTCTGTGGAAAGATGTCTTAGAATAAGTTTTAGGGGATGCGAAGGATATGTTGTGGACTTACCCAAAGAATATTTTTGCTCTCAGCTAGAGTTTTATCAATATACCCTCATGGAAAACTCTCATTTAGCCCCAGATGCAGTTCCTGTAGATGAGCAAGCTCTCCTAAGCCTGTTTCATTCTGCTTCTACTCCTGAGAGGTTCAGGATCCTTCCTTCACCCCGTGGCCTCAGAGCAGGGCAAGTCGGGGGTGCCACTCTCACGAGGTGGAGACCATCAGCAGTTAAGAACATTTTTCTGTATGAAACAACCCAGCATGTACTGATTGCCTGAAGGCAGTCGACAGCACAGTCCTTGAGGGAGGCTGTTGTGTTAGCCCATGGTGTTAGTTGGAGAGCGGGTCGGCTGGCCAAGCTCCTTTCTGCAACCCCCAGCCCATCCTTGTCTGTGTCCCAACCTCTCCCGTGGCCCAGGGTCAGCCTCTCCCTTTGCTTCCTCTATCTGTTTTAATCACCTGATGTCTTTGAAGTCACTTCAAAGGTCTGCTGTTAAAAATTAATATCCAGTAGATGATGCTTCCTGTTGTTTTAGGCAGGGAAACTGCCTCAAGTAATGGTCCTGCTTATGTCTTGACGCTTCATTCAACAGCTGGCTACATTTCCCTGCGTCTCCTTGCCTCCTGACTGTGTAGTTAACCCTTCATAACGCCTTACAAGCAGCATGCAGGAAAGAAGACAAATGGTGAACACAAAGTATTTTATTATATTTAAACATGAAGCTGTTGTACAAAGTTTCCTAGGCATTAAGTGTTTAGGAATATTGCAAATTAATGATGACCACTGCATCGGGAGGAAACTGCTTCTCTCACTAGTTTTACATCTGAACAGATCCACTGGCGTTTACAGTGATATTCCTGCATTTCAGTGATATGAGATTGGACTGAAGTCTCATGTGTGTTTGTCCCTTACAGAAGATTTGCTGTACCATTGTGTAAGTCAGGATCACCCGCACTGAAGTCATTACTCACAACCATAATCCTTAAATCTTCTTTTATTGCTGTTAATGTCATTATTTTGTGTGAAGTTGGACATGTAATCATTTAATATCCATCATTAAAATCCTACTCAGTATTTTCTAGGTATAGCTGTCAGATGTGTAGTAGTGAGATAGTGTTATAGGACTAAAGAAGAGAAGACTTAGAGCTACAAACTAGCGAGTCTGACCGATACCTCGAAGGACTCCATGGGGCCAATCAACAGATTTTAGGCCTTAGACATCTGTTTTGTCCCAGGTAATTGGCTACAAATGGCCAAATGAGGATTCCCTCAGCATTCCTTCCACTCGCAGCCATACCTGCTTCTGTTTCAATTTGATCAACTTCCAGTATGGATGTCTGGGGAGGGACCAGAGGCCAGAGCTGCACTGATCTAGCTTTTAGTTCATATGTTCCTCTCTGAATTACAGCTAACCTAGTTACCCTCTTGCTTTCGTCTCAGTTGTGAGTATCTCAACCCTAGAGAAAATATGACTCATTGTGTGCTGGGAGTCTTCATTTTATCACTTCTGTTTGGGAAATTTTGTGTGCTCTGTAATGGCATCTTTATGTTTCTGAATGCAGATTCGGTATGTGCTGTTAATTTTTCAGCTTTGATCTCAAAGTGCTGCACTGATTTATATCAAATCACAGTATTGCTCTTAAAAACACCTGGTTCAGATCTCAACTACAAATGTGAGTAAAGTCTAATAAGTAACTAATCTGCAAGATAAACTGTTAAGGGAATGCAAACTATATCAAAGTGGAATTGATCAATTCTTCTCTAAAATGTCTTCTCTGAGTCTACCCTGAAATGACCTAGGATATTTCTATATTCATGTCAGAAAGTGGGACCTAGAGCTCTCCTTAGTGGAAAATATTTCGCTCTAAGGAGGGGAAGAATCAAGAACAAGTCCATAGTAATGACACTGACACAGTTGCAGGGAAGGTTTGCCTGCAGAACCAAAAAATCATTAAAAAGGGTTTTCACTAGAATTACATTTTTTATTCATCTATTCTGAACTTTCTTAGACTCTCCTCAGAGTTGGCACACCCCATATGGACTATGAAGTCTGCAAGTCAAGGCTCTTGTTTATGGGTATGGCTATCCATTTAAGGATACTCCCTGTTGACTCAGCTGAAAGTGCAGCTTACAAAATATCAAGAAAGGCTTGTATTCATTGGAGCAATGTGAACATGCAGAATTTCTCTGGGGTGGTTGTCTTGCATGCTGCACACCTGCCTAATAACAAAGGAGTGGAAGTCATTCAGGGATGAATGTATTCGAAACCTGCATCGCCATGGAAATAGATGAAAGATTAGGGTAGAATGAAGAACAGGCCTTCAATTAAGTCATGAGGTATGAAATCTGACCTAAGTTACCTCTTTGCAATACTTCTCACGCGTGTTTACTACTGCAGATGAAGGAAGTGTAAGTCATTGGCATACGTGTATCTCCCCCTACCTGCAGGCCTGCTTTGCTAAAGGGAGTTTATTTTCTGACATCATAGGAAAACACATATTCCATCATGAATATTAAAAGTTTTAGTTCCAACTAAAAGTCTTCTTGAGCTTAGCAGATGCTGCTTTTTTGAGTGGGTTCATCCTGAGTTCTGGCTCAGAAAGGAATGTGTAAATATCATCCTCAATTAGAACTAAATAGTTCCCAAACTGTCTTACTCATGCAAGTTGTATTCTAAGTAGAAAAGAAAATCTGAGACAGGTTTGCCCTATCTGGTATGATAGCTCATTCCATCTCTGCCAATATAAAGGAAAGACAGAAAGCATACTACAGCAAGTCTTCTGAAACAATGCAGATGATAGACACTGAAGAGTTCTTCATTTTTCCTTATTGGCATAAGCTCATAAAACTCAAGCCAAGGTGTGCCATGAGGATAACACAAAGAGAGCAGCCGTAACATTTCTTATCTTCCTGATAATGGAATCAAATGTGACTTTTAAAGTAAAATCTCTGAAAGGAGCAAAAGGAAGACTAGGGAAAAGTGGGCCCACTGCTTAATGAAGTGTGTGCCCTGGTGATGAAGGATGCAGAAAAGGTGGAGTTAGTGAATGTCTTATTTGCTTCAGTCTTTACTGCTAAGGCTGGCCGTCAGGAATCCCAGACCCTGGAGGTAGGAGAGAAAGTCTGGAAAAAGGAAGACTTTCCCTTGGTTGAGGAGGATCGGGTTAAAGATCATTTAGGCAAATTGGACACCCACAAATCCATGGGCCCCGATGGGATGCACCCACGAGCGCTGAGGGAGCTGGCAGATGTTATTGCTAAGCCACTCTCCATCATCTTCAAAAGCTCATGGAGAACAGGAGAGGTGCCTGAGGACTGGAGGAAAGCCAATCTCACTCCAGTCTTCAAAAAGGGCAAGAAGGAGGTCCCAGGAAACTACAGGCCAGTCAGCCTCACTTCCATCCCTGGAAAGGGGATGGAACAGCTCATTCTGGATGTCATCTCCAAGCATGTGGAGGAAAAGGTTATCAGGAGTAGTCAACATGGATTCACCAAGGCAAAATCATGCTTGACCAATCTGATGACCTTCTATGATGGCATGACTGGCTGGGTAGATGAGGGGAGAGCAGTGGATGTTGTTTGCCTTGACTTCAGCAAGGCTTTTGACACTGTGTCCCATAACACCCTCATAGGCAAGCTCAGGAAGTGCGGGTTAGATGTGTGGACAGTGAGATGGACTGAGAAATGGCTGAATGGCAGGGCTCAGAGGGTTACGATCAGTGGCGCAGAGTCTAGTTGGAGGCCTGTAGCTAGCGGTGTTCCCCAGGGGTCAGTACTGGGTCCAGTCTTGTTCAACTTCTTCATCAATGACGTGGATGAAGGGACAGAGGGTACCTTCAGCAAGTTTGCTGATGATGCAAAACTGGGAGGAGTGGCTGAGACACCAGAAGGCTGTGCTGCCATTCGGCGAGACCGGGACAGGCTAGAAAGTTGGGCGGAGAGGAACCTAATGAAGTTCAACGAAGGCAAGTGTAGGGTCCTGCACCTAGGGAGGAACAACCCCATGCACCAGTACAGGTGAGGGGTTGACCTGCTGGAAAGCAGCTCTGCAGAGAAGGACCTGGGAGTCCTAGTGGACAGCAAGTTAACCATGAACCAGCAAGGTGCCCTTGTGGCCAAGAAGGCCAATGGTATCCTGGAATGCATTAGGAAGAGTGTGGCCAGCAGGTCGAGGGAGGTTATCCTCCCCCTCTCCTCTGGCCTGGTGAGGCCACATCTGGAGTCCTGTGTCCAGTTGTGGGCTCCCCAGTTCCAGAAAGACAAGGAACGACTGGAGAGAGCCCAGCAGAGGGCTACGAAGATGATTAGGGGACTGCAGCACCTCTCTTATGAGGAAAGGCTGAGAGATCTGGGTCTGTTTAGCCTGGAGGAGACTGAGAGGGGATCTTATCAACGCTTACAATTATCTTAAGGGCGGGTGTCAGGAGGATGGGCGTCTTTTCAGTGGTGCCTGGGGGCAGGATAAGGGGCAACGGGCACAAACTGAAACAGAGGAAGTTCCATCTGAATCTGAGGAAAAACTTCTTTACTTTGAGGGTGACAGAGCACTGGAACAGGCTGCCCAGACAGGTTGTAGAGTCTCCTTCTCTGGAGATATTCAAAACCCACCTGGATGCGATCCTGTGCAACCTGCTCTAAGTAAACCTGCTTTAGCAGTGGGTTGGACTAGATGATCTCCAGAGGTCCCTTCCAACCCCAGGCAATCTGTGAGTCTGTGATTCTGTGATTCTGTGATTCTGTGTAAATGGTGAATACTGTAGGATAATGAAGACTACTTGCAACTATAGAACTTGTTCGTTAAGCCATTTATCAGATAATTTAAACAATACAAACAAGCTAACATGAAAAAAAAAAATCTTAATATTTTATTTTCCTGTAAGAAAATTCACTTTGTCTGGATATAGAAATTGTGGGGGTCAGCAAGGGAGGCATGGGAAGAGATGTGCACCATGTAATAGTAGTCCTGCCACTCGTATGTGTTTTTAGCTTCATGTATCTTCTCCCTCTTTATCCATCTTAAGTCTTTGACTGCAAACACTGACTCTGCTCTTCTTGTGCTAGAGAACCAGCATTATGCCTGCGAAGAGCTGATTTTGAGTAGCTGCTGGCAGAAAAGCTGCTGACCTTGCCTGTGCCTGGTACACCTATCTACAAAGGGGAATATTAGATATGTGATAGGGTGCCAAGTGTTCTCAGCTTCTCACTTTGCAGAGACCTCTGGGTTTGAGCAAATCTCTGTACCTACCTAATTTGTGTGCAAAAAACTGTGGGAGGTGAGGAGATATTAATGGAAAATGGTTGAATCCTGGCTTATCTGGGTGTTTAGACATATCCTTTGTCTCTGTGTGTCTCTTTTTGTCTATGGTCTAACTCTGTTTGACTCCCCAGATACTACCACAGCCAAAAGAGACAACGGAGGTCTTTTACAGCAGACTAAAGTCCTAAACTCCTTTACTTGTTTTGTTATACTATACTTGACTCAGATAAGCTCCTCCTTTGCCCATTCTAGAATACATCCTTTCTTCCAGAAAGATAGCTAGAAGATGAATCAAAATGCCCTTTCAATAGAAAATAGCTAGAGTTTAACTTGATTACCACCTCAAACAAGGTCCTTTCTATAATATAATATGCTAACAGATGTATTCAAATAGCATGCCATCAACTTTAAGAAAGTTCTAGGTAAAAGCAAGAGATGCTTTTAATAACTGTTTGTATTAGATTGTTTAGATTTTTGTAGATAGAATAAAGGACTTGCTAGTCCTAGGAGGTATACTTCAAGACAGAAGCTAATTCTCAGCTTAGAGAACTTAATGAAGAGTGAGTGCACCTTTTTGCATAGCATATCATAAGCAAAATAGTAAACTGCAAAGACTACTGTGAACAAGGACGTCCTTGGCATCCTAAAATACAACAATTGAAGGAACTGAGGGCAAATTCAAGCTTAACATGGATTCAGAGGCCAAGGTAAATTTGGGAAATGAACTCTGGCAGCACTGGAAATATCTTTTCTCACAAGTCAATGAATCATAGAACCATAGAATGGTTTTGGTTGGAAGGGACCTTTTAAAGACTGTCTGGTTCAACCTCCCTGCCACAGGCAGGGACATCTTTCACTAGATCAGGTTGCTCAAAGCCCTGAGCAGGTAACACATATCAAACACTTGCCTTTATCTGGACTTGTGTCCTTCAGCACCGTTAAGCCCATGTCTTACCCTCTTCCTCCTCCTGAAGAACAGTTTAGGAAAAATAAAAAAGTACACTTAGCAAGCATCTAGACATCATAGCATTTATACTTACTGTAAAGTTCATAATCCTGGATCTCAAGTCAGTGTTTAGAGTTCCAGATCAATATCCTCAGGAGCCATATCTTTGCTCATAGCAACAGCACTAATAGTTTTTAAACTATTATTCTCTTATTCTAAAAACAGTCATTAAAGTCACAACTAATCATACAGAAAATGAGAGAAAAGATCAATTAAAACTTTTTAGATATCAAGTACTAATGACTTCATTTTAATTACTTCCATTTGACTGTTGCCAGAATTTTCCTAAGGAAAAGCTCCTGCTATATGATGATTCTAGACAGTGTTGCAGACTATAATAAATGGCTTTCTCAGGTAGATGAAAATAAATTAATTGAATTGTCCTGTAGGTGGTTTTATGAACCTCTGTCTTCCAAAGTTAAAGCAAATGTATATACATATACATATATATATAAGTATATATATGCTTGTATGTGTAGAGTGGGCAGAAAGAAAGGAAACACTGATTCTTAACAGAAACTTAAGAAAAAAAGTAGAAGATGCATTGAAATAACAAGGCCTCTTTTACTCTAGTCTGGAAATCAGCTTTCAGAATCAGACCAATGCAGAAGTATCTAACAGTCACCTGATGGGTTTGAAGGACATTTCATGCCTACCTTACATCAACTTCATTGCCACGAAAGAAAAGATATGTGAATTCTCTTCAAACTAGTAATTTGGATTCATGTGGCAATTTCCACAAAGATCGAAGAGTTTGAAGATCTGCATTTTGTAAAGTCAGATGCTCACTGATGTGGAAAAGACACATGTCTTAATATGGCAAGTGACTTTTACTTAAATTACTTACCTATTTTCTCTCACCACCAGTGCAGTAATGAGAAATGCCCTTTAAGTCAATACACATCAGTGAAATTCATCAAAAATTATTTTAATTCCTCTGGTATACCAGAGGAATATTGTAGGACAGAATAAAAAATAATCTCTCTTTCAAAGTATCGAGGTGTTCAATCCATCTAGCATGTGACTACTTCCTATTATCTGTCTTATGGTATCTTACTCGACAATCAGCATTTGGTTACAACATATGCCATTTGGGTCTGTTGTTGGAATGTGCATATAGTGCACTATTTCTATGGTGTAACACTGCCCTGTCCTACAAATCGCTTAGTAATGAAGGGCTTTTGATGATGTTGTTGACTCCTGAAGGTTTTGCTCAATTTAATCATTGTGATCACTGTAGTCTACTATTATATTTTCTATTAAATATGTTCCAAAATCTAATGGCTACATTGGGCAATATGTAGGAATAAAATTCTTTCTTAATAATGGATCAACATGGAAGAATGACGTATAATCTTTCATGATAACAGAATATAATTTTCTTGTGAAAAAATAGATACATTTACTAGTTCACTCAGACACAATTTTTTGCAGTTTCCTATGTGACACAGATATGAAAAAGTCTGTCCCAGTAATTCTTAAAGAAAAAATGCAACCATTTTGAAAATGCAAATTTTGTCCTGAAAGCAAGTTAGATATCTGCTTGTGCAGTACACCGGAATGTTCAAGCCAGCAATACCTGCGCCAGCTCCAGGACGGGAAGTGCATGAAGGCAATATGCACCAGCCTTACTAAAAAAATATTTACTACCTGGTGTGCAGTGTGGAGCAAATGCAGCTATAGTAGTTCTGAGACATAATTGGTACATCCCTGATGCCCTATATGCATAGTAGTGATACAGCAAACAGGGATAATCTAGAATTTTTTTATATATTATATTCACATAGGCACTTCTACAAAAATGTTAGCATTTGAGCTGGACCCCCTCCTTATTTATTACGTAGCCATTGGCTTATCTCATATCTTTACCTCTGAAACCATTGGCTTCCATCACAATGAAGAAGATGAGCTTTTGTCCACATCCAGTTCTTTTCCATATGAAGGTCAGGTCTCAGATCTTTGTATCCTATTTGGACTGGCTTGTGGTTTTCCTCGGTCTGTATGTGAGCAGCATGGTTCCTGTTTTGTGTGCTGCATAGGGAATAATAACATCAGAGGAATCAGTGCTTGCAAAACTAAATTAAGCAAGGTGGTGTAGCTGCAAGTAGGTTTCCATCAGTCCTATGTACACAAATTGGTGTCACAGTGGCACTTCCAGCCTCTTCCTTCCTGCAATCTGTCTACCTCCCTCCAGGATCCAGTCTTTCTACATCCTTTCCTTCCTTTATTTGATTGCAGTCTGTATTGCTTTCTTATTTTCTGGGGTCAAACCTAACTAGAATTAGTCATACCGTGAGAACGTGAAGGAAGCTGATGAGCTTCATGTACCTTTCAGCATGCTGATCTACAGCATGGCTTGGACTACTGATGCTGCCTGGGGGCCCAGGAGGGTTATAAGTTGTCTTGTGATTCTTGTTTCATACTAAATACATTTGGATATATTAACATGCACTGTGACCCATTAGTTCATATGCTAAATTTCAGCACGGTACCCCTTGTAAAATCTGTTGTCAATACCTTATCACAGTTCTCGCTGGCAAGATTTAGCTCTCAGAGGCTGGTAATTGTGACCATGTAGTTCTTGATCTTACAACTATAGAGGTCTGACCCAACCTCTTCTAAAAAAATAGGATGTGATTTCTCAAGTCTAAAAAGTTTCCTTCTATGGGTAACCAAAGTATTCTTCACACACCTTGCACTTTTCCCTATATGGGTGTTCATGTCAAAATACAAGACGGCTGTCTGTTTCCTTTTGGGCATAATGTTGTCTCTAGGCATGAAATATGCACCCATTAAATCTTCTCAGCTCTTAAATCTGTTAATATTGCTGTCTGGATCCTCTTAAAGATGCACTCTTCTGCCCACAGTGCACCCCTTTGCTGGCAGAAGAAAGTAACTTTATGTGATACTGTATCTTAGGTTCTGGCCAACAGAGGAGTTTGTTATTGTTTGGAATACCCCATCTTTGTTGGGTTGCCTGAAACTGCTCATCAGAGATGCAAATACAATGCAGTGTATTAATTAACATCTTTCACAGTGTCCCATAGTGTACTGAGGTAGGCATTATATTCACTTCCTTGTATTCAACAAAGGTTATTTAAGATTTCTTTGTTTCTCCTTTAGCAGTTTGTGATGAAGTTGCCTGTCTTCCTTGTGAACTGGTGGAACTGTCCTATTCCAAAAAGCATAGTCTTGAGCACTTCTGTCAGATAACACCTCTACTCTGTGCCTGTGACAGTTAGAAAATCCCTCTTTAATTAAAAAAAAAAAAATGGGGGAGCCAAAAAAATTCAGGGAATACTTTCAGGTTGACCTAAAACTTTTTTTCTTTTCATTAGATACAATATAGTTTTGTTGTCTCCTGGTCTTGGATTTTTTTTTCACTTTTGACATTATGAATTTATCAGCATCATAGTTTTGACCACTGTTTGATCTTTCCCTGCCAATTCCCTTTGACATTTGGAGGCAAGGCTCACTTTCTTTCCACAGCCTCTCCTAGAAGCTGGACTAATATACCTCACAAATGAGCAAGCCCCTTATTATCAAGTTTTTATCCTTGATTTTTAATATGGGTACCAGAATGCCCAACTCTGCAACATATCTACTGTCTCTCCTCATTGTTGGTTTTAGTTTTAAAAGATAAGGCCAACCAATTATCTCTCTGCAGTCTCTCTCATCAAACATTTTTAGCACTGTTACAGTGTTCTGAGCATCATTCTTAAGTCTGTAAAGCTATTATTTACTTTTTTAAAACTTAATTTTCTGATCTGTGTCTTCCATGGATATATCTGTGTTCCAAAGTGATTTCTAACTCATAAAATTGTGCAACATTTTAATCTACAGCACCAGCATTCCCAGTGGTCTCAGTCCCTGCATGCTGTCCAGTTGCTCTGCTTTTGACACCTGTCTGGCTTCCCCATGGATCACACTTTCTTTCTTCTTTGTGGGTCTTGCTAAACCGAGTGGTGCCTAACAGCTAGTCGATAGCACAGGAGGAATCCCTTTTCCTATGAAAACAGGTGTTTTATTTAAATGTCAATTTGTTACAGCTTCAGTTCAAGTAACAGTCATGAAGAAAAGCCTCTGAAGACCTTCTTCTTACTTTTTCCTCCCTTCAGAGTTGCTGTGGTATTCAAGTTCACAGAGGCTGCGCTAAGTCCCAGAGCCTGTCAGCTCTGTATCCATGGGCCATTATGACTGGATAGCCCAGTGATCCCAGACATCAGTTCCGTGTTTGTTTCCTTCTATCATCAATTGACATGCAAATTTTGTCGTAAAGTAATTGCAGCTTAATTAACAACCATTTTCAGCTGTGCTCAGCTATAGATGAGACTATGGGCTTGGTTTCTTAGCTAAGACTTCAACCTGCCTTGACACTCCCTCTTCCGCAAACTGGTTCCATGGCAGCTCTGTCAAAGCACAGGGACAAATTCTCTCTTTATGTAAATGTTTGAATTCCAGTGAACACAATGCACTAATGTGATTCTAATCCTTTGGGCACATGTTTTTCTGAGAACATATTTAAATTAAATTTAAATAACAAAGAAAACATCTGGGCATACATAAGCATAGATTTTCTGAAGGACAAGTGACGTAAACATTAGAGTACAAAGTTTTTGTCTGCTCTGTCATGAGGTCTACCAGATGGTATGAACTCATTTGCTGTGTTTGAGAATCTGGCCAAGACTTCAGTAGTGAGGAGGATGACAAGATATGGCCTGTGTAGATACTCTTTAAAAAGGCTTATGTAATGCTTCTTATTTTAGTCTGCTTTATACTTTGTCCCATGCCAAAACATAGACTACATAGTTACAAAACAGTAACATGTTTTATAGGGCATGGGATATTTCCATCTTTGATGAGTAACTTTTCAGAGGACTCCATAGTGTAGAAACTAGACAGTTGTTATGGAATTTGGCTGTTAATCAGGATTGTGTATTTGCAATACTTAGGCATGCCTGGAGGAGAAAATACATTGAAATATTGAGAGGGAGCCTGAATTTCACGTGATCCTCTTTCATGGCATAATATCACTCAACTAGGTCTGGAGTTGAGATACAACTCTTACAGGGAAATTCTATGGTTTGTGGCCTCAAGTTCCAGATAGCGACCTGCTCTGGATTTAAAATATATATATTAACTTGTGAAACATACTGTGTAGAGTATACTGCTCCAGAAGAGCAAGGTCAGGACATGTACACCTATAGAACAAGCTGTACCATATCAAAACAAAGTGTCACACAGTCACTCCAGCTTCACACAGGGAAATTCAAGGAGCGATAATGCCCTGGGCTAAAAACCTCATTTTAATACCTATATGAAGGTAGGGACCAGATTCTAATAACAGGGCTCAAAAAAAAAAAAAAAATTAAAATAGCCTGTTTTTCATTGGTTTCCAGATTCAGAGTATGATACAAAATAAAAACAGATGGCAGTCCAGAATTTTAGAATTTCAAACCTGTTCAGAAGATTTTGTCTTGTGAGAACTTGGTATAAGCCTGCATGTAGTAAAAATGTCACCGTATATGTCTATTCTTAAAGCTGGAGATTGATTTCCAAATACTTCAGTTTCCGTAACATATGATCAGCATCACAACATAAATACCTGATTTTCTTTATCAAGTAGTAATTTAAAAGTCTTAGTTCCTTTAAGGCATATGGATTCTGTTATAGATGAGAGGGAAAAACCCCAGGGGGGAAGAAGGATGGGGTAAACAAAAATCCTTGGCTTTAAAGATAATTAAAAAAAAAAAGATTGCTTTTGCAATCCCAGAAGGAGGTAGAACTTCTGGCTACACAGATTTGTCTACATATTAATTTATAAATGACTTTTCCTGCATGGTCTACTCATTACCAAGCGAATATACCACATTTGCACATTCACATTAATAAATTTCCACTCTGTTCTGCTGCATTAAACTGATCTCTGTAGATTAGTTCAAGTGTATTGCAGGTTATTCCTATCAGAGAGTTCAAAATCCCTATAGACTTGAATCAAAATATATTCCAGTGCATCTTTTTTTATAGATAATTATTGCTTAATTCAAAGAGTTGAGGAAAGTCACAGCATATGTGTAGACCCTTTATGCTGATCCACGGTGGAAAAGAGGCACACCAATAAGGAAGTCATTGTAGGAACGGTGTCATAGATTATTATATGCAGCAACATAAGGGAACAAACATGAATTAAATAATTAAATATCATCTTAAGCAGCAAATTAAATAATTAAAAACCATTGTAAGATATTGCAATAAATTAATGCCATTAAAATCACAAGCAATGCAGACAGGCCAGATGCCAGACATAAAGATCCAGCAGCACCTATTTGGCTGCAGTTCAGATCTGTTTATTCCGTGAGCCCAAAAGCGTAGACAGAAGCCCAGTAACCTAGAGGAAAGGATCTGACCTTCTCTTATGTACCGACTCTGCTTTGCTGATGTGCTGTAGCAGTTTCACTTACTACTTTATCTTCCAGATAGCCAGGATCTTTTTCCCAGATGCTAGTTGACACTAGTCTGCAGCTGGTGCATTGGCCACCAGCCACCTCTTGATCCTCTTTCTCTTCTTAGACTGTGAAAAATTCTTCTTTAGGTGTGGTGTTATTTTTTTTAACGTTCTTAGACTCTGGTCACATCTGTTGTAAGTCTTTTGTCTTTCTGTACAGTATGAAGAGCTTTTGGCTCTTCCCTTTCCGCTTTCACTCTGTATTTCTTTTTGATAGGCCTCCATTTCTTTGTTTGGTCTATTCATCCCAAACTGTGAGCATGTAGAGGGCACTGAATAGTGATGTTCACCACAAGCAAGGCTGTGAAAATTAAATGAATTAGTATACTGATTGGTACTGAATTTCGTAGACAGATACAGACTTATACATATGCTTATGGTTTAATTGAAGTTTCACCAGAGCTCTGAAAGAGGAATAGCCTTTTCCTAACATTGTATGACCTTCCCAGAAACAGAATATATACGTGAATACTGTTGCATTTGTTCTTGTGGAGTTTTTGCTAGGTTTTGTTAGGTTGTGTTTGTTTGCAAGTAAATAAAGCTGCAAGGTTTGCTTTGCTTTTGTGTCTACACTCAGCTCAGGACGGTCTCTTGTTTTGTTGGTTTCATTTTCAAAGTCCTTGCTTTCAACATTGTGGCATCTTTTCCTTTATTAACACTGAAAAGATCTCATCTAGACCGTATGTTCAGTCTCTGTCCTGGGGCCAGAAGTCCTTTATCCGTCCTTTGTGAGGACTAGGGGGAAGAACACTGAACATTAATCTTCCAGGAAGCTGAACTGGATACCTGGCAGTGCTTGCTGAAGAATATATCTAGTGAGCAGCACTGCCTGGCTGCAGAGAAGTAAAAAAAAGCCTCTGGAAATTTCAGACTGATTTACACTCACAAAAGATTGTCCTTGCAGAACAGAGACCAAACATTTTTTATTATTAGTCTGTAAAATGTGTTCTTAGGAATTTATAGAATTGCAGGTAATACTAATCATGAAATGCAAGAGAAGGCAATGATGTTTGTCATGTTACTTGCTTTCCTCCATCCCACAAGCCAAGGTACAGCAGACAAGTGCTTTAGCTCCATCTAGGAGGCAAAAAGACTATTACTGCATCTACGTAAAACCAGATTCCATAGAGGTTTTTCTCATTTATAAACTTCATTTTAAAGGCTCTAATGAATTAGTCTTGCTGTATCTCCCCGAGTCAGATTGCCATTTCTACCATCATTTTTGTGGATGAAATTCTGCAATGCAGAGAGCCCAATCTTGCCCAGCGTAGCAGCAGCTAAGTTTACACTGTAAATAGCTCAGTTAAGATGAATGGAGTTAACAGAAATAAAATATTATTTAGACCAAATGAATTCATATCTGAAAAGGGGGGAATTAATTCTAATTACGTTATTGAAGGGGAAAGACCCATTTAAATGGAAACTGTGAGTAAAGCATAAGAAATAAATTTGGCCCTGAATGGCTCATTCAACGTCACACAGAAAGTCAGGTATAGAGATGGAGTCAGCCCCTGAAACACCTTCTCCTACTTTATTGAGCAGGCAATCCACTCCTTACCAGTTAATGGGAGTCTGTCATGCTGAAGGCTGGGATGAAGAGAAACCTAGAGCAAATTCTATCCTACAAAGAGATTATATTTTAAGTTTATTTTAGCTCTGTAGTGTCGGGTTCCCAACAGACACACACAGAGCTCAACACACTTCTATTCTGACATTTATACCAGACCGATGTTGAATTGCTATTGTACAAAGGAATGGTAGGTTTTTACCTGCCTGTTGTAGTAATGTTGGAACATAAATGTCTTCTGGCCATCAACATCCTGTTTTCATACTTTGCAAGACAGTTTATCAATCTAGTCAGTGTATCAGGAAGTCATGGCTGTTGATCTCCCACTTCTATGGTAGTCTTCCTGCTTGCTTCTTCATATGCAGTTTCTACCTACAAGTACTGTCTGCTCCTTATACAACTGATTGTTCATCTTTCATCCTTTTCTTCTGCTTAGCAAAGCCTTCATTTTGCACTTTTTTTCTGAGCTTTAAAAAAGACCACAGAGCATCTCCAGTTCCTTTCATATATCGGTGAGCTAATCCAAATTACAGGTTTTTCTGCAAGCCTGGGAGCGTGTCTGCAGTTTTCTGATGTCTTAATAAAATGTAATACATGACTTCTGACATTAAATTCAGACAGAGGCAGAAATAGGGATGTTACCACCTGCTGCCTAGTACATTTTGTATAGCAGTTCAGTTAAGCCTACCTAATTTATTATCATTCTTCATTTCATTCATGCTGTATACACATATGTAGTCAAAATGTAATTCCCAAATTAAAATGGGATTTAAGGACCTGTCTAATTTTAAGAACTGGTATGGTCTCCTTGTTTTTCCTTTTCTTATGCTCACAGTTATACTCTAAGCATTCTGTCATCCTGGAGCCACGATGTTTTGGAAGCTCCGAAGAAACATTGCTGAACTTCGGTTTGTTAGATTATACAACTGCAGAGTACTGCCACTACACCTGAGTGTAGTGTACTACCACTTACTTCACTGAATTTCATGGAGCTACTTATGACTAGCAAAGATGTTAGGGTCACCAGAATTCTCTCTCAATTTCTGATCTCTTCTCCGTCTCATGACCATTCCAAGGCTCCACAGGATTACTTTGATAATGGCTTCTTTTCATCACTACATAGAAATGAGAACATTCAAGAAAGTTAAATGTCTTACATGACTAAAAGCAACATTTGGATATAAGTGATAACATTAATCTGGAGTAATTGCACTGATTTCCTTGACGCTCTTCCAAATTTTACAGTGACACAGCTGAGATAACAGTACAAGCATAAATACCACCGGGGGAGCAAAAGTACATTGGATAATGGACCTTTAATATATTCTTCTACGTACGCTTCAGAAGATAAAATAAGATTAAACAGTATGCATCTAGGGAACAATGTTTGTAAATATAGAAGTTTATATTCTAGAGACTGTGGTTGCTTTGAACGCAATATATGTAGGACATGGCTGATAGTCCCTATACACTGCTTAAATAAAATGCACATGTGTTCCTCCAGCCTCAGCATTGTTCTTTGCAGCAGCCAGAGTGAATGCATTTAGAAACATTTCAGAGGACTCTAATCACTGCAGTTATTTGGAGTATGAAAGTTTAAAGATCCTGTAGGGTTTAGATCAAACCTCTGTTCTAAACTCTCTGCATGCGACTTATTCAATCTATTTGCTGTCTGCATGTTAAACTCTTCATTATAAAACATATACAAAGGCATTTTATTATCACTATTTTTTAACAAGAACCCTACACCTTTGCAGAAAGAAAGCACCCAGCTAAAATTGACGGTCAAGCTTTGTTCTCAATCACAAACATGCAGTCAACACCATATAACCACATAACTAAATGTCTTCTCACTGTAACCATTAAGGTTTATATCAGTGTTTGCACAATAAGACCTCTTCACAGCAATTTATAACAAAAGTTGGAAGTACTGCTCTGGTACACTATTTATTATAAAATTCGCAATTAGAAAAGGAGTAGGAGGGTTTTAACTAGCTCTCTTGGTTTACATGTCAACTATTTGATTTCTTCACAAAAAACAGTAACTAGGGGCCTTGCTTTAAAATTTTCAGCCTGACAGTATCTGGAGAATAAAAATGGCTTGTTATTAAAAATGTGACTGTATAACTTTGTTGTCTTCCCTTATTTGCTTTTTTCTCCAAGGCTGGTATAAATATCATAAGTTTTTGTTGGTTTTTGACTTACACGCTACAGAGGTTGACATTTTTACAAGTTACATTATGCACTTTTAATATCAGTATCCTTAAAAATACAGGTACACAAGAGACTAAGATGCGCTTATATTTTCAATGAATACCAACTTTCTTTCCTCCTCAAAATTGCTATTTAACTTGTTTGTTCAGGAGATTAGAACTATCTATATCAATACAGCTCTTATACTTTTCTATGAAGAAGAGAGTTATGGAAAATTAGTTGAGGCCAAATGAAATATTCTAGCCAGATTAATCCTACAGTTAAATATGTGCACACACATTTAAATAATAAAAGCCAGATAACTTTTAATTGCTATTTAGTGATTTTTTCTTCTTAGTCAGACAGGAAATCTTTCAAACTTTCAGATTTCAATTTCCAAAGAATCATCCTTTGATTTGTAACGTTTGCTCTAAAAATGCATGATGTAGCCAGCAAGGATACCAAACTGATAAACAGACTTTAAGAATGGGCAAATCATAATAAAGTCAAGGGCACAGGACACATTGCTAGGAAATCACTTTTCCAATGATGCCATAACCTTTAAATTCATGCAATAACATCTCACATATAACTATCTGTATGCTCAAAATGATCCAGTTTACTGGAACAGAATTACAAAGTATAAAGATTTCTTCAGTGAGCTACAGTAATTTTAAAACCTTAGTTACATCTGTTATATTTATGCAAAATCATCTTATTTGGGAACATTTGCATAAACATATATTTTTCCATCTGGGATTTTTTACATTTGTTAGACTTGAATGGCTGTGCAAAATACATTTCAATCATTGTTTGATACAGTTTGTGCTAAGGTTTAGCTGTGTCCATCATATGACTTAAATCTTTACTGAATATATTCAGCAAAATATTTGAAGAAACAGATTTCATTCAAGGAGATTTTGAGAGTGTTAAACAGATGTTTAAATAGCTAATCTTTCCCAAAATTCAATGTTTTTCACTTATTTGCATGCAGTCATGATTTCCATGATCTCTTAGTTTTCAACCCCATACAAGATCCCAAGATATTTTCCACAGGAAAAGGCAGCTGAAATTCATTTCAGTGTTCATCAGTATTCATACAAGCATTGAAGTGGGCTCCTTTTAGGAGAACATATCTCGTTAAAGTGTTCATTTCCTTTTTCTTATTCTTACTGGAGAAATGCTGGGCCATATTCTGTCTCCTCTGCAGCAGCTACAGTGGAAAATTAAAAGCAGGAGGTGTATTTGCTCTTCATCTTCTGCTACTTATTAGGGATCAGCTATCTGAGCATTAAAGAGGGAGTCTGAAGCCTGTTAGCAATTTTTAGCATAAGGAGAATACAGACAGGGAGAACAGAAAGGGTGACTGCACCAGCCCATCTGGCTCTGCATCACATCATCCCCAATGGCCACGGGGAGATGCCCAGGGTATAAGGGCATCAGGATGCTCTTTGAACTTTCAGCACTCTGCCACTCAAGACTTCTTTATCAAGACGGGGATTTGTATTTAATAAACCTTCACTGAATCTTTCTTTCTATCTAATAGCCTTTTTTGACCTATATGAAATTTAGCATTTGCATCTTTTCATGACTTTCACACAGGCACTTTCACAGCTTACACCTGCGCTCTTAAGAACTACCTTTTTTTTTTTTTTTTTGAGCCAGCCACCCTCTATATTTATTCTTTTGTTAGAAGGCATGGTGAGCAATTTTTTTTTTTTTCTCTAATATGAGTCAGGTTCTTCCATCTAATCCCGCTTCCTCCTAATCATCTCTGTTGGCTCCTAAAGCCTGGTCTGGGTGAACTAAAAAGCAGCCTGGAGGAGACAAAAGCAAGTGCAGCAGCAATAAGGAAGTACTCATTGCTGGAGTTGTAGGAGTACACAAAACTTTATAATGCCAGATGAGTTAAAGGGACAAGAAACGAGGTGCAACACCTCTCTGCTCCAGCTGGTAGTTGAGGATGAAAGCGCCTGAGAATGGTCATGTAGGAATGAGGGCTTCTCCCCCTAAAAAAGTGGTGGGATCAATAGCCCAACTGAAGTGCATCTACTTCACTGCACGTGGCATGGGCAACAAACAGAGGAGCTGGAAGCCATTGTGCAGCAGGAAAACTACGACATAGTTGCCATCATGGAAACATGGCAAGATGACTCCCACAACTGGAGCGCTGGAATGGATGGCTATAAACTCTTCAGAAAGGATAGGCAAGGAAGGAGAGGTGGTGGGGTAGCCCTATATCTTAGGAAATGTTTTGATTGTCTAGAGCTTAACTATGGTGATGATAGGGTTGAGTGTTTATGGGTAAGTATCAGGGGGAAGACCAACAGGGCAGATATCATGGTGAAAGTCTCTTACAGACCAACCACCCAACCAGGATGAAGAGGCAGATGAAATATTCTATAAGCAGCCGGGAGAAGTCTCACAATCGCTAGCCCTCATTCTCATGGGGGACCTCAACTTACCAGATGTCTGCTGGAAATACAATACAGCAGAGGGGAAACAGTCTCGGAGGTTCCTGGAGCATGTGGCAGATGATAACTTCCTGACGCAGCTGGTGAGTGAGCCAATAAGGGAAGGTGCCCCACTGGACCTGTTGTTTGTGAACAGAGAAGGACCTGTGGGTGATGTGACGGGCATAGTGATCATGAAGTGACAGACTTTTTGATTCTTGGAGAAGTAAGGAGGGGGGTCAGCAGAACTGCCACCTTGGACTTCTGGAGGGCAGAATTTGGTCTGTTTAGGAGCCTGGTTGACAGAGTCCCTTGAGAGGCAGTTCTGAAGGGCAAAAGAGTCCAGGAAGGCTGGACATGCTTCAAGAAGGAAATCTTAAAGGCACAGGAGCAGGCTGTCCCCATGTGCTGAAATATGAGCCAGCGGAGAAGAAGAGTGGCCTGGCTGAACAGAGAGCTTTGGCTGGAACTCAGGAGAAAAAGGAGAGTTTACTACCTTTGGAAGAAGGGGCAGGCAACTCAGGAGGACTACAAGGGTGTCATGAGTTTATGCAGGGAGAAAATTAGAAGGGCCAAAGCCCTACTAGAACTTAATCTGTCTACTGCCGTAAAAGACAATAAAAAATGTTTCTATAAATACATTAGCAACAAAAGGAGGGCTAAGGAGAATCTCCATCCTTTACTGGATGCGGGGGGAAACATAGTGACAAAGGATGAGGAAAAGGCTGAGGTACTTAATGCCTTCTTTGCCTCAGTCTTTAATAGTAAAACCAGTTGTTTTCCAGGTACTCAGCTGCCTGAGCTGGAAGACAGGGACGGGGAGCAGAAGGAAGCCCCCATAATCCAAGGGGAAATGGTTAGTGACCTGCTACACCACCTAGACACACACAAGTCTATGGGGCCGGATGGGATCCACCTGAGGGTACTGAGGGAGCTGGTGGAAGTGCTCACCAAGCCGCTTTCCATATCAGCAGTCCTGGCTAACAGGGGAGGTCCCAGTTGACTGGAAGTTAGCAAATGTGATGCCCATCTACGAGACGGGGCAGAAGGAGGATCCGGGGAACTACAGGCCTGTCAGCCTGACCTTGGTGCTGGGGAAGGTTATGGAGCAGATCATCCTGAGTGCCATCACGTGGTAAGTATGGGACAACTGGGGGACCAGGCCCAGACCAGGGCTTATGAAAGGCAGGTCCTGCTTGACTCACCTGATCTCCTTCTATGACAAGGTGACCCGCTTAGTGGATGAGGGAAAGGCTGTGGATGTTGTCTACCTGGACTTTAGTAAGGCCTTTGACACAGTCTCCCACAGCATTCTCCTAGAGAAACTGGCTGCTCATGGCTTGAATAGGCATACACTTTGTTGGGTAAGAAACTGACTGGATGGGCAGGCCCAAATAGTTGTGGTGAATGGAGTTAAATCCAGTTGGCAGCCGGTCACAAGTGGTGTTCCCCAGGGCTTTGAGGCCAGTCCTGTTCAATATCTTCATTAATGATCTGGATGAGGGGATCGAGTGCACGCTCAGTAAGTTTGCAGATGACACCAAGTTGGATGGAAGTGTCTATCTGCTGGAGGTAGGAAGGCCCTACAGAGGGATCTGGACAGCCTGGATCGTTGGGCCGGGGCCAACTGTATGAGGTTCAACAAGGCTAAGTGCCAAGTCCTGCACTTGGGTCACAACAACCCCATGCGACACTACAGGCTTGGGGAAGAGTGACTGGAAAGCTGCCCTGTAGAAAAGGACCTGGGGGTGCTGGTCGAGCCAGCTAAATATGAGCCAGCAGTGTGCCCAGGTAGCCAAGAAGGCCAACGGCATCCTGGCTTGTATCAGGAATAGTGTGGCCAGCAGGACTAGGGAAGTGATCATCCCCCTGTACTCGGCACTAGTGAAGCCGCACCTCGAATACTGTGTTCAGTTTTGGGCCCCTCACTACAAGAGGGATATTGAGGTGCTTGAGTGTGTCCAAAGAAGGGCAACGAAGTTGGTGAAGGGTCTAGAGCACAAGTCTTATGAGGAGAGGCTGAGGGAACTGGGGTTGTTTATTGTGGAGAAGAGGAGGCTGAGGGGAGACTTTATTGCTCTCTACAACTACCCGAAAGGAGGTTGTAGTGGGGTGGATGTCGGTCTCTTCTCCCACGTAACAAGCAATAGGATGAGAGTAAACAACCTCAAGCTGCGTCAGGGAAGGTTTAGATTGGCTATTAGGAAAAACTTCTTCACCGAAAGGATAGTCAGGCACTGGGACAGGCTGCCCAGGGAAGTGGTTGAGCCTCCATCCCTGGAGGTATTTAAAAGACATGTAGACGTGGTGCTTGAGGACATGGTTTAGTGGTGGCAGTGCTAGGTTAATGGCTGGACTTGATAATCTTAAAGATCTTTTCCAACCTAAACAATTCTATGATTCTATGATTCTATAAGAAAACAGATGCTGCGCCTTTTGGAGGAACAGTTTCCCATTCCACACTGATTCTGTGTTATGGGCTGATTCTATTTGCCAGCTGCTGTTTTTATATAATAACCGTCAACTTAACTTTAAAAGATGCTAGTTATTATATTATTAATATCCCTAGCTCTTATCCCCCTTTTCTCTCTTTACTCTTCCTTATTTACTCCAGCTTGCAAGCTATGAAGTCAAGAACTAATCTCCAAAATCAATTCTTGCTTGTATCTCAATTAGTTGCATGTTTTCTGTGCTCTGAAAATTGACAGTTTTAAAGAAACTCCAGTGTATTGAATCAGTATTGCCTGCAGCAAAGTACTGTATCACTTCATGTAAAAATTAACTTAAAATCCACTGATCCCAAATGGTAAACAGCAACAATATTCTTCCTCGTGAGAATTCTAGTATGACTGTTAGTTACTACTCTAAGAACTAATAGCTGTTGATTCCACACTGATCTGAACATATGTAGCTTACTTTGGAAGTGGTAACATCAGATTTAATGAACTGAAAATCTTGTGAATGATTTTAGGAGTCTAAGAAGAAATGTATTTCTTATGGATGTTGACATTTTCCACACTCTATGCAAAAGTTTCCTCATCTTTTCAAATAAAGAATCCCTTTATTTTTAAGTTGTAGCAGAGGAGAAAAGAACATGGCCTAGAGTTTTTTGTTTTCCATGTTCCTTTGGCACGCAGCCATTAGTGAAGCAGAGGTGATGGTGACCACAGCTGAAATGGGGATGAAAAGTTGCCATAGTTCACAGGCAGAATGTAATTTGCCCTCATAAAAGAAAGGTTTTATAACAGACCTAGCTAAATTAGGGCCAGGAAATACAAAGGTTGGACAAGTTTCTTAATTTTTAATTAAATTTTCCATTACATAATGGTGTCAAGTGCCCAAACCAATTTGTTTCTCAAACTGACTGAATTACTTATAAAGTTCCTGGTTATTTGGTCATGAGCCTGTCTCCACAATTCATTATCTGGATATACTGTTTTCTCTGGTGTATCTGACTATAATTTCTTAGTATTAGGGACTTTTTTCCATATAATCTCCGACCTTAGAAATGAGCAAATTTAAACATGACACGTATGTGATGAGATAGGAACTACCTGTTCCTCTATCAGAAAGCCTTTTGGTAGTGGTTAAGTGTCACTGTCCTTGTTGAATACACATCTCAAAAATGTTTAATAAAATATTCTGTGAATAGAAAAGATCTAATACACCTGCAAATGACTAAATATTCTTCATGAAAGTACTGGTAGACAAATAAAAGATATAAATCTGGAGTTCTAGTCTTCTCAGTAGTTTTTCTTTCTAAAATTGCAGGTTCTTTTCCTTGAATAAGAACAGAAGCAGCTATATTATATAGTAATTCCAGAATAAACATTCCCATTATAGAGGACATCACTGTAAACCCACATATGTTTCCCAGTTAAAGTATAGATCCTTCTTTGCTAAATGAATTGCTTTAGTTGGCTCTAGTGAGAGTCCAAGACTCAGTTTGTTTTAAATATTCTTGGTAACAGCTTTTCCTTTGTTTTTAGTTTCCTCTTTCTCTCACTCTTCTAGTCCCACATTACTTTTCTGTATCTGCCATCTAATTTCTTGAGAGCTGCTGAATGAGACACCATGCAGTCTTAACTGGGGGGCAAAGATGGAGTCAGGCCTCATGTACTGTTTGCTGTGCATAACTTGATCTGTTGTGAGGTTGTTCTCATCTCTTGTCCTGAAACAGGAACATAGTATCCAGACTGATCTTATTAATGACACCTTGCAAAACTCCTTGCAATTTGCCATTGTCTGTGGATATCTGATTAAATTGTTTCCTTCCTCCTATTCATCCTCTTCAGGACTGCATGCAATGCCTACATGTTTCTGAAAATTAAGCTCTAAGTAACATTCTCAAAGGTGCACACAAAGTATGTGAATCCTATTTGGAGTTCTCTTTCACTTGGAACAGATTTCCCAAAGAGGTCATGCAGTCTCTGTCCCTGGAGGTTTTCAAGACCTGACTGGAATAAGGCCTTGAGCAACATGGTCGGACCTCATAGCTGACCCCAAAGAGACTATAGACTCCTGAGATCTCTCCAACCTGAGTTATTTTACTTTGTTCTACTCCATCAATTCTATTCATTCTATAAGCTTCTGAAGCCCTCTAACACCTGAAATAAAACACAGCATATATGTATTATTTATACAATTGCATCTCCCTTAGTCTTAATTTTTCTGCTGAAATCATGTAACTGTATACTTCATCTACCCATGTCAGCTAATAGCAAATAGTCTGTTGTACAGTGTGTGCTTCTTATCACCTACAGAGTTTCCATAACAGCTTTTGGAGGCAGAATTCAGTTCAAGACTCCCATTTAGGTATCTAGGTGTGCTGCATGTGTTGAAGTTTCCATTACAGCCAATGGAGTGAGTTAGTTGACCAAGCATTATGGGCAGGATTCAGTTGTGTCTACGCAGTCCCCTAGTGCCAGGTCAGACATGCTGGGATGTGCAAGATACCTACTGAGGAACACAGAATATATGCACACCACCTGAAATGATACTTGACATCAATGTCTAGGCAGCTGAATTTCATTGTAGGTCTCTGCTGAAGGATGAGCTGAATTGCTTTCCCTGCGCCAATGACAATTCCTCCATTAACTATAATGAGAAATGAGACACTTGATGTTCCTATAGACACCTATTAATTTAGATATCTTCATCTGAGACTGAATCCCTGCATAGACAACTTAATCTCAAACTGAATTTCATCTTCATCATAGTTGATGAAGTATATCTTTGGGATGAACATATGTAGTATTCATAGGCTGAGTAGTCTTTGGGGAAGGCTGACAGTAATAACGGCAGAGACATGTTAATATGTTCTAGTTTTATTTTGTGATTTCTGATCCACAGGAAATTTGTTTCCTGTAATGAGTTTAGAAGGATTAAAAGGGAATTTAAACACTGGGAAGTTGGAGGATTCTGAGAAAATGTGTTTACACTGATGTAGATTTTAATTCCTTTTCTTGCCTTGCAACCTTAACAGGAAATTTCTGCACTTCAGCAGTAGTCTGGAGTCAGACAATGAGGTCCACTCTTTCTCTAGTGAGAGTTTAAGCTAGGTACAGCTGTGAATTCCCTTCTGTTGCATCTCCTCTGCATTTAAGAAAGCTATTTGTTTGGACGGAGGGGGTTTGCATAAATGAAAAATATCCTTGAAGCAATATACATTTGAATTTGGCATCTTCAGTAATTTCTTTCATTTCATCAGCGCAAATTGTCAAATGATAAGCAGAAATGATGTAACCATCACTTCTTTTGATAACCTCTGGGGTAAGATGCTTGTCTTTGTTACTAGGCATGCATCCAAATGCCCTAAGGGATTCTGATGCTTGTATTTCTGGGCAGGTATGTTTTGCTCACATTTTCCAGACAACTGCTCACATGCATGGTCTGTGAAAGGCATCACTTCTCCTTCAGAACTGACCAGCTGGTGGCAAGACTCCCATATCTCCTTGTCCAGACTCTGCATACACATTATTTTGGCTGCATCCTTTATCCTTTCTCTGCTCATTTAGGCATGCAATTACTTAGAGATCCCAGATCTCCAGTATCCCAGCAATTATTTTATTTATAAAGCAACAGAACTGAAATCATATTTCACTTCTTGGTTTTGATATGGCAGCATGGACTCTATTCTTATGAAGTCCCTGCTCAGCCTTCTGCTTCTTTTTCTTGTTTCTTGGCTTCATCTACTATTGAACGTTGATGTGTTGTCATACTTTTTTACCAATTAGACTCTTAAGCTATTTCTTTTATATTTTATGATGTTATTAGTACACAAGCACTCACAGAATGGAAGACTAAGGCAAAAGAAACAGCTGGGTAGCACTAAAATTATTTTCACACCATGTATTTCCCTCCTAGCTTGCTGTCCAGAATAACATTTTAAGTTTGGGCCCTCTGTTTTCAACCAGAGAAGGTAAGTCCAAAGCCACACTGGATTTTTTTACAGCACTGTAATTTAGTAGAGCTGTGTTGACGCTGTTAGTGTTGTGCTGCTGAGGTACCCTGCCTACCTCTGTATGTGCATTTAGTTCTTTAAACAGCTTAGCGCACAGACCCAAGCACCCAGGCACTATTTTCCTCGCCATTAATTTCTCAGTGTTGGCCCTGGCATGGCTGGCCATCATAGCAGTGTCCCAGGCCCAGCTCAGGAATTAGCACATGCTGTAGATCACTCCCAGTGTAGTTCAGATGTATCCCCCTCCTGGTTTTGTGGAGAAGAAAACTGAATCTGTGTGTCAGCTGGCCTTCAGTTTATGCAATGTCAGTCAATCCATGTTATTTACTACGACAGGCAAAACCTCTGGGTTTGCCAAAACCCCTTCACTAGGAACCTTGACTAACAGATTGCTAATGGTGTTAATAACATCCTAGCACAGCCACAGAGTGTTGGGGGCTGGTGGGATGCTTAGGCCTGGACAACCAGAAAACATTTATTAGTTCAGAAGAGAGGAAAGAGAACTGGATTTTGGGAATTACATTTTGTAACAACAGTCTGCTCTTTAAATTATTGTTAATTATCCCCTTTTATACTGTCAGGTCTTCCTAGCAATCATTAAAGTGTTAATTCTAACTCTCCTTTTCACAGCCACAGTAGGGGTATTTTCAGTTGCCTGCCAACAGTTAGTCATGAAAAACCACGCAAAAGCATTTGGTTGGTGTTGAGGAGGGGGGGTTGCTTGTTTTTAACATACAACCTGAGCAGTTATCTTTTGGACATGTATACAGTGGGAGATAAGTGGGAGGTTCTCAAAATGAGAAGTCCTTTTGTCCAAAGACTAATGCAAATGACAGTGATAGCAGATAATTCAAAACAAGCCTATAATGCCTCACAACCAAGAGTGTTTGAAACAGGCTAGAATTAGCCCCCTGCAGGTTCACTAGCAGTGCGTGTAGCTCCAAGATGGGACTTGTCTTGCCCTGGTAGCTCCAGAGACACTGGCCGTATTGGGCTCCTGGCCAAGATCTGGGCATAGGACGTGACAGGACACGCACCGAGGACTCTGACCCAGTCTGATGTGTCATGTCATTATACTGGGGCAGCTCAGCACAGACAAACCGAAGTGTTGCCATGGGACTACATGGTGATCTGCTCAGGCTCGCTTTGAACACTGACTATAGGATTGCTCCCACGAGGTAGATCAATGGCTGGCTTTTAAAATGAAATTCAATATCTCTGCAACAGCTTAACATTCCCCCACCTCTTTTGATGAACTGTTTCAATGTTTAGTTTTCATCCTCAGGGAAGTGGCCTGGCTTCAACTTCTAGCAGCTGTGCTATCTCATGCTCTTGTCTGTAGGACTGAAAAAACTTCTCTATTTCCCACACTGGGTAAGCACCCATTACTTGTTATGGACAAATGACCTCCATAGTTTCTGACTAGCTGGATAGAGTTTGCTTTTCAAGCTTTGCATCACAAGGCTCCCTTTTTTTCTGAACCTCCCCTCTTTTAAGACTGTCCTTTCAACCTCTTGCAAGGGTTGAAGTGTGAGTATATAGTCAGTCACTCTATGCTGGTCAGATATGTGCTAAGTCCTTGTTGCTGGCCCTGAATTAGCTACTATGTTGTTTAGAAGTGATGCTCTGTTTCACCTTTTTGCCATGTCTAAATATTAGAAATATGTGAGCAGTCACCTTCCAGAATTTTTTGCCATTTTCAAAGATTAATTCCTAATGTACCATTCATTAAACTATATGATGGTCACAGAGCTTTCTGGCTACTTTCTTTAAGACCATTAGGTGTAATTTGCATGGGTCACATGATGTCATGACCTGAAACTGTTTCATCCTGCCAGATCACTTTTGCTGTTCATAAACATAAATAAATAAAAATTTGTCTTCTACATATAAATGTAAAGTCTTTTATACTTCACATGTAGCACTGTGCTACAGACTTTCTTTTTCCTATTTTTTTTTAAAAGTTTCCTTTTGCCATGTTGCCTACTGGGATTTATTTTCTTTACTGGGCCTTCTCAGCCCCTTTTGCCATTTCTGTATTAGTACATTAAGTAGCATGGTAAAAGTAACAGGCATGTCAACTCAATTGTATAAACTATTTAATCGTTATAACCATACCTGGCAGCCTTGACCAACCAATACTGCCCCAAGCACTTCCTGAGCACAGTTTGGGCTTTAGCCAAGTCCAGATGTCCTCTTCAGAGGTCTAAGACTTTCAATAAATAGCATGCGTGTGTTGGCCTTTGAATCTCAAAACTGTTTTGTTTGCTTGTTTAGAGATATGTTTCAATACGTAAATTAAAATCATTTCCCATTTTTTTAATGTGGATATTAAATGTAAAGTTAGAAGTGATGACTATTTTGGTAAGAACTTCACTTTTTAAAGTTAATACAAATATTACTGACAGGTCCAATGACATGAAAAGTTCACAAGAAATGAAAAAATGCAAGATATCAAATAAGTGTCTTTCACATTGAGATGACTAAAGCCATGATCAGTTCTCTCCTATACTTCATGAAGAGATGAAAGCCTCATTTTAACCTTAGTATACATATAGCATGACTGTAACACTTACAAACGCCATCCATTGTAACTTCCAGGTCCTTTTCAGCAGAATGCTACACTTCCAGGTACTTCCCCAACCTGTTGTTATTATTATGGGGCTATTCTGCCCCAGCAGCAGAACTTTGCACTTCTTTTTGCTGAACTTTGTGAGGTTTCTCTTGGCTCAGTCCTCAAGCTTCTCAACCTCCCTCTGGATTAAAGCCCTATAGTTCAGCCCTCCACCCAAGTCCCTTAATTTATCATCACCTGCTAACCTAGTCGCAATCATGTTGATCAAGCAGGGTTTGCAGCTGGTAAATTCAGGCTGCCTGTTCCTTATTATCTTCTTGTCTTTCAAGTAACTGGAAATGGATTGCAAGAAGACATGCTCCAAGACCTTTCCAGGGAATGAGGTGAGGATGATCGGCCTATTGTTCCCAAGGTGCTTCGTACTTCTCATGAAGAAGAACATAACATTAGACTTTTTCCAGCTGGCAGGGAATTCCTCCAATTGTCATCTACTTTCTGCAGATGATAGCCAGCCTCCTCAATCTCATACAGCCCCATAGATCTCACTACTACCAGCTTCTCTAAGTAGCCTCTAATCTGTTGCTCTCCCACTGCTAGTTGCCCCTCTCTATCTCAGTGAGTTTGCAGATGACACCAAGCTGAGTGGCACAGCTGACAAACCTGAGGGATGGGAGGCCATCCAGAGGGACCTGGACAAGCTCGAGAAGTGGGCCCATGAGGTTCAACAAGGCCAAGTGCAGGGTCGTGCACATGGGTCGGGGCAATCCCCAGTATCAATACAGGCTGGGGATGAAGGGATTGAGAGCAGCCCTGCCGAGAAGGACTTGGGGGTACTGACAGACGAAAAGCTGGACATGAGCTGCCAATGTGCACTCACAGCCCAGAAGGTCAACCATATGCTGGGCTGCATCAAAAGAAGCATGGCCAGCCGGTCGAGGGAGGTGATTCTGCCCCTCTACTCTGCTCTGGTGAGACCCCACCTGCAGTACTGCCTCCAGCTCTGGGGTCCTCAGCACAGGAAAGATGTGGACCTGTTAGAGAGGGTCCGGAGGAGGGCCACAAAAATGATCAGGGGGATGGAACACCTCTGCTATGAGGAAAGGCTGAGAGAGCTGGTGTTGTTCAGCCTGGAGAAGAGAAGGCTCTGGAGAGACCTTGTTGTGGCCTTTTGATAATTAAAGGGGGCTTATAAGAAAGATGGGGACAAACATTTTAGCAGGGCCTGTTGTGATAGGACAAGGGGTAATGGTTTTAAACTAAAAGTGAGTAGATTTAGACTAGATATAAGGAAGAAATTTTTTATGATGAGGGTGGTGAAACACTGGAAGAGGTTGCCCAGAGACGCCCCATCCTTGGAAACATTCAAGGCCAGGCTGGACGGGGCTCTGAGCAACCTGATTTAGTTGAAGATGTCCCTGCTCACTGTAGGGACTAAATGACCTTTAAAGGTCTCTTCCAACTCAAACTATTCTATGGTTCTGTGATATCAGACTGCACATGAGAAGGGCTGGAAGCCAATTTTGACTGTGAAGACTGAGACAAAAAAATTATTGAGTACTTTAGCCTTTTCTGTATCATCCATTACTAGATCTTCTTCCCCACCCAAAAAGGTGCCACATTTTCCCTGAATCTCCTCTTCTTAGAATCATAGAATGCTTTGGGATGGAAGGGACCTTTAAAGGTCATCTAGTCCATCCCCCTGTGGAGTCTTCTTATCCTTTATGTATCTAGCTAGCTTTATCTGCAGATGAAGTTTGACCTTCCTGCTTTTGTCCCTAAATCTCTGAGTTATGCTTTTATGACCCTCCTTTGATGCCTGTCCTTGTTTTCATTTCTTGTATGCGGTCTGGGGCTATGTCTGTTCTGTACTCTTAGTAGTGCAGGGTGAAAGATGAATATGTGTTTGGTCATCTCAATGAAGGATGTTGGGCCCTGTGTGACAGGCTAGATGTCAGCATTTCCAACAACGTCCTAGTCATGCATAATTTTTTGCCTTGAACAGCTGTAGGTGAGGATAAATGTGCCCCTGTCCATCAAGGCTGGATTTGTGAAAACCAATTTCTTTGGCCCTTCTGGAACTGGTGCAGACACCCAAGAAAGCAATCAGTGCAGGAGATTACATGTCCCTTCTCCAAAGAAAGCTATCAAGAGGCAGGCATCCAGGGAAGGTTCAGTAATCTGAGAGGAACATGATTAAATGCTGATGCATTTTTTTGGCATGGTAGAAGTAATAGAAAAATTAAGACTAGATTTCCAGTATCCTTCTGAATGTAGCAGTGGTGTTTGTGATATCAAATACAATCTCCTCCACCAAATAATCTAATTTTGTCTATGGTTATAACCAGCGCTTTTATCATTCCACCTATGTGACCTACTTGCCAAATATCAGCAACTCCAGCCATGATGTTTCTTTTCTTTATCACTGAAGGTCCATATACAATTAAAAACATATTTTGTTGTCATATGTTTTCTGTCTTTGTATTCACTTTAAGATTTTTGTGGCTATCTTAATGTATTTCATAGCTGATGTATTTAGCAGGAGCTAATAGAAAAACAGTTTCTCTGTGAGCAAATGCCATCAGATGGGAAGAGAAAAGGAGTGGCAAAAAGCACATAATGTTCTGTTGTTAGTATCTCTCCAAATTAGTCTGGTGAAGGAAAAAAGAACAGTGATTTCTGCGCTGATTAATTTCTAGTCAATGGAAGTGGAATTGCCATCTGTGCTTCCACACAAGGCCACCACAATTTTAAGTGCTATAGCAGTCATATGTTGTAACGTCATTCATAAAAGGAAAATAGCATTTCAGTTGACCACAGCACTCAACAAACCTTGAGTGAAAATCACAGGTCTATGGTTTGTTTGTGTTTTTTATTTATTTTTCCATTCTCTGTGAATTCAACCCAATTTATAGAGTAAGAGCCTCAGGTTATAGTTACCTTCCCAACTGACTCTTTGACTAGGCACTCAAGTATATAAAAATAAGTTTAAAATAAGGTTATCAAACTTGTTTTCAATCTTTCTTGCCAAAAAAATACCTCCCTCCTTGCCAGGGACAATAAAAGTGGTCCAGTCCCTGACCTGCTTTCAGTGGCCCAGTCCCCTGCAGGCATTTTCCAGAAAAACAAACAAAAGAAAAGTTAAATCCACAGGGATGGTGATAATATAAGCAGTCTCCCTTTGAACAACGACCTAGTGGTCAGAGGATGTGTCCAGTATGTGTGGCATCTGGATTTTACTCCTTCTCAGTAAGGGTGAACTAAACTTGCATTCTGAGCTCCCAGCAGAATATTCTACCAGGGTGAGTATCAAGTGGGTTATCCCAAATCATCCTTATGGCCACTTATTTGTGGAAAAAAACCTCTTCAGAAGGGGAAATGAAACTCATTTGTGGAACTCCTTTCTTACGACTATCCTAATGACTGCCTGACAAAGTCATTTCAATAATGCTTAGTGTTTTAGCACAACCTGAAAATGAAAGTCTTCCAGCAAGAGAGTGACAGTAATGCATCCCAGAATCAAGCTTAAGGACACTTCCACAGGAATTCATCAGGAGGTAGGTTATGGTAGGTTCAAACAGACTTAAGCCGAGGAGGAAACTGAACAGAGGTCTTCCACCTCATGGAAGAGTGTTCCAAACACTGAGCTGCTGCATTAAAGAAGACCTTACTACCTCATCCTCTGATGATTTTGTTTTCTATATCTGGAAACAATAACCACATATAGCACATTCAACTCAAATCTGTAAACGCTTTCAGAATGTCTGAAACAGCCTTTTTAATAACTTTAACTGTAGAATCACAGAATTACAGAATCACTTAGCTGGGAAGAAACTTCTGGAGATCATCTAGTCCAGTTCAAAGCAGGGTGAGCTAGAGCAGGTCATCAGGACTGTGTCCAGTCAGGTTTTGAGTTACCTCAACCCGTTACTCAGGTTTTGAGTTACTTACAACCCGTTCCAGTGTTTCACCACCCTTGCAGAAAAAAGTTTTTTTCTATGTTTAAGTGGAATTTCCTATATGTCAATTTGTGCTCATTGCTTCTTGTCCTTTCACTGAATACCACTGAAAAGAGCCTGGTTCCCTCTTCTTTACACCTTCCCATCAGGTTTTTATATACCCCATCACATCGATGAGATTCTCCTTCTCCCCCAGCCTTCTCTTCTCCAGGCTAAATAATCCCAGTTCTCTCAGCCTCTCCTTGTATGTCAGGTGTTCCTGTCCCTTAACTGTCTTCATGGTCTTGAACTGGACCTGTTCCAGTATGTCCATGTCTCTCTTGTACCGGAGAGCCCAGGACTGGACACAGTACTTCAGATGTTGCCTCAACAGAGCTGAGTAGAGGGGAGGATGCCCTCCCTCAACCTGCTGGCAATGCTTTTCCTGATGCAGCCCAGAATGCCATGGGCCTTCTTTGCCACATGGGCACATTGTCAGCTCATGGTCAATTTGTTTTTCCCCAGGTCCCTCAGGGCCTTCTCTGCAAAGCTGCTTTCCAGACAGTTGGACTCTAGCTCTGGCATTCCTCCAGCTTGTAAGTCTCTTCTGCCTCTGCTCCTGTGTATTCTCTTTTCCTTTGGCGTCTCTCCTGCTCCGGCATCACTCCTGCCCTGGAATTTCTCTTGTCTCTCCTAGTGGTCACTGTCCTTTCTTAAATATGTTTTTGCAGAGAGACCATAAACTCATCTGATTTGTTTTAGTTTTGGCATGTCTGTTTTTTCTTTTGCTGGGCTGGCTGGAACCAACCGACCAGCACAGGGCAGTCCTTGACCTCCTCCTACACAGGTCATCCCTGAAACCCCTCCCCCCATACTAAATCCCTGCCATTTATGTTCAATACACTCCCCAAGGGCAAGACTCAGCACTTCCCCTTGTTGAACTTCATGAGGTTCCTGTCAGCCCATTTATCCAGCCTGACCAGGTCCTTTTGAATGGCAGCATGACTCTTCAGTGTATCAGACACTCCTCCCAGTTTTGTATCATTTGCAAACTTGATGAGGGAGTGCTCTGTCCCATCATCCAGGTCATTAATGACAGGGTTGAACAATACTGGTCCAGATATCGACCCCTGGGGTACACCACCAGTGACTGGCCTCCAGCTGGACATCATGCTGCTGATCACAACCCTTTGAGCCCAACAGTTCACCTCACTTATGTAGCCCAAACTTCACCAGTTTGTTGAGGAGGATGTTATGGGAGGCAGTGTTGAAAATCTTTAAAACAAGATAAACAACATCCACTGCTCTTCCCTCAGCTACTGAGCTAGTCATTTCATTGGAGAAGGCTATCAGGTTTGTCAGGCATGTCTCCTTTGTAAATCCATGCTGACTAGACTTAACCAGTTTCTTGTCCTTCATATATTTGAAAATGCCTGCTCTGTCACCTTCCCAAGGAATCAAGGCGAGGCTGCCCAGCCTGTAGTTCCCCAGATCTTCCTTCTTGTCCCTCTTGAAGACAGGATTGACATTTGCTCCCTTTCAGTCCTCAGGATCTTCTCCTGATTGACCTTTCAAAGGCAATTGAGAGTGGTCTTATAGTAACATTGGCCAGCTTCCAAGCACTCATGGGTGCATCACATCAGGCCCCATATGTCCAGTTTGTTTAAATATTCTCTAACCTGGTCCTCCTCCTCCAGGGGTAAGTCTTCCTTGCTCCAGATTTCCTCACTGCTCTTAGGGGCCTGGCATTCCCTGGGATTCTTGAAAGCTGATCTTGCCAGTAGAGACTGATTCATTCAGTAGTACTGCTCAGATTCAGCTAGCTAGTTTCATATGTGTCCAGCCTGATTTTCTAAAATGCTAAGAACTGGCAAATCCAGATGTTTTAAACTAAAGTTTGGATACTTATCTATTTTCTCACTCTACAAGTTGGCATCCAAAATTCAGTAATCTTTCCCAAAAGTGTTAATATTCCTGCCAACTGTTCTCAATTAAACAACATCTCATATGCTTTCAGGACCCTGGTGCTTTGCACCCCATCCTGAAGTGCTAAAGAGATGTGCTGATGAACACCAACCATCAGAGAACATCTTTACAAACACACATCCCTGCTTTACTTTTCATGTAACAGCCCTTGCATATCAAAAAGGTGTACTCTGCACCTGTGCACCTGTAATTACCGAAAATTATAGAATTTTATAAAGAAGCAAGTAACAAAAAAGCAGACAAGATTAAAATATTTATTCCAAGATCAGCTCTTGAAGGCTTGGTCCACCAGTTCATCCCACATCAGTAGGCTGCATTCACAAAAGAATACAGGTTGGAGGTGATTGTTTTATTCTGTGCATCTCCTCTCACTTGGATTTTAATTGAGGATTAGATAGCTATAGAGAAAATCTAGAATGTGTTCCTAAATGAGATGCTCAGTGTTTGGTAGGATGAACATGGGACTTTCTTGTCCATTTTTTAAGTACTATAGCATTAGGTGGCCCAGGACACTAAGAAAGGTAGCCATGCTTACACATGGATTATTTTTTGTTTTCTGGCGTGCTATGTCTGGACAACTGGATAATAGTTCTCTGAAATTAAAATAGAAGTGAACAAAAAAAAGAAAAAAGTATATTTCTATGTGATCATTTAATCTCTGTAATACTTTCTTGCAGCAAAATGTTAATAAAACCAGAAACAACAGTGAATGAATCTTATAAAATGTAGGAACTTTCCTTTTCCTATCCTGTTTTGGTGTTAATTTCTTACTCTAACTCCTCAGTATACACTCCATTGAGGGAGTACTTATTTTTGATTAAACAGGTATTTTGGAATTTCAGTCCAGCATGATCTTAATTAAAGGCTGACATTTCCATTTTCCATAAAACCTTTTTGTAATTAGATCTGTTGTAAGAATAATTACTTTTTCTTTTTACTTACGTATATGAAACTGTATAATTATTTCTAAATATAAAAATTATGTGGACTAATGTTTCTTGGAAAGGTTAAGGACTTTATTCCAAAAGTAATTTTGAATACACGTAATTTATAAAGTACCTTAATATTGATACTTATTTCTCAAACTACTTCCAAAAGGGAGGGTAATTATTTCTCATAGAGTAACAGCAGATTTAATGATCAAAAATTTGTCTTACAAAATTGACTGTGGTTATTGTTAAGGGTTGTTAGCAGTGGCCACCGCCTCCAGCAGCCCTGGCTGAGGACTTCCTCCTGCCTCGCTGCTGGAGCCCAGCCTGGTGCCCCAGAGACCTGGGGTCTCTGCCCGGGCTGAGGGATGTAGCTGCTACTTTCCCTTTTGCAGGTTCATCTAGTAGGGAAGCTGAGCACGTCTCCCAGATGCACAGGACACACACAGAGGACATGAACATGGCTGGCTACACAAAGATGTGTGTCTATATTCGACATATAGAACTCACATCAGAGAGAAGCACAGAGAGCCCAGTCCCCTCCTCCCCTTGGGCTGGCAGAGACTGTAGGTCACTAGTGCGGGCACACACACGTCACTCTCCCAGCTCACAAGCACGCACACAGTCGCAGATCCTCCAAGTACCAGCATGGCCCCTCTATCCACTTGACACCCCTGCCAGGACCCCAGACCCTCCTACGCACCCCACAGGTCCCCGATTTGCCATCTGGTCTAGCTCAGTGCTTGCTGCAAAAAGACTCACACGCTCGTTGCACAGGCACCCCGCACCCACCCATCCCCACGGACCCTCTGCCCGCCTGATATTCTTGCTCCACTGAGGGCATTCTCACTTCATTGAAGTCAGGTTAATCTTTCTAGAGACATTCTATCCTCAGTGAATGAAAGAGTGCCTCCAGAAAGCAATTCAGACTTACTCTTAACTCCCGTAGAGGAAATCCTCTCTCTTTCTGGAGAAGGAGCCGTGTAAGATTAACCTTGTAAGTGACATTGCCAACACTGCCAGGCCAGTGTCAGTCAGCTGTGTCAAAAAATGTTCTCTTTATTCATCCTCCATGCTCTCCATTTGTATGCCATCTGACATTTGCTATTCATACTCTGAGTGAAGGGCTGCAGGTCTGGATATGAAGGGGCAAACAATGCACCACAAAGAAGATGAGAAAGAGGAAAATTGTGAGAAGAGAAAGAAACTTAAAGGGAAGTGAGAGAGACTATGACCAGTATTCAAAGTATCAAAAACAAGAACTAAACAGTACCAGGGACCTAATCTGGGTGCTGGAAGGGCCTGTGTAGACTGATCTTGGAATATGCGTCATCACATAGCCCTAGCTAGAGCCTTCATCAGCAGATACTTCCACATCTGTCAGTCTCCATGGCCTGGTTTCTCTCCTGAGGGAGGCAGGACTAGAGCACACTGGTGCATGCTTCAGTTCTGATCAGCAGAGGCACAACTTGAAGGTAATCTCAGGCTTCCCCAGTTACACATACCCTGACTCAACCTCAGAAGCAACCTCCCTCTTCACTAGGTGAGAAATTAATGTGACCAATCTCCTAATACAGTTTCCTAAACTACAGTCAGACAGCATGAAAGTTGCCCTTTATTCCCTAGTTAAAAATACATTTTCTGTTTGACACATTTTGAAGCAGATTATGTGTTGTGATTATGTGTTCATATTCAACATACTGATAATTCTGCGGTATTTGCTCACAGTCAGTCCTGGGGTCTTGAAATAATTCACACCTCTGATGACATTTCTTGGATTAAACCACAGGTTAAAGTGAACCGCTGGTTGAGCTACAGAAGTTATACTTGACTACATCTGTTGCTGTTAAGAAATCTTAGTGAAAAAATCAATTGTACCTCCCTGCTATATTTGGCAATAAAAGTTCTAATATCAAGCAAATAAAATTGTTTGTTATAAATTAATGCTTCATTTTTCATACTAGTTATTCATTCTCACAAGGGTTAACTGTTACACATTTAAACTACACATCTTTTTCAGAAGCAGCATTTAAATACATGTGTCTAGAATCAAAATTAGAGTCCAAAACATTGCTCGGAGTACCCAAACCTAATAGTGCCTGAACTTACTGAGAGCCTCTGTCACTTTGGCTATGAAATTTTCAGTGTCTGGTTCGTTTGGTTTGGGGCATGCTGTAAGTTTTTTCAATCTTAGACACTCAGTACCATCTTTCCATGAGAATCCATCCAGAAAAATGGTGAATGAAAGCTTATATCCAGTGAGGGATCCCATATGGCAGGCAATTAAATAATGTACCTTAACATAGGTCCACAGGATCTGACTCCTCAAATAATAAGTTTCCTGACACTTTCTCTTAAGTTGGGACTGAGGAATTCTTTTTACTCACCAAAGAATGGGGAGATCTTGCCCTCTTTAACATGAAAGCTTTTAACTCTGAGCTTCAATTTGCCAGGATATTGTCTTAGAGGAGGATTTTGCTCTCCCCCAGTGAAGCTGGGCCACTGCAGCAAAATAACTCATATCTGAGTGTATCAGAGAGCAGATGAGCAGATGAGATGAGCAGAGGAGCATGATGATGTAGCCTACTGCTTCAGGTTATCTAAGAAATGGAAACTGTGCCCTTTACTGAGATAGCAGGCACCATCACCACCATCCGTGCCGCTCTTTTCAATAATGAATATAGATATATTGTCTGAAAGAGAAGAGTCTAGACTCTGTGGCTCCTCAGTAGACGAAGGATGAATCTACATTGGTGCTTTCACTCGTACTGAGAATGCACTTTGCAAGGGAATCTCTGAAGCTTCCTCATTGACTGTGCCTTGATTCACATCATGCACACACAAACTGAATTTATTTTGGGTGGAACTGAACTGGAATGTGCTCTCCTGATACGCTCCAAGCACTAGTGAGCATTCAGTCACAAGGACCAAGCCATCCTACTCCTAGGAAAAGCCCTCTGAAACATTTATAGTGTGGATGTCAGATCCTCAGCACAACTATTTTCCTTGATGAATTTGGGTCTCGGCAGACTTCCCTACTTGCTACTGTAGACAGATCCAAAAAAATTTCTGGCTTGATTATCAAAATTCCAAAAGTCATAGGTTTTAAGACCTTTTCATTTCCATGAGTTTCTTCTTGGGTAGCTTTAGCCACCTCCTCGTTTTGAGTGTAGTTTTTTATCAGCTATCCTGAGGCACCTGTATCAGGGTACAAGAGATGGACTGTTGAATTTTAGGTTTCATGTGATGGGCTTAACTTGTAAGAACTTAAGTTGGCAAGGGAGTCTTGAACAAATAATAGGTCCAAGACCTCAATTCATAACTCCTTAGAATGTATTTCTCCATTTTCTACATAAATATGGATTTCTAGTTTCATTTTTCTGGTAGAACTCAGTAGCACTGGAGGACTGTCGTGGTTTAACCCCCAGACAGCAATTCAGCACCACACAGCCACTCGCTCACTCCCCCCTGGTAGGATGGCAGAGAAAATCAGAAGGGTAAAAGTGAGAAAACTCATGGGCTGAGATAAAGACAGTTTAATAGGGAAAGCAAAAGCCACACACGCAAGCAAAGCGAAACAAGGAATTCATTCATTACTTCCCGTCGGCAGGCAGGTGTTCAGCCATCTCCAGGAAAGCAGGGCTCCATCACACGTAACGGTTACTTGGGAAGACAAGCACCATCACTCCAAACATCCCCCCCTTCTTTCTTCTTCCCCCAGCTTTATATGCTGAGCATGACGTCATATGGAATAGCCCTTTGGCCAGTCGGGGTCAGCTGTCCCAGCTGTGTCCCCTCCCAGCTTCTTGTGCACCCCCAGCCTACTCGCTGGTGGGGTGGTGCGAGAAGCAGAAAAGGCCTTGACTCTGAGTAAGCACTGCTCAGCAGTAACGAAAACATCCCTGTGTTATCAAGGCTGTTTTCAGCACAGATCCAAAACATAGCTCCATACTAGCTACTATAAAGAAAATTAACTCTACCCCAGCCAAAACCAGCACAAGGACTCACTTAAATGCTATTCTAAATAATTTCTAAATGTGATGCATACATACAAAAAACTTTTGTAAATTGTAATCTGTGAGTCAATATGCTAATAGGTAAGACAACAAATCAGTTGACTAGAAATATTAACAACCCCACATAAAGTTCAATCTTTTACTTTGTTTTTTTGTTTAACTACCACATTTTGAAGAAAAGTTCATGCAAACAACAAAAGATTCAAGTTTTAATTGAATGTCAGAGTGAGGTCAGTGTATTTTTATCATCAGAGCCTCTGCAATGGGTCACTGTTTTCTCGTTCATATATGCTATCAGAGGTGTTACTTCTCCCTTGTATTTATTTTTATATTAAACCAAAAGCAATGACCAAAATGCCCATTTCTTTAATTTTCTCAATCCCATTCTGTTAATGCAGGATGATTTCAGGAAGTCTAATTCCTAAATATTCATAATTTAACATAGGTTTCTATTTATATTGATTAAATATTTACAGCAAAAGCGCACAAATTTTCTATGTCAATTTCCATTCGTTAGTAATGGGGCAAGTTTGAGTCAAAATTTAGAAGTTACCTTTTAAACAATGGGATTATATTCCCTTTTTGTTACATAAATCTGATCTGTAAAACTCACAAATGAAATGTCTGCTTTCCTCTCCTATCTGCTAGTACATTGGATTAATAAACCTTCATGAAATAAAAATTGTCCCCTAAAGAATACTCTTTCAAGGAAGTAAATTCTTTCTTTCTCTGCATGTGTTCCTTCCCTATTTTAATTATAAATTTCTATCACCAGGAAATCTCCTCCTAGCTATATCTATCTATGCCTATGTCCATGTCTATCTATATGTGTGTGTGTAAATATATCTAAAACAAATCTGTTTATGGTGTGTCACCTACACATGCTGCACAATAGTTTATTTAATCATCAAGCATCTAAAATGTAATGCCTTTTTATCGCTACAGACACAAAGTCCAATCTCGTGTAGACTGTAATCTTCTTAATGCATGTAGAACTTTGGAGTTATGCTAGATACACACTTTTGTAATACGAATATCTAAAAAGTCAGATTTAACCAACAGTTTCCAAGATTTGGTAGCTATAATGGAATGCATTTTTCTTGTTCAAACAGGAGGCAGACATGGGCTGGAAGGAGACTTGCAGAATTTAGCAGTGAATATTTCTGAGTTCTGCAGCCTCCTTTAAGCCACTGTTAACTATCAGATCATTCTTGCTAATGTCGCAAATGCTACCCGCAAATAGTAGGTGGATCCTCAGCCCTTAGAAACTCTCTCTTTCAAGGTTTCTTTCATTAAAAATACCTCAAGTCTGTATTACTCAACTTTTCTAACTTACAGATTATTTAAGTTTTAAAAAATATAGATACTTTTTTAAGTCTTCCTGAGATTTGTAATTTTTAATATAGATTTTTTCCTTTTTTCTTTATATATATTGCAGCAGTAAATCTAATAAAATATATTTAAAGACTGCCATATATTTTTCATTTTTTTTGTATTAAATCAGAGTAGTGTTCAGAGTTATGCAGTTGCTAAGTTTGTCAACATGTAAGGATGTGGTAGTTGTTTTCTACTATGCAAAATTATGCTGTCATTTGTATCTATGCACATCCACATGTATTAAACTGAGGTCTGAGTTTCAGTCTCTGAATTCATTAATCTACCCAGTAATCTGAACAATCTAAATAATCCAGTATTTTAAATGACAAATGTGTTCTTTGATTATGCAACATTAAAAGCTGAACAGACACAGTTCTCTAATGTAGATACAAAATGGGAAAAGCACTATATGTTGCTGATGGAATTTCCACAAATTAACACAACTCTCTTACAACTTGTACAAAAGCAACAATCATTTTTTTTAGAAAAACTGTATTAGTCATTAGTATGCAACAGCTACTCTCTAAATTATTAGCCTATAATGGTAACTTAAAAATAGCTATGATTTCTATGATGAAAGAAAATGACCCAGAGTATTAGCCCACAACAATGGAAGAAAACTATTTAAACACCATAATGTTAGATGTTCCTAAGAACATAAATTTAAAAAATGTCATACTATTAAGCTATTTAAAGTGGTGTATGAAAAGGTACAATTATTAAAGGAAGACAAATATGTTGCAGTTAAACTGAATTTTGAGATGAGAAACAGTTTAAAGGTCTGATAAAATCTATCCGATAACACTAGTTGAAAGACATGAGCAAAATCTAAACTATACAATCTGATATTGCCTGTAAGCTTCTACAATTAAGTACCTTTTTCAGGTCTGCCAAGAAACCTGTTCCCAATGAATTTACTGAAATTTAGGAACCACGTGGATAGAGGCTCAGCAAATCACTGTCACCTAAGACAGTGAAACCAACTCCCTGCCTGCAGGATTTAGAACAAATATCACCAATAATAGTGCCTCCTGTAATTTGCTTTTAGCAAGGACAGACTGCAAAAGTGATTCCACGGGGCTAGAACTAAATTATGGCAGCTCAGCTACTTCTTGTTTATTTTACCTCCTGCTCAAGGATAAGAGCTAAAATCAAAGAAAACACTGCACAAAGGGAAACGTGAAGGGTCACATTCTCCCAGTTTAATAGCAGTCCGTACTCAGACAAAACACTTAAAAGCCAGAACATCTTGGATGGAAGTCGCCTGTGAATACGGGGCCAGAAGATCAGCCACTGATGCCTTGCAGTCATAACTGAAGTAGATCTTTCACAGATTTTAAGTTCCATGTGAAAACAACCCTTGATTTTCTTTTTCACTGAAGAATCATCACATTTTAAATTGTGTAGCCAAAGAAACAGAGGAAAATTCATACTGGCAGCCTGCCACATTGGCATAACTACAAGGACAATAATGGACAATGAAGACATAAGATGCAGCCATTACCCTTGGGGCAGGGAGAGCAATTCACAGAAGCACAGTGTCACACTATTGCTGAGGTTGGAAGGGACCTCTGGAGTTCATCTAGTCCCACCATCTGCTCAAAGCAGGGTCAGCTAGAACAGGTCACCCAGGACCGTGTCCAATCAGGTTTTGAATGTCTCCAAGGATGGAGACTCCAAAACCTCTCTGGGCAACCTGTTCCAGTGTTTGATGACTCTCACAGTAAAAAAGGGGTTTTTTGATGCTTAAGTGGAATTTCCTATATTTGAATTTATGCCCACTGCCTCTTGTTCTTTCCCTTGATACCACTGAGAAGTGTCTTGCTCCATCTTCTTTATTGCTCCTGACCTACATATTGATATACGTGTATAAATTTTCTCCAGGCTTAACAATCCCAGCTCTCTCACCCTTTCCTTGGATAACAGATACTCCAGTCCCTTAATCATCTCTGTGGCTCTCACTGGACCCACAGCAGTATATCCACGTCTCTCCTGCACTGGGGAGCCTAGGACTGGACACAGCACTCCAGACGTGTTTCACCAGAGCTGAGCAGAGGGGAAGGATCGTCTCCCTAGACCTAATGGCAATACTCTTCTTAAGGTAGCTCAGAATGCCATTGGCTTTCTTTGCCACAAGAAAGCCTCATGGTCAGCTGCCTCATGGTCACTTTGCTACCTGCCAGGAACCACAGGGCATTTTTCTGACAAACTGCTTTCCATCTGGTCAGCTGCAAGCCTGTACTGGTCCATAGGGCTATTCCTTTCCAAGTGCATTTGACTTTCTGACACCCTTTTCCAACTACCACCACCTCTACCACAGTCCTTCCTTGATGAGCTTGAGGAGTGGGGGTTGGGAGGTGGAAGATATTCTGAAAGCTAACAGGGAACCCAAAAGCTTCCCAAATACAGTATCCGCAAACAGCCTGCCTGTACTGTAGAGTATTAGGCAACGATGCCGATGTTCAGGGTGTCTATCACAAGAATATATATTTACTTTTCCACTCTATCACAAGAATGCATGTTTACTCCTCCACAACATGCATTTTCTTCAGTGTATTTTCACATCAGTCTATCAAACTGTCTGCTTACCTACCAAGAGAAAATATGGTTAGCATTTCAAGGAGTAATATGGGTCTTTATTGTTCTAGGCAAGTCTTGAATAAGTACAGTACCTAGGAAATGTTAATATGAATATGTCTGTTGAAATACCAGATCTAAAGCTGTTCTTAAAAAAAAGATAACCTTGTCACAAGATGAGGAAAGAGAAAGGTACGTGGAAGAAAGCCGTGTACTTTCTCTGCAGTTTTGTCAGTTATGTTACATTGGGTTTTTGAACTTAACTTCATGCAATGGAAATGCACATCTTATTGTTGGTCAGCCAAAAATTAGTGAAAATACCATATTGCACTTATTTTCTTTGTCATTCCCTCATATTTTTAATTATGTCACTGGATCAGACGGAATTGATTTTTGTTCAGCCAAATTAAACAAGGTCTCCCAGAGTGACATTTACACGGACTGTGATCCCAAGTGTGACCTGAATTGCTGTGGATTTAGAATTGCAGTATGTAAGTGGGAGCACAAGCACATGCTATGCAAGTGTCTTGCCATCAAATAAGTTTTGTTATCAGATGGGATGCTTTTTTGTTCAGGTTTTAATTATGTACTTCTAATTGATAAAATTTTGTGTACATAAAAGAATATAAAATAGAGCTATAAGGGATATTGAGAGGTTGTCTAGTCCAATACCACCCATGATCAGTTATCTCTCACCCTGCTCAGATAAGAGTATTAATCTAATCTGTTTTTATAAGCATTCTGAGATGGAGATTTCATACCCTATTAAAATACCTACTCCAATGCTTCTCTAACCTTGCTATAAGAACATTTTCCCTAATATCTAAATCTTCCTTGCTATAGTTTAAAGCCATTGTTTCTTGTTCTATACTAAGAAAGAGTAGGAAAAATAGATGTTTCTCTTCTTTGCAGTAGCTTTTTGTGTACTTGAATGCTGTTATAAAGTCTCTAATCTGCTTTTCTTCAGCCTTTTAATTATTTTGTGGTTCTTTGACTCTTCCCAAACTGATCCACAATTTCTTAAACAGTGCTGCTCGAGGACTGGGTCCACTTGTCCAGCTGACATCTTGCCAATAATGAGTGGGACAGGTGGATTATTTTGCATGTTGCTTGTGTTTGTAAAACCAGGATAAAATTATGCCTTTTCTCACAGTAAGGATGGGACATTCTTTTATTTGTTTCTTAGTTCGTATATTCTAGGCCCTTTTTTGAAGAACTGAGACCTGGTCAGTGTCTGTTTATTATTCCTTTCCAAGTCATTCGGTTTCACTGACTTGCACCTTGTTTATTTTGGATTATTTCTTTATTTTGTTGAGATTATTTTGAATTTTGATGATCATCATCGCCAAAGCACATGAATCTATTCCAGCTTGACATGACCTACAACACTGACTTCCACAGGTTTGTAGGGACTCACAGTTTACTTCCAAACAGTCCGCAGGAGCAACAATTACAGGCTAAAATTGTCTACACTGGACAATCTCCCTCTCCCTGGAAAAGTTTTGGAAGTTCACCAACTGATTGAAAACTGTTAGAATAAACATGGCTTATAGTTGCATTACATGAATCAGCCTAATGTAGTATTTTAACTAGTAGACATTGAAATCAAAAAACAAATAGACCTCATCTATTAAACTATATATTTAGAAAACCTTTCTGTTCCAAGAACTGATAGTAAGCCTATAAATTTAATAGGTTCAAAAATTGGTAGTGCTAGCTATCCTAAAGAATGGCTATAATATCAAGAATAAATATACAATCAAACCAGCATGAATATTTGTAGATTTTTCAGCTGTGTTCAAATGGAAGATTTTACAATTCACCTACGTGACCATGAGCTCTGCTGTGCATATGAACCAGCCACAGATCACAAAAATGTTGCTTTCTAAAGGCAATTTGTAACAATATATGCCAAACTTTCAAGGAATATAATAAATCTTGGTAATTTTAAAAATCATATCTCATATAGATATGTAAGAGTTTCTGTTGTACTTGTTTTGTATATTTGGGCTATTTATGTTGGAAAAGGTTTTTTTTTTAGCAGACATAAATTTGAAGTATTTATCCAGCTCTGATGACAGCTGACAATAGTGGCAATGAGGGTTCAACCAGCTGTAAAACAGTCTGTGGGATGAGTAATTTCCTGTGCTGCTGGAATCTGAAAGCAGGGCTTGAAGGCGAGATGGTAGCCTGGCAGATGCATGGCTAAACATTGTACAGGAGAACATGCTGCTACAACAAACACTTGCTCAAACAGACACATAAGCTGTCTGAGGAATACACATGTGAGAATAAATACAAATGTTTTCATGAGATTTGATTTTAATTATTTTCTGCCCATCCCTTCTACTCCTGCAGAATTTCTAGAGCTGGGATTAGTTCAGTAAGTGATTATGTAGTTCACAGTTTGGAAAACAGATTGCACCTGGATGTGAAATGTGAACTTTTGGGACAGTACAGTTATTGTTCAGGGTGTGAAAAAGGCTTAAACAAGAAACAAGTTCTCCACTGGAGGCAAATGTGCCAATTGTGTGTATCTGTTGGCCATAAATGATAATCAGTAACGGTTGAACTAAGTTTTACCTAATTATTCTTTTACGGTTTTTTGATAAAAGGAATGCAAGTCTGCATTCTTGATATTATCAATGAACTATTATCTAGGAAAATCAAGGATGATCAACTAAATCAATAAACAGGTCCTTTTGAAAGACTACATTTTTGTCAAGTGTGATGCAAAACTATTTTCCCATTGTTTTTCATACAATATTTGATGCTTTATGCTTTTGAATCCATTTAAAAGTATGCAAAACACATTTATTGTGTTGTAGCTCTTAGAACAACACAGTGCAAATAAAGGGCTTAGGACCACATTCAGAGTATCTTTTCCAGATTCCCCAGCAGGATGATTCAGAGCTTCTAAATTTAACATTTTGGATCTCCATAAAGGCAATGGAAAGAGATAAATGAGGATCAGAACACTAATTCTCTAGCTGAAGGTGATTGCCCACTGAGCAGTGCTCACTTTTTTGTAAGGTAGCAGAAGAGTAGAGGTAGATCCCACTGATCCAGTTAAGTCTGATGACTGAAATACCTCTGAAGTGAGAAACTTGCTTCCAGTTTCTGTGTGTCCCAATGAAGTTCAAATCCACATATTTGAACACAAATCCACTCCCAGGGAGTTCCTAAATAATCTGTTGGCTACACCCTGTTGAAATTGGGTTAACAAGCAGCCAAGAGCATTGGCACTAGAATGGGTACGAAAAGAAGGAACCTGACCATCTTTCTCCCTTTAGCGCCATGGGACAGCAACATCAACAGGGATGATATCCTAATCTGTCAAGCTTTTAGCTTACTCATCATGTCTGTTTCCTGGGAGTTAAGAAATACTGATGGAAACCGCTTCAGACAGAGGGAGGCCTACAGTGCAAGTTTCCCATTAAATAATGGCTGAGACAATTGTTTAATAAGGTTGACTCTACTCTTACCCCTTTTTCAAAGAATGAGTTTTTCTTTATTTAAAGGCACCTGGAATCAGTAGAAGACTTGATCTGTAAATTTGCGTTTCACTTGTACACATCTCCAGGGAGGTAATTAACCCCAAGGGTAAACAAATTTCAGAAGCACATCTCAGCATTTTTTATTCTGTAGCTTATGTGTTGCCTCTGCGCAGCTTGTGTGCTTTTGTGAATCTGACTGTTAGACACATAACACTTCATGGCACTTCCTATGCAATGTACTGGAGCTGTAGGTCTGTAAACCTGTCCTGGGAATACCACCTCAGGCATTAAGGAAGGGCAAAGCTGGATGTGTGCCTTGTGGATCTGCACATACGTAAATTCATTGTAGATCATCATCAAACAAAATTCAGCTATATATCATCCTCTTTCAAGTAAAAAGTATTTTAAAAACTTTAAATTGGTAAAGTGACTCAGCAGAAATAAAGCAGTGTTAACCACCAAGGTGTCTGAATTGGAGCAAGCTTACATGACACTGAAAGTCACTCTCAGTCTTTGAATTTAAGTTAGCTCTCAAAACCTCAGTGTCCAGCCTTAGTCTTACTTCATTATTTTCTGCAGCCATTGCCATTGCCTTTCCCCTAAATCAAAGATGGATCAAAGATGGGATAACGGAAGCCAAACTCCTAACCAGCTGGAAACCTCCTTTGCTCTTTGCAGTTTGTCACAGGGAAATACTGGAGGGATTAAAATGCTAGCAAGGACTATAAATACATGTTAAGATTACCCTGAAGCAATCCAACACTACAGCAGTAAAGTCTCGTGTCACCCTATGCACACATTGATGAAATGTCTTGCAAAGTACCATTTGGGAAAAACAGAAATAAAAGCAAAGAAGATAGTGTAAAACTGTACATCGGTAATGTGATAAACTGTAAAGGAATAAAAATAATGAAATGTAGAAAATAGAATGTGTTTTGATTAAAATCAGTCTGGTAAAGGAAAGCACATTTCACAGGGAAATGCTTGGAGTCTATTATATGATCAGATTGAAGTGAAAATAAAACCTCTACAAACTTGTAAAAGAGAGAATACCTGTAGTATTTGTACTCTTTATGGGATTTTCTGCTTTGAAGGATATGGAGAACATCAGTTATTCATGATGGGACTCATGAGAATGGATCATCTTTCAGACTTAGTTCTAGAAAGTAGTGAGAGCTTTAGTGAAGATTTAACGATAGACACTGAACTTAAATTGAGTAACCACAAGCTGATTCAATCGAATGGAAAACAAATAAACAGAATGCTAAAGCTAAAACTTTTTTTTCCAGGAAGGAATCTGTAGCTAAGGGTTTGAGTCCATATTATGAACCTTTAAGTACTGACAAAGTGCTTTAAGTTCCATCCTTCCTTTGCCTACCATCAGTCACAGATTCCTATCCCTTGCCTCTTCGCCTCTTCATAGAAGCTGGAGATACCATTACTTGTGCCTTTTAAGCTGGTAATTTACTTTGCTCTAAACTGGATCTGTAAAATGACACGATTAGCCAAAAAAATTATCATTTTCTTATTGTTGGAAGACTTGCTGAAGTCAGCAGGAGTCAGGTTGCTCAGAGGCTTAGCTGTAACATGACATATGGAATTTCTTTTAAGCTGAACATAAAATTTTGTAATGCTTGTAGCTCACATCAAGAGGCAAACACACTGAGGCTTCGTGTCTGCACAAATGAAAAGCCATTTCATACAGAATATTAGAAATAAATAAGGGGCTAAAAGAACTAAGGAAAAAATACAGTGTAATGAAGAAAGCCGAGCTACATCTTGCAAACTGCAATGAGCCACAAAATGTTCAATCAAAACCCATAAAAAACAAATGAAACAGGAAAGAAGTAGAACTGGTCCTACACCAAAAAATGAGGAAGAAAATCTATGTATGATGCCCAAACAAAGGAATATTACGTCTTGGTTTTCAGCAACACTATTTTTTTAAAGTATTGGACTATTACTGGGAATAAGGCTACAGATACAGAAATACTGAATTTAAGGAACAAACACAGGAGCATTGCATTCTGTAATCTGTCAACCCTGAATGAAGTAGCAAGTTAAATTAGTACTCTGCTAGTTATGATTTTTAGTGAATCCCTCAATCGGGGATTTATGCTGTATGACCATAGTAGAATGACCATTTGCATAATGTCAAGTTTTTAGAACAAGGTTTAAGGGCAAGACAGGCTTCAATGGACATGATTAGAGTTAAGCAAGTCCCTAAGCCAGAAACCTGAACACAAACAGTCTAAACTTTGCCTGATCAAAATCCTGATCAGAATTCTATGTCACGAGCCCATCTTTAATTGAAATTGATCTCAACAATGATGTAAGAAGGAAGGGGGCAAGTAAGGCCAGTGTAGCTAACTAAGAAGTATGAAGCAATAAATCAATAAGCATAAAAACCAAAAACTGCTCAGTAGAGAAAGTAGGGAGTGTGACCACAGTGAAGGAACAGAGAAGTAAAAAAGAATCTCTTAAATGGGCACCGTTAAACAGTATTTCAAATCTTAAAAGTGTGTTGGCTATGATTAGTGTCCTCAGGGACAATGGTTTACAGCCCATTATCTGGTATTTGTTTGAAGTCATAAACCAGCTTCTAAAATGTTCTGAGTTTTTTGTTTATGCCTGTTGGTTAGTTTTTTTAAATATTTTAGAGTTTATGTGAGGTTCCTAGAGCTATTAAGCTTTTTTCTGAACACTCTTCAGACAGGTCACAGAAGAGGTTAAAGATGAGATGAACTAGCTCTCCATACCCCTGCACTGCTGAGCATGCACAGCACCTGATTTGGATCCCGTAGGAAACTAACTGACAGGGAACATGCCTAGTGACGTGGAGCTGGGAATCTCTGAACGGAGAGATTTTTAGGTTGCTTTTTTTCATTTTTTCTACATTCTACTTTAAAGTTACACAGCAAGGATATAAAATGTCATTTGTGGTGTTAAACACACAGTTTGGTTTTAAAATAGCAAGCATCAAATGCTCACTGTGAGCTGATCAGGATATGTAGCAAAAAACTCAGGACTAGCAAATATACTGAGATAAGCAAAATAATGAGTAACATCAATGTTTTTCAGACCTTGAATACATTTCTCTCTCTGTGTGTTCAAAATTTAAACTCCCCAGGAACTCCTATAATCCCTCAGACCATTCATTTCAGCCTAGTTTGGCAATCCTTAGATGTCTGAAAGGGACCTTAAAGCAGTTACTGTATCAACTTCTTTTTATCTAATGATAGTTGACCATATTAAGTGTTTCCCAGCATAATTCAAAGCAGGTCCCTAGCAATAATGATAGTTTAAGGATGTGCTAAACTGTAATGATTAGCGTATAATATTGTGCCAGCATTGAATAGTCAAGGTTCAATGGACCCCTAATTGCTGTTCCTCTGTAGCCGTGCTTCCTTGTTAATGTAGGGAAAAAGCCTGCTACAAAGTAGTCTACTCTAAACAAAGTTAAGAGTCATTCTGTGAAATTATTTGCTAGTCAAATTTCTATTTTTATCTCCTGCCTATGCCAGTTATGCTGATCTTCCATTCCTTTATTTTCTAAAATGAGAGGCTTTTTAAAACTAAAGGCTAATATACTCAGTACCAGAAATAGCAGCTTTTCCATTTCTTTAGGAAAAAGCATTATTTACAAACATCCTGTTTTCATATATTGCAGATCACTGTTTAATGTATGGACATTTTCTTTGCTGTTTCTCATTCATGGCTTTATGATGTTAACTCCAGTAATTTATTCCATTAAGAAGATATAAGTATTAAAGAAATCAGTTGAAAATATCCAGATAATACTTTTCCACATATTCTCAACATTTATCGAATGTCATCCTTTTGTAATAGCTATTACTGACAGAGAGACTGTAATATCTTTGGCAGCCGTACTGTATTTCTTCTATAAGAAAATACTGACACCCTTTCTAAAAGGAAATACTGACAGGAACTTTTATAGACACAGCTTCTCTGTTCCCACCTACAGCTCTAGACACACGTGGACATCTGTTGTGGTTTAACCCCAACCAGCAACGCAGCACCACACAGCCACTCGCTCACTCCCCCCTGGTAGGATGGCAGAGAAAATCAGAAGGGTAAAAGTGAGAAAACTCATGGGCTGAGATAAAGACAGTTTAATAGGGAAAGCAAAAGCCACACACGCAAGCAAAGCGAAACAAGGAATTCATTCATTACTTCCCGTCGGCAGGCAGGTGTTCAGCCATCTCCAGGAAAGCAGGGCTCCATCACACGTAACGGTTACTTGGGAAGACAAGCACCATCACTCCAAACATCCCCCCCTTCTTTCTTCTTCCCCCAGCTTTATATGCTGAGCATGACGTCATATGGAATAGCCCTTTGGCCAGTCTGGGTCAGCTGTCCCAGCTGTGTCCCCTCCCAACTTCTTGTGCACCCCCAGCCTACTCGCTGGTGGGGTGGTGCGAGAAGCAGAAAAGGCCTTGACTCTGAGTAAGCACTGCTCAGCAGTAACGAAAACATCCCTGTGTTATCAAGGCTGTTTTCAGCACAGATCCAAAACATAGCTCCATACTAGCTACTATGAAGAAAATTAACTCTATCCCAGCCAAAATCAGCACAATATCTGATAGACATAATGGGACATAAATAGGGCATTTACACACAACCATTCCTAGAGTAGCTTCAAAATTTTTGTAGTTATATGGAAGGATATCATTCTACCATTCCCCTCACAGAGGTGGAGCAGGATCTCCCAGTCAAGAGATTGCTCTCTTTTTACACTGTTAAGTTTGTATGGTTTGGATGTATGTCTCATTAAATCAAGATGGTCTTTTAGCTAGAATACTCATTCTTCCTAGTTTTGCAATTCAGATTCATTTGAACCCTTTAGTGACTAATGAATGCCACTAAATGTAATCCATTTTGCTCGTCTGGAAGAACTCTTCTGGTTAGAAATATATTCCCTTTTTTGTATTAAATACAATGACAGCTGAAATTAACTTAATTTATTTTTATAAGTATTAATAAGTCACACAAACACAAACACAGTCATGTCATGACATCATTATTCTGTGAGCCACAAGGCATAAATTTTCTCTTTCAGGTTATTATTGTGGCGAGGTGGCAACTGCTGAATTGAAAGCACTGTTTTGCTCATTGACTGTCCTCATGACACCTAAAACAAACAAAAGACAGTATAATTTCACAAAATAAGTAGTCAAATTTTGGAAATCCTTCTCAGAGCAGGCTGTGCATGTTGAAAATATAGATAGAATTCAACAACAAAATTATGGAACAAAAACCAACGTGCTATTGAACACAAATACTCTAGCTCTAGGATGGCTGGAAGCTGGAAGGTTATTTGTGGGAAGTATCAATATATGCTTGATGTATTCTTATGTTCTTCCTGGGCATCTGTTGCCAGCAACTGAGGAAGAATAGGGTATCTGATGGACCTTTAGTTTGCCTCAGCATTGCTGTTTTACTTCCGCTGTACTGTATAGACCCTAGGTGTGGCATTTAGCCACACGTACATAATGTAATGATATGTGATATGTGATGTAAGCAACTGACTGTTGAAACCACTGCCCAAAGCAAGAACGCTTACTAATGGTAGCCATACATACAGCTATGCTCATGTGAGAGTGGACACACAACGATGCTTGTTGGTAGCTATGTTCAAGTTGTACCAGAAAGCCTGTAGTATTTTGCATGTATGTCTAGTCATGTACAGCTAGAGCAGCACCTCCTTCCTAGAGACTGGGGCATGTGCATCTTGCTGTGGTAATGGGCTGTAACTTGTATAGTATCATTTATTGCCATTCTTGTCTTCCCATTTTGTTACAGGCAAGCCAGTAGTATACTAGTTGCAGGGATCAGCTCCAGAACTTCACAAAATACATGAATCTCTGTTGACCAAGTTAGATGATCCATCGGTGTTAGCTGTATCTGAGGAGGGATCAGCTGTAAACCAGTGAGGTCAGAATGCCATCCTAAAACAATTTGCTGCTGATAAAATTTGCTTTCACTCATGTAATTTATTCTGTTGGTTTTCCTGGGATGTCTGGATGTAAAAGAAAACAGAATTTGATTCTTGCTTTCATTTTGTGAGTCAGGTTCCATATCTGTGCTCTTTAAGATATTATACCATAAAAGACAAGCACAAGGTCCAAGTTCCACACACCAGAGAGCTATTTCAAACCACAGAAATAGATTCTACCCTAAGGAGCGCTGATGTATAACTAACATGGACAAGACTTGCCAAGCTACACATAAATAAAATAGAAGCGTTTGCATAGAATTACATTTTAAATACGAAAAAAGGCCAGGAAAATGGGAAGAAAGAGAATGATAACCTTTCTCTTTTGGTATCATTAAACCTACACTTAGCCACTTTGCCAATTTAAAAGATTCAAATAGCATAATATATGTCAGAAAACATTGGTTAGTTCTCAGTAAATGTAAGGTATTTACTAAGTTTATTTTATATATCATGCCTCTGAAAACATCAGAGGAGCCAAATATATATATATATAGTTAATATTACTTTTTTTTTTTTTTTTTTTTTAACATTATGGGCATAAATCCCTGCCAGCTACCTCTTGGTGTCACCTTTAACTCACTGTGCTAATGACACACTTTTGGGAAGTACACTCTGAAACAAGCATTGCAGTTGGCACAGAACAGATTATTTTTCCTCCAGTACTTCATCTGAACAGCAGCTGTTTCTTGATATGAAAATTTGCATGGCTAAGCACAAAGCATTGCCTCTCCTGATATGCCAAGCAGGAATCTAAAAAATAAAAATAATCAAAGGTTTGCAGGCATATTGGACATATTTCTAATATTTTCCCAACTGTTCATTTTGCACCTATTTTATTTTTCCTTCTTTGCACTTCATTTTTTTTTAAGAAAGTTTTTTATTGTAGGTAGTACTTTACCTTCAGGGACCTGGCAGATCACAGATCCTTTCAAGTGCATTATCAGCCATGGATATGTTTAAATTTGTGCAAAGCATTCAAATTATTGACCATTTTCTCCACCTGCTTGTGGTAAAAATGATTTCATGATTCAGGAGTAGTACAAGTTGACTATAGCCAACAAAAAGAATGATGAAAACCTCTCAGACATGTGGATACCCGCTTCTGTTCTCTTATGTATTTGTTCTGAGTAATTCTGCACTTAGTTTTGCTCAGCTGCCATTTCTTTTCTAGCAATTAAATTTGTTGTCAGAAATATTTGCTAAATTAAATCTAGAAAAAATATTGAGAAGAACAGATTGCAAATTCTTATCTCAATATTAAAAATAGCAGTAAACTGATCAAGAAGTAAGAACATGCAACATCTTATAATCTATCAAAACAATTTTTAGCTTCCATGTCTTAGCGACATAAAGTAGAGGAACAAGTTACCAGCTAGGAGTATGCTGTATATATTATTTTACATTTTAAAGAATTAATACATATAAAATAATCACAGTCTATTAAGTCAGTTTATTAATGATAAGACATACATTTATCTTGTATAGCATTTTGTCTTGTATACTAATTAAAATTGTCTGAAGTAGTAGACTTCACTGGCATTTAAAAAAAAGAATATGCTTGCAATAAACATGTATGTCTAATGCTAAATAGTCAGCTGTAACTGGCCAATTTCAAAATGTGAGTAGCAGTAGAATGAAAACGTTAGGAGAAGAAGAAATTTGCCTGTAGTAGTTTAGAATCTTAGTTTAAAAATATAAAAGTAAAATTAGACCTAATTTCAAAGATTAAATTTGTGTTCAATTACATTTAAGGTGCAGCTTGTAGCTCTTTAACCCAAAGCTGCAAATCTCACAAGATACAAAAACAGACTTAGATAACAGGTAAATATTTTAAACATATGTATAAAGAGTTAACAGAAGAAAAAGGAAAATCTTACATTGGTATCTGTGGATTAAACTGAAGAGAATACAGCTCTCATGCGCAGGCTGGAAAAACAGAAATTTCTAAAGCGTATTCAGAGGTACATTCTCTTCTGTAGTTTAATAGGAAATCTAATATGTTAGCAAACTTCCCTTAACAAAGAATTGGCTTGATAACACTAGAAAGTTCCACCTTTATTTTCAAGAAGTGTTTGAGTTATGTGTGTCTGGTCCAGGCTGGGGTCTAGTGATTACAGGTCACAAACTTCAATATACCAGGCACACAACAACCCTTTATGTTTACTAGGCCCCCACTCAAGCCTCATGCTAGGGTAAAACCTTTCTGCCTATCTTTAAGCAATTAACAAAGACACTTAAGTTCAAAACAAAGGTTCTTCAAGTTCCTTCTGTGGTCAGGGAAGGCTTCCAGACAAGCCTGTCTAAGATTTCAGTTCTCTGGAGACTTTTCTGCCTTGCTCTCTCTCTCCACTCTGACCCTAGGAGGATGACAATCCTGACTTGGAGTCTCAGTTCAGCATCTAAATTATTTTGGATAAATGTGACCATTATGCCATAGATAATACAGCATATGCCAAGAGGAGACCACCTATTAAATAGGATCTAGCATCTGCAGTCCATCTTTAGAGGCATATAGGTTAAATAATTCTGCCACACATCCAAAGCCATTCTGCAGGTATCCTGCGTTTGGTGTGCAGCCGAAGGACTTGCTGACTTCCTTGCCCAGAGGATTTCTTGCTAATCTTTACAAAGTTGGGACCATGTAAGCAATGAGCCAGTTTTTGTATTGCAATCAACTTCTGATTACTGGGAATGCTAGTGTTATTAACTTTTAAGACAGACACAAATCAGGAGAGTTTCATGATAGTGAACTCTTCCTAGTCTCCATGCATGATTCAGACATCATTCTTTTTCTTACTCTTCCACTGGAAGATGCCTACACAGCCTTCAGGGTCAGACAGGTTTCCCAGCGTTTGCCTGCTGACAGCTTGTGAAGCTGGTTCGTAGCTAATGTGGCTACCACGTGAATGAAACAATTACACATACTCCTCATGGCTTAGGCTCCCAGGGAGAACTCCAGTTTAGCAGATGATTTTTTAGTTGATGTCACCTGTGGGTTCAACTGTTGTTGAGTTACTGAGGGTATAATTCAAGCTGTCTAGAGTTGGGTCATCATCAGGTCCTCTAAAAGTGCTAATTGCTGATTCACCAGAAAAACATCACTCCTCAGAAGAATTTCTAATGATCAGACAGTGAAAAATTGATTGACTTTAACCATCATCAAACTTGCAATGGCTTTCTTCCATCATGACTAATCATAGGATATAATGAGAGGCACATTGATATTTCTTGAACTAGAAGGTGTTATTGCTTGCTGTGAATGGGTCTTTGATCAACATACAAAAACAAACTCAGTTTAAACAAAACAACGTTCAGCCATCTTCTGTCTTAAATACATAAACAAGTAAAACTCTTTCACAGACTGACAGCTATAAAATTAAGGAGACATCTCCTAAAGAACTTAGCCAAATATCAGAGCCAGTGCAGAGATGATTTACACTTTATGAGAGTTTTCCCTTTGACTGGTTGCAACTGAAGAGACGTGCAGACTTTGGAAGAATGTATACTCATGAGGAGAAAAAGACAGGATGAAAAGCAGTCATCCACCTGGTTCTAAGGGAGCTCTGTGGTTGCAAAACTTACTGAAAAGATGACCAGAGGAAACTAAAAGCAAGGTCCTGTTCCTCTTGTGCTCAGGGAAAACAGGCTTTGTGTGTAGGATGAAGAACCTAAATTTTATCATTCATTTCTTCTCAAAATTGAGAGAGTCATGGGAGTTCCTGTCTACTGACTAACAGCTCAAAAAAGTAATGAATAATGGAAATCACAGAACTCTCACTAGGCTGTCTAGGAAATCAGTTCTGAAAAAATATGTGATTGACAGTCAGTGGAGAAAGCAAATTATTTAGCACATACTAGCAGGTGTGCTACTGCTTGATTCTTCTTTTTGAAATACAATTCTGCTGCAGGTGGGAGAATTACAAGGGTTGTTTTTTACCATACTTAAATGACATTAGCTTAATGACAAAGTTAGATCCCCTGAGATCAGGAGATCTTTTTTCCCCCAATTCAGCCTCTTAACTATCAGCTACCTTTAACTACTATTCTCAGATGCTGCTTACATATTCACAGGGGATCTGAAAGCTAATTTTTCTGTATGTCAGTACAAAAGGAAGATAAGGCCAGTTTCTAGACAGAATACTTAAAAATAAGTCTACATTGTTGATATGCTCTAAACGTTGTCAGGTTACATCTGTGTTAGCAAAGTAACAATGTCCAGTTCATTTTCCACTCCTGAGGAGAACTGGCACGGTTTGGCTACGTCCGTATAACTAAACTGTATCCAAGACAGGAGGTTTCATTATTCATAGACTCTGTTGGAAATACTCCCTTGTCTATGCTACCTCCTGAACTATTCCCAGGAACTGTTTGGCAGAGAAATTATTTAGTATGGTTGAAAACCAGGTCAAGAACAATTTTCACAACTTTGTATTGTGGAAACTCAAGTTCCAGCTCATTGCAATGCTCGTGCATTGGCACTAATGACAGTTGGAATAGTTTTTGTCATGGAGACTCTAGGTGAGATCTTTCTTTGTTTTTTTAACCAATAGTTTGCTGGTTTGAGCCTGTATCCTAATGTATAAAACAGCTTTTATTTTCAAATGAAATGGAGTGGTGTAGTGTCTGAAATGTGCCTGTTATCAGCATGTTGGAAACCTTTCAAATTCTTCTCAAACAGAAACACTTTGTAAGCTTCCCATGAGTTGATGGTACTTTTTAAAATCTTTGTCTGTACTCTGTCTAAGCATTTATAATCCGGGGTTAGATGTTATTGCCTAACACAGAAACACTGTGGGTTATGAATTATTGCTGTCAGCCTAAAATATAATCACTTTGGTTTCCTTTCCTGTTTTGTTGTTTGTTTTTTTTTAACCTCTGTTGTCTCTTTTATGAATAATAATTCACAAAATAAAAAGAAAAATAGAGGGGGTTATTTTCTTATTCATTCCACATAATGCAAGCCTGTCACTTGCACCCATGCAAGCATGCTCATTTTTCAGGCTCTATAGGCTGTTGCTTTAGGGAAGGTGAAGTGAGGGCGAGTAAATTTCAGTGTGCTAAGTGCAGTATGTATACCCTTCTAGCGCCTGGAGCCATTTGGTTTATATTGAAGATGTGTCTGTTAACAGAACTCTGTTTTCTTTCTGGAAATGAAGAATCAGGGGAAAAAAACTTTTTTAATGGTTTAAATAACTCTAAAATTGAACTATTTTTTTCTTTGATGGTGCTTTCTTATTTTTTTTTTTCTTTAGATATTCCCTAGCAATTTTATTCACCTAAAGTTTTATAGCTCAGAAGTAAGTACATGACTGGAATCAGCACCATCTCCATCTGTGCCAGTGCTTGATAAGATGAGACCTCCCATGGCTGGTTTATTTAGCTCACATATTTGTAAGAGGTAAACTAGAATCCTTCAACTAATTTGATAACAGTCCTTCATTTCCTGGAGCAATTTAAATGCAAGAAATATGTGGGTTATAGCACAGATTATAGTACTCCTTCCTTATAGCTGAAACTATTGCCAAACTAATTTTTTCAAGTGACTCCCTAGAAACTTCATGCCATCTCTTGTGTCACCTAAGAAAAATTTCTGGAGTGCTTGGATAGGATCCAAAACAAAGTGGCTTTAAGTCAAGACTTTTAGAAGGTTTTCTGATTTTTTAAGAAGCATTTTACAGACACTGCTGGGAGAAAAGGCAATTCCTTGTACTTAACTAAACCCACTGGCACATTTCTGCAATTATAGTTTCTGGCTTTGAATAAGCCTTGAGGCTGTGAGCAAGTGGAATCATTTAGAATGCCCTAAGCTATCTCTTGCTCTAAGAACATCACTGGACTACTCCATAACAGAAATCCTTGAGCTACATTAGTCAATCTGTCTACTCATGCTCATGTATCCAAGGAAATATTCGTGTGATGCTGCGCCACATGCCTTTCTTCAAACACAAATAATTCTCTGGGTTTCATTGAGAATGACATCAAACTTCCAGGGACCACTAGCTGGCAGGAGCTGTACACACTCAGACTATGCCTAGGTTTATACTAGTGAATTGAAATACAGCTTGGACATGGGTGCGCTGATTTGAAGAGTAAAAAAGTTAAGTAGTATCAATGCAATTGCGAGAAAATTATGTCTGGAATACTAATTTATTAGTATAGACATAGCCTCACTTTCATGATAAATGCCACTTATTACTCGGCTCCCACAAGGGGCTGTGAGCTCTTGGCAATGGTAGTTGGCTGTCTGTCTTGAAGCACAGTGGGTTTCTGTACCAGCACTTATGATGTATTACATTTAAACATCACCCCCGTGAGCACCTGATCTAGACGTAGCTAAGTGACTCCTCCATATTCCAGGGAGCCAAACTGAGCTTGGGAGAAGCCCTAATAGGTGCTGATTAAGAGCAGCATCTGTTCAAGCCTTTCCAGCAGCTTCCCTTGTGTGTAACCCTCAATAGGTATCCAGTACAGGGAATGGAGGCTTTGATTAACAGCTGAAATAACAGGACACGCGGTCATAGCTCTGCTGTGATCCACTGCTTCAAGAGAAGAATATAATTTCAGATGTAAAGAATATATTAAAATCCTCGGATTTGTGGATGCCTCTATTTTTAACAGGCCACAGTGTTACACTGGTCACAGTCCTGTAGTTCTGAGGTGCAAAGGTCTGGTGTGTAAGATTCAAGGTTTGGAATCAGGAGACAGGAGTTTGATTTCCAGCAGTGTGAATTATTTTCTTTGGGTCATTAGAAAGGTCTGCATATCTCTATTTTCCTGTTTGCCCTCCCACATTTTTCTTTCTTGTCTGTTCCCACAATAAGCTCTTCAAAGATGACCAGTTTTTTTAACTCTGTTTCTTTATGTTTTCTAGGTTACTGTGGTTTGCTTTCAAACTCTGCATTTTGGAATAAGAACAAGGCAGTTTGTTCTAACTTTCATGGGCTTTTATTGATTTATAACTGCTATGATTTATTACCTGCACTGCCTGATTTCATTTAACTAAAAACTCAGTCCAAACATAATGCGTATAGCACTTGTCACAGAAAACATCAAAGGCACTTCTCTTCCTAGGAAAATCCATCCTAAATAAGCAAACAAAGTGTGTTCCAACAGGAAATAAATATTGAACACTGTGGTATGGGCTGCAGGACCTGCAGCTGGAATCCACAAGAGAGGTAACCGACAACTCCCTGCTTAATTTTCAGCTCCATAAGCAAGATATAGGCCACAGTTCAACCATCATCAACCCAAGATCTGGGTGCTACTGGGTCACCAAGCAATACCAGCTGCACCCAGATGAAAAATATGGGCATGAATGTATTTCTGATGATTCAAAGAGAACATACAATGAGTTATTTACTAAAGTTTTATGCTAGCTGTGAAGAACTGATGTATCATAGAATAGTTTGGGTTGGAAGGGACCTTTAAAGGTCATTTAGTCCTCTGCAATGAGCAGGGACATCTTCAACTAGATCAGGTTGCTCAGAGCCCCGTCCAGCCTGGCCTTGAATGTTTCCAAGGATGGGGCATCTACCACATCTTTGGGCAACCTCTTCCAGTGTTTCACCACCCTCATCATAAATTTCTTCCTTATATCTAGTCTAAACCTACCCACTTTTAGTTTAAAACCATTACCCCTTGTCCTATCACAACAGGCCCTGCTAAAATGTTTGTCCCCATCTTTCTTGTAAGCCTCTTTTAATTATCAAAAGGCCGCAACAAGGTCTCTCCAGAGCCTTCTCTTCTCCAGGTTGAACAACACCAGCTCTCTCAGCCTTTCCTCATAGCAGAGGTGTTCCATCCCCCTGATCATTTTTGTGGCCCTCCTCTGGACCCTCTCCAACAGGTCCATGTCCTTCCTGTGTTGAGGACCCCAGAGCTGAACGCAGTACTGCAGGTGGGGTCTCACCAGAGCAGAGTAGAGGGGCAGAATCACCTCCCTCGACCTGCTGGCCACGCTTCTTTTGATGCAGCCCAGCATACGCTTGTCTTTCTGGGCTGCAAGCACACATTGCCAGCCTACATCCAGCTTTTCATCTATCAGTACCCCCAAGTCCTTCTCGGCAGGGCTGCTCTCAATCCCTTCATCCCCAGCCTGTACTGATACTGGGGATTGCCCCGACCCACGTGCAGGACCTTGCACTTGTCCTTGTTGAACCTCATGAGTTTCACACAGGCCCACTTCTCGAGCTTGTCCAGGTCCCTCTGGATGGCCTCCCATCCCTCAGGTTTGTCAGCTGTGCCACTCAGCTTGGTGTCATCTGCAAACTTGCTGAGGGTGCACTTGATCCCACTGTCTGTCATTGATGAAGAAATTAAACAGCACTGGCCCCAGTATGGACCCCTGAGGGACACCATTTGTCACCGATCTCCATATGGACATTGAGCCATTGACTCCTCCCCTCTGGATGTGACCATCCAACCGATTCCTCATCCACTGAACTGTCCACCCATCAAATCCATATCTCTCTAATTTAGAGAGAAGGATGTTGTGAGGGACCATGTCAAAGGCCTTACAGAAGTCCAGATACACAACATCCATAGCTCTTCCCTTGTCCACTGATGTAGTCACTCCATCATCATTCCTGACCTAGCTTAAAAACTCTTCAAAAACTTATTAACACATTTGTACTAGCAGTGTTCATACTGCTTAAGCCTTTCACATCATGTGACTATGATCATTTTTATCTTGTCCGGTCCTGAAAGCAGATTCGCCATTGTGTTGAGCCAAATGAGAAGGAAATACAGAGAAGCTGGAAATGGGGATGGGTTACATGGGGGAATGTAGAGATATTGTCTAAGCATGTAGGGCTGGAGTTAGGAAAGCCAGAGGTTAGCTGGAGCTGAAACTAGTGATATCTATGAATGAAAGTGAGAGTTTCTTAATGTACAGCAGCAGCAGCAGAAGGAAAACTAGGGGAAATGTGAACTTACTGCTCAATGTGCTCACCTAGCGGCAAAGGATACAGAAAAGGCAAAAGCATTCAATAATATTTTTCTCTTAGTCTTTACTGGTAAGGTCTGCTCTCAGGCCTCTTGGATCTAGTAGCAGAAGGTGTGAGAATGAGCACTACTCATAGCAGAATCAGATACAGTTAAGGAACTCTTAAGCAAATTCAGCTCTGTGGGATGGGAAGAACCCAGTGATGCAGAAGGAAGTGGCTAATTTCATTGAGAGGCCTTTCTCTGTCATCTTTAAAAAGTCCTGACAATCAGGGAAGATTTCTGCTGACTACAAAAAATGAAAATGTCACATCCATCTTCAAGAAGGGCAAGAAGGAGGATCCAGGGACAAACAAACAAGCCAGGAACCTTCCTCTGATGACACCAGTTGACATGGCACGGCTCATGTCAGCACAGATAAACTCTTTTCTTGGAAAATGGGTGGTGTCCTGCAAACTGTGTGTTGGAAATGATTCCTGCCCTATTTTAACCTCCAAACCATACTCAGGCATTGCTTAGGTTTTGTTTAGTTTACTGTATAGCCAGTACCAGTAGAGATGTAGTCAAGGAGATTCAAAGCCAAGTGAAAAGTACTGTTGATGTAGCTAGCTTGTGGCACATTAACTCAGGACCAGAGAAGAGGCCCTGGCCCTGCTTAATTAAAATTACAGATGTATTCATTACTTCGCTTATTAGTTAAACACATGCATTGGCACTCTGGGGACAAGCACGTAGACAAGCAGATGGTAAATGTTTTGCTCATCTGAAGTCAACTTCCACTCTAAACAGCAGAACTTTTCTGAAACTGGTTAAAGACTATTTAGCAGAACACATGGGAGCAGAGGTGAACCACTGAAAAGGTGCTACCTGTTGCTCTGTGGTACATCGTTATATGTGTGATACACTTTCCAGAAGCCTCTTCAGACACCAATTTATTATAAATATTAAATTATTTTATTTGAGTACTGCAGTTTTGAATGTTTTGTTAATCTTTAATAACTGATTTGATCTGTTTGTTTTATTTATCACTGTTATTTAAAAAAATTTTGTCTTACATTAAACATACATACAGAATTCAATAGAGATAATTGTAAGTTTCCAAAAATAATATAAATTCTGGTACAAAATGAAACTTCCTCAGCATTCAAGTTCAGTGTTGTTGCTTAAATGGGAATAATTTCATTATTCTTTATAAAAAAAAAAAAAAAGCCTATGAACAAATGTCCAGCAAAACAATATTCATAGAGAAAATCTAAAATCTGAGTTCAAAAACTGGTCACTAGGAGACTCTAAGAGTAATAATTTAGTATATAATAACATAAAATGCTACAGTTTACAGAACAGCAAAGAAGCTGTGTTTCTTTGGGCATGGGGAATGTCAGCGTTTGAAGAAAAAAAAATTATTAACATACCATTTATGTAGGAAATGCACATCTTGCACTTCAGGCTGAAAGAAAAAGTATTGAAAGTCACAAGATAATACAGTACAGTATTACAGCAATACAGTACAACACAATCCAGAGTATTATCAACACTACACTGTAATGCTGCTTGCAATGGTATTAATAGCAAAAGGAGGCATTTGGCTGTTAGATAAAGTGTATTCCCTCTTAACTGTATTCCTCCTCACAGAGTGGAAAAATATGATCTGACTAACCTGTCTCTAGTAAAGTGAGGGAATAGTTTTTGGATAATGAATTAAGTACTAGTTTCCTAGGAGACGGATTGATGCACAGGAGGCAGTGTCGTCCTTTTCCCTGGAGCATTGCTTGCCATCCAGTGCGCTCTCAATATTAAGCTCTGCTAATGGATCTGGGAACAGGAAGCTTGTTTCTGTGTAAATATCTTGAATTACCGAAGAGTAATTTAGGACAGTTTCCAGGTTACTTATGCTAGCAGCTCATATTCTCTGTAGAAAGAGAGTTGAGTTAGACCCAAATACAAACTTTAAGAATGTATGTGTTACTAGAAGTCTGTGAGGTTCTCTCGCCTGCATACACCACACAGGCACAATTTTTGGGCACTTAATCTGCATATTTGAGTTGGAATTTCTATGTTCTGAGGTGCACGTTTATGCAGCTTTTGCACTGATGCTTCGACAGAAGGTGAAACTTGTTTTCTTAATTATCCACAGAGAAGGTTATGATGTTATATTCAAGAAAGAATATACTTAAGTTTTTTTCTTTTAAACTTTTTTTTTATTTGCAACTGATAATGTAACTTGGAAAACATTCAGTTCAATTGTAATCATCTACCTTTGCTGTTATTTTGTGACAACAGTAGATGTATAGTTTATCTGGGGACAATTTGTTTACTTACAGTAAGCTGGATTTGCAGAGAAAAGAAATTTAGCTTGTTTTAAGGTGCAGCTTATTACATTTATTGAATAGATTTCATAGTGTGTTAACCTATGAGGAATAGGATACCAGGTAGTTTAATTTTCCATGGGAAACATCAGAAATCTCACCTAATTTCTAACACAGGAGAGCTAAGGCAAACCTTTTGTTATAATTAACAGTGACTAAGGCTGGATATTCTTGTTATCTGTATGATTGATGAGACCTTCTAGAAGGTAGCTAAATTTTTTATCTTAATGAGTTCTACAGTCTATTTTTACCTCGTTGGAAGAAAAGCTGTTGGATCTATTCTGTATTTCCCACTACTAATTTCATTCAGTGGTTCCTTCTTGTGCCATGAGTTAGAGAGAACAGAAATATGTAGTTTGCTTTCCTCTTGCTGTTCATTCTTTGGCACACTTTTACTTGTATCCCTTCTGATTTGTTTCCTGTAGTAAAAGTATCCTTTTATCAACTTCTTTTCAAAGATGTTCTCATTGTCTTTATCATTCTCACCACGCTTTTACAAAGATCTTCAAAACCTGCCTTGTGCTCTTTGAATAACAGATTGACTAGCACATCCAACAGTATTACTGGTGAGACAACACCACTGATCTATTTAATGATAACTATGTTCTTGTATAATTCTCCAAACTGTCCTTTCTCCCTGCACATGCATATTAATTAGAGACCTTCAATGAACTTTAACAAAAATGTAACTAATAATTTGGGGTGCGCCTATAACAGCTCTTTATTCCGTGTAGATTCTCCATCTCATTGTCCATCTTACTCTTATTCTCTGGCAAGGAGAATGGAAAATGAAGAAGCAATTTGTAAGTCCTATAACAAAATGCATGTATCTTTACACAGATTATAAACCAACTCTATTTAGGTATTTGCAGATGTGAGTAGATATTCTAAAGCCAGAATAATTTGTGGTTATTTTTATACAAAATAAATGATTAAGCAAATTTACAGAAAGGAGACAAAACAGTTAAAGGAAGGGACGGATTTTTCAAGTTCTGACATTTAGTTTGGACTTAGTGGATTCCGTCTGGACTTCAGTCAGTGCACCAGTGCCAGGATCTATGCAACTCATTAAAACTTAAGTGCCCAACTTGTCATCCTTCACCTCTTTCACTTATAGCACCTTAAATTTATGTTTTTACAGACATTCATAGTAAGGAAGTTCTGTGAACTCAGTTTGCAGATGAATAAGTAGAAGCTGGGGTTAGGTGATGACAGAGTTTTCTATGAGCGGTTGCAAGCAACTTACTACGATGTGTATAAACATACAGAATCCTCATGAAGTTCATTAAATATAATCCTGCTTGTAGTGAAAATGCTAAGAGCTCTGCTGTGCTTCACAAGAAATGGCTTTTACACCTAGAGTTTTGAAATCCAGAAGGAAAAGCCACTGAAGAAACAGTGAGGAACATCTGAGGAGGCTTAAGCATTTAAAGAGGCAGGAAACCTAGAAGGAAAAAAGTGAATAATGCTTTTTCAAATAATACTTCCCCAAGCTCTGCTCATGCTTTACCATGAGATCTTCAGATCTTTAATTGAAGACCTTGGCTAATCATGATCCAGCTGAACTTAAACTGAGACAAGGCTGCCTTGTTTGCAAGCTGTTCTATAACAGCAAATGAAAAATGTGCAGCCAATATAATTATATTTTAGAAGAGGAAAGGAATAACAGTATCACAGAGTGGAAGTCTGGTTTATAGCCTAAGATCCTGAAAAAAATGGACTATTTATCTTCACAAATCACTGGAAGAATTGCACAGACTCAGACATCCCCTGAAAACTGTTACTGAAAGAGTCCTAAGGTTGCAGGTCTGCTATGGTCTCCAGGTTCATAGTCATCACTCAGTGCATAGTAAGCACTGCCTCACACTTTCAACTTCACAGAAACAGAAGTGTTTGTCCTTTTCAGTGCTGATGCCCCAAAATGTAACAGTGAAGTGAGAGATTATAATAATTTGTTTACACAGATGACTCTGACAGCTTGCAGCTTGCTTATAAACACAGGAAAAGGCAAGGAAGGTTTCCTGTGCTGATGGGTTCCCAGTCTGTTCGTACTAATCAACAGTCATGCCTGCACTGGCACACGTCTGAGCTCATTCAGGGTCCTGCCAACCCCGCTGGGGTGCTGCACAATAGGTGGATAAGTTTGCGTATGCCTGGTCACAGGACTGATCCTTTCACAGTTGTCTTTACCGGTAGCAGAGACAGTCCTTAAATGACTTCTTCCTCCTCCCCTCCATAGATAATAGGTTCATCCTGCAAAGTACGCACACATCTTTATTTTAAATCATAGATACAAAAAGATTTTGATAGCAGACAGAAATATCATTATCTGAGGCTCAAAATCTGTCAAGTGGCAAAGGGGAGAGAAAAATCTGTGCTTAATCATAAGGACGGGTATTCTCAGGCATGAGAACTGAAACTAGATTTGTCTCATAAAATGCAAGGTGACTTGACAGAGGTACAAAAATACGGGTTTAATTCACTAAACGACTCATCTGATATTCAGACTAGGCTAATTTCTGCAGGACAAGGTCGATCTGTATCTAGGCTTTTTAAAATTTTCTTTCCTTTTTGGCATTTTTTGGTTTTATTCATTTTATTCTCTTTTCTTCTTTTTGCAAGTTGAATTATTGGTTTACAGTGTTTAACAGAGTAAATATCTGAGCCAGTCACTGTCTAATAGGACATTGGATAATGAATAGTACTGACAGTATTTATTGATGCACAGTCAGGCAAGGTAAGATTTATTGAAATATGCAACTAACAGTAAGAGATGAACAAAAATGCAATATTCAGTACTTGAGGAGCTGGAGAAGACCACTAAAGGTTCTAGCTTTAGGGATTCTGTAGAAGAGACAATTTCTGTTATTCATTTTTTTTGGCCCAGCATCATTTTAGAGCCTAAAAAATCAAGCTATTCACTGATTTGGTGTTCAGTTTCAGAATTCTTGCTAACAATCTCCTTAGTAAATATGTATTTTATAGATGCAGTAGGAAACTGCAGAATAGAAACAAATCAGTGCAGTTTATGCTGGCACAACAGTGCACTTTCACCCCATAGACTGAAAGATTAGAATCCTGTCCAAGAGGGGTCAGATCAAAATGTGGAAAAAATTATTTGTTTTTTCAGAAATTGTATGCCATTATATCTTCAATTTCTGATGCAGAAAGCATGTTTTTTTATCACAAGAAGCCTTAGAACAATTAGGGAAATTACTGCAAAGTTCTGCATATTGCAGTGCAAAGTAGTGTATAGCCACTTAAAACCTCTTGTTAGCATTCCATTGAATGATTAAGATAAATATTCATGCAGTAGTTCGTTAAAAACAGGAAGAAAGTAAGATCTTCCCTGTTACCTAACTGAAATATTGTATTAAGCTAGAAAAAAACATAAAGTAGGTATGGAATAAACTATCTAGGCAGCAGTAACATTTTTAAATGCCACATGAAAATATAAGTGCATAAACAGAATATGAAATCACACCTTAAGAAACAAAATAGTAGAGTGGACAAAGACATGCATACAAATGATTTTGATGCTTTGTGAACTATTCTTATGATTAAATACTTCTGTCTTGTTTTCTGATGACTTAACATGAAAATGAAAGTCTTAAGAGGTCATATTATAGAATAGTAGCAACAGATGATACAAAATCTCTGAGAAAAGATGTACTGAGAAATGGTCTCAGTACCATACACAGGGCTAGAGAGAGTGCAGAGTGTCAACATGTGTCTGAGAAGTGGCATAAAGAAGAGCAGAGTCAGTTAATTAGGAATGGGTGAAAGAAAAAATGGAACTGACATGAGAGATGCAGTCCATCCAAGGAAAATTAAATCAATTGATGAAACTTAAAATAAGAATAGTTATGGGGAAGTTTTTAAACTAATGATCTGAAAGCCAATGTGCTGAAAAGTACACCATTTGAGATGTTTCATCTGGTAGTGGAGTTATAGAGCGCTGTACTCAAATGAAGTATGCTATTTAGGGCAAACCAAACAGAATTCAAACAAGTGACAGCAAAAAAAGACTGAATGAATAGGGTCTCATTTAAACTGGTCACCAAAAAAACCCACCAAAACAAGATCATATGTATGAGTACTTTTATGCAAAGGCTTGAAACCTGAAATAGAAGATAGATAACCTGGAAAGTTCATTTTAAATGAGAGTGTTGATGGGTAGGCTTTCAAAAAGAAGGAAGATACTCAATAAGATGTAGAAGTTATGCCTACATTGTATGGGACACTGGCACAGGCTCCAACCCTCTTTCAGACCATTCCCAGGAAGAGTTCAGGGGCTTGCAAAAGCTGGAGATCACTTCAGCTGCCAGCACATGACCATGATATTCTGGAGAAAGGAAGGAAAAGGGTTAAAACCGGGGATGTAAACCAGGTCATGAGAGCCGCTTGTCTCATATCAAGTAGTTCCTAAGTACAAATGATATAGGAATGAGTATACCAGTATTTGCCATTTAGAGAAAACAGTCCCAAAAGTTTTCCAAGACCTGGTGATGCTCGCAACATGTACTAAAGGAATTCAAATACTAAATTGTTAGCCTAAGAACTAAAATATGCAGCCTCCAGATGAAAAACATACAGGACACATGAAAGGTGTCAAATATGTAGCCAGACTTTTATAGGGCCTACAGACATTTTTGAAACACTGGACTTTTTTGTACACTTCACAATTTGATGTAATAGAGGTAGTAGACGTGAATACACATAAGAGAAAAGAATCATCATGTTTTTTGAAGAGGGAAGGTACACATTACATGTCTATTACATTTCCCTTTAATTTTATCAAGCATACTTGTGTTTTCAAAAAGTTTTCTACTTTCAGGGTCTTTGAAATACTCTTTATGAAGCTAAATTATCATCTTACAGGTCCTCTTGCGGTTAATAACAGGTTCAAGGGGAGAAGAAAAATAGTAGAAATAAATAATTATTCATGCAAATGGCAACAGTTGCCAGTAGAATTCTGCTACTAGATCCAGGGACCTACACTGGACTTATGTTAGTCACCATATTCATGGATGATTTAGGAACGGGCACAAATATAAAAGCTGACAAATTCTGATGATGCTAAGTTCAGTAACAAAAATAAAATGATTGCTGAAATGGAGATCCTTTCAAGAAGGATTTGACTGAGGAAAAGAGCATCACAAGTTGGTATGGAAAAAGTGGAAGGGGAAATACTCTATTTTTTACAATATATGAAGAACAAACCAAATACAATTACCCATCAACAATTTTAAGGTAGCAAGGGAGGAACACTGTAACAAACCATGGAAATCATTGCTTCTAGTTACAGTGGAAGACAGAGGTTTAGATGGGTTCAGAAAACAATTAAGCAGAATTGTTGGGGAAAAAAACGTAAAGACCCATTTACCAACCAGACATAATGGTTTGTCTCAGGAAGCTGCTAACTTTCAGATTGCTCAAAGACGGGAAGTTGTAATGATGGAAAGTATCACTGCAAACTTGCCTTACCCTTGTGTTTTCCTCTACACGTCTGTTCCTGGGCACTGTCAGAGATGTCACACTGATTAGAGGGATCTTTGACCTTATGCAATATGACCTGCTTTTCTGAGGGATTAGAGAACAAAGTATCAGTCTGATGAAAGCAATAGGACAATATAGTACTTTTAGTCTGAACTTATGTCAGTGGGTCAGTGAACCTGAATACAGAAAATACAGGTCATAGCTTGTAATATAGGTCGGTGTTATTTAGCATTCATATACCGAAAGTGATAGGTCACTTAAAACCATCTTTGTTTTGCTTCCCACTCTTCATCTATCTTCTCCACTTAAAATGTACATTCTGCAGAATAGAGATTGTTCGTTGCTGCATGTTGTGAAGGGTAGATCCAGAGCTTTAATCGCCATGAAAATCTTTATTGCAAATAAGACAATGTTTCCTAGAGCACTGGATGTTTATGCTAAATTCATTTGGAAAGCCTTTAAAATAACCAAATTCTTTATAACAAAAAAGCTATGTGCCTCTTCTTTCTTATTGCTCAAAACACTTAATATGAAAGCATCCATCTTGTCTCAGATCACACCAAAGATCCTGTGCTGTTTCCAAATTGGTCAGGAGCAGATGCTAGGGAAATTAATCTTAAGGAACAGTTTCTATCTGGAGTTATATTTTCTCTGGCTTCAGAGGTCTTGAGTGCAATGCTGCATCCAAACTGCTTCATTTAACAGCTTTGATGGACTTGTATAAATTTACCTTGGCTTCTACAACAATGAGTTCCAGTATTCACATAAACATGAAATTAAGAAGAGCTTTTTCTTTTTTACTTATTTAAACTTGTTGACTGAAATTATTATTGGACATGCCTTGTCATATAAAAAAAAAAAAAAAAAAGAGTAAAGAGGCATCCCTCTTTCACCTTCTGTATACAGTTCAGAGACCTCTTCAGGAAAGGTGTATTGTAATTTGTTCTATCGAGATTGGATCTGTGCCCTGATCATTAAATATGTTTACTTTTAAATATCTGTAGACTTGGTGGAGGAGTGAATACTGCAGATGGAACACATTCATTTTCATATATCAAACCCAATTTTTTTTCTGAACTCCTTTTAGTACTTGGCTGTTAATAAGCAAATTGCCCAAGAAAAGCATGGAAGAGCAGTGTACCTTTTTTTTTTTTTTTAATATGAATTGTACCACCTTGGAAATTATATCCGTAGCATACAGGAATGATGCTAGGCAATTCTGTTGCAGGTTGCACAACAGAATTTTCACCGAGACTCAGATTCTCATACTGCTTTCAGTTCATCTGAATTTGCACAACTATGCAGTGTGTTATTTTAATTTGTGTTACAGCAGCATAACTCTACTAACATGAATGAAGTTAATTCTAATTTACAGTAGTGTGAATGAGACTAGAATCAGAGTTTTTAACTTCAAATATGTTCTGCATTGGTGGATATTAATAATGAAAATGCCATGATCTAACCAACTGCTGATCTTTCTTATCTGATTACTGCTAGAAACAGAGCAAGTTCTCTTAGCTGTGCCTCATTTTAATGGTGCTAGTGAGCTAATAGATCAAGAGAGCATAGCTGATACTCTTGCTATATTTGGGTAATGGTATCTTAGCAAGCTCTTGGATTGTTTAAAACAGGATCCTGCTGACCAGGATCCTGCTTTCTACACACAAAGAGAAAAATGCCTGAGGTTGGCTAAACAAGGTTAATTGCTGGATGCTTCTTACATCACCAGTGGTTCCAAAAATTCAACAGCAGGTTTGAATAATAGGTCTCATGTTAAAACTAGTTTTGCCTCGTTAACCTACAATTGATTACTGAATTAATGCTAAGACAAGAAGGGGCCTAAAGGAAATGTGGTGCTGCAAATACGTTGTGTGATGGAGCATCATTATGTACATTTATAAGATTTGCTGATTAATTCATTCTTTTCACAGAAATAAAGAATTCATTTTTCTTTTGTGGCTCTGTACACCTTACTGCCTGGTAGTTACTACCCTTATGACCCCACTGAATTTAATGGCTGTATAGATTTCCAAACCTGGCTTTTTCTATCAACCTTCCTCTCTTGCTCTTAGCTTCTCTCCACTTGCTCGTTTACCATCTTCCCTTCTTCACTGTTTAGCTGATGATAGCCCATCTGCTTCTCAGGAACTACTTAGTACTGCTGCCGGGGAAGCAGCACTTCCACCTTGCAATACCATTACAGGAGGAAAGACACCAGAGGGGCTTCACCGACAAAATCTGGAACATGACTGAGCAGGTTTGCTCACGTAAATAAACAGTAAAGCTGGTGGTTTTCTATCGAACTGTCATGTGGCGTATTCCTTTAGAGAGAGAGAGGGGACAGAGAAAAGCTGTTAAATGAGAAGAGTGAAAGGAAGATGGGAAGGAAGGACATACTCACACAGTTCATCTCTACCGTCGACATAGCAGTCAATTTCTCTTCAGCAGCCGTGCTTATGTGGTTTGCTTCCCAAGAATGAAAGCACCTGTTAAAACATTCAGCAAAGGCTGAATAGAAACCTTCTGCCTCAGCTGCCTCTTAACCCAAGTTTGCAACAACTTTAAAATTCATTCTGCTTTGATAAAAGGCTCTTAATTTGATATGCTATTAGACTAGTATGGAGCTAATCCTCTGAATCAAATAGATTTTAAAATAAAAGGGCTAGTCTTTAAGACATGAAAAAATGCTGCCTATTTGTGTGATTCATAAAAACGTAAGTCTGCAATAGAAATATTATTATGGAGGGGCAAAATATGTTTGACAAAGCAATAAATTTGGATGCTGAAGTAGGGTTTGTTTGTTCTCTATGAATGTCAGTTCCTGTGAGCTATCAGATGCAATAAAGCATAAAATTGTGTCCGATTCATATTCACATGGTCTAATATCATATAATAAGTAGCATTGAAAGCCACAAGGCATGTCTTCTAGGGGTGGTAATTTCATTTCAGTATTTTTGGATTAGTGATGGAAAATTATGGATTAGAAGAGATATCAATGTGTGTGAACCTTTTAGCTAAATAAAGTACCAGAGAGTACTCCCCTGAGATAAGAAGGTTAACAGATATAACCTTGAATTTATACTTCTTTTAAGTGCTGCATAGCCAGTATATTCTTTGTTTGTAGAAGTTTGTAAAACCACATGTTAAACAGGTTTTGAACTGAAAAAAACCCAGCAAAATAAGAATTACATGCTTTTGAGCATTTGCTGTTCACTTGCATATGAAAGGAACAGATTGAAACTATTGCACTACTCTTGATGCAAATAGTATAATTAAAAGATAAATCAGCACTAAAATTCATCAGGTGAATTTATTTTGCTAACGCACTTTCACAAATTAGAAAGCCAGAGGGGACTACTGCAATCATCTCGTCTGACCTCTTGCATGCTACAGGTCATGCGACTTCTCTGAATTAATTCCCATTTCAGCTAGCACTTATCTTTTAGAAAGGCATTTGATCTTGATTTTTGAATGTACAGCTAAAATGACTCAGTTTGAAAAGTATTTCCTCAGTCGCAGACTTTTGTGCATGGTGAATATTTTTGCTTAGTCAAGTTTCACTCATACTTCTATATACCCTAATCTGTTTTCACAGGTATACTTCTTTACACCATCAAGGATCACAGGAAGCTTTCAGGCTACAGATTCATGATGAGAGTGTGTGCTTAGCTGATTACCCCTGACCTTTGGATCACCTGCCAGCTTCTTCAAGGTCATTGAACGATGAGCATAACAGAACCAAGAACTGACAGTAGAAATGCACAGGCTCAGTGATGATTCTTTGTCTACCGCTTCATTCTGAGATTGGTTAGTCAGCTCATTTTTAATCTTTGTAATGTGTGTCATATTGATTTTTTTACTGTCCTGTCTTCCTAATCAGAATGTGCTATATCAATCAAAGCAAATGTCTTACAGTACTCTAGGAATACCAAATTTATACAGTTTATCAATCTACATAATAAATTATTTATGTCTTTATCAATCAAACTTGTCATCTTGTTGAAAAAATGATGAGCCCTAAGATGTATATTTCATAAAACCATGTTGTTTCTTAATATTTATACCTTTTTAATTCAATTCCTTACTATTGGTGAGGGAGGAAGAAAAAAAAAGCACTCTGTGTCAAAAAAGGCAGTAGCTATTTCAGACTTTATGGTAACTTGGAAGCAAATATTGGAATAACGGACCAACATTTTAACATATGAAACAAGCTGGAGCATGAGTGTGGTCGTCTGTCACAGATCACCAAATGGCCATGCTCTAAGTCTTTTCGCCACTAGTGAAGACTATGACAAGCTCCTTAAATATGTCTCTTTTTGTGTACCAAGTAGACCTGCATTCCCACATTCTCAGGTGAGTGTAAATCACTTCCCAAAACTCATACCTTAACTAATATAACCTTAGATGTTTTCATTAGTTGCAGAGTGTCTAATCTCTATTTATGATGTTTGCAAGTCTGCCTTTCTAATTTGTGTAAGATAGGTGCTGATCCTACCTTTATATACCCGAGTATTTCTCAGTCTTTAACGTATTTAGGCTAAAAAGTCCACTCAATTTCCCTGTGTAACAAGAAAGGGATTTTTTCTTTACTTTACAGGGAACTAAAACAAAGAGGGCGGGTCTATAGAAATAGGTGCCCAAAGGCTACACCGGGTGTAGGTATGCTGTATTGGACTTTGAAGGCAATAGAGAAGGCAGCACACCTATAAAGAACAATTCAGGAAGACAAAGCACTGTCTAGAACTAAGCACTACAGTGTTTATGAATATATGCCTCCCTATGCTTACGTGTTGGAAGTAGAGTCCCACCATAATAGTTCCTCCATTCCTATGGAGATGCAGACTCTGCACTGAAATGCTTAACGGAGCGAGGTGTGTCATTTCACAATGGAAGTGGTGCTTATATCAGACTCATTAAATTATTCAGCTAGGAATTGAACAGATTATCTGAATAAGAGGCTTTTTTTCAGCCAGGGAGGGACAAGTTCAGACCTATCCCTTCTCTTTTGGGAATTGTACACGGGGCAAAGTATGAAAATAAGTCAAGAAGCAATGACCAGAAGCCAGGAATCCTATCACGCTGCTTAACTAACACTTCTGGGCTCTCCTGAATTGCTTTCTGCCAGCTCAGCTCAATTCAGAATAGCTAAGGGGCAGGTGCTGTCTGGAGATCCCAAACTGGATGTTTGAAACCGCCTCAGCGCAGAGAGTCTGCATGCTAGACTCAAGCCTCCAGTGAGCTCTCGGTGATCTTCAAATCTGATGAAAACCTGCACTTGTCTGATCCATGCTCTTAAGGATTTTCACATTGGGGTTAATTCCTCTGTTTTAGCCCCATACCCAATTTTAAAAGGGGCACTGAAAGGAGACAGCCTCATCAGCCACTCGTTTTTAATTTAGGCTCATTTCACCCTGTGCTTCCTTCCACTGCCTTTGATCTACAAATATCTTGAATATATATGGTATTTAATGTAGAAAGGTCTGAAGAGAAGTGCCTGTGCGAGAGAGGGTGGGGAACAGGAGTCGGAAGAGGGGTGGACGAGCAGGGTCGGGGGGGGAGAGATGCGGGGATGGGGATGGGGGGGGGGTGTGCAGAGCTGGGGGGGTGGGGGGGTTTAGGGCACAAAAAACGGCGTCGTCCGAAACGGACGTGACTTTTCCAGCAGGGGCAAGTGCAGTCTGGTACCCGAGGCATGCAACCCGCCCTGACCAGCCTTTTCCCCGGTCGGGCAGGGGGGGCTGTGCCCCCCCTGCCCGACCGGGGAAAAGGCTGGTCAGGGCGGGTTGGGGACCGACGCGGATCCCCAGCCTGTTCCCGCATTGGCTCCCGTAAGTTCCCGCGTCATTTTTCTCCCCACTCCCCGCTTTTCGCACTGGCAACCACAAGCCTCGATGGACGGGCGGGAGAAAGCTCGGATGCTCTGAGAGGGTCTGGGGTTTTGGTTTTGTTGGTTTGGTTTGGTTTTGTGGGGTTTTTTTCTTTTTTTTCCCCAGACCCTGGAACAACCACCAGGGATGTCCGGGATTCAACCCGAGGATGGTTCCTCTCCGTGCAGGAATTGGACGAGCGGGTCGGAGCTAAACGAAACGCGGGAGGCTCTTTTAACCCCTTCCTCCGACTACGACGATGAGGAGTTCCTGCGATACCTCTGGAAGGAGTATTTGCATCCCAAGGAGTACGAATGGGCGCTGATCGCCGGCTACATCGTCGTCTTCATCGTGGCGCTCGTCGGGAACGTCCTGGGTGAGTCGCGCTCCCCCAAAGTTCCCTTTCCCCCTTGCCGAGGTGGGGTTTGCAGGGATGGTGGCTGGAAACCGGGGGTGGGTTTCGCTTCCCCGGCTGGAAACGCGGGTGTCCCCAGCCGCGGGGGAAAGTTAAAGCTGCGCGGAAGGGGCCCTTGCTGCGGGACGCCGTGAAAAGCGCTTCCCGCTGCGCTTGCGAGAGGGGCTGCGGCGGCAGCCGCTCGGTGCCGGGGCTGGGCAGGCGGAGCGGGGCCGGCGGAGCTCACCGGAGGGACCCGCTGGGGGAGAGCCGGGGGCTGCCGGCCGGCTCCCGTCCCTGTCCGCCGGGCCGAGGTGCTGAAACCACCCCCCCCGCCGCCGCCGCCCTGCCCGCCCCGGCCGGCGGCTCCGCCTCTCCGCCCGCCCGGGAGGCTGCCGCTCCCGCTCACAGCCCCGGCCCGCTCGGCGGAGCCCGGCGCCGCGCTGGGAGTAACAACGGCGGGGTGTTTTCCGAAGGACGGGGATCGGGGCTGCGGCTGCGGGCCGCGGGGTAACGGGCAGGGGACGGCGCCCGCCCCGTGAGGGGAAGCGGCCGTTGCTCCCCTCAGCAGCCGGCGGACGGAAGGCGCGCGGCTCGCGCCTCGGCGGCGCAACGGCCGCGCTCGCGAGCTGCGCGGCGCAGAGATGGGGAGGTGGAGGGGGCGGCGCTCTGCCGCGCTCCCATTGAGGGAAGCGAGGCGGGGCGGCGCCTCGGAGCCCGCCCCTCCCCGCTCCCATTCACCCGTGAAGGAGGCGGCGGGCGGGGGCGCTGGGCGGGAGCGGGGGGGCGGGTAGCCCTCGGGCGGTGGGGACAGTGTGGCGGAGAGCCGGGGTCAGGGGAGGGCTGGGGCGGCGGCGGGAAGCGGGGGAGCCTTTACGGGAACCGGCGGGGGCGGTGTGGGGGAGCGGCGAGCAGGGTCTGGCCGCCGGGAGCCCGCCCGCCGCTCCCCCTCTCTCCCCGCCCGAGCGGAGCTGCTCTCCCGCTCCCCCGAGCTGGCTGCTGCAGCCGGCCGAGCCCGCGGGCGGGCCGGCCCCACGCCGGGGGCGGCCGCCGGGCTCTCGGAAAAGGCGCTTGTGGCGGCCCAGGGGAGCGCTCGGCCCCCGCGGCCGCTGGCTGCGGGTGGGGGGCGGACAGGCGTGCGCACCCGCCCACGCCCGGGGCGGCCGCCGCCTCGGCGACCGCGGCTGCCTGCCGCAGCCGTGCCCGCTCCGTTCGCTGGTGGCCGGGTGAGCGGAGAAGACGTTGGTCTCCATCAGTTCTGGGTTTATGAATGAGCGTGACGGCGGTGTGGCCGCGGGGAGCCGGGCACGGCGTGAGGGCCCCCTCAGCGGGAGGCACGGCCGTTGGCGTTTTCACTTGCATCGGTGCCATTTCCATGAACGGAGCGGCGCACTAGCGCGCCCAGCCCTGCCATACGGGTCTTCCATTCACGTTTTTCAGAAGGATTTATGCATGTCAGGGCTGTTATCTGCAAGCTCTCCAGGCTTCCCACGGCGAGATGCAAATAAGACTGCGGCCAAAGGCAAAATCTTGCAAAGCGCTTTTGTCTTTCAACGGACTGATGATGCTATTTTCTTTTTTTCTGGAATGGTGCGCTAACTGCCTGTAAACATCCAGTGCGCACGTTAGCGAAACCAGGGAGTTTTCAGCTAAAGAGGTTACGTTAGAGCCATTCAGAAGCCTGAGCGTGTTTGCTCGCTCCATTGCTCGGCAGCCAGCTTGACAGGCAGTGTAAAGATAACAGCCCTCGCAAAGAGGCTGTACTTTAGGAAGAAAAGCGTCCTTCGTTCTGATCTTGGGCAAAGACCGTTTTAGGAGAACTACCTGTGTTTACCTCTTTGCCTCCACCTGTTCTGTAAACAGGCTGTCCTCTCGCCTTAAAGATTCAAGGTCAAATCTTCAGCCATAGGAGCTCTCACCCTGTTTACATTTTTTTTCCCCTGAAGCCACGAGGCGAAAAGCTTTCATCTGTGCACTTGCAAACAGAGACGATATCGGTGCTGATGTAGAGCTGCTCCTCCCTGACATTTTGTGTACGTTATCTTTTTGCTTGGGATGGAAGCTGACATTTGGCTGTCCGCCCACCTTTCCAGACTGCTGCTGCCCGAGCCGTTTGCTCTTTAAACTGCCTTTGTGCATTACAGGGACCTGACCCGCCCAAACTGCTGCTTCTGTTTGCGGCCAAGTTGTTTGTGGGATCTGCAGGTGCAGGTGCTCGTTAGCTGAACACTGGTCTCATCTTTATGCAAGAAAGTTCATACTGCACTGATTGCAGGCTCTCGTGATTTTGAGGAGAGAAATTGATGGGGTCTAATGCTCTTTCCAAAGACATTTTTGTGAAACTTTATTTGGCTGCCACTGAAAATCTGATGTAGAACAGTACACATTTTGAAGTCTCTGAAAAGCTCATTTTTCCTGCTTGGAAAATCCGTATTCAAGGTTAATCTGGGATTTAGTCATGGACCTTCTTGAAGCAGAGCAGAAGTGGTTCTGAGGAGAGTTTTAGTGGCTAATAGTGCTTTATGATATCATCCTTAGTGATGCAGTGTGTTCCTCTGCTTATCTTTGACCAGTGCTGCTGGACTAGTGTGGCATGTGAAGTCAGTGCTTTGATTCTGTTTTGTGCATGTCCTATTCAGATAGCACTTAAGTAACCAGGAAAGACTGCTCCCTTCCCTATGTGGTACTGAAAAATTATATTTCTGCCTCTCATTTTGATTTGTGCATTCACATGGGATGAAGAGGCTCATTGTGTCCAGCCATAACATCTGTGCAAGTGGAACGCACAGCACATCCCTCAGATACTAGTAATAAACTAGATTGAAGCATTCTGACAGTTAATTAACAACCAAGGGTAGAATCAGAAGCTTGAACTTTGATTGACATCTACTGGGCTCTTGAGTGAGCTGCACTGCAGGAATTCTACTTATAGTAATGCATAACAAGGTCTGCATCGCTATTTAGCTTTCAATTTAATTAGGAGAATTGACATACACTGTCCGAGCTGCTGCACAAACCAGCTAAAGTGAAAACCGTTAGCAAGTCTCTGCATTTGAATGCAAGTTTCATTATTGCGTTCGAGTGCTTCGTGTCAATGATTCTCATGTGTGCCCACATTGGCTGCTCACCAGAGATTTCAGTGCAAGCCACTGAGAAAAAACAGAAGGCCTTTTTTTAGGACATATTTACATGAACATTCAGAGAACCTGAAATCCGGATGATAACATCAGTATGCTTTGTCCTGTTTTCTTCTTCACTCAGTCATTATTTATCACTGGAAGCAGAATAAGTGTTGAGGATAAGGACTCTGTTTTGCAAACAAGACCAAACGATTTCTTTACCACTGCACAGCAATGAAACTCTTGCAGCTTCTTTGCACAGCTAGTGGAAAACATAGGACTTTTTAGTAGAGAATGTATGTTGACTGTAGATTTAATACCTGTTTCTTCTTTATTTGAAAACATTGCATTAAAAACATTGCTTAAAAATAGAAAACTAGATAATTAAAGACGGAAAAATATTTTTAGGATGTACAGAGGTGTTTGGTTACTGACATGATCATTCCACACTAACCAGTTGCAGCAGTTAATAACTGGAATAAGACCACAAGGGATTAATAAGTAATGTACAACTCCATAGATTTAACTCCATTTATACCGGTAAAGAATGGGAATGGTTCTTGTTTAAGTTATTCATTCGCATGGGTCAGAACTTTTCTAATAAAATGATTTCCCTCAGGGAACATGCATTCATCAAAATCAAAACGTACAGCAGAGATCACTTGGTTTGATCAAAGACTGAACGCAGAACAAGCAGCCTTCTGGTGTCCCACCAGCTGGGCTGCTGGGCCTCTTGGCAGCCCTCCCCAGAGCTGGCAGGAGCTGAGGTCCTGAGCACACACAACCTGCCAACACCCAGCTTGAAAGTCCTCAGCACTGTTGGCTTCCAAGGCTAAGAGACCATGCAGAACATCAGTGAGAGATTTCAAAAACTTTCTTTTCTCACACAGTTTGGTGATACTTGTTTTTTTTTTTTCCAGCTCAGAACGAAACTAAATTTAATTGACAGAGAATTACTCTTCTCTGGATAGCTCTATTATTTATTATCTATTTTACAGTAACTGCTCGTTATGCTGAGTTCTGTACAGAACCCAACTGTGGTCCTTTCCTCAAAGAGTTCATAGTCTGACCCGTAGAATTCAGCAGCATTGATTTGATTTTTACTCATTGTAATTTGATTTTTTAGGGCTGGAGAATAAAAGGCTTGTATACAGTTCTAACACCAGAGCCCTAGTCAATGCCCATCAATAGGCAACAGTCTCAAATGCTGCTTTGTTATAATTTTAAAGGTATCTGGTGAATACTGGGGTCTATGCACACATGCATGTGTTGGTAGAATTGGATGAGTCATGTATTCTCTTAAATGGTGCCATGATCTTCATGAATCGTATTTGATTGCCATGGATAAGCCATATTTCATTTAATCGTGTTTTAAGTTATTACATTTAATTTTGTCCAGATTACTTGGGGAATCTGGCACTGAAAGGGCTTTACTTTTGTAATATCAGCATGAGTCACCTTTATCTGTTGGATGAATAATAACTAGAGTCGCTTTGTCATTTTTAAAAAGATACCATGTAGGAAAAGATACAATATTTATACATTTCATCTGCCTAAGATATAGAATGTATGAGCTCAATTTATGTAAGAGTTCAAGTATCAATTGAAATACATTGGTGTTTGCATAATATGGGGATTACTGGCAAGAAAGAGTCATGCACATCCTTGTGAGATACACAAAAAGTAGAAAAGCATTAAAAGATGAAGCTGATTTGAAATTACGCCATTTTCTTTCTAGATTCTTATATGCAGATGTGTAACTAGTTCCACTCTATGTGCTTTCTGACCAGAGAATCCAGAGTGGGGAGAGTGGGGACAAGCTCTGCTTTCCTTTACCATTCTTTATGTCGAAAGGCAACTCTGGCTAGTGTGAATAGTGCAGTCCTATTGCACCCAACTGTGAAAAAGGGCAATGCCCAAGACTGAAGGAAGGTGAGCTGCAAGAGATGCTTGATGTCTTGAATGGTTTTGGTTTTGTTTCATTTTACTTTCAAGATGTGTTCCTGATAAACATGTGAAACTTTTAAAGAACTTATCCCATTCAATTTTATACATTCTCAAAGCTGTTGGAGTGACAGTTCTGAAGACCAGCTCTTCTATTTACACCCAAAACAGAGGCAGCCTAGATGGTGGCAGGATATGCTGCCTAGTATTAACTTTATATTGTGAGTTGATGTTTGGAAAGAATCATCTGTCTATGGAAGAAGGAAAGTAACTCAGCAGAGCTATTCAGCAACTGCACAACTCAAAGACCGCTAAAACCAGTAAAGCCCTATCTGCCAGGAGCTGAACAGAGACTAACACATCTTTCCCTTAGGTCAGTGAAGTACTCTTCAGACAGAAGTCTCTTTGGGGCATTACCAAATAAAATGAAAGCTGTTATCACTTCCTGCTTTAACTCGCCATCTTTCAAAAAAAATTGAAGGTTTTGGAATGCTTCTTTGTTTCCATAGTGATGAAGCAGGTCTGAGGTTAAGCCAGAAAGTCAAGTCAGTGGGTGAGGATTACAATCGAAATCAGCAAGGCACATGCATACTTGCAACGTGGTCTTTGCCTGAGCTAAGTGTGAGAACCTGAGCTTAAATGCAGCTCCCAGGCAAAGAGGTGACCCCCAAAAGAGGTGTGTTACATCTTTCTCCGAAAACTCTGTTCCCAGCAGCCTGATCCCAGCTTACATGGCTGCCCCCTACCAGAGCTGGCCTCCAGCACAGGCAGCAAGCCCCTGGGCAGGGGACAGAGGTTGCAGAGCCTGGAGGTGCAGTCAGCCCTGACAAAACTGTGCTCTGTCTCCTTGTCCTCAGCACAGTAAGACTGCCAGGATTTTAGCCCAGTTTGGGGAGTATTATATTGGCAATGTGGATTCATGATACAGATTCAGAAGTTGCATACTATGCAAGATATTTGCTGTAGCATTTCACTAGCATAGTGAATTGTATTTTCTTTGTGTAGTCTAAAGAAAAGGCATTCGTACATCTACGTTAGAAACAGACATGGACATGGAACGGCTTTTCCTAGTGCAACTCCATTTTACACTGACTGACAGATGCATTTTGAAGCATATGTTTTCAAAGTTGCACAGCATTTCAGCTGTGAAACGTACCTTGATTATAATGGGTCATGCCGGTTTAAATTGAATCATAGTGAAGTGTGAAATCTTTTTATTGTAGTGTCATGTGCAGTATGACAGCTATATTTATGGTCCTTCCATCTCTAACATGAAGTGTGTGTAAGGATTTTGCAGGCTTTTTATTGTTCCTATGGATAGAAAAATAAGTATATCAAATGTGATTATGAAATAACTGGTCATTCAGTATAGCCAGCTCTGCAGAGATGACCAGGCTTGCCAATTAATACTTGTAATGATTTGTGTGTATGCCTGTGTGCTTGTGGTGGGGCAATTTAAAACCAATCTTCTGTGTTAATCAGTACAGTTAGCTCAGGAAACTGTGTAATGGTACCTTTCACTTTGTCCAGGGCTGACCAAACCTGGCATTTTTGGCAGTCTGTTTTTATAGCATAGCTGATCTTCCGGTAATAACTTCCATTTCCATAAGATTGTTAATTGTCTAAGATTATGTAATGTGACTGAGTTAGAAAATGAATCCTGTGCCAATTAGATGGTTGTGCTATTACTCCCAGTTGTAATCTGTAGAGAGAAGCTTCCAGCAAGAAGAATTTAGTTCTTGTATTCTTCTCTAGCACCATAATAATGAGGCAGTACAAAAAACATAGAAGTGGGTTGGAGAACATGAATAACGCACAGCTCTCAACTCCTAAGTCCCTTTAAAAGCCTGAGTACAATAGAGCACTTGGTAGCTAGAACACATCTCAGAAAATATATTGCTGCAAGCAAGCTAGTTGCTGTATATCTGTTGTATTTATGTAGACTCTCACTGTCTTTTGTGGGGGACAGTTACCCATTAGTACATTTCAGTGAAGCTGATATTCAACAAAATACTTTAAGATTTCATATGTTCAATGTTATGGAGCTATATATCTTACAGTTTCAGTATTTTTCCTAGAGTTTTACTAGGAAAAAGTGATGGAACCTACAAATATATACTTGTTCATGTTTGAGACATAGGGGGCATGACCTAACCACCTACTCCTTTTGTCATGCTTCCATGATTTTGTTCAAATTTGTTGACACATTTAGTGTGTTCTGTTGATGAGGAGCTATCACCTCACTGGCAGGCTATGTAATTCCTTTGTGTGTGCAGCCCAGAATATTGTCCATCTTTTCAGTTGTCGCATCACATATTCAAGGGCAGTTCTTATCTGCTGGGCATTATTACCAGCTGTAGGAATTTTTTCAGTATTTCCTTTATAATAAGTATTGTATAAAAAGTGTCTTTTCTTTGTGTCTTTCTTTCTATTACTTTTTCAACATAAACCTGGTTTTATGTTGGACTCTTTTTTTTCAGATAAGCTTAGTTATATAAAAAATGAAGTAATGTATGAGTTTAGAGCTTAATAGTGGGTAAGAGATGGACAGCCTAGGAAGTAGATATCATCTTCCTATTCACAGAAGAGATTGCTTTGGTTTAGATCTTTTGTTCTCACTGCTGGTTTCAAAAGCCCCTAATTAAATATACTCTGCAATTTAGTTAAAGTGCTTCTCACCCCTTAATCAAGATCATCAATAAAGTTATTGAAAGACTCACAAAAAGCCTTCCTAAAACAAATAAAATAAGCTTAGTCTTAGGCACCTAATTTTTAGACTCTTAAGTTAAAGCAGAAGAATCCTCAATCAGGAATCGTTCATAATGAAAGTAGTTTCAATGACAGAGTTTTTCCTTCCAACAATATGTATCGATGCAGTGTTTCCACAGGGGCTCTGTCTCTCCAGAATCCCATTTGGTGGCCTAACTACTCAGCTTTCCTTTCAACATGATTGTGTTGCCTGACACCCCGCCACCCAGACCTTGATTTGCAGTAGGTAATGGCATCACCAAAATCGACCAAGGGGGACAGTGCCATATGAAGAACCAGTTCATTGCCAGGTGGAAACAATGTTTTTATGGGGTTAGGAGGTAGAGAATAAATAATGTGTAACTTAAATGTATTTAAAAGTTTTTTTAATCACTGTTTGATTGTGAAATATTGTGAAGGAGTAAAGCTCTCTAGAAGCTTTATGCCTCGTGGATTTGGAGATGTTGATGACCAGTGCTTATAGTCACAGCATTACTTCCAAATGACTGCTGGATGGCCATATTATGATATTTTAGTGAAACAATTGTGGTACTGAACTACCAAAGCAAAATAAAATCATTGAAGTTTAGTATCATGGGAAAGAAAATGAAAATTCTTTGTTTACATCCATCTGGGATTTATTATTCACCAAAAATAAAGTAAGAGGTAGATAAGAGCTCATTCATTTATATAAGGAAATGTCAGATATTGCTGGTTATGGAAATTATGTTTCTATTTTGGCTAAGACGTCACACTGGAAGATGACCCATTGAATAAGAGGCTGACAAGACTTCTGGAGTGTTAAGGAAATGATTTAGGGTTGACATGTAAAAAACAAATTGACAGCTGAACCAGCAGTCCACTAGCGGAAGGCCTGCAGCACAAAGTTTAATATGCTCAAGACAGCATAAATCTTCCAGAAGGCAAGCAGCTGCATTTTATACCAGCTGGAGCCTTTGTATTGTTTTCATATTCAGCTTGAGATACAGTGAGCTATGCTAATTGAATAGATAGCATTACAACCTCTAATTAAAATGCCCCAGGACACTAAAACAACAGGGATTAAATTTGTACGTGAAAAATACCAATCTCACCATACTGTTACATTTGAGAGGTTTTTTTTTTTTTTCTTCAGGAATATAATGAGGTATATGAAGCTTTTTTGATGGACTTCTAACAGCATCTGTCTTAAAGTTTTAACTTTGATTTGAATTTTTTATATTTAGTCCTCTCTGGGACTTGCCCGTGAGACTTTTTTTGGGGGCAGGAGATGGTGAATATTTGGAGGATGGGTTCTGAAACAAGCTTCATTATCTCAGAACTGTCCTCGCTTGGGGAAAGCCTCCCCAAGTTTTTCCAAACGCCGTCAGCCTGGCAACTTAAGCTGGTTTCCGAGCCTTCACTGACACTGTGTGGCAGAGGTAGGAATAGCAATCGTTTTGCTTAAAACTCGATTCTGGGGGGGGGGGAAATGAAAGCATCAGCGGTGAGACGAAGGAGTAATGAGAGTTGAATTACTTAATAACCGTTAGAAAAATAGCCTGCATGTTTTCATTTGCAGTTATTAACTGTAACGTTGAGTGTTTTTATAAAATAAAAGCAAAAATACAGAAAATAATAAAATGCACTGGACAGGTAATTAGGTTCCAGTAGAGTTCTAGCAGTCCGGAAGATGTTTCTGAGTTACATTTCTCTCACCTTTCTCTTCCACTTTTTTTTTTTTTTTTTTTTTTTAAATTCTGATCCTCTTTTCTTCAATGCCTGTGTTAATACCGTTTTTCTCACTTTCTTCCTCACTCCCATTTATAGCTGGGAACATCAAAGGTTGCATTAAAGATTTGCATATAATGTTAAAATGAGCTTTTATTCAGAGCTATTTTTACTATTTCATAGATTTTTCAGTGGAGGTCTAAAGAGCTCCGTTTCGGCGACTACATTGTGCCCTAACTAAACAGGCATCCTGTCAACTCTGTGGTGTCTCCCAAGTTTTTTAGGAAGGCTGGTGCTGGCCTTATCTCCTGTTTTATGGTTTTGGAGTACTTTTTGGTAAAATACACTCCCAGTTGAGAATATTTACTGCCTTTCTCATCCTTGCTTCTCTTCTCCAAACTGAGTGGAAAGCCACAGCTCTCTGCTGTTTCACTCCGGGTAGGCAGTGGCATTTCCCACTCCATGCAAGTTTCCTTCTGCTAGCATGTTTCTTTAGGGCTTATCGGGAGCTGAGTGCCTCCACTTCTCTATAGTACCACCTGAGATGAAAATGCCTATTTAAAGGAGTGAGAGTGGAGGGTATACAAAATTCTTTTGTTCTGATACTTAACTAGTTACAATATATTCATTGGCATAGTCAAACTATTTTGCATGCTTATAAAATAATAGTTTTTGAACACAGGCTAGAGCCTCTTTCTCGACAATCTGGTAGATCACTGGTATATCTATGAAGCTGTTGTCCAAGACTACTGAATAACCTTGTACTGTAGTAGACTCAGAACGACATGGAGTCTGAAGGGAATATATTGAACTAACTTTCTGTCATTTATACCTTCTGTCCTATTCAAATAACTCGTAGCAAATCCTAGCAGCCCAGTTTAGCTTTGCACTGTAAGAAAACATTGCCAATGCTTGTGCAGGTTGAAAACAATACTGCAACCAGCAGAGGGCAACGAGTGGGAGAAAATCTGGCTTGTTTTTGCAATACTTTGTCTTCAGAGGCTTTTCTACACAAACTCATTTTTTGTGTACATTCATGGAATAAGTTTCTGGGATACTTTACTATGGTAGCATGTAAACATGCTAATTAAGACGCTCTTGTGCTATGTGTTGTGCAAAGAATGGAAAATGGTCTATGCTGCAAAGAATGGATGAGGTCAAAAGGGGAAACACACAAGCATAAAGAGAGAAATCTAAAGTACCAAATTATACTGCATTTTTATGCTTGTAAATTATTATTTTTTCCACCTTTCAGGTGCATCTTGCCACCATAGATTAGAATTCAAAGGAATTCAGAGCTACTTTCTGTACATTGGCTTTCCTGCAGACTGCTACTCCCTGAGTAGCAAGGGGCACAGTCTTTAATATCTCTGAGGAACAGCAGGTACTGGAGTTCAACTAAATTCCACCTGTGTTAAGCCAGTGTGATCTGGAAGGCTTAGTACAGAGCTGGGAATTAGGAGTCCAAGTTTCTTATTCTGTGTCTGATTTACTGTATGGCCTTTAGCAACTTCTGTTCTGCACTTCACTTTCCTTGCATCAATGATGAAAATGATAATATTTTCTTAGCTCTCTGGGGTATTGCGAGGTTTCATTTTCTCATACTGATAGAAAGCTTTGAACACAACATGCAAAATGCTTTGAATTGATTTCTGATACAGTTTGCTGCCAGTAAGATTGACCTCACATTTGTTAGCTTAATGGATTTTTTTTTACCAGAAATAATGTTTATGTTCAGGTGCTTTCCCCAAGCAGGTCAGCACAGGGATGAGAACAGGCCTTGTCAAAGAGCACACATAACTGCTTGTGTGTGGCACCTTTAGGCATTGACATCCTTTGCTGGAAACAATGCACTTTTCTCAAACAGGTAGAATGTAGGACTGTTGAAACCATAGCATCAGAACAAAGTAGTCAACCGCTGAACTTTTAAAACTATTTTATTTAACTTTTGCCTATTGATAAAAGAAATTAAAAGTACAGAAAAACATTGCCACTTAATATTAACTTTTGCCTAAGTACAAGACAGGACCATAGTTTCAATATGAATTGCACTCAAGACAAAGAACAAGCCATAAGTTAAAGCCTAAAGTGTTAAAATTGAAAGTGAAATGGTGTCTGCAATTTTTTTCCCCAGCATTGCATTTCCAACCATGAACAACATTCCAGAGGGGCAGCAATGTATTATCTATCTTCCCTGTTAGGTGCTGCCTCTGCGTTGTCAAAATATAAGTTATAACTGTAGTAATTCCATGCACCAAGTGACAGTGATAAAGCTCTGGATAGTTATATTGTAATTATCGTGCAATGCTATAGAAATAATTACGTTAGTAGGTAACTTAAATCACCCAAATGGGAAGTAAATACAATTAGTATGATGTTTCCTTTAAGGTTTTGATTTATAAGCCTTGCCTTTCAGATATCTGAGGCCACAGTTAAGAGAACCTGAAATTCTATATCCAGGAAGAAAACAATAGAAGAAACGGATACTGTGGGAGATTTTCTCCAAAAACAGTCCAGGAACAATGAAGAGCTTTGTGGAGGGGTTTTGACTTGCACTTGCAAGAGCATGATAGATGTATATCAAAGATTAAATTTATACAAGCTATAGAATTTGGAACTATGTCTGCAACACATTAAAAAAATATGAAGAACATCTATTGTGGCACAACAGGGGCTTTAGATGAAATTTGGAAGCCTAAAAAGGTAGTTGATAAAATCGCCTTCTCTTAGAGAAACTGAAGGCTCCCTAGCCTCTCCCTCTCTCTTTGTCCTAAATTACCCCTAAATGCCTAAACATAGCCCTCACAAAGAAGTGCTCCAATCTCAGTTCCTGCTAAAGCTCTAGTAAGGTCTTGAATGAGTATTCCGCCGATTTTGGTCACTGCACTCTGACAACAAAAGGTGCAATCCAGTCTGAAGAGTGTCCAGAGAACAGCAACAAGGATGGTTGCAGAAGTTCTAAAAATGACCAGCAGTAAAAGATAAAGAGTTCTGGAGTTGTACAGTCTGAAAAGAAAACTGAATAAAGGTGTCTTTACATATGTGAAGCATTGCTGCAAGGAAAAACTCTTCTTCATTGCTGCCTGTGTACAGAGAAAATAAGTTATATAAATAGCAGCAAAAGAAAGGTAGATTAGACATTAGAAGACTTTTTTTAATAGGGAAGATAGTTCAACACGGCAACACATTTAAGAGAGGCATGATATCTTCAAATATAACAGATTTTAAAATGTAGACTTGGCAACAATGGCTTAGTGGTAGTTTTGCTGTAGTTGTGCTGGTCTAGAGACTTAAGCGAAGATTTGTGGAATGAAGTAATATATTTTATTAGATCAACTGATGCAGCTGGAAGATGGACACAAGCTTTCAGGCACACCATCCTTCTTCGGATCTAAAGAAGCATCTGATCTCAAGAGCTTATGTGCCTCAAGGTCTGTGTATTTTTTTCCAGCTGTTTTACCTAGTTTAATAAGAGAATGGCTTAACTCTAGCTGATTCCATTTAAGTTTTGGACAACATCTTGAAGATCCTTCTAACTCTATTCTTTAGCATTCTGTGATATGTTTAATATATCTAAATTAAGACAGATTAAGGAGACTTTGAATCTTCATCCAGATTTGCATGATGGATGAATTATTGTTTATAGGAGAAAAACCTTTGATGTACAATGAGTTGTACTGTTTCTTACAAGAAGCACTGTGGTGCTTCTGGAAAATTTTGTGCCTTAGTTTTTAAAGAGCTTTTGGTGACTGAATCTAAAACATTCAAAAGCTATTGGTTGCTACAATCTCTCAGAGTTTTACTTGCAAAGTTATTAAAATCTTATTTTTAGGCTAGTTTCTCAGGCTCAATTTTGGCATTTTTAATGTATTAGCTTATGAATTTAGTGCAACCATGTTAAAGAACTGATTTGCCTCATTTCTAAAAGCCTTTTGAACCGAAAAAGAGGGAAAAGAAAAGATATAAAACAATCTGTAAAGGAACATCTTGTAAAATGTCTGCTACATGCTGCTTTTGATCAGAGTAATCATCATCAAAAATATACCACATTTAAAATGGATAGTGCTTAATACTGCAGAAATTACCATTCTTTACTTACCTCAAATCACAGTTACCCAGACAACTGCTACAGATTCTCTGCAGATCCAATAGATGTATTATGCCCAACAAAATATTTTATAAAACTATTATTGCCTTGGTACAGTTTACAAGATTCCATGTGGTAGCAATTTGAAATAAGCATCACGCTATCATAAGAAAAAGTTAAACTTTTACAAATGTAGATGTGTATTGCCATAGACTAGAGCCAATGGATTAAAGTAGACATGAGGAAAGTTGTGTGAATAGTTAGCGAAGATAAACTAGCAGGAAAATAATCTGCTTTATATATCACGGTATTTCCCATGCTGTGGTCCATGGAAAACTATTCTTTGTGTACTAAGATTCTCTTTACATGTACCCTCTTGTTTCCACTCTAAAAGAAAACACATGGTTCTTATACTGAACTGCATATTCAAATATTCTGTGTTAAACAAAGGACACAAACATTTCGTTAATTCTGCAAAGCCAAGTGTTTTCCTGTTGAAGCATTCCTTAAGTCATTTCCATCTCACTAACTTGTCTTTCCAAATTCAGTTTGCACTGCAGTGTGGAAGAATCATCACATGCGGACAGTTACCAACTATTTCATAGTGAACCTTTCTCTGGCTGACATTCTGGTCACAATTACTTGTCTTCCTGCAACTTTAGTAGTGGACATCACGGAAACGTGGTTCTTTGGGCAGCCCCTCTGCAAAGTGATTCCCTACTTACAGGTATTATTTTACTGTGTTTGTGTACACATTACGCATGTTATGAAGAAGAGAAAGAACAATACCATCTCCCTAATAGTGATAATCTGATGGAAGTTATCCCTGCTACTGAAGTAGATATCTCAGGGTACATGCTGACGATTAAAGGACTGTTCCACTTGTGAATATGTTTATGATTAATAAATATTGTTCTCGATCCATCTGATTGTTAGACTTGGGCAATACACTTTCTGGAACATTTGTCTCATGCTCTTCACTTTTTGTGATCTTTTTAATAATTCAGAAGGGATGCAAAGCAATGAAAATGTCTGTGAATAGAATTACAGTCATTTATACTCTCTGTGTGTGGACCTAAACAGCTACACAAGTGACAGAGAATCTGAACTTCTGAAGGGAGTCTGGGCTTTCATATGTGTTTGTTTAGTGACTTACTTTGCATTCTTTAGAAATAGTCGAAGTATCCAGGTTTACTGGGAGCTGGTCAGATTGTTTGCTTTAAGCAATAATTGCCACCACTCATTTACCAGTGGACTTAATTAGTTATGAGATCATTTGCATCAAAATGATTGACAAATACCTTTTCTAAGAATAGCTGGTTAGATGAACTGACTGGATATACTAGAATGGCAAGTGCTTGGCCTTTCAGTCATTATAAATCAAAAGAATTAAGCAGAACTCTGAATGTATGCAGGTGATCAGCTCTGTGCCTCCAGCACAAATTATATTCTCAGCAGATACCTGTGTGGGTGAAAAGCCACATTGCCAAGGGCAACAGTTCTCCAGCAGGTATGTTCTCTACTTGACAGAATCACAATCACAAAATTTTTTTCAAAGCCTCCATTCTAGTGGAAGAAAATCTGAAGAGAAAGTTAAATGATCACCTAGTGTACAGAGTGAAAGAGTAAAACTAAAGTGATAGGTTGTTTCCCATCCTGAATAGAAGGTAAAATGACTTAGCTTGCCTTAAGCTGATTGTTATTGGGTTTTTTCTCATGAGACCCTGAATTTCCGTTGTTCCTGTGAAAACTGAAAAGGCAAAATGATGGTACTGGTATCTAAATATAACACAGAAAACAACCAAACAAAATTGTTCTACAAAGAAAAAAAAAGATCTAATTAGTTGTCTAATGTTTTAAAAGTAGTTTTTCAGATAAAGTTTTGCAAATTCTAGGGTGCATAAATTTGGTCTTTCAGAATCTGACCCTGCTACACCTATTCAGTTTGGGTAGCACCCTAACCTGTGAATTGTCCTCTTGATTCTAGTGGGACTGCAGCAGATGAGGATATCTGTTGTAATTCTGTAAGAAGTGATTTTAAAAGGAGTCTTTTTCTGGGAATAATTTCTACTTAATAATTGCAGATAAAGAGCTAACTATGTTGAAAATAGAAATAATTTTTAAAACTCTAGGAAAAAATTACAATAAATAATTTTTAAAGCTCTGAAAAAATTACATTACATTTACATAATATTTCCTTTTCTTTAGACAGTTTCAGTCTCTGTGTCTGTACTGACACTCAGCTGCATTGCTTTGGATCGATGGTATGCAATTTGTCACCCTTTGATGTTTAAAAGCACAGCCAAGCGAGCAAGGAACAGCATTATAATTATCTGGATTGTGTCCTGCATCATAATGATTCCTCAGGCTATTGTTATGGAGTGCAGCAGTGTGTTCCCAGGATTAGCCAATAAAACCACCTTGTTCACAGTGTGTGATGAGCACTGGGGAGGTGAGTGTGTCATTGACCATAAAGACTGAATTTGTACTGCTGTTAAGTAATAAAAATATCAGGACATATTAATATGCAGTCAAGTTGTAGAAACATATCACAAAATGTTCTTAATTATATAAGCTTTCCTAGAACTACCATTTTTCAAATACTGTGAAATTCTATTTTCTTTTGTATTGCTAAGACTTAAAGTACATTTGAAACCAAGTTTAAATGAATGAGGCTGGCTTGTGTCTTGACCATGTTAATGTTTCCCAGAGGGCAGAAATGTTCCCACCCTTAAATGCTTATGCTTATATAATTCTGTGATCGATGGACGTTGCAGGTTTACAAAGACTTTGGTATTTAGCCTTAAGAAATAACTACACGAGACCAGAATTTCTGTTTACCTGATATATTGCTTTTGCTAATTGCTGATATTTGGCTAGTCTTTATAATACCTCCTGGGACTTCAATGCAAATTGCATGTCATTACAGAATTTAGAGATGTCATCGATATAGGGTAGCGAGTTAGTCTACAGTTTGAAATTTGTCATGGACAAGATCATTTAAATAACTTTGTAAATGTGATCAGTTACAAATGATTCTATCCAAGAAGTGTAATTCTGCCTTTCCAGATTAACTTTGAATCTAACTTCTTCTGTAGTTGAATTAAGCTGTTAAGAAGCCATAAGGGTTGCCAGGGAGTAACTACTTCTATTTTGTCTCCGTTCACAGCAAGTGGTGTTAGCCACCCACCCGAATGGTTAAGACTCAACTCTGGTGGGCCTTGGCATAACTCCAACACTAATAGAGCGTATGAGTTACATGCTGTGACTCTGACACTGGGTATAATGACCATCAGTAATACCATTGTTCACACACAGGAAAATAAAGCCAACTTTGCCAAAACATATAGCTAAAAGGTGCCTGTTTAGTAGCCTCGAGTCAGACTAAAGCACAATCAGATTCTCTCCCAGAGCTGTCTCTGTAGAAGAAGATTCCAGTCCTGTGAACAATTAAGATAAAATACAACTGGATCACCTGTACTTAATTATCATGATAAATTAGCTTAAGCAGCTTGAACTGCTGAGGGCTCTTCCATGTGCTGTTTTGGAAGTTCCTTCCCTGCTAACGGCCTCCGCGGGGCCACCAGGGGATTAATGAGAAGACATTGGCTATCACATTCCCTGTTCTTTATCTCCTTCATCCCAGTTAGTCCTCTGGGACAAGGCAAGGGGACAGAGATGGCCATTAGCTAGCTGGCACTCATTGCAGACAAAGATGTGCTGAAAGTTTGTAGGTTAGAGGAAGCCTCTCTTAAGCTATGAGTATTGTGCTGCTTGTTTCATTGGAGAGGACACATCTGCTCTTTACTTCTAGTATTCTTCCTTCATCTGTGAACAATTTTGTATCCCAGTTTACTGCTGGATGCTGCAGTATTTATGTGACTATTTTCTTTCATAGTGTTCACTCCAAGTACAATTTGTGTCCACTCATTTTTGGCTGCAGAACTCATTATCCATGCCTTCATCACTTCAAGGTTAGATCTGAAGCAAAGATTCTTTTAATCAACCTAGGAAATGAAAATGATGTAGTTAGTTAATTAGGGAGTCAGGAGAGCATTTCAGCAGGGAATGCAATCTCAAAACTTCCAGGTTTGCATTGGCCACTTTTTGATTCCCAAGAAGAAAGTGTTGCTTTCAAACTACAGAGTCTGTAGTAGCCTTGGAACTATTTTAAAGAGTGCCTCTCATTCACTGCTGCACTGAAGTAGTTACAGCCCACAAGTATGCCTGAGCTGAAGCACCCACTATACAAAAGAAAAAAAAAACCTCCCACGTGTTTGCAAGACTCTCCCCCTATGGAGTGTATTTGTCCAAAATGAAATCTGTTGATCTTCAGGTTATGCTGTGAGCCTTCACTTGGATGTTTGGAGAGGTAGAAGGGGGTATAACGAAGACAAATAACTTGTGCATAGAATTAAGTTCTTTTTGTTTGTGGCTTCAGAAATGAAGTGCAAACACTCCAAAATTAGTTTGGTTTTTTTTGTAATATATATTGAGCATGAAATGAAAATAATTTTACACTAAAAATATGTTAAAGTTTTCTGAAATGGGAAGCTTTTCATTCCACTGAAAGATAACAATCCTGGTTTTCTCCTGCTGCCTTTTTAAGGAATTATTCTTCTAATGGTAGTGCACCATCATGGCTAGTTATTCTGCTGGTGCATTTCGGGTATCCATAAAAAATAATCCTCTCCACTTTCTAATAATAGCTTATCATAGTAACTTGAGAGAAGAACCCTTCTATGCTTTAAGTTACAAGTAGGTTGCTCAAATCGTGGAATTACTTAGTAAATGTAAAGTTAACCATATATTATCAATGAGGATAAAATATTTTATATATATACCTTACCATCCCTTTCAGACTGTGGAGAATAGAGTGTCATTAGCTACAAATAACTTTCATTCAATTGAAAATGTCTAAGGACACTGAGTTGGGCCACAGAAGGTGCAGTTTTTCTACTGAAAACCAAGGTTTGAAATCACAAAGGTCCCCAAACAGAAGAACAAAAGAACATGGATAACAGGGCAGCAGTTTGAAAAGACTGGTGAGCCTTGAGGCCAGAAGAAGGAATAAAGAGCTAATATTTTCAAAGGAAATAGTTGCATTTTTTTTGGATTTTTTTTTTTTTTGCCTTTTTTGACTATGGGAATATTGAGGGTCAAAGAAAGCTAACTTGAGGTTGAAGGAGAAAGAAATTCATGTTCCTATGAATATGCTATATTTGCAAAGAAAAAGTGGAGATGTAGGTACTGCACACACTCAAGAGAACCAGAGCAAATCCTATAGGAGAGTCAATTTAGAGGAAAGGGATTATATTTGGGTGTTTACTGCTTTGTTTAGAACTGCATATAATTTATGCTCTCTAAAATCAGGGTATGTCTGATGAAATCCACAGAGCATCATGTACACCATATGTCCCAAGGATTTTAAAACTGTGAATTGTCAAGGTTGGGACTGCAAAAAGGTGCTGCTTAATGACAATTTCCAAAATGTTTTGGAAGTCTATTCTAATTCTGGGAACTCAGGGCCACTGAAACATGAAGTGCTGTGGAGGACTAATGGGAAGCCATGTCCAGGAAAATGTCAGAGATGCCAAGGCAGGAGACAGCACTGTACCCTACCCAGACTCAGGTCCAGCTGCTGAAATCCATACAAGTCTGATGAGTGTCTGGAAGGAAGGTCTGATCAGCACTGTGACAGTTGGGCTTCTTAACGTTGAACAAATAGTGGCCACCCTGACTAATAAGATTTCAAGCATGCTGTTGGAGAGCTGCCAGTAACTGCAAATGGAGCAATAGTTCAGCCTAAAACAGGGCTCAATTTCTTTTTAATTGCTTCTGGCATTCCTGAATATAAAATTCGTTGCCAATTCTAGGCTGAGGGTTTTTCATTTCGAGTACTGTCTAATAACAATATTTTATTTGGGAATGCAGAAAGATCCAACATGTGACCTATGCAGGCTCACTTAAGGAGCCAATGTTGGCCACGGTTCTATAACAGTCTGCAATTGCTATGTGCTGAATTTGATGATAAAGTGCCAAAATAAAAGAAACGTATATTAAAATGAGTTCACCATGTGTCCAAGTTAGCTAAATACATTCTCTTAGAGCTGTTCACAAAAAGAGTGTTAGCCAAAGTGCATTAGCCAACCCCTTTGCAAATGATAAAAAGAATATGGAGATAATCCTTTCCCAAAACTACATAGTTGAATGGAAACAAAGGGAAGACTTTGTGTTCCATTTCCTCTTAGACTACTCATAAAACAGTACAAAAACATATTGTCTTAATTCTGGAGAACAAATAGCTGGAAATCACAGTATTACATGAAGGTTTATACATCCTGTTTATCAAAGTGTTCAGAATTTAAGAAAAAATTTGTGGGACATTTTAATGCAGAAAGTAGTCAGAATATTGCTAATACTAAAACTATGCTTGGTGTTATTGTGAATTGATAAGCATAATACATCAGGTTTGAAGATGTAATTTTAGTATTAGCTAACTGTAAGTACTCGTTGGAAAGGACTGTGTTGTGTGGTTGAATTTTCTCTACTATGGGCACCCACTTCCTAACATCCCTATTTATTAAGCTTTATTCTAAAAGTATATTCTTTTAGCTGCATTGCTTCTTCATATTGGTAACTCCAAAACTTCATAGGTATCTTCCTGAGACTAGGGAACCTGGGAACTCTCTACTCATGCTCAACAAACTTGATAGTCTTGTTTTTCCCTATTCTTAGGGAAGCTGTCAAGAGTACCAATTTCATTATGCATCTATGGCTTAAGGGAATATTTCATTTGCTAGACATATCAAAACCTTTTGAGTCTGGGTTGTTTTCAGTTTGTATACATATGTATATGTGTACATGTATGTATATATTTATTTACACAAATATAGTAAAATTCTGGCAAAAATCCAGAAGATGTAGTTTCAGTTTAAAATTTGTTTAATAACCCCTGCAGCGGAGAAAAGGCGGCTTGTTTCAGCATACTGATCCTTTATCAGGTGGAGTAATCATACTGTATGACTGATGCTGAGTAGGAACGCCAATCTCACCCCAGTCCAATCCCTGTGACCACCTGCTTGCTTTTTGTCCCCTTCTCTCTGTTCAGTAAATAGTGGCCAGTGATGTGAGAATCATTAATTTCTTCTTAAAGAGGCAGTTACTCCAGCTAAGAATGATCTGCCTCTGTCCTGAAGCCCATTAAGTGGCAAAGAGACTTTTCTCCTCTGCTGCTTGGCAGTAAGAGGTTCAGCAGTCCCAGTCAGGCAGCTGATCTATCACTAGGACCATAGACTGATTGATGTTCTCATTCAAGGAGTCTGGAACTCACTCACTTGATAAATGAATGGTATCCCAAACCAACCCTTCCTCCTTGCTGCTGTGATTGTCAAACAGCTTTAAAGCTTTTCTTTGGCTTGAGAAGCTAAACAGAGTCATGCTTCTTAGGGAAAAGTTCTACAAAGGGCTTTGCCCTGGGTGGAGGAGGGACAGGTTTCCTTTGATGTTTAACAGCTGGCACTTTCCAGGTGGCTAAACTTCAAAAGCAAATGTTAGGATCTTCCTCAACCTGGTCCATCAGTTCTTTGTAGATAGCTAGGCTCATTTAATGTTTCACTTTACTTGGAATGCTAAATTGGAAGCCATAAACTCCAGATGGCCTTTTAAATACGTACTGTCCTTCTACCTGAAAGGGGCCTGGCTGCCTGCAGAGCATTGATGAGGCAGGTGGCACCTCCTTCTGAGCAGAAAGAATGTACTTTCAGCTCTGACCTCCCGTGATCCCAGTAAGTCACGTTACTCCAGTTTCTCCTTAATCTCTCCACCTGTGAAGCATGCACGTCGGTATTTCCCTGGCTGACAGGACTGCTGTGAGGCTGCATTTTCTGGAATGCAAAAACAAACCTGAGATCATCAGTCAATATACAAACCCAGGTTATCATCAATTGTAAAAAACCTGCCCCAAATGGTCGGCCTCCCCCAGGGACATTGACAAGAGCTAGTAGCTGCAGCTGCTAGTTAAGAGTTGGTAAGCTGATTTGCTCCAGGATCTTAGAGCCAAATGCAGCTCATCTGCATTTTTTGAACCCTCATCCATCAAAGCTGTCAAAAGCCAATGACAATGTCTCTATTACACTTGCTAGCAATGAACATGGGCTGGATTTTGCTACAGACAATTTCTGTTTCGCTCATACTGAAGTTTTTCTGACTGGTGAACCAGCTGGCACTTTCAGACCCAACACTGAGTGTGATATTACTCAAGTCTGGGTTTGAGGGTGAGCCTGGAGTTAACATGATGGGGTACTCCTCCCTGCTATGAGAGTTATGGGCCAAGTCTTTGTATCGCCTTGTCTAATCAAACTCTCAGGGATTGTCCTGGCATGCAAAGGGACCTTGTGTTTGATAGGGTCCACAATCTCAGTCACTTTAAGAGGCAGAAAATAAGTTTGACTCATCAACATTTTGATCTCATGCAACTCTTTTTTTTTTCTTTTTTTAAATTAAAACTACAATCAATACACAGTTTCAGTTGCAGATCTTACCATTCTGAAACATTTGGAAATTCTGGAAATTAACATAAATATTCCTTCTTTACTCTAGCCAAAATGCAATGCTTAGGATTACCATGCAATCTAACTGCTCATGGAGTGCACAGTTTCTCTTCTACTATGTATTGTCACTGTCCATAATGTTTGTTCCTTTTCTGAGGCCATCCATAAATGTTAAGTTGCAATTAATATCAACATTTGGTAATACCAAACTACATTTGATGTTTCAAAAGTGAAAACAAGTTTTCCAGGCACCCACTGCACATTCTGCTATAATCTAATGATGCAGCGTATGATACAACATTCTTAAAACACGATACACTCACAACACTTGTAGTTGTCTCTAAGCAAATAACATTCATAAGCTGTCTTTTGAAAAGAGATACACAGGAAACTAGAACACGATGGTAGCAAACTCATTATTGTTAAAGCCGAGTCAAAAATAATCTTGGAAATTTCCTAAGTTTAGAGCACTTGACTGAATTAATTCTATTTTTTTAAATGTAATCATAATAATAAATCACTGAGTTGTAATCACATTTATTCTGCCACCAAAAGTGATTTAAGAAAGTCTGTCTCTACTCCCATGAGCATCCTGTGTGCTATAGTCTACTTTTTCTGTTTATAGGTGAGAGACTTTGCAATTATTTACTCAGGGATACATAGCAATGTTTGCAGAATTAAACCTAAAGACAGTTACACAGCCTGTTAAATATGTCAAAGACGAGGCAGATTGGATAACTAGTTAGCTATTGTTAGATAATGAAATTTTCTGTCTATCACTGATTTAATAAAAAGCAAAACTTCTTAAGACTTCATACCTAAAGTAATAATGTGATTCGAAAGCAATGATGTTTGTCATAGAAACAGAATGTATATAGAAGTGATTAAAAAGTCAATCGTGACCGTGATATTATTGGATACATCTTCCATTATAACCTATTATGTTTGAAAAACACATGCATATCTATATGAATAATTTGGCTTAAAGTGATTTTGAAATGTATGTATATTTAAATGCACTTTTCCTATTTGAATTCTCTTTCCAGCTGAGGTTTACCCCAAAATGTATCACACATGCTTTTTTCTGGTGACATACATGGCACCACTGTGTCTTATGGTGTTGGCCTATTTGCAAATATTTCGAAAGCTGTGGTGTCGCCAGGTAAGTCACTTAACACTAGCTCTGTTTGCTTGCTGCTGTAACTATGTGCAGATTCCTATGTACAACCTTCTTCTTTATATGCTCCTTGTTGTCACTTAGGACTTGGATTTTTAAATCCAGCACTGTTACCAGGTTCAGTGACACTGCTGGCTTACAGCCACCTTGGATAGGCACTGAGATGCATTAAAAAATGAAGGCAGTCAGGCTGAATGTAAACCCCTTCTTGCTCATGTCTATGAAGGACTTAGAGGGAGAGAAAGAGAGAAAAAGGCAACAGAAAGATTGATTATAGGCAGAAGAAAGATCTCTGCTATTGTATCCGAAATGCTTACCAAAATACCTTAGATGACCTTATTTATACCGCTAAAATCTCCTGTCGCAGTCAAAAGTTAGGATTGACCTTCTCGTTTTGTTAGTAGTCTGTACAATTTTTTATTTTTATTTTTCATTCTACAAAGTCTCAGGTTCATAGCAGGTCCAATCTGAACAAAAGTTAGACTAGAAAGTCCAGCTATCAGAACTGTGACACTGGAATTGCCTGATGTGAAGCTGGCTCTTATCAGTAACATTTGATATGAATTATTGAAAAATAATTGGCATGATTTCTAATGTGAACATCTGTTTTTTCAAGCCTCAAATTAAAACTACAGGAAAGAAAACAGAAATACTAAACAAAAAACCCCAAGCAAGCAAGCAAGCACACAAAGAGTATCTGAATTGAAAGTAGCAAAAATGATGTGATTTTTTTCAGGAACGTTTTTCCCCCTCCAAGAATTCAAAGTGGTGTCAGCTTGAAAATAATTTTCTGGGTTTGAACCGTAATCTGTTATGCATCAATCTATGGTTCTTTCTGCTGTCTTCTGCATTGTCTGGGATTTATCTATAGCTGTAGTCCTCTGCCACCTCCTGCCCTATCATTCTGTAAAGGACAATAAACTCATGCCATTGAAGACATGATGCAAGATGTTCCCTCTTCTGTCCTCTCAAATGGCTCTAACAATGGCTGACATTTCCATCAAGATATGGGCATGAATCATTTCTCTCTCACCATTCTGTCTGATACTATCCAAATTTGAGGCTGTCCTGGCCAGGGCATAATATCTGCCACATTGGGAGCATTTTTCACACAGTTCAAATTGATCCATCAGAGAAATCACAAGTAGACTTTAGATTTCTAAATATACATGTGTTAAAAGTAAAAATCAAATCTTATACTGACAAAACATATCTCTTGCAAATAAAAATATGGGAAAAACCAAATCCACTTTAAGGCATTTTGTTATCATCCACATCATAACAGCAATTATTCTCACTTTTAATCAGATTAGGTTAAACCGGAGTTGCTGTTTATCTTTAAATTATTATTTTTACTTTTAATGTCTTACATTTATAAGATTAAATAACAAGATAGTTTGAAGGTAAAATTTAACCTTTACAATTTGAGGGGACTCTTCACCAGAACAAAGGCTTTGCTCAGTTAGTTTTGACCTTAAGTTCAGTCTAACATAGCTCTAAGGTGCTCTGCATTGCTGAATAGTTATCTGTCCTGTAGCACCCGATGACCTTACCACCATATTCCTTCTTAACTTTCTTTTCTGTACTTTCTTTATAAACTGCCTATTCTCTCAAACTGTCCATTAATTAAGTTAATGCAAAACAATTGTTCTTAACCTGCACGTAGCTTGAAAATGCAGGTTCAGATTCAGAGCAGAAGTTGAATGACTAGAAACCAACCTGTTTTGTTGGGGTTTTTCCCCCTCAGTTGTATTAGCCGGCCCATTTCTTCTTCACAATATTTCTTCTCCCTATGCATCTTGCATGCTGACAAGGTTAGGATGATCCTTTTTTTTTCAGTGGCAAAAAGACAAATACTGCTACAGGCTTAGGGCTATCCGTGATGCGAAATTACAGATGTCTCTTTTCCTAGCGTAGATGATAGCACTATGTATAAGAGGCTGCACTAAGTGAAATTAAAACCACTGCACATCTATTATCATCTGTGACTTGGCTGCAGACATCAGGCATTTTTCGAAGTGCAACAGGTGTGCCATAATCAGTCATGTAGAGCAAATGAATGCAGTACTCTAAATGTATTATTTGATAATAGTTTCAATTAAGAAATCATGCTGTTTACCAGAACTTCAGTTAAATATAGTGATCCTATTGCAAGGTACAATGAGCCTTCCAGATGTACGTGATAGAAAAAACACAGCAAACAGTAGATGCTTTCTATGCCTTACACTTTTTCTAAAGGTTCTTTTTTAAAATGATGTGTGTTGTGCATGCAAATTGTCAGATGACTAAAGGCAAGATAGATTTACAAGCTATCCTTACTGTACTTTGTGCAATAGCTCTTAAAATTACTGATTGTGTCTTTCAAGCAGGTCTTTGAATATAAGCATTACAATCTTTGAATTAATGGCTCATCTTTGTAAAGATAAGAACAATCATGCCATAAATACCAGGGATTTTGAGTAATTTATTTTAATTATTAGCAAGGAAGTAGTGACTTAGAAGGCTATGTTCTTTTGTGGATTTTAAGTAGATTAAAAGTAACTTCTGAACAAATAAATAGGACTGAATGGACTTATGATGAAAGTGTTGATACATAATTTGTATTATCAAGTTCCATACTGTATGCTTCGATTTACTGATGTCCAAATGCTTTGACACTAAAGCGTAGTCATATTAATAACTAGGAACCCTACCCATTTTCATTTTGGCAGCTGAAACATACCCTTCCAATCTTTGCAAGTCATTATTACATTTGGAGATATTTCCTCTGGTTATAAATCCCTTGATAATAATTTGAGGAGATAGAGGAAAGGTGCATAAGAAAATAACTGCAACTTTTAGTATCTGTTTGGACACAGCTAGTGGGCTTTTAGTGAATCGCTGAAATTACACAAATTCTCCACAGTTATCTCTACAGCTGATTTGTTACTGAAAAGCAAATATATGCACTATGCTGGCATGTGTATACTTGTACATACATAATCATAGAATCATTTAGGTTGGAAAAGACCTTTAAGATCATCAAGTCTGACCATTAACCTAGCACTGCCAAGTCGACCGCTAAACCATGTCCCTAAGCACCACGTCTACATGTCTTTTAAATACCTCCAGGGATGGAGACTCAACCACTTCCCTGGGCAGCCTGTTCCAATGCCTGACTACCCTTTAGGTGAGGAAATTTTTCATAATATCCAATCTATACCTCCCCTGGCACAACTTGAGGCCATTTTTTCTCATGCTATCACTTATAATACATGTAGGTGTGCTTACATAAATGCATATTTGTAAATGTTTCTGTATACACACGCACACACACTTCTGAAGCGTTATGCTCCTTAGATAGTACTGGTTCAGCTATGCATCTGTGGATGTATAGCTCTTCTTTTTTTTTTCCCTGGTGAAATTCTTGCTGTATTATTGCTTATTGGTGTAACAGTAGCAAAGCCCAGGTGTATGTCAGGTAAAGATGAGGGAAAATAGGGCTCTTTAGAAAGGTTCTCAATACAAACTCCTGAATATTTAGCAATTTAATATATAGTACAGTGAGACTGTACATTGTATACAGTCCTGCCTTTGATCACCTCTTGCTATTGAAGACTGCTTAAATACTAGAAAAGACCCTTCTACTTGCACACACAGGTACAAACCATGTACACAGTCATGTCTAACATTTCTGTAGTAATAGCTATTTACAATTTTGAGCCAAGGTAATGTTTCTTTTCATCTAAATTGCATCTAGCTACCATGAAAGCTGGTCACAGATTTCTTTTAATTGAATCTTTGGCATAATCAGGAGGGAGAGATTTGGCTGAATTTCTCTGCTTCCATCTCCAGTTCTTGCTACGATATGGTAACTCAGTATGACTGAAAAGGAAGGAAAAGCTTCTGCTTCAAAGTTAGAAGAACCGAATAGCAAAGCACCCCTGATAAGCCAGAGTCAGAATCTCAGACAGCGTATTATCTCAGTAGTGCATGGCAAAGACAGATTGCAGTACCACACCCCACAGCTAAGTAGGGTAAATCCCTTGCAATAGGACAGACATGTCCAGGTCTGAAACTGATACTACTGATTTCAGCTGAATGAGTGTGAACCCGCAGCAGAAGTAAGTGCAAGAGGTTTTTTTGCTTTATGACCATAGAGACATTAGTAAAAAATAAATGTTACAATGTATCTCCTGTTCTGCTTCATTGATTTCCTGTTCATTGCAACGCAACTTTGCCAAAATGTTCCAATAGTTGTAAATCAGGTTTGATGGTGCACATAAATGCTAAATTAAGGGCTTGTCTGTGCAAGGAAGCTATTCACAAAAAAAACGAAACCCAACATAATAGCTATTCTAGAACAATTCTGAATGTGCATGCTTTTATTTTAGAACAAGTATTTCCTTTTTAGCTTTCTTTTTTTCTGAAATAAATATCTAAAGTTTCATTCTTTTCTGGTCAGTTTGTGTCGATAAGCCCTAATTTTTAAAATGTTGCAATAGGCAATTTGAATTTTGCAGATACTTTTAAACAAGAATTATTTTACAGTCATGAGACTAGTCACCCCGCAGACAATTGCACTACACATGAATAAAACTATATTTCTACCCAAAAGGTTTTCACAATGCATAACATTGAAAACATAAATGTCATTGTAATAGAGTTCCCTGAGAAAGTCCTTGCCATCTGTAGTCTTTCACATTTGGCTGCAGGCAGGAAATAATTTTGAAGAACTGAAGCAAAATTGCTTTATTTGGCTTGGCTTATGTGAAGGCACAGAAAACAAAACCCAAGATTTTTTTTTAATAGCATGGTGCTACATCTACCCGTTGCAAGGTGACTTTGGCTAACCTAATTCTTCCTATGTCTTGGCACTCTTCCATGATTCCCCTCTATTCATCACTGTATAGACATTCAGTTTTGAAGAGCTTTTCAGGGAGATCCACACTTCAGCTGTGATTTCTTTAGCTGTTTGTCATCTAGATTGCATATTTGGAAGTTCTACAGCACTTAAAACTATGTAGGCTTTAAATCCTTGTTTTCTAATGCTGAAAAGCTGTTTAGTATGTTAAATTAGAAGCATATTAATGGGATAAACTATTCTGCCATACAAGAAAACATTTAATGTAGAACTTTATAGCAACATAATTGCAGTAGTAGGGTTGGTAAGTGTGATAGTCTGAAGACACAAGCAAGGCAAGGTATTTGGGAAGTAAAGACAATTTTAATACATCAGTTGGTATATTTGGATAAAGCATGAATTTTTATGCAGACCTTCAAGTTTGTCTGAAATCTGGTTTGTTTCTTCCAGCTACATCAATTAATTTAATAAAAAAGAATACTTCTACCTGCAAGCTTACATTGTGTATGTCAACATGTCTGTTCTTCTTGTTACAGCTACCCACAGCACTAGTTTTTCAAAGTGGCCCTTATTTTATCTTTTTTAGATCCCAGGAACTTCTTCTGTTGTTCAGAAAAAATGGAAGCCTCTGCAGTCCTCAGCACAGCCCCGAGGGCTGGGACAATCAACAAAGTCAAAGATCAGCGCTGTGGCAGCTGAAATAAAACAGATTCGTGCAAGAAGGAAAACAGCACGTATGCTAATGGTCGTCCTCCTGGTTTTTGCACTTTGCTATCTACCAATTAGCATCCTCAATGTCTTGAAAAGGTAAAGTTTATCCCAAAATATAAACACTTGGTAAAGCTTTCTGTCCAAAACCAATCCTCTGTTACTAAATTCCTCTTATTCCGGCAGATACTTTTGAAGGAGAAGCTTACTTATTTCGTGATAAAGAAATTGAAAATAATCATACACTTGCAAGAAAAAAACATATCTAACCTATCATCTGTAGTATTTAAACTAAAGGCTAGATTGTGGAACCCTTATTAGCAAGCTCTTCTTCATGAAAATAATCTAGCCTATCTCCTCATTAAAACCTGTCGTTTACATGGGATTGCAGCTTGTTTGCTGTAAATGCACCTGTGGATGTGCATGTACGTAAAGCAGCAGCTGAAGGTTTTCAGGAGAGTATCATGTTGAGGCTTGGCCCTAGGGACTGTGAAATGCTGGGTTCAAACCCAAGCCCCACCATGTACAATTTTGAGACCTTAGGCTAACCCTGTAGTTTGCCTATAAAGCTTTGTTTTACTTATTTACCCTTTTCTCTCCTGTTCATTTGAGACATAATTGCTTATGCTCTGTTTTTTGTACAGTGCCTGACAGGCTAAGGCTTTGATATAGTTGTATCTCATGAGACCTCTGGAATACCAAGAAATAATGACATATAGCAGAAGATTTGAATATCCTAAAAAATAACCAGCCTTTTATTGGTGCTCGAGGAACATTTTAGCTTTTAAGGAATTGTTTAAAGTTGGATATGAAGGCTTAAATACATCCTACTCAATTCTGGCACTTTCCTGAGGCCTAATTTAAGTACTTTTCATCCTCAGGTCCCTTGGTAGGCAATATGGAGTGAAAGAAGTATTTCCAGAAGGCAGTTCAGGCCACCTATGATCTGAACGACAGAGGAAATACATGGGCTGCCTTGAGTGCAATAGCAGAGTAGGCCCACAGTTAAATTTTCACTTAAATGGCAAAAGTGAGGTGTAAGGAACCTGGGCAAAGCAAGTTTCTCTGGAGGACAGAAGCTGCTACTGCGGCCTCAGTTTTGGGGCCAGTTCAGTGTCTTTCCAGTTCCAGAGCCCCTGTTTATTGGAGAGTGGACCTAGAGCCAGGAACCTCAGTAACATGAATAGGTCAAAAGCAACTTTTCTCATCTTTTCTTGACTTATCTGACACCAGCTGACTTTGGTTACTTAGCAGAAAAGTCACGCATCTGCACCATTGCAAAGTAAAATACTGATGGTCTCTGTTGTACTAAACCACGAAGACAGGAGGCTGTGATGGGGAGAGGACTTCCTTCTCTCAAGAAAGCAAGCACTGTTGAATCAGCTTTTCTGTGATACTGCAAATAGGTCATAAGAGATAAAATTAGGCTAGAAGTTGCCTAATTGTTTTATATGATTTCGAATTTTGCCATCTTTCAGGTTTGCTTTTCTTTTTCTGTAGGGTTTTTGGGATGTTTAATCATGCCGATGACAGAGAAACTGTATACGCCTGGTTCACATTCTCACACTGGCTTGTATATGCAAACAGTGCAGCCAATCCTATTATTTATAACTTCCTCAGTGGTAAGTTACAGTTACCTAGAATTCAAGTTTAATGTATAGTTTGAATGTAATGAGCCATAGCAAATAAGATTAATGACCGTAACATCAGCCCAGCTCCTCCAGTGGGAGCTAGATCCTCTTCTTGGAACAAGTTGCCTGAAGTATCCCATTACCTTCAGGCTATCTACCTATAACTAAACTAAACAGTGCCAGGGCCTGAGTCCAAGTGCTTGAATTTGACTGTCCATGACATTAATTTGGTAGAGAAGTCCCTGGCATGACTTTGGTCTGAAACAATTACTGTTCCCCTAAACACTACCCAGATACTGTCTGGGAGATAGCAGAGGCCAGGGGCTGTCCCCAGTTGGCATTTTATATGCAGGTATTGGGTTTTGGAGGCTGTGAGTCTTTAATAGTACTTGCATGACCAGCCTGTGCCAACTAGATTCAAGGCCCAAGAACCAACCAGGATGCCGTTTACTTATTAGTATAGATTTGTCTTAGTTTGTATTTGTCTTATTTGGCTATGGACAGCAGAATCAGGACCTAAACTGGTGGTATTACAGCTAAATACAGGGAGACAAAAGTCCGTTGATCCTCACTACACAGTTCTCCACTGTAGTTTATCTGTGGTGTGTAGTGTGAGGATGATTTGAACAATTGACTCTGAGCCCCAAAAACAGGCTAATGCGCTGTTAAACACTTTGAATCTTCTTTTAAAATGTATTCAAGGTGAAATACAAATTAGCCATGCCTTCTTGTTTCACATGTCAAGTAATGATTCAGTCATTTAAGACTACAATTGCTCAAGTACTTGTTTTTGTTAGATATGTTATTAATCAACAGACTATCCATGACATGATTTCATAAATCATTCTAGTTTGTCCATTCTGCCTAGCCAAGAATAATTTAGGTTTCATACCATACCTCACATATCTTCTTACAAACGTTATATTTTTTCTGTCTTTCTCCAAGATGTTAAAATTGTGATTTCCTACTTCTGCATTAGGATAACCTCTGGGTGTTTTGTGTTAATTTTGCTTTAGATAGCTGCTTTTTTCTAATCTACAAAGTTGAAGCACGGTTTATAGTACAGTTTTTTCATGAGTCTTTTTTGTGGTTGACAGGGAAATTTAGAGAAGAATTTAAAGCAGCATTTTCTTGTTGCATCTTTGGCATTCGCAGTCACCATGATGAACGGCTCGCCAGAGGTCGTGCCAGTACAGAGAGTCGGAAATCCTTGACCACCCAGATCAGCAATTTTGATAATGTTTCAAAACTTTCAGAACACGTTGTATTGACCAACATAAACACACTTCCAGCAAATGGTAATGTGCCTATTATCCTCTGGTAGTATACTTGTCCCTATGTCTTTTGATGATGTGGAAGTAAAATTTAATTGTGCATACAACAGTATTTGAATCTGAGCACAATGCAATGAAAGAAGGGAGTTCACAATTAAGAGCTGACTGTAAGAAAAGTAACTTACAAGAAATATTTTATAGAATATGCTACAACTTTGGTTATATATTGATGAAACAATTTCATCTCATTTATTTCAAAAGTTGAGTTGCAATTGGGGAGGGGGTAAGGTAATCATATTTTATATAAATATTTTCTTTGGATTCCTACTTCCTTTAGACTCCTAAGTAAATAAAGAACAGGTATCTGAAAGTATGAAAATCATTGTTCCTAGGGTTGCAATGTGTTTATGAACAGCTATATTCTACTCAGAGCTAATTCTTTGAAGTTGTGGTCTATTTTATAACAAATATTATAACCAAAATTAGGTGTACAAATTGAACTACCTGAATGTTCTTGACTATTTCAAATGATCTGCATACCATGCATTCTGGTGTGAGTTGGGCTGATCAAATAAGAAATTCACATTAATTTATTTTCTCACATTTTCTGTTCTTTTTCCTGTTGGGTGGGTTATTGTGTGTATTCAGGAACAGCTGGGAAGCCACTCGATTTTTTTTCAATACAGGTTGATAAACAAATGAACACAGTCTGAAATGAAAGGCAGAAGTTGTTCAAGCTTTCCCAATTTTTGGTAAACACTGAAATGATTGCTCAATTCCCTAGCTTTGTGAATAGGTGGAAAATGGCATATAATTTATTATTTGATATTTCTTGTTACGTTATATGTTATATCCCAGCAGGACTTTGCAAGGGACTGCAAGTACAGGATTAATCCTTGCTCTCCTAAGGATGTGAATGTTTGTTGTCTGGAAGTTATCTCAGACACTATAGGCTAGGACTATATAAGCTATATATTGATAACAGAGAAATCGGTATATCCAAGGACAGCTAATCTGTTCCTAAAATATATATCTAAAACGAATTAAATAAATTACCTCTGAAGAAGTCTGTTCTTTTCACTTACTATAGAAGGATTTTTTTTTCCCGAATTCAGCTTGCTCTTCTCCAGTAGTGTTGCCATTCCTATGTAAGGCACAAGTAAGGTTACAGCCATGAAACCCAGATGACAGTGTGGCTGTAGATGATATTTTACTCTATATGGATCATTTGTCATCATTCTCTTCTCCCTGCCTGTCCTGTGCTCATGGCAGGGGCATTGGACTGGATGATCTTTAAAGGTCTCTTCCAACCCAAACCATTCTATGATTCTATGATTGACTTGTACACAGGAAGTTGTAGTGCTCTGATGGTCACATATGGATAAGGAACCACAGGGCAATTTGCCAAATAATGCATATTAAATAAGTAGTAGAACACATGAAAAATGTTTCAAAGTAAGAAAATCAAGGTTTATGCATCAGAAATCCCCTTAGACTTCAGTCAAGAAGTCTTCACTTAAAATTTGCAAGTGCAATTTGGAACGTTTTTTGGCAGACCATTTTGTTAATAGATCATCACCTGCATAGTGTTCAGAGAGTGATAATCAAAGGGTGAGCCAGTCAGCTACCTGATACAAACAGTAAAATCATCTTAAAATCTTTATTTTATCTTACAGGTATCCCAGCTACACTCAGCCCATTGAAATCAGTGGAACTACATCTCCACATACCAGGGATGAACATGACTTCAAATTTAGATGAAGCTGTAAGGGTTTCTGCAGAAGACACTGGCAACACAGAGAATGTAGAGTGGGACAGATTTGTCCCTAGCATAACTAAACTTACCTCGATGGAGTTACAGCAGGGATGACTTTGGCTCAATACATGTAAGACCACCAGAGAATGGCACATGCTTTTAGCTGTGCTACAGACTACAACTGGACGAAGGGATTCCTTCAAAACGACTGCCTCTCCTATTTCTTCTCAGTCTTACAGAAACCTACTTACCTCAGTATGAGCTAAAGAACATGTCTTTACAAGTCTTTTTAAAGATTGGATTGTATCATACTTTGTAAATACTGTAGATATTTATTTTTCTATATTTTAGATGCTGTGGAATGTTCTAAAATGTATCATATAAAGAACTCTAAGTATTTGAAAGAAGTCTCAAACATCATTTATTTATATCCTGTTTCTATAAATGAGTGACTTATTTACAAGGAATGCTTACTTATGCACTAGTGATATTCTGGAATTACTTTGCACTTCTTTTTCTGCTAATTCATTTGTAGTAAATTCTATGTTCATTAAGGAACTTTCAGTTCGGGTTGATTTGGGGAGATTCCAGGCTACTTTTCTAAGCACAGACATACTTCTAAGATGTGAACCCAAAGTGCTGCAAGTCACATATGTTTTCATAAGATTACACTAAATAGCCAATTATTTTTTTTCTTCAGACTCGAGTGCCTAAAAAGTAACTACTTAAATAAAACTTACATCATACTCAAAGGTGCTATAAGCTCAAAATTCCTACTCAGGCCAATAGGAATAACAAGTGTCAGCACCCCTGGAGGATGGGACATTTTAACTTTGGCAGCTCATTTTAGTCCATAATGTCTGCAAGTGTTGCTCCAGAAGATCTCTGAGGATCTTTAAAATAGAAAACATTGGTTATCTTGCTTGCTTTCACGATTTCTCTCTCAGCTGCCGTTTAATACTAATGATACAAACAATTAACAGATTTATATGCCAAGAAAATGTTGACTTTTCAACAATTAAAATAAAATGTTTCTCTCTGGAAATTACAGAGGGGATATCTCGTTGGACCGGTAGATCAAGTACTCACCCAGTTTCCATTTATGGGATAAGCTCCCTGGCCTGGAGCTTCCTACCATGCATTGTAATTTTTCTTCTTAAAGAGTGAAGATGGTGCATCACTGGAGACTTAGTCTACTAGAGGAACGTGGCCTGTTGGTTAGAAAGAGGCTAATCTACAACAACCTCAGCTACAATCTCCCTGTGGCACTAGTCTTGCATGTCAGCTAAGATTTTTCAAAAAGAAGGGTAAGATCGGAGGGAGGACTTGTTTTTCAGTAAAAAGTACTTGACATAGAAAGCAGACATTCTCACACAATCAAATGTTTCTGAAAAGCCAATTAGTCATAGGCAAGGTGTTATTTGATTGACTTATGTAAATAATTTTTCCTAGGTTTTACTTTGACCAAATGTCATGGGATGTGCTATCATGACAGCTATAGTTTTATAAAGTGCTTAATCACTTTATGCTTTGGCCTTCCCCAACAGCTGTTTTACTTGACGTTGTTGCAATTACTCCTGCTTTACAATGGTGTAAAGTGAAAGAAAAAAGTTTTTATTTGTTTATGTATATTAAAATTTTCTTTTTCTATTAAGAAAGAAAAAGGAGAATATTCTTTTTTTTTATTATTAACAATATACCTAAATGGAAAGGATGTTTAAACATCAAATAAAATCATAGGAATTCCTATATTCCTATGTGTAAGCTTAATTTTTGAGTATAGCTATTATGTCATTGTTATTTCAAGAAATTATTTTACTTTGTCTGTTCTAAGAAAAGAAAACCCAAATAATTGTGGAAAGTGCAGCAGGATTTGATTTCGTAGCTGTTGCAATTCCTTTGCCATTAGAAGGCTATTTCTGCTCTTCAGCCACAGAAAATGCAGTATACTTAAACTGTGTGAAACAAGATGTAATCTTTCTATATCATTTGAAATGATTGGACAAACAGCTGCTGAATTAAAACATTACAGAAATGGGAGAATGGAATTTGAAAAGTCGTCTTTTTTTTCTTTTGATTTGATATAAGTAAATAAAAAGTCAAAAAGTTAAAAACTAGTATAGTAATGCAGCTGCCAAATAAGTGTCAGTGATCATTTAATTATACCATAAAATGTTGCCTCAACCCGCTGCTGAAAAATGAAAATTATGGCAAAATATTGTAAACCTATACTTTCATTTCAGAAAATGTATTTTTAGCTTTTCCCTGAGGAGAGAGCAAGAATGTAGAAAGTAAATGGTTATCTAAGAAAACTCTGTTGGTATAAAAGGGGAATATGTATCCTTTTCAAACATAAAAGGCCATGGGTGACTGTGGAAGACCAGCAAAATTCTCATGCCTTGTCAGGTGTGTTGTCCAGATCCCTGTGAGATGAACGGGGCGGGAAAGGGTACAGTATTTCTAACTTGGGCCAGCTAACAAAGAACTAAAATAGCAATGATGTTAGTGACGCTCATGGAAAAACAGTAAGTAGTATCTTTCTGAAGCGGGGTTGAATACCACCTGCCAATACAAATTGTCTTCTTTTTGCTGCTACCTTAATGCCAGTGGGATAAATTGTGTTAGTTAATCTGAGGTAAGAACACCACTGAAGGGCATTGGCAGTTTTTGGCTCCTGCAGGTCTCCTGTGACATGCTAGAAATGGAAGTTCTTTTGTTCTCTTTTCTTATTTTCACTTAGATCCCCACAATTTAAATATTCCAGCATTCCTAGAAATTTCTTTTAGCCATAACTTTAACTTAACAGTACTTTATGTGTGGAGAATATAAATAAAAGATGAGACATTAATTGATAAATGATTCTGGGTTTTTCTCTGGCCAGATTTTTGTTGAGTAAATAGCATATCTTTGAGACACAAGTTTATCTAAGATTTCAACTTCTAAGGATAGGTAGAAAGTGTTAAATAATTCTGGCCAGAGAATATAGTTATCAAGCTAAAGATTTGGTTATTTTGATGAAAAGATATTTCATTCAAAAATTTCTGTTTTTTTTGAAATAAATATTTTTGATTAAAATATTCATATGTATTTATTTCTTTTTGAGAAATACCTAGACGTTTTCTTCTTCAGCTCAGACATGTTTTCAGGCACCATTTAATCAGAAAAACTTCATAGACATTTAAAAATCTGTTGTCTACTTGTGTAAAGTAGTGAAGGGTTTTTTGCCAGTTCTACAACCTTTTACTCCAGAATGATCCAAATACTTGGATACATTAAAAATATTATCGAGCTGGGTTTATGTTTGAATTAAAATAATCACTGGGAGTTTTCTGTTAAGATAAACCCAATAGTGAGCAGTGGATATTAATGGAGATAGAAATGGCTGTGAGAAAACAGGGTAGGATTTTAAAAGCAATATGGAATTTAATGCCTTTTGCATGTGACAGAAATTAAAGCATCTTAAAGAAACTTCTGGGTTTCTTATCCATCAAAAAAGGTGAGGTGAGGAATGAGCATTTCTTATCTAGTCTATAAATATTAAAAATTATCTGAAAGCTCTAGATGCTTTGATATTGTCATATTTCCACTAGCAACTCAGGAGCGTAGAAATGAGGTTTTCATACCATTGTCTCTGCTTGGTCATAGCATCATTACACACAGAGTTTAAATCACAACATATTTCTTCCCTCATACATAAATTGTTGTGCCACCATCACTCTGGTACTTTGCCTCCCAACATATGTCACAGTCCTGGAGGTCTGGTATCCTGACCTCCTTCTGTTGTCACTTTAGTGATAATCTTGTGCCCTGCAGTCGCAGTGACTGCAAGATAATTTCTCTCCTGCTCCACCTCCAAAAAGGCATTTTTTTTCCCTTTTCTTCTGGACTGCATAGAGGGCCCCATCTCATTCTCTGATATTAGCAAAATTGACGCATGTCATGAACCTGGAGAGTGCATTATAGGAAGGAGAGTACGCTAAACATTAGCTTAACTCAGCCCTCACTGTAAGATGCATTGCAACCTACTGCTGCATGTTGCAATGGATTAAGACCAAGGCAAATTTAGCCTTCCAACCCAAAGTTTGTCTCACAGCTAAAATTATATTCATCTCTCAGGCTATTCCTTTTACCTGACAGTAAGGCTTTTTTTCCTGGCTGTCGGATATATTGGGTAAAATAGTATTTTATTTTGTTGAATACACTTTCCAGAAAAAACACAACCAACCAAGTATTTAGCACTGTTGGCATTAAGAGTTTAAATAAAGAATGTAATAGATTAACTAAGTTAAAATCTGAGTTTAAAAAAAAATAAGAAATTATATGCAAGGTTGAATTTTCCTGAGCTAAACAAAAAATAAGCAAAATCTGGACTTGGCTCAAGTTTTGCTTTGCCAATAGGGACAGAATTTCACCCGCTATATTTCTATCTCTGTTAGCTATGTTGGAAGTTTTATGATGTCTTTTTGTGTTAAGCATTCAAGGAACAAATCCAATTAAAAATGTTCTGTATGAGATAAGCAACTTGTGAAAACAAGACTCATGAGTAGCATGGAGAAATCAATAGGGATCTGTTGTTTACTCCTGCTTCCAGTTCAAAAGCAAAGGGCACCCATTGAAGCCAGCAGGTGTATGCTTGTATGATTTATAGATTAATTATTTTTTATTAAATACCCAAGTCAGCTGCTGACTTTTGTATGGCAAACTGTGTTTTGATGTGAAAATCCTTGTCGTGGTTTAACCCCAGCCAGCAACTAAGCACCACACAGCCACTCGCTCACACCCCCCCAGTGGGATGGGGGAGAGAATCAGAAGAGTAAAAGTGAGAAAACTCGTGGGTTGAGATAAAGACAGTTCAATAGGGAAAGCAAAAGCCACGTGCACAAGCGAAGCAAAGCAAGGAATTCATTCACTACTTCCCATGGGCAGGCAGGTGTTCAGCCATCCCCAGGGAAGCAGGGCTCCATCACACGTAATGGTTACTTGGGGAGACAAACGCCATCACGCCGAACGTCCCCCCCTTCTTTCTTCTTCCCCCAGCTTAATATGCTGAGCATGATGTCATATGGTATGGAGTAGCCCTTTGGCCAGTCTGGGTCAGCTGTCCTGGCTATGCTCCCTCCCAGCTTCTTGTGCATCTGGCAGAACACGAGAAGCTGAAAAGTCCTTGACTGGTGTAAGCACTACTTAGCAAGAACTAAAACATCAGTGTGTTATCAACATTATTCTCATACTAAATCCAAAACACAGCACTGTGGCAGCTACTAGGAAGAAAATTAACTCTATCCCAGCTGAAACCAGGACACTCCTGAAGTTAGACCCATAGTCCAGTATGTGTCTGGACTGCGGACTAGTTATTTCTTCCTCTGGTCTGCTGTCCAACGTGCTCCGGAGCTCCTCTCTCTCCTTAATAGATGATGATCCTATTCCACATCTGAGATGAAAACAAACAAATTCACTTCTAAAATGCATTGAAAAGTGCTTACAGAAGATGATCAGACATAGCAACAGGCATTTTCCAGAGAGAGTGTAGGCAGCAGCAGCAGACCTGCCCGGCTAGTTTCTCCGGAAATCAGGCGGGAACTGGATGCAGAGGGAGCGCCAGATCCCGTGAAAAATGCCCAAGAACCACGTCTCCTCTAGACGCAGTCCAGCTTAACGATTACGGCCAAAAGAGAAACGGGAGCAACGGGCGTCACAACGGCAGCAAAGGACGCTCGCGGGGGTGGGGGCGAGGGGGGAAGCTTCATCGGCGGCTCCTGACCGAGGGAGGCGGGCAGAGGAAGGCTCGCCGTTTACACAGCCAGTCGCGGCGTTTGCCGGCGGCCGGCCCGGCCCCGCCCGCCCCGCGGCCCCGCTGCCCGGCGCGGCGCCCCCGCAGCCCGCGGCGGGGCGGGGCGGGCGGGGCGCTGTCCCCGCGGCGGGTGCTGAAGGGGCGGCGCCGCACCGGCACCTGCCGCCCGGCGCGGAGCTGCAGCCGCCCCCGGCCGGCCATGGCCGCGCTCCTCGGCCTCGGTAAGTGCGGCGGGAGGCGGGGAGGGAGGCAGCCCCCAGCCTCGCCGGCAGCCTCGCTTCGCCCTGCGCCTCCTGGCCTCTCCTCTCGGCGGGTTCCCCTTCCAGCTCCGTCCCTTGCTCCTTCTCCTGGGGAGCCCCAAGGCGGGGGCGAGCAGGTACCTGGCGGGGGTTCGCACCAGCCTGCCGCGTCCAGGCCCTGCGGCTTGGCGCAAATGTCTTCAGCCCGGCTCCGGGTAGCGTGTCTGAAGCGGGGGGTAAGGCAAGGGAGCAGCGCGAGCACTGGTAAGAAGTTGAACTGGCGAGGAGACCCACAAACGGGATGCCTTGTCTAAATAAACAGCCACTTGTTTGCTAAGTGGAAAGCGTTTGGGGCTGGCAGTGCTACAGACAGGGCTATTGACATTTCCCTTTCGGTCTGAATGGGAAAAAGGGAAAATCAACAAAGCTGATACAGAAGGAATTGGTAGAAGAGAATATGTTGAGACAAGTATATTTTAATTTCTTTTATTCTCCTTTTCCCCTCTGTACATGTTGTATACGTGCTGCTTCTCTCTTTAACAACCCACTGCTCTAAACTCATATTCCACTGTTAAAAACATTCTGTAGGTAGCTCTGCCCCAGGTTTTGTTAGAATGAAGTTGTACTTTATCACTTTTCAACTGTATCCAAACTGCATTCAGCTATAGTTTGCCTTTCTCCTTTGGAGCTAGCTACCTTGCTGCTCTTACAGTTGGATAGAAACCACAGCTTGGTCTCCTTGCTCTCCCATTATTCATTGTTATCTGCCAGATAATAATTCTGCAGTCTTCGAAGGGACGCTGTAATTCCTCCGTTCCTCACTTTCCAATCTGCAAAATGAAGGTGCTAAAATGTCCCTTTCCCCCCCTCTTTTCACTTTAGACACCAAATTCTTCAGAACAGGGAATTCTACACCTACCCAGTAAATCAACAGACTCCTGTACAAAAATACAGACACCTGTAGAAATCTAAATGTATGTATCTTCATATCAAAATGGATCCCTCTAAAAGTTTTAGCTACAAATTAACTCTTAGATGCCCTGAACTCTTCTAAGTAGAAAACAATCGCTGAGTACTCCAAAAAGTAGAGTAAATAACTAAAATGAATGACTAAAGTAATAGCTGCCACTTTAAGCAATTGTATAAGCTACAGTGCACTGGATTCTAAAATCATATAAGCCAGTTTGTTTCAGGTAGGCTTGCCACAGTGTGCCCCCTGTGTACTGCTGAGGAAACAAAAGACCCATCCATAGTATGTTATTAGATCTAGAGAAGCCCCTTCTTAGACTGAATGAGCTTCAATCATAGATTATGCTCTTTATTTTGCAAAAGCATCTCCTCCTTTTTGTAGGCACAGTTTCCAGGTGCGTTCAAAATAAACACACTGTGAAATAATCCTTACAAAGGAGCAGGAGCTGCTAATTGGCGGTTTAATCAGTGCTACTTTGACTATTCATTTTCAGCCACTAGTTCTGAAAAGCTGTCTTAACAGGAGGGAGACAGCACAGAGTCTTTGTGCTGCGGATCCTAATCAGATGCATAAACTTTCTGTCATGTTCATACCTACAAAATAGGTAAATGGTCATCCAGCAAAACACCCTTTCTTAAAAAGTTCCTGGGTTTGTAATTTTGTGTTGTCTTACATATACAGCCGTTTTCACCTGTAAGGCATATGGCAACCTTTTTTTCTCTGTCATCTGAATGAATAGTGAGTACTTTCACAATTAGAAAGAACTTTTGGAGACAGTCCCAGGACTAAAATGTTGTCATAATGAGCCAAAATTTTCGCTTTGGATGGGCCAGCTGCACATTCCTCAATGTCAAGGGGCAGGAGCCTTTTCTATCGATCAGTCTCCCAGGCTGACTGACAGAAGCTGCCTAAAAGAGTGTTTCAGGCTGGAAATCACTGATCTCACAACCAGCCCTGCACAGATCTGAGAACTGGCAGGAATATGCACAACTGGGAAAGGATTAGCACCAGCTTCATTCACCTTCTTATGGTAAGCCCACGTGGCCTCTTCTGTGTCTCTGAGGCACACTAGATGCTATTGCACCTGTCTTATATAGTATTAAATGTTGCTTCATCTTTATCAACAACTGTCCAGAAAGTGTTCCCTACAACAGCACTATTATATCACAGGTACACATCATTTCCAGAAGGGATGGCATCACCTCTAAACAGTAGTGGCTCTTTAAGATTATTGAGAGTGATATTTGATATTTCATTTCTTATTTCTCAAATGTATTATTGGAAACATTTCAGTTCTCTGGATAGGGTCTGGACAAGTCCTGAGGGAATATTTCATGCCTCTTGCAGATGATGTTTAAGGATTTAAACAGTGCTGGAAATTCCTCAAATTCCATATGAACTTGCCTGAACATAAGGAAAAAAAGGAGACACAGTCTGGGGGATGCTGTGTCCTTCAATACCTAAGGAAAACACTCCCATCAGGTGTTCAGCAGCTAGTTTGATAAGGCCTGAAATCAGTATCTGAAACTTAATTTTATAGAAAATTAAGACACACGGTTACAAATTAGAGGTTGTGTTACCATGGGAATGTTGATGAAAGAGCTAAACCCCAACTGATTTGTCTTTTCTTAGCAAGGCAATTTAATTTTCTACTGATAAGCCAGAGGTGGTGCTGATTTAAAATTCTTTACCTTGAAGCCTCCATATCAATCTTCAGTTTCAGAACTCTTCTATGCAATTAACACGGCCTTTAGGTTCAGTGCACTCAGGGAAGCAGATAAAGACATAAATGCTGGGGTTGCTTTCAAGAAATGATGCATCTGTGAAGTAAAACAAAGAGCGTGAAGAGTACTGTATTAGGAAATAAAATTTCTTTTATCATCTAACAGTTGCGTAGCTGTCAAATCTCTTTCATGTGGTCTGTTCATAGGAATTCCTGTGTAGTCTCTAGCTTGACAAAATTGCAGTCCAAATAAAATACTGTTTCATCTGAATTTTATACTGTCTTCCTTTCTAGAATTTATTATGGATCTCAGAACTGCAGTAATTTCTATATATCTATGAGCCGATGTCATATATAGCTATGGCTGATGTTATAATACTGGGGTAAAAACAATGCAAATATGCCACACTGCAACTTCAAAAATTTAAAATTTAAATTTAATTTTCCAGTTGTGAAACTGAGGAAAAGTTTTATTCTGTTAAAAAGTAACTTGGTAGAAAATTTTAATCTATAGATAAACTACAGTAAGTTATATTGTTATAATCTAGGTGTAAATGAAAAAGCTCAGTACAATATCTGTTGTATTAAATAGTTGTTATATTCTGTTTTTACAGTGTTGTTCATGTACTTCACAAGTATATCTACTGCCCAGACTACTGACTGTTTGCACTTGAGGGAGCAATGTATAAATGCTGCAAATGGATGTGAGAGTGTCTGGAATATTGTTGAAGATGTCTGCAATATTTCAGGTAATTCTTTATGGTGTACATAGCTTTACTTTGAATTGCTGAATGGTTGCATATTCATAGTTTATTCTAATATTGCTGTGGTAACTGAATGAATGAAGTCAGTGAGATTTCAAAGACAAAATGACTGCAGAAGACAGCCAGCTTCTGAAATCCTTGACAGTAGCCAATATTATTTTCAGCAACAGTCACACTGTCACTTCAATAAGGTGATAAATGAAATTTCTGGACTATGAACAAAGTCAGAGTCTGAACCAACTCAAGCAGTCTGAATTCAGCAGAAATTATGCTCTTGTGGGATCATGTTAAACAAAGCCAGCATGCGGCTGGAAAAAAGTTCCAACCTTTCTTTCCATAATTTGGAGGAGTTGATCTGCCCCCTCCCTGGAAGTGTTCAAGGCCAGGCTGGATGAGGCTTTGAGCAACCTGACCTAGCAGAAGGTGTCCCTGCCCATGGCAGGGGTGTTGGAACCAGGTGATCTTTAAGGTCCCTTCCAGCCCAAACCATTCTCTGATTCTGTGATCTATGATATAGCACGATACTCAAAACAATGTAGTAGTTACTTAGAGTAATTTTCAAATATTGTATTAGAATAGGAAACAAATCAAATAAAGCACACTGCAAAGAAATTTGTGTTGTAGGGAGGCACACTGTATTCATTCAGTGAATAGTATCTACATGTCAGAATGATTCACTTGCAGGGAGCGATGGTATGATAAAGTGCAGGTTGTGATGTGACTAAGCCTCCTTGAATTGTTAAACAGATTCTCACATAAATGAAAGCAGAAAATCAGTCTTTCTCTCTGTTTATTGCTCTTCCAACACTTGGTGCATCATTTCCAAGTAAAGTATGTTTTAAGTGGGGGAAGACCAATTTGATCCGAAACTCATCCTAATCTCTGTTGTCATTCAGATGAAAATGTTCCTTTCTCTGAAGGCCTAATATCTTCTTGAACAAATCTTGAGTATTGGTCACCATCTCTCTCTTTCTTTAAATCCCTCCAAGACCTTGCTGTTAAATGTTGAGTATTCACTTGCCAGGTGCTGTGAATATGGAAGGGAGAAGAAGAGTGACAATACAGTGTGGTAGTGTCATTAGACCAAGCTGGTAATGACACCTTTGTTGACTGATAAATGTCAAGGACCTTGATCTGCCAAGGCTGCATCAGTGCTAGCAAATAAAATGGGCCAGGAACTATTTTCTGGCCCTGAGTTCAACTGTCATGGGGCAGCATGTATCCATGCAACTAAACCATCTTATCCCCACACTGGCTGTACAAAACCGCCTTTTGGTAGTGACTCCAGCCCCACGCTATCTTCACAGTCTAGCTGGCTCGGTCCAGACCAGGTACCATGCAAAAGTGCTGCAGTATAGACACAGTCACTTGCCATTAGGCTAGCCCATGCCTTGGTCCTGTTCATAAATGCAGCCAAGGGTATGTAGGTACATAACTGCCATTTCTAGCAACTTAATTCCATAAAGCAGGTTCTCGGCCACTGGGAATCAGCGGTACCTATATCTCCATGGAAACTTCCTTTCTCCTTATATTGACATTATGTGAACAAAACCAGCCATGCCCTGATGCCATAATCTGTTCTGAGACTTAGCTCCAGCAGAGTTGATAAAGTGAATGTCCCTCTGTCTGTCCTGATGTCAGGACTCAGTCTCATGTTTGGTCTGTGTGGGAAACCAGGCAGCAGAAGATGCTGCCTGACTTCATGGTCAATAGCCCATTGCTAGAACATTCACCTGCAGTGTGAGCTACCTGAATGCCTCTGTCTGATTTGTTGCAGAGATTTGAATCCAAGTGTCCCAAATCACAAGGCAGTATTCAAAATAATGAGAGCAGGAAAGTCCCTGAGGAGTCCCTCTTACTGTGTCCTGTTCCAGATAGGTATCTGCTTTGCATAGAATGGCTGAATACTTTTAAGAACAGACAGAGTAAATGAAAAATACATGATAACCTAGTGGTTACAAGAATCCCCAAAGGAACTGGGTTTCAGCTCATGTTCTACTGAGTTTTTAAATATTTTATGTGAAGTGGAACAGTTTCAAAAGATATGGCTGCTGTTTCAAAAAAAGTATTGGAATATGCCATACTTTCAGGCTCAAGACAGTGACCTAGAGATGAGCTCTCTAGAACCAAACCTCTTCCCTAAATCAGAAGTGGTTGAATTTGCTTCTCTCACATCATTCACAAAAGCATTAGCACCAAGACTACTTGACATAAAGATCAGGATATGTACTGTAGCCTGTTCTTCATCATACCCTGCAACGAGATGAAGTGGGCCAGCATGACGACTTCTGTGGTCTCCCCTTTGGATTTGTTGCATTGTCCCATAATATGCCATTTCCCTCGCTTATTGTCCTATGTGCTTATTCACTGATATTAATGGTATTTGTAACTGGGTCAGAAAAACCTTCTACAAATAAACTCTTTCTTGTCATTGCTTGTTTGGTTTTGCATCTGTGAATTTCCCTAGGATAATAGCCTTCGGTAAGGACTCTCCAGCATTGCAGGGCACTCAGATATTGCATTGGGTCTAGGACAAATTATTCTAAATGTGGTTATTAGGTGCCATGACCCCAGAGGGTGTAAACCCACAGTCAGACAGATGATGGTACCTCTCATAGAGCCCACAGAAACAGCAACAGAAAATCTACCAGCAGCATTATTACTAAGAATGACACTACACTACCTGTCAAAAGTACTCTACATGTGCAAGACCAAAAACTTCATGGATAAGCTGTATGAATGGAAAAGGCTTTTCAGTGCTGAGCAGGAGCATGTCAGTTGGAGGCAACAGGCAATGGGGCAAATATTCCTTTTGCTAGTTTCTTTATGAAAAACCTAGCTACAAATGATAATTATATTCCTACTCTGTGGTATGAGTTTACTAACTCAGTCCCTCAGGCTGTAACCTACAAGTTAAATGTGTGCATTATCAGGACCTCCATCTTTTGTTCTTCAGAGCAGGTCTGGGGTACTCTCCAGATGACTGCTGAAGTCACTCCTTTCTCTGTCAAACTGCCCATCACCACTCCCCTACCACTACAGCAGCATTTTCAGAGTCCCAGTTTATAGTCCTCAGACTCCAATCCTTCTTTCACTTCCTTTTCTGTGCCAAGAGACATTGAAAAAAAAAAAGAGGGTGAAAATGTCTGAGTCACCTTCCAGATCAGGATGGAAAAGACTGAAATATTTAACTTTGATGGAATCAGAAGATTTTACTTTGAAAATATCAGAAATGTTTCATCACTGCAGATGAAGATTTTAAGGTTTAGATTTTGCTGGTTTTTTCTTCTTTTAGTTCACTGATAAAAAAAATAGAAATTTCTGTGCTCTGATTTATCCATGAATATACATTTCCTTAATTTTTCAGAACTGGAAACATCTGGGTTCAAAGAAAAAAAAAATCTCAGATAGCTCCAATATTAAGGAATCACATTTAGAATTAGATTTGGAAGTAAGAGTTTATTTTTCTTAGAGAAACAGGATCATTGAGGTTGGAAGGGATCTCTGGAGATCTAGTCCAACCCCCCTGCTCAGGCATGGTCAACTGCAGGCTATCTTCCAGGACTGTGTCCAGTGGATTTTTAATATCTCCAATAATGGAGACATCAAAACCCCTCTGGTCAATCTTTTCCACTGTTAGACTGTCCTCATATTAAAAAAGTTTTTTCTGACCTTTAATGGAATTTCTTTACTTCTATTTGTACCTATTGTCCTGTCACTGAATGCCACTGAGGAGTCTGTCCCTGCCTTATTCATCCCCCTCCCATCAAGTATTTATACACACTGATATGTGTATTGGTACACCCCGGAGCCTTCTCTCCTCCAGGCTAAGCAATCCCAGCTCTTTCCGCCTCTCCTCGTAGGACAGATGCTCCAGTCCATTAATCACATTTGTGACACTTTGCAGGAGCCACTCCAGTATGCCGATGTCCCTCTTGTCCTCAGGAGCCCAGCACTGGACACAGCACTCCAGATGTGGTCTCACCAGTGCTAGAGGGGAAAACCCAGTACTTTCCTGCAGTCCTCAGATACAGTTCCCACTGAGACAACTGAAGAGCTGACTGTGCAAGAACAGAGATTATCACCCTGGAAGTGTCAGCTTCTACTCTGTCATGCTTCCATCTGTGGTCCCATGTGCATAAATTATGTACATATGAATAAATTGAATTATGAATAATGGCTGCCAAGCATTAGGTCAGAGACAATTTTTTGTAAATTCCTTGGAAGCATATGTATAAGCTAAAATATATTACCTTGAACTAATTAATGGCAAAGCAACAATAATTGAAAACCAGCAATAAAATACTTTCTGCTGTTCATCACAGCTGAATCAACACAGTGTACAAACAGACCAATACTGATAATAGGTTATTTCTACACAGCTTTCAAGAGGCCAGGCAAGGGAACCCCATAAATCTGATGTGCTTCCTGATTCTGTCTATTCCCTTTGTATGTTCATAGCCCCACAACCTACCTCTCACCCCATGGCTGTCAGCTGCTGTGATTCAGCGCAGTGTGTTCACCTCACACAGGGCCACTCTGAACACAGCCCCTGTACCTGACTCCTAACCACAACTTGTTAGTGTCATGAAGACAGATGAGCTGAGTGAGGCTGGGGTGCTGCATAAAATGTACTGGGATTCGTGTTTCTTATTCTCCTACCTCTACTGACCTCCACCCTTGAAGTGTCCTCAGGACCTTGAAGAAGACAGTCATAAATGTTGTAAATTAGCTAATTTTTACACAAGCCACTCCTGAACTTTGTTGCTCTTTTTCTACCCCCAGAATTTGTCCTCCTGAAATTGTCTCCTGAAATTCTTCTATTGTGTCTTACTTACTTGATAAAATATAGAGTAGAATATCCACCCACCCATCTCCATGGGCCTCCATAGTTCCCATGTCACCGCATACTTTCCACCCTGTCTTTATGGCCAGGGAGTGTCCTATGTCTATGACCTTCAGTAGACCTCCTGAGCTCCTTGGCTACTGGAAAAAGAAAGAAATGTGAGGGCTAAGGGTCAGGGTCATGCTCTACTTCTAAAAATGCAGAAGGCAAGTTGGAAATGGGGTTGGAGAGATACAGGCAAGCCTGGGCACCATCACCTCCTCCTTTGCTGATATAAGAGGTGAAGTGGGAGCAGAGGCTGGGAACTGTAGCTCTTGCTGGACTGCGACATCCCCCTGTAGTAGTGCACATTTTAATACATCCCCAAACGCTCCAACCCTCCTTATGCAGACACTGTTTGAAAAGGGATTTTGGGGTGGCAGGATGGAGATGTGCAGTCTGGAATAGCTGATACTCATTCCTTCAGGCACAGGCGAAATGCACTGTTTCCTCTTACAGGCCTTCATCTAGATTGCCTTCTGCTGCTATTTGTGTCAACAACATATAAATGACCTTAAAACTCTAATCACATTAAAGCTTGTCCATGGCGGCGGTGACACATGGCTGCTAGTTTTGCACTTTTACTAGAGCGCACAGTCTCTGCTGCTCCATGCTAGTCACCAGGGAAGCAGCAAGGCAGGAAGCCAGACATCACCGTTGACAGGGCGGAGACAATAGCATATGTGCTCAGTAGATTAAAACTGATCCTCGTGCTGCCCTGTGACCAGGCTGGGTCTTATGAGCCACATACTCCTTATGCTACATATTGCAAGATACTTAATAGCCATGAAGCAAAGAGAGGAAATGTGCTGGTTTGAGGACCTGCATACCTGTTTTGATAAAGTAGACCATGGCTTTTACAAAATAAAATTTTCTTAAATGGTATTAAACTGCTTTCTTGAGCAACTTGTAACTTTCTTAAGCAATAATAAGTAATGAACTACTTTTAAAACCGTTAGTCCATAAAGTAGAGGGTTGATTGATTTGTCTTTGTACCACAAACTAGTACATGCTCTTTATTTTTGCTACACATACAAGGAAAACATGATCTAACAGCCTGTGTGAGTGTCTTTGTCATTGAGTCCAAGTGCACACGCAAGCAACAGGCTTGAAACGATTGGTAAACTAAGGTTTCTGCATTTTTTTATGTTAACTTCTCTCTTATTTTTATTACAAAAAAATAAAAATCAGAATATTCTTGGACTACTTTAAATTTGTTGCAATTGCCAAACTTAGGTAGTGAAGTTGTTCTATAGGGTAGCAGCCCAAGGGCATATCCAAACAGCCAGGTACTTGTAGACTGTGTAGAAATGAGGTGCCTTACTGTGAATTCCAGTCCCTGTACCAGGCACCTCATTTCTACACAGGACCAAGTTGAGTGTTTCAGTGTCTCAGTTCAGGATGTGCCCTTCGACTCCTGCACCCATTTTTAGTTTGGTCTCTGTACCTCACCTACCTAGAATAAAAAGTATGCGTTTAAGGTTTTATATACTTTGGAAATGAGAACAGAAACAGATGTTCTGGCAATGGGTCAGACTGAATAAAAGAAGGCAATATCATACCCACAACTTTATTATATCACTCTGAATATTATTTAAAATTTGTAAATTATGACAGTTTTTCAAACAAAACTAAGTTCAAACCATCTTCTCTTGGCAAAACATATTATTTTTGTGCTTCAATTGAATTGGTTTATGTAACCATATCCCTTAAGCGTTCATAAGCATTAACAACATTATAATTTTAACTGTAAGTTCTAGGTAATAGATGCAAGGCAGAAGATGCTATTGGATGTAATAGAATCATCCAGGTCCTGGCTGATGAATACCCAGAATTTAAAAACTGTGTCTGCACTACAGACGATCCCTGTAGCATCACAACTTTGCTTGGGAAACAGTGCAGCACTGATAAAGGTAACTAAACATAAAGATTTAATTATGAAAAACAAAAAGAAAGATATAATGTTGTAACCCACATTTTAACTGGATTCAAGTTTCTTTGCATATTTATCAAATCTGAGAATTTAAAAAGAAAATTAGTTTTATCTCTTCTATGATATTCACACACCAACATGCATATGAAAGCAATGCCATATTGGCTTTAAAATAAACAAAACCAATAAAAGGCACATGAGAAATTCAAATTGCTTTTAAAGCTCTTGCTCAGTCCAATGGAAAGCAAAAGTGAAAATACTATGTGTGCTGAGGGCTACTTATTGTCCAAGTGGGGCTTGAGCTCCACTGGATCTGTGTTATGTATAGGGAGCCCCATCCGGACACCTTGTGAATGGGAGTGTGCATGAATGGGGATGCACAGCTGTGCAGTTGTGTCACATTGTGTTACAGGAGCATCTTCACTACGTCTAGGAGAGGTTGCTGGATGTGGGAAACACAGTTACTGCCTTCATGAAGCTGTACCTAATATATAAAGTGCATCCTTTTTAAAATTCCATTGTAATCAATGGGCCCAGCTCCTTTAAATTTATTTTTTATTATCCTGAGAACTCTTTTCCCTTCAGAAACTTGTTTCTATAATTGAGAATTACTTGGTGCATGAAAGGCTTGCAGTTTCTGATTCAGTGTCTCCTGAAGTAATGATTAGCAAAGCTGACATAAGATAGGTAAAATAAGCCAGCGAATGAGAGTCTGGAAAGCGAGCCCCAGGGTTGATTCCCAGCTCTGATCCATCACTCCCTGCTGGCATCAATCAGCGTACATCATATAGTAGTAGAATATATGGCTTTATTGCAGAGGAAATAATAGCATCCTGATCCATCACTCCTTGCCCCAAACACAAAGAGTGGGTATCTAAAACCTGATGTTGATGTCATTGGAACAGTTGCTTTTGCTTCTAGCAAAATGAAGTAATTTTATGTTTTTTGCTGATTGAGATTACATTTCTCACCAGTCTAGCAAAAAGTTTGGATGGAGTTACACTAGTATCAGTTTACCTACAGATGATATCTTACGGTGTTGGTAGATACTTTCAGGAGTAATTCTCCCTGTCTATCTTAAATAACTATTTTAGGTAATGAATGAAGCATCTTCTGGAACTGCCATGCTCTCTTTACAAATTATGCATTGAATTAAGATGATAATCCATGATATGTCCTGTAGGTGGTTAAAATTATGAGATGAATCCCTTTATGCAGTAATTTTAGTGAGGGTTTCTCATATTACTGTTAGCAGCTGAATTGTTAAAGTAGACTGTATTATACAGCTACCAGGACACAGTAAGCATGAGGAAGATTCATTAGTCTGCAAGACTGAAATTATTATGTATTTACATACAGCTCAGAATAAAACTAGGGCTGTTTCATTCATTTTATTGCATTAAGGCAATTACCCTTTTCCTCAGTTTGTTTTGATGTCAGTGATCAGTGATTAGTGATGATGTTCCATCTTCCATTTAATTTATATCTCTGTTTGTACCTATTTGTACAGAATATTTGGAAACTTCCTCAAAATCAGATACTGAACTGAGTTTTAGGCAACACAGAAACCGCAAAGACCAAAGGCACCCAGAAGAATTAGAGAACGACTGCAGTATTGCAAAACAACGCTGTCGAGAGGACCCTTACTGCTTTCTAGTGTATAAGAGCTTCCAGAGAGCATGCCAGCTGGATGCAGCAAAATGCAGGCTCCCGACAGTCAACCAGGAGTGTTTGTCAGCATGGAAAGAACTGAGGAAAACAGTGCTGGGAGAGTGCAAGTGCTCAGAACCACTTCAGATGAGATGCATTAAAATATGGAAGGCAATATTTAACAACCCTTGTTTACAATACTCTCAAGAGAGACAAGTTTCAGCAGCTAGTCAAAATGATGATGACAATGACAATGATGATGATGATGATGTTGATGATGAGAAAAATCAGGACATCGACACAGGTGAGTGGTATTCCAGCAGTCTGAATGCTTTCATACATAACAGTAGTGTGCACAAGTCTGTGAAAAAGGTTTTCTTAATCATTTGCAGTTTAGCACTGGAAACAGTATAGTTTTGAGGCTTATTTAGAAACAAATTAATAATCTGATAGCAAACTGATAGCTTGAATGCAAATACTATTGTCCTACAATGTGTAATTTGACACAACCTGATCCAAACCAGTCCCTTTTAATATTACACTATAACTAGAAATAATATAATCATAAAATCATAGAATCATTTAGGTTGGAAAAGATCTTTAAGATCATCAAGTCCAACCGTTAACCTAGCACTGCCAAGTCCACCACTAAACCATGTCCCTAAGCACTACATCTACCCATCTTTTAATACCTCCAGGGATGGGGACTCAACCACTTCCCTGGGCAGCCTGTCCCAGTGCCTGACTACCCTTTCGGTGAAGAAGTTTTTCCTAATATCCAACCTAAACCTGCCCTGGCGCAGCTTGAGGCCATTTCCTCTTGTCCTGTTGCTTGTTACTAGGGAGAAGAGACCAACCCTCACCTCACTACAACCTCCTTTCACGTAGCTGTAGAGAGCAATAAGGTCTCCCCTCAGCCTCCTCTTCTCCAGACTAAACAACCCCAGCTCTCTCAGCTGCTCCTCATAAGACTTGTGCTCCAGACCCTTCACCAACTTCGTTGCCCTTCTCTGGACACGCTCCAGCACCTCGGTGTCCTTCTTGTAGTGAGGGGCCCAAAACTGAACACAGTATTTGAGGTGTCGCCTCACCAGTGCCGAGTACAGGGGGCTGATCACTTCCCTAGTCCTGCTGGCCACAGTATTCCTGATACAAGCCAGGATGCTATTTGCCTTCTTGGCCACCTGAGCACACTGCTGGCTCATGTTCAGGCAGCTGTCAACCACCACCCCCAGGTCCTTTTCAGCCAGGCAGCTCTCCAGCCACTCCTCCCCAAGCCTGTAGCGTTGCCTGGGGTTGTTGTGACCCAAGTGCAGGACCCAGAACTAAGCCTTGTTGAATCTCATACAGCTGGCCTTGGCAGATTCATCCAGTCTGTGCAGGTCCCTCTGCAGGGATCCCAACTCTTCGGGCCTGGCCATCCAGCCAGTTTTTTACCCAGCAAAGAGCATAGTCGTCCAAGCAGTGAGCAGCCAGTTTCTCCAGGAGAACGCTGTGGGAGACAGTGTCAAAGGCCTTACTAAAGTCCAGGTAGACAACATCCACAGCCTTTCCCTCATCCACTAAGTGGGTCACCTTGTCATAGAAGGAGATCAGGTTAGTCAAGCAGGACCTCCCTTTCATAAACCCATGCTGACTGGTCCCGATCACCTCATTGTCCCATACTTTCTACATGATGGCACTCAGGATGATCTGGTCCATAACCTTCCCCAGCACCGAGGTCAGGCTGACAGGCCTGTAGTTTCCTGGATCCTTCTTCTGGCCCTTCTTGTAGATGGGCATCATATTTGCTAACTTCCAGTCAACTGGGACCTCCCCTGTTCGCCAGGACTGCTGACAGATGATGGAAAGTGGCTTGGTGAGCACTTCCACCAGGTCCCTCAGTACCCTCGGGTGGATCCCATCCGGCCCCATAGACTTGTGTGTGTCTAAGTGGTGTAGCAGGTCACTAACCATTTCCCCTTGGATTATGGGGGCTTCCTTCTGCTCCCCGTCCCTGTCTTCCAGCTCAGGGGGCTGGGTACCCCGAGAACAACTGGTCTGACTATTGAAGACTGAGGCAAAGAAAGCATTAAGTACCTCAGCCTTTTCCTCATCCTTTGTCACTATGTTTCCCCCCGCATCCAGTAAAGGATGGAGAGTCTCCTTAGCCCTCCTTTTGCTGCTAATGTATTTATAGAAACACTTTTTATTGTCTTTTACAGCAGCAGGCATATTGAGTTCTAGTTGGGCTTTGGCCCTTCTAATTTTCTCCCTGCATAAACTCACGACATCCTTGTAGTCCTCCTGAGTTGCCTGCCCCTTCTTCCAAAGGTCGTAAACTCTCCTTTTTCTCCTGAGTTCCAGCCAAAACTCTCTGTTCAGCCAGGCTGGTATTATTCCCCACTGACTCATCTTTCAGCACATACAAGACCAATAACAATAATGTTCTGATAGCAAGAATTGTCTGTCTGCCTTGACTTTCGATCATGACAAGCAGTTAGTTGAGCTTGAAAACTGGGTGCACGGATGAACACATTAAGGCCTCTGGCCTTCATTTATTCACTAGAAATCTGACTTTATACTGCACTGAGCAGGTCTAAAAGCTCTTCTTGAGCGTACAGGATCTATAATTATGTAGAGAATGTTATCAGCAGTGTATAAAGAGTATAAACTGTGCTTTCGCTCCAAAATTTATGAATATATATAACAGTGATTTTAGAGTTTGTTAACAAGCTGATAGATCCTATTTGGTCAAGTTAATTTGTTTTTTTCTTGTTTATTTTTTCTACTGGCACTATGTCAGCAACACAGCCAATACTTTAAAGTTAAAAACTAAGCTAAGGCATGATTTATCACTTATGCCTGTATCTGTATCTTTTTGTTCTAGACAATATTAGTATGGAAACAAAATTACAATGGAGTTTGTCTGCTCTCTCCAAACAAGGTAAGTCTGAATTTACTTATGAATCCTAATAACTGGTTTTAGCTCTGTTTTCAGATAGTGTCCAATGTATCTCGAGATTAAAATGAATACTTTTCATCCAAATTACTGAAGAGCAGGCAGTCAATAGAACCAACACATTTTCAGTTAAGCTACCGGGTAGATAAGAATCCAAAAACGTCAGGTAACAATCCTGATCCTGTTAAATTTACAGAGGAAAATCTTACCCCATATACATTTTAGGGTCAGAATTATGTAGATCTTTTTGGAAGTTTATAGCATAGGCTAGAAATGCCTAAACTAGCTTTAAAAGCACAGAAATGCCATTTATATTCTCTTCTCCAATACTTATTACGTAGCCTAGCATGAGACTGCATGCCAGAGATTTCAGCAGTTTCAGGTATCCACTAGCCACTAGCTTCCAGAAACTTTTGAAACATACCATGAAGAAACTTACATCTTGCCAGTTTTCACTTTCTTCTCCCTTATTTATCTGGCAGGGGCAGAAACTTGCAGGAGTGCTGCTTATGAGGGCCAAGCAGTGTAAGGGAGAAGTATGAAGATCACACAATAGGCTTAAAAGAGGCAATACTGGAAGAGCTGGATCAGACTTTTGGGGAGTAAAACTTGTTTTCAATGGGAACATTGCAGGCAGGATGACCTACCAATCATCACTTGAGAAAGGTTTTCTTGTGATTTCATTTTAAAAACTGTTATTCTTTTTAGCATACACAGCAAACAGAACCTGTTTGGATGTGAACAAGGAGTGTGTTGAAGACGAAGTATGTAACAAACAGTTGTCCCTGTACCTTAAGGTTTGCTCAGTAAATAAAAAGTGCAACATGGAAGAATGCCAAGCAGCCATAAGGTTCTTCTACCAAAACATGCCTTTTGAAGTTGCCCAAATGATGACGTTTTGTGATTGTAACCAGCCTGATGAATCCTGCCACAGAGCCAAAGAACTTCTCCATGGCAAGCCCTGTGCAGTTACCGCAGTTCCACCCCCATCATGTCTGAATGTAATCCACAAGTGTGAAGAGAATGAATTGTGCAGGTAAGTAGGAGAAAGATTTTGCCTAGTAATGTGCTTGTGAATAAGGATTTGATCCAATAATTTGTATATATATGCCATATATCTCATCTATAGCAAAATTTTTTTCTGCACTGTATCTATTTTATATTATCACTTGTGTTTGACATCTTTACAGGCGTCTGCATCAGCTGTGGTAATTCCACAACTAATTCCACAAGTAAACTGAAAAGGTTCATTTCTAGAAAGGTCTGGAATCTAGTGTGGGCTTTACTTCTGCCTCTTTCATGACGCTTAACACTATTTTTGCTGAACAAACTATGCCGTTGTGTCTTCTCATTACCTCTTTCTTCAGATAACGCCTGCCAGTCTGCACCTTTGCCCTCTAGCAGTTTGCACAAATTGTGCGGCAGACCGGACAAAGTTTGTTTGGTTAAAGTAATTGCCTCTTCCACTGCAGAGTCTGACCCTTTGTACCCAACAGCCATACAACCAACTTGGCCTGTTCAGAAAACTTTCATCTTATTCTTTTCATCTCAAGCCTACTGATACTTGAAAAAAGCTGCCCTGAAACATGCACAAACCACCAAACTCATGAAGAATAATACAGTTTTCAGATTTGATTTTATTGTTAGAAAACACGCAACAGGATTAGCCCATATTTGTTGTTCTATTTAATTGCCACCATTTGTAGATGGTCAATTGGCCCATTTTGGTTTTCAGTGTAGTCACCAGTTCCCTTGTGGATTAGACCTGAATTTTACCTCAAAGCTGTGCTCAAATTAACCTTCAGTCAACAAACCAGGAGGCCAAGAGACGCTTTCAGTTCTCTGCAGGCTATTCAGATTGACGTCAGTGGGAATTGCCCCTTTTTATGTCAAGAAGAATTGGGCTACAAATGTATGTCTGTGCATGTGCATGTGTACACATGTAATATCATAATGGAGACTTGCTGAATTACCCATTATTTTGGGAACATTAATGTTTCCTGGTACTGACAATAAGTGGATATAATTAGCAAAATTAGTCTGTGAATTATGGCTAGCCATATCTATAAATCAGGAGGTGAATAAAAATAATTCCATTAGCACAGAGGTGGCACCTCCTTTGAAACCTTGGCTTGTGTAATGAAAATACTTACAATAAAGTCCTAGCCAGTATTGTAACAGTCCATGCTTTTCCATGTGACTTGCTTGTAACAGCTACACAATATCAACAGTAAATTAATAACTTAATTTTATGATTAAGGAAAAAATGTTTTAATATATTAATGTACAATAAACAACAGTTTACCTTTATCATCCCCCAAGTTTTAATATAAGTGATATATTAGTTTCTAATTAATACCTACAGATTAATAACTCCACAAAAAATCTCCACAGGTGCTGATTAGACATGCAGTTGCTTTTTCTCAAAAACTTTTTCAGTAAAACCAAGTTTTTCACTCAAACCAATTAGGTGCAAATCAGCACAGAATTTAGGCCAGCTATCACTGAATATTGTGATTTTTAAGGCTTAAGTGATACCTTGGGAATACACTCTCTTTTCATGATGATCCTTCAATGTCTTTTTGTGAAATTACAGAGTTTTTAAACTGTCATTGTATACTGCTTTTTTTTCCGCCAGGAAAAAATACACAACTTTTCGGTCAAAGTGTTGGAGACACGTGACAAAAAAATGCTATGATGATGAAGCTTGTCTTGAAACTTTAATCAAGGATGACATGCCCTGTTCTGCAAATGCTGATTGCAAAGCAGCCTACATTAGTAACTGGGGCACAATGCTGCGTGTGGAGTGTACCTGCCAGAATTTGCCTGCTGCGGAGAAATCTTTGTGCGAGCTCTTCCATCACATGCTTCACAGCAAATCCTGCTTCAGTGAGTTACGTAAGTAACACATAAAACTTTAAAGAATAATTAGTTTTAAAGAGTATTAAAATGCTGACTTACACGAAATCTTTACTATATCTTTGCTACCACTGATTTCAGCAAGATTTGTATCTGCAGTTTTTTTAATCCAAATCAAAATACAAATTGCATGTTCAGGTTTTTCCTCTGGTTTTAGGAAATATTTATACTAGTAGTAAATCAATAAAATTGACTACATGTCTCGTTACATGAATTTTCTGGAATAACAATAAAAGAATAATTTCTGGCATCTATATTATTACGCAGATTAGAAAAGTCCAAAGCCTTCCTGTCATTGGCTTAATGTTGTACTTTGGTACACTGTTTTTACAAATAATGTGACATATTATGTTGTTTTTTCCTTCTTTTCTTCTTGGAGTCTAGATATTAGTATAGCTTACACACATTTAGCACCAGACTTCATTCCACAGAAAATAACTTCAATTGTTTAAATAGGACCTCTCAAAAAAAAGCTGCTGTGAATGGAGGCTTCAGGATCTGACCTTCAGTAAAAACATGGGGGTTAACTCAGGTGAAATGTATGTACTTTCTCAGAACCAGTAAAGCCTTTCATGTGCTAAATCGGCTACTTATTTGCCAAGTCTTTATTTAAGAGAGAATTGTTAGTGCAATGAATGACAATATAGGAACAAATAATAATGTTTTATATATATAAATAATAAAGTGTGCCTTCAAAGCAAATACTGTTTGTCCCCGCTTATTACGCTGTGGGTCACATCACAGGGTGGTTCCACATCACAGGGTGGTTCCTGGACTCCTGCAGCCTAAAACAGAACCTGAAGGTTCATCTGCTGCCTCTGCAACACTCCAGCTACATCCAGGCATCCAGCCCATGGACCAGATTAAAGACCGAAGTACCCCCTTCTCAAATCTCTGATCTATCACACCAGCTGTTTTGCTATATAAATCCTCTTACTACTTGCTAATGCATCATACCCCATGACAGTCATCTTCTATATGTAATTGCATATATTGTCAACCTAGCTTGGGAGAGGTAACTATATCTAAAGATTTCAATGAAAAGCAATGACTATTTCATAGTTCCATCTGACAGACTGTCTATTAAAAACATGTATTAATTGCATGCATGCATTTCATTGAATGAATTATCTAATTTTTTAGTTTTAGTGGCCAAAATTTTACCACTGATAAGGGCATAATTTTTTTCTTGTCACTCAAAGTCTACCCAGGAAATTAAAACCAAGTTGCTGAAACACTGCCCTTAAGCTTAGTTAATCACTACTAAAATTCAGACTCTGAGAAAAGATTAAAAATCATATAACAACTCCCCTGGAAAAGTGATACCGTAACACACTGAGATTTGAGACTACTGGCGGTGATTTTGCTGATGAATGTTATTTATTTGTTTGCTTGCTTTACGGCTGCATTTAGTGGTCCAAATGAGCGATCATATCATTGTGTTAGTTATTCTTTACCTACAAAGCAAAAAGATGACACTCATGTCATAATAATCAAATAATTGCTCATGAGCTTTTGCCATTCCCTGAAGCAGTCTCAGGATGAAATTTTTTTTGTGATGGAAACTTCCCTAACCTAATTGGGATTGAAGAACAGAAGCTGCTTGCTCCTGTGGTGCAACGAATTCCTGCTAGTTAAACAAAAACCGTTCGGGGATCCAGGGCCTTTGGCTGAGTAAAGGATTGGCACCTACTCTACAGAACATTTGCAGAGTCTAGTGAATCTTGCTTTTGTTTTTTCTAGATGTCTAGTTGTAATGCAGCTAAACGGAAGAGAAAGATGATTATGGGTTTGATCGTAAGGCACAGTGTTAAATGGCATTATCTGCATGGCAGTTCAGAGACTGAGTGAGTGGAGTGGAGATGGAGTGAGTGCTCTGTTGCAGACTTCATCCGGCCCCTTCTGCTAACTCATTCATCTGGCTTGGGTGTGAACTTTGGATAACTTTCACGCTTACAGTGGTGACAATTTTTAACATTGAAGTGTTTCTGAATAGGCAAATACCCAGCGCTAGCAAAAGGGATCTTTGCCTCTAGAACTGGTGCGAACACACCTGCAAAAGTGGTGTTTACACCATCACATCTTCCTACTCTTGTAGGGCACTGCCTTGCTACAAGCTCTTGGGGCTGTGCTTACAGGATTAAAGCTTGCTGCAGACTCAGTAAAAGGCAAGAACTGTGAGTAACTGGCTGCTATACGAGACACAGCGTGGATCAGTGCCAATGTAGGATCAGTGTCACAACAGGAATAAGCAAAAATGCCAGTGAGAGAAAGTAAAAAGTTTCCAAAATATTTTAATTCTGGGTTGTACTTTTGGATCTCATAGAAATAATACATTAGAAGGAGATTTAGTCCGTTGCTGTTTAGACAATGTTCCAGGCTGCAAACATGAGCCTTTGTCATATTGTTTTCATGCCTCTAGGGAATAAAAAAATTTCTCAGCTTACAGTTCATGTGAGTGACCGTGCATAGTCTTGTATGGTTTAGCCTCTTACTCTGTGAACTGTTCTACTTAGGTAGACGTTTTATTTTTCATTTCAACAGAAGATATCTATTTTCAGATACATTCATGAAATTATGCCTACTAAGAGGACAGGCCTTTGTGAAAGAGTTGATTGAGGTCTAGCAATTCATTTGGAGAATAAGCTCTGCTTTTTGGAAATTACTTCAAACTACTACCCATTTCTCATCACTTCTATATTGGTTTGGTGGGCCCAATTCTTTTGGTGGGCCTATTTCTAAAATAGTTTATGTGAAAAGAGAATTTAATCTGTTTTGAGGCAGAGAATATTTTTAAAGCACACTTGTTCCCCACAAGACAAGCTACAGGCGAGGTTTAACTGAGATGTCAAAGAAAGAACTGTCATTTGCTCATTCACTTTGTTCATTGAGTATCAGTAAACAATATTTTTAAATAGCTGCCTTTATAAATTCTTTGACTCTTATTAAAACACCAAAGAGCAATATTCACTTAAATTATTATTTTAAAGTAATATTTTGGATGGATATTTTCTTTCCAATATTCAGGTCAAATTTCCATTAAGAAGAAAGGTTTTCATTGGGTAAATACAGAAATGCCCGGAGAAAAGCTTTCCAGAGCACAGCTCCATTCTCCTTCAATTAATGGTGAGTTTGGGCAAACTACTCCATGATTTTAATAGAAGTACTCTTGAAATTTCCCTCATGTATGATACTGAAGACTAAAGGTTGGGTCCCTTGGGTGGGTTCAGGCAAGTGAGCTCTACCTGTTGCTCCCCCATTCAACATAATGTGGAAAAATCTCTCTACCTGTTTGGCTTAGCTTATATAACCACAAAATAAAGATAATGAGACTGAACCAATTTCTCTGATAAGTGGTTTTGAAATAGATGTCTCACAACCACTATATTATAATTGGGGAAAATTAAGCTATTAAGCCCGCCAGAGCTTGACTCTCCATACAGTCATTAGAGAGTAGTAGTCATAATGTGTAATACAAATTATTAGCTTTGATGTCACACGTACTTCTCCCCTATCTCTTGACTTTTTGTGCATAGTAGTTGCAACAACGAAATTAGGAACCCACAGTAAGTGGTCTGAGAAGGGGCTTGTGTTACACTCCATCAGACTTTACCTTCTCATGCAACAGAAGGGCACATAATTGCGGATCATGATATCCCATGGGGTGAAGAGCTGCATCTGGTTTTATTTCCATGCATTTACAGTAAGCAATTAAGTCACATAAAGTTAAAGGATATTGAATTAATACACAAATTTTCTCATGGTTGAAATAATATTAATTTTATATTTCCTTTTGAAGGACCCAGTTACAGAGGGAAAACACTAAAGAGCTTAATGCACAAATATCGACTCTAATGAGAATGACCTGTTCTACCTTGCATGGGGCAGATTACAATACTGCAGACATTACTATGAATTAGTTCCCAGAACTGTTCATACTGAACACCTTTAGCAGTGAAAAAATAATTCAGGCTCTGCATGCAATACAAAATGAAGGGACTTCTATCATCTCCATCCTTCAACTATTGCTGAAGTGGGCAACCTGGGAAGTATAAACATAGATTCATGGGAATGGGATTCCTGAGACCTGTATGTCAATAAATAAGCATTCAGCTGTAATTTTAGCATTAAAATTACTTAAGAATCATGCATGCCATCCAAGTCCTCTGCGTAGCCAGAGAAGAAAGTCAGGGACCCTCAGAGAAAGATTAATCCCACCTCTTCATACTGTCTTTTCTGGAAGTGTTGGCTTCTCTTTGCCAACTACAGAGGGAGCCTGAATCACTAGCTGGAACGAGACTCTAGTGGTTAAATAATGCAAGTTATAGTGCAAGAAATCCTGTTCTACGTGAGAAAATGTAAAATAGGAGATATTTCACCCCTGTGAGTAGTTCCAACTGCAGACCCTTTCAGTGGGCAAAATGTATTACACGTTTCCCTCAGAGACTCAGATAAATGTTTGCAAAAAGCAGCCTGCACCTAGTTAATTCTGTTCCCACTGAAGTCTGAATACTTTCCAAAAACCTGTCCTTGAACTCTTAACAGAATTTTGGATGGCCTTAAAGAGGCCATCATAAAAAGAATGCTGACCAGCCTAAACCATACAATAAAATATTCCTTCTATTGGAGCTGTCATGTACACTAGATGAGAACTCTCTAAGCTATAAATGTCTCATAGGAAGCCAGGTCAAGAAGAAGAATCTGATTCAGGATATCTACCTGATGATAAAAACCATATTGCAAATTGTTTCATAAATCCCACTGTCAAAAATCTAACTTGGTATCTTATATTCACATGCTAGTAAATGTGCATTACTCAGGCTGCAAAGGGAGTTATCATCTTTGTGAAATATTCATCTTTACTGAAATCAAATCCCAGGAAGAATCCCAGGGTGCAGAGGCAAAATGGTTAAGTTGTCAAATATGGCCTTTGCTGTGTGTGAAGATATTTGAAGAAGATATTTGCTTCTTGGCTATTTTCTGCTTGGAAAGCAGGAGATACAATTTGCCGATGTCTTTTCGCTACACCAAAATCTCTGAAGAATCCTTTAGGTGGCTTGTCTTTGAAAGATACAAGGATGTCTTTCACCAGTTCAAACTAATGACCGTCTACAGATGAATGTGCTCAGAAGAAACTCACTATTTCTTTAACTTTTTCTTGATTTTATAATTCAAAAAAACACTTACTGTTCAAAAACCAGTAAGATTTCTCCATTCTATTCAGTGGTATTGCAAATCATGCCATTGGGTAAGAAAGACTGGTTTTAATAAAAGGAGTCTTTCATAATAAATAATAAATAATAAATCTAAACATATATACATATATTCATATATATTTGCAAATAAATATAACCCTGTTCAGTTGGAAGAATATTATTCCAGCTTTTGGTGCAACCATATGATAACAGGATTGTGTAAAAATCTTGACGGGATTTACACTCACTTGCATACCCAGCAGGGTACAGGCCAACCCAGTCATCTGTGGGCTGATACAACCCTGTTAACAAGACGTGATGTGGGCAGAGTCCTAACCATATAAAAGTTAATGAGACTTTTGCTGCAAGCTTAGATCAGGCCAGAATTTTATGTCACTTTGGAAATGACATCAAAAAGTGATAAATCAAACAAAATTCTCCAAACTTCAAACTAGGTTGTTATTGCCTACTTAGTTATGCACTTTCAGCCTGGTTTTGACTTTCTTATGCAAATTATCTTCATGATTTTACAGATCCACATAATTCAAAAGATTGCTTCCCACACTTTAATTTGAAAAATGATTCATGTGTGAAGATAAGCATTTACTTTCACCAGCATAGAGCTTTGGAGCTACAGTATTTTTTGGCTGGAAGAGAAAGCTAGAAATACAGAACTCTTATCCTGTTCTTGTAAGATACAATAAAATTAGGCTTGACGCAAAACTGTTGAAATTAATCTCATTTCGTCTTAAATTGTAGAGTTATCATATATTTCCTACTGAGGAGTTTCTCCGTGCTGAGAATCTAGATAAACAAGTAATTGGCAGGGTTTATCTATAATTATACCAGCTGCTGTGGGAACTGAGATTAGTTTAGCTCCAGCAACTTTAATTTGTAAGGTATGAAACATTGTCAATCCAATTGTTTTATAAATGTAGAAAAAAGCCTGTGACAAGCTGCGGGTAGCCAAGAAACCTCTGAGCACCAGCCAGAATTAATCTGTCCGATGAATATTCACAGCCATTTCACTATGTATACATAAGCAGGTAGATTTACACAAGAGTCTAATCCCACTAATTGTTCCAGCTGCTGAGCCCACAGCTATCCTCTACCAAACTTCATCATTGGAAATGTCCGTGTGTCTATGCAGACAGCTCCAGCTAGTGCTTCAGTGGTATCTGCAGCCCCAGTCGTTGTGTCCCTGAGGTTTGCAGCCCATCCTAGGAAGGGCAGGACATGCATCACGCAGCCACAGTGGCCCTGCTATAGGCCTGCCCCAAGGTGAGAAGGTCCATGAGCTTCTCATGACTACAGGCCACCTCCATGGGACAGAGCAGTCCTCCCAGTACCTCGCAGCCCTTCCCCTTGCAAATGACTGCTCTCCACTTGTGTTGATTCACTCTCTGCAGGACCAAGCTGGAAACATCTCGTATTTTAGCCACCTTCTATTTTGTGTCTTTAGACACCGTGTGTGCCTTTCTTTCTCCACGGTACCTGCAGATATTTGTATCCCTTTCTCCATCTAACCAGAGAACCCAAACCAGGTTTGCTCTTCTGCACCTCAGTCAGTTGAATGGAAGTACTGAAATAGGGACAGCTATTTCTTAGAAGAGTAATGACATAGGCACGTTATGTGCAGTACATTTTTTACCACTTCTGCTAGGAATAGGAAATTATTCTAACTGTTAGTCATGTTTTTAATGCTTGTGATGGATCTATCTGCTCTCCAGAGCAGGTTGGACAGTTGGACTCCATGATCTTAAAGGTCTTTTCCAACATAAATGATTCTATGATTCTGTGATTCCAGTGAACTGTGAATGGGTATACAGCATGAGAGCTAAGGTTGTTTACTGATCCATAATTACAAACGTGCCTAATTTCCATCAGTGTTTTTATTGTTCATTTAGGGCACTGGTTTTTAAGCCTTAACTTGTTGTTAGTTGGATCATGTTCAGATGATCAATACCATGTACACAGAGATCAAAATGAGATAATACAGCCTGTTATGTCATACAGGAATTGAAATGTGGATTCTGGTAGTTTTCATGGACAAGATTTGGAATGAACAGAGCCAAAATTTCCTATCTATTTTTCTTAACTTCCCTAGTACTATTTCACATTTCAAGAACTGGTTGGATATAGATTAATAGTTAAAATTTCTATAAAATATCCTTTGGATTTTCAAAGAAGAGCACCTATCAAGAAACACACACTGCAACATTTTTAAGGGAAGATGAATAAGCACACTCAAGTAGTTAAACCACAAAGAATATATAAAATGAAGAATTAGCTCTTCAGCCACAAAATTGTGCCCTCTCCTAGCCTTAAAAATTCCCTCACTTCTCAGAAAGTAAGAGAAAATATATGGCTTCTAGCATGACCTCATCATTAACATCTTTCTTGTGTTCCCCGCAGAACTGAAAATGTTATAATCAACATCTCTTTTACCAGCAATTATTTCACCAAAAACATAGCATTTTATAAGATCTTGACAAAAAATAGAACATTTTTATTTCATTTGATCATTTCAGAGTGTTTTGTTTTATCAAAATGAAGCATCTTTCCCAACTTTTTAAAGAAAAATATTACAATGTTTTGGTAAAATTATATTAGCCCATTTTTAACCATCCATGACTGTTGCTCTTAAGAATTTTCCTAGTCTTGTGGTAAGTGATGTACTTTAAAAACTTCTATTTGCCTTAAATATCTGTGAACCTCACTTTCCACTTCAAAAAAGTAGGAAACTTTTGCCCCTACAACTGCTCGTGCAGTTGTAGCAAGTTTTAAAAAATGACTAAGTGTACAATTAAGATTCAGAAACTTCAAAAAAAGCCTAAAAATTCTTCTTTTCCTAAAACTCATCATCTTAAAGAAATGTTGTAACTTGAGAGGGCCAACTGCTGACCTATTTTTTTAATGTATATTAGCAGTTCTGCACTGAGACTAAGATGGACCTCGCCCCTCTTCCTTCAAAAATTCACCACATTAAATACCTTTCAGTAGCTTTCTGCATTAAGTGGTATGTTCATTCTGTGCAACTTGTAACAGTTCAATCATTGCCTTCATTTTTCTTTTATTGGAAAACTTGACTTTTGGATAGCTTTTTGAGAAAAAGTGAGTGGCATCCTGCAATAAAAACCAGGCAGGTCCAACCTCCTGCTCAGCTCTTGCCCATTGCTTGCCTCGTTGTAGAATATATATTCTTTCTGTCTTACTGGAGCTGCTCCAGTATCCATAGCGCCTGTAGTTTGTATTACACTATACACTACACCCATTGCATATATGTAGTGTATACAGAAATTTCTCATTTAGGGTCTGTGTGTGCATATGCACAAACACACAGAACGTATAATAACTGATAACTGATTCAGAGACCAGAATTTGGCCTTCTCACAGCCCAGATAAGTGGCCCAGTGATGGGGCCGGGACTCCATCTCTTCCTCGGTGAATGTTTCACTGACTATGTAAGGTGGAGCAGCTTGGGAACAGTTAAGGCCCTCTGCATTTCAGTTCCTATATAAACAAAACTTATTTAATGGTATAAACACAACAGAATCAGTGCAACAGGAAAGTAACAGAAAGGTCTCATGTTTTATGCTTGCGGCTCTGGATTTGAGTCCTCCTGTCAAGTCATCTAACCTCTGCACCTCTCCATCCCAGGTTCAGGGCTTATGTTACACTCTCAACTGAAACATTTTCTTCAGAATATTTGATCAAAACTGATGGATTCATTCCTTCAGGAAAAATAAGTTTCTCCTCATTTGGAAAACAAAAGTTGAAACAACTCCCAGTTTTTCAACAGTTGGAATTTTTAGCACATAAGCTGCCTAAGTGACTTTTTGGTGAGAAGCCTAAGAGAAAGAGGAAACTCCATGGGCACGGGGCCCAGAAATACAGTGTTAGATCCCATTTTACATTAATTTGATTCTAGATCAAGTATTGCTGCACACTGCAATTATCATAATATGTGAAAAAGGAAAAGAGGCCTAGCAGGTAAGTAAGAGCCAGGTCTCCTCTGATACACAGAATAAAATTAACACCTTAACATCAATGGGGAGAATACTCCAAAACACAAATCAAAGTAACAAGGTGTTCCCCTAGAGTAGAGTAAAAGGTAGTGCTACACATATGAAGTGCTATTGGAGCTGGTATTTACTAAAAGGAGTCTGAAAATGATTTTGCACCAACTGGTGAAGGAAGAGTTATTCCTACCATTGGCATACCATCTAGGTCTTTTTCCTCCTTTTAATTACTTAGGTCAGAATTGATAGCTAATTTAGCTTACATATGTATGCATTCCAATTCAGATCTCAAATGTGATTCTTATTACTGAAGAAGTAAATGTTTCATGTCTGCTTTCTGTTTTTTACTTATAGGTGAAAGAGTCTACATTATTGCCTATTCCTCCTGCATAGTTCTCATCCTAGGAATAGTCCTGTTGACTCTCCTAAAGATCAGGTAATTTGGTAGGGATATTAATCATTGGGTTTAGAAAATTGGAAAAGCAGAAAATAAAATGTTTTGACTCAGTTAAGAGGCTGGCACTGCGATTGTCTTTAAAAACAGTCCAGCATGCCCCAGTGATGGAAAGAACTGACATTGCGGGTGTCAGCAGGGAGGAGTGAAATACGATGCGTATCTACAATGCCCTCCATTCATGCAGAGATCCCAGGCTTCAGGAGGTTTCATTTCCTGTCCCATGGCAGGGGAAGGTGAAATCTGAATTCAAAAATTCTGCGAGGCTACCTTCCTAGCCCTGTAGCAGGCAGAGGTAATGCAGAAAGGAAATGAGAAAATGCAGCATTATAACATATTTAGAAACCGAACCGTGAATGCTGCTATTGTAGTTAATATTCTTGCCAAATGCCATTTTTGCTGATAGGATTCTGTAAACATTCCCCCACACACAGTATGAGAAACTGCCCATACACGAATGCTTGGTAAGAAAACAGAAATGTGTATTCACTTAGTCAAACGAACATGCCTTTTCTTAAATGATACATTTTCTTGGACCAAATTAAATGGCCAGATTTCAAGAATTACACTGTCAGATGATAGGTAACAGAACATGATGTAGCAGGAGCTATATATAGTGGGAGGGATATTGAGTCAAATTTCATTATTAAATACAGAGGCAGATCAAAGAGGAATCATGCAGAAAAATGCAAAAGGCAAGTCAAGGATATATGGGAACAGAGGCTTTCTCTTTAGGTTTGCAGTTACAGGAATATCAGCATATAAATAAAACTCAGATTTAAAGAATACAGGGGATGGAAGAAAGAACACTACATTAATAACGGTGAGGGAATTATTTTATCCCACAGTGTTCATCATAAAAAGAGGGGAATTTTGCCACTGATTTCAATTAAGCCAAAGTTCAAACCAAAAGCTGTATAGTTTATTGTTAAAGACATGCACATTCTTTGTTTTCAGAGCCTGCAGAACAAAACATGAGTCAAGAAGTCCCTCGCCAGACCATTCTTCTGAAACATTTATGGTCCATTATAAAAGTCACAGATGAACTACTCTGTTGCTTATGCTTTTTAAGGCTATTCTTGAAAGCCAGCCTGTTGTACATATGTGATAATAAAATATATATTAGAAAAACTACTATAAATTATGGAATTTTGTAGTTGAGCATACAAAAGATTTTTATATTTATTAACACATATTAAACCTTTCACAAGCTAAAAAAAGTAGAACTGTACTCTCTCTCACTTGCGTAGATTCACAGATCTGTCCTAGGCTGCACATTTCTTACACCTTTAGATGCACATGACGATGGTATAAACGCTGTATCCGCATGAATCTGCCTAGCAGTGGCAATCTTTGAAACCCACCCTTCTGATCTGAACTCATCTGGTGGACAAGAAAAAAAAGCCACTCAGAAACATTTTAGAGAGCCGTTAAAAAGTACATATGTGGTAGTTTAGTACACCACGTTCCCAAGCACCTAATGCCATGTTTGTAAGGCAGCACTCACAGGCAGGCTGCCTGTCGTTTGATGGTGGAACACTTGGTGGGGTAGGACGAGATCAGGATTACAACCATTTTCAGTATGAAAAGGAATTAAACTCTGACTATCTGAGCTAATACTTTGACTCCAGTATGCTGTTGCTGAAACTGGTTATTCGTTCTCCTCCTTCAAGAAGAAATGAGTAAGCCTTTCCAGTTCGAATACTGAAATTTTAGAAAGCATTTTGTAGTCTGAATGTCCTGTGGAGAGAGGCACTTGCTTGGGGCTGAAGTGCCTACTTCTCGAGAGAGAAGTTACAAGCCATCTCATCATCTCTGTTTCCTATTCATTGTCTCTAGGCAATACCCAAAGTGCCTAATTTTCCCCGTGCACTGTACTGGGAGTCATGGTCCCTAACACACCACTCTGGATCCCACTTTCTGGCTATGAGTTCTGGATTTCTCCCCGTAGCGGAGTTGTTTTGCTAGATTTAAGCTTGTATTTACTAGCAATTGGTTGTCTTTGTTATATCTGTGTAACAAACTGGTTCTGGTCAGCACAGGATAATGGACTGGCATGTCTCATACAACTGTTACCATAAGTAGCATATGTCCTGCCTTGTTATGATAGCATCTGATGAGTTAATTTTATTTTTAATTTGATTAATTTGAATTTTGTCTGAATTCCCACTAAACATAACTCACACAACAAACAGCATCAGGAATGAAATACTGGTTCCACTGAAATCAGTTCCAGTTTTGACCATGACTGATTCAGATCTAGGGCTAGAAATTTTTGGTGTGATCTGTGCTCTTTGATGCGACTTTTGCTTCTGGCTTTGGTGCTTGTGAAATGATTCAGTGTGCCAGCAAAGTCTTAGGTGTGCAATTCTATTGGGGAGAGACTACAGCTTTTCAACAATTACAACATGCATTTCCTCTTTCTTTAGGATCTGCGTAAACCCAAAAATTCATTCTTGTTTTGCAATCAAATACTATCTCATTACTAAATCAGCCTTTGGACAAAAAAACAACAGAAAAGTGGAAAGTTGGTTAGTTGGTTAATCAAAACAGTCTCCTTTATCAGTCCAGCAATTTGCAGCATTTAGTTTACCTCCCATCATGTAGGTATTTTGAAAGCAGGATATTAATATTCTTAATCTTAAAACCATAAAGAGGATAAAGTTCAAACTGAAAACACTGCTGAGAATATGTTCTCATCAGTGTGCATAAAAACATTTCTTTGTATAGGAAATATATGTATGAAGTGAACCTTGTGTTGGTTTTCAGTCTGACTTCAAAAAAACAATGATGCAATGCTGAACCCTGTGTGTTACAAAATTTGAGGAAATCCATTTATATTCTGATTTAACTAATCCTCAATCATAAAAACATCTCCTGTAACTTTCTGTTTTATAAACTTTTTGTTTTCTTATTGTCTTACATTTAGATGCTAGGAACTCTCCTCATATATGTGCTTAGACACACACACACACACGTATGTAAAATGTATTTGAAGTGGAAGGTAAGTATGTGAGTTACTCTGAAAGAAAGCAAGGTATTTAGTAGCTGTTGTGTTGCTTCTGTAATTTTACAGGCTCTCTTCATTAGGGCTGACTTTGATGCTTAATGCAAAAGTACATTTCCTCCATTATACATATAAAATGTATTCTTTTGATTTATGTTTCCTAGTGATGCTGGATTTTGTCAATTGTATCTAGGCATTAATTATTAAATAAAGGAATTTCTGCTGGGATTATCTGCATGCAGGTGATCATGATTAGACTCTAACTGCCTCACAAACAGTTTCATGATGGAAGAAGAAGTAGTATCTTTGTAACCAGCCTCATCATAAAAATCTTTTCCTCTGAAGTGAGACATCTGCACCTAATTCCCAGCTGAGGAAAATTAAGTCTCACTGATGACTTGGGATTCCCAGGACATAGGTCATTTTGGGTAAGGACGTGGTGTTCATCCCCTTCCACTGGAGCTAGGACATCGCAGAGTGAAGAAATGAAGATTGATTGGGCTAGAGGGAGAAAGCATAAATTTTAGCCTTACAAAACTCTCATCTGAAAGGGGGCATACTGGGTTCCATTTTTTTTTCTTTCAAGATTGTTTCTGTAGTTTATCTAAAGATTGTTTGAATTAAATGTGTGAAGAGTTTTTGAGACAAATACACAGGACTAGCTGTTCCTTATGCAGTACTGAAGCTACAAAGCTGTAAAGTCCAAGTCTCCACTGCTCCTGTCTTGCCACAGTGGGTCTTGAATTCTTCAAAAGGAAGATTTTCCTCAGCTGTCTCACCTGTTTGTGAGGTGAGAGAATGGGCTGCTTGGAGACACAGGCATGGACTCAGCCTTTTCAGGCTGTTGTAGGAATTGCATCCTGGTACTCCGAGCTAGATGTCAGATCAAACTAGTAACACCGAAGATGGACGGAAGCAGCACCAACACCAGTCCCAAGATGGTGCCTTAAAACAGTGAACACCATGCAGTTCTTTCAAAAAAATTACTGTGGATGTCTTTCCACCAGGGAAAATACTTGGATTCAAGCTGGTGAAGATAACTGTCTGCACCTCATGTTGAGGCACTTCAACGGTAGCATGGGGTAGGAAATTTTACTGTTGACTTTTCCAAGAAAGTTCCCTGATCGACATGCTGATGTTTCAGACCACATGCTGAAGTCACTCAGTCTCCCATGAAGTGTGTAGGGGGTCTTAGACATCACTTAGAGGGCACAGATTTCTACTCTGCAGTGGAACATCTGAAGTTAGATAATGCCTCATTGAATTTTTTGACTCCTACCTCCATTCCTGGCTGTAGCTTTTAATGTTTAGTTAATGGAGGGAAGAAATGTTTCCCTAGTGACTTTGAAGAGATTTGTCAGCTATAAAAGCACACAGGAAAACTGATAAAAAGGTAATCCTAAGAAAATGCACTCCAAATGGATTACAAGGTAACAAAGTCAACACAGGCATACGTGTCAGAGTGACAGCTTGTATTTACTAACGCTGTATGTGTGAGCTGGTTAGTCCGAGCTGCTGAATCTGGTGTAATACATGAGCATATCAGTTTCAATAAACACTGACATAGATTTTATTTCAGCTTTAACACCACATATTGCAAAATCACAAATGCATTTAACCAAGAGGGTGCATGACAATTCTGTAACAAACATATAATCTCTTTGACATCAGTTTCAAAGGACTAAGTTGACTTTGGCTGTAGTCCTTCTGCCTGCTGTGTTATTGCAGCAATGAAGATCAACACTGCGTTACAGCAGGACCGTAGAGAAAAATAATCTTCAAAAATATGACATAACAAAAGAAAAGCATTGATCAGCAAGTCAAGAACTGGAAAGCAAATGTCTTTCATTCAGTTCTCCAGACTGATTCTTCTGTTTAGTCAGTTCTCCAGACATTTCACAATTAATAAAGAGAACTTAAGGCAGTCTGAGAAATCATACAGAAATTCAGTGGCAGAGAATCCTCATTTTCAGGTATCACAGTAACTAAACAATACTTCTACCCCTTAAAAATAACTCTGAAAAAATAGGCAGATCTTATATTTTCACACTAAACTCTTTGAAAAAGTATTATTTCATTGCAACAGCACTGATCCCAAACACAGGAATTTTACCTCACAGACTTGCAGTCTTCATTTTGTGACTCCTTATTACAATAATAAAAGTTTTATGAACTGAAATGACGCTATTAAGAAAGGAAAATTAGCCAAAGCCTCTCTGGACTTATTCACAAGACCAGAATATTCACTTCTTATTTCCATAAACTCTGGTTATACATGAAAATGAAACATTAAAGTTCTGGTCTAGAGCCAAGTTGCCCTAAAACATAAAAGTTTAAACTACAAAGCAAGCTGCTGCTGGAAGACATTAGCACTATCCATGTAAGGGATCCATGTCGTTGCTGTCTTATTAAAGGCACTGAAAAACAATTATGCCCATAACTAATGGACTGATCAACTTCTCTTCCAAAAAAGCACACCAGCCATGCCTTTAGAACCATGTAATATCTTGAGCAGCCAAAGAAGCTGGTGTTTGACTTTCTATTGCCAACAACGTGGGAAAAACTACTATGAAAGTATTAAAGAAAATTCCAGCAACATGACATTGGTCAGCTGTTGAACCTTCACAAGTTCAGACCAGTACACAGACCAAAGACTGCCCTGGGAACTCCAGTTTATATACTGCATGGCCCTGGCACAAGTAAGGTGATCTCCATCTTGTTCTGTGAGATCTCTGCAGCAATTTTGATACAGTGAGCTACAGAAGAAAGTCTCCAAAGCACAGAAGTAAATATCTTGGTACATCTAATTTGTCTCCGATAAGACTTGGTGAGCACAGTCAATGACTACCTTGTCTCTCTTGCATGGTCTCAAGAGTTTACGCTATCCCCTTTTCAGCATTTACAGAAGACCATCAGCAAAACAGACAGGGAAACAGCATGTCCCCACGTTCCAACCATGTGATCATGATATTCGGCAGTCTGTTGCTTTTTCTGGATACCTTTCAACAAATATATGTATAATTTTTATAATGACATAGTAATAAGAACACCTGCTCATGGAAGCCAAACACGTGGATGCAAGCCTTCCGCAGCCAGAGGGTTACGTCAGGGTGAAGTGACAGCAATGTACTCAGTGGGGGACACTGATAGCGTCTAAAAGAGCAGGCATCATTAGCGATGGGTCACTCTGAATACAAGCATAAAGATTTAGAAAGTCAGAAGCACTGGAGAGCAGTAGCACCATCCCATGACTTACAGTTCTTGCCATGTTTTTGAAGGGATGTAGTCTCAACTGCTTTATTATGTGCTGAACTCAAAGCTGCCTGTGTGAGTGATGCATGCTCATGGCGTAGCTACTGATTTAGCCCTTGATCTTAAGGGCAATATATGCCTATTTTGTGAAGCCAAAGATTAGGCGTTAAAATGCTCCGCACAGTCAAAACGATGCCAGCCCAGTAAAGCAGAGCAGCAGCACTTTACATGCCTAACAAATCTTAGTAGCGAGAACATGAGATGTCTCTACGTCTACACTACAAGTAAAGAAGGATTTTGTGGGGATTGCTCACCTGGACCCACAGGCCTAAATTCATCCCAGGTGGCACTTTTGGCACATAAATGTTGGGTTTTTTTTAATCTGGCTCTGTGTTTCTTCCTTCCTTGTAACGATCCTGACAAACAATCCATTTGTTTGTGACCTCCACACTGGATTACTATAACTCACTATGTGGTTGAAGCTGAACGTGCGGGTAAAGCATAGGATCCAGATGTGACTGCTCATCTTTTCCAGTGCTCACATCATTATAGAATAACAGACCTGCATTTAAGGCCCTCCACAAGCTCCCAAGTAGTTTCTAAAACAGACCCAATAAAGAACTGAAACATTTTAGGTTGTTCCTCCCTATGATTTAATAGGTAACCTGTTTCAGTGCATAGGGACTGTTAAGAGCCTCGGAATTGCAAACCAGACAGCCCAGATGCTGAGAAGCCTAGGATGCACTACACACAGAGGCATATCTGAAAACTCCTCCAGAGTGTAAGGGTCTCCTAGTGCCAAAGTTAGCGATCCTTCATGGTAGTTAGGAACGCAGATGTCTAGAACTCTCAAAGAACTGAGCAGAGCTAGCTCTTTTATTCTATAGTCTATGTTCTACATAGGTATTTTATTTAACGCAAAAGTTGTGGTAGTAGTGAAACCGCTCACTTTTATCTAAGATGTTGTAGTTAGTATACTTACCAAAAAAGTGGACAGTATCAATTCAGTTCCTAACTTAGCCTATAGTTGAAGTCTTCACCACCATCTTCAAGGAAAAAACCCTTGTCTGTTGCAGAGACTTTTTTTTCTTGTGATCCTTCGGGTTTCAGGAATTTTGAATTCCATCCTACGCAGTGGCACAACTTGACCCAGATTTACTAAAAAGTGTGTTCTTTTTCAGTTCTATATATAGCCTGGTGGTTAGATCCATTGATGAGGATACCACAAAATGTACATTTGAATCTCCTCAGGCTGAGTAGCAAGCTAATCTCAGACCAGTTGTTTAGCCCAACATTCAGGCTAGTATTTAAAAGGTGGTTTGCATGACAACTACTTTTTTTTTCCAAGGGGTGACTTCACTTTCATTCTGTGAGAACCTCAGTCTTGCTGATGTCGGTTAAACATAGTCACAGGATCTTGGATGGAAGAACACTCATCAGGCCCTACATAAGAATGGCACACTTCAGCTCAAAATGAGCTAATTCTGTGCCTGCACAGAAGCAAACTAAAGAGGAAATTTTATGGTTAAACAGGAAAGTATTGTAGTGTGGTTAGTCACCTTCAGGGGTAAATGGCATCTTAATTACGGAGTCTTGAAGATGTTGATTCTGGCACCTCATTTAGGCTTAACTACTAATTATTAGACTAAGTGCAACCTAAGTACTGCTGCAGATTCCTCACTTCTTCATTGGATCTAATCCATTACAGAATTTTTAAATCTGTGAATGGTTCAAGACCTGGTTTTATTGAAGTTTGTGTTTTGATATATGAACCGTAGTGGCTGCTAAATAACAAAGCCCCAGCTAAAACATAGGAAAATGAGGACAGAGCATTTTCTGTGGTGATCCAACTATTCATCCAGATCAGGCCAAGCAAATCAGAGTGTTCATATCTTTAAGAGTACTTGAAAGTCTTCTCACCAGATATCACAGGAAGGGGTGCAATTTAGTATTTTGGATTGATGGGCAAGATATTTCCTCCCTCACCTAAACACATTTCTTTGCTTATTCTTTGACTCTTATCATGAGAAGAGTGAAACAATGTAGTTTATCTTGGTTTTGACTATCATTACAGCATAAAGAGGATAGAGGTTTTATATCAAGTTTCTAGCTTTGAGTTACCTGGCATGCAAAGTTTGGCTTTCTTAAGCTGTGCCAATTCTAAACTACAGTACTGGCTAAAAGATATCTGAAAAAGTTCACTCTGGAGTTTCAAAGGCAAGCTGAGACTCAGCTGTAACTTGGCAGAGTTGAGTTCCAGACAAAAATGATTCAGCCTTTTCCTTCTTTACATGTTATCTTTCACTTTCTTTCATCTTACCTTTTTCCAACCTTTCATATTTTAGAGGAAAACCGAGAATATAGAAAAAGATCATACTCCAGGGTTTTGGACTCTGATAGTAACAGGCTGTTTTCAGAAAAAAATCAAGGTTCAGTACACAGAGAATTACAGAAGGATCCTACACAAACAACCAATATCAGTACTGATGTTTCAGACTGAAAAAATGACAATATTTTCATGGCATATTTGAACAGTTTATAGATAGGATAAGGCTCTTCTTTGAATTTGTCCATTATAGATCTAAAAATGACAATGCAGTTCACTGGCATCTTGCTGAACTAAGACATTGAAAAGTACAGTATCACTATCAGTAGAGCACAAAGAAAAATTTTAAGTGGTTCCCTTCGTGTAAGCTAGTCCAGCAGAATATTATTATCCTCAAAAATTCGTGACTTATAAGTGAGAATGTAAATTCATAGCCTATAGAATAAAAAACCAAATTGTTCTATGAGACTTTGGACAAAAATTTAGCCCCTTCTACACTACTACTACCCTGAATGATGGTTGAAAACCTTGCTGATTTTTAATTGTTTCATATAATTAGGTTTTAATAGAGTTGATGAAAAAAAGCAACTACAACAAATTTAACATATGTAACAAATAAGGAAATTTGCATTAGATTTGGAGGATCTGGCAGATTGCCATTCACCACAAAGTCTTGGAACAAGATAAAGTCATCCATATACTTAACAGATGTTAAACAAAACAAAAATAAAAAAGTGCTATTGCTAAAAAAATTCTTATGGTGAATTCAGATTTGGCTCCATGTTCATAACACAACTGACTTGACAAATGAAAAGTAAAGATTCAGATAAATAAAACACATAATAGAATGGCCACACACAGTGTGGGATCTCATAAACTACTGCAAATATTTGTACTGTTCTAAAAGTCATCTTGATTAAAAATTAACTATGTATTCGCTGCTTCTATTCATTTCTCCTGAAAAGAACTAAAAGTCAATTTAAAACATGGTAAAATGTCCTGGTGTTCATACATTTTTCTCATCTGTAGAAGTAACTAGCACAGGGTTCTGTATTGCAGTCATTTATTTCTTACTTACAAATCAGACAATTCTTGACAAGACAGTCCAGTCCAGTAACTCTTCCCATAATAAAAAGTTATATACGGGTTCTATTTTGGTTCTGTGCTGAAATGGTTTTCTTATATTTGTTTTCTTGATATAAATGTCCTTGGTCAAGGTAGATGACAAATGTAATTAAGCTGCAAAAGAAATCCATTTAATTGATAGTTCCAGTATTGAAGGAAGCTTGTGCAACCTTTGAGTTTGTTTTCTTGTTCAAAGCTGTACAGATGAAGTTTCCAGCTTCCATCACTGTATAAAGATTTACTCCCTAAAAAAGAGGTGAAAAATATTAGGAATAATAAATGCACATGTTGAAAATGCTCAAACTCCAAGTTTTTTTGCTCCAGGGTCTAAGTTTTGCAAACAAAGGGCCTGATTCATGTCATAGGTCAGTAATGAAGATCATTAGAGTTACAGCGATGTACACAATAGTTCCAGTTGTTTGGAAGGTTCTACCATTTTGAGGCTGATTTCTTATCCTAACAGCAGTGGACTGAATAGTAATATCTTTCAAACTCAAAAGAATCTGGGATAAAGAACTAGTATAACAACCTGAAGAAGTTAGAAGAAAAATATAGTGCCTACATATGTGCTGTACTTATTTATCACCCAATGCTAAGAATCTTCATGCTTATAAGTAACCCATTTGCAGCTCAGGAAAACAGAGGAAACACACTTGTATTGGGAATTGAGTTCAGTGAGAAACGGGATCCTGAATTCTCTTGAATAAATATAATCTCCTTCTAGTTCGTTTCAATGCAAAATTACAATTTACATTGCTAGCACAACTGAGCAAAAAATTGCAGCTGCTTGATCAGCCCGCGCTAAAAAAATGTTCCTTGAGCAATCAACTGCTTTTTAACTAACATAAAATACACATCAGTGCTGCTCGATTGCTAAAATGGAATCAGATCACCGATCAAAGAGGAAAAAATACTGCATTGTTGGCCTCCTGGATTACTCATGTAGAGTAAAAGTTTTCGAGTTAGATTAGATTGTGTAAGTGATGTAAGTACTTGCTCCAAAGACTGGAGTTCAGAAGCCAGTAAAGTTCCTGTAGAAGGGATGTGAAAGGGGACTTTGAACTACCAATATACTGAGCAGTCACATAAAACTGGGAAAAGTGTGTCACTCAACGTTAAAGGGTACAAGGTGTATTGCACCAGAAATAGGCTTTCATAACACTTATGGATTTATGCACTAAAGTTCAGACCAAGACCCGATTTAGATGCTTAATCCTTTAATTGGATCTAGCACTTATTTCCATGTTCTACAGTAAACTTTGCCTTTTTCATTCTTGGAATTGGCTAAAAATGTTAATGAGAATAGAAATTACTTCACAGAAATGTAATAAAAAACATTTTTAATTTGAAAAAAAAATGCTTCAAAGTTTCCAGTCAGCTCTAGTATATAGCACCATCTAAAACATATTGTTCAAAGACACCCTTTTATACCTGTCTCATTTTAATACAGCTATAACAAGGGTGATTTCAGCTCATTCTGTTTATCCTTTATTGGTCTTTACTTAGGTTTGGTTTGCAAAGTGCTATTGTACATAACAAAACCTAAAAAGTTCTTAGAGCATCTGTGCTTTTTTTACTAGGAGGAAATGAGAAACATACCACCATAGACATACTTGGTAGTTAGATTATGGAAGATGGCAAAATGAAAAACCCAAACTATACAAAATTCACATTTTCAGCACTGTAACACTGCATAATGTGATATGTGTTGATAAGAAACATATGTTCACAGTTCACATTCATTAAATGGAATACAAGCATCTTTGCTTTTTACATTGTCTTTCTTATGTCAGTGTTGTGAACCAAAGAGGATTACCACAAGGGCACAAAACCCAGCATTCACAGCATGACTCACAGATGGCAATAGGAAAAGAGTAGTGACAGGTGTTTGTAAGGTTGTTGAGTCAAAATAATATGTCTTCAGATAGATACTCAGAAATGTACTTAAGTGTACTTGGTAACCATATATCCAGAATGATTCCTTGACACCAAGGAATGAAACCATGAAACACAAAGACAAGTACTTCCAATAGTATCTATGAACTTGGATAAGTGCCTCAAGTTAGAAAAGCTTCTGCCAGAAGGCAAAGTCCTTTAACTCCCATTGACTTCAATTAATTAGTTCTTATTCAGCATTCATAAATACCAAGTCTATTATCTCTCTGAACTTCGATTTCGGTGTCAGTAATGTAAGGTCGACAGGACTTAGTCGCTTCTCAGAAAGGCTTATTGTTTGCCAAGCACTTTGAAGGCTATTATTACTATTACTGTAATTGCATAGAAGTCATATAGAAACTGTTTTTATAGAAAGTACATGTCTCCTTACAAAGTTGCATAAGCATTAATGATCTATGACATAATTATCTATCCATTACCATGGTACAACCAATAAATCTCTTCATAGATGGGCTCTGCTAGAAAACTATTTCACATTTAGCCTGCTAGAGATTCATTTCACGTGTCACTTCTTGGTTACGTGTTCTGAAGAACAATATAGAACAAGCATCAATTATTATTGTGATGTATCTAGTCAATCCGAACTCAATAATGTACACTTAAATACTGTCCATCCATTGGTTGACCCTTTAAGTGACATCAGTCAACAAATGAAAGCTTTAGTGCATAGCTGAGAGGAACATGAGAAAGCTCTCCTTGCAAATGGACAGCATTAGCAATTATAATTTCATTTTGTGCCATTGTACAAAAAGGGACATATTAATAGATTTTTGCGATAATGATTTTACAGAATTGGCCATGGTACCAAAACCAACCAGCACTGCAAAGACCAAAGCTCATACATTAATGTAATAATTTTGAGGTTCCGTGTCTCTCATCCAGTAAACCACTCTTTTCTTAATAGGCCAGAAAAGGGTCAAGGAGAAAAGCCTTGTGTTTTGCTATTGCATAATCTAAACTTTTTTTAAAAAGGGAGAACTAAATGTTTGATGGTGATATTCTTATGTCCACGGGATTTGGTATCAACCTTTAGGACAAGCTAGATTTCTGCTTGGACACCAGATCATTAACAGATTAATATATCTTATCCAGAAGCCTGGAACAAGGTATATTTCATTTAATCAGGCTATTTTTATTTAATTAGTTCCTTTTGCTATAAGTCAGTTGGAAAAGTCAATGGGTATTTTGCCCAAGGAAAAACTGTACTTAAAGCCTAAGTGTAAGGTGCACAGCAACGTAAAGTGAAATGCGTATTTCTCCTCCTTACTCCAAAGAACTGTGTTGTTTCAAAAGAATAAACACCTTCTTCCTGAAAAAAGCTACCCCAAAGCACGTATGAACAGTTCAAAACAGAGTCCGCTTGTACAATGGACAATTGTGATTAAACCTTTTCTAAACAGGTATCTGACATCTACCCAGAACTCCCTAAGAAGCACATGAAAGCAGGTAAACATTACAGTGAACTCTGTCAGGTACTGAATATGGTGTAACAGTGCTCAGGGGATGTACAATTCAGAAACAAGTTCCATGATCCTTTTACGTCAACGCACTCCGTCGGCATGCATGTCACACTGAACTGCAACCAACAGACGAGTAATAAGCTCCCCAATAACTCAGATCGTTGTATTTCAGACATCAGGCTTTTCAATTCCTTTCTGTGGTAGTTTAAATACAAACCACACACATTGCAGTTTTGGCAGCTCTTTATATGTTCTCCTTTGAGCTTGACTCTCAAAGTCTATGTCTAAGTTAAAGGACAAGTCGTTGTATTGCTTGAGTTAGAATAAACTCATTATGCCACATTTCCAGAACAATGATGACCAATAGGAAGACCAAAGAGCGCATTCTTTGAAGAAGGCAGCATTACTTAGTTCCCAGGAATACAGTATAATTAACATGTCAACCAAGCCAGGGATACTAAATGTGTGCTCTTCAAGCATGGATGCTTACTGGTAAGGTTCATTAAAGTGCAGCTCAGTGCAGAAAAGCAGCTCTCCTCCAAGAACAGGGCTGGAAATAAAAATTACTGTGAAGCCTGCTAGCCAGTAACAGATCTTGTACAATTTTGAAATATATTAAGTGGATACCTGAGAAATAGCAATGTTGTGTGCTTGGGCTCCAAATACCACAATTTTTTTCTACTTTGAAGCCAGAAAAATTGACAACAAATTAATAAGCACTACAAACCATATCCAAAGCTCTGTGAAAAAAGCTGAGGTCCACTCAGTATTTCCACTGTAGAGCTGATCAGCCTTCTGGGGCAATGTCTACATTAGTGATTTTTTTGTGGTTACTGAGGCAGAGCAATGACTCAAAGCAGTTGCTACTGAGCTCCTCATAGGTCCAGGTAGGGAGAGGGGAGTTATTCAAATTCCTGTCAAATACGCCAACCAGTTCTACTCTAAATTGCTAGTGAAGATAACATCATTCGTGTTATGTGTCAAACCATGTTAAAGCACTGAGTTTGCAAAAACTACTCTTTGCTCCCAATATTTTATTGTACAGCACAAGTAATTTTCCAGTATGTATCATATGTTTTCTAGAAAAATATTCTTGTTTTCCCTGAAGTCTTAAGTAGAAAGTAAAAATATCTTACTGTATTGATCCCCAGCCCATTAAGCATGTATACCACATCCTCTGTGGCTACATTTCCAGTGGCACCTTTTGCATAGGGACAACCACCCAGTCCTGCAACCGATGAATCCACTACAGCAACTCCCATCTGGAAGATAACAACACAAAAATGCAACATCAGCATAGAGTATTATTTATAATTATTCATAAACAGCAGGCTATACTTATTAGTTACCATGGATAAAATACACATTTCTCCACAAATGGATGTGTTTCTCGGAGGAAACCCCTTATAACGGCATTAGTCCTGACATCTTTATAAGGTAAGACTCTTCAAACACAGTATGTGGAACAGAGAACTAACAGTGCATTACATGTGATTTTGGCAGATAAGATGATTGCCATTTTAGAGCCAGAGTTTTATGTTTTTTCTCTCTTTATCTCTGTACATGTTTTTAAGTAGCCTGCATCTATTCCTGCATAATTCCTGCAAAGGCTTAGATGCACCCAAATACAATCAATGCATTTATTCAAATGTGTAATTTTAAGCATATGTATAAGTCTTTGCAAGTTCGAAGTCTTAATATCAGCATCTGATATACGTGTCATCCAAAAGATTTTGGGACATCTACCCTCTAAAATGCGTTTTATATTAATGGCTATTCTTCCACAAAGAATTTCCCTCTTAGCATTTTCTCTCTTCTCATTTTCTTTTCTTTCCTCTTTATTAGACATCATGAAACCACCATGTACATAATCTTTTTGTGCTTCTTTTAGAGGAAGACTACAAGGTATTTTCTCCCAAATTGAATACCACAACGTAAGGAAGAATTAAATTTTCGCAGATCTGTTAAAGAGTTCATGAGTTTAAATCAACTGGAAATAAAAGTTTAAAGAACTTTATCCTGGGGAGTCTGACCCATTGTATATCATATTTACCAGTCTAAAAGAAAATACAACCCCCAGATTAGCAAATTTCACACCCTAGCACAGTCCTGGAGCAGCACTCAAAAACCTAGGTTTTAAGATGTTTGGAACAACTGAATAGCTTGGATATCACGGAAGTTCTCCATAGATATAGGTTCCAATCTTTGAATATTTTTAAGGGAGTACTTGATGCACAGCATTAAGCTTTCTCATTTAAATTAAGACTTGAAAAACCAGCCAGCTGTCATAAATTCATAATTCTCTGATTTTTATTTTCTTCCTACTGCATCCAAGCTCTTTCTCTCTCCTGATCCTTTCTCAGCATATTCATGACAAAAGAATAGTAAACCAGTTACCAACTCTGCCCAACAAACATTAAATTTCCTATGGGATAAAGCCTTCCCTGGGAGACTGGTCAGGGAGGGAAAGGAATCGAGCCTGTGATTGCCACTGACTTGTTTAGTGAGCTCTTGCACCCTCTTCTTTCTGTGATTAGATTGTGAAATAAAGCTGAAATTGGGAATTTTTTTTTCTGTTTTAACACGTTAGGTATGTGATCCAGGACACTGGGTGTCCCTTGTTAAGAGAAACCTCTTCAGACTTCCCCTTGAAGAAGATTAGATGCCTTTGGAGGTATTCAGGATCTAGAGATAATCAGAGGCAGGCAATGATATTAGGCAAAGAGGTCATCAGATCTTCAAAGAGACCAGCTTCTCTCTACCTTACGCACACTAGAGGGGTTCTCCTCCCCCTAGGGTTAATTTAGGCAGACATACACCAAAAGTTTAGAAGTCAGGCAGACTGAATCAGGGTGCAATCACAGCTCAAATTCAGGACATGATTCCTGTGCAGAAGTTAAGTTTTCAATACTCCAAATTTGACTCTGGGTCCAGAGAGATTCAGAGGTTAAACTATGCCTGTTTTACTCACATTTGCAAGTCATTAAGATCAGCTTAAAGGCCTGACTGCACAGCAAGCTCATTTCTGTTGCTCTCCTTCTAAGGGACCTACCTGTCTCCGCAGGCTAAGTTGGGAGCCTGAGCTTCTCCTTCACAGCCATGCATACAACTAGCTGGCAAGGCAGGCAAAAGATGATGTCCTGCATGTTGCAGTTTCTAAGTCCCCTTTCCGAATATACCCATCAGTGTTTTTTTTTTAGTTCTGAAATAAACTTCCCTAATGTTTTGTTGTATTTGCTTCTAGTTTTAACAGTGCTTCTAGGTTTAACAGTGCTTTCCATAGTTTCATCATTGGCCTTACAGGCTCTTTGAAGTTCCATTTCTGGAGGGCAATAATAAAGAGTAATCCAATGAAGCTTTGTCCCAGGTCCTACTCTCAGGCAGGGAACATTATCTTGAGCTAGGTAGCTGCTCAAAGCCTGTAATAAAGACCTCAAAGGAGCCGAGGTGCATAACTGTGACAGGCAAGACAGTACTGCTTAATATTGCTCACACGATGAGACTCTCTAAGAAGGGATATTGTACGTTAAAGTACACTAATCTGTGAATTATGGAGTGAATCACCAAAGTACATGTTTCACATTTCAGTCACTTGTCGCACACTTTGTTTGTGTAACCTACCGGTCAGAAAATGTGTTATACAACACATCTGTGTCCAATACACAGAGGATATGTGTTTATGATAGCTTTCAACTGGAAATTCTCTCTTTTTGCACTAGCTGCTAAGATTCATACATTTACCCTGGAAGTCATTGCTTCAAGCTCCATGGTGGAAGCTGTTGGACTTGTAAGTGTCCCTGCAGAAACACACCTAATGCGTCTTAATAGAAAGACTTAGGGTACAGTGAAGGTCTGGGGAAAAGAAAAGGGAGACTAACATGTAGAAGTGCTGGTATGATACAAGCATGCAACTCACTGCTGTGCCTGCTCTTTCAGGCTGATTTTAAGGTTTCCATCAGAAATGACTGTTTCAGGGATGAAACGGTAGAAGAAAGTGTCCTTCATGGAGTTTTCCCCAGCTGTCAGGTTATGTCATAACTACTAGAGCATTGTTCTTGATGTACTTATTTTCAGTAACTTTTACATAGGGATAAAAGCTATAGTCAAATAATGTGTTGAGGTACATCACAGCTGTTAAACTCCCAAGGAAGATCAACAGGCTCAGAAACAGCTTTAGTAGCATATAAACAGTCACTTTCTGACCCCAGTGAATTATCTCATGAAACGCTTGCCCTTGTGCAAAAATGGGAAAAATATCAACTAAATTGTATTGGTGACAATTAAAGTGGCATCTGAAAACAGATGTTTTGCCAGTTCAAAGCTGGGGAGAACCTCCTCCTGTGGGGTGTCACCTATATTACTATCAATAACCTGCTCCAGTCCTTCACAGCGCTCTGTGAGAAAAAACAAGGAACAATATATTGCCAGCATTAAAAGGGTGTGTCTTCTAAAGGCATTGGATATACATACATATTAATTTCTTGATGTGCTTGTACAAACACTTGTGATGCCATCATAATTCTGCAGTTGCAGTGCAAGTCTTGTAACACTGGGGTACATGTTGCTTATTATTTTGTTTGTTGACAGTGTTTGTGAATACATGGAGGGGTATGGGATACCACAGCAATATAAAGGTAACATGAAAAACACATCTTTGTCTAAGCACATCCTAGTATTGCCAGGCAGCCTCATCTGAGTTAATTCAAACTGCCTCCACTGGAAGCTGGAGTGAGCTCAGTCATTTTAGTCATCTGTCATACATGCAAGAGCATAAAAAATGATGTCTTCTGCTGGGTAAGCAGTGAGAGCAGTAACCTCCAGATGACAGACAGTGATAATTGCTCTGTCTTTTAAACCATCAACTATTCTGGCTAAACAGAAAAAAGAGAAAGTCTAGTCACAGCTCTACGTTGGTAACATCCTTGGTATGGCAGCTTTCATCCTAGTACAGCCACTTAAACCATTACTTCCCAGAAACAGTGTATAAACATGTTTATGTGTCTATAATGGTATCTGCATCAGGATGGATTTGCCATTTTAACAGTAAGCCAGTTGTAGACAGGGTCTTGACACGGTGTATATAATACAGCAGCTCTGACTGACCTCCAAATCTGACATGTCTTCAAATCAGTGCTCTTAACATGCAATGAGTGGGTGTCTCTGCCTTTAAGATATTGTCCTTTAAAGTTCTCTTCACAACACTTCTGATGTCTACTGCTACATACTGCTATTTCAGCAGCTGGCTCAGCTGCATCCGTCTGCTCTTGCATGTGGTATGGGCAAACATAATGTGTTCTCTGATTCGTGTGCAGAATCACGGCAGTTCATCTCCAGTGTGGCCCCATTCAAAAAGTCCTTAAATAATCCATACTCCATAACAGCGCTAAAAACAGATGTTGGAAAACATCCTTCAGCAGCACTACTAACTAATTTGGAGCTTAATATTACAGCCCAGCCTGTCCAAGCAGAGAGTCTGAAATAGCACCTAATAAATAACTTCTCTGCAAGTTTGAGCAGCTATGAAGCTGTTTTGCTTTTGCAGCCACTAAAAGAATAAGGGGCTCTAAAAGAAAAGCTAAAAATTGACATAATGTGTAAAACAAGGCCTCTTCCTTCATCACATGTCCAATATTTGTCAGGCTTTTAAAGAAGACAATGAGTTTCAAGCCTTTCAACAATCTGAGCCTGCAAAACATTCACTGTCAATATGAGATCTTTAAAAAGCTCACAGTCTTATTGTCACTTCCTGACAGTCACTAAATTGTGCCGAGATTCATGAGAAGTTGCACTGAAGCTCTTTCGTAGAATATGTTGCGGTCAACAGCTCAATGTCCAAGTGGAGACCAGTGACGAGTGGCGTTCCTCAGGGGTTGGTATTGGGACCGGTGCTGTTTGACATCTTTGTATGCGACAGGGACAGTGGGATTGAGTGCACCTTCAGCCAGTTTACCGACGACACTAAGCTGTGTGGTGCGGTTGACACGCTGGAGGGAAGGGATGCCATCCAGAGGGACCTTGACAGACTTGAGAGGTGGGCCTGTGTGAGCCTCATGAAGTTCAACAAGGCCAAGTCCAAGGTCCTGCACCTGGGTCAGGGCAATCCCAAGCACAAATACAGGCTGGGCTGAGAATGGATTGAGAGCAGCCCTGAGGAGAAGGACTTGGGGGTGTTGGTTGATGAGAAGCTCGACATGACCCAGCAATGTGCACTGGGGCCCCCAACATAAGAAGGACATGGACCTGTTGGAGTGGGTCCAGAGGAGGGCCACAAGAATGATCAGAGGGTGGGAGCACCTCTCCAGGCTGACAGAGCTGAGGGAAGATCTTATAGCAGCCTTCCAGTACCTGAAGGGGGCCTACAAGAAAGCTGGAGAGGGACTTTTTACAAGGGAGCATAGTGACAGGACATGGGGTAATGGCTTTAAACTGAAAGAGGGTAGATTTAGATGAGATATAAGGAAGAAATTCTTCACTTTGAGGGTGGTGAGGCACTGGAACAGGCTGCCCAGAGAAGTTGTGGATGCCCCATCCCTGGAAGTGTTCAAGGCCAGGCTGGATGGGGCTTTGAGCAACCTGGTCTAGTAGAAGGTGTCCCTGCCCATGGCAGGGGGTTTGGAACTGGATGATCTTTAAGATCCCTTCCAACCCAAACCATTCTGTGATTCTATGATTCTTTATGTCCTAGATGAGCACTCACTGAGCTGCTTACGTGTGTGTGGGTGAACAATGGCTTGGCTTCCAGGACAACTTCAGTGCTCCAATCTTTTTTGACACTTGCGGAGTTTTGATAATCACTAATTTCCTGACACTGGTTCCTGAACACCTTCCAAACTTTAGCTTTGGCTAGCTTTAGCTTACTCTCTAAAGAAGGCAGAAAACTTTTTGCTCCTGTCCCATGCTAACTTCCTAATTCCCCAATGAGAGAGCAAGGAATTAAATTCATCACCTTTGTCAAATAGCCAGTTTTAACAGGAAACCATTATTGCCAGTGAATAATAAATGCTTCACGTTTCTCAGTTTGTTTTACTACGTCCCCATAACTTCTGGTTGGGACAGTCAGTCTCCTTCCTTAATGATCTTTAAACCTGGCTTCATCTGACAGAAAATTAACTTTGTCCCTCTCTTAAAAATGGCAAGATCAGCATCAGTAACTCCAGAAACTATACACCAGGTCTCTCATAAATTGGGATTTTTTTAAACTATGAGATTTTGAAACCATAGCGTCGAGGATCCAGGTTTACATAAGATGATAGATATTAAATAGGAAAAGATTTGTTGTCCCGGGAAGTTTAGGGCCCACAGCACTGTAAAGTTCAGTACCACAGTGCCTTAAAGATAAGTGCACATAGATATGACAAAATATCAGTACATTAGTTCAGCATTTGTTCAAGGAAGGGAGAAGGAATGGAGGAAGAAGTAAAAGGAGGACCTACATGCGTTAGGTCAAAGACTGTGCACACAGAAAGCAGCACAAGACTACTACTTCCAACTGTTTAATCCTGCCGCCCTGCCAGTGCCTAGGTGGCATGGTGTGGTACTGCCCTATTACTGTGTCTCTCTGCCATCAGTCTGCTACCCACCACTACTTGGTATGCCATCAGCGAAAACTCCTTCTCCTGTAGAGATACAGATAACCATAGAAATATAAATAACTATGTAAGCAATGCTTTGTAAAGTGGCTGTGCCCATAGAGACCCTTCTGTGAGTTATATTATCAAGTTGTCTATAGTTAAGGTTTGCCACTCCCCATTATTTCAATAAGGCAACTGTATATAAATAAATATTATTTTAGTATTTGAGCAATTAGAAGCATATATTTCTACATATAAGGCAATAAAATGGGAAAACCCTTGAAGTTAACTGCATTTCCTTGTTTCTTTTCCTCTCCAGCCTTGCTAAAGATTAATGCATGACAAAACGAAACACTACTTTCCAGAGTAAACTCCATCACTACTGACCACAGGGTGTCAGTGTTACATTAAAATCTATAATTTCCCAGTTCATTTAGTTAGAAAATTAATACATTCAATGAAAAAAAAAAATCCTTTTCTCCCGAAACATATTGAGATGCAAGCAATTTGTGGGCAGACGTGCTGCATGAAATAGGTTAATACAGCATCCCTTTAACTTATTGCACACATCTTTTCATATTGCTACTGACACATTTATTATAAGCAAAGCTGGCAATGACATGTAGAGTTAAAATTCCCTAACACTTTCCATCATAAGGCCCTACTTTCAGTTGTTTATTACTTTGTCAGCCTTTAACTGCTGGAGCTTATATTTTCCATGCGTCGTCTCTGCCTCAGGCTGGATTGTTTTGGAAAGTTTTAGTGAAAAATGGGTTGGCCACTTCCGAGAACAAGTTTTAGGGAAGAAAAATGCTTTGTTATGCTAATATTCAATAATTCTAACACGAGCTTCTTGGAGATATTTTTGTAGCTTTGCACTCTCATATTTGGCACAGGAGAAGTACTGATTTTAAGAGATCACATGGTCTGGACTTGGTTATGAGCTTAGGAAAGTTCCGCCTCATTGTCAGAAACTGGTCAGTCTGGTAGCTAAAATGCCCAAGGGTCAAGAGAGCAGCAGCTGACCATGCTCTTTCTCTCAACCTCAACAAAGAACTGTGAAGTAATTTCTCTGAAACCGAGCTGGAAAATCTGTATCTCTGGCTGACAGTGCATCACCTGCACAAAAAACCTCTCACCGGCGGCTCGAGCAGCTGAGATCTGTGTTGCGGATCCAGTTCTTCAGAGAACATTCATGGATGCTTAGGGGGAACTGATGCCATTAAACATGAGACTAGTTTTGAGATTTTGAAAAGCTTAGAAAGTCCTAATCAAAATCCTATGCCATAACAAAATTAAGACTGGGAAGCAGATGTTCACAAATCACTTTTAGTATTGCCTGTGCAGGCATATTTTGCTCCTTTTATGAATACGTGCACTCATTTTTATTTACAAGACAACAGGGGTTTGCTAATTTGGGGTTGTACACAATTCGGGCTGCTCCTTTGCTAAGGATCACAAAACCTGCAGGGGGAGCAGGAGACACATTTCAAGGTCTTGTCGAAACCCATGAAGACGCGATGATCACAGAGCACTCAGTGACTTTCCAGTCTCCCTTCCTTGCCTCCCCAAGCAACCCAGGGCATTGCCAGATTTCCCAGTTCAGCTGCTGCTGACCTGAAGTAAGTACTTATTGCCCTAGATGCTCTTCATCAGAAGTTGCTGCTCTCAAGTAAATCTCGTAACAGTTTGTCTGCTTGCTGTGAAATAATCTGATCTAAAAATGCAGGATATTAATTTTATAGATTTAAGTCTGGACACAGTCAGAAGACCAGTTAAACAGGTAGAGCAGAGAAGATAATAATCTTGGGATCTGGAAGGAAAGGGGGAACCAGAGAGGAAAGGCAAAGGGCAGCTTCGGGGTAGGCAGGGAGGGAACCGTCTAGTCCGGAGATACAACAACTGCGCCAGGTTGCTTGTGTCCTACAGGCAGCCAGGTGACAACCAGGTTTTTCTGACGTGCTACATGCAAGTGTAAATGAATAAAAATAAACCTGAAAATAAACTGAGGGCTTTGAATGGACAGGGAAGACAAAAAGATTTCTTAACTTGATGGTAAAGTTACTGAGGGTTGCTCTGGGAGAGAAAAATTGTGCTGGGACTGGAGAAAGCATGTTTGGAACTGCTGACACTGGACGTACAATGAAGAAACAAAATCCATTCACTTTGCAAGGGATGGCTCACAGGGGGTAAGTGGGGTAGAGATGTACCCACTAAAATAAAATGGCTGAATTATCATAAAGGCTGAATTATGGGACATCAGCTGAGAATGGGTTGAATGAAGGATGGAACCACAGGTAAAAATCAATGTTTGAGATGCAGACTGCAGGGATTGCACTTCACTGTGAGTTACAATATTGAAAAAGGACGGAGTGCTACTATGGAGAACCAGGGAAAGGCACTGATCTAGTATTTGAAATGCACATGGCAAATGCAGAATGTGTGAATCCATCAATGAAAATGGCAAATCTGACCCAAGCATCACAGTATCTGAAAAGGCTACTTTTTCCGACATTCAGGGAACATATAATCTAGTTCATCTGTCTTGGGTACACCTTTTATTGGTATCTGTATCTTAAAAAGACACTACAAATTCTTTTGATCTTATTGTTCAGTCCTGGTTAGCTTATGCCAACTCCCAACCCCTCTAGTTACTGGAAGACAAATTTCTGTTGATTCATTCTGCGGCTTAAGCTGGGTGGCCAAAACTGTTCTTGGAGGTCTAATTTCCCTCACCGTGTATAGCCATAACACTTTCAGCATGATGCACCAAGTGGCAGGGGACACCAGTTTGTACCAATGTGAGCAAACAAAATAGGTGGGTAGCAGAAAACATCTATATTTATAAAATAAATTTGTAGCGATGATGGCTTTTATAAGAAAGCAGGGAAAGCAGAGCAGAACTATTTCATTCCATGGTAGTATTATGGTATGTCAGCATCAGGGTATCTAAAGGAATGAAATGGTAACAGCATTTAAAATCCCATCTGACTTCAATTGAGCCAGAGCCCTCACACAGCAGCACCTGACTCCCCTAGAGCCAGGAACATCACCCACCCACAAAAACCACTTTGTTTTGACTTTCATTCCCCATATTATCTCTGAAATCACACCCACCTGCCACCCAGTCAGCAAAAATGGGGACCTCCTGTGCATCCCTGGGGCTCATCTCCAGATGTGCTGTGGAGTCCTACAAAAGTATCAGCTCCTTCTCTGGGGCTGATCACCCGTACAACATGTGTGGTCTTCAAAGCCTGAAAACCACCACTGGCTCCTTGGCATGGAAGCTGGGGAAGCTCAGTGGACCAACATGGGTGGAGGGGACTCCAACATGACATCAAGAATTCTAATGGGTTCTTTAGGGGTCTGAAAATGTATGCTAAGATCAGCCTCTTCTCTCTGCATTCCTCTGTGTAGCTAAGATTGATGCCTGTTAGTTCTAGTACAAAGACACTTGCTTCCACAACTAATTCAGCTTCACCCAGTGCTTCCCCATGTCAACTGCATAACGAGCTTCCACACTTAGAGTGAAAATACCTTTTCAGATATTAGTGGCTTTTAATATTGCTCCCACTCACACCTTGAGAAGTACACCCACACTTGTTTCTCCTGGATGCAGTGATATACAAAGAGAGGGAGCAGTTGGTAAATATCCTTCATTCCAAGTCTCCCTTGTCTCTGCCACATACCAGAACATCTGCTAAAGGTTTTGGCTACTATCGCAAACATGATGGCAGTAACAACATATTAAATGATCTGCTGCACATTACAATTTAAAGTATATGGCCACTCCTATCTCATGCTTCCAAGGCTTTTTCTCTGATGTCAGTACCTATGCTTTCCAGAAAGTTGCTCAGGTTACTGTTGTAACTATTATAACATCTTCCTTTGCATTTCACCTATTTAATAGGAATCAAGCTAGGCTAGAGTCAAACTTCTTTTCCCCCCCTTCTCAAGAATCATCCCAGAAAGATTTAGCTGACTTAGAAATGGAGCAGATTCAACAGTGGAGCTAAACTCCCTCCCCGCCCCCCCCCCCCCAAGTACAAATACATCCAATAGTCTAGCAGTGATACTATCCTACCTGGGGCTCAGGTTTTTTCTTCACCTTCCTTCTGAATAAATGTCCTAACTATTCGGTAATGTGGGACACCCAGGCAGTGAACCACAGAAGTCCTGACTATGGCTTTTTCTCATTTGAGAACCAAACTGCCCTGTGCTTCACAAACACATGGCAACATCTAAAAGGAAGATCCTGCTGAAGCTTAAGTTTTCAGCTATTTCAGAAACACCAGGATGGTGGTGGGTCCTGTGCATGTCCCTGAGAAACCTAGCCCCTCCCTAACTTCATCTTTGCCCCTCCACTTTTCAATCAGATTTTGCTGCACTTTCAGTCTCCTTATGCAACAGCAAGATTTAAAGCTCTAGCAGCGAAGTTCAACTTCTTAGAAAAGTCTGGTATTTTATACAGACCCAGATCTCTTGAAACTCCTCAACTGTATAAAAGTGGATTGGACTAATTTTTACTTTACTGAAATCATTATTCACTGGGAGCTCGCTTGAGCAAGGGCATGGACTTCCAGACTGTATCAGTAGTAGTAGTAGTAGTAGTAGTAGTAGTAGTTCAATAACAATCAATGAAATATCAGAATTTATTAATAAGCAGGCAGAAAGAAAAGGACCTGATTGCATCAGAGAACAAAAGTCTGTTTTCATCTTTTTAACTGTTGTTATGGTTTTCATCTTTTTTTGGGGGAAAAAAAAAAAGCAACAGCTTTGTTAATTCCCAAGGCTACTTATTTTGCAAAAGAAGATACCTGAAGTTTTCTAAAGGAAGTCACGCGTTTCCAACAGGGTGCATGTGTTATAATGATATAATTTGCTACTTAGAACTGGGAAATCACTTTAACTTTCATCAAGTGTATAAAAGTGTTATCTTTATGCATTGTTTTAGTTGTTCAGATTAATTCAAAATGTACTACAAGGTTGTGCAGAATTTTGAATTATAGTTTAGTTTTTCCACAATCCATGGTATCTTTTGCATTTTATATTAATGTACACAATATACGCTTCATACTTACAATACATAGTATATGCTCATAGCAGTTATTTTCTAATGTGAGAGATTCCTCTTCTCATTTCTGGAGATATCTCTCACAACAGAAATGAAGAATGGTGCATCCTATCTCAAGCTGAATAGAAGTGTATCTCCATCATTCACTATCACTCCATATTAGATTTAAAGTCTAGGCCAAAAATAATTTGTATAGTTAATGCTGTTAAATAAAACCTGCACTTTTTATTCAGGCATAACTACTATTTTGAATCTCTCTTAATTCTATTTTCGTAATCCCCTGAGTGAAGCAATGCTTTATTTTAGTACGTAGGATGTAAGGAAGTTCACAGATTCTGCTCCCTAATATTCATTGACAAAACACACTCACATAAAGAAAAGTGGATTGCCAAGACGTATGGTAAACTACCCTTAGAAAAAACCTCCTGGCATTTATTACATCATCTGGATTACACAGGTGCATATCCATCTTCGCCCATATTTGGAAAATAAGAGCTGCATTCTCCATTCAAATGCTTTTAACTTTATTTACAGCTAGATCTGGAGACTTAATATTTATCATCACAAAGTATAAAGCCAAATGTCCTTTTTCTTCAGGAGCACCAAAGATTAACAGATTAGAATGTTTTCCACATGTCCATTTTACTGTCAAGAGAATATTAAAGAAGTTTTCCAGCTTCCGCAGCTCAGCCAGATGTCAATGGATCCCACAGTGAAGCAAAATTGGCAGAGTAGCCTTCTCATGACCCCAGCATTGTTTTATCAAGGATCAGTTTAAAAGTATAAAGGGCCATTTCTTGCTGAGATCTGTAATGTTTTTCAGCCCTTTTCCCCTGCAATTACACAAAAGTGCTGACTTTGTTGAACTACTGATATGCAGTAGTATTTCTTATGACTTCTCTCACACTGTGCTGTAATTGCTGTTTGTGTTGGCCCAAGAAAAGTACCACGTCTTGTTTCCACCATACATTTCCGGACTCTGGTTTCAGTAACATCAGTGTAGAATATTGTACTGGGCATATGTTTTGTTGTGTAAACATTAACTGGTAATTTACCCTGTCAATCTCCACAGTATGGCCTCTAATTACCAGAGGTTGAGGAGCTTCAGATGGACATTTTATAAAATATTTACAGTAGTTATACTGCTTCTTTTTTTCTTCACTGGTATCTGTGTTCTGAAAATCATTGCAAGGGAAAAAATATGACTTCAAAAACCATAAAAGAAAACCCAACAACAAAACCAAATGTATTCATTCTTGCACACGTCATTCTCTAGAGGAACTAAAGACTACGTTCCCAATTAATTAGGCAAAAAGTTATGGCAATATTGCAGTAGGCATTATGGTATAATAAAGTGTTAGATACTTCTGTTTTCTTTCAAGTTGATTATTCGCCTTTACATCTTTTTTAACAAAAAATAGTATATTATTTCTATCAGTACTTTTTTCCTTAAAATTCATTCTCACTAAATAGCCCCTGAACTTGCAAACAGCTATGCACATGCTTAATTGCATTCAAGACTCAGACAAATGTATTTAACAAATGGGACCACTAAGGTCTTGTTGGAAAATACAGCATCTCCTGCAAAGATTCAGAACCAAGGAGCAACCTCCCTTTAAGAGCTCTGGAATATATGTTTTAGTCATTCATCTATATAATTTCAAGGAAGTAGAACTTTCCATTTTGTGCTAAAATATAATGTCCTGAGTAGAATTCCAGGATGGGATTAAATAGTTAATAATTACAGTAATGTGACCAAAGAAGATGCAATCAAATACAGCAGCTTTTTGGACACCATAGGCAGTGTGAATCTCTATTTCAAATAAAGTTTTCACCATGATTTTCATCATAATGCAGGAAACTTTAAAAAAAAGTGTGACAGTTTCTCAGCTTCTACTATTTCATTATAACTGGATCAATTTTGTAATATTCATCACATTACAAAACCTTATCACATTACAATACCTCATCACATCACAATACCTCATCACATTACAATACCTCCAAAAGAATCTTCCCTTCCAATACTTTGACTAATTAAGTGGTAGCATTAAGGTGGGGAGCCACAAAATGTAATGTCTTGCAAATTTTTTTCCTTTCTTCTGAATAAAGTTTCTTTTTTTAAAAAATCAGTTGCAAATTGCTTATCCAATATATCTGCCAAGAGTAAAGCCAGAACACTTTTGTTTAAAAAGGCATTCAACTTAGCATCTTGTCTTTTGCTATAGATGCATATTATATTGCCTTGCTAAGTCTAGTTTTTTTCTGTTTGCTCAGTTTATTATTTAGAGGAAAAGATACTACATCAAATTAAAAATTCTTGCCTATTGTTGCAACTCAGTGCAAGCAAAATCTTACTGTTATGAACATACATAGATCAGAGAAAAATCTTTCTTTCTATAATTGTTTACTTTATGCGTTTGAAAGGACTCTGTGTTAAGCAAATCACATCATTTGCCTCTGACAATCTGTCACCATATAGCACTTGCACTAAGCAACAAAGGAGAAAAAAATTAAATAAACAGGAAAATATGCAAGCTGGCAAAAACTACGGAGTGTATAAAACTATCATTCATTTATCTTTTAAAATGATCAAAAAGTTTTTATTTCTGAAAGCCTGGCTGTTTCAATTTGTACTGTAATATTTCAAAAGAAAAAAAAAAGATAAATGACAAATGAATTGACTCGGGAGACTGGTTCAGTGTTGCTTCTGCACAGCACAGAAAGAAAAGATGATTGTCATACTTTAAGTACTGCATCAGTTTTGGTTTCTGTCTTAATAGAAGAGTCATCTTTGACTTATTTCACTTATGCAAATGGTCTCTTGTTCTCATATGGCTACAAAGATCCACCCAACACACTCATTTAGAGTGAGTTCAGGAACTCCAGTCTGTCTGATCATAGTATCTCCGCATTTTCTGCAGTTTTATTTACCTTAGAAAACACCCTGAGAGCTTGTTTAAAGCCACCTGATGTATCTCAGCAATAGGAAGTAACTCTCCCTCCTTCATTGTTTGCTGGATGATAAGAAAATTGGTTCTGAGGAGCCATAAATATGCAAGAAAGGCCAGAGGTTTAGTTCCACCCCCTCAGCACAGCTGTCTGTAGAGCTGCCCAAAAAGGAAGGAAGCATCATCCTGTAAACACTACGCTTCCCTACTGGAGACACTGGGATTTGTGATTTCCCAGGGCTGTTCCTGCCATGGCAAACTTCTCTGACCCTTGCTTGGGTCTGAAAGTCAGGTTCCATGCAATACCCTCTTTTTCAGGCAGAAACTAGAATAAACACACTCACAAATAACGAAAGGTAAAAAAAAGAAACAATCATTTCCAAGTGGGAAGAACTGTAGTGATTCTGTCCTTATTTTACACTTGCTGATAAACTTCAAGAAAAAATACTTAAAGGTAAAAAGGGAGGGGGAGTCATTTCCACTGAGTAGAAAAATACACATGACTAAAAGCCATTTGTCTTCTTCTAGCTGAGGTACACAGAGTCACAGCCTGATCAAAGTGCAATACGATTATAGGGAGAATTTCTAAAAACAAGTCAAGCAACTCTGACAGAAATAATTTCTTTTCAAAATACCATGAAAATTGAATGAGGAATTAAATCCTGAATAAAAACCTGTTTTTAAAGGTACTTAAAATAATTGTATCCTCACTAAACTTTTGCTTTTTTTCTTTCACAGTTGTTTTTAAAAATATGTTGTAATACTCTATGTTATTTCTGTCACTGCACCATGTACCTTTTTAGTGTGCAGCCTGTAAGCTCAAAACAAAGAGAAAGCAAAAGGAATAAGACTGTACCACAGTCAATTGAGAAGGAGACTAGCTGAAAACACAAAGCTAGATACACAACTACTGGCATACTCATATGTTCTAGATTAGAAATTATCTAAAACTATATATCCTAGAATCATCATGATCATAAGTACATCTTAATCAAAGGAATGAATAGGTGTCTAATGAACATAAATCTAGTATTCATCTAGAACATTTTTTAGATTACTATTTTTTAAATATAGATATTGATTTTTGTGGTGTATTTAAATTAGAAATTTAATTTAACTTGGCATGTTAGCCATGTCAGTTATAAAGACTGGCTGACATTTTCCATATTCAGATCTTATGGTAAGCTGCTTAGAGCTTTGCCAATCTTTTAATAATCAAGCTAATATCCTGTGGGGTGGATATCTGCCCTGAACTACACTGCTCTGGAAAAGCTTAGCCAAAACAGTTCAGCTTTTCAGAACAACTTGCATGCACACCTAAATGTGTCACACTAGTAAACAGTGATAGATTCCTCAAGTTCTCATGTCCCCATTCCTTGAATGAAACACGTGTAACATGGGGTGTCCTACCTTAGCCGCAGAGATGGATGCAGTGTACAGATGTTTAAGGAAGACCTGTAGGAGCTCTGCAGTGAAATCCCCAGGGATGCCAGCAGCACGGAGCACACTCAGAGCTGACCAGAACCCCTGAAATCTCAGCTTTGAGACATCCTCAAATAGCCACTAGGAATGATAGCAAAAACCTCTCTTTTGTGCTGTTAATACCCAGGAACTTGTGCTCTTTTGTGGCTATATACATATATATATATAAAAATGTCTAGTAAACTAAATGGTGTCAGGACTGAACTAGATTGTCCACTGTGTGTAACTCTTGACACAGTGCCCAGCACAGCTTTGGCCTGGCCAGGTAGCACTCCACCAAACAATTTCTGGCACGGTCTGGGAACTAGCACCATTTAGGGATCATTCATAGTTGGCAGTCTGGAAATGCTGACCTTGTTTTGGAGGGTAAGAATTTGACTTTGTGGATGCAAGCTTTTCATATCAAGGAGTGATATAGCCACTGTCGAAGTGCAAAGTCTATGCAGACATGCAGTCTTGTACCTAATATTAATGTGACAGCTGATGAGATAGAAATTGATGAAGAAATGCACGCTGTGGGAGGGGTGCTGAGAAGGGAGAATGGGATGGGCTTGCAAGGATGGAGCAGTTCTGAGATGAGCCAGTTGTGTAGGACACTTATCTGTGGAAATCACATTTCATCTGTTGTGAAAGTTGGAAGGTGTGTGAGAGACAAGCAAGACACCATAAAATCAAAAGGGACAGGTAACAGCTGTGGAGAACGAGCTTGTCTTTCTGCGAATGAGAGTGCCTATGTGATACCGAATGAGGCACAAAAAAGAACCTTCAGACCAATGAAAACTCTTCATTTTCCTGTCACCTTGATAATCTAGACTCTGATTTTCAGGAATTGAATCAAAAACTGTTCTAAAATAACAGTTATCAGTTCAATTTCTGCTTGTTACAGGCAGTCATCTCATCAAACCTAATGCCAGCCATGTAGTCTCATGTAAAAAAAAAAAACCAAATACTACCTTTTTCATGCATGCAATCCAGTTGAGGCACAATAGAAAAATGCATGGGGAATTTGACACCAGTGTGCTCTCATCATATTTTTATGCATGCTACAGATCAGTGACTTCAGTTTTCTAGTGCTATATTTTCACAACTCCTGAAAGTATTAAATATTTATTTTAAATTGGGCTTAGCATTTTGAAAACTATTTTATACTAATTTGTTCTATAAACACCTGAAAACCTTTTTTGAAAAGCCTTCTTACATTTCCAGCATTTGGAAGTAATTTGTTTCTAGTCCAAAAAAATGAATGTCTGTCTCTAACAGAAAGAGCTGGATTACTGCCCAGTCCACTTCAGAAACTGGATGATGCTGACTCTTAGCATTTAAATAGTCAAGTTAAACAAGACACAGTTGGGATGATAAAAGGAGGTCTGTAAAAAGACTATTGCTCTGGCTATGTGGACTTACAACTATCAAACAATGACTAGGAAAACAGTGAAAGAGAGGAAAAAATTAACAAAAGTGCCAGTGAAAATACTAGGTTTAGGTGAATGTAGGATCACAGTATCTGTTCATATCATCCTCCCTTCTTGCCAGCCAGCTGCCAGCAGCACATTTACTCCACTTAAGCATTGATGGAGGCACAGAATGGCAAAAAAGGCATTACAAAGGAGAACAAAGGAGAGGGGAAGTACACACTAACAGTCTGTACAGAGTGTTATCCTCAAATGGGCCTATAATCTGCTGGTTTTGTATCTAAATTATATTCTATGCTATTTTGTGTGAGCCTTGTTTGCAAGCACAACTTTGCAAGCCTCTTATTAGCTGGCAAAAGGTGAAATAAGACAAAATCGTCTTCTTGTGTTCTATTAATACTAATTCTTTCCCTTTTACAAACTATAGTTTCATACATGACAACTACAGAATGGTGCACCAGAACAGAATGTGATGAAGACCTAAGAATCGTTTCAAGGAAATTCTCTGAATATGTTTATTTTTGTATGGGAAGAAGTTCATTCACAAGAGGAGACAGATGCACAGTAATGGAAGCAATATTAGAATGCCTTTTAGGTACTGGTCAACCAAATCAGTATGGCCTGAATGCTTCTAGATTTAATGAATCGGAAATGAAGCTGAAATTGGAACACACCACTGACACTGAAGAAAGAAATGTGCAAATGAACGTCACTTAGAGGATGGGAAACTCAGAAATGAAAGCATTTTAGATGTGATTAGGAAGCTATAGTAAAACATCATTCCAAGAAAAAAGTAGAAGTAGGCAAGGAGGATGCAAGCACAGAAAAAGGGAAAAGACCATAGAATATTTGGGCTAAATTCATTCTTTCTATAAATCCACAGCTTCAGTGCTATTAGTACAGAAATTATCGTTGGCTTTAAGATAGAAAACTAAAAGCACTTCAGATTTTATTTCTCTAGTTGCTGCAGTGATTTCTCCATTCATATTCTATTTAGACCTAGGGTGATAAATCTATATGAACTTGCAGAGATATAAAGAGAAATGCATAGATTTGCATGAGAAATTCAAGGTTTAAAAATGTTTTAAAGGACAGTTGAGGTTTGATTTTAAGCCAAAGGGAAGATGTGTCTACTGCTCCAAGTCAGCTCTAGTGAGGGAATTTGGAGATGAGAATAGTCTATAACTGATGAAGGATCTCTTGGTCTGCTTAGTATCCTGAAACAGACTTAGACTTGAGGTTTGTAGGTTCAGTAACTAGGGTTGAAAGCTTCTGAAATTCAATCATCATATTAGAGGCAGCTAGAACAATGTAGATTTCTATTATTTGTTAATCATCATTTACATTATATTAAGTTCCATTTAAAATAAAAAACAAAAAACACAGAAACATACAGGCTATCTATTGGTATACGCATGTAAATACATCTTTGCCTCTGGAACTCTGGCTGCTATTTCAGTATACAATAACAAATATATTACCTTTCCTATGCTAAAAAGTTCAAAAAATAAAAATCTTGAAACAAAGTTTAAACTACTGTTTAAACTTTTTTTTTTTGTAGTAATAGTGTAACAGTTGTAATAATAGCAATAAGGAATTTATTTGTGAACTATCAGGCTTTCAAGTTTTTCTGAAGCATAGAGAGAAAGGTCAAAAACTTTCAGCTCCTCAGAAATTGCATACTATGCACATCCTGCAAAAAGCAGCAGAGAGCAAAAAAGATAGGGTTGCTACTTCTTTTGTACTGATCTGACAAAAGAGCACGAGCGGTACTGCTTGTTCATTTGCTTGCTTTCTTATTTCACTGCAACAATGTAAAACCAGTACCTATAAAAAGGCCAACAAAAACCAGAAAGAACAGAGAAAATACTGGAAAACATCTCTCAGATTTTCAGTATGAATGCCTATGTTTTCATTTTCTTCCCATATGTAGGTCTGATTTATTCATTTGTGTGGTATGTTTTTTCACTTACAAAAGTAACTAGCTGACTACTTATGGTAGCAATATTATTTGATAAAACGCAAGTGTGTTTCTACTTTCCTAAAGCACACACCCTCTTTTTAATTTTTTTCACAGAAACCTTGCAGTCTGGTACCTTTTCACAATTCACCTGCCATTTTCCCCTTAACTTATCTGCTTTCAAATACACAGTCTTATTCACTTCTGTCTTGTTAGCTTTCCATCTTAATCAATTCTACTCACTCTTTTCTTTCCTAATATCAAGTACTCTTTCAGCTCAAACATCTGATTTTTTTAATTGCTAGCTTTACCTAAGTGCTATGTTGTTTCTATGAGGAAAAGGGAATAAAAGGAAACAGAAAAAAACAAACTAATGTTTTCTAAAGAATTTTGTGTTATTGCTAACAGCTTTTTTAGTTTGCTGACAAATAATTCAAAAGTATTGTTTACACTTTCAAATCCACAAAATACCTGTTAAGTGCCTAGGATAAATTAGTTCCTAGAGAAATCCAAAAGTAGAAAGCTCTAGGAAGACAGTTATTTAAAAGGACAGGTGTGTTGTCATAAATAATCTCTTGCTTTACCCAAAATTACATGTATTCCTATATTCCTACTTTTGATCCCAAACTTCTTCTTTTGCATGTTTTAGAATATTACACTGATTTACACTTACAAATTGTGCTAGCTATCCTGTTTCTCACAACAGAAATCTAAAATTTGAGAAGTTTAATTTCTACAAGTTAGAACAATTGCCCTTAACGTGAGCATTATGGTATTGCAAATTATTCATTTAAGCAGGAAAACCTGGGACCCACAGGCTAATACTTCCACAACCCTGCTGATGGGTGCTTTCCAGCTTGAAAAAATTCCGTTTCATAACTCCATTTGTTTCCTGCCATTTAGCCAACTTTCCAATTATTACATGCCTCCACGCCTTAATATTAACTTCCAGGGCAGAACACTGTAAATTATTTTCTGAAAAATCAAAGCATATGATGGCCACTGTATATCCTTTGTCTTCTTTGGCAGTGACTGCCTCAAAGAATTCCAGTGAAATACTGAAGCATGACCAGCCCTTCCTGAATCCCGTACAGCTATTCTCAGTCAAGCTGTGTTTTCTAATGTTTCCCTATCTGAACCTTAAAATTAGTTTCTGGAGATCTCCGTTACGTCTTCTGCAGTTTCCTAGCATATCTTTGTAAACAGCAGAGGAAAGTAAACTTGTGAGATCTTCTGAAACCTTTCCATTTCTAAGCATTTCTCAAAATAGGAATGCAAAAATATTAACATTTTTCCAAGATCCCCAAATACGTGCTTGTTTCATACAGCAAATCTTTCCTACCCTCACATTGCGCTACATAAATTCTTCAGAGTGCCAGGCTGTGCAGGGGAAATGAAATGGAGTGTTACAGAACTCAGACAATTTGATTGGGCTTGTATCATTTTTGATCACCTGCCCACTGATATATCTTAGCTTTTTTAATCTCAAAATTACATTCTATACCAAACTTAAAATCTATTCCGTTTTCAAACTTCAGTTTAAAAAATAAATTTTAAATCTAGACTTCATAAAAATAATTTGTACTTGTCTGATGTTCTTCCTCTGTAGACATTTTTAGCACTTCACAAACTAAAAGAGATGAGCCTTATTCCTGTTTTACCAATGAAAAATTGAAGAAAAATCATGTGCACAATGACATGTTGAATCAGGAAAAGACAAGCCAAGATGTTATGGTTCCTGCCTCCTGTATCTCATTGATTCCATACAATACCTCCCTATTGGTTTAAAAAAACCTGTCTTTAGGACAGTGTCAAAATTTTAACTAAGCTGTCATAACTATTTTTGCTCTCTTAAAACTTAGTTTAGACGTAAATAATTTCATTGCCAGGCAGTGGGTACCCCAGCACACTGCTGATAATAAAACAAAGTCCTAGTGGTATTTAATGCATTATTCAAGCAAGAACTTTGGCAGCTCACTACATACAAGTTCATTTCCTCAGTTACTACATACCTCCCCAAAACCAGTATTTTTTTGATTTGTGTAGCAACAGACAAATATGGCTAGACTGCCTTCCTCAGCTAGGAAGTTCATATTCACTGTTCCACGAGAAATTCCTAGCTCAAGTCTAGCACGATGACTACATGCAAGGCTTCACACTTTTTCATGGTTGCTTATCTATCATCTCTACCCTATAACAGAAGTGTCAATTTACTCTACTACTCTACAGCTCTGAACGATTGTGCTTTGCAGGGAATTAAAAAGAGAGCATTTCTTACAAATAAAGAATTATTAAGTGTCTTTTTTTTCCCCCTTCTTTCTTGATACCATCTCGAATGTCCAATTTTAGGTTGCTAATGAGTTAGACAGGAGTTGAGAGATGTAGATGTATAAACGGATTTATAATCCTACCACAACTGTAGCCAATGGTCATTAGGAAGAAGCTGAACTACCTGTGATGAACATAATGCATAGGAGTCAATGGTAGATGGTCTCAATGGGAGACACGACAGAAGATTTTAAATCTTTATTTAAGGCTTGTGCATACACTTTGTTTTCTGTTTTACAGGGAGAAAGTGAAGGAATTCAGATGTTGGTTAAACCTAGACTGTAGGCAGATAAAAGGCAGTCCTAAATTTTGACCCTCCAAAATGGACCATTTATATCAGCACATAAATAAATGTGCATAACTGAATTAATGACGCTTTAAATTAATCCTGCTTTCTTTGTTTGCTTTTAAAGTATTGGTTTTGTTACCCAGCATGCTGTGGATTTTTTGATTGCTGTTTCATACTTAGAAAATCAGGGAACCAAGAGTTTTTAGTTTTACTGTTTAATTTTTACTTATATCACGTCCTCATTGCTCTCTCTAGCAACAAAGCTCATCTAGGTTTAAAGTCTTTCTTAATTTTGTGACCCTGTCCAAGTAACCATCCAAAAGATAACAGCCCAGCTATGGCTTTGCATTAAAATTATGAAAAAGGGGGAATTTCAACACAAATCCAGGAGAAGCCTGCTGGTTTTAACTTTGTATCTGTTTGGAAATGAAATCTAAAGAAGAAATCAGGACATAAAGTTCATGAAAACTAAACCAAGGGAAAACGTGCTTATGAGTTTTTACAAAGTTAAGTTTCATAAAATTATACTTAAAAAAATTATCCTGTTTCTTTGTTTTAAATCAAGAGATTAAACTGTGATTGTATGCATGCTTATATCCATAACTCAGTAAAAAGGTAACAAATCACCACCGGAAATCCCAGAACAATTTATATGTAACTAGTACACATATGTATTTGCCTTCTTCCTATTTGACCTCCCACCATTGCTATCCATACCTTCATGCCATTTTACCATTATTCTTTTTTATCACTATTCTGTTCTATTCAGCTACTCTAACTTGCATGGCTTCTAGCTGTACATGCTAGTCATTCACTGGGATAAGCTAGCATGAGCCCTGCATCCTTGCGGACATCTATTAAAGATGGGCAAATCAAAGGTGAAAGAACTGACTGCAGGATACAAATGCTAAGTGAATTTTCTAGTACATAAATATTCTTACAGATTCTGTATTTATTTGGAAATTCATCATTATGGGTATATTCTTTTAGGTCAGTTAGTCCCAGAAACACAGGTCCAAAAACTTAAGAGGAGAACGGCAAAGAAAGTAGTCTGGCACCTAAAAGCGATGTTGAAGTTCATGATACGCCTCAGACACAGACACCAATTCCTCAGGCTCACTTTTTGGACCCTTCTTTTTTACCCCCACAGAGTTCCCCAGTGCAGAACTGTTAGGGCTTTGTGTACACCCAGACACCAGTAAGTGGCTTCTGAATTTAACTGAGCGGCAATATCTTGCCTCTCTGCAAGACAAAGCCTCCAGCTGAGCTCCAAGATCAAAGCACATGAGACCTGCTAACTCACAACTGCTCTATCTCCCAGCTCAGCACCAACTCCACTACCTGCCATTCACAGCCATCCTTAAAGCTCAAGACATTGGTTGCTAGTCCCTCCTCTAAATACTTGACTGTCTCAGGCAGATAAAGGAAGGCAAGTGAGGAGCCAAGAGTCATAGCTAGGCAGGCCATGGTGGCAATCTCACCAAAAATGAGCCAGGAAGTCAAGTCAGCAATTCAAAGTCAGGATCAGGTCTGGAGACAGTAACAAGATCAGTCACAGACCAGTGATCATCCAGCAGGTCCCTAGTGATGAGCCAGGTCTGAGGTTAAGCCAGTAAGTCAAGCCAGCGGATGAGGATGAGGGTGAGAGTCAGGGAGGTACAAGACAGGGAGCAAGCACGATTGCAACACTGCTGCAGGGTAGCTCAGGCAGAGGCCAAGCACAAAAGTTTCAGGTTTAAAGCCACCCCCAAGTGAAGAAGGGGGAGCCCTCACTGAGGCTCCTAAACAGCAAGCAACTCCTGGACAAAAGGTCTTAGCTGGCCTCTAACCACCAGCTGAAGGGGGTCTTGACAGCCCATTACTGCAGGCAAGCTTAACAGCCACAACCAGCAAATCCTGTGTTTGAAAAAAAAAAGGACAAGCTAGGTACTTACGTCTAGGAGACAGTTTTGGGTGGAAAATTCCTCTCACCTAAGGTTTCACATGTAAGCTCATAAGAATCATGGAAAAAGAGAACTTTGAACACAAACTTTTCTCAGTTGCTTAACTTAGGCTCTACCATTTCAGCTTGCTGGCTGTTGTGAACTCTGTTCCTGTAACACAATGATTCTTGTGAACTAATAAACCGTAAACTTCAGCATCTACGTTCAGATTCCTCTCCTGGTTCTGGCACTTAAAACTTAGCCATACCAACAGTGACTGCCTTTGTGTGAATCTAGTCCTTACTACATAAATAAACTGGAGCCACAAAAATATGCAAGTTGGTTAGTCTCTCCAACATGCACCAAAGGGGCTAGAATCTATTTAGTTAAGTAAGTCATGACAGTTTGATTCTTGTTTTCTCTAAGTTAGGATTTGATCCCAGTAGTGTAGAGATCAGATTACATTAATGAATTACAATAGTGATTTGAATTTGATAAAGTTCTATGGGATTACCATTTGATTGTTTCATTCATTGAGGTATCCCTGCTGGTCAAAACTCCTCTTTGCCTCTTCACATATTCTTTCTCATGTTCAGATATGTGCTATGAAAACAGACAAAGCTATTTCTGGCAACTACACAAGCTATGCAAGAAAAGAGTTCTGTATCACTTCCATTAAAAAACTTCCCCTTTCTTACCCATTCTGTACACGCTATGGAAGTCAATTATCAAGGTAACTCAAATCTCCCCAGATCAATGGTCTCCCTTATTGGGGCCTCTCCAGCACAGAAGTTTCCTGACCCATCTTTTTACCCTTCCTTGGAGGTCTGTAACAATTTTCTATAAATGTTTTACTACTTCTTTTAGCTACATTTTGTGTTTGTCACATTAGCTAACCCACATATGTAATTTTACTCAAAATACCACAACTTCTAACTAGATCGCCATATCACTTCCCACTTTCTGAATTTGTAAATTGTATACTCTGATATTTTAATATTAAACCATTTAACCAAGAGCCAGTCATATTTCTACTTTAAATGTTTACTGTTTTGTTCTGAAGCATCACTTCATGTTCCTCACATTTTTACATGGATTCTCTTCATAAAAGAAAGTGAATTTCCTCTCTCTAGCAATGCTTTCTATTTATATTATTCACTTCAACAAGTTAAAAAATTACTTATCCTTTAAAAGTTGGCTAATCTCTCTCCCATCTTTCACTACCTATCCTTTTGCTAAAACAACACACATAAAACTGAATACTAAAATTACAAGACTACTTCCCTGCTAATTTCTTATACAGATACGGCCTGTCAGTTCTAGATGACTTTGGATCGGCCCCAAACAAAAGAAAATATTCTGGGTAGTATAATCCTGCATGGAACAATGCGATCTGTATAAAAAATCACTTACTGAATCACCAGCACCTCTTTCCACTCCTAGGAGATCTCCCACTGAAGCAATGCCTGAATTAGTGTAGAGTGATTTGTGGCTTTCCAGCTGTCATTCATTAATTCTTAGGAAATACAATATACAATACAATAGTACTCAGCCTGAGGTTGTAGTCTGCAACGTCTTAGGAAGAGTGCAACTTGCCTGCTGAATGTTACTTAAAATTGTTTTCAAACAATAACTGTAGCCCATTTTTTCTATAACCCCTCAAACACATTTCACTCCTGATGAAATATTGTGTCGGTCGCACAGACCCATAAAGGAGGAAGGGTAAGGAATTGCGTCTGTGGAGAGTCTGGTCTATGAAACAAATTGATGAGCTGAAGACAAGGGGTTTTACTCCAGTACTTTGCCTTTCGTGTTTCTTTGGCAGAGAGGAAAGCACAGGCAAGCCTGACAGCAGGGGCTAGAAGTGACCTGGGCACTCTGATCCACTGGCTTTGGCACTTTACCATCTGGCTGACCTGTAAAAGTTGCCTTGTTTTAGAAACAGTGTTGCTTAGCTATAATGTACCGCTAGCTGCCTTGTTTCTTTGACCAGAGACAGGAGAGGATGTTGTGACGTACCAGCCCCATTTGAGGATCCAAGAGCCTGGGGACCTACCTTTACAGTGAGCCAAGGAGCTGCTTGCACAAAGCCAGTCAGAGAGACTGTGTAATGCCTGCTTCATCAAGGACTTTTGGCAAAATCTATGACAAGCTCAGCTCAGCCAAAAACACCACACCTTCAGACATGCACTGTAGCAGAACTTGAGTACCTAAGGAAGTTTTCTGGTGGGTCTCAGGCACCCCTGGCTTCCCAGAAATCTGAGAAGGCTGCACAGGGATTTTTTTTAGGTCTATTGCTCTCTTGAATTTACATGTTAATTAGCCTGAACTGCACATTAGGTACCTAAGAGCTTTTTTCCCCTTTAACTCTTACACAGTTGATTTAAGAAGTAAATAAAAAGATAGGAGCAGGAGGTAAACCTGAAACAAGAATCACTTACAACAAATACTGGGGTTAACAAAGCATAGCCAGTGTTTAGTAGGCACCATGACAGCAATTATTTTAAGGAAGGATTTGAAAAACAATGCTTCAAGTATTTTTATGGTGAACTCCTCCCATGCTCAGGGGTTTTCATGCTTTTAGCTATTACATCTGCAACTGAAGCTAACTGTGAAATTAGCAATTGATTTATCCCATGGTACATACACACACATTCGCAACAGTACAAGTGAGTAAGGGTCAATAGTGAACACTGTGAGTAAAAGTTAGAACCTTTTTTACCAGATTCTGTCATTCAGTATTTAATCAAATACCTGCAGAGATTCCCATATTGAAACATTTCCCTGTTCCTTCTTGTTGCTTGTATCACTAATACTGTTAACACACTGCTGTTATTTCTAAACAACCTACTATGAGCTCTGCCAAAATAACAAGTCAGGACAAAGGAAAGTTGACCTTAAAAATGGCTGCCTGAATTGCAAGGAAGCAAAAGATGCTATTAAGTATAAAATCGAACAATAAAGGCCTACAATTTGTAAACAGCTTTTGATTCTGTAACATTTAGTAAAAATAGGTCGACTTAGGAATGCATGTACACATTAAGATATTTTTCAAGATTGTATCTTTACCAAAACTACATTAGAACTTGTAGTCCGTTTCTTGTCTTGTGCCCTATTCTTAAAAATATATAAACACAAAGGGAAAAATATCTCTTATGGAAATTAACTGTTTCTGATTATTTAGCCACAGATTTGAAAGAAGACTAAATAGGATATAAAGTTGTTGCTACTCTTATTTAGAAGGCATAATTGATACAAACAAAAAAGCATACTGAAGGCATGTTAACAGTGATAAAATTATCTAGATCACTCTGTGTACATAATTACCAATAATTTAGATTTATCCATCTGAAATCAAGATGTAATTATGCATTATTCTATTTTATATTTAGACACCTCTGTAAAATAGTAATTTTAGTTTAGTGAACAATGAACATGCAGATGTTCCTAAGTAGAATCTGAGACATCAGAAAAAAAATATATTTTATCTTCCTCATTCATCCGAAATCAATGGAATATAATAATCTCCACTGTTAGTGATTTTGTACGGAATTGAAGGTAATAAGTAGATAAGAATTGAAATTTTCTTGCAAAAGCAACAGCAGTAATATCTGTAGACAATCTGATGTGTGAGCAATACTTTCTGAAAGTTTAGTAAGTGCCTCCTTCCTTTTCTAGTAATTTCTTTAAGGCTGAAATTTTTTAAAATTCTGCATTTGAATTAAACTAAGACTACTACTATCATATCTATAAAATGAGAACCTGAGTTACCTGCATGGCTGTGAGGATATTGGCTAACGCCTGGCCATACGTGTCATGACAGTGAACAGCAAGAGCACTCAGAGGAATTTCTTTCATAACAGCTTCCAACATTCTTTTCATACTTCCAGGAGTCCCCACACCAATTGTGTCCCCCAGAGAGATTTCATAACAGCCCATACTGTACAGCCGCTTGGATACCTGATTAGAAACAGAGAAACATGAAAAGGTTAAGATCAAAGAATATAAAATAGGGTCAAGAACATACATTAAAAAGGACACACTTCTGCACAGGTTTCAGGTTTTGACCCACCGAGGTGGACCTGTGTATCAGAAACCCTCTATTCATCCTTGAAAACTGTTACCCAAGAAGAATATCCCATAGAACCTCATATTTTAAATTTATAGTTCTGCTTCTGTACATGGAATAACCAACCAAGCCAAATCCATCAAAAAATTGCTTTTTGACTGTCCCGCAGAATCCAAATAAGCAAGATTTTACATTATGAATTAAGTTTCTGTCAAGCCCTTTCCCAACATTTTCCTCTCTCTGGGGATTTCCCAGCTGTTTGGTTTTCTCCGTGTACTTTCCAGCTTACAAGTTGTGCAGGGTAAAGACCTGCCCTTTTGTTTGCTTATTACACGGAGCCAAGCACATGGCTGAACTAGGACAATAAATAATTAACAAGAAGCCTGATTTTGCTTTCTCTTGGCACTGAAAACATCAATGAAAACTGAAGTTTTAACATGTTGTAGCTAATATGAATTTTGCTTGCTTTTCATGAAATCAAACATTAAAATACTAACAAAGCAAAACTGTAACTTAATTAACATCCTAGTCCTTAAGTTTTAAAATTTTTCTTAATACCAAACAAAATCCTATACAAATAGTTCTTAGTTTTGTAAGTAGAGCCCTAAATGTTTCTAGAATTACGTTTTTGAGTTCTTTGTACGAGTAAGAGATTTGAGATCTGGCTTCATAATATTTGTATGGAGACATACACTTGGAAGCACAAAATTAGGTTTGCACCAAAAATATTGCTTTAGAAATTGAATGTAAGATCTTTCCATCTTAGTTTTGTTGAAATTATTTGGAAGGTGTTTCACCTTATTTTCAGTTGCTGAGTACGTTTGTCCCCTTTAGCATTCCCCACTGTGTATCAGCAATCCCGAAAGGCCACTCCGCTGGAACAGAATCCCAGTCTGGAAATTAACTGTTTAGAAATGAAAAAATACAACCCTTTTCCAAGACATCTTCAGTTGCACTGCACTCTGCTGTTAAAGCAATTCCAGGACTTCATCAGTGGGATTGCTGTGAATATGTCTGAGGAAGCTGACAAAGTGCTGCACCAGCAGTCTCGGAAGTGCCGGATTAATATTGCTGTTCGCTTAATTCAAAGAACAGCTGAAAAAGAACTTCAAGTAGTCTGAATTGTTCTGCTTAAAGCTTGGAAGTGCTATGACTGTTGCAAAGGTAGTAAAATTCTTTGTGCTTTAAAGTCAAAGAGCCCCTGGTTTGCATCAACATAAATTCAATATACACTTTACGAAAGGGATATTCACCAGATTGCAAAAAAGATTCTATCTTGCAGCATATTTTTATATCATCAACACAGGGCAGGTGTTTTAACTGGACTACCGTTGTAAGGAAAAAAAGAGATCATCTGCAGTTAGTGGTAGATTACCTCTAGTTAATCCCCAAACTTCCATTTTTGTTTAAGATGAGGGCAGAAGCAGCAGACTGCATTTTTTTCTCATGTTCTTTTTCATTCATGATTCAAAGTTTTTCTAGATGAGCATTTTAGTGATGACAAAGAGACTATATAAACTGCTAGAAATCATGTTGCATTCACTTCTTTCCCATGCTCAGTCCTTAGGTCTTTCAGCTTCTGAAAATAAAGTTCTGAAAGATGAAAGAAGAGGAGGGGGAACTCTGCTAACAAGCTGAGCATCATCACTGACTTGTCACGATCTAACCTTAAAGTGACCCTTAAAAAGAGACCTATATTTAATTTCAAGAAGAATGTGCATGCTTGGAAGCTGTTTTTCATATTGGATTTTCTATCCTACCATAGTAGGAGGCAGCCCATTATAGTTTTGTAAGTTTTCAATGTGGATCTTTGGGAGGAGGGTGGGGGAGAAGAGAACACACTGTTTTGTCAGTGTAATCAGAATGTGAGTACGAGCTTGCAGCTTGGTTGATTGAACAGGGTTGTGTTCTGCACCACTGAGCAGTTTTACTATGCATGAGTCTTGCGCTACTCCCCTTGGGAGCACTGACCTGACACCAAGCATTGATCAAAATGGGAGTTGGTGACCCAACACTGCAACCCCTCAGGCATGTGAACAATCCTACTGCTGGAAATAATACTTAAAACTATACTCTTAAACTGAATACAAAAGGTCATAATCGAGTTACAGATTATTTTAAGCAAGTAACAACATAAAAACACACTGCAGCCCTAGTGCTGTAAGGGAAACTTTGTAATAATCCAACAGCATTCAAATAAGAATAGGCACATTTTCTGTAGCCTGATCAGCCTGTATGCTGGATAATACTTATATGAATTCACCGCTCTAGATTAAAAGGAAGCTAAGGAGAGAAAGAAGCAGGCAGAAAGATAAAAACAGCCAAGTATATGACTGGAAGACAATGGATAACACAACTGGCTTCGAGGATGTTATACAGTGCTTCCAACAACTTTCAAGCCTTACTTGCCTAAGGTTGAAATTCACAAACCACAGGATGATAAATGGTTAAACAGTACCTCCATTTCAAGAAAAAGCAGAGTGATAAAAAAGGACTATGCAGTTTATCTTAATAGATGAGAATTTTTTTTTTTAAATAAAGAACCATATGGATGTACCAGATGGTTTCTAGAAGTCTGAAGGCATCTGAAGTTTGCACTCACTAGGTAACTATGTGTAAAACAGTTATGTACCTAGTAAGCCAGAAATGCATGTAGTCTGGTTAATGAGCCACCTCTCCTAATTGGTTTTGCTTCAGTTGTTAAAAAAAAAAATAATTGGTCACTGTCATTGACTGCAGAAGAAACAGTCTAAACCTTTTAGTCATAGCTGCTGATTGCAATGCATAGTCAAGAGAGTCACACACTCCCATCCCCAGAAAGACGATAACCAGAGAGGCAGCTCTCTGAAAGGTTTAGCAACATGGCCAGTAATTTTGATAATCCTGATTCAGCAAAGGATGAGCGAATGTGTTTATGTAAAATCCATTAACAGCTAATCAGATGCTTCTATATAAACATCAGTGCTTGCTGAATCAGGGCCTCAATAACTTTAATGAGGCAGCTTTTATTCTTAAACACATACACAATGGTGTACAGGTAGACAAGAAGACACTTATTAGGATGAAGATGGAAAATAAAATATCTGCGTGAGTGAAAGTTTGCAGGTTTGGAGCATTAAGTAGCACTCCCACTGGCAAACTGAAAAGGAGCTCTTCTGTGCAAGGAGAGCCGTTAAAAAACAAGCAACACATGGAAAGAAGCCTGTTGGGGAACATGATATTGCAGTAAGCAATTTACCAACAGCACAGCTGAATCTGTCATCACCGCTCTAACTAAAGCTGTGTCACTTCTAACTTTCACTTCATATTAAACCCAATTAATTTAGAAATACTGAGTACTTTCCAATTTGATGAATATATGTGGCTGCTGTGGGAGAAGTATTATCACAAGTTCCATCTGGAATGTATGCTAGAAGAAGATGCAGGAGAACAGGACCTGGAAGCCACACACGCAGAACACAATATATCAGACAAATGTTGACTAGCTGCTAGTGGTTTGGAGATTCTGCTAGATCACCAAAAGCAGGTGACTAAGTGTAACAGAGAAGACAAGTCTTTCTCCAGGAGGAAGGCCAGTGTGTTCTGCCTTGTGCCTCTTGAATTCTCTCCACTTTCTCCTCTACTGCTGATTTCAGCTTTCATGCCCTCTTTGCTTTCCTGCAAAATTTAACACTTGTGTTTCATTCATCTCTTTCTCTGCTGGAAAAAAAAGGCTGGACTAAGACATCATCCTTCTTCTCCTTTATCCTAAGTGGGAAAAGGGGGTGGGGAGGGAAGGTGCAGCTTATTCCACCATAGCAGCAGAGCAAGTAGCAGGAAATCATGTTGGGGATGCGTTTTGGTTCATGTGTCAATCACATGACACTCGCCAGAAGCACAAGGTTGTAGCAGTGGCTCTAGTGGCTGACAGCACAGTATGCTTATAACAGCATAAAACGGATTTCAAAGCAGATCCCCTTTGCAAGAGGTTCTGCTGCAAATCGTCTCGTACAACATGGTCCACTGACATACGTCCTGGAGTCTATTTCCTTAAGCATTTTCTTACCTTCTCGTTGGAGGAAATAGCACATAATATTTTTCCTCATGACTGATAACAATCAAAACATACCATTTTCCTTAGATTTGACTGCATATGGTTGAGTGAGGTTATGCACCCAGTTTTAGTATTAACTATGTTTTGTGTTTGTTTTCCTTAAATTTTATCCATTAAAGATCTTTTTAGGATTAAGTAGAGAACATTACTTATAGACATTTTAAAATGTATTTTTGATTCATTAAAAAGGCATGCCAGAAGTTCACTCTTACTTCTGCCACTTTAGCTGGTATGATGTTTCCTTCATATGGGCATCCCAATGCACATGACACATACCTACAATAAAAAGAACACACAAAGATACTTCTGTTTTATGTATGCGTATCTATATCCATCCACGTTACATAAAAAAAGGTTAAATATAATTTTGAATATTTAAGCCAGTCAATGTAGAATAAATATTTAAATGAAAAGTTAAAATTACATCAGATGAAAATAGCAGGTTTATCAATTTTCTTTTTAAATCACAGAACAGAGATTTATAGCTTTATTTATGCTCAATGTATGTCACAAGCTGTAAAGGACTGGCAATGCAGCCAAGCTAACGCTACTGCAAGAGACTTGAATTTTTCTTGGTATTTTCTTCTGAAGTTGTAAGAGCCAGCTCAAGTTTTGCCTTGCCTGGCCCATACAGGGTATTCAGAGGAAGATATTATTTTCTTCCTTGTGCCAGCTATGCAGATCATAGAGAGCAACACATGGACACAAGCAACTTACAACAACCCCACCATCTCATAAATCATTAGAACTGTGGTGAATGGGGTAGCTTTCACCCTCTGTCTCTGTACTGGCATTTCTGTCCCAGTGCCCCAGAAGAATTATTGCTCCATTGGAAGCTGTAGTTTAGGTATCTCTTGGGACAAGAAGAAATTGAGAATCCAGACTGTGTCTCTCGGCAGCTATCGGCTCCATAAAACACAAAAATTGAAAGCCACAACCAAGCCTCCACAGTCTTAATGCTGTGTTAGTGTAGAATTTGGTTTAAATTTCTTTTTTTTTAATGGCAATTAAGAGCCATGAAATTCCAATTAAACTTCTAATTGTTTATCTTAAATTGATTAGGAATAGGATTAAACTAACCAGAAACAGCCATTCAAAATCAAAATAAGTGTGGCTGTAGAGAGATTTACAACAGATTCAGAGGCAGGCAGAGCCCCAGTCCCAGTGGGAGGTTGCTCAACTGCTTAATAGAAGAACAAGAGCCTTCATCGATTCCCCACCATTCCCTTTCCCTCAACACTGAAGGATATAACGTAAAATTATACACTGTATAATGCAAACGTGATTGAACAGATGCCAGTTTGTAGGTAGTCAAGGTCCATAGGGTAAAAGACTAATTGTTTCTTTGCAGTTGAAGGAGAAACCGATTGATAGAACATGAAATTAGGATGAGTAACAGGCAAAAACAAACTGGGAAAAAAATGTCAACATTTTAATATGTAGAACATATTCCATCCCTTATATGAAGGTACGGTGTTGGCACACTGGAAGTAGCAGTAAGAATGAAGAAAACCTTGTACCTAAAAAGAACTTGATTAGCCCTGACAAAGAAATGGAAATGGATTTTGTTTCCACGAAAGTGGTTGGGTCCATTACATTCTGCTCATAATTTTAGTCCAGATGCCTAGTAGGCATGATTTCAATTATCTGTATGTCATTATGAAAACCAGGTTTTTGAAACTTGGCCATAGACTTCATTAAATATCACCCCCAATTTAGATGTCACTGTTTAAGTTTCAAAGTTCTAAATTTTCTTATCTACATTAAATATAAAAAAAAGTAGCTACTGTTAACAGTTAAATACTGCCCTGCTTTTCAGTGACCCATAACTCAAAAACAATTCAGGATAGTTTCCTTAATTTTTTTCATGTATACACAGTTTTTCAAATGAAACCAAGCATGAAAAACTTCAGACCCAAAGGACTGCTTTCTACATAATACCACAGTGCCTAGAGCTAATGAATACACACTTGTACTGAAATTATTTTGCAACATCAGCCACAGCACTTACGATGAAGTGAGCAAGAACAGTACTAAATACAAAGTAAATGCAAGACATACAGTACATATGTGCACATGTTCCCTTTAATTACATATATCTTTACATGTTCCTAATGGTTACATATGTTAGATCAAGAAGACGTGCATTTGGTAGTGATAATGTGGCATGAATGACATCTGGAATGGAGTAGGGCAAACAAAAGTAAAAGCAGGCCAAAAGGTATCTAGAGAACAAGGGAATACTCCCTGTGGTTCACACCAGCGAGCAGAAACTCGCCTGAGCTCACATAATTCAGCTGGGCCTGCTGGGGTATGAAAGTATGTGGTGGCCTGAGGAATCTGCCTACTACAGTGTACAAATCTGTTTGAGATTATGAACTCTCTGCATGCTTACACCATTGTAACTAGACTGATATTTTAAACAACAAAAATATAATAGATATAATCTATTTGGGCATCCGATATTCAATATTAAACTAGAGAAAATAGGGATTACTGAAAGAACTTGAGAGGTAAAGAACTACAATAGAAATGGGACTCAGTTGATGGCAATGACAAAGAAAGTGAAATGCTTAAATGAGGCTGCAAAAGAGTAAAATGCACTCCAAACACGTATCAGAATAAGCATTTTTAATAGAGGACATAAAATATTAATTCCATTTGACATGGTATTGCTATATTCTTACTGGAAATAAGAGATAAAATTTGAGTCATCTGTAGAAAAAGTAATGCAAGCTGGAACAGATGCAGGCAAGGGCTGAGTAGAGCTAGCAGGGGTACAGAGAGCCTAGCATACGAAAGGAGAAAATATGCATGTCTGTGTGAAAGAGGGAAGACAATCACGTGTCTGGTCTGAGCATCTGCCAAGACATCTAGAGTTAAGGCAGCACTAGGTGGGATGCTTTGTAATTGTATTTGTGTGGTTCCAAATTAATAAGCTTAAGTGAGAGGAAATAGGTTTCAATGGGAAAATAGATCTGTTATCTACAGATACATTTGACTGTTACATTTTCTTTTTTATGTAGGAAATAACCCATAAGGCATTACAAGCACAAGAGAATCCAGCCAAAGCAGAGCCCGAAGGCCTCCAGCCATAACTCTCCAAAATGGGAGACAACTTTGAAGAACATGCTGAAGAACTCCTCAGAAAGAAGAAAATTAACATGACAGAGCCACAGAAAGCAACAAAAGACACAGGTTTAAAGAAGAGTCTGGTCAACTGCAGCGAACACTACTGACAAGTCAAGAAGAATGAGGACAGACTACTGTTTCTGAGATCTTGTCATCAGGGAGTTTGGTGAGAGCTATTGTAGTTGCAAGCAAGGAACAGAAGCCAAAGTGTAGGAGTTACAGGAGGGAATCACAGAAGAGGGTCTCCAGACAGTAATTATAAACAGCGCCTTCAATGAGCTTAGGAATGAAGAAGAGATAGGCGATGAGATATGATATGAAGAACCAAGTAGGGTCAAAGGTGCAATTTTTAAGAGGCAAATACTTGCTTATATGGCAGTGGGAAAGAGCCAGAGGACAGTGAGAGGTTAAGAAGAGAATAAGGGAGGGGAGAAATAAGAGGAAGAACAGAACACGAGGTCACTGGGGCAAGTGGAAGGGGTACAGATGGAAAGTAGACAAGAAACTCCTGCTGCTCTGACAGTGGAGGAGGAAGAGAAAGGATTAGGGGAGGGGAGGGAGAAGAGAGTGACAGAAGGAAGAGCATACTGTATTTTTCCTTAGGAGAAAAAGCAAGATCCTACGTGAAGAAAAGCAGCAGAGGGAAAAAGAGGGAAGAGTTTGAGCAATGAGCTACAGAGGCAACTGGGATTTAATTTGGGGATTCAATTAAGTTGGAGAATACAGCTGTTTTCTAAAAAGATGGCAGGACTGAAAGAAAAAAAGACTTTATAATGAAAAAGACTGTCTTGGTCTCAGGATATTCACCAGAGACACTCCACAGTATGAGAGCAGAAGCAAATATCTGGGAGTTCACAAAGCAGACTCTGCAATGGAAGTGTTTAATCCTAAGTATGTGCTTAAATCTTTGCTGAATCAAGGCCAGACATTTTAGTAGCTTAACTATGTCTTTAGCATGCAATCAAGAAAAGAGCCCACGAAACCAGAGGTGGAAAGAAGGACCTACAATAAGTGAACGTATCTATACTGCTGCTTTAGGAACACATGGGTAAACGCTGTTTTGCTCAGTCAGGTTCTGTGAAATCAGAATTCCTCCCTTTAATAAAAAGTGATAAAAAGAAGCTCTCTACTTGTTTCACCTGGCAGAGTTTACCCAGTCTCTTGCCTGTTCTGCAGATTTCACTGCAGGTGAGTATCATTTGGTTTTTCTCCGGAATTGTTTTCTATGCATATAAAAACAATTAAAAAAATAAACCCCAACAACTTTACTCTGTAATATTTTGGACAAAAAAGCTGAACAGCCTCTGGGGATGGGGAGGGAGAAGGAAGAGGAAGAGAGTTTTCAATTTCTTCCAGTAAGCCAAAACCAAGTTGCAATGTTCCACAAATGGTACAGACAGTATAAGGTCCCCACGATCAAGGTCACTAGGAATGGTGATAATCACCACACCAGCTCAATGACTGTGAAGTGCAGGATATAAAACCACAAACAGGGTAAATGAGCAAACTTTTCATAACCAAAGTGTGTTAAAAGGAAAATGAATCCAAGCAGAAACTGAACTCCATGTTGTAATCAGCCCTTTGTCAGCTTGTTTCAGCAAGAGTTCCAGAGCCAGATCCACAGCTGCTACCACAGCTGGAAGCACGGAGCCTCCTGAGAAGCCAGTTGCAGACTCAGATGCTGCTGTTTCCTGTTTATTATTATAGTGTAAGTTCGCATATAATTTACCATGTTCACTGCAGATGTATTTATTTTTATTGGATGTTCGTGCTAAAATGTATATGCCTATCATTTGGTGAATTCATAATATTAAGGTTGATATATTCTGTCTCTTTGCAAAGGAAGCCATTTGTTAAAAACAGGCAATCTTTACTGTAAGGAGAGGGGAAATACAAAGAAGAGAGGAGGGAAAGGAGATTCTTCCAGAAACAGAATCTCCAAGCCAAGCCCAAAATGTGTAAATAAGGCCAGGATTGTTTTTCCACATTTGATTTAAAAAAAAAAAGAAACAACCTCTCCATGTATTTAGTGCCCAGTTGCGAGTAATATATATGCTATTCAAAGTGAATCCTATAGTAATAATATGTTATTATTTTTAGAATGCCCAGAAAACACTGTTAAATTGTGAACTATGTTCTAGAAAATAACTTATTCTCTAAAAACAGAACAAAACAGTTACTATAATGAAGGGCCACTTAACCACTTAACTTTTAATAACTATATCGAATTATCCATGGAGCAATCAGTAACATACTAGCAAATGCATTGTATTGTTACCTTATGATTTCATACTAACATTTCAAGTCTGATTTTACGCTACCCTTTAAGAAGAAACAGGGATCATTTTTACTTCCCACAAGTATCCTTTTTTTTTTTAAAAAAAAGGCAGCTCTTCTGGCCTACTAATAATATTTTACCCATTTTTTTGTGCCTGCAGATAGAAAAGTTGGTATAAAGTTATTCTTAACGAAAATGTCTCCTCTTACACAGTGCAGTCATTCAGTATGATAAGAGTTAGTGCAATGGCTCCTACATCCTTTTCTTAACCTGTCCCCAGTACAGACAAATGCACCAAGTCCCCGCATCCCAGCAATCTCTGGCTTCTCAAACTTCTCCAGGGGACTGTGACCAGCTCGCCTAATACTGGGTAACCCTGTAGCTTTGTTTACCATTCGCATACTAAAATGTCTTGCTTCCAAGTCTATTAAATGTTCTTCTACATTTTGTTGTTCCCATAATCTCAACTATAGGCTCATTTATAGTGAAATGAAGGTGTTAAATTGGTTTTACTATCTAAAGAAGTGATAATGGTATAAATCACCCTATTATCAACATAATTGTGACTATGCTAAACTATACAGTGTAGTCTAAAAATGGGGGTTTAAATCAATGCGAAAAAACATGTGTACTCCAGCCCTAAATATTCCAGAGTAACAGATAATGTGAGTTCAAAGCTTCTGTCTATATTCATAAAACATATGCAGCTTTAAACTGTATTGATTTGTGCAAAACTGAATTGTTGCAGTTTATCTCATCGTACTTCTAATTAGGTACATAAAATACAGTATTGTAAGGCCATCCAAATATCTTGAATTAAGGTATTTAAGATGAACTGTAATAAAAGAAAAAAAAAGCATTATTGAACTGAATTATAAAGATCAGATTGTCTTGATAATCAGAAGTTTCAGATTCAGGATGTTTCTTCGGAATTACTTGTTATAAAGTATATTAAAATAAAACTGATGTGTTCTTCCACATTTTTTCAAAATAAATCCAAATATCACTTACACAAGATAAAGATAACTAAAATCAATTGTTTCTCTTTAAGTTTCCACTATTTTGTGTCTTACCTTGTGTATTAGCATCAAGTAAAACCTTTACTATAACATAATATAAAAGGTAATAATAATAATATTGCATAAAATCGTTTGTTTGTATCTATTTGTCATAGCAAAAAATATTGCTATATTTCAAGAATATCAACGAGTATTTGAATTCTATACCAACACAGATGTAAGCCAAATATTGATACATTTCAATATGCTTTTATGTATTGTGAACTTCACCATATAGGACTATAAACAAAGGAATTACATACACCCGTTTAGAATTAATGTGTGATTACATACGCTTTAATTTATGAAGCAGCAGCTTTGTAAGGAAATGCTTCTAGAGTTACTTTACAGCAAACATTTGCATCTGTTTTTCTAACACTGAACCTCTAAACATTTGCATACACATTCACATTTGCACATGCAAATAGTCCAAATGGCCTCAAAAGGGCTATTCACATGAAAATTTTTCAGGACTGGGACATAAATACAGCTTTTAATTGCTGGTCATGCAGAAGTGTTTTTTAGTAGAGAAAAAAAAATTACAACCTTTCAGCTCTTATATTCCCAGTGAATTTTTTTAGGACTAAGACAGTCCTATACAGAACTGAAGGTTTCAGAGGGAGATAGTCTGACTTTATTTCACTGTCACAGGACACAAAGTAGGTAGTGAAGTACCATTTGTGGAAAAGGGGGAAACCAAGTCCCTACTTCCTTACCGTTCTATTGTACTACTTGCAATTTATTTCTGTCTTTTTAAATTTTGGAATACATTAACTCGGAAGTATCTAGCTTAATCAGAATTTACTTAACATTTTCTTGATATGTACATTAAAAATACATTTAAATTAAAGCACAATCCAAGTGACTACTTGAAATTACCATTTGCCACAGTTTTTCATCAATACTGGCTGCTAGGCTTCATTTTTAATCACTGAAAAAGATGTGATGTTTTTAATAGTACCTGAATTATGCAGTAAAAGAGGCAACTCTAAAAACAGCAGTATTTTGTGTCATTTCACATGCGAAATATGTATAATAGTAATTAGCTGACCACACAGTTTATAACTGATTTGGTTCAGTGTCTTCACAGAATGTGTCCCAGATGTTATTGTAAAGTTTTAATGCATGTACAAAATAATAAAAATAAAAACTCCTTTATGACGCTAATAAATAGTCCAACTTCTAAGACCATACGCAAGATTTCAATTCTTCATAAATATTTGAAGTAATTTAGTAAACATTTAGAAAACTGTGTACTGTGCTACAGATTTAAAATGTGACAGCTGACAACACAAATTTTCTGGATGATGATCGAGTCAATGTTAGTGCAGCTGTAGCAACAGTAAGACATGCAAAAGCTTAAAGTTTAGTTTCAACTGTTTGAGTGCATTTTTCATAAGATTCAAGGATTGCCAATGATTTATGCTCACTACATAAATTCTAAATTGCCAGTAAAAATAGGAAATAAAATTTGAATGCCTTAAAATTATTTTTGGAAGTATTTTTCAACTGCACAAATAAGGAGTTAGGGCAAGGCACTAAATTATCCATTTCCTGCAAATAAATAACACTTTAAACAATAATAGTGCTTTAGAAAGGAAACAATCTCTGTACTGAAATTAATATAAATACAATTTATGCATATTAATATTTTTATTACCTAAGTAATTCAAGCAAAATATTTAGCCTACAAAATTCATATGAGAAGCCAAAATGTGTAGTCCTGGGAGCTTGCTTGAGCAAAGGCTGCAGGTTTTGGCAGGTGATTAAAAACGAAACATTGATTCTCTGTGCACAGAGTACAAGTCTTTGTCCATATAGTCCACAGCTTCATTTTGTGTTACCTTGCAGCATAAAGCCTATTAATAAATTTCTTATATCTATTGTAATTTACATAAATTACAAGGTGCTAATCCTTAGCCTACGCACAGGTAGGATGGGATTCATCTGTTCTAACTTCTGATATCAAAGATAATCATCTACAGCCTATGCCTTAGATAGTCATCTATAGGATGACTAGCATAGAACAGGACCCAAGCTCCTTTGCAAGCAAAAGGATGGATCATCCGGATAGTGGTTCATCTTATCCTAAGGCAGGTCCTTTAAAAAGCACATACGATAAAACATAGCCTGAAGGCTGCCTACTTCCCGCTAGTAACTACAAGCAGATTTAGGATGACAAGCTCAGACTTGTTGTGTGGTCGTGCTCAGATTTGCCTCATGTTACAACAATAGTTGTAAACAATATATAATTATTTTCGGTAAATAGAAGCCACACAACAAAATAAAACCTGAAACTAGTCTTCTCCTTGAAATTAAATAACAACCAGTCAAACCATGAGCACCAATTCTAAATATTGAATGTCAACTGATGAATTATGTAACATCCCATCCTTTTGTTTCCAAAATGCTGAGTTTGAGGTCATTCAACAGAAACTCCCAAATTTCAGTTTCTGAAACTGTCAGTTTCTGGCCCTGCTTGACTTGTCTATGTGATACTTACAGATCAGGATATAAAACATAAAGAACACAGCATAAAGAACAACTTGCCACAAAGCCTTGACTGTCTCAGCATTTAGACAATTTTGCATGGAACTGGGATACAAAAATGCCATTTATTTTATCTGTCACTAAAAGCGGCTTCTTTAGTAGCAACTAAATATGGGATCAAAAATCAAGATCATAAATCACAGGCTTTAATAGCTAATTCTTTTTTGATTGTTTTATGTCTAGGAAAAAGTCACTGTGATTGCACTGAATACTTCTATGAAATCTCTGTTTAAGTTTTACTTTCTGATTATCTTTTCCACACCTTTTTTCATTGAGGAAGAGAAGCCCTCTGTTTTATATCATTAAATAAAATGTAAAACTCCACAAGTCTTCTAAATGTACCACAATATTTGGGAACTAATGAACTACTTCCACTCAAGTCCTAATGAATTCCCTGTAGTAGTGCAGGCTTTTGTTGGGTGTTAGTACCAGAGAAAATTATGGTTTAGTCTCCTAGAATTAAGTTGGAAATGACAGTCTGCTTCCATAACCTTCGCCCTCACAAGCAGCTGAAATGTTGTAACCAGATTTGTTTACTTCCTGGATTTAGCATTCAAAACTGATGCTCCTTCTTTATGGGTATTTTTTTAATTTTTTAACTAACTAAAACTTTTAAGACCACCTTCTAGAGCTTTGTTCAAGTGCTAAGAGATCTACCATTAAAAAAAAGTCCTTCTGAATTCTGCATTTCTATGTTCATGCTCCTGCTATTATTCTTCTGGTCTTCAGAATTCTACTCAACAAAAGACAGCACACTGGAGCTTAAAAGAAAGTACTGAGGTAGATGGACACTAAACAATCCTAGTTTTTTTTACTTCTGAGCAATCATTCTGTCTCAATACTTCCTCCAGATTCCTGTAACTCTGCAACCCATGCAGAGTGCATCTGAATGAGTATGAACATGCAGGAGCAAGACTCAATGTATCACAATACTTCGTAATTATTCTCTTGAAAACATATTTGTCTAGACTCTGATCCATAGCAACATTTTATTTCTCATTAATTACTATTTTGCCACCTCAAAATCTCCGTGGGAGGTATTTTTTAGAAGTGCACTCAAAGTCCAAACGGATTGTGTTAACCAGTTCTCTTCTAACTCACTAGCATGCTCAAAACTTTCTTTTCAATATTTTCATATACTGAAATCCATGTTCAATGGATGTTTTAGATACTCCGAATTATTACCTCAGTTAGGTATTTTTGTTATGAAATAAGGCCCCATATTCTGCAATTTAGATTCTCAGCAGATTTTTAGCAGATTAGCTACTTTATTATTGAGTTATATTAGATCTCCCTGGAAAAATACCAGACGATCCTCTCCTAAAATTCCAGCATCTTATCTCCTGATGCCTCAACCTCTGTTTTTCACTGGATAAATTAGTTCCCAAGCTAATATCCTGTGATGAAGACAGCTGTAACATAAACATAAATGTAGTTTCTCTTCAATATACTTATCCTCTCTAATCGCATTCTTTACTTGGTTATAATCCCACAAATCGAATGATTCTGCCAATGGCTTCCTACTTCTGAATGATGTACTTTTCTTAGACCTGTAAGCCTAAGGAAGAAAGCTATAGCGGGAGTGAACTTACATCACTTTCATTCATGACTTCGAATCTGTTCACTTTGTAGCATCTCTGATATTAAGCAGGCCACTGTTGAAGCGTTGTGTAACACATTGCACCTGGCATGACAGACTCAATAAAATTGTCCTGCATGTACTGTGTGAAGTTTGCCTAGGTTTGCATAGGGAAGTGAAATTACAGATCTTTGTACTGGATACACAATGTAAGCACTTTTAAAACATAATCCGATTGTATTTTCTCTGAGTTCAATTATCTCATTTCTCTTCATCTCTGTACTGCCATTTTTTCTGTTTGCTTCATTACCTGGTTCTTGATACCCCTCTCTTTGTATCTCCTTGCTTTGTTTTCCTTCTTTTTATTCTTAATTATTACAAAACTCCTTTTTTTTTTGTGCTCTGCTTCTGTTTGACCCTTTTCTGCCTCTTACTTCTTCCTCTCTGTACATGCCTTCTCATCCTGCTGCTTTCTCATTTTTTTCTGCTGTGTGCAGAAGAAAAACTGCCACACACAGTACATCAGATACTAGACAATAAATGTATGGGAATGTTGTAGAATCCTATCAAGGGAGTCATTTTCATCACATCACTGTATCGGTGCCAGAATAACTGCTACTGGTGTATTACAAATGCCTTAGACATACAATCTGTGGAAAAAAAAAGCAGCAGGTTGCCACTTTCTTAAACATGTGAAAACTAGTGCGCAGAAGGTAAGTTAACATTTTAAGCTCCAACGTCAATCTAGAGTACACCACAGGGGCTTCTTCATCACCTGCAGTTTACGTCTTCTGGACGGGTTGTAAAGTCCATTTGTTGACACCCACAGCTATCCAAAAACATATACAATGCATAAGCTTTGAGGATCCCCTTGATGTTTGGTTGCCTCTATTGTGCCATTTGGTTGAATTTTGTTAGTGAAATACAGGAATATGAAACTGAAAATATTGCCTAGACATCTGAGAAAATCAGAAAACAAAAGTTTTGTGTAAACATGTTCACCAGTGCCTAACATTTGTTGCCATACACATGCTGTCTTTTCTGAATTGACTGTTTATTCCCTTATTCGCACCTATCTGGGACCTAAAATTCAGGCATCCCTGAGCTCAGACCTCCTGGAGAACTCAAATTGCTAGTTATGTTCTCAGCTCAGAATTTAGTTCCAGAAATATGTGGCAAACAGTGGTGGTAAAGACCTTTTAAACAAACAGACCTCTTATAAGAGAAGTTGCTCAGGAAGGCAAACCCTGACCCTACCTGACAGATTAGCAGCTAGGCAGAGTATTTAAATTCTGGTACAAGTTACTGTTTCTTAATACAGTTAAAGTTCTTACTTCTCTATTCAATGATTTTTGATCTGAAACATATAAATAGGCTAGGTTACAAGGACCCAAGCTATCTTTGGTTGGATGTGTGTGTGTTAAAATCCTTGGGTTGGACAAGATGACCTCCAGAGGTCCCTCTCAACCTAAACCATTCTGTTATTCTGTGATCCTCCGAGGCTGAGGTGTAACTAGAAGTCTAGTTCTTCTCAAAGCAAATGCTCAAACTACCACACTACTGTGCAAAAAGTGAGCAGTAGCATTACCTCATCACTATTTCTGGAGGATAGAGAGATCCTAGTATCTATTCCCAGATTTTCAAGCACTTAGTCTCTGAGGTATCTACCTCTATCTATTTTCAAGTCTACTTATTTTCTGAGCATGATGTAGTTTGTATTACTAGTAATCCTCAATGAATCTCACTGTTGAGTTTCTCCTTGAACCTACGTAAGCCTTTTTGCATTCACAAGGACTTTCGCAAATAATCTTAGATAAGTAGCTCTGTGTAATGCAAAAGAAAATGGAAATGAAAAAGAAAGACTGTTCAAGGGCAAGTATCATTCAGGATTATTTCAAGTTTAAAAGAAGGTACTCTAGAGAAAGATAAATACTGGACAATTCCAGAGTTTCATGCACGAGAGACTCCAAGCACTTCAATGCCTGGAGTTTTCAGAATAACTTATATCGAGAATACTTTTTTTCTTAGGAGTAAATTTGTTCTATCACTTTTATACCTTGATTCGACAGTGTATGAAGTGATATATTATCAATGCTACAATAATATAAAAGTATGCAGGGTATTTTTTAAGGTGCAGACAACAGTGTTATGAGTTCTGAGCAGCACAAAATAAATTTTATTCGGTCATCTGTGATGATAAAAATGAATTTGTATAATAAAATGGGTATGTTTATACACACGGCTTATTTTTTTTCAATTTCCAGAGAAAACTAGTCACTATTAGCAGTTAAAAAATGTAGAGCAAAATTACTAAATATATTCAATCTTTAAAAAAAAAAAAATCAAAATAAAGACTATTATTTCAATTCATCTAAAATGTAAAAATTTGGTAGTATACTTTTCTACTGGTACAAAAAAAAACCCTGTAACAGCAACTCCAATAACTCTGTATTACTTAAGAATCTTTATATTTACCCACGCACTGGAATATTCATATTCCTTGCAGATTTAGCAACTTCTTCAAATTTTTCTATGCTTTCTTCAATTGAACAATTAATATTCATTTTGCTAAATGATTCAGATGCTGCACCAAATACTGAGACTTCTGTAGCCCCTGCTGCAATCTGAAAAATACATTTCAAAAAAACAGAATCATAAGACTGTATTAAAAGATTAGATTAAGCATTTAATTCTGTACAACAATCTAGAATTTTAAAGTACTTTATATCATCCATATCTAAAACATAATTTTCATTCCAATTTTTTTTAAATCTATTGAGTAAAAACAGATTGAATCAAACTTTGAGTTTGTTCACTATGGCATATTTCCTTCCTCTTCTAAGCAATTAGGTAAACATATTTTTAAAGTGATAAATGATAAAGGTATTAAGATGTAGGAAATCATATGAGCCAACTATGAAAATAACAATGATCGATACTTTTATTCATTTTTCAGAAAAGGAAAAGATCATATAACAACGCTGAAATATCCATCCGCTGTACAAAGCCTATTCCTCATGAATGCCAGGAAGTCATTCTCATGTTTAGGAAAGCTCTGTGCCTGCATGTGCCTGGAGCAGCAACAAAAACCAACAGGAATTTCCTTGTTAGAGCCAACTCTAGGACTGGTCTTGGTGTCGTAGTCAACAGGGATAATATGGAAAATGTGTACATCAGAGTCTGCTGAGAAAAAGTCTCAGAGCAAATACCAGTCTAGAAAATGCGTAAATGTGGCGACTTCACTGAAGGGGCAACTAGCCTGAGCTTGTACTCAGTACCTCAGTACTCAGTAAATCAACTAACATGAGGCAAACTAGAATGCTGAAAGCCAAATGATAGAAGAAGAAAACATTTAACCTTAGGAGAATAGCTAATTAATTAATTCTCACTTTCCAGTGAGGTTAATACTCTTGTTCTATGAAAAAGAATGAAGCCTTTCCTCTTCTCTCTGCTTCTGCAGGATAATGTCTAAGCTTCAGCAACCCTTACAGGAACAAATATCCTTTCAAATAGAGGGAAGAAAAAAAAAATAGCAGCAAGAAAGAACTCAGCAATAACCTACAACTATTTTTGAATTGTTTTCCTTTAATTATATCACTAAATACGGTATAGAGATATAGCAGATTTAATTAAACTCATACAAGCTACCATTGCAGACAAATTTGTGCTACTGTAAATCTGACTATTGATAGTTAACACGCTTATGTGCAGGATTCTGTTTTAACAGGGATTTCAGATGCAGTATAGAAACTGAATCATAGACTACACCACAAATGTCCATCAAGCAGTATGCTTTCCAAATACAGCTTGTCCTATATCAAGACAAAAGCACAGAAGCATGAAAAATTTTCAGAAAACAAAAAAGTGTAAAGATTTGACTATCAATGTGTATGTTTTAAGAAGACTGAACTGGTCCATTTTCACAATTCCAAACACTTCGAGTCTATAATTTTGAATATTTATTGTGTATGAACTAAAAAAATTTAAACTTTCGAACTCTGCCAAAATGAAATGCAGAATTTAAGAAATCTAATACATTCCTATAAAGCATTTTCATTTAATTGACTCTTTCCTCATTCTTCTTCACTACTTTCCAACAAGAAGACACTATTCAGAAACTTTTCTAGGGCCAACGAGTCAAAGAAGGAGAAGGAATTGTCTTTCTCTTTATACACAAGGATCATTTATAGGAACTTGCAAAGCCTGTTTGATCAATACTTTCATTAAAATACAAATATATAGAGCTTAACATCACTCTGTGAATTTGCCCATTTTTCACAATGAAAACTGAGAGTTTTTAATTAGCTCTAACAGGACAGGTTATATGACATTAAATAGTTTGTGGTACTGAACTGAAAGTGTCTGAAACATGAAAGAGTAATTGTGGACATCTTCTATGAAGACACTTACAGCAGAATGAAAACCTTGAAGATTAGGGGTGAGAACAGGATATTGGACTCCAGGATGCCGCTCAATGCCCCTCATTACTTCTTTGTGATCTGCCATCTGAAATACATAAATAATTTGTATTGATCATCAGTTACTTTCTGATTTTATATAGCTAAGCAGAAATTGTCTTAGACTGTGTTTTTGCCTTCATTAGGTATAGAGTTCATACAAAAAGTGTAACAACAAAGAGGTTAAACTGATATTGTACAAGCACTCTTTTTTTGGATTTCTTAACTTTTGAGTATTTGAGTTGCAAGCTTTCCAGTTCTATACGAATATAGAATTGGGGCTAAGATTTCTATGGTGTTTCTTTTTGTGTGTATCTGTAAAAACATAAATTGCATCATAAATTGACAGACTTTTGATCATGCTGATCATCACCTGTTATTGCAACTTTAAACTTACCTCAATGGACTCAATAGGTGGAATTAACAGAATAACTGACATTATAAAACCATCTGAATCTTGAAAACTTCAGCACTCTCATAAATGCAACTTCACAATCTTAAGCATAAGTGCACCTGAATTACTCAACACTGTAATCAGCATATTTGAAAAGACTGATCACAAGTCTATCCTTAAAAATATAGCAAAATCCAGTTCTCTGCATAGTGTAACATTTTAATATACTTAGAATTTTCTTTCAAAAGAAGAAAATACTTCTTTATTATAGCAAAGGTCAAAGGCCATTACTTTATTCAAGCATTTCTTTTCCTTATCTCCTCTCACAAAAGAAACTGCTTTTTTAAGATATTCTTACACTTTTCTTACTCAAGATTAAATACACTCCATGTACTAATCAAGAAGATGAATCTAAGACTTTCATGTAATAAACTGTAGATTATTTAGACAAGCACATTTTCTTGAAAGAAGTGGAGGAAAAATGAGTTTATTTTTTAATGGTGTGCATGCCTGAAAACAATACCGTTAATAAAATATATCCCTCATATTTCATGCCTTACAGATTTTGAGTTTTAAGAAATGAATAGTGTATTTTAAATGCTTTTTAAATCAGCTCACATAAAAGCAAATCTTCCAAGCAAACAATATTAAATTGGATTTCTGATTCTTTCCACACTGATGAAAAGTCATTTGAGGAGTACTGTATGAAAAGATATATGAACTACAAAGCTTTCGTTACTCCTTATTTTCAACAGATTGATAGCTTTGCAGTACCACAATTCTAAATATGTGATATTAAATTATACCAGATTATTAAGTAACAATACTACTGGCAACCTGGAATCTTCCTGGCACTGGTTTCCTACTATGAAAATGAATGGATTAAAAATATCAGAAAAATGCATGTATGCCTTCTCAAATGTGAGCCCAACATGTATCTATAAGGAAGTGGATATATGATACGAAAAGTGCCTTATAGCCAGACACAACTCATTTCTCATCAGGAAACAAGCAATGGCGCAAAGCAATTTTTTCTAATTGCTTCTACACAAACTAAATCAGTGTGATCACCTAACGTATCTGATAACCTCACAAAAAAACATTTAGTAGTGCCTTAGCTTTTTAAGAACAACTTTTCATTCCTTAATTTAATATAAATAGTATCTACATTTCTCAGGGCAAGGAAGAATTTTTGAAACCAAATGATTAATTGAATGGCAAATGCTGGAACTAATTCCACACTTTAAAATTATAGCCTGACTTAAAATATACTAGAAAACCAAAATGACACTTTTTCAACCAGTAAAAAGCTGCCAGGTCCAAATAATATTATATGTATTACATTTGTCCCATTACTATTTTTTCTGTAAGTAAAATCCCATTTTAACACATATTGCCTGTTATAAGATTCTAAATTGTAATAAAATATTTCTTTTCCAAATTTCTTTAAAAATAAGCTTTCTAATGGTAGGTATTTATAATTTTTGGCCGTTTAGGTTATAGGTGTGGGATCCTGTTTTATATGGCACCTCGCTACTGTGGAACTTTTTCTTTTAGCTTTTTTCAGTAAAAAAATCTCTGCCAAAAACAACAGTGGATGGGAAACCATAAAAGAGCTTTAAAATACTAAAAAAAGAAGTAAGTGAATGAGTGATCTAAACATAACCATGAATTCTATTCCCATGACCTATGAAAAGAAAAAAGAAAGGAGCAAAGAAAAGACAAAGTCAAGACTGCACTCTCTATCAAAGCAATACAATCTTATCTTTTAAATAAAAAACATTTTAAACACAAATTAAGCCATTAAAGTATTCAGACATGAATTTAAGATAAGAAGGGATTGTTCATTTTTTCCAAAACTGACAAACCTGTGCTAAATTTGGTACTCCTAATAGCTCACTGGGAAAGTAAATAATTAAACAAGAAAGGAAGAAACCCACCTTTGTTTTAGACTTTTCCTTCTAATGTTTAAAAACTCCTACATTATTCCCTGTTGCTGTAACTGCCAAAGTTTGATGGCACTTGGAAAAACTTAGCCTAGCCGCTTTTAATGGACACAATCTGAAAACTCATTGCCCCTGCATTGACACCAAAGAAATTCTGCATTGTCGCTGTTCTCTTCCCCTTTCCTATTATCCTTCCTTTAGGCCCTTCCCTGGTAATACCGGGAACACTGAAATAAATCAAAGGAGCCCCTTAGAGAGTGCTGTACAGCCAGTTTGCTCTGCTAACTCATGAATAAGAAACAGTATGATCATACCATGTTTTTCTCAGAGGAAAGCCTGGAATACAGTCCAGGCCCAGGATGTATTCTCAGTTTTAAAAGGACAAACTTTATATACATTTTGACAGAAGATGTGCAACAAACAATGTTGAAAATTGCAGTATTTTCTCAAATCAATTAATTTCATGTTTTATGTTGTAAATAACTTGTGTGGTCCTTACTAAACATATAAGTACTCAAATGCTTCTGTGGAAACAAGTGCATAATTTCTTGAAAATTAGTTTAAATTATATAGACAAGTATTGACTTATTTCCTTACTTGCAGGGAATGACTAAGTTTGCACAAACAGGAGCTACATAGTATACTTCAGGACCAAGCCTGAATTTGCAGTGTTAAATCTCAAATGAAAACCTGGCACTCCTAATGCCAATGTAGTTTTGCTGCTGAGTTCAGAAAGGCTGGAATTTCTGTTGAATTGTACCAAATGTAAAAATTAATTTTGGAAAAATAATAAGCAAATTATTATGATTCATCAAAACTCAGTATGGCTGCTGATAGAGTGCTAGATCTGCAAAATAAGTAACATGCCTAACTACTACTACATAGACAAAAGTGCCAAATTTAGATAGTCTAAACACACATCCAAATGTGGAAAAAGAAATTTCATTTAGGCGAAAAGAAAAAAAAGTACGCTACCTTTCTTTTTTACATCAATGACTCTTAGTTCTCAGAAGAGTAGAAAAGAGGTAGGAACAACATTAAATTATATTAATAATGTGTCACCATCCCTATTCTTCAGTTCTGATCTGATCTGAATTCTCTCAGTGCCAGGAGGCACACAAGGCGCGAACATCGTTCTTCCACTTCAATCGGTCTGCAGCTGCGTGCTCTGGAGTCCAAGGGCCACAGCGCAGTCTTCTGTTGGTTTTTTCCTCAGGACATGACCGATCCAGTTCCATCTCCTCCTCCTCACTTCATTACTGATTTTCTCCATCTCCGCCATTTCGGGTTTTTTTGAAAGTTGATGCTCGTCGTTTCTGCAACTTTTTATTTTTTTTCCGGGAGGAGGTAGTTGGCCTCCTGCCCAATCCCCATGACTTGGAGGGCCAGTGGTTTTTCTGTCAGGGTGGCCTTCCCTTAGGCTGCGTTGGTTCGGGGCACCTTCTTCAATTTTATCCGGTGCACCCTCCAGAGAGGGATCCCCTATCCACCACCCAGGGGACGCGCCTTCTAGCCATGCAGCCCCAGCCGAAGGCTATTCTTCAGTTACAACTGAATATTTACATAAATAAAGAGCAAAATAAAATGCACAAGTACTTTCTTTGTCTCCATTCCACAGTACAATGGTAACACTGATTGTAAAGAATTTTCTCGATATTATTAACTGCAGAAAGTCACTGTCTCTTTGTGAGCAAATTCAAAATCAGGATAGAACTGCAACATCTCTCCTTAACTAGAATCCTTAACATGTAAGTGTGTGTGTGTGTGTGTGTGTGTGTGTGTGCATGTCTGTAAGGGTAGTGTTTGGAAAAGGGGGACTGCATGGTGGATAGATACACAGAAATGTACCAAGTGCAGCAGATAAAAAATGGTGTTTGGCTTCAGGGAAGAGTCAAGTTTCCATGACAGTCCAACAACCCCTAGGGCTGGGGAGTCTCCTCTCCCGGTTTGGTGCTAGGGAGCTCTATAGAGAAGTTTCCGCAGGTTGCACAAGCCCTGTGCACCTAGGTTTTCCTTCTCTGACTCTAGGTCTCTGAACTGACATTGCTTCCACAGGAAGTGCCCTCCACCATGACTGTTCCCCAGAGATCAGCCCCACTGCTGTTCATCTCAATATTCAAACTTAGTACTCTGCATCCCAACAGCTTCATATTCTCAAATCTTTATCACTATGTCTACGCTCAGCATCCTATATCCCAGCTGTCCTTTACTCAGAGGGTTGATACATCATCCCCACTCAGCATCCTGTGACCCAATTCTCTCACTCCCCATTTACTGCTGTCCCTTGCACATACGTACTCATACAAATTCCTACCCTCATGCTGCAAAGGGGAAATAGGGAATCACCCACTAAATTATTTATGTTTGGAGAGCGATGACAATATTTAAGATTTCTCACACCCTATGTAGTAACCATGGCAAACTGTACTCCTAGCATTTCTGTTGATCAGGGCCTGGAGTGGTCCCCTTCTTAGAGTTTAGCTGCCTGCACTCAAGGCCAGCTCACTGATAAGAAGACAGCAACCTGAGAAGCCTCAATCAGCCTTGGAGCTCATCAATAAAAGCTGGAAAGCAGATTGGCAGAGGCTCCACCAAACGGCTGTTAAGAAGTCTTAATGTGGCCTACCCTCCCTTTTCACTCAGAAGAAACTTTTAAGCTGAGACACTCTCATGCTTCCTCCTTGCCTGAGACACAGCGCAGCTGCACAGCAGCAGCCAAGCCCATGCTTGGCCGGGTACCTTACTGACTGGATCCTGACTACCTCTCGCAGAGTTGACTCCCCGGCTGCATCACTGCAGACTGACCTGAGTATGTGTACTCTTGGCTGCCCTGGCTACCCTCACCAGCCGTGCTCTGCTCTCACAGACTGTTGGACTGCCCTTTGGTCAACAAGGCTACAACCTCTGCTCCCCATGTTATCGTGCTTGGCTTCCAGTTCCCCTTCCCTTCTGGAGCAACCACTCCCTAACTCAGCAGAGTTAGGGATGTAACCAGCTTTCCGCACAGCTTGCTGGCTTTCTTCAATTTTGCCTCCTTTTTAATAATTAGCCCAACTTCAGCTGAGCTGAATAAAAGCATAAAACTTGAAAACTGTGTAATGGTGTCTGACAACAGCATCTGATTTTACAAATAAACAACATATTATTTCTGTTCAATTTTCTTATCTAATTACACAGGCTATACTACTGGAAAATTCCACTGCATGGAATGGCATTTAAATTGAAATAGTTCTGAATGGTGATGATTTTACATACCTGAGGCACCCATTTGGATGAAACGAAACTGGTCACTTCTATTGCAGGCAGGCCTGTTCTGGAAAGCCGGTTGATTAACTCAATTTTGATATCAGTTGGGACTATCACCTGCGGACATGGAGATATACTAAAGTATTTCATGTGGTAAGAAACTTCTGTAAGCGAAATGTTCTTAGCACATAATCAATTCTTATTTTTTTTTAAAAATGAACTATACTCATACATTATACCATAACTATACTGTTTCATGACAGTAGGAAGCTACTGCACAAGGAAAGCACTAGGCAGTATACATGATCCTACTCCATTTTTTGTCTGCCACAAAAGAATGAGGAAGCACCTCCGTGTAATTTGTTATAGATCTAGCACCACTAATTGTTAGTAACCAAACACCAACCTAGCAAAGTAGTGACAAAGGAAATAGTAACACAGAATAGTCCAACCAGAGAAAAATGAAAAAAAAAGCTCCACAGCTGAGGCAGAGTAATTCTCCTATTCTGTTTACACTATTAACACCTTTGATATCAGTAACAACGATATACATAAGCTTATCCTCCTGTTTGTGGAAAGAGATGATTGTTTTGATACATGTACCCTATTTTACATAGTCTCTTTCAATCTTCTTCCATGCTTCCCTGCCAACTCTTCAGGGAAATATTATCAAAAGAATGGGTTTTTTTTCTTTCCATGCCTGTTCAGCAGGAAATGTGACAAAACCTATTGTACTATTCCTACTATAGTAGCACATGTAGCACAAACGCATATTATGAAGATAGCCAGTGTTTCATGGCATTTACCAGTTATGTCATGACAGAATGTGATTGATTGACAAGACAAATACCAGAGAGAAAAATGGCAGTAGAGTAAGAGAAAGGCTAGTTAACCAAGTATAGCAAGAAATTATATGATTTAACATCTGGCTAAATAGCAATATACCTTTATTCTAATAGACAAGACAGTTACTAACACACAAATCAATAAATATATTTATAATACAAAATGGAAGAAACACAATTAGCAGGATATGTGTATTTTACACAATGAAAATAATGCTGATATCCACATCAAAATACACTCCCAAAAAAGAGAAAAATTACCTTTTCATTTTGTAATCCATCTCTTGGCCCAACTTCTACAATCTTTACGTATTCAGGCAGTCCAGATGCTTGAGATTCCTGAAATACAAATCAATACTGAAACACAAAACAATGAAGATCACTAAGATCAAAGGTACACCTTGTACTTGTCCTCTCATATGATTCTGGGTATAAAGTCATATTCTCAACAGTAACTTTGCTCACAGCCTTTAAAAATCTGTGAGAACATGCTCCATACCTTGAGTTAGGGAATAAAAGTTAAAAGCAGAAGTTATCTGCATGCATGTTCCACTGCTCCTCTGAGGCCACAAATGTTTATTATAAAAATGTACATAAAACCATAAATGAACATTGTGTTTTACAGAGTGAGAAATATTCCCATTTCAAAAAGCTTCCCAAAGAACAATCTAGTTCTCCAAACTTCTAACTGAATGTTCTCAATTTAACTGAACAGTTACTTCTCTCTAAATGTTTGCAAGACCAGGCTATAAATCTGAGAAGAACAGAGCAGTCAAGAAATGTTGAAGAGATTATTAATGAAAGATGAAAGTAATTCCTCTTCCCGAAGATGAAGGTTTTAAAGAAGGATTTAAAGGAGAACAAGGAAGGCCCCCGGTAGACAAGAAGAAGAATTTTCCAGGTGTAAGGGAAGATCTGGAAAGGCAGGAGGCTGACAGTGAAAGGAGGGAAGGAAGGCAGCAGTAAGGTCAAAGGGCTAAGGAGAGCATGGGGAGTTGGAGGGGGAGGAATGAGAAACAAGATCAGAAAAGCAGGTGAAGGGAAATGAAACTTCCTTTTTTATTATTTAGCTGCTCTGTTATCGAATCAAGTTGACAGGTGTGGCGGTTAACATAACCTGGGCCTTTAAGTCCTGAAGCAGTTCAGAGCAGTTGCTCAGACTGACCCCCAAAAAGCTGTGTGTCTTTAAAAAACAGATCAAATGGCCGACTTGGGGCACGCTGCCAGCACCTGTATGAGCAGACAGGAGGGATGCAGGCAGCCCCACCAGGAGCTCTGGTGACGCCGTTTTCTGTATTGCACTGAATACAGAATCCAACCCAGTGTCTCTGTTCCGGTGTTGAAAGCCTGTGCTGGGATTAGCATGAGCTGCCTGCGGGACGGCGGCTGCCGCTACACCCACCACCTCCCCTGAGAGTTAAACGCCACGGGAAGGGTGACACTGTCAGCCCAGCGGGACGGCTCCCGCCCGCGGGAGTCGCAGCTCACCCAGAGACCAGAAATCACTTCTGCAGTGCATAAATATGGCCACTAATCTCACATCATCCACAACCGGATGAAAAAACCATTTTTCATCCCTCCCTGGCTAGTATCATCAAGGTTGTTTCAACCAAACAGCCGCTAATTTCGCCTCATGGTAACGGAAAACGAGCATTCCTACAGCACCTTTGGTTTCTCCCTGCATTCTCGGTGCCCATGGATAAAAGTAAGTAAGTTCTCTGCAACAACAGCTGCAACACTAGCCAAAATACAATAAACATATTTCAGAGCATTTACTGTGTATTTATCTGAGCCCAGTAAAAAGAATGGGAAACAGCTGTATAGTATCTATTTGATCACGTGGAACATCTGGTAAGTTAAAACTCTGTCAGGCTGTGCTAAGCCCACACTCGCTGACAGTATAAACGTACTTAAATGCGAAGGTAAAACCTTCACATCTGCTGCATATTGTTTCTCTTTTTTTAAGTTATTTTCACAAATATGGCACCGCTTCAGCACTACGGGCATAAATCTGGGTTATTTCATGATTATCAGATCCTTCTTGTTACAAGACAAATGCTGCAGCTGCGCTATGAGTAAAGCTGTGACAGGAAAAAAAAGAAAGAGCTAAAATAGATTATGTGAACCAAAGCTTAATTTAGAGCATGAAAAATGTCCATAAAACTTTGGTGGCAAAAATGTTCAATTTCTGGGCCAAAGCCTGTAAATCCTATTCAGTTCCTACTGTGGTAAAACTTTTGCTGAAATCAAAGAGCCGTACCTGTCTTTACAGAGCATTTCACACAGCTACAGCACGTGCAGTAGCCATTCACACAGCCATTCAGGGGATGTTTGCAGCCCTTGGGTTTCGTAGGGGACAGAAGTTTGGAATGGACATTGCAAAAGGCACTCAAGTATTGATTTTTATTCTCCATCTGTGATATTAGAGGCATATAATCTCTTTGAGCCCTAATCCAGGTCTCTCATACCCTGATTTTCTGTATGGCCTGACTGTCCGCTAGTCAGTCTCAACTTCATTTCACTGTTCTTGAACGTGACACTGAGAACCATGTATGGGATGATTCCCACAAGGGCCACACAGTGGAAATTTAAGGCAGTACTACAGACAAATCCTTACATTCTTTGAGCTGATGAACAGCTTTGAGTAAACATCTTGGTTCTTAATCCAGAAGAGTCTTGCTTTGCACTGAATGTCATCTAGTTTCATCTACAGCACGTTGATTGCTCCTGTCTTCAAGGTCACTCAGTTCCTCCTGTGTGGTATCCAGTGTGGTACTGATAATGTCTCCTGTCTTTCTGTCAACAGATCTTACCACCTTGATATTTCCTGGTGAAAACGTCTGGACTAACATGATTACCTTATTTTGCCACAAACGTATGATTCTATGATTCTATATATTATCGCAAAAAATTTGGGTTAGTGCTATAGAAGAAACAGGTCTTAAAAAAAGACCTGAGGAACTCCACCAGCAATGTCTCTTTGGTCTAATGAATCTGCTTTCAACATTATCTCTCATTTCCTCCTCAGCTAGCTTCTTATTTATCTCACAAATTCTGTTCTGATCATCCTTCTCCCCAACTTAACTAATAATTTCTCTCATGCTGCATTGCAAAAGGTCAGATAACAAGCAAGTAAAAGGGAGGCAGAATACTTAGGTTCAGGCCCCTGTGTACTATTTATGCATTTTACGGTGCATAATCACTGGATAAAACTCAGGAACAAATCAGAGACTATATATGTACCATCTTCTGCTAAGACGATTCTAGCATTTTTCCATTCTGTGGACCAAGCTGAATCAGAGGCGGAAAGGAGTATCTCTTCACCTTAATCTCACCTGTTCTATGAATGCTCAATAACTTGCTGTTAGGACATTCTTCCAAGAAGTTGGAGATACATACTTGACAACATTGTCGGGAAGACAAAAGAGACTCCCTGCTTTCTTGGGAAGTCTTCTGGCCACAGTGTCACACTTGCAGAATATTTGGACATCACTTGAAACACAGCTGAAGGGGACACCTGAGCCACCAGTCACATTCTGTGCCAGGCTCAATGCCATCTGCATTCACTAGGCAAGCTTCAAATCCACAGAACAGACTGAAGTCTTTAAAAACTTATGCAGAGTTTAAACACTTCTCTGTTTACTATCTGGATGGCATTAGACCTTAACGAGGACTCAGGCTTCCTGAATTGAGGAATCGAGTTCCCCGAACTCTAACTGGAGGATTTCAAATGTGCACCATCCCCTTGGCTAAAAGGAATGATTTTCAGAACCAACAATGAAACAAACTTAGAGAATTTCAACAGCTTAAAGTATGGCATTAAATAGTCTACAGATAATAAATAGAAAATATAAATAGAAATAAATAGAAAAATGAAAAATAGTTTTTATATTTTAAGAGAATCCAAAAAAGGTGAACCTTACATAAATACACAAGTACTTACATTAAACACTAAACATGTCAGGTAAATAATTTTGTTTCAGAAAAAATATTTACTAAATTGTATTGTAGGAAGCATTTTCACGTAACGAAATACAAAAAGTAGTTATGGTAGATATTTAGAGGTGACTGCTTATTGAACTATATAGTGGCTCTGTTAAAAAGTAATGACTACCAAAGTACAATGTTTGAAATATCAAAAAGGAAAGAGCTGACATAAAAGGCTAAGAGCCTGGAAAATTTGTTTTTTCCATGTATCAAGCCTTGCCAAGGGAGCACAAAAACCATATAAAACCACAAAAAATTGCCTCCCTCAGAACAGAATGCAGCCAAAGAATCTTTTTTAAAAAAATAGAAAAAGGAAAACCATACCATTCAGCTTGAGACACTGAATGCCAAATTTCTGTATGGAAACATTTTCCCTGAGTTATAAATAGCTGAAAATTCAAGTTGATTATAGAAAATCCTAGTAACCCTTAATTAGAGCAGTATAATCTTTTTAATATAACCATAAATGTAATCAAATTAAATAAACACACTTTTTTAAGCTCTGTCACTGCTTCAGTAAAGGTGCTGAGATTCATTCATTTAGTCCATGCAGCTCATTCATATGGGCACTAATAGCACTGGCAAATATTACCCAGAGCTGCTCAAAATCAACTGCAAGTACCCAAAAGTAAGGGAGAAGAATCTGGAGGTTCAGGTCTTTTCAATCTTTCTAACCAAGCAAAAATGAAGCTCTGCTGTCCTTTTCCACAAGGTGGTGTTCTGGCACAGAGGACAACAGAACCAAGGTAGGTCCATCTTGTACAAGGAAGAATTATTCAGGAGAGAAGTTTTAAACAAGGATCAGCAGGGAGGTGGCATCATAACTCCATATGTATATGTGCAGTGACATGGACAAATGCCCAAAAACTGGGAGAAGGCTCTGAGATAAATAATACAATTGCTGGAAGGAGAACAAAGAAAACAGTGATCAATCTTCTGAACACATAGAGGTCTCTCAACTTTACAAGAAATAGAGGAAATAAACAGGAAGAAATTAAAAACTTAGTACATAATCAAATAATGATTGAAGTGGTATTGCAGAGACTTGTTTATACAGTTCACACTACTGGAAGGCCGATATAAAACATATTCATTCCCAAATTAACTAGGGGGGAAATGGAGAAGATCCACCCATGAGATACAAATAATACATACAGATATTCAGAAAACAGTGGGACACACCTGGTGAATATCCCTCAGTAAAGATAAACTGAGTATTCACCCAAGAACTTCTACTGTATGCTGCTGACATGACCACTGGGAGAACAGTAGCCAGGAACAGGCCATGACTAGCAAACAAACTCATCAGTCCTTGAGAAGCTTTCATTAAGCAATTTTTTCTTATGATACTGTTACATATTCATGACCTGAATGATAACACAGAAATACCACAAACAAAGCAGTTGCAAGTGCTTTAATTCAAAATTCCATTGACATACTAGAGAAATAAATACGATGCATTTCAATAAAAGCAATATATAACAGAACACTTAGGGCTATCCTTATTGTATCTGATGCTGAATGACTAATTAAAAGAATTTTTGCATGTTGTCTTTTACAAATTCTATCATGCTTATTTCTCCATTTTAATAATTTTGACCCCCCAAAAAAAGGTTTTTGTAAAATAGAAGATAGAGAGTACCTGACTAAACAGTTCTACAGAAAAGGACTGTAATACTAAAAGAAATAACAAACTGAATATGAGTCAATAACACCATGCTCTGAAGAAAAAAAAAAAAAAGAAGAAAATGAAATGCCAAATCTAATCCTAGGCTATAAACAGGGATGTCATAGATAAAACAGTAGCCTGCCACTTAATGAGTAGAAATACTGTGTCTAGTTTTGGACTTCCTACTTCAAAAAATAATTCAATCAATCAACTGGAGATCATCCATAGGAGGGTAAATTATAAAATACAAGTAAATCATTACAGAATGAAATTAGTTAAATGCAGAGTTAACCTATCTGGAATAAATCGTTGAGGTCAGAAGGGACCTCTGGAGATCATCTAGTTCAACCAACCCTGCTCAGAGCAGGGTCAACTAAAGCAGGTTGCCCAGAACCATGATCAGTTGGGTCTTGAGTCTCTCCAAGGATGGAGACTCCTGGGCAACCTGTTCCAGTGCTGATCACCCTCACAGTAAAAAAGACTTTTCTGATCTTTAAAGGGAATTTATTGTACTTCAGTTTGTGCCCATTGCCTCTTGTCCTGTCAGTGACTTTGTCTTCTTTATTCTCTCCACTAGGTATTTGTACATATTGGTAAGATCCCCCTGAGCCTTCTTTTCTCCAGGCTAAACACTCTCAGCTCTCTCAGCCTCTCCTCATATGACAGATGCTCCAATCCATTAATCATCTTCATGGCCCTTTGCTGGATCTGATCCAGTATGTCTACATCTCTCTTATACTGGGGATTAAACCTACAAGTATTACTTTAGTCCATCTCTTCAAATTTAATTTGAATGTGCTTACAACTTCTATTAGGGGGCTTGTGTGAGCTCATGAAAGAGTAGTGATTTACATATATATCAGGAGATTATCTGAACTGACTGAGAAGTCACTGCAGGGATTTCTATTGTAAAGTAATAGCTCTAACATTGCTACTGTCATTTCCATTAATTATTAAATTCTAATATAATCTGCTAGTACACTTATTAAATTGTTGCAGGGTTGTTTACAATAAAACACAAGTCATTCATATGAAAACAGAAGAAATATGATTTTAAACACAGAGAAATTCAACTAAACTATAAATGCTTATGCTGCTGGAGTGGCCAGTTGTTTGATCTAATCCTGTTTACAAAGAGGACTTCAATGGTAAAGACAAAGGTCATAAAGTGCAAATAATATTAACTAACAAATAGTAAGAAAAAACTATGACTTTTATTTAGAAATTATAAATTAATATTTCATAAAAAGAATTCTATCAAGTGAGCAGAATTCTGATGAACTGACAGTTCAAAAGGTAACAAATGACATTAACAGGGAATGCTGCAAAGACTGTAAAAAATGTTGCTGTGTTAAGAATAATAATCTTACACAAAACTAGAAAATTCAAGTCATGCTCTTAACTACACTACTCATGGACATACTGTTACAAATTTAAAAAAGCAAAAAAAAAAATCTATATATCACATTCCTTTTGGAAATCCTTTAGAATAGGTCTTCCAAAGCTGCAGAAGACAAGGTTTAAGAGTGGTGTTCAGCTCAAGGTTAAGAAACCTCAGCTCATTCCTGCTGTCTAAACATATGTACCTGGAGTCATTCTGGACGACTTAAGAGTTCTGGCCTCCAAATGCCGCTCAGGAAGGGCATGGGTCCCACTTTGTCCATTTACAGTAAGTCTCATTTCAAATCTATCAAGATACCCATACGCTGCAGAGCATCTTAAATGGCACTAGACTCATCTCTTAGGCAACTGAACTGAGCTTCTAAATGGTTCCCCCCATGCAGGTGTCTAAAGGCATGCTAGGTGTCTAAATTCCCTTTGCAGCTGAAGGAGCTGTATTTAATATGGCTGATAAAGAATAATTCAGGTTGTCCTAAGGTTCATACCTAGTGGCTGATGATCTCAGTCGCCAGGTTTGTGTAACTGCTTCGGGACTGAGTGCCACCCCAGCAGGAAATAAGTCTCCTGTGCATTTTACAATGTACAGTATATGCCTACCCCATAAGGATGTCTCATATATCCTAGGTGTTTCAAATGGCACTAGGCACCTATGTTTAGGCAACTGAGTCCTGTCCTAGGTCTGCACTGGCTATCACAGGAACTTCAGCTGCTGTAGACACCTACTTATGTCTTAATTCAGATGTCTTAATCCCAAGCAGACACCTGCCTCAAATGAACCATATATCATCTAATGAGTTACCAAGAGAAATTGGATTAACTTCTTTTGAGTTCCTTCAAGAGCTTGGTAGGTGATATATTCTTTTCGTCATTCTAAATTAAGTTTTCACCCTTCCTTGCTGACATGATTCCCACTCCATCCTGCTGCCACATTTCATCTTTGCCCCTAAGCTCTTCCTCACTGGAAAACCGGAATACACATAAATACATAGGAGAGAGGAAGTAACAGTACCCCTTGTAGCAGATCATTTCAATCCAATCTACACCCTCGGCAACTGATACCTTAACACATCAACAATTTTCCAGGTATACGAAAGGCAACATGTAGCACATGGATATTTAAGTATCATCAGTCCAATGAACAGGATTCTAATTCCTGTCTCAGAGCATCTCTTTGGAGCAACTGGCATGTTTTCTATTCTTCTGCCAAAGCTACGCATTAGAAGCAATTCAGATCAACTGAATTCTTGCCTCCTTGTTTTCCCGTAACTCCTCTGTGAACAAAGCATTTACATTGATCCAGACCTTGACCAATTTGACCTTGGACCTCTCCAGTATGGACCTGCCTGATGGTCACTGGGCTGCATAGCCAACCCTGATTACCATCACTGGACTGAATCCTGACCCTGACTCACTGACCTGTACTCCCAGCTCTAACCTTGGACCTCCCTTATCACCACAAACTTGCCCGATGACCTGGACTCTTGCTTGAACCCAGCTACCACCTCCAAGCCTGCCCTGCTCACCCCACTTAGCTACTGTGGGACTGGACCCTGGCTGGTGACCTGCCAGCCCTGTTACCACCCACAGCTCCCCTCCCTTAGGGAGCTGCTGGCCCTTGCTGCTCCCTGACAATCAAACTGAGAGAAATTTCTTATTCTAGAGTTCATTGCAATATCTGATCCTTGCTCCCTGACATCCAGTTCAGATATATACTCCTTGAGCATTTCTCTACCTCAAGTCATACATGCTAGGAGTAGAATGCAGCCTATTTCTCCCTCTCTTTTCGCCTTGCTATCAGTTGTACCTAAAAAGAAAGTGCAGTAGTTGTTAATGGCTAGCACTGTAAGTAGAAGCTTTGTTGACGGAGGCCAGTAATATCACGTGGTCCAGATTAGAGCAGCAGCAGTCATAAGCTACATCTGAAAGTTGGTGCGTTTTACATTAGCTCTCTCTGATCCTGCTGCACCATCTCCTTACCCAATGGAGGCTAAAGCTATCAGATCCTATGAGAGTAATCCCAAAGGATAATGTCTTGTTCAAGCAACAAACAAGGGTCTGACATGAAAAAATACACCAAAATCCAAGTAGCAGTAAAAGAGCTCTGTCTGATACACAAATACAATTCCGCTCATAGAAGAGAAAAATGAGCCACGATACGCAGTTGTGCTACATCACTTACTGCACAGAGAATCACTGGAGGGGTACTAAGTGTGCAAACCGATTTCACAGCACAGCATCTCCCACATCTTAACAAAATGTAACAAGATGTAGCAAAACAAATAAGCAACTCCTTTGTATATGAAAAGACCTTTCTTTCAGGCCAAACACAAAATAGCACATTTTCCGAAAGAGCTACAGAGTTAATAAATCAATATAATCTCTGTTGGCAGGAGTCTAACAGAGGGAATAAGAGAAGGAATTCCTCACTTCTCAGACTGTTTTCCTTTATACTAGATCAGAAGAGGTCAACTCTCACATACTTTGTGTGAAACACCTGCTGAATATTGTTTTCTATGATTTGCAGTTTACCCTTTTGCTTACAGTGGATATGCTTAGCCGCTCAGAGATGAAAACAAAACCTGCAGCTGCCTCCAACGTGTAATTTGCCTTGTATAACCAAGTCAAGTGAACTCAGCTTGAACTATGAATACACATAAACTGAAAGCCTGGCTCTTTCCGTTTTGCTTAATTGAAAGGGTAGTCATATATTTGAATACTGTTTTGGAGGTGTCTACTTTCACTTTTATTTTAAAAGCATAAGAATAAGCTCTAATAATTTATTAATACATTTTTAAACACATTTTTAAATACATGAGGGGATGCAAGTTGTTTTCTGTTGTATTTTTCACATCACGTCAAAGAATAAACTGACTTTCATTCTTAGACTATTCCTCATCTTCCGCTTTCGTGAGGAAGTGCCAAGTTCAAAAGTAATGAACAGGCTTAAAAATTCCTCATTGTTTTTTATCATGTCATGGGTTTGGAATGCATTCTGAAATTACTGCTCTTAGTTAAACAGATTACATGGGTTACCGCACTGATCTTGCAACAATATTATCCTGTATTTCTTTATGACCTTCTCAGTTTCTTCATAAACTAGATTTTCTTCTTGATCTCTCCATTATTTGAAGAGAACACAAAATGTAACAGTATTTCTTCCAAGACTGAAGAGCTACATTGAACTACTACGCTGGTCACGTGTTTTTCCAAGTAGGAGTATATAAAACCATGAATTGCTAGCCTATATTCTTTACCTTCGGTTCTGATTAAGTCCTTGCTTTGTAGCTTTTCATATATTGCTTTCAACCCGCGAAACTGTGCAAAGCACAGATACAGTGAAATGATAGAACACAACTTAACCGGTGGTTATATCTTAGGTACACAGTAATGGCTATGCTGGATAGAAAATGAATAAAAGCTGTATTTCCCACCTTACATAATGGTAAAGAGCAAAATCTATTAAGACCACCTATTCAAAATATAAACATTCATGAAGAAACATACAGAATATCATTATTACATGAAATACAATCACTAGTATTATTTCAGACATTAGAAATAAATATTTAGGGTAAATATAGGCATATAAATATAAACATTCTAGATTTAATATTAATTCACATATTCCATTGGGTTTGAATGTTATTGTTCTTCAAATATTTTGATATCTCAATTTAAACAAAGCCAGTGAAAGTATACTGGAAAATAGGTATTAAAATGATTATGACGTGAAGATAGTTACAGACCCCCAGAAGCCTTTCCCTTTAGTAAGCAAAGGCAAGAAATGTGAACACTTGAATTGCATAAAGTTACTCATTTTAAATTGTGATCATCAAAATCATGACAGTCCATGCTACGTTCTGACTATACTGCCAAGGACAACAACTTACTACATGTCAGTAAAGAGTCATGCAAACATTTCTAGTGGTCATGGCTTAAAATTTGCCGAATGCGAGCTCCAGTGGATCAGAAAATTCTACAGGCAGATGCAGGCTACCGAAACTGCTGTTCTGACAGCCCTTCAAAAAGGAAATCTCGGGAACTGGGGACTGAATGTCTAACAGAAGGAGCAGCTAGTTCTAAGAGCGACTGCAAACCACATGCAATTCTTTGCCATGATGTTGGATGCTCTGAAAAAAAGTAGTGGCATTATAGGACAAATACTCAGAAGGATAAAATCAAGCCCAAAGACTGTTCACAGTCTTTGAAAACCAAGAAATCCCTCCCTTAATGTTCATGTCTGTATTTTACCTAAAATCATTCATAACCTGACAGAACATAAAAATAGACCAAATCTGTCAAATAACAGTCTCCTGGATGAGTCTGAACCTTCTGAATTATCACTGACGACTTGCCATCTTCTAAAAAACATTTGTTGCTATTTTCAACAAATATAGAGTACGTGGAATCACAGAGGTTTGAATACAAGTGTCAATTCCAGCTAACAGTTCATGCAACCTAAAAGCAGACAGATGTGCTGTAGCCACAGATAATTTTGGATAACTTGCAAAATAATGATGAAGGGAATGTATTACTAGAGTGAGGTGGTAGCAGAGGCATAGACAACCACAGTTAGACTTGTGTTACAATGGAATCATTAATAATAAATGGTACTAGAAGCCTCCGTTGTTAGTAAGAGGCCAACACAGCCGGTCACTTTAGCAAAAATTAAAAATGTATTTTCAGTACATGGTGTATACATTACCTTTTTCTATTTCCCTAAATGCTTCCCTTGGCTAACAAGCAGCATTTCTCCATTAACCATGTTGATTTGCAGCCAACTCACTTTCATCCATATCCCTATCTTGGTCAAAGCCTGGAAAAGCAATTATACTCTGCCATCTGGGCTGGATGAAAAGAATACAGAGAACTGAGATCAACAGCATACTGATGACACTGGAGCCAAAACCTCCCACACTTTCCTTTACTATTATTTATGGTAACAGTATTATGGTGTGTATGGTGTTTTACAGGCAAGACTGAAGACAGAATTCTAGAAGGCAGAAAGAGTGGTGTTTTTCCACACACATCGAAAAAGCAGAGGCATGATCATCCTCATGACCAACATGTGAAAGTAATTTGCCCTTTATAATGCTTTGGGATATCAATGGGGGGGGAAATGAATACATTGACAAGCCAGCCCATCCACCCTATCAGATAAGTCTCTTTAAATACCTCATTGTCAATAAAAGTGAGTTATGCATAGATCTTTAAGAACTCAAGTAAAAAGTTGGAAGTAAATCAACTATTCTCAATTATTATTGTCATCAAAATCACCTTCTGTGTCCAAAGGCAGTGCCTAAAAGATCAAGGAAATCTTTAATTCAAGTACAGCTGGCCCACCACTATGTTTTCCACAGCTCTCTTCCCAAAAGATACTGATAAAAATGACAGTAGTTTAATGGTTATTTATTTAGCCACTGTTGGCAACTCATCCTTCAGGAGCATTTAAAATTTATAAAGCTCTTTAGAAAAATAACATCTGCAAAGTGTTACCATAATAATTTCCCAATAGTAGGAACGAAATTATGGTATCTTGAATGCCACACCATCCTTGATGTTACAAAAATGTTCCATTTTCACAATGGAATCAGTCAAATGTGAGCATATTTAAAGAATATCATTTTCTGCCCATTTAACTGATAATAATTAAAGCTATTGAAAATTTTCCTTATATGAAATTTAGAAAAAAGACAGATATAGAATGCCTTATTTTTAAAATAAACATTTTAAAAATTTTATCAGTTTTTATGAGCTTATTGAAAAGTGTTCATATTATAATGATATGTCAGAGCTTCTGCTGAACTGGTTAAATTTCCAATTTATTATATTAAATAGTAATGTAACAAGATTTTAACACGTTCTAATCCTGAAAACCTGAAAACAGTGGAATGGAACAAGCAGAAGAAAATAGACTGGTACTGGGGAAACTATGACAAAGAGAAAAAAACATAGGATCATATCACTTCAGACTATTTGAGAAGATTAATGGTTGTTATGGCAAAATGAATCACAAGATTTCTTAATTTTTTATTGCTTCCACTTCTACAGTTCGCACATTTAGGAAGATTTTTTTCAGCCTCCATATTCTGGATAATAAGTTGTACAACAAATGAGATAGAAACGTTGTAAAGCTGGTAATAAGACCAGTGGGTCAGTATTAACTAAGCATGAAATAAGTAAAAAGAAAATCAAATAGTATTACCATTAGCTGTACTTCCATTTTACTGTGACACATAATCTTGACCAAAGGATTGTTCTAAACTTTGATGATAGATAATACTTAGGGACTAAATGGCAATCCAGCCATACCACTCACTAAGCTCAAAATGTCCTGAAATGTTTTTAATGGCAGGTTTCAACTGACTTTAAGCCACCTGAATTTAGGTAACTACACATTTATCTCTACAGTTGTGCTAGGTATCCCAGTACAGTCAATTTATATATTCACATATAATGTCTTAAGGTTCCCTAAACACAGCATGTAGGACACAGGACCTGTGCCTTTTTTGGCAGCTGGAGGTAAAGTAGGATATTATAGGGCATCTTAAATGGCATCAGCAACGAAGCACGGCCAGCCAAATCAAGCCACTTTCTCAGCACTGTCAGCAATGGCCAAAAGCACATGAAACAACTCAGCCGAGTAGTAAGGGCGCGAGTCAGATGGCTAATTACAGGCACCTAGTGCATTTGAGATGCATCCCACTTGACTTCCAGCTATCGCTCCAGAGGGCACAGGTCTCCCATAAATCCTGTTTGATCTCTGCCATCCCTCTAAGCCATCTCAGCTACCTTACGGCATCTCACATGGCACCAGACAACTGCGCTTAGGCAATTGAATCAAGTCCTAAATATCAAAAAACAGCAGGGAGACAAGAGAAAATTCTCAATCACCAGCTGATTCCTCTCTGTATAGCCAGCTGGCTTAGTAGCTTAACTTTCCATCTTCTTCATACCATTCAGGCAAAAGTGAGACACAGCAGGGCCAAGGAACTTGCTTATCCTCTCTCTTCTCTTTCCCCAGCAAATTCTTCGTGTAAGCTGTTTTGCTTTATATGAAACCAATATATAGTTCAATTCAAATTATGGTTCCAGGCTTTTAAAAATTCAGCTGTGATCAGCTGTGGATTCTGTTAAATCTTTTTCCTAATCCCAGTATTTCACATGATATACCTTCATCACTTACCTTGGTCCCCCATTTCTCACATACTAACACCTATATTTAATCTCATCCTAACTACTTGTATTAAAAGTAAACCCTAAAGCCACATACAGTTCCTTTCCAGATGCTGCTGTTGAATTATTTCCCTATGGGTTTCACCTAACATTCCACCAATGTCCTCTGGCGCTTCACTCCACACATCTCATGCATTCAAAGCCTTTAAACTTTTTTTCCAAGAAACCCATAAACTAACACCTTTATTCCCATACAAAACAGCTAACATCTGTGGACAAAAAAAACAGGCAAACAAAGAAGAAATGTCTACCCAGCACAGTTTTTTACCAATGCACCTTTTAGCAGTTTTTGCATGTAACAGATCTGGTTTTTTGTTGCAAAAGCTGTTGAGAATCACTCTCATAAGTGTATTTAATCCAAATAACAAATTCAAATGTAATATAACAATTGGAGTAACTTTCATTCATTTACACCAAACCACAAAATAAATCCCCATTTAACAAGGGAATTATCTAAAAATAATATAAGCTACAACAACATTCTGACAATAAGTATAATTTCCTTCTTACCACCTGCAGCATATTTTTCATCTTTTGCAACATTAGAATTTTGTCCCAAACTATGCTCAAAATCTTCACCATCAATTATTATGTCTAACCCAGTAAAAGTCTGAAAAGTCATGAGCTGATTACTTCCAACTCTAATACCTTAAGAATGAAAAGCAACCCTTAACACTATCCCTGAAAGTATTTTCCTGAAATGTAAATCATGCATTTATCAGTTTTCTGATTCCTTTGGAGTGAGATATTGATTAAAAGACCAGACAGTCAGAAAAATAAAGTCTGTATCTGATTCATAATCTCATATTTAAAAAACTCTTTATTATTCATTACAGCTTATGTCGCTATCAACATATTACAAAACAGAAAAAACTTTTATCTCCACTGCACTACTTAGTTTTAAAGTGTGCACCCCATTTTGACTTTTCTGCCTCAAAAGGGCTATACAAGTATACATTAATAAAGCAGTAATAAAATATTTCCCTTTTGCTGAAAAGCAAAAATGCTGAATTAGCTTTACTGGTATTTAGCACAGTATGAAAGCCTGATTTTGATCACGGAACTACAGGCCTCATATTACACGCTCTTATCTCAGAAATTCTACATCAGCCAATAAAGTAACTTTTCTCAGAGTTCCAATATCCTGATGAGTTTTTCTATGTGACAGAAGATGGATGGATTAGATAGCCAGAGAGAACCTTTTCCTATAAATTTGTGCCTGACAGCTTTTTATTCCCATTCTTAATATTTTTCTGTTCCAGTATTTTCTGAGGTTCAGTTAATTGATGAGCCTTACTGAGTGCATAGTACTTCATTACACTGTATGTTAAGGTCCACATATGCATTATGATGTGCGTTGGCACACATTGTAAGGTGGTACACATTCCCCAGCAAGTTCACAATACCACACACCATCTTTAATACACTTTTCTCCTTCATACTTCATCTATCTTTTTAAATATACATTTGGGGGAAAAGAAGAATGCTAAAGAAAATATTTCACCTTTGTTAAATGAATGAGAGCTAAACAATAGAAGAGAATTCAACACAGCCTGAAGTACTAAATAACTACTTTTCTGAAGTCCCCCACAGTTTCGTTAACCATAACTCTTTCCACATATGACACATCAAAGGATCTCAATAACCTTCAATTCCTAAAATTTCAGAGAATCATCACCTTGGTTAAATGCCTTATATTTATGTTGTGAAAGAGCAGAGAGTGACAAGAACTCATTTCAGCTTTATCTCTGGACTGTACCTACACTGCACCAGTTTCTCATTGTGTGATATTCACACAGAAACTGAAATTCAAACACAGACTTTCATAAATAAGTGAATCTTCCAACCCAGATGCTGCAAGAATTGGAGCTACCTTTTTCCTCTGAAACACCAAAAAAAGGTCCTATCATTAAAACTGAGAGAAAATAAGTGTACCTTCATTCTAGGTACCCAGCATTCCACCTTTAAGCCAAGTCTAAGTGAAAAAAACCTAACTTGTGATTGAAGCCGCTGTAGAGACTGTTACTATTATTTATTAGTCACCTCGTCAGACAGTTCAAAGATACATAATTTGATTAATTAGGAGCAGTAAATCTTTTGCTTTATGAAAACTTCTACATCTGACCAACTGGTAAGTCTTACAGTAGTCTTACGAGGCATTTGTGAGATTTCCTTGCCCAAACTAGAAGCCAGAAGATCTACAAATTGTAAATAAAATCCTCATTAAAACCTGAGACAAAGATAATATTCCCACTTATTTCAGTAGGAATTAAATTTGGATCTAGCTGATCTTAGGCAAGCCACTTATCTTCACTCTCAGCCAAGGCAACAAGAAAATGAATTAAGAAGAATGATCTCAAGATGTATGAATTTTAAAATGATGATTTGACACATGGGGTGTCTGAAATTAATCTTTTTCCTTGAGCTGGCAAGAGAGGAAATGAACATCACTGTGCCCATATGTAGGCTTTGAAGGAGGTGGAGGTGGGACAAGTCAAAAACGGGACCTCACCAAAAAACAGATGTTGGGCCTGAGTAGAAATTTCCTGTGCATTTTTTTAATTCCCAAATTTGCAGAGCAAGATCTGTAAAATCCTTTACAACATTTCCAGCTGTATTATAAAGTTCTAAACCCACATAATAATCCCAATACAGCATAAATCTGTATCAACTAAAAAGCTCCTGTTATCTTTCCACTATTTACAATCCAATGGCACAAAAGAACTAAAAGTCAGTGACTTCATTTAGGTCAAACTTACACTTTATTATCAGCCTCTTAACTTCTAACATCCTGTTTGGCACCTTTAGCAAACCAGCTACTTAGCCTTTTCGGACTTTCTTTCTTCAACATTTTATCCACCAAAGTTCTTGAGCTCTTATTCTGCAGCATAAAGAATATCTGGCTGAAAAAATTGGCACGAGTCTACTGACCTCATCTTCTAAAGGGGGAAACTCCTCGTGACTTCAAAGAAAATTCTGGAAAGAGCTCAGCATTGAACTCTCTCTGCTCCGGGTAAATTCAGTGGGAGTGTGTTTTCATGTTTTATTTACTACCTTCAATGTCAGCATGTATTAAATGTCATTTATCATCTCCAAAGTCATCAAAAAAAGATACAGCATGCTGATATGAACTTAATAGTTTATAATTTAATTCTAAATTACAGTTATAGTAATCCTTTCTACTTTATTCTTCTATGTATTTTATTTTTTTAATAACTTTCTATGCTTTACATTTTATGAACATTAAGAAAATAAATATTGCTTGGAAATCTGCAACAAAACAAAAAAAAGTCCCATTCTTGTGGTATACTCGTTGAGAAAAAGATCCATCTACTGAGTTCTGTATTGACAAGGCTTCTACATGTAGAGGAATATGACAGGCTGGAAATCAGGAATTTCAAAGACTGTCAGTGATCAGTTATTTAGTCTTAAATTACATGAAAGACAACACAAAATCTAAATGCCTTGGAAGTTCAGGATGAAAACACAGAATGAGGTAAGAATGGTGGGTAAAGGAGAGAAAAAAAAAGGATACAAGATCTTTGCCCCATGCAATTCATGTACTTTCTCTACACAGATTTCATTAAGTATCTTTAAATAACATCATCCTTTTTAAAAGTCAAGAAACAAGAATTCTGCTATATAAAGTTCAGGACATCTAGCTTCTTTTTTCTCTATTAAAAATACACTTTATAGGCAATTTTCAGCAGATCAAAAAAAGCTAAGAGTAAATTATGACGTATTTCTTGCATATTGTAATTGTCATAATAAATTAGTACATTTGCAATATTGTTGACAGCAAATTTTTATAGTACTTAAACTAAATAAATTAAATAAAAAATGAAGATAGCTTAAATAGTTATTTAAGGAGAGCCTGCAAATGTGAATTTGTTCCTGGAATATATAATTACGTGGAGATAAAAAGAACATGAAATATAACATGTCTCAAATCAGTTGCTCTGAGGTGTAGCTAAAAGATTCAAATAAAACAGACATGCTTTATCCTCCTAGGTAGCATAATACCATGTGCCTCATTTTTTATGCTGTAATTTGAATCAAGAATCAACCATCAAATATGAGAAGTGGTTACAACAAATATACATAATTGTCATATGGACTGTGGTTCTAATTGTTATTCTTGAATTACTTTAAAAATAAATTTGAGAGGTTTCTAGCATATATTTAAAACATGATAATATATTGCAAAATCTAAACTAGCAAATTAAAACTGCAAAAGTAAGACACTTGTGTGCATCTCTTGATCCGAGAGTGTCATGCAGTGACAAGATGAGGGAATCTTAGGCTGTGTGGTTTAGATCTGGATATTTAGGCATGTAGCATATAAACTGTTGCAACCTAGGCACTGAAACAGAAGTTAGCTGTCTAAATTAGAGGACCCAAGGTTTTGTTCGTTATTATATGCATTTAGCATGTAGAAATTGTGTTCCTCTCCGGTTATAAAACTGACAATAATGTACACTGTGCTTTCCAATGATAATACACTGAACAACTGTTAATAATTCTGGGTACTGCATCCCATATGACAGCCTAAATCTGTGAGAGAAATCCTACAAGATAACATAGCACACATTAGCATTATTTAGATAGATTTATGCCTCCTGGAGTCACAGCCACATCCAGCAGAGCGAGAGACTAGAGTTTTATTTTTTACTTATTTTTTCTTTGCTTGTGGTAGATGTAGGCTACCCTCACCAAACCACATAACTCCTACTATACTATACCTCTTAGTACACCTAGCTAGTGGTACATTAAAACACAAGGGTCTAAGAGAAAGATGCTTATTATTTAGCTATGTTTAGCCACTACCTTCTTGCAGAGTAGAGTAGGATGCACTGATTTAAAGTGGCAGAAGATGAATATTCACACTGAAGTTGACACTCTGACCTTAACTAATTCCACTTTTTCCAAAGTATTGTAAGCTATGTAATGTAATTAAAAACTGGATTTGGAATTGTCTCTAGTTCACATCATTGAAACATCTAGTCCTCTATTCCTTATTATATAAACTTTAAAATCTCTTAAGAATCCAATCATTTTCACTACTGCGGAAACAACATCATATAATCCATTTTCTAAAACTAAATCATATAGGTTATTCACCCTCATTATTTTGTTTAGAAAGCTATTAAAGAATGTCACCACTTGACACTCAGCTTTTCAATTTCTACTCTGTATTTAATATACAGACAGATTATAAGCATTTGTTTGTGTGTGGCAACATATTCCTTTATTTTAAGCAGCTCTTTCCTCCTCTTCCCTCCTTGCCTGCCCATCCTCCAGGTCTTAACACTAGATATCAAACAAACCAAAGTCATTTTACATTTCATCTCCATTTTCCTGGCCATTCCAGTGGCGCAAGAACTAACTTGTCCCAGCTGGAATTCAATTTCTTGAATGTGACTAACCAAAACTGAACAAGGCTCAGATACAGTCTTTTGCAATGGCACTAACATTTCCCTGTTTGACTGGAAATACTTGATCTGATATATCCAAGGACTTAATTTGATCTTTTTTAACAGCTGTACTGTATTGGCAGCTCATAGTCCTCCTATGATTTGTGAGTATTCCAAGGTTCTTCTCTTCTTCAGTCGCTTCTAACTGATAATGTCACAGTTTCTAGTTTGGGTTATTAGTCTCAAAGTACCTAATCATTCTGTACCCTTGAATTTCATCCTAGTCTTTTACACCACTTCTTTAGCCATCCAGCTCTTCCCTGCTGTGTCCTTAGCATATTCCTAATGTATTAAAATTCCATTTTAACTTACATGAAAACATAATATTAAGTCTGTAGGATGAGACCAATGTCAGTGTCTATCAGACCATTTCTCCTTCCAGCCAGAAGGTTCCTGCTAAGCGAGAGGACAACCATCAGCAGCGGATGAACAGCCAACCCTCCTCCCTGCTGCTCAGCCTGAGCTTTTTACAAAACAGAACACAAAGTACATTACAAATTCCAGTTAAGTGCTATGAGTCACCATCAGTAGTAATCTTGATCACTGCAGAAATCTCTCTAATACCACAACATCTACTGCCACCTCCTTTCTAGGTAGATCCTAGCACATTTTACAATACTGATATAAATTCATGTCTTCAACAAATTCTCATGTAGCTGTAGCTCCTATTTAGTAAAATTAATCAGACCTTTAATGTTAAATTAATCAGATCTATTAATAAAAATAGTATGGAGTAATGCTAGGGGAATGAAGCAGAAGTAGGATCCCCTTGTATGAAACATAAGACAGTATTTCTGAAGCAAACAAGATTAAGAAATTAAGAAAATGGAATAAGATTAAGCTACTGCAACAGGAATGTGGTGTCCCATTAATTAGTCAGGTGTTTGATAATCTTTTTACATAATACAGACTAGTCTAAATAAGAGCGAAATAGATATTAATAAATTCTACCAATAGATAGTAGAAAATTCTATTTACTTTCTATCTAGCCATTAGCCCAATTACCTTTTGTTTTTCACCTCTCCTTTTCAATAACTTTGCTCCTCAAGCAACCTTATGTTTTAAAGTCAAATACAGTTGTAAATATACTACAAAATTGTTGGCTAAATGAAACGGGAAAATTAAGGGAAAACAAAGACTATGACATCCCACTACTCACTCTAGGACCTATTATTTTGCCTCCAATACAGCTCCAAGTGGTTAAACCTGGACCTTTACAAATTAGTCAGCACAGTATATAACCAAATTTTTATATATCTGGGGGTTTTTTTGACAAAATTGAATTATTTTAGTTTTACAAGAGCCCTGGTAGCAACACTCTAATCCTACATTTTACTTTGTGTTTAAAGAAAAATCCTAAAAAACTCCTGAAGAGTTCAGCAAGAAAATCAACTCCTTATTTTCATCAGCCATGAAAGCACTAAATTATTTCTGGGAAACTGTTCTTGCACCTTAAACCCCTTCCCCTATTTTATTTCTTGGTGCACCCACATAAATGTGATTACAGTGGTGCCCCCATAACTGTCTTGCATACACTGGTCAAAACAAAAAAAACCCACTTTTTACAACCATCACTTGAGCTAGTATGGTTTCTAGATGAGTAATACATTTTTTCTTGAACAGGTTTGATACAGAACGTACTCAAGCATACGGAAAACCTTTATGGGTTGTTTAAGCATCCACGTGAGAAAAATGGAAATTTGAACAGATTCATGTAAAGTAAAGAAAATTATTAAAATCATCTAATAAAAATCACAGTGAGGTAATTCAGAAACAAATGTTAAAACATTAACAGTGACCAACCCCGGACTTAATTAGTGGCAATGGGCTCAGTAGACTGTGCAACTTACAATCAATCACATCAATGTGCACAGGGAGGATAAGCAGCAAATTCTCATGTTTGCTGTTTACTGAGGAAGACGTCTTTCTGTATCCTTGGAGGAAAAAAAATGGTGATGAAAATGAAAGAAAAGCACTGCAAAAATGAAGCAAAAGTTACAGGCATCTATTACAATAAAGAAACTTTTTTTTTTTTTTTAATCTACCGTTTTCTGGGAAGATATTGCTTGTCTTTGACTTCAAATCCTCTCTATTGCAAAAGCCTTTGAACCTTTCAGATGCTTTGTCTGATAGGGGACAGAGACTGACACAATCAAGTAGCATATCAAGGTATTTTGAAGGAATTTTTAAAAAACGTTCACATCTTTTGAAAGAAAACGATGCACCAAAATGTAGCAAGGGCACATGAAGAGGATTATACTACTTTGCTTCATGCTTAATACATAAAAGTCCCTTCATTCTCTTTTATTTTTTTTTACAGTAGGAAAACATTTTTCCACTTTTACAACCAGTGAAGGAATTATGTTTGATTTTCTCCCAAAAATTCAATGTTGGATAGACACTACTCTCAGGGAATTGTGATAGCTCGAAGCTGTATGGAGCTCACCTATACAAAGCTCTGGGCTCACAACAGTATTGCTTTGGGTATTCCATATATGTACCTTTTGAGATATCAAGCCCAGATCATCTGAAGCAAAATTACAATGCTGCCAGCTTTCATGGCACTCAGAACATTGTATTTTTCATGACCTCCTCACCTCTGAAGCTACACTGCTACCTAGTAATTAAATTTCACTTCCAGATGGTGCAGAAAAATGGAAGATGTACCCCCCGGTATATCTGAAAGGTGTAGAAAACAGAAGAAAGACGCAATGAACAAGAAGTGCATTTTTTTGAAGACATGATTTTTAAACCAATTTTGTTCTAGGCTTGGCTCATGTTTTTCTAACATTTGAAGCACCGACTGATCACTGGAGTTAGACTTGGAATGAATGACAGTTCAGACACAATATGCCCCAACAATAAGTGTGTTGTTATAGTAAAGGCAATGTCGTGCTCAGAATTATTTCCTTCTTTGAGTACTTCATATTGACATCTTCCTGTGATGTCCTTCCAGATTTATGCGGTCTCTCCCTAAAAGCCACTGGTAGCTTTCCCTTTCCTTCATTTCTTTCCTTCCAAAGCCATGATTAGGACGGTCATGGCCTATGGTCTTCATCTGGCCTCCTGCCCACATGCCTCCTCATCTAACTCCCTCTCCCACTCCCCACTGTCTCCACGCCTGCCCATAGCTGACAGACAGGAGGGTGAGCAACCACATTCACTCGTCCCTCCATGACAGTCCCATCGGTACTCAGAGCACCCCAGGCCAAAAGGAGGCCACAGCTGCTCCAGAGGAGGTGACGGCTCTGCTCTTATGGCTGTAGTGACCCTCCAGCCGACAGCAGATGGGCCCACCACAGTCGTTTGACAAATACAAAGTTCGGGGAGCAAGGGCGATACTGTGGCCTTGCCAAAATATGTGTCACCCTACAATTTTATGACTTTTCACACAGTGGATTGTAACAGGTGGGGGGACCACAGAGAAGTGGATGTCTTTGACACTGCCTCATCCCTGCCCCCAGCGCCGCTAGAGACGCCCACCTGTGTGTCCAGTACCGGTCAGATGGTTTAAAACCACCCGTGTTCTCCGCTATTGACCAGGAAAGGCTCAGCGGCGTGTGGGGATGAGAGAGGCCCCCCCTCCTCGGTGCACGCCCTTACACTCGGCGGTGGCCGGCGGGAGGGCCGGCGGGGCGGGAGACGGGGGCGAGGCCCGGGCGCAGGCGGCAGGCAGGGGGCAGCAGGGACGCAGGGTACGTGCGTGAGGGGCGAGGCGGCGGCGGCGGCGAGGGGGCGGCGGCGGAAGCCCCCCGCCCGGCGGGCCCCGGCCTCCCCCTGGCGGCGGCCGCGCCTCGCAGGGCCGGCACCATCCCATCCCTTCACCCCCTCCCGGCGATACCTGCCCGGGGTGCGGAGCCGCAGGCGGCGGCGCGGCCGGCTCCCCGATCCACAGCTGCTCCTTGAGGAGGTGCTGGTAGCTGAGGCAGTGCTTCAGCGCCGACGGCACCGTGCCCATGGCGCGGCGGCGGCGGCGGGGCGCTCGCCGGGCGCCCGGCACCCAGCCGCAAGGTCGGCGCAGCCTCCGGGCCAGCGGGAGCCCCGCCGGCCCCGCGCCCGCCGCAGCCCCCGCCGCAGCCACTGGCTGCAGCCCGGCCCCGAGCAGCGCCTGTGATTGGCGGAGCGCGGGAGCCCGCCGCGCCGGCACCCCCGCCGCGCCCCCTCCCGCGGCTGCTGCGGCAACCGCCGCCTCAGCCCGCCGGCCCGCCGCCGCCCGCCGCCGCCAACCGCCGCCGCGCCCCGGCGGGCCCCGGCGGCGGGGAGCGGCCCGCCCGGAGGCGGCCGCGGGGCTGCCACCTCTCCTCACCTCCCCCTCCTCACCGGAGGGCGCCTGGCAGAGGCGCCGCGGGGGTGGCTGCCCGCGTTCGGTGCGGGCTCGGCCGGCGCCAGAGCAGCCTGCCGCTGCGGGGCGGGGCGGGGCGGGGGAGAAACCTCTGAGGAGACGCGGAACCGGGCAGGCCCAGAGGTCGGGGAGGGGGGGCACGAGCATGGGGACAGCCAGCCGTCCTGCCCCACATCCCTCCTGACACTCCGCACACCCGGGGGAAGTGAGGCCCAGCCTGGGCTTTAAAGGGTTTTGGCAGAAAGCCTGAGGGGAAAGAGAGGAGCAAGGAGAAGAGACAGGGCTGCTTCCCCACGGAGCCCGCTTGCCCTGTTTGGGATCCTGGGGCTGCGCAAACGATGTGGAATAAAACCTGTCCCGCTCGCTCGGCCGTTCAGGTGTCAGCAGGGCTTTGACAAGAGGCTTTATGCACGTGCCTGCATGTATGCTTTTCATTTGGGCAGCAGCAACTTAGAACCTAGCAAATGGAATACTTTTCAGGTTTTAACAGCTCTCTCAGAAGCAGCAGGTTATATTTTGTCATCTCCTTCAACATTCAGCGTGTCAGCCAACTTTCCAAACTACTCTCAAGCGAAATACCGTATGCACTGGAAATTGTTTCTGGATCGTTCCTTTTCCGGGGTATCGGGGATTTTTTGGTAAATTCACTAACCTTTCCCTCGGTCATTTTCTGCAAAAGATTATCAGGTTTACAGCCAAGTCTCTGTTTCAGTCGTTCACGGGTAGACATGATGCTCTCAAAGCACCGTCGCCTTCTCTTGCTGTTTTGCATTTCAAGTTTGCTGTTCTGTGCATCCAAAACCCTCCCTGTTTCCAAGTGCCATTGTAAACCAAAACTGGATGCTGATTGATTGGCTGGGAAATTTTTGTTTTTCAAGGATAGTGACACCTTTCAGAAATAAAATATTTAAAATACGATTTTAAAATTTATTTTAAAGTATCACTGGTGGACATTTCCACGATTTCAAATCTGGCCACAGAAAAGTGCCAGGGGGTTTCTCTGCTGACTGTGATCTGAGGCAGTTAGTATCTTTTCTGCCTTCTTCCAGTAAAATATTTGTGAATTTGGAATTCTTATATTTTCACAGTTCAAAATTCCACTAAGTTTCCATTAAATGCTGACTCTGGGTGGACTCAAGACTTTGGTCTTGTAACCTGTAAAGCTAGGCGTAAAATATACAAAGACTGGCCATAAAATCAAGCCTTTCTCTTTTGTCTCCCAGTGAGAGACAGTTTATCTATGATTTGGTACATGTGAAGAGAAAAGCACTTCATTGAGCTAAATAATTCCGTTTTGCACTTTTTTATACATTTCATAGCGAGTTGGAAATAGGGTGAAAAATGCAATCGTGAAGAAGTTAGAGTATGTCTGTCTATAAAGTATACCTCTCCTACCTACCTGGCCTGTTCTCAAGTTACTCCAATACTGAAGTCAAATTTCATATTGCCGTTAATGACCTTTCTAATAAGTACTTCTGAAATTAGGTTCATTATAACCCTCTGCAGGTAGCTTAGCTGACAAACTGCTATCTTCTCCACATTAAATCCCTTCTAATAGCGTTGTTTCTTTGTCTGTCAGTGTTGTTACAACCAGAAAAACATAGTGCCCGAATTGAATGCCGTTTTTGTAGGGCTTAAAGTTTCAATGTGCTCTTCCAGGCTAAGTCCAGTGTGAACGTTTTCTGACACAAATCTGCTTTAAGACTCAGGGTGCCACCAAATATGCTGAGAAGGAGCATCTTTATCTGAAATCCCAGTGTTGTTGGGCAGGGAAGGAAAATGTATCTGTGATACATTAGAAAGTAATCCCAAATAAATGGGGTTCTCATGCTTCAGTTTCTCCTTGTTTTCTCTATTGTACCTCTCATTCTCCCTGAAATCAGAATTTGGTTTTCACCCTTGCCAATTTAGCACTGAATCTTTCAACTGGTGCTTCTAATTCTATGTAAGCAGTTGCTCCAGAATCAAGAGACATATAAATAAAACATGTTCATCCGAAACTCCCATGTTTCTTGGGAGAAGGACGTGATAAGTTATCTATCAAAAAAGCACTGTGTGTTAAAAGCTTCAGAGCTAAACCGAGCTGTTATTCCTAAACAAGAGACACGTGGGGCAGCGCAGGGTGAAAGTAGCTGCAAGAAGAGCGCCTCTTAGGCAGGCGTTATCATGCTGACACTGTTCTTTGCTTGCAGGGGCTAAAAAACTTACTCCACCCCGCTTTGTCAGTTAACGTGAAGGTAGATATGGTACAATATGCTGTTTAACCTTGTCTACTTTCAGTGGTAGTACCAGTATATTTACTGATTGAAATGTTTGCAAAATCCTATAAAGAATAATGGAGACTTCTGGCAGATCTTTCTGTAACAGCACACGGGCCTCTCGTCGTCTGGACCTTTGTATGCTCTGTGCTGTTCCTTATTTTGATTCTGCATTTTTCTTTGTTCAACAATGCCATCTTGGAACAACTTCAGTTTACTAGAACACATGGAAGGGCTCAGATATATTTAGTGCCACATCAGGATAGTGAATAGAAATTGCACATGACTGGCTTTTGGCTTTCCATCTGTCCCTTAAAATTATTTATCATTCTGATACTCCTCTGAATCTATCGTTGTCATTGGCTCACGCTCTATCCTGGTCAAAAGTTTTAAAACATTTATCAAAAGGAATGTTTTTCACTAAAATAAATAATCTCTCATAAAAGTTATGCCACCAAGCCTACCAGATGGGGAGAACAGGCCAATTTGTGTACTATGCAGAGAAACTTCAAATACTACCATGAGAGATGTTCTGTACTCCTTATTGCTCCCACGCAATTACACAGGTAGTTGGCAGTCAGATCATTAGGAGTGGAAACATCAAGCTCTTGGACTTCCTGCAGTGTGACACAAAACCTTGGCCAAGAAAGGCACGGTAAAAATAGGTTGATCGTTTACAAGCATCTAAAAGAAAATAGGAAAGTTGTTTCAAGAGTGATTTGATGACAGCAAGAAGGACAAAATCAGGAGCAAGGGAGCTATTCATACTGCTGATAATCATAAGTGCCAAACTGGCAAGCAGCCAGGGTGCCTACTAGGCAGGGGTCAAAGACACATATGGTGAGTCTCAAACAACAAATAAGCCATAGAATTCTGGCAAGCATTGCAGGAATAATGTGCTCCAGCCCTGACAAAGAAGATGAGGGCTAAAGAAAAAACAGTGGGGCTACCAATAGTGGATCGTACCTCAGGGAAAGCAAAGCTTTCATCATTTCAGTTTTATTGGAGAAAAATGCAGATAACTTCTCACATATGGTAGGTCTGGTTGATCTGAATTGATGGGAAGTGTAACACAATGTTAAAAAAGATTCTTCACAGTTGTGGCAGTAAATCAGTGTTCCATTAGCAGCGGCATCATTCAGAGACGGCATTCTTCAGAGAGTTAGTAATAGATTTACTTTGCCAAAGTAAGACTACACCCCAGGTGATAGACACCTGGCATTTGAAACAGACACAATCAAGAAGAAAGTCCAAGTTACATCTTGCCAGATGTTGGATCCTGTTCTTTTCTATTCTTTCACTAATTCAGTCAGATGGCAGGTTTTTTGCCAACTAAATCACAATGTAAAACACACAAACAAAAACCTGAAACATTTCTATTTTATTCTTGTACTACTAGACTATTAAATAGGACAAGAAGGAAATTCTGTGAGCTTAGACCTAGTTTCATAATCACAACAGTTATACACCTGTACACAGAGTCATAAAAGAAAGGGATGTACCATAAGCTATGTTATTTTATATTTATAAAGGGCACTGCCTTTTACACTGGTAAGAACAGTACTCTGCAGCCCTTGGGTGATCTCCAAAGTGCCAGCACTACATAGCTACATATAATTGTTATGAAGCATATCAAAACCAGCAGAGAATTGTGGCAGAAAATGCTTATTTATAGATAACATTTTCCATTTGAGATATTTCCATAACTGACGGAAATGTTGATGAACCAAATGTGTCCCTTGTCTGACTCCATCGCTTAGACTGTGAGTTTTTCATCCCAGTGACCTGACCTACCACTCAGCATTATCAGGAGCAACAATGAGCCAATTCCTGAATGGATTTTCAAGGTGCTATTATAATATTTAAGAAAATATTTCCTTTTAAGAGTAAGTATTTTGCCTACTGTTACACAGACTATGTTGCCATCTCTGGTTTTCACATAAATGCCGTTAGTATCTCCCTCTCCTCTCCACCCAGTCTTTTCTGCCAATAAATTCTGATGTGATTTCTTACATGGATTATAAGGGGCAATACACAGTAACCTCTGATTTCCTTCCTCCCTTTATGTTACTAAGAGCCAACAAAACAGTACTGATCGTCAGTGGGGCCAGTTTTCTTGGTCTTCCAGCAGGTGACCCCTTTACATCACTTAGTACGAAGAGAAACTATAAATGATCCTTAGGAAATATTTACTGAATAAGGAGATGCTGGGACAACTTTTATGCTATATCCATTTCTTCTCAAGTACAGAGCATTTATCAGAGTTTAGCCAAAACAGCACAACATAACCACCTGGCAAGTGTACCTGCACTGCATTCTGGGGATAGTGCTTTCCAAACAGGAAAAATGAGTTAAAGACCTGCACCTTGTCTGTGTTCTCTTAGGGAGCAATTCTTCTAATTTATTTTGAACATGTATTTTAGGATCAAATGAACCATATTCTAATGTATGCCTTTGTCTCCGCGCTGAGTACAGAGAGCCCAGGGTAACCGCTCAGATGTAGATAGCTGCATTAGCTACGTTTCCTCGAACGAGTCCCACTCCAGCTAACATTAAGTCCATTACTTTGTGACTTCATTTGACTCTACCTGATTTCTACTTGTGCAGACAAGGAAAGTCTCAAACCAGTATACTCAGCAAACTTGTTGCTGGCTTCAGAGAAAGGGTCACCAAGGAAGCTTGAAGTGGACTGAAAGGGAAGGTAAAAATGAAATGCAGTCTACAAATATCAATATATAATCTCATTACATACTGCAGAAAATTTTTATCTGTTAAAGGTTACATGGTAATAGCTTTGAGGCAGGTGTGTCCCTCCAGCAGAAGAGGATGCAGTTTCAGCATTAAGGGGAAGGAAGGAGATGGAGTAGAACTGGAGTGTTTCTGGGAAGCCCAGATAGTCCATGGAACTGTGTATTTAGGCAATGAAATCAGAAGAAAAATAGAGATTGATTAGTTGCTAGCTTGCGTGTTGGTGATTTTATTAGAAACCCTAGGATCTAATATAGTAATGTCTAATATACTAATATCTAATGTGCAAATTCTCTATTTCAAACGTTTCCAGCAACTGAAAATGAATTAGGCATTATCTAACAAAGCACAACTATATGTAGATGATATGAATCCAAAAGTTAGATTTCTCTGTTCTTTTTGGTTTTATTGTTCTAATTACTAAGTTAATGCACAAAAAATATTCCATGGGCATACCAGGAATAAGTATTTGAATTTTTTTTTAACCATTTGCCATATAACTGTCCTTTAAAAATTACTTGGGGTACTCAGCTGCTATGTCTCTGGCATTAAATTGTTCCAGAGCAACATTAACAGTTTAATTTCTAGCATAAAGACCTGTCTGTTGCTATAATTTTTCTGTTTCTTCTGTCACCAACATTCCTCAACCTAGGACCAAAAGTAAATGTCAAAGAAGTCTTCTGGTGCAGTATAAACTTGCCTAATTTGGCAACCAAACACTAAAAAAGGCAGAGGTATTACTGAACACACAAAACAAAGTTTATATTTGCACGTAAAGGATGTGCTTGCCAAGGTAGTCTGCTTGTGTTTAATATGGCATTTTGATGTTTTTCAGTTTACTTCATATCATTTTGCCTAAACAATGCATAATTAAAATGCATATCCACAATAACTGAATGCAGTTGTTAAATTATCAACATAGCAAAAACTTTTGGACAAAATACTACTAAATAATGAAAAATAAATTGAAATAGTGTGTAATGTGGAATAAAGACAAATATCACATGCACCATAATACAAAGTAATCTGAGATCATCAAATAAATGTGTGCATCATTTATTTTTTCCATTTCTGTTTGTATTTAACTTCAGAGTCAGATTGCAGATTTCAGCTGTGTACTGTGATCTAAAATCCTCTTTGGTAGCATGCATAAGTTAGGACAAAGGACCGTGTTTTTTTACTTCAATAGCGAAGACTGAACCAAGCAAATGAATACTGTAACTCTAGAGGAAAGGCTGACATAGGAAATACTGGAATGGTATTGAAATTCAGAGATTCCCATTTCAGGATAATGGTAGCAATACCACAATGAAGTAAAACACTTGAAAAAATTCTTTAAGTTTTTAACATTTACTTTCTCTGTCTTCATCACTAGTACAAGATGTAATCACATAAAACTTAATGTGCACTACTTCATGTTACAGTTGCAATAATAAACACTTTCTTGAGCCCACAGCACCTCAAACTAAAATATATCTGTAAGCTTCATCTAGGGGGAAAAAAAACCAATAATACCTTTAAATGAAAATACTGATGCCATATTGTGAAGTAGAACACATGTTATTGTTGTTACCTTTAGGGACCCACACTGTTGCCTAAGCAAAATTCTGTGAAAGAGAATATTCTTCTTTTTCATAAAAAGAATGTCATTTGCAGTATCAACCATTCTACTCTACCCTTAATGATTTCTTCCACCAATTTAAAGCACAATTCACCTCCAAAGCAGATGTTTGTATACCAGGACAAGAAGGGATTTGTTTCACGTAGTAGATATGGGGATTTTAATGTCTGTGTGTCAGCTCATAGAATTATGGGACAACACAAGAATTAGCAATTTTCTTAAGAAAATTAGCAATTTTCTCATCTTTCTGATTGCAGAGAATGGCTTTGAAATGTGACAGTGTGGGCCTAGCACAACAGGGTACTGCTTTAGGCTGGGATGGGGTTAATCTTTTTCATAGCAGCTGGTATGGTGCCGTGTTTTGGATTTGTGATGAAAACAGTGTTGATAACACACCAACGTTTTAGCTATGGCTGAACAGCATCAAGGCCTTCTCTGTTTCTCACCATGTCCTCCCAGCAAGTAGGCTAGGGGCAGACAAGAAGCTGGGAGGGGACACAGCTGGGACAGCTGACCCAGCTGACCAAAGGGATATCCCATGCCGTGTGGCATCATGCTGAGCAATAAAAGCTGGGGGAAAGAAGGAGGAAAGGGGGGGACATTCAGGGTCATAGTGCTTGTCTTCCCAAGTAACAGTTATATGTGATGAAGCCCTGCTTTCCTGGAAATGGCTAAACACCAGCCTGCCAGTGGGAAGTAGTGAGGTAATTCCTCATTTTGCCTTGCTTGCATGCAAAGCTTGGCCTTACCTATTAAACTGTCTTTATCTCAACCCACGAGTTTTCTCACTTTTACCCTTGTGATTCTCTCCCCCATCCCACTGGGGAGGAGTGAGCGAGTGGCTGGGTGGGGCTGAGCTGCCTACTGGGGTTAACCCACAGCAAACAGATACAACAGTCTGTCTGCATGAGACTGCAGAGAATTAAAATAGGTATGGACAGCATTAGTCAAACCGCCTACTTTAGGCATTTAAATTAGGCATTGCAGCATTTATGAGCCTTTAGAGAGATCTAGGCTGCCTAAGCTGCATTTTTTTGCAGAGTCAGTGGGGAGAGCTAGGTGTCCATGTCACCCTCAGGGAGTTATTTGGAGCAGCTTAGCTACAGACTTTCTTCTCCACTGCAATGAAGGGAGCTTAGGTGTCTCTTCTAGGCAGTGCAGTATCCCCACATGTTGAACAGGTAGTCCCTGAAGTCTGGCTAGTAGGAAACATCAAGCAAAGAGGAATAGCTATGAAGTTCCTGGCTCAGAGTTTGAGAAGCCTTCAGAGTATTGAACCCACACTTCCCATTTCCTAGGAGAGAATCCTAAATGCCAAACCAAATGTTGACACTGGATCACTGTACAGCCAGGAATTTGAGTAATAAGGAATTAAAAACAATGCATAGAATATTTCTTTAAATTCTACAGTAATACATTAGTGTTATAGTTCTGACTTTTCTTTGACCTTTAAATATTGCTGGTCCTAGTGCAGAGAGATGCTTAAAGATCTGTACTTTCCCTTGAGGACAACAGGTAAATAGGCTTTTGGACTTAAAACTATTCTTTATTATTTTTGTAAAAAGCTTTTTTCCTCTCCTGCACATACAGAACTTCCATTAAAATTTTTGAGGTGTTTCATACCATGTTAAGGAACATAATTTGGCCCAATGCTTCAACTATTATAGGTCAGATTTCTAATTCAGAGCTCAAGGAGAGAGCTATCAAAGATGTGAGGTACCGTAGTGTTAATGAAGATAGTTTGAGTTCTTATACTCCTCTTTTAGTGGGCCTTTTGAGGAACAGGAGAGAAGGGGGACAGGTCACCATGGGCACCAGAAGACCCAACGTGGACAGGAGAGGCAGCACTGCAGCCACAGAGGCAGTAGGATTGCTCCAGTGCATGACAGCCAGGAAGGGAAGCTTTGACTTTCTTTCACAATTGGTCCCAGAGAGACTTTGGCTCTTCAGCCTCATTAACACCCATTTCCTGCTCCTTGCCACAGCGTTGTCACCACACATCTTCCTGAGACAATGAACTTGTGTTCCCATTGTAAACACAGTGATGTTTACCCATGGTGCATCTGTGCCCGAAGTAGCGACCACTATACTTAAGTTGCCAAAGCTTTTCCATTACAAAACTATGTCCAGCTATTTCTAAAAGTACAGACATCTCTATGTCTTGTAGCAAGAATTTGGAGTTTAGCAGCAGGATAGCCTGGAGTCAGGAACGTGTCCTCTGTTGTCCTGGTGAATATCGATTTCTAAAATGTTGAGAAGTGTAATTTTCTAGCTATGTTTTTCTCCTTTATATTTGCCAGGGTCTAACAGCTAAACAGTTTAATATTCCAGTTGCTCTGAGCAGATTTTGCTCTTGCATATTGCTTCAGCATGGGAAACAATGCTGAACCTACATCTGGAGCCCACACAGCTCAGTTCCTGCCACTGCTCCACAACAAACACTCTCAAAGAGCAAAACTTAGTGAGACACTAAAGAAGAGTTCTGGAATGAAAATAAAACTTCATCCTTTAGGGCTTCAGACAATCTCTAAGCATTAGGGCTTAGGACGAGGCCTCCTTAATAGAGAAATAATCCAGCATCTGCCTACTGTAAGGGGTTTTTGCACCTTTGTGTAAAACATCTGGTCCTGGCTACCATCACGGACAGGATGCTGCGCTTCAGATTACACATCTGATTCATATGTTTTTTATAGTATGGATAGAAAGTTTGCAGAATGCTAATTCACAGAATGCTAGTTCTAAAGGAATTCAGTTGTACCTGTGGACTATTTTGTTTCTACTAAAACAATGATTTCCAGCAAGAGATCATTCAGCTAACACGTATAAGATGCTAATTATGAACATACGAAAATATAACGATACTTGCATGTTTGTCTTGAGCTTAACTGCATCCAGACGTAATTTTACATGGGTCCTATCCCAGTTTACCAAAATGACAAAAGAGAGCAGAAATATCAGAAGGGAAAGGTAATCAGAAAATAAGCAGCTTTTAAAAGCCTTTTATTGACAAAAATGATACAAAATAGCCAGCCCTGTTTCTTTTAGAGAAAAACAGCTAGAAAAATGCTGTAGGCAGAGTATAGGATCTCTTGCTGTTCTCTGTTTATCTGTGCTGTAACTAGATTTTATGAATTAGCATATTAACTATGAAGAAGAGGATGCATTGCTGAAACCCTTTTAAGAAAACCAAGAAATAGTCTTTGTTTGTCATGGTTAGATATCTGAGCGAATCATTGCTATGGCGTTTGAACAGTGATAGGGTGCAAAGGGAATAAGATGAGCCCTTCTTAAATGGGAGATCAAAGTCAGGCTCTACGAGCAGAGGAATAGGCAGGGTCTCCAAAGCTGGAGGTAAAATTGTAACCAAAAGGAACAAAATTTTACCACTGAGGAAGGCTCCACCCAGAAAAGCGTTGTATGGAAAAGGCAAAAACAGTTGAAGTGTATTTTCTGCTGGAAAATGTGAAGCGATCAGCTAAGTTGAGGAGCAGATTCACTGCATGATGAATAATTCACCACCCTTATTAATCTTCTAGTCTGCACAGGCAAATTTGGGATCCTTCTGTAGAAGCAGAAATGGTCCATTAAGGGTGGTAATTATTGTATTATATTCAAAATGTAGTTTATCTGGAATGTACTGTCATGAATTGTTGTGCAGCTGGTACCATATACAGACATGGAATACAAGAACTAATTAAAGCATTAAAGTAATATGAATTTTTTCCTGCCAATGGGTCTTAACCGTCTTCATGAATAACAACAATGATTTGGGCTTTTCAAAGCACAAATCAGAGTGAGAGTGAATGAAGTCAACAATCAGTGAGATGCACATTCAAGATTAACTGGGCATCATTAAAATAAGTGGCCTATTATTCTACATATTACGTAAGCAATTCCAACAAAAATGGAGACTTAGAAAAGAAGGTGTTTGAGAGATATCTTTTGAAAAAAAATTAATATATTTCGCTTAAATAGATTGTGTAGCTAGTCTGAGAGAAAAAGAGGAGGGGGGGTATAATTGAAAACATATTTCCTGAGGAATGATATCTGAAAACAGTGATTCAGCTTTTAAAAACAAACTGCAAATTATATTCCCATACCATTAAGAAAGCAAATGATTCCTTTGATTCTTAACACATGTCATCATGACAAATCAGAAAAGTATGACTTTTTAACCAAGGTTAAAATTGAGTATGTCACATTTTTCCCTTATAGCATAAAAACAAGGATGAATTTCATGGCAGGCAGAACATTTCAAACCGATAAAAATATTCTTATTGCAGTACATATTTAGGCAAGTCTTCACTAGTAGGGATTATTATCTTCACATAAGATATCATGGATGCTAAGAACATAGAAGAATTCTAAGAAGGACTAGTGTCCATATGCATGAAAAGATAGCTATAAAAGAAAGGTTAAAAAATACAACAAGAATTTACCCAGTTGACACTAGGTGGAATTAGAGAGTTTTACTTAGAAGAAGATTTAATGATTTGTCACTGTCTGATTTCTTATAATAACTGATGGATTGCAGATCCTGAGACACGTTACTTACTAGCTACACCTGGTGTAGTTGTATCAATATGTACATAAAGAGGTATCTTAATACATACCTCTGATGTAAATGAAACACATCGTGTGCACCAATATGCGATGTTATATTTTTAATATGAATACTAATCAGGTCGTAATTTTAAAGGAAGACTTAATTGTTCCCTTTTATAGTGCCATAACTAAGCCCTTCCATCTCTACCACTACAAAAGATAAGGCCGTATGCAATAGCTGAAAAGACAGTAACTGTCTTCACAGTAACTTGAACACCACTTACTCAGCTGTGATTTCACAATAGGCAGCATGTCACCTAGCAACAGCAAAACAGGGGCATGAGGGATGATGTCAGAAGACAATAAAGCTGACGGATATGTGGCTGTGATTAAATCAACTTTCTCCTAAAAAGGCTGCCTAGCAGTAATTATGTAAAGAATATCTGGGCAAAAAGGGACAACGGACTTCATACAAGATACGACCCAAGATATATGATAGCAGTTCATCTTTTTGCTGTGGGATAAGTAAGCAGAACAACCTGTTCCTGGTGTCACTCAGTACTCTGCAGAAGGAAGAGAGCTGGCTAGCAGCTGGTCATTGGCCTGGCTCCCATTCTTAGCCATTACTGGTGCACTGGTCTGTACAGAGATGTACCATCAAAGTCTGTTGTCCTGACCTGTGCTGCCAAAACGCAATTGCAATGCAGAAAAAGACATCTTGGCCTCAGAAGCAGAATTAGGATTTTCCCCAAGGGAGAAAAAGCACTTTATTTTCCTCATACAATAAGGAATCCTGAAATCCCATGTAATGACAAAGTATTTGGCCTTTGTGCAGGTGTTGTGTGTAGCGTCTGGAGGAAGACAAGTTGCCAGATGTTTGCTTTTGCTCTTAACATGGCCTACCCTAATATGTCCTCACTAATACATTCATAATAGATGCAAACCTCACTTTTCTATGAAGCCCACTACAGTTACCCATACTTCCTCACTTATCGCTGTCTTAAGAGCAGTCATAGCATCTAACCCAGGAATTTCCTACATGAAACTTCTGCCACAGAAGGCTCAAATATATCTTACAATGATATCAGTGAAACCACCTGTATCTACCCTGGGATTTTATAGTAATGCCTATTACTGCAGTGTTTGAATGCTTTCTATATAGAATCAGTAACAACAGCAACCCCTCTACTTTGGAAAAAAATAAACTCCCTTTGGACTGGAGTTTGTTCTTGATATGCAAGATTTTAGTCATTAATTTTTGCTTATATTGATATATTCTCAAATACTAACACTAGAAGCACTTCTGTGACTGTGATGGTCTAAGGATACATACAAGAAGTTTGTAGGCAGATGCAATATCTTTAGTGGGATTAATCAGTATATTTGGAAAAAAACAGATAATCCCTTGGGCACATTAGTCCTTCCTAAGTATATCAATTTTTTGCTACAGGGACAAGGAAGTTGACTAGCTGAGAGATTTGGTGGTTTTCGACAAGCCAGGGTTATGAATATTGTTCTGCAGCAGTAAAGTTTCTTCAAAGAAGGATTTTGTTAGTGGAATGAGAAGAAAAAAAAGAAATCTGTTTTGTCTAGTCTTACCAGATTATCTGGTAAGACAAACACAAAACTTGGTTCCTCTGGAATATGATCCTGTAGATTTCCATGTGTTCCTGTTAATTTAATGCCTTGTATGTACTTTTACAGCTGGATTCATGAGCTGAAGCTGTTAAATTTAATTTCTAGCAAGCTAAATAGCTTATGGTCTAGTTTTATTATTCATATTTCTGAACCTTAAGCAATAAGACATTGCCTGTAGGGATGTGTTAAACCAACACATGACTAATCCGCCCCACGAGAGCATGAGTAAAGGAGGGGCCATATATCCACAGCTGATCCCCAATGACTTTTTCTCATTATTCCTGCAGACAAAATAGTATCATTTTAAAATTAGTGCAATAAGAGAGAATAAAGCTTGGTGACTAACCTCATGAATTGTTTAAAAAATTTAATAAAGCAAAACAAAACTGAAAGATAAAGTGGGCTGAAAGGAGTCGTCTTGGTATCATTCTTCACCTTTGACAGACTCACCTGCTGTGAAAGCAGATAAAGGACATTTCCCACTGAGATGTAAACTTTTTAGACCCTGATCCGCAAGTCGCAGAGCGTGGAAACTGGTCTGAGTTGGGCCTTGCTCTCCAACTGGAATCTATTTTAAAGCATTCTGGAATTTTGCAGACACATGCTGGTTTGGAATCCTATTTTAATCTCAATGATAAAGTGTATTTTCTCAAATAAAGCACTAGTCTTCCTTTAAAGCAAGCATTCTCTTTTATAGTTAAACTCTACTTATGTGTTTCTCAGCAAAATACCACTCACGCATATTTTCCTTGTGAAAAAATGACAGGCAAACTGCAATTCCGTTATTTGATGTACAATTTATGCTCCAAATTACAACTGCTTTCAATTTGAACCATTTTGTTTAGGCGAAAGCCTCCGTATGGAGGAAACCTCCCTCACATTGGATGAGTACTTCAGAGACTCGCCGCGCAAGTTTGACAGAGCTCAGCACATTTGGCAGCCTTCACCCCGGAGAGGCTCAGGCCTGTAATAACCCTGGTGTGGCAGATCAGAAACAAAGTGCAATGGGAAAGCAATACTGGGACGGTTGCTTAGCACATGTCTGCAATATATTTCTTTTTACCAAGGTGCAGCCAGTTGTGCAATATTGTAAACTGGCCTCTTACGGTGAAGGAAAAGCGACAAACCTGAAAACAGCAAACCACCATAACATGTGAACATATAAAATTGATACCAAGTCTGAAAAGTGTATGTTTAATGTTAGGATAATGAAATGCAACTCTATGACTGTGCTGCTTAAGGACTCTGTTTTGTGAGGTGCTGAGCACTCTTAAGACACGTAATATTTTAAAATGAGGAGCTGTACAAGGCAAAAAGAAAGGCATTTCATTATGTCGTCAGGTCTGATTACCCAAAATAACAGTGCTTGAGTGAACACCCCGATATCCTATTCGCCAGCTTTATCTGAAAGCTATTGAAACTTAAAAGCCCCAAGCCCATAGGTCCCTCAACACCTCCAGTGTCTGAGCAGATTCAGTGTTACTACCATTTTGTTCTATAGAACAATGCTATGTTACACTAAAAAAGCATTAGCTACCTTGTTTAATGTAAATTTAGAAATCTAAATAAATGTAGCGGTTCCTACATAGCAAGGATACCTATTGATTCCAATTGGATTTTATAAGCATATGAGTTGAAGGTTGATGTGTAATTAATTAATATTAATACATATTAATAATGTATGCTAATTTGGAAGAAATAGTTCCTTCTCTCTATATATGAAAATGTACCAGATTAGGATTTCCAAGAATATATTTTCTAGGGAGAAAATTGCACGCGTGCATGTGCACGCACGCGCACACACACACACACATGATGATGAGATGTATCTTTTATTATTAATACTGAGATATGAACTTGCACAGCATTCACATATATTTCTACCAGTATTTAAATATTGGTGTATCTACATCTACTATATCTAAATTACTGCAGGGTACTTGTTTACTCATGAAAGCAGCACCAGACATAACCAGTGAACCATCCTTTATAAATATTTGCAAAGAACAGTTTCCCTCATGGCTTCTTCACAATTAGTTCATCTGGGCAGTGATTCAGGTTCATAAACATGGATGCCTGATATCTTTAAGCACTGTAGTTAATGAGACATCTGTATGAGGCTAACAGATATGAAATAAGAGATGATAAATGTTTTATATGGCATTGGCAGACATATGGGACTGTGACCTGTGCCTTTCTAGAATGGCTGTGTGTCTGCTATAATTGCCTAAACAAGTAGCAGTGATTTAAGGTTAACATAAAGATAAGCAGCTCCAGGCCCTCCAAATTTTAAGCTCTGTCCCATGCTCTGTCACAGCAGCTTCTGGTTTGATTTTCTGATGAGCAAAACAGAAAGGAAAGAAAGGGCATCCATATATATCACCCCATCTTACTTACTCACCTATATATTTTGCATAATGCAGCAAGGTGAAACAGGTTTTCTGTCTTGATCTCGTGTCTTCCATGCGGCAGTGGGGAGTGTTGAAATCTATACACTCATAAAGATTCAATCTTCTTATTCTGAGAATCATCCCCAGTGTTTTCGTTTACCCAACAATTAATGATGTTGGTTTTTTGCAATGATATATTCTGGGCCTGATGCTTCCCATATTGCTACAGTGAGAACTGATTTTGTTGGCTCCCAGCAGTGTCAAAAAGAAACAAAATTATGTCTTCCAAATATAAAAAGATAAAACATAAAAATATTAAACCTTTTTTTTTTTTCCTCCACTATTTGTATTTTGGAGGGGTATTTTATTTTGATTGTTATTTTCACAGCAAAGAAAATTTAAAATACTGAATTTATCTGTAACTCCAAAAGCCTGAATTTTAATTACAGCATATACAGCAGCAGGCAGTTCAGAAAACTGGCCTTTTTAAACATTTCAGAAGGGCTGGAAATATCATCTGCCAAAAGCACATGGAACACCTCTTAAACAGACACAGAACAGTATGCTACAAAGGACACTGAATTCAAGTGCCCTTTAAAACAGTTATCCAGCTTTAAATACAAGCTGAAGTGAAAGCCAAAAGACATTCATGAGAGTGAAACACCACAGCTTGGACTTCCTCAGACTGTGTGCTGAAGAAAAAGCTGGACTGTAAAAAGTCATAAGCTGAGCTTCCATTGACCTTTGCTCTGACTTCTTAACTCTGAAGAGCGCAGTGCTTCAGGACTGTAGATAACCATAATCATGCTTCAAGAAGAGATATTCCAGATTCAGGATACCTGCTAATGTTCATATAAGCAGCAGAGGGGAAAAAAAAATCAAATCCTCAGAGGGAACAATATTTCTACTGGGTAATTAAGCACAATAAAGTGGTTTAGGAATAACATTTCTTTCTGATAACAGAATTTTAAATTCATTTTTTTCAAACTCAGTACTAGTTGTTTTATTCAATGGGTGTTCTCCTGCGTTGGTTTCACTGAAAAATTACAGGAGCCTTACAGATGGAAAATGATCCTCATTTTGGCAGTTCAGGCTCTTTACTGTAGGTTGAGAGCACAGTCTTGAGAGCAGAGTCATGTTTTTCCAAAGCTCATTTTTGAAGGAAAAGGAATAGCATGCTCCATTTCTAAGCTCTTCTCCTTTTCCTTCCTTCTTTGCCTTTTTCCAGTCACCAGTTGCAAGAAACTTGGGTATGGCCTACCCAAGCTACACCCACTGTTGAATTATTGTTATTTTCTACTGGTTCTCAACAGCAACAGCAGAAACAAACCTGTTATGATGATCTCAGGTCAACTACCTAAGCAATGTCTTGAACTATCTTCTGCCGTAACTGAAGATTTCCAGAAAACGAAGAAAAAAGCATCAAATACTACTTTTTTCTAGCGTTATTGTTGATACCATTTTACCAGGTGCGAGATGGAGCCTCATATATGCATATAAATGTGTGTCATGTATGTGAAAGAGAAAGACTGCAACTTGAATGTATCCAACTTAAAGTTTACCAACTCATGTGATCACTGCAAATAAAAAAGCAATCGTCTAGTGCCTTTTTTGTTCAAAAGCATAATTGACTAATTTTTTTAAACACCTGTCTTTCGCAGGTCAAGGATTTAGAGCTGGACCTAACTTCTTCCCGTAACAATCAATTTCCAGCTGTTGAGATCTGCACTGTGCCCACACCGGTGAATCTCTGAAAAGCACTAGTGAGCAAGCTGTGGGAGCAGGAGGCCACATTTTCTGTTGAAGGAAGGCAGCAGTAAGGGTAGCCAGTAAAATGATTAAGTCAGGAGAGAACAACTTTCTTGCCTTCAGCAGGTAAGAAATACAAGTCAGAGAATAAAAGGAACCGACTGCTTCTCAGAAGGAGAGAGTCACAGAAGGTTCAGTGGCGTGAAATGAAGGTAAGAGAGCTGGTCTGAGAGCTGGGGATAGGTGACTAAAACTTCAGAAGAGCTAGGATGCAAGAATCCCACTGGAGTGAACGTGAGCCACAAATATGATGGTTACATTTATTTTTCAAGAAAGCAGAAGAAATGTTGTGAGGCACTGCTTACAAACACTTCAGAGAATACACTAAAGAGAAAATACAAGTAACAAGTTGTTACTGGGAGAGAGGGAGAGATGTTTTCTCTGCATGGGACAAGCGCCTAAGTAGCACTCAGTCCTGTGAATTCACATCCCTTTTGAGTAGCTCTGTTGAAATTAATGCCCCAGTGGCCTCATTCCAGATCCAGGGAAGCCATAGACTTTAGTGGGCTTTCAGTCACCACCTGAGCATGGGTTTGGGGGGCAAAGGGGGTGTTGTCAAGGTTGGGGCCAGTTCTTTGTATTTATTTTGTAAGCAGGAAGGTCCTGAGATTTTCAGATTTTGAATTGTGGAAAGATACAAGGAGCTCTTTCTCAAAAATAGTCCATTCATGATATGCATCTCATGTCAGAATATCAGTGAAACTGGGTTTGATCCCCTACTAAGTTAGCAGGGGGAGAAGTTGTCAACACTCATCAGTCAAGAATTGCAAGTATATTTTCTAGTTTTCCAAACATGGGAACTTACATAAAACTATCCTGACCTTTTTCTAGGGGTGGAGGGAGGTAACTAGAGGGTTTTTTGTGTGTTTTTTGTTTTGTTTTAAAACTGTTAGCAAGCAGGCACATCTCTTAAAATGTTCGTGTGATTCAGAGGGTTACCTAGATATTTCCTGTAAAAATACTGCAAAGAGAAGATGGGGATATTCCCTTTTCTGTCTTCCCCCAGTGGTACACCTTCCTTAAATTGTGTCACTATACTTGTGAAAGGCTTTCTTCAAGGTTAGAGAGGGAGGGTCCGAAGCAACTATAGGTGAAGGTAAACTCAGTACTCAAAGGGAGTGATAACAGTGTCTGCTTTTAACATTCCTCAGCATCCTCTCTTTCCTTGAACTGAGGCCCCCCAGTACTTATTATAGCAAAGTTGTTCTCTTCCTGTAAGCTAAGTCTAAGTCTTTGATTGCTTCACCATACTGAAGGCAAAATACATACTTTGAAGAAAGCACAGTTCATATTTTAAGGTATTTCATCACTCAAGGCCACAGCTGGCCAATACCAAACAAGCAATCAAGAGACTAAGGACTGTCAACAAAGAACAGTTCTTTACATCACAGAATCAGACACATTTGCACTCAATTAACACTTTGCTTAAAAATAGACAAAGATAAGCCCTAAAGAGTGTGGTGCCCCGCAACCCCATCATTATATACACAATAGCAATGCATAGCAGTAGTTATCATCATGCCTTACCACTCCATTTGCTATCACAACAAAAACATCCACTATCAATTCATTATCCTGTTTTGGATATATTTAGAGATATTATCATAAAGCTGTCTCCGTGATATGGTCAAAGGGATGATAATCTAGTTTGTTTTAAAAGTGAAATGTATATAATCTTATTCTCTTTTATTTAAATTCCTTAGTGCTGATTAAACATAAGCCTCTGTCATGTATGGGTGACTTTATGTCACTTTTAGTGTTCTTGAGGTTCAGCAGAAACTATTTTGACTGTGGTAGAAGTTAGCTCTGCTTCAAAATTACACAAATCTGTGTGTAGACCCAAAGATACAGGGATCAGTGGAGTGCAGGAATGCTCCGGACTATCACCTCTTCAGGGAAAGCCTACTCCTTTTTCATGGCTAAAAGTCAGTTGGTACACAGCTTTTCAGTCCTTTTCCATTACCATGACAAGGAGATTCATGCACGCAGGAGAATTTAAATCTGCATAGATCAGCTAGTCCAACAGCTGTTTTGCAGCACCTGAGTAGTGCAAAGCAGAGAAAATTAGGCTGAGAAGAAAAGTCATGTTATAGCAGGTCACAATTCAGTAAAGCATTCAGCCTCACCTCAAACATTTCCATCTGCAAAGCTGTATCTGGAGAAGGCATACAGCATTTACAGAGCACTCAACAAAAGAGTAAACTCTTTGTCATTTTCCATAGCAGCTTTCTAGTGAAGGAAAACACTTGTAGAACAACAGTAATAACTTTCCTTTTACAGAAGTATAGTTCACTAGAGATGGTTCCCACATGGAGAAGAAATGCCTCAGATTTTTTTTAACATTTACTTGGCACTTGGGACCTATTTATTACTTCATATACTTGGATGTAATGGCAGTTAACACACAGTTATGATGGGGAAGTGATGTAGGATTCTAAAAGATACAAATTGCAGTACATATTAAACTTTAATTTGCTGCCAGTCTGAAGTCCTTCAGCTTTTTTAGGACTGCAGGGCCCCTCCAGAAGAAGCGTGGTGGACATGAGCTATATTAGCTCTTAGTTAAACCCAGTGCTACAAGCCAGCTCACTGGGGGAATAATATCAGTATGTTCTCTTCTCTCTGCACTTCCCTGATGCTATGGAGAAAATGTGCATAAATAATTGCAGTTTTTGTGGAACCCGAAGTGTACAATACCCAGCTTCCATGGTCACCTTACAATTAGGTGGTTTACAACATTTGCATTTGTAGCAATATGTTCTCTAAATCCTTATAGTTTTACTGATTACAGTAAAAGTACAGGAGAATATCACAATTTATTATAAGATTCCGTGCATGATTAAGACACTTGAATTTATGTGTCTACATGCAATTGTCTCCATGTGTGCTAGACACATGAGCTCCAGTGGCAGCCAGTGAAGACTTAGCCAGTGCAGTCCATGGAGCTTGAAAAGCTGTTCCCAGCTCCAGGCACAAAGTGAATTAATCTAGACTGTGCTGATTAGATAACTGCTATCACAGGAGCTTAAACACCATTATTGGGATTCAATTGCCTAAGCTTAACGTGCCTGCTTAGAAAAACACGGTGCCATTTGAGATGCCATTCTCCCCTGGCTGCCAGTCTAGAAGAGTATAGGTCTCCTGCAGTCCCTGTGACATCTGTCAAACCTGCTGCAGATGTCTTGGACACCCCTGAGCACCTCAAATTAAAATGCTGTAAGTAGGAGATTATCTTCAGCTTCATCCCTTTTAAAGTTTTGGATGCTTAATTACAGATTAAAGAGATACTTCTCTCTGATGGTGTTTCACAATTTGGAAACTGGGGGAAATTTTTTTCTTTCAAGAAAACCAAAACATCCAAGTACCTTCTGTTTAGCTAATAGTCCAGTGGTAGTGGTCCACATCCTGCCTGAGCAGAGCTGAGCCCTTGTATTTAACTGCAGAAGTTCCCTAGCCATCACTATTGTTTTTCCAGGGGTAATACCAATCAGCAGGCCATGGAGTTACTGACTCTCTTCATCACAGCCACTGACTAGAACACATTTAATCAGGCAATGAAAAACTTTAATTAACCAGAAGAAACTGACAGCTCCTGTTCCCTGACACCTCTGAAGTCTGGTTAGGTTCAGAGCCTTTCAGCCAAAGGATGGAACTGAAACCACATTTCTCATCAGTGCTAGTGTACTTTATCTTCTGGAATTCAAAATAAAATCTCTGCTCTCTCTAAGCATTAAGACTGAGTCATCTGTGGATATTCTGAGAAATAAAATTTGTGATACATGAGCAACTTTGAAATCATAAGCTTAAATACACAGGAATTTTATATACTGCCGTTAGCTGAGTAAGGAGTCAGAAAATCCATGCTTTAGAGTTAGGCTTCTAAAGAAGCATTTAGATATATAAATTCTGCTTTAATCTCAGTTATCCCGGGTCTTAAGTAACTAAATAATTTGGCAAGAAGGTCATTGTATGGTTATAGCAAAAAATTGATTTAAAATGTTCAAAGTTTTAAAAATCTTTTAACATCAAGTTAGAACTGAATTATCACATACATTGTATATAAATCTGCTGTGCATTACTATTTTATTTTTCTGTTTTGTACCTTAAATCATCATATAGCATAATGAAAAGGATACATCAAACACAAAAGCAGTCTACTAAAACTTAAAGTAACTGTTAGTTTTTGCTTCTAGAACTTAAATAAATGAATGTATCTTTTATCACACCATAAGAGGATGCATTTTTATGTCTGCTAAATACATTATTTAATACTGAAGTATAAAAATACAAGGAAATGTCAGTAAGAGCTTGCTGGGATGAAGTCAACTCACTCATTGCTGCAAAAATAAATATAGATCGCAAATACAAAGGAATCTGGAAAAAAAAAGGCTATTTTTAGATAATAGCATCCTTGAGTAATGATACAATAACCTTCAAGTCAGAAGCACGTAAGAAAAACTTTTACTGAGTCTTATGCAGCAAGTATCATCTCAAGAGAGGACAATGTATGGAAACATGGATCTGAAATTTTTCTTGTGTATTTCGATATTACCTACTGGAAAATGCTATAATGATTTCTTTTTCCTCTTGATTCCACTTTTCTTGCCTCTCACTTTAAAATATTTATAGTTTTTTAGAAAGATGACAGAAATCAGGACTGCACTGGCAGTCTAATAGTTAATAGTTGCATTTGTGTTCATGAATACATTTATGCTACTGAAGGGATTCTCAGTGTTCAGGCAGTACACATATTTAGTAAATTACTTAAAATTTACATATATATACTAGAAACATTCTGTGCTCAAGTGAAAAGACAAGGATACCACTTACAGTCTGAACTGTATTGTACTCAGATTCAAATGATGAGCATTATCTTTCAGAAAGTGGAAAAAAAAGGTCTGTCAGCGCTCTTAGGCAAGAATGGATTAATTTTTATCTTAATCTGGTTTATAGAAAAGCATTTCCTCCTCTTTGATGTGGTATACGCTAAGTGAAAACATCATGCTTTACCCATCAGAATCATGCAAGTGGTCATTCTTTCTTTTGCACTGATGTTACAAAAGGAGATAGCCTGCATGGCTGGAAGGTATCCATGATATTAAACAGTTCATGGGGCTGTGAAGTGCTGAGAGCAATCATGCAGAGCAACAGGCCACAGGAATGCAAATCATCCACAAAGCCAAAAGTGGAGCTAGCAGGTGGCCTCTCCTATTCATCTGATGTCAACACACTGTTCAGATCAAGCCCTTTTAACATCTGGGTAGGCCCACTATTGCTTTTAATTAAATATAATACAGCCATTCAATGTTCTCGCATACAAGAAAACCACACAGTAAAAAGCATATCTTCTGCATACTGAGGGTCACTATAGTTATATAAATAAATAGCAGCATTTAACTTAGATTGTAAGGTAGTTTAAATTTCATATACTTTCCATATACCGTTCAGTGTTCCACAGTTAGAGCCTCTTTGACATTTCAGTGACTGACCGTATTTCCATGGAAAATGTTCTTGCTCCTTCAGAGGATTTAGAAGGGGGAAAATGCCTTATAATTAACTCTTTCTACCTTTGAAACATTTCCACTGTAAAAGGTTTTGAACAGAAACATTTGTTCTCAAAATTAGTTTACAGAGAGAATTTAACTGTGTTAACGTATAAGCCATGGAAACTGTCATAATATCTAATTAAATTATTACTGACGTTCCAATCAGTAGCAAAAAAACATCTGTAACTGTAATTCTACTACAGAGAAAGTATAATTAAATCTATTCAGTAATGGGTAACAAGCTATTGCAAAAGTATACTGCAATGCTTTAGAAAGTTGGAATGCTTCAAATATCTTTTTCAAGTATAATAAACCTTTTTTTTAAGTGGGAACATGAATATGTGCATTCTTCTGAAGACCCTTTATTAGGATTTAATTTCAATGCATTTATGATTACATTAGTTCTTCTGTTTCAAACAGACTGGAAGAAATAACTGGCATCATTCAGAGCCCAGGACAGAGAAGCACATAAGTGTGTTTTCAGTCTATCTCTATGGAGAGCAAATGGTATGGCATGCTTCATTTTAATTTCAGGAGATAAGTAAAATAAAGCACACGGCCGAGTGTTTTCTTGAACGGAAACATTTTCCAGAACTGGAGCCAGAAACATGTGACAATGCTGAAGTGCATTATTGTAAAATATTAGGAAAGTAGATGAGTCAGGACGGAAGCAATGCGATGTGAAGCATTTAAACTAAGGTTGCAAGGTAAACTGTTGGTGATGGACTGAGAGTTTTAATGTAAATGATGGCTGCTCGGTACCTCTGTGTAAAGAGAGATAGATGTCCAGCCCCTAATGGGCAGATATGATCATCCCAGAACTCCATCACAGTTGGAAAGCAGCTTTGCCTGTATTTGTCTACATTGTAATTATACACATAACATGGATATTTGCTCTCCCTCCTCCAAAGCTGAAATTATTACTGAAACATGTAAGAGACAACAAAACCAGCAACACATCAAACTTCCACCTCAGCCACTCCTAAGTATAAATGTCAAAGGTTGAATTATAAGCAGCAATGTTTTTCTACTTCCCTGAACATGCCATCCATCCACAAATTCCATTTTGTTAATTCAGATGCTCAATAGGATGTATTATAAATAAACAATGTCTAGTTTTCATTCATTATTCTGATATAAAAACCCATATGTCTACTAACAGTCATACCATGTACAAGAAAATGGTACCTCCATAGCACTTCCAGAGCGAACATCAGGTTTCAGCTGCATAACTTCTGCTGATTTGCAGGGGGTTATATGCCTAAAAGCCCTATTAAATGCTTTCAAAATTTATGACTCTGTAACTTTTCCCAGTGTTACGTTAGTCTAACTGTAGGCAAAAATATGTGGTACAAATATGTGGCAGTCGTTGTGTAGATAAGATGTTTATTGGCCTGCTAGAAGAAAGGAAGTTTAGAGAGTGTTGCTCCTACTGAGGTCATTGGCAAAACTTCCATTGACTCCACTTGCTGCAGAGCTGGGCCTGAGGGGGAAAGAGATTTTTTTTCTCTTTTATGTAAATTCTGTTATGGGATTGGGTTGGGTTGGGGGTGGTTGCCTGTGTTGAGGAGAGGGGAGGAGGAGAGAAACTGCTGCTTTACTGTGGGCAAGGGTCTTGATATTTCTGAAAAGCTTCAGGACAGGAGACATAAAACTGAGTAGAGATCTGCCTATTCAGCTGATGGGTATTGAAGAAGAAATATGTAATAATCATGCAGATTAATCTATTCTGATAACCTGGCAGCTGTTATTAGGCAAATAGAGCCAACAGATTTACAAACTGCATAGTTAAGAAACAGCTGTAAGTGGCTATGCAAATCAGAGACCTAGCACTGGAGCATTTTGATATTGTGTAAACAGGAAAAGGACACTATACCATTTAATTTTGGTAATTGTATAAAATCTATACAGTTGTCCATGCTGAAAACATCTGTTTCATATATTATTAAATGTTTCTTTTTGAACATAAGGGAATTTATATATATACTTAACGAGACACCTTATCAGGCGCATGTCTTTTTAGCACATATTTTTGTACCTGAATATGCTTTCCATAGTTTACAGTCTCTTTGGCAAAGAAGACAGAAACACCATCCGAAGTGATCAAATGGAAATAAGTGTCTCTTGAAGTATCGCTATCCAAAATTCAGAAATCTCAGAAAGACAGTAGAAGTTCCAAAAGTTCCAGATTTATTTTAGTTCTTAAACCAATTTGGCAACTGAAAACCTATTCAGAATTTTTCTCTTATGTCTTGTAATGGGGTGTGGTGTTTTTGAAAGTAAATCATTAGAATAATTTTCATAGACTTTAGGAATTCATTTTAAAACCCAACTAAAATACTTCTCCTACCAGTCTATGTCTTAAAAGTCCTACAATCACATTAAAATAAATGGTATTTTGGAAGCCATGTCCTGAGTGCAGATATTCCACCTCCGCTTAGTAATAAGGTTCAGCTCTTTTCTTGGAAAGATCAGTCTCTCTTAGGTACTTCAATAAAATGTGTAGCGTTTCAGACTTATTTTATTGAAGCCTCTACACCTTTCTTTTATTCATTTCATTGTGGAAGTAATTACATTTTGGAGGTGTTATCTCTGTTAAATACTTCATGACCTATTGTACATCTGTCAAATCTATTTTTGCAAACACGATACTCTTTGGGGGAATTCTGAGGCACTCATACAGATTTCAGCTGGATTAAGTGCTGTAATGAAAATGCTGCCCAAGTGTATTTTATACTACAGTAAGTACTTATTTCAGAATTCAATTATACCTACAGGAATATATTCTGTGTCTGATTATCTGGGAATGCCAAAGATACACAGTGTTTTGGCAGAATGACTTCAACTCTGCTAACTAAGTTAATGCTTTTGAAGAGGAGATTGGGTGAAAATTTTACATACAGTCTGAATTTCCTCCTCTGGTCTACCAAACAACGGCATTTACTTGACAGAAGTGAGAACAAGAAGGCTGCTCTCTTTGCTCCCTCTCGCATGTGCTCTTCTTAGCTTTTCCACTACAGCTACATGCCTGGAAATGTAGCTGTTAGACCTTTTTAAATCACAGCTTAAGAAAAAAAGGAAAAAGAGCATCGTGGTCTGCGCTAGTACTTAGTAAGAGCTACGCTAAGATCCTGCCACAGTACAAACACGACAGAAGGAAAAAAAAAGAAAGAAATTGTTAGGCAGAAGGATGTGTTGCCCTAATATTTCATTCTGAATATATTTTGAGAAATAGCAATCTTAAATTCTTACACTGTTTTTAATTAACACTGATTAAGAAAAATAAATAACATTTCTGTTTGGACTTCTTGCTATTTACATCATTCACTCCTAAGCAGAATTCATTGATAGTTTCTTCCACTTTTAGTTCTAGCGAGTTCTTTTGATGATGTCTTGATGTACATTCAATAGCTGGTTTCAGTTTTACTGGTTCATTGAGCTACTTGAAGACCTCACTTTCAAACAAATTCAATTTTACTATCAGTTTGAACTGAAGTTTGTTATTTTGTTTAGATGTTGGGTTTATGAGTCTAATGAGATTCTATTGCTACTTATCTTTTTTGTTATCTCTAAATATTGAATGATTCTTAAATTATAATTTTGTGAAATAGTTTTTATCAAAATAACATTACTTTTAGTATTAAATATATTGCTGTTGTGCACATAAACAACATAAAATATACAAAATCATTAGGACTGAGGATGTAATTGCTGTTAAATATTATTATCATTTTATTTATAATTTTGCGCCTTTTAATCCTTTAGTAGCTTTAGTATGCATTACTTACTGGCCCTTCCTTTTGTCTTTATTAAAAGCAAGCTAACACATTCCTTTCCCCAAATCTCCTATCTTCCTGACCTCTTGATACAGTTTTAAACTTTAAAAAGTTTTACAATGTGTTATATGACAGTTCCCACATAGGATTGCCTATGCCTTATCTTAAAAAGAGTTTAGAAAACTCTCTATACCTAGCAGATATCCAAAAAGAACTTACAGACATGCTTAGAAGAACAGATCTCCTACAGATTCCTTTAGGCTGTGATTTTCAATAACACAGGGCAAGGATTTTAGGCAAACTGTATGTATGTATTAGATTGATAGTTTAGAAATAACAGATACATTTTTAGGAACACAGGACTTGGCTGACCTTAAATGCAGGCAGAAAACTTAAAGCTAAGTGCAGACTGATTATAACTCTTCTGAATTAATTATATTGCTCAGACCACTTGAATAAAGGAGGATGTCAGCAACAGGAAAACTGATTAAGTTCTTAGTCCTTAAAGAGCCAAGAAACACATTTTAGGGAAGCCTGTTCTCCAAAGGACTGTATCTCAGAGACATATCTAAACCCATTCATTTTTTTTTAACATTTTCAGCTCTCATGCTTATACTGGAAACACCAGTTTGCAATGTAATTATCAAAACTGGGATCCCTTGGGTTTAAACATTCTATTCTACATATTACAGTCAACAGCTACTCTCTTACGATTCCTTCAACACCTCCTTGCCCAAAGCAAGCCAATGGTTATGTCAGGCAGGTGGTTAAAGAAACCTTTCTAATATATTCAAGATACCAAAATATCAGGTATAAGGAAAAAAAATAGTTTGCAAGGCAGTATAGCCATGGCTAAGTGCATGCAGAGATGAGTCGAGCACCCAGCAACTTGTGCAGTTCAAACTCCAGTATAGCGTAATGTGTACTCAGTGTGAGTGATTTTCTCTTGCTTGGACGCATTCTGAGAAGAGCACATTGACGTGGCTTAACTACACTGAATTGCAGGTGCCAGTGTTAGGAAATGGAATTCATAACACTGAGTCAAGACTCTGCATTCCCTATACAATAAATTGAGAAAGTTAGCCACCTTAGGAGGGTATGGATAACATCAGCCTACATGAGTATAAGGGACGCAGCCAAGGCAAGTGTTCAGACTTCTGACCCTCGCACGTACTTCACCTGCTCTGTAGGAAGGATTCAGATGCTGAAATTACTGTCAGCACCTAAAGCATCACATTTGCTCTTTGGACACAAATGGTTGGCCTGTTCGTCAGATAAGGAGTGATGGTAGTACTACCACCATTCACATAGTATTCTGCCACCTAGGGCATGCAGCCAAGGTCCCACCTTAATCTCAGGTGATTTGAATCCTTTTCTTCTTCCAGAAGATGAAACCATTTATTGACTGTCCTGCTGAAGGTGCACCACTGGGCTGTCAAGAACACAAATTGTGGAACCTAAAGGAGTTCTAGTTCTTACAATAAGGGTGATGAGACACTGGAACAGGTTGCCCAGAGAAGTTGCGGATGCCCCATCATGGGAAGTGTTCAAGGCCAGGTTGGATGGGGCTTTGAGCAACTGATCTAGTGGAAGGTGTCCCTGCCCACAGCAGGGGGCTTGGACTAGATGATCTTTGAAGGTCCCTTCCAACCCAAACCATTCTCTGATTGTGAGAGCGCTCTGTACATAAGATCAAGCACATGCTTGCATTTTTCCATCTATATGCTTTACACTACACGGACAGAATAAAGAACATAATCTTGATTGCAAAGACTGAAACAGTTTATTATTAGATTATGCTGATGGATTTGGCTAGAGAAATATTTCTTAAATCAGTGTTCTAATGCTAATTAGTTCTTCCATGTGACTATGCAGTGAACTTGACAAGTAAAACCATCATCATTTTCACTTCATGAAGAGCTGTGTTATAACACATTACAGGAATCACTGAGTACACTCCAGTTTATTCTATTGACATGGCTAAAAACAGAAAATGTGAGATCATGTCAGATAAAGTTCCATTCATTTTCAGATTATTAATATCTTTTGGGTTTTGACTGTCTATGCTAATTCTATGGAGAACAGTTTTGTTTAATTAAAGTTCTGTAAAGATTCAAATAAAAATTAGTAACTACATCAATTTGTAATACATTAAGATAAAAATATCTATAGTGTTCACAAATGAATCTGGCAATAAAGTGTTACCCTTTGACTAAAGAATTCAGTGTTTGGCTTCAAGATCTTCTTAGCACTTCTCTCATCCAGGCTCCTACGAAGTCCTCAAAATATGCAGAATGATATATTGTGTTCTGTTTAATCACGGAGCATGTGAATAGATGCAAGTTTTTTTAGATGGGGAAAAGTGCTCTGAACTATATTTTTATGGTCTACACTTCCTTACTCATGTCTAAGCAAACACAGACGAGCCCAATATTATATATTCTCTTAGTGAAAGAGTATTATAATCAAGCTGATATTCTTCTCATTTGTATAAGCATGGGGTTTTCTTTCCTGTTTTGGAATCTTCTTAACTAACATAACCCATCTGTGACAGCTGCTGTTGATAAAAGCTCTCTAAAAGCTGCTCTACTTGAAAACATCATGCGCTGGGTTTTTTTTTCTTTCACAATACTAAAAATTGTTAAAACAATTGATTGGCTTTTCAGTCTGGTATTACTTTGTATTATGTAATTTTCTTCTTGTGTGCAATTGCATATCTTATTATTGAAGGAATTCTTAATTTATTGGATTAAAATTCAGGATAGTTACATAAAGAAAATGTCAAATAAAGTAGGAAAATACCAAAGTGATTAGGTTCATTATTCATGATTGGCAATTCTAGAAAGAAGGAAGGATCAAACTGAGGATTTTTTTTTAATGGTTGATTGGAAAATAATATTAGGCAGATAATAGAGAACTAATTTAAAAAAATCCAGTTCAAGAAAATTTTGTAAAGCAGACACAGTAATAAAAGATTACATACTAGGAAACAGAGAATAATGCACGTCATGATGAAGACTTTTGTAAAAAAAAATCTGGTTATGTGTTATACTGATGCAAACTATATAGTATTTTCTGTATTTGTGTTTTATAAAATCACATTTTTAATATAATCACTAACAGGATGGAAATGTCTTTTATTCTGGAATTTCCTAAATTCTGAATATCTGAGTATGCTATTGGATTACAATTCTTTTACGTGTGAAGAAGGTCTGGGGTTTTTCTTTTAAAGAAATTTTTCAAAAAAAAAGAAAGCAGAAATTAAAAGAGAACAGAAACCTTATGTAACTGCGCTTTGATCTCCCAGTACACCAGACAAAAATTCTTCCACTTGAACAAATGAAGTAACTTGATAACACACTTAGAGTGGTCGTCTTCTTTGTTTTTTATCACTAGAAAGGGTAGGTCACCTTAGCGTTTGCTGATAGCAGCATGATAGCAGGGAGGAGTGTTGAGTTCTGGCTGGAGAAGACTAGCCTTTACTAAGTAAGGACTTTTCTGCCTGCTGTGATGGACCCCTTCTGATCCTTCTAATTTGCCTTGGTTTTGGCGCCTTCACCAATCTGGCTGAATATATGCTTACTGAACATCTGAGTTTCACTACAAATAATACCCTTATTTTTTTCTTCTGCAGAGAAACTTTGTCCTCGAGGTATTTGCATGCTCCATCCACCTGCTGTTCTGGTCAGAGAAGTAGCTCTGATGGGGCTATTGAATGCTAAGAAATAGAAAAGAAATAGCTACTATGCATGCGCAGATGAGGAAATGTAGTGAATTCAGTACATGAGAGAGAGCCAGCTCATTACAGTAATTTTGGTATATCACAAACAAACCCTTTTACATTAGGTGCATGTATATATTGCACATATTTTTGGACCCAAAACCAAGTGTTATGTAGTGTGGATGCAGCCAAGTCACCTGGTCTCAGAGCTAGAGGACGGTCCCTGGCCTTTTAGATCATTGAAAGGTGGCCACCAGCGTAATCTGCAATTACTGGGTATATCTGGTGAATGCATGATGCCTTGTAAGGCCTGTCCTAAGGACTTGTAGGATAGGTGTCAGACACATGAGTTTTGACAGCAATACAGTCTGGAGCCCGGTCAATCGAGAGACACTAGAGAGCAGCCTACAACCAGTTCATGTTCTTTCATGTGGCTGCAGCAAGAGAAAACGAAGTTGCAATTACAGGGCAGGTTGCAATTTCTGAGGTGTTGGCTTAAGCCTCAGCCAGATTTGGACACATTGCCACTGAAAGAGTATTCCCTTAGACTAGCAGCCACCAATATGCCAGCCAAGCTGGCAGTCATCCCTGCTACTGTGAAGGCATGAGTTCTCACCAGAGAACTGAGTTTTTTAATGTGGGAAAAGAAATATACTGCTTGTAAAGCAATGTATCGGTGCCCTTAACTTTCAGGAAACTGCTGAAGGGGCTTGCCTGATACCTTCAAATAAATAAGCACGTGCCCCTTACAATCTTTTGAATCTGAGGTGGGTTATTGACTTAAACCATTTCAGATCGAATAGTTAAATTTCAGCAACTGGAAATAAGATTTTGTAGTGGGAAGTGTCAGGCAACTTTAAATAAACAGAGCTGCCAGCCCTGCTTGTAATAAAAAGTTGCACATACATTTAGGCACACACATAGACTTCCTCAAAACCCTCATTTGTGCCCATGCGTCTGTTCCTGGACAGACCCAGCAGAGCTGGCCAGACACAGACGGGAAGAACAGAGAGTTACGAGAGCAAGCTTGAACTCTCTGGAGTCAGCCAGAAAATTAGGCTCCCACCGCTGCAGACGTTGCTCATAGGTCACGGTCGTGCAGCATGTGTGAGTGATAAACTAGAGAGCTATGAGTAATTAGAGCAGCTTACAGGTCATATGTATGCAGACGTGACCAAAGGGCAACAGCACAGGCTGGACAGCAGTTCTGCTGATGACGATATAGCGGGTGGCACCCTTGCTTTCTCATCAGCACTAAATTAACTCCTCTGTAATATTCCTTGACTGAATGAATAGCTGCCAAACACGAAAAGATCCTCCTTAAGATAGAAGTCAAGAGACACAGAGTGTTTCATTGCACCTCTTGACATTGTTCCCATTAGGCTAGCTGCCATAAAGAGTGGATAGAAATGTGGACTGTACTTCGTGGAGGGTGGGTGGCCTATTTAATGCCTGTATTAGTATGTGGTTATTAATGTACCCTCTCAAAACAGAGGAAAACCGCTAAAGCTGCATGTTGAGGGAGTTTAGGGGAGCTCCCATAGACTGACAGCTTCAAGTAATTCTTTATAATAAACACAGGTCCCTAAGAAACAAACCAAATAGTAATATATTATTAAAATTAAAAACACATTATTAAAAGAAGGACTTTATGATAGTGTTTGGACTATTTTTCAGGTTTCTTGGCTGACACTTTACTCCCTGCTGTTCCAGACTTTCCCACAAGCATTGTCACAGCTATAGGCTTCAACAGCCCTTCATCTGCTCTTGAGGTTCTTACAACTTTTTTTCCCCATTAAAACTGAACATAGAGCTCTTTACTAGTGCCAGTTTTGTTTTCTTTTAATATAAAAAAGCAAGTTAAACTGGGCAAACTTCTTTCTTGAAATGAGGAGTGACAGCAGCAAACGCTAAACTAGAAAGAGAAAATACCAAAAATATTCTTTTATTTCTATTTATTCTTTTGTTTCTATTTTGCGGACTTTTTTTTTTGTTCTGGCTTCCACTTATAATTCATAAATAGTACAGAAGACTGTTCTAGTACTCTGGCACTTTGATAAATGGGTAAAAAAGGAAAAGGGCTGTCAAGTTATAAATAATTAGGTCTGTTGCAATTGGTACTGCATTTTAATGTCAGTGGGCAGAGTCAAAAAGAGGTATTTGCACATATTGCGCCCTAATTATAAAATGTCTTTTTTTTAATTTCCTTCTTTATCTTCTAGGATGGTGACACAGTTAACTTTTTGGTCCCTTTGTAAAAGAAACTAAAGAGAAGCATTGTCCACTGATCTGAAACCATTTAAAACAGCAGCAAACATCTAAACAATACTTAGGACATTGTTCTCATAAGGGTAACAGCTACTGTCAGGTCATACCTTTCTAGAAAAGAATGAAGATATTACATTCACAGAGATGTTGTCCAAACATTAAATTTAACCTTGCATGCTTAAAAGTATTAACGCTATAATATAATCAAAAGTGCTAGAAGAACATGTTAGCAACAGTACAGTGGTAAGAAGGTCTTTTTTTCCCAAAAAAAGTTCCAGTTCAGTCACCCTAAAACTATACAGAAATTCTGCTGAATTCATACAATAGTTTCATTTCATTTTCTTCAAGCTAAATTTTTCACAAAACTTTTGGTGTGAAGATCCTTCCTCTGCTCTTTTTATCCAGTAGTTCAGGGGTTAAAGTGCTAATCCAGACAGTAGCTAATGAATTATCTGGGTTAAAGGATTTTAACTCTCATCTTTAAAGAAGGGCTTGAAAGTTAGGAAGTCCTCTGGGAGCAAGTGGGCAAACTCAGCTTCTTCTATTGAAGCTATGCTATTTTATGTAAATGCATTCCCACTAGATCAGGGACCAAAACGCAAGCATCTACCCGTTGGGTGAATAACTTAACTATTATATTACTGAGCATCAGGAACATAAATCAGCCCTGTCCCATGCATTACTGGGTCGGGCTTCTTAGCCTCCTGCCTTCCCCAGACCAGTCCCAAGACCAGTATTGATACTGGCCTGCAGAACTAGAGGTTATTAACTTGAGCTTGGTAGTTCATTTTCATTGTGCTCACACCTTATCTTCCAATTTGGAAACCACTGGTCTAAGGTTTAAAGCATTTATCTGGAGGAAGATGACTAAAACTTAAATTTCCCTGATTCAGAGCACATATGGTGAAATACAGGATAATGTTGGAGGGTCAGCCCTAGCTGGTTTTGAGGAATGTCTCTCCTGTCACTGATAGGAATACAGGAACAGGTTCTTCACTGCTTAAGTTTTCCTGTTGATAACTTGTACCTTCCATAATGTGGTTTCAGCCTATTGCTTCTTGACCGGTCCTTCACTGACCAAGAAATCAGATCTTTTTCTTCCTCTTTGTTTATTTCAGAACCTCCCACCAGGTACACGTCTTTAAGCCTAACACCATTCATTCTTTCCTCATAAACCATGTCTTCAAGATCTCAAATTACTCCCTCTGCTGTCCTTTTTTATTTGAACTACATTTTTTCCTGAAGTGCGAGGTCCAAAACTGGGCATGGCAAGGCTTGATCAGAATGGAAGGATTATTTCATGTGCCCTGCAGGCTGTCAATCTCACATTAGAAAAATCCTTTCTTGATACCTCAGAAACTCCTGAAAACTTCTTGCCTTACTGTGAATTGAGGCCAGCTTACAGAGGCCTTAGAGCCTTCTCCCCACTCCTGCCACAGCTCCCTGCAAACCATGAGAGGATTAATGAGTAATCGAACCCAGATGCTCTGGCTTTTTCCTACATCTGATAATTCATTCTGTCACAACAACCATGGAATTAAAACAAAATAAAACAGTCATTAAGAAACCAGGTTATCCTAATGAATGGTCACTAAGATGTAAGCAGTCCTTAGGTCAGTGACTAACCCAGACAGCTTTTTAGACCTCCCCCTACCCGAAACATGGCATCAAATTTCTTTATTAACTCAACTTAATGTATCCAGGAAATCATCACCCAAAAATTTAGCGTGTGGGCAGTAGACTGTACAAATAATTGCTTTTTCTATATGACCACAGAACCAGAATATACAATACAATTCTTATTTCCTCTCTCACTTATCGAAGTAACATTAATTAATTATTTCTTAGATATTTTGGGAGTTTAAATAGGAATTCACAAAGAGTGGCAGAGAGAATCATTACATTATATTCTACAGGAAAAGGCTGAAAACACTTCAAAAAAGAAGCAGGTAGAGGGCTTGAGTAGGACATCTTTTATGCAAATATCCAAACTACCACATTACATCCTAACTATGGGTACACTGACAGTGTCAAAACAGGGTTATGAAGGGCACCTTAGATTTGCTGTGAACCAAACCCTAGGATTTAAAGCATTTGGAAATTTCTCATTTCCAAAATTTGTCTTTATTTTTCACTTGGTGGGAACAATTAAAGAAAATTCAAGTCAAATTTGCAACTGTTTCTGAATGACTTCAAATTGTATTTTAGAAAAGGATAGGAAGGGGTAAAGATATTTGTTACTGGAAGAAAAAAAAAATCATCCAACTCCAGTAGTTAGACAATATAAGCAGAGCACACATTTGAGTCTCTATTAAAAGCAAAACACTGGAAAAAAGCCTGTAAATTTATCATGACAGTATAATAAAAATTTAGACAATATAAAGCACTTAAAACTACTATAAATAGTAACTTTTACTTAAACTCACATGCAGATTAATTTTTCTTAGTATGGAGGGCAGGAGATTAAAGATGCTCTGCCAAAAAAACAGGATTAAAAGATAGAGTTCAAATGTATATTTAGGGCTGGGAAAGATGAGGGATGGTAGTGATTATTTTAGAGCTCCACCAAGCACCTTTGTCCAATTAGACAAATGCTTTCTTTTTCAGAACAGCTTGGAGGAGTCCAGAGCTGCTGGCTGGCCTATGAAGCAGACGTAAGTACTGATGCTGGAGATTGTTAATCTTTATTGTCTTGAAATTTGGTATTCTGGAGAGAGAGAGACAAATACTACCACTTATTCCAAAAAGCAGAGTGCAGGTACAAGAGCTGCATAAGCACAAAGTGACTTCGCTTCATAAGATTTTTGGAAATGTGTCCTTTCATTTCACAATTTTTCCTTCTCTCCCCTAGACCCTGAGCTTGAGATTCCTCATTCAGAAAAAAGTTTAGGTCATTTCCGTGAGGGGTCCATTTCCCTGATTGCCTCAACAATCTCACCCTGGATGTCTATCGTTCTTGCATTTCCTACAACTTTGTACATGAGGGTTTAAATGAACTAAAATATTCTAGTTATTCTGCATGGATCTTCAGAATAATTATTTTAGCAAAAACTTTTTATAAAGCTGAGCATCTTCAAATCAAAAAGCTAAAAATGAGAGGGTGTGAGAATACTCCATCCGAAGGTTGCTGCTAACATCAGAAGGTTCTGATAGGAAAGCTCTGAATCATTACTAAAGCTGAAAAACAATGATGATGATAATAATTGGTTAATTTTTCCCTCTCCTTCTCAGCATATGTGAGACAAGCTATCAGATTAAAACGTGGGTAGGCCATTCTCTAACTTTCCTATTGGTAGAAGACTGTGGTTATTTGTATATCCAAGAATGCTCAGATGGTTCCAGAGTCTTGTTGCTTTTTTTTATTACATCAACTTCAGAGTACAAAGCCCACCGCAGGGGATGTCTCTTTAGTGCTAGAATAATTAACACAATGATAGCTGGACTGCTAGAACAGTTATTAGCAACATAATGAGTCAGCCCAGTATTTACCTTAACAAACAAAAGGGTTGGGTCAATACAAAATGTTTAGGTAGGCCCTTTTATTTAACCTCTTTTCACTTAGTTAAATTTTTAAATTAAAATCTTTTCAAATGCAGGAATAAGCTTTAGCTTTAAAAGTGCCAAAACAAAAAGATTTTCCACTTTTGGCTGAAACTATGCTCTGAATTCATTGACGTTTGCTAGTTGTTTCAGTCCTCATGAAACTCCTGTTCTGGATGAGTTTACAACGTCAAAACGTTTTACCAGATGTACTTAAACACAGTAATCAAGTCACCACTTTGTCTTCTTTTTGATAACCTAAGCAGATTGAGGGGTTTTAGACATTTTCTCCAGCCCTCAAATCATGTTGCAGCCTCTCCAATTTCTCAACATCCTATGCAAAATGCAAACACCAGAGATGTCTATGATGTCTTTAGTATCCATCTCTTGGATGGATTTGGAAGGAAAAAATCAGCTCCCTAGTGTGTCAGGAAAACAGAATAAGAAAAATATTTGAAGAGAAATACAAAGGGAGAAAAGATACTATGATCACAGTGGAACTACTCTTCCTTTTAAGCTGAAGATGAGTATAGGTGGTAGGAAGACTATGGCTATGTCTGTGGACAAATAAGCAGCTTTTCTGTGAACAATTTCAGAGTGCCCTGCACCTCTCATTGGAAGAAATATGAAGGCTTGTAGAAGTTTAACCATTTTTACAGCACTGATTTCAGAAAGGTGGTGCCTCAGTTGCAGAGAGGAGCTGATACTGAGTAAGGAAGAAGCCGTTTCTCCCAGGATCGCGATGGCGCACATCTTGGGTCTCACTGAGGAAGGAAGGGAAAGACAAAGAAACGTGAAGCTGCCCATTCTATTTGATCAAGCATATCTACACCAATCTCTACATCCCTGTGGAGTTGATTCAACACAAAGCATGTGCTGCCTTGGGGGCTCTGTGTGCGCTCAGTGGGATTACTTAATGGAAATGAAGGAGATGGCCAGGAAATCAGCACAGTCTGAAGCTACTGCCAGAGGAAGGAGGAAGGGCTTAGTCTTCAGGCATACACTCTTTTGACAAGCCTGCCATCAATCCCATCTCCTGTGGCTCCTTCAGAGATCAGCTGTGTCGCACACATGAAAGCAAAAGCACAGTCTACCATGAGAAGCACTCCAGCATTACCGTCTCAGCTTTTCTGTCCCTGTAACCCCACTACATTGATCTTGCAGACAAACACCTTTGCTGCCCTGGCCAGCTCAGCGGCCAAGATCCCCACCACTGTTGTCAATCTTATCTTGGTAATTTTTGTCTTTTTTTTTTTTTAATTGTTTTTGACTGGCTTTCCTTATTCCTACGCCCCTTTCTTTTGCATCATCCTCTCCTGCTACAAATGCCCAGAACTCCCCATGAAGTCCACTGGAAAAGTCAGTCTGCCTGGCATGCTCTGGCAGATGAAAAAAGAAGAGAAGAAGAAATACAAATACAAATATAAATACAAATACATGGTTTCTTTAGCTTCATTCTTTTGGAGTCATATTAGGAATTGCATGTATGTTAAGAGTGGGTTACTTAAATTCTTAGACCATGACCCCACTACTGTGTCAAGTGCCAGTGTCAAAGCCAGTTAAATCACACAAATTCGTGGCACTCCGTTCGCTGCAGCAGACCATCTGCATCAGAAATTTGCACTGGAGAATTTCCATTCCAGGGGGTGAAAAACATCTTGGGCAGGACTAAAAGGAGCAACTCAAAGAGCAGTGGCCGCTAGAGTGGAAACCTAACCCTGTTAAAGTCCATTAAGCATAGTGGGGCCAGGATTTCACCCCAGCCTCTTTTTTCCTTCTTTAAGTGTGTGATTTGGCAGGGGAAAAGTTCAATTGAAGGCACACAGTTAGGCTATACATACAACAAAGAGGCAGGGAGGGGAAAAAAATGCAACACAAAGGATTACTTTAAAGTTAGACCTCATCTCCTCTAGCTTTACACAATGAAGGAAAGCACATAGGTTTCAACAGGATAAAAGCAGACTTTATTTTGTAAAGAGATCTCAGGATGAAACAAAGGACTGTAATTGTACCTCCTATCTGCAAATCTGAGGTGGTGAAGGAAAAGAAAGTGGGTGGATGGTTAACAAGAATAGCTTGAAACCATGCTTTGTTAACAGAGTAAAATTAGCTTGCTGAGAACCTTTATTTTCCACATAACTTTTAACAGGAGCATTATTTTACATATCTCTATGGTAGAGAGCCCATTTACAAATTTGCAACAAGTAACCACTGAACTTGAGCTAATTTTTCTCTCTGTTTTCTGTTTCTTCTGCTTAATTAATGACAATACATTTGACTTGAGTTGCTAGCACATCTATAGCTAAAAGCCTGTCAGTGTTTCTATTCTGCCCACCTAGGGCATTTTCACACTGGCTTAATTTCACCCTGTGAAATACACCCAATCAAACCTGGAAAAGGTTTAGAGGTAAAAGTATAGTTTGTTTTTCAAAAATATCATTCATGTAGCTCTGTTTGAAATGCAGGACAAACCACCTAAAAATAAAATGGAGGAGTATTCAATTTACATGTCATTTTTGTTTGCTCATTTTTGAAAATATGAAAAGCCATGGAGGGGTGAGACCAGAGGTCCATCCAGCTCGATACTTGCCTGCAGCAGGAGTTACAGCAGATGCTTAGGGAAAAATGCCCTTGCCCTCTCCTGCCATATCTCCCAGCTACTGGTATGCAATCATCCCACATGTTCGTCATATAAATGAATTGAGATCTGTAATTTGTGCTTTTTTTTTTTTTACAGTTACATTTTAGCAGATGTATACTGTACTTGGCATCATAAAACCTGCTTCTAAGTGCAGTTATATTATTAATGTCAGTTCATTCTGCCATTTCTACAAAACATCTGTGGTGGGGCATGCAGGAACATATTTCTACTCTTGAATATTTGTGTTTGCGTGGTGCTTAACACCAAGGAACTGGTGAGGCCTGTCAGTGCTGCCATCCAAAACCAGAACTCACCAGCCTGTTTTAAAAGTCTGGCAACTCCTTTCTTCTTTTTCTTTTTTCTTTTTCTTTTTCTTTTTCTTTTTCTTTTTCTTTTTCTTTTTCTTTTTCTTTTTCTTTTTCTTTTTCTTTTTCTTTTTCTTTTTCTTTTTCTTTTTCTTTTTCTTTTTCTTTTTCTTTTTTCTTTGTCTTTGTCTTTGTCTTTTTATTTTTCTTTTTCTTTTTCTTTGTCTTTGTCTTTTTCTTTGTCTTTTTCTTTGTCTTTCTTCTTTTTCTTATTCTTTTTCTTATTCTTTTTCTTTTCCTTCTCCTTTTCCTTTCCTTTTTTCCTTTTCTCTTTTTCTTTTCCTTTTCTTTTTCTTTTCTAACCTTTTCTGCAACCTTGCAAATGCAAGATACAGACTGTCCCCGTCATTCGTCTCAAAACCTGATCGTTTTTTGGCTGGAAGTGCCCTCTACAACTCCACTCTCAAATTCAGAAATAGAGATTTTCCACTCGTTTTTTTAGGACTTTTCTACCTTGTGGAGTGAATTTCATTATGAGTTATGTCATGGCAGGTGTTCATCTCCCCTCACCTTCTTAATGCAGGAAGCATATGGGGCATTACCCACAATAATAACCCCACTGAATGTCTCTACCAGCAAAGATGACGGGAAAGCCAACTGGCCAGTCTGGAGTTCCCTTTCGTAAGGGAAATTCCGTGGGAGTTATGGGGCTTGTATAATAATAGCCTTATTCTAGAATATTTTCCTATATGAACTTCATGTTCAGGTTATGGGCTTGGGGAAATGTTTTTTAAAGAAAGGAGGTAACGTTTCTGAATAACAATTGAAGAACACGTCAATTCAGATTTAATTTCAAATTGTCATGTTTTGGGGGTTATAGATTCAGACTCCTGATCTTATCAGATTATATTTTTCACAGGCTTCATTCTTTTTTTTAAGTGTTTGACTTCATTCAAATTTATTTAGCAGATCTATCTTTGGAGGAGGAAATCCCAACATTATTAAATTCAAGGACTCAAAGAAAGGAAGGTAGAGAAAATATGTATTACTTGGAAAAATCTGTTGATTAATACTGAAGGGCTCTCTAACCAATTTAAAATTAAGATTAATCTGAAGCCATATAATATATGGAAAATCATTCTAAAATTGCAACTTGAGAAACTATATTTTAGTCTTGAAAAGTTCAATTTCTTCTGCTACACCAAAATGAATGTGCATTTTCACTCTGAATTATACACGTTTAACTCTTATCCTCCAAATAAACTCTTTTTAGACTATTCATTAAGTCTACAGTAATACTTTTTTAACATTATGTACTAGCATTTTTTGCAATACAAGAGTCGCAATATACAAAATACTATGCAAACCAAATCAAATAATCACTTAGCTACAGAACAGATACATTTGAGGGGTTTTATAGTGCTTCTTTTATTCTTGGAATATTTCCAAAGGATTTTTTGCACCTAATTTCCTTTTCTGTCTATTTAGCACATCAGTCAGGCTGTCTTTTCTTCTTCTATGGTTTTAGCCAAACTGTGCTGCCCAGTTCAGACTGTGTGGTATCATTTATGATGTGCTCTCGGACTGGGATACACCAATCAGTCTCCCTGGTAGTGGGAAATACAGAATAGCCACCACTCAGTGGAAGTGTTGGTCTAAAGCAAGTTTCTTGCTGGGTCAGAAAATGCCACTGCACTGCACAGCACTAGTTGAAGATTGGCCCAAATGCATAGATTTTGCAACATCTCCATAAACTTTTATGGTAAACCCAGTCTAGCTATTCTCCTACGCTCCTTCTAGCAAAGAAATATTTACCAAGCAGTCACTGAGCTAACATGTGAAAACCAGAATGTGAAAACAACTATTTGTAGTCTCTTTTCTTAAGTGAAAGTACAAAAACTAAAGCATAAAAAGTAATTATTACATTGAAAATAAGTATTTATGTCTACTCAAAGATGATCTCTAACAACACAGCTGAGGGTCTTACAGTCAGAGACTGGGAGTCAGGGGAAATGCACTGCAGCAGGAAAGGAGACCGTACGACTCCCTGCTGGTACCACGCTCGTGTGCGAAGGCTGCACCACCAGACAAACCTCTGCAATGGCATTGAAGTTACAGCCAATAAACTTGTGCAGAGGCTTACTCGTATAAGGCTGCCTAAAAATCTTGCTAGTGCTAGATCCTGTGTTTTCAATTATGGATAAGTTTTCCCCCATTATATGTGCTCAGGTATTGTAAGAAAGATTTAACTGCTATACTGGAGGAAGGTTGAAAATACTTTTTTTTCTTAAATCTTTGGAAAATTAACTTAAACCTCTGTGACCCAGACTGATCATTTGGAGACAGAAACCTTTAAAAATGAGAAATTAAAGGGCCTTTGTATATGGGGAGAAAGGAGTAAAAAAATGAAACATAGGAACTCTAACTATGCTTCTATATAAGCCGCACTCTGCTCAAGGATGCAGGTAAGCAGGGGTCTGCTCTGGCGTAGAGCTTGCTTCTTTTGCCTTTTCCCATTGTGAAGAGTTCCCAACGACAAAACTATGAGACCAGGACAGGAGAGGACTCCCAGTGTTGTATTTTAGTGTAGTGAATAGTTATAGCCACAAAGACCAAATGGTATCTTGAAGCTAAATCTTAAGCTTTTTTTCAGATTTCAAGTTTCACTTCTACTAATGATTTAACTGTTGCTTCATTGTAACAGTTCAGTAATGCATGTCAAATATCTACAGGTCCGATGCAATAGAAATTTGGTTGATCTATTTTTAACACCAAACAGCTATGGACGCAATAAACTAATAACATTATAAGGAACAGTACATTTCAGAAAGCAGTATCAATAGCACATTGGGACTAAAATGATTTGTCTTGACAGATTCTACTTTCACACAGATCAATACCTCTATATGAATTATTCTCACTGCATTGCATTTTAAATTAAGATATTTTTATCCCTTTGACTTTCCTGGATCTAATTAATGCAATGTGAAGCAGGATATACGTTCACCAAATGAATTCCACCATTTCCAACATTCAGTGGTCTTATTCCAGGCATGCGGAACAGACAAAATCAGATTATCATCGGGATCAAAGATTCTGTGACAATAAGGAATAAAACACTGATTGTTCACAGAAGCTGGAAGCTAAGATGGTTTGCTAGCTAACACCATAGCATTAAAACTAATGTTAGGACTCAAAAATGGTGGGATATGTACATGGCAATACCAACTCACTTTCAATATAAACTGCTGCAGAAGTTTTTGGTGAGGTCCAAAACATACCCTAAATTGTAAGCAGCTGTCAAATTTTCACACTGTCAGCCATCAAACATGGTTGGTCTGATCATTGTTTCTCAGCCAATTACAAATACTGGTGAAATAAATACATAGTATGTCAGAAGATTCTCCTGCAAGCCATCTATTAGAATAATAAACTGGCTTATTTCCTGAAATGTGTGATGTTTTACGCCTCCTAGCATTCTCATCTGTATATTTAGGCTCTGCTAGTCTAATTCTTGGGGGTTAGAAATATACTGGTAGATGTCCAACCTTCCTCAGATCCTGTGTCAATGAGCTCTTGCAGCAATGAGTTCCACCAGCTAACCATGACTGGTATGAAGAAACATTTCCATGTCACTTTTACATCTGCTGCCAGGAAATCACTCTGTTTTTCCTCCTTTCTTTCAGCCAGTTGATCTTTCTACTGAACAAGGTGATCCACCCAAATCTAGCAGCTGCGACGTGCTGTGATTCACATGGTGAGGAATGTGGTGTTACATGGAATTTTGTACCGAGGCAGAAGCAGACCCGTGGTTTTGGAGGGCTGGTCTACAACACATACGATGGCTTTCTTTGCAGTCAGATTCTGCAGTAACCTGTAGAACTAGTTTACAGTTTGAAAGTGGATGAGTTAAGTGCCATTGAGGTATTTTTTAAGTGCCACAGGTATTTTTGAAGTAATTGTCTGTATTCCTTTGATGAAATTTGCCTGAAGGCTAATGACTGTAAACATTCCTACATAATAGGAGTCTTCATTAACAGCTCTTCAGCGATTGTCTTTGCAAATTAAAAAAATGTATGAGAGCTGCATGACTTGGAGGAAACAGGCTTTTTTCTTTTCTCGTTTTTTTTTTTTTGTGGGGGTGAACTGAATGTGATGATGCAGTGGCTGCTAAAGTTTTCTGTTTAATAACACTGTGTGTTTAATACGCTCTCCCCAGTGACATTATGAAACAACTATGTGTCTGTGACACTAGGAAGTTACTAGGTTTGCAACAAAAAAATAGGAAAAAAAAAAGATTTTTGAAATCTGTGCCATTGTCTTTCTCTTTTTCTTTTCTTTTCTTTTCTTTTCTTTTCTTTTCTTTTCTTTTCTTTTCTTTTCTTTTCTTTTCTTTTCTTTTCTTTTCTTTTCTTTTCTCTTTTCTTTTCTTTTCTTTTCTTTTCTTTTCTTTTCTTTTCTTTTCTTTTCTTTTCTTTTCTTTTCTTTTCTTTTCTTTTCTTTTCTTTTCTTTTCTTTTTTCTCTTCCTTTCTCTCTTTTCTTTTCTTTTTTCTTTTCTTTTTTTCTTTTATTTTCTTTTCTTCTCTTTACCCTTTGCCCTTCCCTTCCCTTCCTTTCCCTTCCCTCCTCTTCCCTCCCCTCCCCTCCCCTCCTCTCCGAAGTTTATTCACATTCTACAGATTTGCTGAAAGTTATTGTGAAATCTGGTTTAGTCAGTAGCATGGACCACTTCAGTTGCTTTCCCCGGCTCTGGCCAACTAATGTTATTAGTCTTTATTAAGTGACTAACAATGTTGTGGACTTTTATGAGCTTCTACCACAAGATATATAACATAGGTAAAATCATAGGGAATAGATTCATCCTGGAAAACACAACATACATGGCAAATGTCCATCTTGTACTTGAGAGGTTAACTGTACATACATTTATTCAACATGCTTTTATATATAAGTGCACTTTATATATAAGTGTCCATTCTGTGATCTTTTGAAAGCTGAAGATTAGATAATTGTTTCCAAAATATCTTTTGAAGGTTTTGTCCTTTTGTCATGGTGGAACATTTGAAGGAGAGAAGTGTGGAGGTTTTTTTTTCCCCTAGAAATAAATCTCTGTGGAATACATATTGACACAAAACAATTTTTCTTCAGTCTTATTCAGGGGAAATTTTAAAAATAGTGTTAACTGACTAATAAGTGTAAAATTGAGCAAATAATACATTAAAAATGCATTAGAAATTCTGAAAATGAAAAAAGACATGAGGAAGAGAACAGGAAAGATTTGAGCTTCATTTTAAACTTTCTACAAAAAAGTGTTACAGTTACAGGCAATACAAGACATATTAGAGGGTTTTTTAAAATGAATCATTGATAGTTATGTAGACAAATGTTTTTCTATATCTACTAATCAGTGGGTTTACAGATAACCCTTTCCCAGTGTTTATCACCTTTATAGTAGTTTTGCCATTGTATCACAACTGCTGTCAGCAAAGCCAGAAAGCACATATAGCCATTTCTCTGGTAGTGACACTACAGCAGTCATTCCACCTGACATGACCTTGCTTTGCTTGATAGAAACGATCTCTGCATGCCCACAAACAACGGCTATTGATTTCACCATGCTCCTTTCTTAGCAATTTGACACTAAGGACTGCTGGCACTCAAATCTTTCAACGTGGAAGCTCTTTATCACCGAGGTAAATAAGGAAGCTACAGTTTCAGTAGCTGAAGCTCCTGGCAGGTCAGCTTTTAATTATCTTGGTCCTGTAATGACTGGTAATCTCGTCACTTTGAGCCTTACTGTACCTGCTGGTCTCTGCTTACTCTACCTGAAAAAGAGCAGTGATGGAGTGTCCTCTTCCAAGCCATACTGCTGCTTACTTTACATTGTGGACCCATTGGTCCACACCACCCCACTGGTTTAACTACACAGAAATGCTACATCTATCTACATTCTTGAAAGATGCTAAAATATATGTTATATAAAGGTTTTATATGTTAAACTAAGAGTAAAACACATAGGAAGACTGTCTTTCATTGGTTGGAGCTGATATTCCCTCAATGAATTCAAAGTTCATTTGCTATTTTAAGGGAATCCAGTAAGATTTTGTTCTGTGGGAGGGCGGTACAGTGGGGAAACAGTGAGGTTTGGCTTGCAGCCGGAATTAGCTGGAGAATTTCTGGTTTTTGGCTGCACTTGCTGTAATAGCAGATTATTCTATGCAGAGAGATTTACTGGGGCCTGCACAAATTAGAAAACCAAATCTGCCTATGGTGAAAACTTCTCTACCATGTCAAAGCCTGCTTAGGAATTCTCTGTGCAAGCCACCACTGCCTGCTTTCCTCGGACATCTGATGCCTGGATCATAGCAAAGTCATCTGAGAAGAACATATATTTTGATCCCTTGAATGTGCTTTCTTGCACATATAAAAATGGAAACAAAGACCGACAAAGAAAGGAAAAAGTCTAGAACTTCATTCCTTTCATTGTTTCTCAATAGCCTAGCAATTATTCAAGAAATAAATGCCTGAATTTTAATATACATGGCAAAACATGTTTCCATGAATATTTGTGAATGAATTACAAGTATTAAATGGTTTTGCTGCCTCTGCTTTTTTGGCCAAGCCTCCTCCAGACAGGCTATTGTTTGTCACAGGAATCTGCGATGAGCATTTTATGCTTATTCAAAGCTCATTTATTTTGGTTTCACATCATTATAGCTCATTTTAGCTCATGGCATTTTTCCTTATTTAAAACAGTACAAATCTGAGCAGAATCTGACTTAGTAAAGGAAATTAAGGTCCTATGGATAGTGAAATTCATAGGTTTTGAACAGAAAATCTTTCACGCACATGTCAATATGACTGAAAAATCTTTCATGTCACAATACTTAGTGCATAAATCTTAGTTAAATCTTGGTTGGCTCTAAGGGATTCCAATGTTTTCATCCACATCATTTCTTCAGCTTTTTTTCTCTTTGCTCACACAATTTGTATACTTGTGTTTTATACTGTGTATCTTTTAACAGAGAAAAACTATTTGCATATATAAGTCAAATTTAGGAACAGGAAACATGAGAAACCTATTTCATGGATTTCTAGTCTGGTAAACTACAGGAAACTGTGGAGAAGCAAACATTACATCTCATCCACTGACCATGAAGGTCATGGTACACTCAGTTATGAAAAGTCATTTATAAACTACTACCTCTGTGGTTTTGTGGGGGTATTCTTAGTTTGCACCTTGAAAGTCATAAACCCAAAGGGTTCACTCTTATGGGAAGACATCTGTGAGTTAAGTTAGTCTAGGACTGGATGCTGTTGTTAAAAGCAGGAGTTTCATTATTTAAAAAAAAAAAAAAAAAAGAAAGAAAAGAAAAAAAAAAGCCACGCTGGGACAGGAGGGACAAGTTATTTGCACTGTAGCAAAAAATCCTCAGATCAAGCAGCCTCTTTTCAAAGTGTGATTGTGGAATGTAACAGCTGCTCAAGATTCTGCTAACTTGTGGGAGATTCATGACCAGTAGATTAATTTGCTTTTCACCAATTATAATTTATCTTACATCAGGACTGTTTACATTTTCTCTGTCATCTACATGCATTAGCACCAGGTTAATGTGCAAACCATGTACTAAATTATGTCTTGTATAAATCTTTCCTGCTAAATACCACAGTCCTTGTCCTTACTTCCTCAGAATAACCTTTGATCTTCACATCAACAACAAAAATAATTACCATCTCTGCCCAACCCAGGACAAGTCATTTCACTCCTAAATAGCTGCACAGCTGGAGACAGATGTGTTCTTCTCTCTGGGTAGACCCTACAGGGTCTTTCACGAGGCTTTATATCATACTTGTCATTCGTTTATCAGTGTCCAAATGTTGTACACTGGAAATGTGTGTAAAACATTCTCAGAATTTCAAACAATAACAAATCAGAATGGGAAAGGGAGGAGAAGAGGCTGCAGGAAAAAATAGAAGTCTCCCAGCTGTGCAAACTTAAGTAGCTGTATTAGCAGAAAATGCACTCCAAAAGTTACATTATTGTCATCTTCAGCAAAAGTTGCTTCAGGGAATGCATTATCAATTTTCAAATGATGCCAGATTAATGAAAAAAACATTTAAAATCTTCCTTTAGCATGTACAAAGACATCCAGACTATGGTATTCTATTCAGAGGAATGATACAGGTTTTTTTCAGAAACTTGGTATTTTCTGACTGTGTTGTGGAACACAAAAGGCTTCTAATATCTTTCCTTTTTTCAGTTAAAGAAGATTTTTCTGTCAAACATATGTCTTAGTGTTTGATTCTGATTTTCCCTTAATTTTACCTTCATGTCTCTTTTAAACATTGAGGTTTTTTGTTTCTTAATCATATTAAAGATTGTATCATTTCTGCTACATTAGAAAAAAGAATATTAAATAAGAAATATGATTAAGGGAAATTATGTATTTCAAATAATTTTTTATGATACAATAACGAGAAATAATTTAAAGGAGAACAAAACCAGAAAAGATAGATTAAAGAAATATTTTTAGCATTAAATTCAATAGATTCAATTTCACAAGGTTATCACAATCAATTATACAGCTACTGCTAAACAGTTTATTACAGTTAAGCTTAATAAACAAAGCTGTATATCCTAGGAGCAATATAAAAACCTTCAAAGCCAACTTAATGAGCCAACTCATATTAAAGAAAATTTTAAAAAACCCTCTGAGATTAAATATCATATGAATTTGATCCGATATCACATGCACAACTCAAAATGAAAGAGGAAGATGATGTTAAGCCGTCTGAATAATTAATCTTTTAAATATTTTTTTCTCTTAATTCAGAAATCAGTAGGATTCAATCAGAAAATGTCAATCATCTCTAAACGAGGGAAGAGTTGCCTAATTAGGTTGATTTTTTTCCTCTCCTTTACAACTATTTACTTTGTCATCAGTCTTCCCTGGTCTCTGCAGGAAGCATGGACAGTCCTGGGTCATTGCTCCTTTGTTCACCACCACAACCCTTTTCACTTGACAGTGGCACCTCTCCCACCTCTCTTCATTTAAAACATCAGAGTGAAATCAAGTGGGAAGACAAGCTGAAGGGAAAAAAAAATGAAATGGCCTATTGTCAAATGGCCACATTCACTTGTGTACTCTTTCTATACTCTGCTATTTGAGAAGTCTGGACAGACCAGTCTTTTTTGGCTCAAACAAAGATCTCATCCTTGCTGAATGCTCTTTTTCGGCCTGGAGGTGGGTCTATCTCCTGTCAGTAGAAACTACAGCCATACTAATGCATAAAATGACCCAGGGCTCAGCCTGTGGCTCAAAGGACAAATAGTTTGGCATGGTGCATGTCCATAGAGATAAGTCCACTCCAGTCCCCCTATGCAAGATGGCCTCACCCATACTGCCTCTTGGGAACAGTACCACAGCCCATACCATCCCTGAACTGAGCCTAGATATGACAGTGCTAACTAGCATGAGCTAAAACTATGTCCAGAGACAATATTAGCAATTATTAACCAGCAGTTTGGAGATGGACAACAGAATGGACACAGAAACAAGACAAATCCATGCCCTGTCCTTGTTTAAGTTAGAGTAGACACACAGTGACTAAAATTGCCATCCTACTTCATGAGATATATTTCAAATGTATAGATGAAGCAAATGAGCAAAGTTTTTGTGAGCATTTGCATATCTGTTGTGCATGGTCTTACTATTTTTTAGTTATAGACAATTCTGAAGCACTGCAGTCACAAAAAAATTCCTACAGTCACATGGAAAACACGATTTTAACTGGCAATTGTAGAACAGAATTAAAGCTAACAATGCAAGGCAAGGAGAAAAAGCTATAGTAGCTTTTTTAAGCCGTTTACTGAAATACAGTGGTATAAGCAATTCCTTTCTTTTCTGCAGTGAGATCCCCCAAAATAGTGAGCTGGGTCTGATGAAAATTAGATCAGCTACTATGTGAGGGTCTCACATTACATTCACCAGAGAAATGCAGTAAGCTTTCTTGGTCTACATCTCTTTAACATGTCTGTGAATGGGAGGCTTCACAGTGACCGCAGGGTTCAGAGTCCAGATTACATATCCTGAAGCAACTGGGGAATATCGCATTCTGTATAAAACATTTTTCAGCTAATACAGCAAGCAATGATACTTTCAAAAGCTTTTAATGGACTTAAAAGTGTAAGTAAGTCCCTTTTCCAGCCAGGACCCTGGTCTGTATAGGGTACAGTCATCAAAAAGCTGAGCACCATGACCCCAATGGTTTACATATCTCACCATCCCCACGAGCGCTCAGCAAGAGTGAAGTTGCTGTCTCTGGGGTCCAGAAGCTGAATGCAGAACCGACTAAGCTAACGAACAGATACTGCTAAAGCAGTTTTGGAAGATCTGCCAGAGAAGAAGGCCCCATGTAGCTGAAATTCATGCCACAAATTCCTTTGTGAACTAATATTTTTGCAGTCTTAGGCACAAAATGCGGTATTGGCAGCAAAAGGTAATAGTGTCATCGTTGCCTTTTACCTAAAAAGCTGAGTGTTAGAGACCAAGATGCAGTAACCTGGGGTTCAGAGCAGCTTGAGGGGATTACAGCCCACATCTCCCACATGAGTTCTTCAGCCATTAAGGTAATGACCCTCATAATCATATTTTCTCTCCTACACAAAGATTTAAGTATGCTACTGAAAGAAGAACAATTCTGTCAGACAAAATTTTCCCAAAATATCCTTCAGAACCAAAAGCCACCTTGTAATACCTAGTCAAGGCATATATGGCTGAGAATGGCAGGTTGTATGCCATGTACCTGGGAAAGCAGAGAAGATGAGGAAGAGCTGCAGGAATAGTCCATGGGTGGAAGATGACAGTGGGTGCCCAGGCTCCCATAGGAAGAAGTAGGCTGGGCTGGATGCTCAGCTAGGTCCCAGGAAGATCTGGCAGTGTCTGCTTCAGTTCTTGAGTCATGTGCTACCGCAGAGACAATTTTGGATGTGCAGTAGCTCATGTGATACAGTCAGGTGATTTGACCTCCAAACAGGAGCCCAACTTAAACTTCTCATGAGCAAATAGGGACAAATGAAAAAATAAAAGTGCGAATCTTCCACTAAGTGACTGGAAACAGAACCTTCACAACCACTGGGGTGGAGAAAAAATCTTCATTCCTGTGTTTTTCATGTGGTCTAATCCAGCAGCAATCTGAGCCAGCTGATTGTCCTGCCCACCCTTTGCTCCCACCCCTTCTACTACACTGACTTGAACATTTGACCAGTATTGCACTGAGCCCACTCAGCATGCTGAGGAAAAAACTGCCTTTTTTCACATCCATTTTCTGTTGGATTTGCATACTGAAATGACTCAGCACAGAAAGGGCCAAACAAACTCTGAAAGGGAGAGGCTGGGACTTTGGTAAAGGGTGGGACCTTGGCACCCAATAGTTAAGTCAGGTTATGCTTACACACCAGCCCGTTGAACCAGCCAAGGAAACAGGTAGGGATTGCCCAGGCTTTGCTGTAAGCATAAGGTGTCTAGCTACTCAGCAAGTGTAGCCAGTCCTAGAGCTCTCAAGGGGAGGTATTTAAGCACTTTTAGGGAACTTCACTGGAAGAAATTAGACTTTAGGCAACTTGAGGACTCGATGCCTCAGTTAACATTTTTCTGAATTTACATTTGGATGAAGATGGATGAAGATGGTTTTAGTAGCAGTTAAACAGCATTTGGTTTCCTAGAGCAGTTTGAGATTTCTAACTCCTGGTATCAAAGCTACTTTTGAAAATGTGATGAAAGTCCCTAATTTGCCAAGGTATCTTTGAGAATTTTAGCCATTATATTTCCAAACCATTCAAGGATAATTGTAAATGCTGTAATAACTTCTGTGTTTTAGAAGTGACTCCTGACTCCAAGTGCAGTATAGTACTAAGTACTATATTATGTAGTACTCACCTAGAGCTTTCTTGGAAGACTGACTATCATTATGATTGTCACAAGTTGCACCAGGGGAGGTTTAGGGTGGATATTAGGAAAAATTTCTTCACCGGAAGGGTTGTCAAGCATTGGAACAGGCTGCCCAGGGAAGTGGTTGAGTCCCCCTCCCTGGAGGTATTTAAAAGACATATAGACGTGGTGCTTAGGGACATGGTTTAGTGGTCAACTTGGCAGTGCTAGGTTAACAGTTAGACTCAATGATCTTAAAGGTTTTCTCCAACCTAAATGATTTTATGATTCTAGACTTTTCAATTGCCAGTACAACCCATGGGTCTAAAGTCTGGGCTTTTTGCATCTTTCCATTATTTGCCATTGAGATATATGCTGGTTGTTGGACAAATTCCAGATCCAGGTTTCCTTTCTGTGTGCACAGCACTGTCATAGTGTGCTGTGACATGCAAAAGCTTCATTTTTCACTGCTGCAGTGAAATGAGAGTGCCAAATCTCCAGGTGATATCAATCATATATAATAAAGCTGCTCCAAAATGCACCAGCTGCAGATCTAGCCCAAGGACCGAAGCTTTGAGTCTTATGCACTACATCTCAAAGCAATGTAATATATGGTAGTAAAAAAATAAAACCCAAGCACTATTATTTTCATGCAAAGACAGTGCTGCCTTTTGACAATATGAATTGGAACTGAAACATGTGGACAGAACGCCTGTGCTCAATAATCCCAAAATAAGAGCAGAACTTGTCTGAAGGAGGACAGGGGAGCCCTAAACCATGCGCTACATGTGCAGTCCTTCAGGGAGAAGTCTTTTTGCACTCTTGAACACACTTTGCTGCACACACTGTCTGGGAGGAGCCACAAATCAGCCAAGCACAGATGCGTCATCCAGAGAGACCTGGCTTTTTCCATCTGATTTTTACCTCTCTTCCAGGGAATTCAGAAAGCTGAAAGCAAAATGTAGAGCTTCGGACCATCACATTGTGTTCTGGCCTTTCCAATGATATGCTGAGTCCATAAACCAATCTGTTGCACTCAACAGCACATTGCTTATTTGAAATAGATCAAGTGAAAAAAGGCTAACATGCTTTTCAAAGGCCAATCTTTATCCCAACAGGAGACATTTTCTTTAGTTATACATGCAAATAAAGCACGAGAACAATTGACATCACATTGAAAGACACACAGATATGCAAATAATGAGAACGTGTGCTAACAAATAGGTATCTAAAACCATTTTGCAACAATAGCATGTGAAGAGGAAAATGAAAGATGGCAGAGCAAATGGTGATTCTGGGAAGGGTAAACTCAGTGAAGGGAGAATGATCATGATTTAGAACTTGTACCAAGCCTCATGGCTTAAAGTAACACAAATACAGAAATAGGCTTTCATAAATATTCTGTGGTATTTTATAGCACACTGATGTAAAAGAACAGATGGTACTGCAGCGAAATGGACATCTGCATTGCCAGGCTGTGTATAATAAGAGATGATGTTGTGTTTCCTCAACTTCATCCTCTCTTGAACTTTGTACTGCCCAAAACCCACCTGTTTTGCCTTACCTTTTCTCTCTACAGAGCTTAGCTTGAAGACCAATTTGAAGGAAATGGGAGGCGGATTTGTGGATCAGGTCATGGAGAACAGTGATTACAAAAGGTACAGAGATATTCATATGAAAAGCAGGCAATTGAACAAGGTTGCCTGCAAGGTTAGCATCTTAACAGCTAGCATGAGGAGAGATGTGCTAAGAAACAAGAAGAGACTGGTCAGACAAGTAACTGTTCAAACAAGCCTTAGTATGGAAGGTGACAATTTTTGATCACCAGTTCAACAAGAAAATGACCTATGGTGTGCTAGTGCAACAGATGGAGGTGCAGATTGGAGACCTTGATGGTGGTGGTGGGGTTGCACTTCAAGTGCTTAGATATTGAGGGGATATGCATGACAGAATCCCTAATGTAGATGTATTGAATACACATTACAGCTCACCAGCATAAAGAAGGTTAGAGGCTGGAAAGTTAAGAAGAAAATTATGACAAAAATGTTTCTCAGGGCATCTATATTCTCCCTTAAGGGCTTTTGGTCCCTCAGGATGTTCTGAGTCTACCATTTGTTGTGCAGGAGATGAAACAAATATGTATAGCTAGAAATCGAAACAAGAACTAAACCCATTTGGGGATATCACCTCACCAGTATTTTAATTGAATGCACAGTCTTCTTGCTCCAGGCTATTTTAAGATAGTTCTCCTCTTTCTCATGACCTTTCAGATGATGTGTATGGTTACATCTACCTTTTTTTGGTCTGAAAATAAATGGAGGAATGGTAACAGTGAATATTCTGATCCAGCAAGTTCACCATGATTTTGGAGATATGCTTCCAAAGTGAAAAATTGTAGATGGCACTGAGTGTGCATAAACCTCAAACCCTTCAGTTTCTAGTGACACTAAATAAATATCCTAATGAGCTATACAGTAAAGAATATTACTATAACTACCTGTACTTCTCTCTGGCTTATTCACTCATAGATCAATGTCATCAGGTAAATAAAGATCAACACAACTGCAAAGTATATTTAGCCATTTATTTCAGTTCTCTACTGCCCTGCACCTTGCATTAGCATTTACACCTCTGTAAAGAGTGCTGCAATGCAATGAATCATCCCAATATGTCACTGGTTAGAGAAAATTCCTCTCAGTTCCAGTGAGCCATCAGCTCTGCACATTATGTTTCTCAGACTTTTTTACAATATGTAGAAATTTGGTAATAACTAAAGGAGATTTTAGGATGGAACAAACTATTACCTTGAATTTGAGTGAGCACATTAAAATAAAAATTGGAAAAAGAAGATCCCAGATGAGTAACAGGTATAATTTTCTGATGAGGAAATATATCAGATGGTGCATATATGCAAATAACATAACTGCACGTAATGGCCACTGATGTATCTGAGTCCCTCATTATTATTAAGGTATTTATCCTCTTATTTATCCTCTGTGATATTGATAAATGCTTTTATTACTGTATTATAAATGAGAACTGAATAAGGCAAACATATCTTTGAAAATTTTGGCCTATCACAAAAAGAAGTGTATGGTAGATTAGAATTAGGAAACAAACCAACAACACCTAAGGCCAAAAATAGCACTGTTTCCACTCTGCCCAACAGATTTGCATACAAAAATGTCTCACAAAACCTAATTCATTTCACTTGTCCTTTATAAATGCATCACAAATACACATAGATATGGAATATTCGTTTTCCAAAGCTTCATAGTGAATCAGTGGCAGAAGCAGGGAAACAATCCAGAACTTTTGAGCCCTTCTCTTTCTCTCATGCAAATAAAGCACACAACTGCGTTTTTATGCCCCTGAAACTGTACCTTAAATTTTAATAATTTATATGAAATGAACTGGATATGTGACTTCAAACATCAATCCACAGCCTTTCCAAAATTAATTGACTAAATAGGTTTGATAGTCAGCTGCCCGTCACTCCTGTTTTTGCTTTACTGTCCAGACAAAAATGGGAAGAAAGGATCCATCTGTACTAGAACATAGCCGAGAGTTAAAGTAGATATGATATGAAAATTATACAAATGAAGGGACTCCTCTAGGAAAAGAGCTCCAACCATTTTTATTGATTTGAAGATCTACATCTTTGTGCATAACAAAGCAAAGGTTAAATAAGGTTAAAGCTTTACTAGCTGGACTGTATTTATACTGTAATTTATACTCTTGAAAATATCTACCATACAATCTTGACCTTGGAAGAGGTTGAGAAGACAAGTGCTGTCAGTGGCTCTTACTCATACAAAACTGAACCAGCATAAAAATATCAGTGGAACATTTTCTATTTTCATTTCATTCTTTCAGCATTTTCATTGGAAATGTGCGTACGTTTCAATATCAGGCTGCCAAAGTTAAGGAATTCTCAGTTCTGCACAGATGATTGTACTGCTCAAGATCTAGCATGGTTAACCACTTTACTGCATCTCTGGAGCAACGTATGAAGCAGGGGAGCAGTCATCTTTTTGCAAAATTAGGACCCTCAGAGACTCAATGAACCAAAGATAAAAAAGCTCAGAAGTACTCCTGACAGGACATTAGTCAGAAGATGGTGCTATTATAACAGAACTTCTAAGGCAACTGGAGCTCTACATGAAACCAAAGCACACAAGACAGGCCTAAGAGAAAGTAAACCCCCAGTGTTAATTTGAAAGTTGTTTTCAATGTGAGTTGATGCTCCGCATCTCATTTAATACACCTTACAGAAATGTACTCACTGAAAGACCATTTGATTCTACACCTTGGCTTGCTTGCATTGTTCTCCTCAAAGGGGAAATGCACAGAAAAACATATACTTTAAATTGCCATTCACAAACTTTTGCAAACTCATTTGGATCTTACCAGCTCACTTCAGAGACCCTCGAATGATCAACAACATTTTTATGTATTTCTGCACCATATAGTGAACTTCCATATCAAGTATATGGGTTCTGACTGAATTGCTGCTGGTATTGCAAACAAATAACCTGGAAATATGCAGTAATACAATTGCTCTGCCTCTGGAGCAGGATTAGCTCAAGTATCTACATAGAACTGCTGTTCCGTGTCACATAGAAGTAGCCTTAGAAACACTTCCTTTTTTATTTCTAAGGGAAAGAATGGAGGTTGCCCAACTTTTCATAAACAGAATACTAAATTTTCTGCAATGTAAAAAGATTAAAGTGTGACTGTGAAGGAGAAAAAGCTGATATTAGTGGGAAAATGAGCAAACAAGAATATAATTACCAAAACATCTGCTTGCATGTAAATGAGTGCGGTAATTACCCACATAGCAAATGGGTGATTAGAAATGCATGAAATTAGAGTAGTCCACACGAAAGCTAATTGCAGTAATTGATATGATGAGTGAGATGGATTCTGCAGGCTTTGGGCAATCGTGGAAACTAGATTATAGAGAAAAAGGCAGAACCACTAAGCAGAAAACACCACAGATGGGTGTTACTGTCTGACAGAGTTCTATTCCTTGGTAGAAAAACCATAGTGTCATTTGTAATACCTAGAATATAAAGAACGTACATTTGCATAGTGAAAATCCAGCTGGAAACAGGTGTCCTCATCATGATCCAGGTATATTAGTGGAAGAGATTACCATTCCTGGCTACACTTCAGTACCCTTCTGAAGGATGTTACTGCATTGACTAAAGTTCTAGTGGAGCAATCTGTTTTAAAAAAATGCAAAAATCACATTTGTAAGCTGAAACAGCTCAATTAGCCTGACATTGCTTGAATGCTCAAGGAGACTGCTCTCCTGGAAGGCTGATGGGCTGTAGTGCTTGGAGTCAGGGCAGTGCCTTGTAACTCGTGACTGAAAGAAGAGGGATATAATATCTGTGTATTACATTTAGTTATGTAATTGAAAAAATGTAAATACGTATGTGTTACCTGATTCCTGCCTTGACAATTATTATTTGGCTTATTTCTAACAGCTTTTTCAACAGCAGAGGTCAGTTAAGGGGAAAGATTCAGAAGAGTGAGAGGAAAACATTGTAGGAAGCATTTTGCAATGCTACTTAGTTATTCTAGAGTAAATCCAGAGGAACAGTACTGCTTCTACTGCAGTGTGTATTTACATCATGGGAAAAACTAAGAGAATGGTAAAAGACTTAGAGACAGTCAGTGGAAATGGGGTGTAACATGATTGAAGAGAAGGGTCAAATTCTTTCCTGCCAAAAATGAGCAAACCTCTGTGAAAATGTCAGTGAAGCTTCACTCAGAAATGTCAGGAGAAATTTTAGCCAGTGTGGGAATTTCACAGTGAATACTTTTCTGCTGTTGAAATAGAGCCATATCTTTAAGCACTTTTCTGATTAAATGCAGGCATTTTCAGCGGGGTCTACTGTGCACCGTTCTACGAGACACCTCTCCTGCTTGCCTGCCTTGCACACGAAGACGCAGAGCTCCCGGATAGCCCTCATGTCTGGACTGTGTCAGAGAATGGAACCCTGCAGCTTCCAGGCTCCTTTCCACGAATGTGGGAACTCGCAGTCCCCGGGGCTGCTGGCTCCTCGTCAGGGTATGTCAGCGCCCCGTGGCCACAGCCCCTGCCAGGCTGACGGGGCTTCTGCGAGGTGTGGACACAGCCCGGGCTCCCCTGCCCCCGTGGCCACTTCTTCCATGGCACTGGTTTGGGCTCTGCAGATCAGAAATGATCTTTTTTAAAATTTTTTTAGAACTGTTTTCTTGATCTTTTTTAAAACTTCTAATTCAAGTTTGGGAATTTCCACATTCAGTTCAATTCTGAAGCATGAAATTCTTTCCCCAGAACTTTAAGTCATGACCTTCAGCCATTTTTTTGTTGTAGATGGGTGAGAGGAAAGAGTAAAAGCATAAGGGCTTGGTTATTAGGCAAAGAAATTTGAGAATTAAGCAGTTAATTGTATTCTGGCATGAATAACGTTCTCATTACCTCACTGTCCAATACAGATAAACAGAAAGGATCAGAAATATGTTTACAAGTATTTCAAGGGCACTGCTAATTTTGATAGATTTTGTATTTGCACCAATGTATCTGAGAATAAAAATCTGGTCCTTGGATATATGTCCTGAGGTGAGCAATGTAGGTCCTGCTAATTAGCAACTCTTTAATTTTATCTAAATTTATAGATTTCAAAACATGAAATCCAAGTTTTTTACTAGCTATATCAATTCTATTTTTAAAGAGAAAACCAATTATGTTTTGTTTCTTGCTAAATACACAAATACTTTTCACGGGAAGGTTTCATGGAACTGTATGCACTTACCTACATATCTTTATCCACAAGAATTCACACCAAGATAGCAAACCCAGAAAAAAAACAAATGCATGTGAAAAAGAAAGAAAAAGTGAGCAAAAAGATTTCTCAAAGATTCACATCCCAGTGAAACAAGTAACTGACTTGGCAGGTCTTGTCTTTGTTCCATCCCTGCAGCACAGCCTAGGAAAGAGCATTCCCTGTGGGAGCTGTTAGTCTCGAATAATAAAACAGATAACATGCAGAGAAGGCTGAAAAGAGCCATTGCAGAGGTTAAGGGAGAAACACTAATTTTGAAAAGGAATCCCAGTGGTGGATGTATAATTGGCCCGAGTAAAAGGGAACACACTTTTTGTGGCAAGTTAATATGAGACAGCTCAACAACCAAGAAAATAATCAAGCATGAAAAGCTTTGTTTTCCAATTAGATCAGTTTAGGGAAGTTGATATATGTGCCATGTTTCTCCACCACATCTTGTCCAACTTTTGGCCTCTGTGCAGTTGAGTAGCTCCGGGTTTGAGCCTGGATTTCTCCTTTGTGGAAGGAATTATGAGGGGCAGAGATGCCAGAAAGAGCCCCTTCCAAGTTTTCTCCCCACAATTTAATTAAAGATCTTTCTCATTTTTACAAATGTTTCTGCTCAGAAGTCAGTTGGAGACCCAGAAGAGACCAGGACAAGTTATACAGAGAAGATTCTGCTCCCACATCTCTGCTTCAATAATATTCTTTGAGAGAGCTGTTCCCTAGAAAATATGTTGCTCTCATATCTCCAGCCAACATCTGCCCTGAGATCCCCTGCTACACAGATATTAACACAGTCTCAGTCTTAACGCATTGCTGAACTTTCCACTGAGCAGGAGGAAAATAGAAGGAAGAAAAGGGAGGGATGCATCACTGCCTTCAACTCTACTGGTGCAGATTTACAATGCTGTTGAAACGGTGCTCCAAAATCTCCTTCAAGCACATTTTGGTTGGTTCTGTAGAAGTAGCTTTAAAATATAACCACCCCCACATAGGAAAGATGTGGTCTGCACCCTGCACATGCCCCAGTTTTATCAGTCCTGCTCAGATTTCCACAAAAAATCATGAAACTAGAAAAGTACTTGGTAAATGCAAAGTATAGGTCCAGGTAACCCCTAAGATTGCCTATCGTCCATTAAAGTTATAAGCTGCAAGGACAGGAGTGTCAAGTGTATGCATCACTCCACCAAGAGTGTGCGATAGGGGTTAGACCACTGGGACATTGGAGATCTGGTTGTCTCCCCTATACCGCCTCTCATCTGCTCTTATCTTAGGCAAGTCTCTCCACCTTTCTGTACCTGTAAAGTAGCAATACTCATAACACATACTTCTTTTGTAAAGCATTAACATCTGCTAAAGCAATGAAAATATCTTCATTCATATTAATAATAATAATTGATGGCGCCCATCTGGAAGCGAAAAAGTGCAGGAACAGAACAGAAAGTATTTAGCTGGAAATAAAGCAGTCGGGAGAAGTGTCGGTGTCATGTGTTGTAAATATGGAAAACAGAATACAAAAGACCCATTTAATTCACATGAGATTCCCAATCCCCATGTACCACGTTTTGGTGCTGATTTATTTGAATTAAGATGGCAAGAAAACCTCCTCTTGCTGTTTTGTCTTGGATTTTTAGTTTAGTTTTCTTTTGTTTTTAATCAAGCTCTTGCTCAAGCCATGTGAGTAAGAATTCAGTAACACATTGTAAATCACAGTTTGCAAGTTCTGTGACTGCAGATGAGATAGTAAAAGATAATGCTGTATAATTCACATGTGGCTTGTTCGTCATTCAGGCACCACATGTCAGATTCTCCCTATGCACAGCTGAATGTGTGAGCACAAAAGTTGGTAGAGATTGCAAAGAACATAATTTGAAAGTCCTGGTGATTAAAATCCTTTGCTTATTGCTGAAACAGTTCAGAATCTTATGAATACAGGCCTAAACCCTTTTTTTAACCATGTTTGAGTCAAAGTCAATTTACTATGAAACTGTTTCAAAAGAGGAGCTGACAAACAAACAAACAAACAAACAAACAAACAAAAACAGAGCAGAAGAAATATGCAGTCAGCAATACAACCTTTTCCAAGTAAATGGTAGAGAAAATTATATTTCAAAATGGAATTGTCTGACATCCCATCACAACAACAAAAGTTTTCTCAAAGGTCCGCCACCCAATTAAACATCCCAGTTAAACTTTTTCGACAACGTAACATTGTTTTAAAGGTACCAGGGATTGTAATTTGCTACAGTTGCTCAGACAAGGTCTATAACAGAGCCATTGTCCTAAACCCACTTCATAGTTTTTGGAGAGAAATAGGTGAATTGCAATTGAAAAGTGCAATTTCTCTATGTTGTCCCTAAAGAAAGTCTCAGTTCCAGTGTCTACAGTATAGATGTAACTCACAGCACTCATGTGTATAGTATTTAATAAAATGAGGCCCCAAATTTTCTGACATTTGACTTCTATCATAATATAAAGACTAAATACTGTTTTATAGTCCTATAGGTACCAACATGCAAAATAAACAGCTGTGCAGTCCTGTGCACCTATAAAGGACTGGTTTCTTATTCCTGAAGATACCTGAGCTCCTCATATGGCTCCATTTATATTACCTACCCAATGACTCAACACAAATGCATATTTACCTAAAAGCCTAAACAGGCCACTGCAGAAGGAAGAGTCACGGAGTTGTAAAGGACATGTCAGTCAGGTGTCCCTTCAGACACCCTTCAAATGGATACACAACAGAACAAGGAATGATCATCCTTTTTGTTTGAAGACATCCATGCCAATGTTTATGTGAGATATCTCTAGATGAGTTTTGTACTGATCGGATGTATTGTTATGTTGTCAGCTAACAGCCAGCTTTATAGGAATTTAGTTTTCAGCTTGATCTTGTATCAAAAAAAGGACTAATGCAATCTGAACAAGCATGTTTTTGACTATCAGCAAATGTCTCCCACCCCTGCTCCCTAACTAATGAATTTGAAACCTTTGGCAAAAGTCAGAAAAGCTTGACCCTATAAGTACTTTGTGCAAAATGGGCATCCAGATAAAGGAATGATGCCCATTAGGTGGTCTAACTGAGGGAAAACTGTTATGTGGGTTCACGGCTTAGCATATCAGAGAACTTAGAAATGCCCCACACTTCAGTCAGTCAGAGCTCACCTTTTCTTGGACATCAAAATCACAGTCAGAGAACTATGTGCTTTTAAAGGGAGATGAAATCACTGCTGCAATACTATTCACTTCTTAACTCTGCCTGCCACTGGGTGAATACTCCTAAGCCACAGAAGTGGTCACTAGTAACATCCTGTAAACATTTGATTTTGGCCCAGAATGTGTAACAATGGTGTTAACATTATGAGTAAGTTAAAGACTAAGAAGCTCTGACCCATAAAGTAACATTAATTCTGTATAGAGCTGCTTCTGTTTTTCTGGGTTTTAGTCCTTTAGACTTTCCAGTTGTTAAGGATAGAGAAAGCTTAAACAACTTTAAAAAGAACAAAGCTGTCATGTCCTAAACAATAATGGAATGGTCTTCATAACTATAGAAATAGATATAGCTATATGTGTGGGTATATATTTAATATAATTTAATGTCATTACCTACACATTATATATGTATGTGTGTGTGTGTATATTATGTATAAATATATATAAAATAACAGGTATTTGATAGGACCTAGCAAAAGAACAAAAAGCCCTGTATTAGGTGCTACTGGACAAGGGCTCACCTGAACAATTTTACATGAAAACACACATATATTCACTTACCCAGAGCATGCAAAGGGTCTGGTGCCACTATCCTTCTTTTCAAACAGAGGAATGACAAGTTAGGGTTTTATGGAGTTTTTTTTAAAACTCTTTCTACTTTCTACTATATTTTGAGTGGAGTATTAACATTTGGAGGTATGATTTTTATAAATAGTGTAGATGGTTCACCAGCTGTAACTTAAGAAGCAGTAAAATAAAAGTCATTTCACAAAATGTCTCTATTAAAAATGAACTGCAGCAAAACCTATCCAAAACTATTGGTGATCTCTTGCTTTTACCTTTAAAAGAATATATGAAGCCAGTGTAATTTTGTCATATGTCTCAGAAGCAAAATCACAGCAGAAGAAAATAGTATTACAGGTTTATTATGTCACAAAATATAGAAATATATTCCAACAGCATATTTTAAAGAATAATATAACAATAATCTTCAGTTTCTTATTCTCAAAATGGTACACCATTATTTAAAAATATATTACTTAATGTACCCAAAATTTAGTTTCCATCAAATGCCATTTAGAATAAATTGAGTTAAAAAAAACATACCCACCTACCCAATTTATACAGAAACCAGTAAATTTTCTGAAGACAACCCAAGAATTTAACTGTTCCAAAATGGTAATTCAGTTGGAGACATTATATTTTGCTATATATCCTTGTGCATGAACTGCAACTAAGCATAGATATGTAGGTAATGTCAGTATAAAATACAGATGAAAGTGTAAAATGAAACTGTTCTATTAAGGGGAAAGAGCTCCTAAGACTGAAATCAGAACTGTTAATTTTTCCAAAAAGCAGAGTGTATGCATAAAAAGGATTTATGTATTACTCCAACAGCAAGATAAAATAAATTAGTTTCTGCAAAAAGACAGTGGCACATTCACATGCATACACACAGTCACACACACATGTTGATTTTATCAGTCTGTAATAATCTGAGTTTTCTGAAATATGCTTTAAATAACCAGAGAAGTCGAGTTTACATGAATAGACTGTCTAAGGAGAAACTGGTATGTCCTATTCACTTTTTAACAACACTTTGAGAAGTGTTTAAATGAAGCATTTTTAATCAAGGCAATTCATGATAAAAGCAGATATTATAAATAGCCATGTAGTATAGAGAAAACAGAGTTTCTATTTCCCATTTCCATAACACTAAAACAAAGGGGTGTCCAAAGACATTAAATGTGGTAAATTCAAAATAAGCATATGGGTAGTGGTGGTGAGAATGATAATCTGTAATTAGTTGTACAATTCACAACCACAGGATTTCATTTGAGGCCAAAAATTTAGGGAGATTAAAAATTATTTATATGGATTTAAGAATTTTCAAAGTTATGATAGTTAATGCTAAAAAAAAGGAAAAGATATCCCATCTTACATTGCGTGATTTAAACCAATTTCCACCTGATAGAAAAGCAGGTGGGACAGAAAGTAGGCTGCAAATTACCCAACGGCTTGTTATGAAAGGTGTTTTTCATCTTTGCCTGGAAACAGCCACCATCAGGGACAAGATTTTCAATTAAACAGGTGACAACTGTAGCATCCCCTGTGCCTTCCCTCGCACACTCAGAAAACACATCCAAAAGTGGGACCTAAATGGAGCAAAGCCCTGCCGTACCCTGTATTCTGTATATTTTGTGTATATAGTAACTTGTGTATATAATGGGAAGGCTTGTGTGGTTTTTTTGTTTGATTTTACCCTGTGCTATTATTATAAAAACATTTGCTGGAGCAGTGTAATAGATAATAGACTGATGCGATCTGAGGTAAGAATGTTGTAGTTCAATTTTTAGTGTTAACTTGGAAAGTCATAGATAGAGGCACAAGTCTGTCTCCACAGAATTCCTGAAGCTTTGAGCCTTTTGCAAACTCTGCAGCCCATAAGCCAAGAAGTAACATACTCCTCCAGTTACACTCATCTTGTTAAAGAAAATAGTTATAACAATTATGTGCAATCTTTTCACTTCTATTTTCTATCTACTATTTATTTACTTAAACACTGTTCGACATTTCACTTTTTCTAATGGAGCAGAACTTCTAAAAGAAAAAATATGTTTAGCCAAGCAGTTTTGTTTAGGTTTTTTTCTGTGCCTTTTTCTAAATAAATACCCCGCCACAGTTTTCATTGGCACAATATGACCAAACGCATTTTAGTTCCTTTAACAATCTGAAGCAGTTACAGAAGCTCTGGAGTTTCTAGCTTTAAAAGAAATCTATACAAAGGCTTTGCTTTAAAATATTGAAATGGAATGAAATAGATTCCAGTATGGCCAACTGAAAAATTAGTTTGTGAAATTCTACTGCATAGTAAGGTGACCCATAAAATAAATGGTTTGGAAATTTTGCGCATACAAAAGAAACTATATACTTTTAAATAAATAAAAGCTACTATATACATTATACTGTACATTTAAATGAGAGATGACATGAAATGGAATAAATTTAGAACTGCCTTTTCATCAGCAAAGCTCATATCTTGACTTTATTACAATTCTGAATAAAACCCTCTGCTTTAGATTATTTTTTTTATTCTAGTGGCAGCCACATGAACGCACCACCATATTCCTGTATTTTTTTAAAATAACATTGGAACTGTCATCAAAGTAGAGCACGGAGATTGCATTCAGTTTTGTTGGTGCACAGCATGGCTTTGGTACATGATCAGGGAACATCAAATGAACCTGAAAGACAGATAAATACATAGCTCATATATCAAATAGAGAGGTACAAGGACAATGTCAGTGCAAAACATGTCTTCGCAATTCAGAGAGTGCTGCCGTCGCAGGTTTTCCTTGGTTAGCAACTTTAAAACACAGCCTACCTCCAGAACATTGCTCTGATTTCAGTTGTACAGGCAGAGTTATACAATAACAGCAGATGGAGAGGTAAATGAAGAGGAGTGGCCAAGACAGAAAGTTGGTTTTCAGATGATATTTAGAAAAGAATTGGAGTTAGGCAGCTGCTCAGGAAAACACTTAAACATATTGTCAGTACCATCTCTGCTGAGGACAATGCTTAACATGAAGGACAGGTTCAAGTCCCGGATCTCACCGAGACCCCAGCATGGGCTAAAATGCTGTCCTGTGTCAGGGTCTCAGTGTGGAGGAAAGTCTGTTGCAGACAGCAAAGGCTGTGCGGGCAAAGGCTCATACTGAAACTGTTTTCAGCCTATGAAATGGTAAGATGTGCGTTCTCAGACAGCATGAGTGCATTTTAAGGTCTTATCTAGGTATCCATGGATCCAATTCTACTTCCACTAAAGTCAAAATCAATTCATAAAGTGGGTGCCAGCTGGACAGAAGGTTTAGGGAAAGGGCTGAGGCAGAGAAGGCTTTATGTTCACTAGGCTGAAATATATCAATGAAAGGTTAAAGGGAAGGAAAAGAGTTTTGAACAGCATCCCAGAACGAACAAGATCTAGTGGAAATATCTGAAAATGGGGGAAATACAAGTTCTTTGTACTTGAAAGAAGGTTGGATGTAATATTCTACACATGCTGAAGACTTGGAAACTGGGGAGGCCAGAAAAGAGGGAGTTGTAACAGAGAGGGCAAGAGATTATTAAGGCATGGACGAAGACTTCAGCAGTAATGGGTTTCATTTGTATGTTAAGTCTTTGTAAATCTGTTAGACCCATCTGTCTTGCAGTGATATAAGCCCAGAGCCTTTGCCAGACAACAGAGAACAGTCTATCAGGAAACGATTTTTACATAACTGTTACCATGAGAAGGTCTTTTGAAATGAGCAATAATAAATCCTGAAGTAGCAGTTTAGTAAGGGTTTAGACACACATTTAAAAACAGTTTAACAAATGAATAGCAAAGCACTGGAGAAAAGAATGATTGTGCCTCGTCTAGGCAGATGTTTACCCTGCCATAACTCCTGGTCCCACCAGCCCCTACCACCCCAGCTGAGAGCTCCATGGCCCTGCTAGCCCCGTATGACAGCGATGCTCACAGCCTTTTCAAGAGTGAGCCTGGAAGTCAGTGCGAGTGAACCTGCTGATCCACTGACTTGCATGACGCTACTCCAGCATCTGTTTTGAGGGTGATGGGAAGCGAGAGAGTAGAAGAAAGTTTATATAATTCATTAAATGCAGTCTGTCTTGTATTTATATGCATCTGTATCATCTGTTTGCCTAAGTTCAGTCTCAGAAAAAGAAGACAGAGAGAGGTACTGGCCCAGCATTTCTCCTATTCTTGTTACAAAAGGAAAAAAAAAAAAAAAAAAAAAAGAGTCAGTAAAGTTTGGAGGGGTACCAAGGAACAATGACTTCCCAACCCAAAGAGTGGGCTTTTTTTAGAATGGTGTAATCAGTATGGCTGGGAGATGATTACATTTGGATTAGGGTGGGGTGTATGAATAATTGTTTCCCAAGCCATCCCCATGTGCACACCTTGTGTAAATCTGAATTCTGTATAATTTAAACCAGAAAGCATTCAACTACTGTTATCTCATCTAATTTATGTGCAGTTAAAATTTAATTAGCCTCATGATTTTTTGGCTGCACAACTGAATGCATGTACAGTACATGCAGAGGGAGACACACAATTCCAAAAAGGCCATAAAAAGGAGGGAAAATTTAAGTATCCAATTTAAAAAATAGGACAAACTACACAAATTTCTTAACAATGGGAAATTAACCATTTTTGGAAAGGATAGACACACAAGAGAAAGTAGCATTGGGCCACTTCTTATTTAACAGGCCGTAATTTTAGGAGGGAACTCTGATCTGGGGATCTCACTGATATAGGCAACTTTTCTGGACAATGTTAGCATAATGCTAAACTATTGCTTTGCTGACCAATTTCTTTCCAGCTCAGGACTGCATATATGCTGTTCTTCATCATCTCCTAGGCACATTGCTATATTCCTTGCCAACTGGTATTTGCTGTTCCCTTTCACCTGAACCCCTTACCACGCTTCTATTTTTTTCCAGCCTCTGACATTTTCCCTTCTTTTTGTAAATCTTGCTGACTCGAATTCTGGTATAGAAGAATAATGTTGCATTGGTGGCTGGACTTGAAGAAGGTGCATAGTTGAAAAGTTGAATGGAAAGGAAAAGGTCTCAGCACATGCTGAGGTTTTAAAAATGTCCCTTTCATGTAGAAATACTTGGCAATTTTTGCAAGCAGAATTTGTTTTTGTCAGAAAGAAATCAAACTTTGTCAGTTTGTTTGTTTGTTTCTGGGTTTTTTTGATGTGGGGCTTTGGTTTTGGTTTTAGTTGTTTTTTTTGGTTTTTTTTTCCCCCAGGAGGGTAATAGGTACTCTCATTTCTGAAGGGGGAAAGGTTTTGAGGCACAGATTTTTTTATGTCAAAATCAAAGAAAAAGTCACCATCCATGGACAGACACATCAGCGTAGTCTGATGGTCAGGATACTTTCCTATCATCAGTTTAAATCAGAGGGAGCCTTAAACCCATGTTTCTCTAACTGTAGTCAAGTGCCTTGACCTTTCCAGAAACTAATTAGGGATGGCAACCCTTTCCTGTTCTGATTTCATACTCCCACTCCCTCCTCATGTATTCTCTCTCATTCCTCTGCTCCTTAATCATTCTGCTAATACTAATGTTCAGAGCCAGTTCTTCAGCTGGCACAGGTGAAAAATCATGACCAGACATCGGACTCACAGCATTACATTTAGGCATAGTCTAAAGGCCTTGATTTCTGTAGGTGCTGTGTTTTCCAAACTGTAGTTGAATGCTGCTGGGGTAGAGGAGGCCTAGCCAGCTGCTTCATCTAAGATCATCTTTTTGGCTGCTGCAGTTGATGCACAGGACTAACATAAGAACTAGCAGAGGCAGAAAGCTGGCTGCAAATCCCCTTTTACAAGTACCAGGCAGAGCAACAGATCCAAAACCACTTATTTATAAATTGCCTTTGTTAGCCAGGCATGACTGAACTGAATTTCTTACATGCAAATGCATCTGCTTGCAAAGCTTCACATTAAATTACGGTTTAGGCATCTCTGCCAACAGCTGACAACAGAGGTCCACAGAGTGGCCAAGTGTCAACATTTCTGGAAGGTATAGCATGTAGATGTTAACATGGATCTTCAATAAGCTGCAAAAGCTCTTGGAAGTGGGACCAGGGGGCCCCTTTGTTCCTGTCTACAAAATTCTCCCGTAATATGACACAGTCTTCTCATGTGTTATTGCATTTGAAATGGAAGGGAAACCTACCACACAGGCCACTCTGGACAGGTCATCCTCTCTCCAACATAATCATCAAAGCACGTCTTTGAAATGGGTTATCATTTACCCAGAAATAATAAAAATCCAATAGTAGTAAACAGAGAGGAAGAGACAGCCCCTGTGCCAAGACACAACTGCAAAATAGGCAACTACAACATAGGCAGAGGCATACCAAAGTCTGAACAATGGCGTGGTTTGTTGCGTTCATGTGGGCATTGAGGGGGAAAGAACACTCTCCATCGCAGTAAAATGCAGCATAGCCCTCCGGTGCAATAATCCAATCCTAAAACGACAACAAATAAACCCACTCATTTTTTTTTTTCTCACTCAGAAAATTTAAAACTGTATCAAACTAACTAAGACTTTTCCAACAAAAAAATGAACTTCAGAATGTGGCGTGTTAAATTACATTTTGCCAAAAAAAATAGAAGTATTTTCTTTGTTCATGCAAAACTCAGATGAAAATTAAATTAAACTTAGAAATCTGTGCTGAATACCAACTAATGAGGCTGTAAGGGGAATTAAAGGTCCAAATATGTTTGCCAGAATACTTTTCTTCCCAGACCAAAAATCTTGAGCACTTCTTCGTGCAACAAAAGTAATTAAAATGCATCCTCTTTCTTCAGCACACTCAATACCATTAATTGTATGATTGCGTGAGACTGAGAGTTGCTAGAGATTACCCGTTGGAATGTCACTGAATCATGCATTTTGAGTATTTCTAGCAACACAGCATGGGGAAAAGACCACAAGAGGGAAAGTATTTTAAAATGTTAATGAAAGCTATGTGTTTAGTTTGCTGAATTCCTCCTTTGCCAGGCAAAGGTAATGGAGGTGCTGTGGGAAGGGCAGCGAGGATCAAGTACCTGCTTCTTGGGGTTTGTTTCCTTTTATTTCATTTCACCCTGAGTTTCACTGATCAAATATTGTACAGTGTAGCTTTGGCTTTCCAAATGAAACTTTGAGTTCTTCAAGTATTTTTTGTGAAAAAAATAGATTTTCTTTTCTCTGTGGCCACTTTGAATGACTGATCTGAGAGCCTTGCACGTCTTGGGACATACTGGAATTTACTGTTTCAAAAAATGAAAAAACTGTTGATACCTTGAAAAATCGGTGATCTACAAAGAGACAACGTCTCACTTGTTCAGTAGCTTGAGTTCAAGGCAATACCACAAGCCTGCCCTGTGGCCGTGGCCAGGGTAATTATGCTCTGCAGACTTGCCCTGTGAGAATCTGAGCTAGATATGTAAAGGATGAGCTGTCACTAAAGAGATAGCACACTTTTTCTCCTTGTAGACTTGTTCTGCTTATGGAGAATTGTTTTAAAATAATTTAGAGAAGTTTGAAATGCACAGACAGCCATCTCTGAGTTCTTAGATACATATGCAATATGTCTAGGTTATAGGCTGCTGATGGCCTTCTTGTTCTTTCTCTATAGGGAGCTCCTTGCTTTCCGGAAAAAAAACCTAGGTTGATCTCTATTTTCTTTTCTCATAATGCCTTGCCTCTGTCTTTATGACCTTTTACTACAAGTATATTCTTTTTTTGTTACTGTATGGCAGGATGAGTTTTTCCCAGAAATTATATACACTTAGCTATGCTATGGTGTTATAAAGACCACTGAACAGTGATCCAAGCTCTAGTTCCCTACGGACCCTACCCCAGTGAAATCTCTGTGACCTGCAGTAGAAAGCACTGAACAAGGGAGAATTCAAGTGCAAATTTCAAAAGTTCCATTGCTCAGTGTGGGGATTTTGGTTTCATTTGCTGCAGCTCTGTTTGTATCTTGAGTAATAGTTGAGATTTATCTTTATGTGAATTAATACAGATTGTAAAGCCATTAATGTATGCAAAATCTTTGAGAGAACAGCAGCCAAAAAAGGTAAAGCAATAGTGATAGGGATTCATTACAAAATGCATTTAAATAATTTGTCTCTCATCAGTGAAATACCAATTACCATGAAGAAAACAGACTGTAAGTAATGGGGGACTGTAAAATAGATTGTCCCAATTTGACCTGATAGGAAACAGCATTTATAATCATACCTGCCATCCTAAGTCTCGGAAACTCACGTAAAGTTCATGTTTCTTACATGCTTGCTTTTGCTCACTTGTGTTATAATCTACAGGAAGAAAATAATAATAATAAATTGTTTAGAAGCATTGCTGGAACCAACAAGATTTAGCTATTTTTGAGCTCCTGACAAAACTGTACAAAGGAAAGGAACAAGCATACTGTCATTTATATTCCTAGGGTTGGTTATAAAGGCAGTGTAAACTTGGAAATGCAGAATCAGCGGTGTCAGCCTGATACAATTTATGTACACAGACAAAACGATGCATTCAGCATTAGGGGAAACAGGTTTACAAGGTGTCTGTTTGCTGGCTAGCTAGGTAACAACTCTGATAATATGCACACAGGTAATCAAAGGAGGACAAGTGAGAGCCTGATCCAAGATATGGGGAAGTCATCTATATGTTGGCACAGGTTTAATTGCCAGGTAAAGAAAGTAGCCTAATTCAAAAGATAAATTAACAATGATAACAATTGTCCTGAAACAACAGAATTTCCAAAAGTCTATTATTTAAACATTAGCACATTTTGTACTCCTTCATTTCTTACCATAATTTCTGGAAATATTCACCATTTGATGATCTTTAGTTGGTAATACTAATGTAAACAAATAGACTAACAGATGCTTTTTAAAGGCCTGAATGTTTCTGCACTGTCATAGCTGTGTCAGGATAGGACACAGAGAACCTTCCATACATGCTTCTGCAGGACAATCTTAATTCTGGAGAAAATGTAGCACTCGTTCCTTACTGCTACTGAGTAACAGGAAAGGAAGGGAACAGGGTCATGCCTTCACCACATTAGCACCCCAGAGTTGGTTTATAGTGCTATTCAAGTGATGCCATCAGTGAGGAATGCAATGGAGCACGGAGGACAGATTGTCTCCTCTGGTTCCATTTCAAGAATGCTTAAAGTGGCTTTTTTGGACCAAAATAACTATTCTGGCAGGAAAAAAAAAAGTTGGCTGAAATTCACAACAACAACAACAAAAAAACAAACAAGGAAGACACTGAAAAAGAAAAAAATCTTCATTTTCAGGAATAGAATTTTTTTTTAGGAACAGTTTTTTAACATTAAAAGACCTGAGGCTGGAATGGGAGGGTCTCTGTTGAAAAATTCCTGGAAAATTAAGAGAGAGGCCTTTTTCACCTAAAATGAAAGGAAGGGAGTTCTGCAGTCTGTGAGATAGCCCATTGTAGTGCTTCACTATCCTTGCAGAAAACTTTTAAATAGCTGGCCTAAAGGAGCTTTTCTGCGAATTTACCAACTGCTTCCTGTCCTGATCTGTGTTATCATTGCTTCTCTGGGTTCTCTTCAGTGTCTCTGTGTCTTTCTGAAGATGTGATGGCCAAACCTGAACACAGTGCCAAATAAAGTAAAATAATGGTTTCCTACGAGTTCCGGATTATTTTCTAGCATTATATCTCAGAACAGGAGTTTTGCAGCAAAACAACACTCTCAAATGATCAGCTTCAGATCCCTTTTTTATATATGCCTGTCTAGTTGCCTTAGGATTATGTTGCATTTATGCAAATCAATGAAAAAAGAACAGGTGAGGGGTGAGCATGTAGATGGGAACTGCAACATGATGGGGCTGCAGCAACCATGATATGGTGGAATTAAACGGTTCTGAGAGAATGAGCCTGTTCCAATGCTTGACAATGCTTCTGGTGAAGAAATTTTTCCTAATAGCCAATCTCAGCCTCCCCTGGCTCAACTTGAAGCCATTTCTTCTTGCCCTCTCACTTGTTACTTTTGTTACCTCCTTTCAGGTAGTTGTAGGGAGCGATAAGGTCTCCCCTCAGCCTCCTCTTCTCCAGGCTAAACAACGCCAGCTCCCTCAGCCGCTCCTCATAAGACTTGTGTATTTGCCAGCTTTGTTGCCCTTCTTTGGACACGCTCCAGCACCTCAATGGCCTTCTTGTAGTGAGGGGCCCAAAACTGAACACAGTACTCGAGGTGCAGCCTCACCAGTGCTGAGTACACGGGGCCAATCACCTCCCTGGTCCTGCTGGCCACACTATTCCTGATACAAGCCAGGATGGCATTGGCCCTCTTGGCCACCTGAGCACACTGCTGGCTCATGTTCACGTGGCTGTCAAACAACACCCCCAGGTCCTTTTCTGCCAGGCAGCTCTCCAGCCACTCCTCCCCCAGCCGGCAGCGTTGCCTGGGGTTGTTGTGACCCAAGTGCAGGACCCAGCACTTTGCCTTGTTGAACCTCATACAGTTGGCCTCGGCCCATCGATTCAGCCTGTCCAGATCCTTCCATAGAGCCTTCCTACCCTCCAGTGGATCAACATTCCCGCCCAACTTGGTGTCGTTTGCAAACTTACTGGGGGTGCACTCGATCCCCTCGTCCAGATCATTGGTCATAGAATTATAGAATCACAGAATAGTTTGGGTTGGAAGGGACCTTTGAAGGTCATCTACTCCAACCCCCCTGCAATGAGCCGGGACATCTTGAACTAGATCAGGTTGCTAGGTGCCCCTTCCAACCTGACCTTGAATGATAAACATATTGAATAAATTGATAAAGAAATTAAACAGAACTGGCCCCAATACTGAGCTCTGGGGAACACCACTTGTGACCAGCCACCAACTGGATTTAACTCCATTCACCACAACTCTTTGGGCCTGGCCATCCAGCCAGTTTTTTACCCAGCAAAGACTATGCTTGTCCAAGCCATGATCACCCAGTTTCTCCAGGAGAATTCTGTGGGAAACTATGTCAAAGGCTTTACTAAAGTCCAGGTAGACAACATCCACAGCCTTTCCCTCATCCACTAAGCGGGTCACCTTGTCATAGAAGGAGATCAGGTTAGCCAAGCAGGACCTGCCTTTCATAAACCCATGCTGACTGGTCCCGGTCCCCTGGTTGTCCTGTACATGCCGAGTGATGGCACTCAGGATGATCTGCTCCATAACCTTCCCTGGCATCGAGGTCAGACTGACAGGCCTGTAGTTCCCCGGATCCTCCTTCTGGCCCTTCTTGTAGATGAGCATCCCATTTGCTAACCTCAAGTCAACTGGGACCTCCCCTGTTAGCCAGGACTGCTGATATGGAAAGCGGCTTGGTGAGCACTTCCACCAGCTCCCTCAGTACCCTCGGGTGGATCCCATCCGGCCCCATAGACCTGTGTGTGTCTAGGTGGTGTAGCAGGTCGCTAACCATTTCCCCTTGGATTATGGGGGCTTCCTTCTGCTCCCCGTCCCTGTCTTCCAGCTCAGGAGGCTGGGTACCCCAAGAACAACTGGTCTGACTATTAAAGACTGAGGCAAAGAAGGCATTAAGTACCTCAGCCTTTTCCTCATCCTTTGTCCAATAAAGGATGGAGATTCTCCTTAGCCCTCCTTTTGTTGCTAATGTATTTATAGAAACATTTTTTATTGTCTTTTATGGCAGTAGACAGATTAAGTTCTAGTTGGGCTTTGGCCCTTCTAATTTTCTCCCTGCATAAACTCACGACATCCTTGTAGTCCTCCTGAGTTGCCTGCCCCTTCTTCCAAAGGTAGTAAACTCTCCTTTTTCTCCTGAGTTCCAGCCAAAGGTCTCTGTTCAGCCAGGCCACTCTTCTTCTCCGCTGGCTCATCTTTCAGCACATGGGACAGCCTGCTCCTGTGCCTTTAAGATTTCCTTCTTGAAGCATGTCCAGCCTTCCTGGACTCCTTTGCCCTTCAGGACTGCCTCCCAAGGGACTCTGTCAACCAGGCTCCTAAACAGACCAAAGTCTGCCCTCCAGAAGTCCAAGGTGGCAGTTCTGCTGACCCTCCTCCTTATTTCTCCAAGAATCAAAAACTATCATTTCATGATCGCTATGCCTAAGACAGCCTCCAACCACCACATCACCCACAAGTCCTTCTCTGTTCACAAACAACAGGTCCAGTGGGGCACCTCCCCTAATTGGCTCACTCACCAGCTGTGTCAGGAAATTATCATCTGCTACACACTCCAGGAACCTCCAAGACTGTTTCCTCTCTGCTGTATTGTATTTCCAGCAGACATCTGGTAAGTTGAGGTCCCCCATGAGAATGAGGGCTAGTGATTTTGAGACTTCTCCCAGCTGATATAGAATATTTCATCTGCCTCTTCATCCTGGTTGGGTGGTTGGTCTGTAACAGATTCCCACCGTAATATCTGCCTTGTTGGCCTTTCCCCCAATTCTTACCCGTAATCAGTCAACCCTGTCATCACCATTATCAAGCTCTAGACAATCAAAACATTTCCTAAGATATCGGGCTACCCCACCACCTCTCTTTCCTTGCCTATGCCTTCTGAAGAGTTTACGAAGGGACGACCAAGATCAACAACAGCATTGCAACCCTGGACTTCAGGAGAACAGATTTCAGCTTTTTCAGAGATCTTCTTCACATGATCTCAATGGGAGGCTGGCCTGGAGGGCAAAGGAGACCAGGACATCTGGCTGATCTCCCAGGAAAACCTCTGAGTGAAGTACAAGGTAAGTCCACTTTCATGTGCAGGTCAAGCAAGTATGGCACAAAGCCTCTGTGGCTGAATACGAAACTCTTGACTGAGATCAAATTCAAATAGGAAGTAAAAGTAATGTGGAATTGGGATAAATTACATCATAGAAATAATGTAAACACATTGCCTGAGCAATGCAGGGATGGATGTTAGGAAAGCCAAAGCTTAGCTGGAGTTGAAACTTGTGAGGGATGTGAAGGTCAACAAGAAGTACTTCTATAGGTTTATTCATAGTAAAAAGAAAAACTAAGGAAAATACAGATTCACTGTTCAGTAGGGCAGAGGACCTAGTGACAAGGACTCAGAACAGGTTAAGATACTCAATAACTTCTTTGTCTTGTTTTTTACTGGCAAGATTTACCCTTAGGACTCCCAAGTCCCTGAGCCTAGTGACTGAAGCTCTACCCACAGTAAAAGAAACAGTTAGGAACCACTTAAGCAAATTGAAGATACACAAGTCCATGTGAGAAGGGTTGAATTTCAGGGTGCGGAATGAGCTGACCAACATCATTGCAAAGTCACTCCCTGACATTTTTGAGTGTTTATAATGACTGAAGGATATTTCTGATGATTCAAAAATGGAAAATGTCACACCCGTCTTCAGGAAGGGCAATCAGCTTAACCTCAGTTTCTGGGAAGTCTGTGGTGCAAATCATTCTGGAAGTCGTGTCAAGGCACATGAAGAACAAGAAGGTGTTTGGGACCAGTCAGCATAGATTTACTAGAACAAACTGTGCCTAACCAACCTGATTGTTTTCTGTGACAAGCTGACTAGCTTTGTGGGCTTGTGAAGAGCACTCAGTGTTGTCCACTTTGCTTTTAGGAAGGTGTTTGGTACAATCTCCCATTGTTTTCTTATAGCCAAATTGGTCAGATACAGTTTGGATAGGTAAGGAATGTAATGGGTGGAAACTTGGCTGGGCTGCTGGGCTGAAAGGGTTGTGGTCGGTGGTACAAAGTCCAGCTGGCATGTCCCTAAAGGATCAGTACTGGTGCCAATACTGATTAATGTCTTTGTTAGTAACCTGGACAATAGCACAGAGTGTGCTCTTTGCAAGTTCGCAGAGGATACCAGATCTGGGAGGAATGATCAGTCATCCAAATTACCCATAAAATGCTGGACTGAACCAGATCCAGAAGAGATTCAATGAGATGTCGTTCAAAATACCCACCCAAATTTTACTCTTATTGGCAACATGCTCTTTGAATACGCTTTATCTTTTTTTTTTTTTTTTAACAGGCTATGTACCCACTTTCTGTTGAATATAGCTGAGCCCCAGTATGTCTCCTGAAACTGTGTCAAAAGCTGTGAGCAAGTCAAGATATATCCGTTTGCAGTACTAAATAATTTGTTCTAGTTCCACCAGGGATGTTAAGTTAGGCTTTCTAAGCTATAATACCCCAAATCCTCATTCCTTTTTAAAGATGAATACTACCTTCTTTCCTATGGTATTTTCCTAGCCCTTCATGGGCTGATTCTCAGTGACACTTGTTAAAGGTTCTTCACAGGTAAGTAGTTGCCTACTGCCATCTCAGATACCCTCAGTTGCCCCAGGGCATGTAGGGTCAAAATATATACCCACATCCTATGGAAGTCCTGTGTCTTTCTTGAGTAGCCACTGGAAGCAAGGCAGGATACCCTAGGACACCATGAGTATTCAAAAATCTGTATGCCTTTAATATAACCAAGAACTCTCAGTCAGCCTTTGTGAAGAGTTGTCTGTAATAATCTAGTATGTTCTGCACACACATTAGAAGTAAGGTGAAGGTAGTGGAGAGTAAAGGAACTTTAACTTAAAAAAATTTGAACTGTGTTTCACTGATCACTCTTTACAAGGATCTGTATAATGATTTTTACTAATATCAGTGCTCATAGGAGTTAAATATTGAGCTTTTCTGTTTCAGCTATTAATGGGAATTTAAAATTCAATCATATAGAATGCAAGTCACTTTGCAAAAAAACTGTGACTGAAAAATGTAGGAAAGATATGCATACGAGAAAGTCAGGAAAGTCACCATCTGGTTTTAGATCGCACCCAAGCAGGCAAACAAAGGAAAGCTGAAGATTGTGTTGTTGCTAGTTTTCTCAGTCATGACATTTTCATATTTAAGAATATGTACAGAAGTTTTAGCACCAGAATGTAGCAGAATTCCCTACAGTTAAAGGAGAAAGGCTGAATAATAAGTATGTAAGTCATCACATAGATGTCTTCATTTTCTCGATACTCTGAATTATTTGAATATAGGCTAGCCAGGGGTGGATGAATGGTTGCATCAGAACACCTGATATGGTGGTCTGTGTTTCATATGCAGATGTGTATCTGCAAACCATCTAATCCACACACCTACGAAGAAAGTGAGACTCGGGCAAATCTGTATTCCTTCCTTGAATTCTATCTTTCATATAAGACAAATGTTGTGTGTAATGTAACATTTCATATAAGTATCAAATGTGACATTTATAATAAGATCTGGTGCCAAGGATCCAATTTCACATACTGTAGCTTCAAGGCCCATATGCTTATTCTGTCAAGAATCAAAACTGTAGGCTATTGTGACGAAGAAAACATTGTTTCTGAGTTATTCAGGGACTGCATTTGGGGTCCAAACCCCCACATAGCAGAAAGAGCTGTAGAAGGAGGGCAAGAAAATATAAGAGATTTAACAAGGATTTTTTTTTTGGCAAGGGAAATAAAGACATATAGGTATATTTATATGTACTATCACAAAGTACTGTGTTCTTAATTAATTAGTGTGATCTCAACCAGTAAAATACAGGAAATGCATAATTAAGTATTGTTTTTTGGTTTTATCTCACTGCATTATGACCAAAAATTATGTAGCTTTGTTTTCAAATTTCCTGGTATAAGTCGCTATTCAGTATTTAAAGGTGGATATTGTCTAGTGCCTAATTACACTGTAATTCTTTTTAGATGATGTTCAAAAGAAAAAAAAAATAAAGCCATCCATTGTTTTAAGGAAGAGTTATGTGATGCACTTTGTGAACAAGTTGTCTTGTTTTGATTTGTTTTAATTATTTTTCCTTTTATCTACAGTTTGACCAAAATAAAACTGGGTAAGTAAGTAATACAGAGTTCAACCCTCTGTGCATGGCAGGCAGGTGGAGTCTGTATGATAAGTTTAATTCTCTCTGTCTTGGCACTGCATTGAGGTCATCTTCTCTTGAAGTTCTTAGCAACACAGGGATGCTTACCCTGAATCTGTCAACATTTGCCCAGCTGTTATAATAACTGACACATATAGATTTTATTTTCTTCATGCTGTGTTTGTGTATATCTTCATTAATAATTAAAAAAAAATGTGTTGTCCAGTGGAAGGGAAGAACTGAGTTGCCCAGTGGGGCTTTCCCTTTTGACATTCTGAGAATACAGTGAAATTAATCGCTGAGGTCCAAGAACTTAGAATAAGGCAAAAGACAAAAGCCAAGAGGCAAAAGGAACAAGACAAAAGCCAAGGGCAAAGTAAAGGAAAAAGAGAAAAAATAAATAAAAAGGAAAAAAAAGGGGGAAAAAAGAAACAGAAAAGGAAGAAGAAAAAAGGAAGGAGAAAAAGAAGGCATGACTGCAGTAAAGTTGGAATTGATCTGCAGAGGTAAGTATAACAAAAACCTGTGACATATAAATGACAGCATACCTATCTGGGTCTGGCTATATAACCTCTGGCTATGTAGATGAGCATTTTTCATTGTCAGTGTCTGACTTAGGTACTGTAGATAAAAGATTATGGAACAAGCTTAGAAACAAGGACCTACATCACACAATGATGTTTGCCCATCACCATGTCATTTACGTCAACAGTGTCTTGCATCAAGGAGCAGATGAGAATTGAATATGGCCTATAGACAGGCTGCCATGAAGAAGATGATGGACAGATTTCTTTGGGTTTTTCTTTGGTTTAAATATGAAGAGATGAGTTATACTAATCAACCTTCTCCCACAAGCCTGCAGTGATGCAGCATATCCACTGCACTTGTACAGTTCCTGGGGCTGGTGAATAGGAGGAAAAAGGCATAGTTTTTCCCTAATAACAGGCTGTCCCCGTGGAAGGACTCTGCCTGTATTCTGCAAAGACGTGAAGATCTGGAAATAAGAATGTGTTCTCTCCACGTCTTTTTTTGCACACTGAAGCATCTGGATAGAATCTGTACATTGCCTTTGTAGCCATCAGTGTGCTCATCTGCAGATTTTCATGAGTATTGTTGCAATAGTTATTAAAGAAGAAGTGTTTTGAATCACTTATAGCATGAAAAGTCCCATCACTGATCATTAATGGCACCCAAATAAAAGAAGTTTTTGTGATATGGGGACTGTTGAGGCAAACTGCAAGGAAGCTGATTTGCCATGGTGCAGGAGCTACTCCTCCAAGCAGTTTTGCTACAGAGGACATTGCTGTGTGAGGCTGTGGTTACTTATCTGCCTTCAGCTTTGCCACCTGTTCCAGCCTGCCCATATCTTGCTGCCTCCATCTCCAGTCAGAGGTCGCTGCCCCTGCCTTTGATGCAACTGCACATGCAATTGCTTCTTAACCTAATTTTGTTTTAGCAGTACGGTTTTCTTGGACTGCAATCTTTTTTGAAAGAGATCTGGCATGGATCAACATGTATAGTGATGCACCTCTATACTTATGCAGACTGGGGCCTAAAGAGGTTAGGAGAAAATTTGTTTCATAATGCTCATTTCACTAGAGATGTTCTGATTTTTCTTGTTTTACAACAACTTGGGAGCACAACTGGATGCACAGATGAGGCTGACTGGTGTTTTGAGACATACAGACAGTTATTCAGATCTGTTAAATTCTCATTTCCTCATGGACTAGAAAGATGCGATTGAATCTAGAAGTATTATATTTATGCATCTTGTATGTATCGTGTACTTCAATGATTTTCCCCTCCCTCAAAATAATGTAATTCTCAAAATTAGTAGACATTTTCCAGGAAATATGAAAAATCTTTTTTTAATATTTTTTTGTGCAGAGAGAATATTACTTACCATTGAGGTAAGAGGTTGCATTTCGGAGTTAATTCTGACTGTATTTAAAAACAAACAAACAAAAAAACAAACAAAACCCCAAAAACCCCACCCTCATGTTGTGTCATTAAGCCTAAAGTCCTTTTATAAAAATAGGGAAGTGCCTCATACCATAGCAGTAAAATAGAATGAACAGTTTCTGCAGAAAAAAATGCAGATTCAGTTCCTCTACTGAAGTGAATGAATTTAGAGCAAACATCAGCTAGCAAGCTTAACTGATGTGCATGCTTAAACCACATCTGAAGATGCTCAGTCAATTTTTAACCTGCCTTGTTTCAAAAAATCAGAAGTTCAAGCAGTTAATGAAGAGAGAATGTTTAGTCAATATAACTTTATAAATAATGAATAATTTAAAAAATGTCTTTCTGCTATAGAGCATGTAATTTCTTTTTACTAGTAAAAAGCTAAAATTTTCTAGTTTGGGACTTCTTTCGTTATTTATTTATAACTGCTCCCCTGCAATATTGACTAGTAAGGGATTAGAAGTTAATTGCGCAGATGAGCTGCTTGTGGAATAGCTATACAGAATATCAGAAAACTTGACAATACTCAAAAAACCCCCCAAAAAAACCCAAAACAGTTGTAAATAGAGATCCCTGGTGCCTTAACAAATGTCAGGGGCTTTTAAAAAGCTAGGGTCCTCAGAGGTAATGTGTGCATCTCTCTAAGTCATCTACCTCAGAAATAACAATGCTCCAGGTCCTCAGTGGAAACTAGAGAAATAGCACAGTATTTTTTCTACCTATACATCATATACAAATAAAATTGAGCCTGCTACTGAAGCAGTAGATTAAAAGCATTTTTTTCAGGATATGTGTTAGTATTCATTTTTAACCTTACAGTGGGATTTTTTTCCAGTAGATCACCAGGTAAACTTTAAATAAAGTTTAGAAGGATAAGTTATTCAAATAATTTCAATGACTTCTGTAGCAATTCAGTACCCGTTTGTGGTTGTTAAGGCAAAATTCATCCTTGTGCAGAAGATCAGGGACAGGCTTTTGCATTACATTAGAGAGGTCTCTTGTCTGCCACTTTTGAGGTTCTGAGATGGATATAAGTAATGCGTAATGCTCATAACAGTTCTCATCAAATAGATGTGTTCCACTCCAGGGCTGAATTCTTTCCACTAAATACTGATTTGCTTACTTGTAGACATCCAAGGGGCTTAATAATAGCACCTATATTGAGGTTTTGATATGCTGGTACTAGATCCATCAGTGAAGGAAGAGTGGGTATGTGAACTAATTACAGGAGCTTGACCCCTACAAATCGATGGGCTCTGACAATATCCACCCAAGGGTGTTGAGAGAGCTGGCTGATGTCATTGTGAGGCCATTTTCCATAATCTTTGAGAAGTCATGGAGACTGGGAGACATCCCAGAAGACTGGCAGAAGGCCAGTGTCACCCCGATCTACAAGAAGGTCTTAAAGGAGGATCCAGGAAATTATAGGTCCATCAGTCTTACTTCAGTCCCTGGAAAAGTTGTGGAATGAATCCTCCTGGGGGCTATCACAAGGCAAATGAAGCACATGATTGGGAAAGTGGTCTGTGTGGTGAGTGGGGAACCGGTTAACAGGCTGCACCCAGAAGGTGGTGGTAAACAGCTCCTTTTCAAACGGGCAACTGTCACAAGTGGCGTCCCCAAGGGATCAATATTGGGCCCAACACTGTTTAATATCTTCATAAGTGATCTGGATGATGGGATCAAGTGTACCCTTATGAAGTTTGCTGATGATACCAAATTGAGTGGGGAAGCAGACACTCTGGAAGGGAGAGCCACCCTGCAGGACGATCTGAATAGGCTGGAAGAGTGGGCTAACAAGAACCTTATGAAGTTTAACAAAGACAAGTGTGAGGTCTTGCACCTGGGAAAACATAATCCAGGAGTGCAGCTCAGACTGTGATCCACCTGGCTGGGTAGATCTGTGGAAAGGGATCTGGGGGTCCTGGTGGATAACAAGCTCAATATGAGTGAACAGTGTGCTGCTGCAGCAAAGAAAGCCAGCAGGATGCTGGGTTGCATCAACAAGGGCATCACCAGCAGAGATAAAGAAGTCATTATCGCACTCTCCTCAGTGCTTGTCAGGCCACACCAGGAATACTGTATTCAGTTTTGGTCCGTGCTACGCAAAAAAGGTGTGGACAGGCTGGAGAGGGTCCAGAGAAGGGCCACAAAGATGATCAGAGGACTGGGAACCCTGCCATATGAGGAAAGGCTGAGAGAACTCGGTTTGTTCAGCCTTGAGAAAAGAAGCCTTAGGGGAGACCTTATCACCATGTTCCAGTATTTAAAGGGTGGCTACAAAGAAGATGGAGACTCCCTTTTCACAAGGAGTCACATGGAAAAGACGAGGGGTAATGGGTACAAGTCACTCCTGGGGAGATTCCGACTGGACACAAGAGAAAAATTTTTCACAATGAGAACAACCAGCAGCTGGAATAAACTCCCCAGGGAAGTGGTGGATTCTCCAACATTGGACACTTAATATTCAGCTTGACAGGGTACTGGGCCATCTTGTCTAGACTGTGCTTTTGCCAAGAAAGGTTGGACCAGGTAATCCTTGGGGTCCCTTCCAACCTGGTATTCTATGATTCTATGATGTCCCATGCTTTTAGAAAGATACATTTTCACATCCTGTCCACAAAAAGTAAAAATGTTTGTTCAAAAATGAGAATACTTAGAAAGTGACTCTGTGCCTCCAGCTGAAGGAGCATTTCAGGAAAGAATTGGAAGAAAACTTGCTCCAGGCTCCAATGGGACTGACAACATTTTCACATGCATTATTTTCAGTACCTTTCAGGTAAATAAGGGACCAAATTCACTCCTGTTCAGGGATACACTGTGTATTTACATCAGTATGTGTCAACTGGTCTGAACTCATAAACAGTTTACGCTTTCATAGATTGGTTAAGCTTCATCATTTCCAGTATTCAGATTTTTGTGTTACATCTTGGCTTCTTCAGCTGAGAGGCAGTTAAACAAGAGTCCAAACATTGTCTTTTGCTGAGGCTTCCTCAACAAGCAGTTGGGGTGCAACCCTTTTCTCTACTCTCTCTACCTTTTTGTCATGCATAGCAAAGATCTCATCCAGTTGCCTACTACTTAGAACTAGTTTCAAGCTCAGGTGCAGCCTTTCCCAAACTACTTGGGCATTTCTCCATCCAGGAGCCCATGAAACATGTAAGTAAGTGGCCTGACTCACAGAAAGCAGATCAGGCTCAGGGACAACATAACAAAAGAGATTTAAGCAAAGCTAGGGGAGCAGGTAGAAATGGAGTGGGAACACAGTTTCTGACAGTATCTTGTTAAGCTGCTGTGACTCCACTGCATTTGAGCAGGTGCCCATAACTCCCCTAAACAGACTAGTAAATCATAGCTTCATCTTACCCCCAACACTTGGCATCCTAGAAGACTCCTGATGACTACTGGATTTGTTGCGGTTCTGATTTTTCCTTTTATTGTTGGCTGCTCGGACAGAACGGAAAAGCACTTCACTTGCCTTGAAGAATGCAACCATGAATGGTTGCTTTGACTGAGGCCCATGTCTTCCAATCAGGCCAGCAGATTTAACATTGATACTTCGACCTATAAAGTAATGGAAATTGTAAGTTAAAAGGTGAATTTCTGTCCCTCCTGAAGCCACAGTGGGAGTTCAACTGCTGACTGAAGCATGGCAAGGATTTTGCCCATAATCCTGAATTTACGTGATTAAGAATCCTAACCACATTTTGTTGAATGGAACTTAAAAGACAAAAAATTCAACAATTTACGAAAGTTTCAACAGCTTTACAGCTAGTTTGTCATTGCATAAAATTGCGGTCTCTGTGCGCTATATATCTTATGCATTACTCAGATTTTAATTCAGTCTCATGTACACATGCATAGAACTGAAAAATAAATGAGCCCCATTAAAGTCTATAGGCTATCGAAAGGATAATGTAATGCGGTCATCTAATTTTTGCATCACTTGAATGTGAGATGTGGAACCTTATATCCCCAAAGCAAGTCGGTAGCAAAGAAAAGTGTAGATAATAAATACACTTCTGCTTTAAAAATAAATATTGTGCAGTGTTACTCAAACTGATGTTCATTCACTAGTAAAGGTAGGAAGGCGTTCAGTCGTTCAAGAGAACAGAGTTTGAAATATGTACATTATTGACTCTGGTTCCGTTCCCAGGGGATGTGCATATTTCTTTAAAATATTTGTTCAGTCAGGACTGTGTGGTAACCTCACTATATTATAGGATCGAAACCTCAGTAAAAGAAAAGAAAGCAAAACAAGTCACTGAAACTGCATCAGTGACATTTTAGCAAATAAACCCTTGCTCTTAACAGAATTTATTTTGGCAGCATAAACACTTTTGTGCATACGTGTATTATGCAGAGCCCTTCAACCGTCAGAAAATGAGACAGTGTCATGTGAAGCTGTGCAGCTGTGCTGGGTGGGGGACACAGAGGTCCTTTAACTGGGAAGGTACGGGCACAGGCACCGTGTGTGCTGCGCGGCATCGGGGCGCCTGGGGATTCTTCTAAACCGACTGGAAAAGTTGGCTACGCAGGCAAGGAAGGAGCATCTGCCTCACAAACATATAATGCTGTTAACTCAATCATCCTGAAAAAGAACTTGCAAATAAGCATAGGAGTAAACCTTATAGAAATAAGCATATAGGTTTCCTTTTCAAACACAAACTTACAGTGGCTGTACGCCAGAGTCTATATTTCTTAGAAAAACTCTATCACTGGCGTAAATGAAAGAGGCAGCTTGATTTGTGGTTAAAGTAGTTTCCATTCTACTTCCACTGTAACAAATGTATTAATTCAGCTCAGACTTCCTCCTTCTGGCAGCCCTTTTGCAGTAAAAAGAGAAATTAGAAGTTCCAGCCAAATACCATACCTTGAACTGACCCACTTCAATACATAAACACTTTTACAACATGTTTATTCAGGTGTAGCACTTTAAATTGGTTTAAGATGTTTCCAGTGACAGAGAGCCCAGCAAAGGCAAGAGAAGAACTGAGAAAGTTAGCAGTTATGGAGCAGAGTAATTGGCAACATATTCTGAACAATTTTGATAATTACTTTTTTGACTGCAAGGGAAAAATATATTTGTTGAAGCTTCTGATTTCATTTTAAATGGCTTTTTAGTCTTGTATTTCTTCAATTCTTCTTTTCATGTGTTTGAGTTACTATTAAATAGTTCAGTAACATTAATTTCTATATGTTCCAATCTTCTGTTGCAAGTCAGATATGAAAAACTGTACAGACTATTCTCTATTCATTGCAACATGGACAAACTAGACTCTTACCACAAAGTTCCAAGTTTCCCCTCATTTCTAGAGGGAATATTTTTACTATTTTTCTTTATTTTTTGTTCCAATGACTTTCAGAATTTTAATTTTATCTGTAAAAGATTAATACCTTACTGGTGGACATTTTAAGAATACTATTAGATTTATATACTGAGGGCTGTAAAGATGTGTGGAGGTTTTCTGAATTTAAATCTGGGTTCTCTGAATTTACAATGATGGATATTGTGTGCGAAGCAAAATGTCCTTCAAACCAATGTGAACTCCCTTTAAAATAACTTTTAATATTATTAAGTTTCCTCTGGGTTTCCTTTAGACTTCAGCAATGAGATGGCTATTAAGATTCCACAAGTTAAGGCTTACTTGGTTATTCAGGGTATAGAGATATACTATAAAAAATAATCCTGTAACCCACAGCCTTTTTACACACAGAAACAGCTTATGTGACTTTATTCCTTTGTTTGTTTGATCTTTTAAGCAGCCAACCTGAGTTTTTAGGACCCATTTGTTCAATTCATGAATGGTGTATGCACTGAATCTGCTTCTAGTGCAGTCAACAGGAAAACTTTTATTGACTTCTGTGGGTTCATCATTAAACTTTTCTCTCTTGGTTTACCATATACCTTAGCTTAACTGCAACTTTCAGAAGACGAAGCAATCAAAAAATACACTGCCCTTGAGACGCTATATTTCTTCCAAGGATGATCTCTGAACTATTTGGTTTGGAGTTTCAAACCACATATGTTGTCTCCATTTTAGGTTGCTTCTGTGCAAAAGAAAGTTTGCATTTACAGAACTTCTATTATCCTTCATTAAAAAAAAAAAGTGCGTATGTGGGAGATGTCCTTCAGTCTAAGACCACAAAGCTTTACCCCTTCCTGAACAGGAGGTATTTCAAAGTATCCTGCCTCTGAAATGCATCACTCTTTCTGCCACAGCAGTATCTCCATCTGTGTGCTATGGTCTTGTTAGGTAGTCCTCACCTTTGTCCATGGTGTGGATTTCAGAATACAGTAAGAAAAATCTTATGTTACCCTGAACTGGCCTTTGTAGTAAGAAGTATTCATGGGCTTCATTTTTAGTAAGCGGTTTTAGTCTATCATTTCTTGTAAGCATTTAGAAAACTCTCGGCTTTGATGACAACTGAAAATCCAGGTCTCTCCAGCATGCAGTTGTTCCGTACTGTGATATTAGAGCAATATTTTCTAAAATCAGCTGAATGACTCAGGCTGACCTGCTTAACTACACCTTCCCTCAGAGTTGCATCCACATGACACTGGTAAAATCAAAACAGCAAGGTGTGTCTCTCTGCTTCTTTTTAGCATCTCTGAACAAGAAATGAACGTGGTCAAGCATTCTGAAAAATGGGTTTGGTTTTATACTTCCATTGTATCTTCAATTCTGAGGATTTCAAAGACTTTTCTTCAGACTTTAGAAGAAAAGAAGAAGAAACTGCAAGAAACCAGCAGTCAGCTAGCGCCTGCTCCACTGAACCTAACCACTGCAATTGCCCCTACACCAAGAAAAAACAAATAAGCGTGGCAGATGGACTTGCTCTGTGCGGGGACAGTCCAGAGCCTTTGTATTCCTCGCATTCTGGCATGCGCTTCTCAATCCTACTATGATAATTTATTATCTCTTCTGCATATTGACAGGTATATTTGGAGACTAAGACTTATTTAAAGCATTATGTTTCAAATCTGCTGAACTCCTTAGTCCTTATTCATATCATTTTGAGTTTTTGGCAAGAAGTATTTGTTTGACTTGGCATTTAAACTTGTTTTTGGCTTTTATTCTATTTGATAGTAAAGTGCCCTTAGCAGTTTGCATAAAAGGTTGTATGGAAGTGCCGGTTTGACTGACTGAACTGAATGAATATTATTTGCCTTTTCACGTTCTCTCCCCTTATAATAAAGGAACCGCTGCTGCAAAAATAACTGTGAAGTTCAGCTTATAAAAAGCTGCTACCTCGATAATCCTGATGATTTTGTTCTTTTTTTTCTTTTTACCCACAGAATAGGAATAGCACTCAGGATCATAACTGCCAAGCTGTTTGCTGTGTCACTACGTCCATTTTTCTGCTGTGACATGCAGTTGTATCATACAATTCTTTTCATGAACTGATCAAGTTCCATCTTAAAAGTTCATTTCCCGTCCCGTCCCCCCCCGCTGCTCCAAATGGAAATGCAAGAGCCCTTCAAGCTTTCAATAACAATCTGTCTCACAGTCCTGACCTGGAGACATCGCCTCGTTTTTCATGATATTCAGAAAGCTGACTTCTTCTGAGATCGCCAGTGTGGATGCCAGTGACAGTGGTAAGATTTGTGACTTGGCTGTCTCTCCTGAGGCAGTATATATTTTATGTAAGGCATTGAGCAGACACTAATTTTGCAAGAGCTTTCAGCCATTATGCATCTTGGCCAGATTTACACTGGCAACACAGGACAATGAGTGATTCCAAGATCCATTATTTTGTCCTGAGTCATCGAACTGCAGCAAACCACTCATTTTGTTATGAAAAACAAGCACTTATTTACTTTCAAAAGTGTTCAACAAGCCACAAAACACATTTTACAGATTAACCACTACTGCTAGGTCATAGTAGTTATTTTGGTAATAATTTTATATATTTTTAGATAGAAATGAAAACTTTAATGATGCTGAGAATTCATTTCTGGCTTGCTGCAAAAAAAATTTCCAGTGCCACACCTATGGTTTCCTCCTCATGGGAAGTGATATCTGAAATGAGGATTGGGAAAGGCTTTTTGGAGAAAGACCCTATGTATGCAAGGTCCAGTATATTTGAGCAAAAACTGTCCTGAGGCTCTGAGTTTGAAAGCTTGCAAAGTAGTTTTCAAAATCAGATAGAAACTTGTGTGGTTTCTTATGCCTGAACAGTGCTCTTGAGAGCAATGGGACTTCACAGAAACAAAAGAACTGAGGTAGAGTTTGGCTACCAAAGCTTAAATGAAGGCTTATTACAAAAAGGAGAAGAGGAAATCTAACAACACAAATGTGATGGTCCATATATAAGACATCCTCAACACTCCGAAGTATTTTACAGTCTCTATTGTATCATCTACATAAACTGTTATGCAAACTTTTCCTTTGGTGGACACATTTATCTATATCAACATAAAATACGCTTTTGAAACAAGCTTCATGTGTTTTATTAACTCTCCTGCTCCCTGGAGGCTTTAAGGAATTCTGAAAAATGGGTGGTCTTGGATGGTCTGCTCTGCATTTCCTAGGCTTCACAGCTTTAGTCAAAACTAAAGATCCAGCTTTTGTTTTTAAAACCTTACATTTTGTTGGGTTTATTCAGTTCAGTTGAAGGAATTTTGCATATCTTTTTGTATTGATTTTTGTATTCATAAAGCTCTTGAAGAAAGCACTTGGGAACATGTTAGGAACCATGGTATGCTCTATAATGTGGCAGTACCATGTATGCTTTACACAAAAAAATCAGATGTAATGATACACAAATACACTTGCTAAGTACTTGAGTTATCCTTTCAATTTAATGTACTTAAACTGTGAATGGCTTGTGGGAGTCCTAGGGCTTTTCTGCACAGTTAAAAATGTGGTCAGGAAGACAATAAAAGAAGAAGAGATTAGATTAATTGGTCATCCACCAAAGAATAAAATGGATAAAAGCCTTCTGAATGAAACGAAACACAAATGCCATTATCTCTAAAATACTGGTGCTGAGAAGCAGATGTATCCTTCATCTGTCTGGGGAGCAGGGTGGAGGGGGAGTTGCGCAGCTGTACAGCCAGGACCAGTATGCACCAGTATGCACTGGTGGCAGAAGAAGGGGCAGGAGCCCATCTCACTTCCATCACCCTCCCGCTTAAAGTAAGTGTGCCCTTACTAACAAAGGGTATGTTCACATTGCTTGCTACAAGCAGATGCAAGAAAATGCTGACTGTGTTTCTGACCCAGCTGGAAACAGGGGTTACACCTATGTGAGTAAATTAAAGCGTGCCCAAGAGCGCTCTCAGGTGCTGGAGCTGGATCATCCGCTCTGCTCAGGGTGGGAGGGTGCTCCTGGTGCACTTACGTCCTATGCCAGCTCCACCGCAGAGTCCCCCGCACCTGAAGGCAATGCTGCAGGGACCTCTCCCAGAGGGGCAGCTGCCATGGGGTCACCCTGTTTTGGAGACTGAGAGAGTGATCCCACCAGCTCGTTTCACACCACAGTATTCCTGAGCATGTTTAATTTACTAGTGTAACTTTGGCCAAAGTCAGCTCTGAACCAGAACTCATGTAGCTGTACTTAGGCGGTGCTTGAGCCCAAGCTAATAAAACCTGCTGAGGGGCAGGATATATTAGCTCGGGTTCAGTGCTGTGCTAACATGGCTATATGGCTTCCAGATGGCTCAGAATTTAGGCAGAGCTATTGCCTGCCAAAGTCCATATATATATCAATATAAATATATATATCCTAAATTCCCCTACTGTAAGGACACTAATGAAGGTGAACTCACTCCTGGTACTTTGCCTTGTAAATACCAGATCCACCAAGAGACTTAAATGTAACGATGCAGCAGCATCCTCCAGAGTACCTGATGGCTACCGTGCTCATGTAAGTTAGGTGCCAAGGTTGACTGGGGGCAACCTCAGCATGAGATTGATAACATTTAGTGTTGTAAAGGTGAGGCCAAGGCCAATGTAAAGTATGCAGCCATCTACCTGAAGAAGTCAGGGTGGTGCCACAGGTTGCTATGGGTTGAAAGCAAGCCAGCCACCCTCTGTGACATAGAGAATGTGCCATGCTGCCTCTCTAAAGGCTTCGTAGGAGAAAGGGACCTTGGAAGGCCCAGGCTGAAAGGAGGAGAGGCTAAAAAAGAGAGAGAGTGTGTCTCTTAATGTCTTCCCTATCATGGCTGGAGAAGGACCTCACCAATCCTTCCTGCAGCATGTAGGATTAGGAGCCAAATCTCCTTCCAGGGGACACACGTCGGAGTGTACCCAAGTACGTGCTGGAGAAAGAGTTGGCCTTCCCCAGGCTTCACTTGGATCAAGGAACATGTTTCTTTTAAGTTTCCCTTTGCTCTGAGGAAAAAAAATACCTGAAGTAAGAGTCAGAGTTGGGGAGCTGAGGATTCCTGCTGCTTGCCTACTGCAAACAGCAAGAAAGCCCAAAGACACCTTCCATAGGACTATGTGGTAACAGAAATCACCTTAATCAGCTTGGGCTTTTCAAAGTTACCACCAGTTTCTTCCCCTCTGATGTGCAGGCAGGTGGAAAATAACCAAGAGCTGCAGTAATCTAAGAAAAGTCACAGAAATACATGGCTGTGGGAGTTCCCCAGGATGTTGTATTAAGAGCTGTGTATTTGGAACTTGTTTTATTCTGTGGATCATCAGTAGTCATCGTTATACATTATCTCCCTCTCCCATTTTCTGTAGACACTAGGTTCTCTTCAGCAATGACATAAACAGCAAAAGGAATACTCTCGCAGCTATTTATACTCCTCCAGTAAAAGTGATGTTCAAACCGTTGCTAACTTCCAATTATAAAAATGTTAAATGTTAATACAAAGGTGCTGATTCACTGGAACATGGTTTAAGTCTTAGGAGACATATGGTATATATACAGGAAAAGTGTCGCATAGAGCTTTTCGAATGGTTTCTGCATCTGCATTGATTTTATGCTGCAATTCACCTAACACCCGCACTTCCATCAGTGTGAAAATGATCACCTCTCATTTTAAACACCATGGAGACTTTTGGTGTCAAAAGGAGGGAATCGGCCAAAAGGGGATGCTGCAGAATGTTGAGGAGACATTAAAAAAGAGAATCAAAAAAACCTGATCCTTAATTTACCACAGCCCCAGGGAAACAGTGCATTATATGTTGACAGCTTCCATATGTGTCATGCAAACCTTTATTCTTACTGTTCAAAATAAAACGTCCCATTAAGAGAAAAAGTCTACATTTCATGCTAAAATGAGACGTACGATACCAAATACTGTCTTAAAGAAAAAAAAAACACATTCCAATGTCATGTGGCTTTTTGTACTTTTTCAGCATTTTCAGAGAAAGAAAAGTATGAATGACAACAACCAGACATTCTTCCAAAGTTGTTTTTATCACACTGTTATATTAGTTACAAATTTTTTTATTCCTCATGTAGACATTATTATTATTTATACACCATCTTCAGGGATCACCAAAGAAATACATCTACCCAAGTAATTGCCTAAAAAGTCACTGAAAGATAACTGTAAGAAAGATTACTGTTAATGGTAATGATAACAATATAGTAGCACCCCGGAGTCTCAGTAATTATTGGCATCTCATTTCAAAGGTGCTGTATGAATAAATCTAAAAACTAGTATGTATTTATAGACTTGATTATCCAGGGCCCCAGTGCAGCACCTGAGTACCTCAAACAAAGATCCTCTGACTTAACAGAATCCCATTTAGTTTAATAGTTTGTTGCCATAGAAAGGTTAATGGATCAGGTCTTATCATAAATGTCTCTCCAGTTATGGGGGCAGAACTCCTCTAACTCCCATAAACTCAATGGACAGCAGGAGGCATGAAGAAACATGCTTCAGACCTGCACAGCCTAAAGTTCACTTGAGCCAAGGGAAGGTTTTTTGGTTGATTTGAACCAGTCTCTGAGCAAAACTGGTTGGAGGGAAGGTGGGTGGGGTTCTCTGGGTTACAAACAGAGTCTACTACATACTGAGTCATGTACAAAAATTCATGTTCCATCTGTACACAAACATGTCATTCAACTGCTGGTGCTTCTAATAGCTTCCAGAAGTAACAGCAACCCAATAAAAATAATCAAAGCCTTAAGAGCAAAATTGTAAGAGCATGAAAGGATGATTTTCCCTATGCTGAGCTGAAGTGGTATAACACAGGTCTTCCCTATAGTTTTGAAAACTCCCTAGAAGGGCACTCTTCTTGCATGAATAAACTGAAAAGGGAACAGAAAGTGAGGGAAGACGGGAATTCCCTCCTCACTCAAGCAGCTATGTTGAGAAATTCAAATAAGTGAGGTGCAGAAGGTAAAGCTGCCAGTGGCTTTGGAATTTAAAATAGAAAATTATCTATCACCTTTCTGATCTTGGGAGTAGGACAGGGGAAATATTTACATAAACTGTTCTTTTACAATTTCTTCAGTGTATTAACCTAAAGGTTTGCTTCTACTCATACAAACTTTCCTGCTGTTTACTGAATGGATATAATTTTGAGGCTAGAACGAGCAAATTGCTGATTCCAGGGTTTCTTAATGAATGCCTTTCATGGATATTTAATTTTCACAAATTTCTGTATTTGAATCTCCTGGAAAAAAAGTCAAGGATGGAGTTTATTCTGGAGCAGGAAAGCTGGCCAGAAGCCAGTCCACCTAATTTGGATGCCTGACGAAGGTGTCACCTCTCCAGAATTTTAAGGGCTTAAAAATGGCCTCACAAAACCAGACTGCCTAACTGAGCCGCTCCCCGTACAGCCCGGGCTCAGGTGCAGTGCCTTTGAAGGCTGGCTGGACATAGCAACAACGTGGTCTACTTTGCATTGCTGCCTCCCTTTTCCACTGACTGTACTCTGACCGTATAGGCAGTATTAAGTGAAATGATCATTCGTTCTGGTTCAAGCCTGCCAACTCCCTTTTTAAGCATCATGCCTAAAGGAGGACAGTTTTTGCATAACTGCCAGCAGCCGGAGCACTTGCCGAAAAAGTATGAGGCTTTGTTCACAGCCCAGTTGAGCCTGAGGGAGAATTCAGATCAAAAACAATGAGAAAATGTAGCCAGAACAAAGAAAGAAGAAAAAAATATTAATCCTTACACCAGGGTTTCTTCTGCTACTCATTAACATTATGTCAGCTAAGGTTTAGATTAACTGGCATCATAGATCCCTTGACCTCTGACATAAAAAGCTTTTTGACAAGAAAGAGCTAAATCTGAAAGTTTGCTTGTAAAGTAGTATGGACTAAGTGAACCATCACAGAAAAAACAGTATATAAGTCTCTTTTTATTAGTTTCTAAAGAAGTCTAAGTAAAGATCATTTCTTCTAAAAATATTATTTTGCATTGAGATGCATTTTCACTTTTTAATGAAGAGCATAACTGTGAATAATGAAATAGCCTAGTAAATTTGTACTAAAAAAAACACAGCTCTGACTTCAGTTTTGATAGTGTTCTTCCTAATTTTCAGCTAATTAAAATTTTCAAGATTTCAAATTTTTAACCCATTTCAAGATTAAAAAGTTTTGAAATTTTTTTTCAAATGATAGAAAACCAATTCCCACATTACCCAATTGTTAACCTTTCTCCAACATCAGTACCAGTGGCTATGAGGTCCCTTCTGAAATGTCCCAAGGTTTTTTTTTATATCTTTCTCCATGCTTCAGCCCATAGAGATATTTAGAAACTTTCTAAAACAAACATTCCACAAATCTGCTTGAGTTTCCTGAATGTAATCATCAGTGGAAGAACATTAAAATGGAAATTCATTTTCTACGTAGGAGCTTTTATCCCGAACTTCATTTAATTTAACTTGATTCAGTTAGCTTTATAATTGCCATATTTTACAGTATTAAGAATAATAGAAAGGTTGCAGACTATAGCTACGTCAGGGTAAGACTTGTGTTCTTTGCTTAGAAACTCTCAGTGAATTGTCACCCAGTCAGGTTAAAAAACACCCGGCCAGAAAGGATTCCTAGCAAGAGATGACAAGAGCATATATAGAGTTATGATCTACAGTTATGATCTTACCGTCCCCGGTTTCAGCGCAGAGTTGCAGGCCCAGATTGTTCTGTGGATTAATCACCCAGTGATTGCTGGTCACAGTAATGTCAAACACAAACCAGCCCACGTCAGAAGCTTGAGCCTTTCTTGTGTCTAACAGGAACAAGTCTGCATCCCTAAGTTAAAGAAAATAGAGAGTTAAGGCGTTCAAATATTATTTTTTGTCCTTAATTTCCTTGCTGACAATAACTTCCTGAAGCCCAAATGAATAATCCTTTGACATATCCTCATCACAACACAGTACAGCACGTGCTGTAGCTAACATGTAATTGTTAAGTATAATACAGGTATTTCCCCTGAGAGGCCTTTCTGAAATGAGTCTCAGCATGTGAAAACTACAGCTCTGGAAAATCTGAAAAATCCAGCTTCCTGATATAAATACACAAAATATATAATCGAGGCTGTGTATAAAGGATTCATCTTTCAGCACTAGAATGTCTCAGGAAGATTAACTTCCATAAACCATTCAGTGTAAAAGACAAAAAATGTCAAAATCACGTTCCAATTTCAACTAAAATTCAAAGGCATAGCGTTGCTAAAAAATATCTGTCATTAATAATGTATGACAGCAGCTATATCATATGACAAAACATGAATAGATGACAGTTCAGATAGTTTCATATTAGTACAGACGTTTAGAAAATAAGTCTCTAATATCAAAGTAGAAATTATATATCTATTCAATAATGTAATTATTACATTTTAACCCTCAGTTCCCTGGTATATTCTCAAGTTTGTTCCCATGAAATCTTCCAGTAATTCAGAAGGGCTGCTCAGGGGAGTTAGTATAATAATTGTGTTACTAAAGGTTTAGCATGGATCATTTATTTGTTCTGTTTTCACATATCTCCTGACACAATTGGTTCCAGAATCACATCTGTATTACAATTAATTTACTACAATGACCACACCAAACCTAAGATATTTAACCCTCATCAGTTTCATTTTACATGCTTCTACAAAGCAGCATGCATTATTAAAAACTGTTTTCACAATTTAGCCTTTTAAACCTAAACCTATAGTTATAGAAACCTCTTTCTTTTCTGCCATAAATAGTAATCAAAACAATAATAGACAAGAAAAAATATTTTATTCTAAGTTTTGAAAATCCAACTCAACTAAAGACAGACTTGGCTTACACAGACCTTGGAATCCTATTGTTACCTTACAGACAGCATGAATATATGCTTAAAGAGGTAAGACAGACAGAAATAATAGGCTTTGTGTATAAAAAGTGGATTTAAAATTACAATGGTCCTGTCACTGTATTCTTACGTTGCTTAATCACAACAACATTGTAGGAAGTTACTGTCTTATCTAGATTAAACACTGTAAATGCACCTAGAAGGTTTAAACTGAAAAAACCATCTCATGTAGCTCTTGAAACTGTGGTTGCTCAACACTCAGGAAAATATGACCAAATGAGCTATGACAAGAATATATTTACTTACATGTGAGAAATATCTGCAGAACCAGGTTAAAGAGCTCAGAAATTATAAAGGGTGGTTTTTTTTAAAAAAAAAAAAAAAAAATTGAAAGGGCTTTCTTTCAAGTCACTTTTTTTCTTCTGTTAAAGGATAATCTTTTGCTGGGCTCTTATCACTTCCATTCTAGTAGAACTGTGCTAATGACCACACAGGGAGAAAACATACGTTCTCCCTCTGGAGCTAACATGAAAACAGTCTTACAATTCAAAAGAGCCTGACCTGCTATGCTAGCACTGAACAAATTAACAACGTACCACAAGCCCATAAATAGTACTCTCTGGAGTCTTAAATGCCAACTTTTTTCTCTAATAAGCAGTTTTATCAGAACTTTAAAGCTGAAAGGTTTAATTTTGAATGTGACAGTCTTTAATCATTCAGGAGATTTAAAAGAAAACTGTAAAATTGTCTGGAATATTACAAATATTACAATATCACAGTGCTATAATTTCACATTTGTCTTGTCTCCCAGAATACATAATTGTTTTCCCGTATAGATTCTTTCAGCTCCAAACTTTGCTGGGACTGATATGAAATATTCTTAAAAGTCAGGATGCACAAGGTCTCATATGCCAAATCAGAACAGGGCACTACTAATGGTACAGTCCAGAAATTCCTATAAAGAACAAATTTCCCCTGCGGATCTCTCCTCAGTGTGACTTTATTATTTTGTACTGCAGCAGAAACTCACATCAAAGTGTCTTTGGCATTGATATATCAATCTTCTGGTCTGCCTTCCTACAAGCATAGTAATCTGGCTAAGGTAATAGATTCAAAGATGCAGATTGTTCTTATCCATTAACTCAGCAAATGAACCAAAAATTACTTGTGGGTACCTAGAGAAAACTAGAACTGATTCTTGAGAACACATAGTAGAATAGAGAAAATGTCTCTGGACCAATGCTAATGATTTAGCCCACATAACAGCAATTTACTACAGAAATTCAAAGTATTTGTCAGGAAAAAAAACAACTTTTTTCACAATTGATGTAAACATAGGGTGAAAACCTGACCCCTGAGAATGCAGTGAGAGCTCTGGGATCAGGATTCCCCCATTAGCTGGTGTCATTCACTCAAACTTCTCATCACATTTTGTGACATTTTTAATTTTAAAATTCTCCTTTATTCTGTGAAAAGAAAAAAAATGATCACACTTAAAATGAAAAACAGCTGCAAATTTTGGCTCTAATTTTAAAAAATATTTCTATTTAAAAAATAGCCCACAACACATCATAAAAAAGTAAGGCATTATGTCGTAAATAGCCTGAAATGCAACAGTGAATGCATTCAGGCAGAATACAGCTGATTGGCTTTACCTTTATGGAGGCTGTTTAAGTTTAGTGATCTCAGTCTGGTCCCAAACGGCCAGTTGTCTACAGCAGAAATGCTACCACAGTCAAGAATTTCAGCAAAGAGGCTGCGGGCAGAACGTCTAAGAAGCTCCAGATCTCTTGGGTCACTTAAGGAAGTAAAGGTGGAATAAACCATCTATATGTTCCTTGAAACCCAGCAAAGTTTTTGACCAGATCAAATCACGATTACTATGTAATAGGCCATCCCCATAATGCTGCTTCACCTCTCGCCTCATTCCAGAAAGCTGCTTTAGTATCTTAATGCCACTTGAGGATTCCCTAATGCGGGAAGAATCCTTGGGGTTTAGTTAAATTAGTGGCTAGCTGCCACCAGATCATGAACAAGGATTTGGCCTGTTGGACTACATTACTTTCGTCATGAGAAAAGATCCGGGTAGGAGTACATTGGCAGGGCTGTGTAGGAAAATTTGCCTTGCTATGGGCTGTGCTTTACATGCTTACTTAGAACAAATAGAAAACTTCAATCCCAAAGACTGTCATTTCAGCAAACTCCGAGCAGATTCAATACACACACACTTCAGCAGCCATGCTGCCACAGAGACAGAAGAATGTCTAAGACTACAACATAATCCTTAGTCTGCAACTCAGAAACCCTAAACCCTGACCACTCCTTGCCTGAAAGCATGGCAGGACTGCATTTGGGACTGCAGAGCCCTGTCAGACACCCGCGTTTCGTGTTCAGAGCAAAAAAGGGTGGGTGGAGCAGGGTCAAAGCCAGCAGTTTTGATGTGGTATGGCACTAGTAAGGAGTGTGGGACATTATAGAATCATAGAATCATAGAATGGTTTGGGTTGGAAGGGACCTTAAAGACCATCTAGCTTCAACACCCCTGCCACGGGCAGGGACACCTTCCATTATATCAGGTTGCGCAAAGCCTCATCCATCCTGGCCTTGAACACTTCCAGGGAGGGGACATCCACAACTTCTCTGGATGACCTGTTGCAGTGTGTCACCACCCTCACAGTGCTCTCACCCTCACATTCTGCAGCTGCAGCTTCTGAAAATTTTGCACCTAAAATCTCATGTACATATGTAGGACAAACCTGAAGTGACAAAGTCAAGAATAACACTAATGAAGACTGGGCCCCAAAGCAAAAGCTGTAGCTTTATTGCAAAAAATAAAAGATAAAATATTCTTGGGAGCTCTTCTGTCTGGAGGTATCAAGAAGCAGGTAGGTGGGAAAAGTTCCTTGTTTCTAATTTGAACAATGGAGGTCTTGTGGTCTTCTGCCATCCTGTCCCACTGTGGCATTTGCCTCTATATACTCCATATATGAGTAGAGACTGGCAAAATAAACAATAGGAGGGAAACAGTCTATATCTGAAGTTTTTGCAGTTATACCGGTGAAATCAAATGGATGGTATATTGTTGCATGTCCCCCTTTCAAGCATCATGCTTCCATAAGAGGACATGGGGCTTTTATGTTTATAAATGCAAATATAAAACATTTATAAATTTATGTCTGTGTGTTGAAAGAAATCAAGAGCATTCTTTAATGGTTTCACAGAGAAAGTTGTCATTTTAACAAGTCAGTTAATATTAAAGTGTGATCTTGCTTCAGAGTCGTAAGCAGTTTTGCTTTCTCTAAAATAAAATAGAAACCACTTACTGGGAAAACATTAAAAAAAAATACAAAAACCCAAAAAAGAAAACATCAAATGGATTATAAAAACTAACTTTCCCCATTAGTTCTTAAAAAAGATCTGTTGAGTTTGCAGGTGAAGAGCTTTCATCACCCTAGCCTTGACCTGTGCTCTTTAAAAAGCTATGTTTTGTTCCTTCCCATTTCGTTCCTTCCTCCAAGAAGTTTCTTTTAGAACCTACGTCAAAAGAATTTTTTCAAGTTGAAGACAGAGGTAAAAAAATATCCCACACTGCTTTGTTTACTAAGAAAGCAGAAGGTATTCTGGAAGGATGAGTGCTTTCCCTCCTGTTGGTTCTGCTCCATTGATATAAAATGACTTCCTGTTCATAGCCATAAAAATTTTATAACTTGATGTTAGGAGATCTCACCTGGAAGGTACAAGCTCAAGCTTCTGTGAGCAGAAAAGAGAGCTGAACTCTGGCCCAGCCTTCGAACTAACTGGTGATGGGGCATTTTTTCCTCCAGAGCACTCTGCAAGTTTAGGCTGCCATTTTCTTTGCTTTTGCTAAACATGCCCACAATAGAAATATTTTATCTGTTCCAAGGTGAGGGAGAGTTTTTGTTTATCATCTCAAAACAAAAGGTTTTTTTCCACTTTTCTGAGAAAAGACATATACCAATCTAATTTCAAAACCCAAATTTTGGGTATATGTAGCTTTTTTCAGAAGAGTCTTGGAATTGCTACTAGTTTTTAATGGGTATTTTCAGGTATTTAGCTACTTTGCCTGGTGAAATATGGTAATTTACTCAGGTCTTGCAGAGCCTTGGAAATATGTCACACAGAGCTCTGCAAACTCAGACTCAGAGATTTGCTCATGTGTAATGTCATATTTGTTTTAATTTTCAGTTATGGTGAGCTGCATGTGTTAAGTGTGCATGTGTCATCTTAAAGTCAGTGCATGACTTCTAATTACATTCAGCAGAACATTAAAACACATGCAAAAACCCCATGCTCCTTCAAACATAAACAAAGCTGAGCAATCTATCTGCCTTTAAGGAGCTAAATGAATCTTGGCTGGTAGTACCTCAGCATCAGCAAATGGTGCATTTCCCAAATCCAGACACTTAGGCTGTGCATATGACTCCACCATTTGCTCACTGAGAACACGAACCCTCACCCGCTTTGTGCATGGGCAGATTATTTGGTGAGATTGGACATGTAACTCACCATAAACCTGGAATAAATTACACTGAAGGTAAGTTTTATTCTTGCTCAGTATTTGTTGTCGTTGCCTGGGAATTAATACTGCACAAGCCACAGTGATAGCAATGATGCCTTGCCGAGGGTACACTTATGATCAGCTATTGTCTCCCTACTTCAGATGATAGAAACACAAGATGTTATTCAACACGTGATACGTTCATGCCAACAGGGTACCTGTTTGGGTACTCCTTGATGATCTGATATATGCTAATCTGAATTGTTTCATTCTCAAAGCGGCTGTTGCTTCGGTCTTTGTATATCCGGAATTCGGCTGCTGTCACTGCCTCTCCGTGCGGGATTTGAGTAAGGTCAAAGCGAAACTCTTTGTAGTGCCTTCGCTGGTGGGAGAAGTCCTTGTCCCTTTCAACTGTGAGAAAAAGAGTTGAATATAAATTAAAGAGGTGAAACGAATGCCCATTACCCATGATTAATGAAGCGTTCCCTGTGCTTGGGAGTAAACAAACAGGACAATATAAAACTGTGCAAATAATAAAACCACAAGCCCAGACATACTTCCAGTTAAAGGAAATTCCACCAGCCCAGTGTCTTCAGTTCAAAAGAAAAAAAAAAAAAAACCTCAGTAGCTATTATACAAATTCCAGAAGCTGAGTGGAAAGAATATCAAAAAAAAGCTGAAAGAGGGCATGTTGTAAAGTAACAAGAAATATGGACAAACTAAAAGCTGCAAAAGGATTTAGGACTTCAGTGTAGTCATAAGCACAGCAGTAGCAATGTCAGAGCCATAGATGACTTTGGAAAACACTAATTGCTGCTAATAACTAGGCAGATGAGAGGAATGCTGCTCATTTCCACTTAATGTAATAAATTCTGAAGTGGTACTAAAGTGCACTGTGACAACTATATATTTAAGAAGCAGTTACATCATATAAATTAACACATGTTATACTCTAATGGCATAAGCGTCATCTTGCCAGTGGTCAGAAGAAGGAGCCATGAATCAGGGCTGAGTGGTTCTGGCACCCCAGCAGCAAAGGGACCGCCACTCCTGGTGTGAGAAGTTCCCTCAAACGTGCTGTAGGTTGGCAGGTGCTTCCTACTGCCACAATTTAAAATAAAAAAGTTAATCTCATCATCGCTTAATTCAGGGTTGCACAGAATTTTAAGGGGGAGTAAACAGAAGATTTTAGTTTATTTGAGTTTACAGCTGATTTGAGGCTAATTCCACTGTCTGCTGCCATTCTGACCCTGAGTTAGGAGCAACTTTTGTGATGGAATACATGTTTTGATGTGGCAAGGGAACCTACAGGCCACAGTATTGGCTGGTGACCATCTTATGGGATTAATACTTCAGATTTTACAGATGTGGAAAGGAAAATGATCCATGGTTTCCACTGCCACAGAGTGCAATGTATCACTGACCTGTGAAGCAGCTGTGCACTGTTTCACCTGCCTCATGAGATAGGTGCTCTGCTTTCCTGATGGCGGACAAAGCCTAGGACACTCAGAGCTGGGAGTCGGTTTGGATAACCAGCTAAACATTTATGACTGCACCCAGCTCCACTAAATGCTCCCTCCTATAACCCCTGCTATTTTATTGCATTTTAATACTCGGATCTGAGGAAGGAACAATGCCAGTTCTGAAAAAGTGCATATTAAATGTTACATGTACAAATAATCAAATGTGTATGTTATTACAATATGTATGTATATTTATACTTATATACTCACGTATATGTGTACGCCCACGCAATTTTGTCTACATACACAATGTGTACATGTTTGTATGTGTGTATAAATATGTACATATTTATATATAAACCTGCATATGTGTATTATTATAATGTATATGTGGTCTTCCAGAATAGAAATGCACTAAAAGAAAAAAAAAATACATTTTGGGCGTACCATATAAGGGTACAGTTACAGACATATTAAAGTGAGAGCTATTGAAGGGAAATTATTTACATTATTTTCAGAGCAGTAGTTACTAGTTAAGTCACCTGTGTAGCTAATCCCTTACAGTACACTTCCCTTTCAACCTTTCAAAAATGTAAACTACCCTTGTTTCATTAGCATATATTTTTTTTAAATGTACAAATCTATGTTGCCTTAAATCCCACCAAAAATAAAATATATAGGCTATAAGAACACTTTATCTTCAGTGAAAATGAACTTTCTCCTGGCTGACAAAAGGAAAATTGTCTGCTAACTGTGAGGTTTCCTTGGCTCAAGTGCGTATTTAGCTTACATGGGTTTGCCATCATACACTATGTAGAAAAAGTAAAGCAGAAAAGAGGCAGAAGCATGTAAACTGGCTGCTCTGTACCTGAAGATGAATGGGCTGCTACTGAAGAGAAACAGGATACAGGCTATTTAGCAGCTCCACTGCCTGGTTCTAAACTGTGAGATATATACAGAGATCTGACTTGAGGTTTGGGGTTTGTTTGCCTTTTTTTTTTTTTTAATGCCAATGTAAAGCCTTTCATTTTGGAGAGAACTTGGCAGAGATTAGCATATGCAAATGCACTGAACTGGGGAGGATTTTTGTAGTGCAAAGAGTTTGCTGCTAGTTTCTAAGGTTATAACTGCGCATTTCAAAGCTAACTTCAAACAGATATGTCAATAACCTTTAAATGAAAAATATATTAAAGGTAGACTTAATAGTAACAACCCTTTCTGATATCTCTGGTTAGTATTTAGTCAACAAGTATTTACTAGCTTGTGTGGGTAACTGAGCACTGCTCACTATGAGTAAGCATTGGAGAATTAGACACTGAATAAAAGATTTAAGCGTCAGTACTCCTGTCCTGTGCCATTTTTATTTGGATTTGAGGTTTCCTTTTGTCTAGTTTCTTACAAGTACTTTCAAATTAGTAACATTAGTTTAGAAACAGCAGTTTTCTCCCTATGTTGTAGTTTGGACAGAAATCTCTAAAATACCTTGTGATAGCATCAGTGGGGTTCTCTCAGGACAACTCACAACTGCTGAAAGAATACTGATAGCCGCTTCCTGACGAGCCCAGAATTAATCATTACAGCTCACACAGATAGGACTTATCTGTGTTTCCGTGTATACCCAAGGAAGAGACAGGACTGCCATCTGAAAGGGACACAAGTTCAAAATTTCCTTGGGTCAAGAGAGCATTTACAGGCAGGCCAGAACTTAGGAGTAGCAACAGCCTGCAGAAATGAAGGGCTGTAGGAAACAGGCACTGAACACTGTGGAAAACCCTGAGTCCAGGGAGGTCCTGCTCTCCACAATGAAGCCAGAATCTCAAACTGCAAATTGCCGTCAGCCAATGTATAAAACATAAAAACAATTTTTACAAATTTAGACAAGTTAAGATCTTGCATTACATAGTAGACTGAAAAAAAGCAGTGGCTGTGATGTTGCAGTATTCACTAATGACTAGAACAATAGCCAAGTTATAAAAGCAAAATGTTATTTAATGATATTGAGTATTTTAATACCAAAAATAATACACAAGTCTTGATCCCTTCTGCACCTAATAAATGCCTTGTTGGGGAAGACTCTGAATGCTCAGTAGGGTATCTCTCAAGTCCTTTATCCTGCTGAAATGGCATGAAGTGCAGGGGGGGCATCACGTCTCAAATATTTTTATTTCACATGTGAGAGCTTTTCAACACTGGCAGCCCGAAAAATACAGGTTAAGATTTTTAAGTGTTCAGTTCTTCCAGAGCGTTCTCATGTCATTCCAGCTCTGCTCAGTTCAGCTGCCAAAATGCATCTCTGTGGGACCGATCACAGCATCTGAAAACCGGTTGACCAGAAAATCAGGAAGTCCTTTTTTAACCATTGGAGGAATATAATTTTTCTAAGTAAAAATAACTGGAATATTACGGTCAATGCTGATTACAACAAAATTCTTCATTTGCTCTCATTGATCAGGATTCTTAGCATCAACTTTTAAAAATGTTATTTTTATACCACCTGAAACTAATATATTCAGCACTATGGTTACATCAGACAAACCATGGCTCAGGGGAATATCACAAACACCTGTGTGTAAGATGGGAAAGAATGATATTTTCCACCCATGTGGCAAACTGATGAAATATTCATACTGTATTAACACTAAGCCCAACTCTAAGAAGAATGAAGACGTATTTACACCAAAGAGATATTTTGGAAAAAGGGTCATCTTTTACACCAAGAGAAAATACCATGCGCTAATTTTCATTAACAAAAGTATTTGTCTCCTGAAAAAAAAAAACAAAGCACATGTATGGATGGACAGTATAATAAGTAATCGGTATTTTACCAATTCAGCTATAAATGTCTGATGAACTGTTGACTGAGCTTTAAAAATGTAAAAGTGCTAGCAATGAGTTTAGGTCATAGTGCATGAGGGACTATTAGATGTACTCTTTCATTAGTGATTAGCTCCCCACTGACATGTGCTTTGCTTTTCCTGAAGAGGTTGGTATGTGGTGACACATAGGGAAAGTGAAAGCTTCTTTGGCAAACCGAGGAACAAACCAAAGATATGTTGTAATAAGCTGATTTTACAATGTAAGATCCCAGGATCCCAACTGGAGTCACAAATAGTGAAGCCTCACTAATCAACTGAATGTCGCTGTTTAACTACTAAATATACATGCCAAGGCAAAACAGAGGGTCTTACAGACCGGGTAACTAGAAGCGGCCATTTACACTAATCTCACTGATTTTCACTGTTTGACTCTGAATTCTTTGTATAAGCACTAAGTAAACCAGTCAGTTTTAATCACTTCAAGGTGATAAAGGTTACAGTAAGCTGATACACTACAAACGACACTCGTTTACATCTTGAATATAATGAAATGATAGTTTATCTACAGTGAACACTTGTGGTTATCTGACAAAAACAGGTCAAAGGTTCCAGGCGTTTTCTCCTGAAATTACTCAGTGCTGCCTCAAATGACTGATAATTGAAAGCAGAGGTTGGAAATATCAAATGTGGTAGGTGACAGATAAGCAACAGATTAATGCAAGTACTCTGTTACAGGACACTAAAAGGTCAGAGGCCCTAGGAATTAGCTATTGTGCTACTGTGAAAAGACAGACATCAAATAGCTGTTTACCTCATTCTTGCTCTTCTCTCCAACATTCAAATCTAGAAACACATTCTGTCTTCCAGGACTAGACCATTTAAACTGACCCACTTTTTACAAAATAAGGCAACAAATGTTTTGTAGGGCATGTGGATAGGAGAAAAGATGTGATCCTAGAGCAGAACGAAAGATTTAAAAAAAACCAACAGCTATGCTAGGTGTAAATATTTTAACTAAGTGCATCAGAGAGAAGTTAAGAAGCACATTCATCAGAACATCGTTCTCAGTTGAGGAGACCAGATAATAGATTTTTAAAAATATATTTTTAAATATATGTAACTTTGCTTAGGCTTTTACAGTGTAGAAAATTAACATTAACTTTAGAAACATAGATTAAGCTTTCCTAAAGTGATCATTAAAAAAAAGTAGCAGACAATGTAAATATTTGTCTAAGCACTACTGCTTTAATAGGTTTAATCTGTTTTATAGAACGGTAAGAATCCTGATTCGGACTCAGGAAATGTATTTTGAGTTAGACACTGAAATTGATAAAAATAGTCACCTGTCCTTAAAGGATTGTTTCAGACACCAGAGACGGCTGCCTGATACAGTCAATGGAGAGACACTTCTGTTTGTTAAGGGTCAACTGTCTTGCACCAGCCGGTAACAAGAACAGAGGAGTTTATCTATGTTTCCCTTTTAGTCATCTGCAGCTCCAGAGAATAGGACTAAGAGATAGCCCTTGCTCTGTCAAAGGACATTTCAATCCCTATCTTTCAAATCCCTAGCCTTCGATGTTACCGTATCCTAACTGCGAGGATGCTGAGCAGACTGGCAGTGGGACATCCTGGGCCACTGCACGGACGAAATGCAGGGGTTGGGGGTCAAAATGAGACTGAAATAAGTTTTTGTTTCCGCATCTGACTTTTTTTATTCATTTGATATTAGGCATTTACTAGATAATCATTCAGCTGAGTGTTTTAACTACAAAGCTTCAGAATCATACACCCACTTGCTTGTTCTTCTTTTAGTACCAAGTCTTCTGCATTTCTTTTTACCCATTTTCATCAGCAGAGTGAGGGAGGGCTGGTGCCCCCCTGACTATTCTGTAGCCAGTAGTAAGGGAAAGTGGGTGATTCAGGCTTAATAACCCTTCATTTCCCTCCTCATCTCCTTCCCCAGGCTGAGGTGGGAAAATACATTGCACAGGCTTCAGTCATGTCTGTCAATGTGTCTTGGGGATGTTCAGAATTTACCTTCTGTACTGAGGTCTTTTGGGAACTTGTCTCCAATCAAAATGGATCAGCTCACACTTAAAGCCCAAGAGCAGGCATATAAGGATCGCTTAAGTCAAAAATGTAGGCAGAGGTTGAAAATAGGTGTCCTCAAAATTACATTCCACACATATCCTATCTTAAACACAAACTCATTGTCAGAATCTTAATCCAAATTCTGAGCCTCTTCCGACTGCGTCAAAACTATTTCCATAGTCAGTGAGAATTTTGCTTAATTAGGGAGGGTAAGTCTGCAGAAACTTTACTTTTTTTTTTTTCATTGCAGCAGTTCTGTTTCTTAAGAACTGCTTTATTGCAGTACTGTATATTTGAGTTTCTCTGTATTTATTATTATTAGACTGGTTGTATTTAAAGTAATTATAGATTTACAGATGTGGTTTTGAAAAAATGATGTAAATTACTTTTACATAAAATATACTTTCTTATTAAAACACAAAGCAGAAAGCTTGTAGGTCATATTCTGAAGCAAGTTACACTGCTGTAAATTTAGAGCTATTTCACTAAATTCCTTATTTTCAGTCAGTTACTGACATCAATGAGCAACATTTGGCTATTTTGCTTAACTAAATTAGGGATGGTTTGAAATTGTTTGATGAAATACTGTGCAGTTAGTTAGTGGAAGTTTCAATAAATGAAAAGTCATCTATTGTTTATTGAATCCAGACTTTTAATGGTAGAATATCCCTTCCATAATTGCACAGAATTACTGAACTGTATGAATTGCAAAGTAATTGAAGTCAAGATAAAGTCAATGAGAAAACCTTCAGTGACTGCAACAGAATCTAGAGCAAGAATGAAAAAGAAAAGCATAATTAAAAAAAATAAAAATAATACATCGCCTGGACTTTTTTCAAGCACATACTAATTTTCTTTCTTTATCCCTCATAGAAGAAATGTATTTCAATATCCCATACTTTACAAAAAAATAAGTTAGAATATTTGTGTATCTTACGGAAGCATTTAGTATTACATCTTTTGAGAATGACCAGGAAAGCACTGTTCTATTATTAAAATTTTATGGTTTTAATTTTGTTGTAGTCAATAAGATCTGATAGATTCTTGCCAATTAACAAAATACACATTTGAAAAAGTCAAGAGCTTGAAACACTAAATTATTATTAAGGTAGACTTTGAAGCTATGTGATTCCTACTTTCTAATCTCCTCAAAACGTACATGCCATATATTCAACTTCAGTAAGTGGTAGGCAGCAACTAAGCAAATAATGAAAGTTACAAAAACATGGTAGAATATAAGTGAATATGTAAAAGGATAAATGTGTGGGGTTTTTTGTTAATTATTTTAAGAATTAGAGCTCAGTTAGTAATTAAACGCTTTCAGCATTCACCCTGAGCAGGAAAGAGTTCCCAGGAACCATATAACAGTGCCTGCCAGCAACTTTTATAAGCTCAGCCCTAAAGAAATGCCTCAACCAAAGAGGCATAACTGAGCTCAGCTTTCTCACGCGTAATATTCCAGGTGTTCTGTACACTGTGAGATTACCTATGACACCTTCTTGTTACTTCACTGAAATATGGGATAAAATAGATGTTTTAATGAAATTGCTGGTCTTCATTCAATAGCCAATGTTTTGTTGAAAAATTCATTGGTAAACATGTGTTATTCATTCCGTTTACTCTTCTCTGTATCGTCCAAGTCAAATGCACTTGCTCAACAAGTCAAAACAAGTGCTATGCTGCAGCTGCTCCAATAATAATTAAATGCTGGAAGGCTTTCAGTTGTTGATACAGCATAAGTGGAAAAGCAACACCCTGCTTTTCTTATGCTGGTTTGATCCTGGCCAATTCAACAGTAGGAACAGGTAATCAGAATAAAGAGATTGAGTTTTGGAAGTGAACAGAATTATGAGTGTTATCACGATCCTAATATAAAAGATAGTTGACAAAGTGATTCCTCAAAATATAATTTTTCTTCTGGTTTTGACAGTATAATGCATTGTATCCTTCAACCTCCCGAATGCAAAATTTTCACTCCAGTTGTTTAGCTGTAGCACAAAGCACAACAAAAGATACACTGCATATATGTCCTTTTAAATTCTACTAACAATGGTAAAATGAATCTCAGCTGAATCTTCTTCCATAAATTTTAAAGTTGAAAATCCAGCTGGTCACAGCTTCTAGGATCAACAGTAACAGCTCATATTTGGACCTATTTTGTGCTGTCAGTAGTAACATGTGCCAAAAGAGAGAAGCATCGCAACCAAGGGCCTCGGAGAAGGCAATGAAGACAAAATCACAGTTTGCTATTTTGAATGTAGCAAGTACAGACCCTCTGATTTCTTCATTCTTTTAAGTCACACTATATTACAAAGGCACTCCAGTCACAAATACCTATTTTAAAAATGCATATCCACTAGATTTTTGGTTGTGTTCATTTTCATCAGTGATTAATAGATCTTTACTTGAAAGAATAGAACAGATAAGATAAAAGATCACTGTATTATGTAGTTCTGAGCTAATACATAGATAAATTAGCTAATGCATAGATAAATTAGCTAATCCTTACACCACCATGCCTGAGGTTGTTAATTTTGTCTGCATTTTCAATGATGTCTATTTTGCCTGGGCTTTGGCAAAGCCAGTAGACTTTGATACCGCCTATCAACAGACTTCCATTTTTTCTCATATTTAATTTTGCTTTTCTCTAATCACAGATCATCACAAAGAAAACTAACAATTATTCCCAGGTTTCTGACTGTGTGTGAAAGTCAGGATGTCAGATCAACACAACCTCAAGGTTAACAAATGACAGAAAAAAAGATCCCTCTTGGGTTCAGCTGCAACTGAATAGGAACAAAAGTTATACCTCTGGGATCCAATGGTCAGAAAATAGGTGTAAGTTATAACTGTTTTGACACTGTAAAAGTATACAGATGGAACATAACTTCTGAGAAGGGTGAAAGGGCATATATCATCATAGGGCAACTGGCAGGGGAGTAAAAGCTAAACATTAAAGCCCATTCTATCTTCCCACATCTCCTTAGTTCCTGCCCATGTTAACCCTCTGCTTACTTCCACCCAGAGGTGGCAAGTCGCTCTGCCATTTACTATTCCCACATGTTGTCTAATAGACTCCTTCCATTTCCCACTGTGGAATTTGTTGGAAAAAGCTTCCATGGAAGTCGTATCTGTGTGCCAAACTGGATACGACTGGATAGGCACTATTTTCTGCTTACCCTGTGCTCACATCTGAGTAATTTAATATTACCCATACCCGTTAACACTGACCAAACATTCCATAAAAAACAGTCCAGCTGTAACAATGATGGGGAAGAAAATCCTTAGGAACATCTCATTTAGAGAGTAGAAAAATGCTTTATTACATATAATTAATTCAAAATTATTTTGATATGCTATATTATAGATAGGACATTAAATACATTTGCAAAAAATAGCTGATCACAGGCCATGTGCTTAGCTAGTATCTCAGCATGGCTCAAATTGATTCAGAGATCCTCAGATTTATACTTTGTGTGCACAAGTGTATACTGGGCTAATCGCTGTACCAAGTCATCACCATAAAAATTAAAAATGTAAAGAGACTGGAATTTCATCTTATGTAAATTGTTAGCCCTCATTTTGAAGGTTTGCCCTGTGAATGGCCAACACCAAGGACCCACCTAGGAGAGCTTAAGCAGTGGTGCTGAGAAGCAGAGTTATGGGGCCAGAAGCACTGCAGGGACGGGCCCTCCCAGACATTACACTCGGGGGCAAACAGGAGGAAGAGCAGCCAGGAGACTGGGCAGCAGTGGTGAAGAGTGGCACTTTCAGACAGCAGGTTTTAACAGCCAGTTTGGGAGCTGGCTGTGATTTTAACAGCTTGTTATACTGATTCAAACTGCACCCTTTCCTCTGCAGCTCGGGTAGTCTAATCTGATCATGATTTATTCTCGCAAAGAGAGATTATTTCACCCACATATAACTCCCCATACAGCATAAGTCCCTTCAACAAGAAGGAAAAAACACCTGGACTTTTTTTTTCTGAAAGAAACTTAAATTTTACCAAAGTTAATGAACATTTTGACCCTCTTTCAGGGCAGAAACTCACTGACTGTTAGTGAACTAAAAGATCTCTGGGTTGGCCATCCAGCATTACACCTGCACTGCCAGAGGAAAGGAAAAGCAGTCTTCACAAAAAAAAAAAAAAAAAAAAAAAAAATTGCACCATGAAAGAGCTCAGATTAACTCCAGGTAACATGACAATAGATGGTGATCCCTCACAGTAGGTTATTTTGGACAGACTTGGGGAGAGAGAACAGGAGTCTCAAAATTACATAAAAGGCAAGAAAATAATTTCCAAAGTAGAAACAAAAAGCATGACACTGAGCACACAGAACTGTTCATTCCACAATTGTCTGAGCAAGATCATCACTTCAAAAAAAAAGTAGGAATGATTGATGTCAATGTGTAAGACAAGAGTAAGATCTCCCTTCTCTGTAACCACTCTGTCACAGAGTCACATACGGCTGAGGTTGGAAAGGACCTCAGGAGGTCACCTGCTCCAACCCCCCTGCTCAGGCAAGGCCACCTAGAGCTGGTTGCCCAGGACCGTGGACGTGCTTATGTCATTTCTGCATTTTCACTGTTATTCCACCTGGGACTGCATTTCTCATATTCCTCACCAAGTTACAAACACAATACCCAGGCTGATTGTAGAGGTATCCATAGGTGTAACACATCTCTAGAACAGCAAAGATGATCTCCTGAAGCTTGTATTATATGTTATAACACTGGCTTCTCTCCACTCCTAATAGTTGAGCTGATGTGACTCAAACAAAATTTGTGTGTCTTTCTGAGCAGAGGGTAAGAATGAGCAGGGAGTGGGAACCTGAACACTAACATAGTGCTTTTATTTCAAATGCAATGTTTTTGGTACATGCATTTGGCATGCATTTTACAGCATCTGATCAGCCTTTGCCTTTGTAGATGTTTGCACTAGACCTTTGTTTCTACTAGGGCTAGAAATGACTACTGCCCTAATCTTTGGTGATAGGCCTGGTTTTCTTTTTCAAGTAATTTAGAACCATTTGTTGCCCATCCCCAAAACTAGAAGTGTCACAGTTTCTTCTGGGGGCTTGTTTTCATTCCCATTTTGATGAGAGCACACTCCCTACCTGCAGACAGGCTGAAGCAGCATGGTTTAATGGAGTCCAAGGTAAATCTCATTGACCCAAGGTGATACAATGTTAATAAAAGAAGTTTCGTTCCTGTACAGCAGCAGATGGTAAGGTAAGCACAGGATGCACAGGTCATGACTTATTCGGGAGCTGTGCCCATGGAGCGAAGTTTTCAGTTCACGCATATGGCTGTTTCATTGATTCGAGTCCTATGATGAACCCCTTTTACATTAGGTCTCTCCTGTACACACACACATGCTGGTAGCACATCCTTTGTATTTTTCCATTTCTAAGGAATATGTACAAATATGGAGAAAGCAAAACACAACTGCTAGGAAATCAAAATGAGGGCAATATATCATTAATCTTAATGACATTACTCCCTCCATTCTGACCCAGTGAATTGCAACATGAACTCAATCATCTACTTCGTATTCACTCCATAGCATAAACTGTCTCTGAATTTTCCATTACCATATATATACATATAAAAAATATATATACATAAATTTTATAAAATATTATTTAAAATGTATTTACTTAAATTAAAAATTTTATATAGATATAAAATGTCATCTCCTTGTAAATGTGATTTCATTATGATATACAGCCTCAGTAAACATGGTTATTAATTCAAAAGTTTAAGAAGTGATGAAAAAAATATTACTTTTTAAAGACCCACCGTCGGTAGCTATAAGATGACATTAATAAGGGAGCGCACTAAGGAATCAAAGAAATAACTTTATTTTAACTTTAAGGGTCTAGAGCTCAAGTCTTACGAGGAGCGGCTGAGGGACCTGAGGTTGTTTAGCATGGAGAAAAGGAGGCTGAGGGGAGACCTTATTGCTCTCTACAACTACCTGAAAGGAGGTTGTAGCGAGGTGGGGGTCAGTCTCTTCTCCCAAGGAACAAGGGATAGGATGAGAGGAAACAGCCTCAAGCTGCACCAGGGGAAGTTTAGACTGGATATTAGGAAAAACTTCTTCAACGAAAGGGTAGTCAAGCACTGGACCAGGCTGCGCAGGGAAGTGGTTGAGTCCTCATCCCTGGAGGTATTTAAAAGATGTGTAGGTGCAGTGCTTAGGGACATGGTTTAGTAGTGGACTTGGCAGTGCTAGGTTAACGGTTGGACTTGATGATCTTAAAGGTCTTTTCCAACCTAAATGATTCTATGATTCTATGATTCTATTCTGAAATAAAACCTAATTTTAAACTACTTTGATAAACAATACTATATTGTGTCATATTACATGTACCTCTCAAAAGTCTGAAAAATAAACCAGCCCTCCCTGAAAGTCATCATATTTAATTGTATGATTTCAGTAATATTTACTATTGCTTAACACCAAAACCAATTTAAACATCATGACCTTTTGAATACCTTACTATGATATTCAGCAAATTCTGTGTTTTATTTTTAATCATATAAGCTTGTAACTTAAATCAACATCTAAAAACCATTTAACTATGTAAATGCAACTGTGTGTAGTTGAACTGTATGTTTAACTTTTGCTACTTGAAAGACTTAATACAGACTTCTGTTTTTCACAACAATACCGTTCAGTTCACGGTAATAATCATGGGCAGTACTGTGTCAGCCTAGAGTCTCACAGCACAGCACTAAGTAACTTGTCTTTTTTATCTAGAATGACTCATGCTGGATGATAAACCACTTACAATAATGCCTTAATTATGTGTAGTTTACTACTACAGACAATTAATTCTTCATGGCACTTCATTCTCCAGTAAGTCTAGTTATCAATGTTTTAATAAAATAAAATTGAAGATGTATTCTTTTGCCTTGTGATTCTTAAAGTCTTGGGACTACATTTTCACTTGATATTAATTGTTTTATAGCTTGTATTCCTTTTTGTCTTCATTCATTTTAGGAAATCAAGTTTACCGTAATCTTATAAATCAAGTTTGTGGAAAGTGAGCTACGGAACAACAACAGTAGAGGAAGCATATATATATCTCATCTTTAGTGAGAAGAGAAGCAATATGGTCAACCCCATGTGTTTCAAAAGCCATCAGCTGTATGAAAAGCATTGTAAAATAAGAACTGTTTGAAGTTGCTTTCTGAGCCTTTAGAGTGCCCTGCATCTGTTCAAGAACTGCATCTGTTTCTGGATGTTGATTTGTTTTCATTTTTGTTTTTCTGCAACTACAGGGGACAATTGCTGCCCTTTAATGAAACTTTAGATGTGCCCGTAAATCATCAATGCCCAGAAAATCTCATAGCAAATATTATACAAGTCTCAAAAAGCTTATAGCAACTGGCAATTCTTCTAGGGAAGCATAAGAACCCCTGAAGTTTTAGAAAACCACAGAGAGATCACTTGTTGCAGGAGGCTTGTCTCTTTGATATCATCATATGTGAACTTCAGCCCTTGCAGTACTGTTGATAGGTTTCTCACTCCTTCCTTGAGCTTTTTGGAGAAAGCTCCAAGCTGAGAACCAGAGAGGAGAAGCCCTTCTCAGAACAAATAACATTGTGTGATTTTATTCTCAGAAGTACCAAGGATCCTAAATTGAAAAGGAACTGTTTAAGGATCCAATTTTGCAATCAACTGGACAAGGCACAGCTCTTACTGACCTAACTATGAGATTACTCAGCACCTCATACCACTGAATTCCGCTGCTGTTTTAGTCTTCAGCTTTTTGGAGCAGATCCATAAACTCTCCTCCTTATTTCAAAATGTTACAACAGGATGTAATTAAGTACAATTAACAAGGAGGTCAAACGGTCATCTGATAAACACTGGCCCAAACAGGCAGCTTGAAAGGTCAGGGCTGCTAAAGGCACACAGTATTGATGGGAAAGAATATTATGATTTAAGGGGGAAAAAATCCCAATGACTAAAACTGAAGAGATTTACATGCTTTCTATATTACATACACAAAGCCATGCACACAGACTGATATGCATGCACACATGCCTCAGCGAGGCACAAATCTATATTCTGAGAACAAGAGCTAAACTAGACACACGTCCTCTCTCCATTGCACTAGATCTCAAATCTCAGTTTTGGTGCTTTAATTCCAGTGTTTCTTTTTCATTATTTTGTAAAACTGTCTGTTTTAAGAATGGTAAATAGACTTGTTGCCCTTATAGAAGAGCTTTTTTTAGCCCTTTCTAAAATAATGCTTGAGATTACCATGAGGAAATGCAAGGTGTTGCGAGGCTCTTAGGAGTGAGGTATTTTACAGAGCACACAGCCAGAGTAAAAAGAGGCTTCCCAAGAAGAAAGCTATTCCAGTACTCTGCAAGGTCAAAGAACGAGAGTGCACAGAAGCAAAAATGTGCACAGAAGTATTTGCCCATCCCCATTATATGGATTGGAAAACAGAGGCACATTGTTTTCATTCTCTATCTGAGGCTCTTCAGGTTTTTCCTATTTGGCTGCTCAGACATTTCACTCTCCTACTTTCAGGTTTAGTCTAGGCCGGGGCCAGGACAAACTCGCTGCGGAACATTTGCACACATTTTATGCACAAGGCAGCAAGGTAATCTGGTCAGGAGTAGCAGATTAACCTTCGGAATCACTATCATGTTATGACTTGTAGTTATTGACAGATACCCCAGCTGAGGTAACCTTGGGAACAACCTTCCCAAAGCTATGTTCGTGCTGGATCTCAGCCATCATAAATCACCACAAAGACTACAGCTGTCATGGGGGTTGTAAGCTGGGCTTGCTCTTGCTCCCATGGCTTTAACATCCACACTACTGTTTGCCTACTCTTTTGATTTCTCAGCTAATGTTTTTGCAAACCATACCACTAGAATCCCATGGCTCCAGGCATCAGGTGCCATCAGGTGCCATCCGCCCACTGCTCCAAAATCAGACTCACAAATCATTCAGTGGCCCTGCTCTTTCTTCTTCTGTAGTCTAGGATTGCCAGGAAAGAATTTAACACCTCTACCTGCAAAACTAATGCCATCCATATTGTAAAAGTCCAACACAGTATTTTTTTGTAATTATTTTGCAGTACCTTATAGTTGAAAACCGCACCTATATTTCCACCTCACTTTTAAAAAACGGGATGTTTTAAGTGGATATGCCTAGACAAATTGTTACTAATTTATAATAATTACTCTGGATTATGGGTACAACTCTTCAAGATAATATGAATATAGCTTCATTAATTTCAGTACAGTCAAATACATGAGAATTAGAACAACAATAATTTCATTTAATAGACACAGTCTACAAAGGGATAGAATCATGGAATCATGGAGGCTGGAAAAGACCCTGATGTTCCCATGGGGTCTGAATGGGTAATATTGCTAAGTCAGATAAAGATAAACCTAATAGAAATTTCAGCTATTCAAATTCCTACCTCCTCCTGATTCTCCTCCAAAAAGAGTTAGATGGGATTTTGCTTCTGCAAAGCCACTGGTTGTCAGCTATGGATATATATCATGTACCCGCACAAGGTGTCCTGATTAGTTTTCTAGGCTCTGAGTCATTAATAATTGTCTCAGTTTGCCCTGAATTACAGTGGGAAAAAAAGTAAAGCCATGTTCTGGCAAGATACCACACATGCCATTGAGTTGTATAATAGTGGTCAATAAAGCCAAGTTCTCGATCTATTGCACTGAAGCAGTTGCTTAGAAAGAGTTGGGAACTAAACATTTAGATTCACCTTTTGGAGCATCTCTCAATAATAAGGGGAAGTTTCTGAGTGGAGGGCTGAGCTGTAAAAACCTCTCCTTTTCTACTTGTTTTACAGTCATATTTTGTATAGAAACAAATTCATAATTTAGTATAAAACACAAACCAGCTCCTGCTTGGTGTACCCCACCCACAAACTTAAATAATGTAGTTGTCAGGGCTGACAAGTTCTGCCTGCTATAGCATTTCTGTGTTTTATAGGAAATTTTAACCAGGGGTGTTATTTTAAGAGATGAGCAAATGGGGAAACCCCATGGCCTAGCCAATAAAATATGAACTTTAGGTGCAATGGAGCACTCATAAATATGACTCAGAACAAGGGGATTCATTGTTTCTCCTGACCCCTTTTAGCTGCTCCTCTGATCTCAACTTCTCTGTGTGCGTCATGGCAGCCCTCATCCTTTAACCTGCGGTTTTTAAAAGCTAGCTTCTACGTTATTTATGGCTGCAAATGTTAGTAGCCCGTCTGTGTACTCCCTGCACAGACATACTGAAGGGTGGGGGGAGCTGCATTTTATTTTGCGAGGACAAAAAGTTTTGCCTGGGGACCCAAGTGCCTGGGGAGGTTGAGGTAGTTTCTCTGCTACAAGGGAGAGAGAAGAAAACTGCTCCCTTCACCTGCAAGGCTTACTAGGAGAAGAAACCCATACCTGGACTCATTTTCTCTTTCATTTGCACATTATCTGCCTTTATCATGTTCTTTCCCTTTTCTCTGTCTGCATGTGCCTTCTTCTCCCTACTGCTTTTGTAACTCTACTGGCGTGGGAAATGCTCTCAGTGCTACAACATCATGCTCCTTGTGAGGCACAGAGGAGCAGGACCAACTCTCCCCGTAATACCAGTTTCTGCAGAGGCTGTTTCTCTGTTGTGAACCTTTCCCATGCCCAGCAGGTCTGTGTCCAGCCCCGCACATTGGCCGTTGCCTACTGAGAAGAGGGCTGTCCTCCCTGTAAAGCTTGGCCTGTGCTTTGCCATTTTTCTCTCATGCCTGTTCTCATTCTTTGCCTCTCCATCTCCTGCGCTGTCGCCTAGTCTCACCGCTTCTCGGCCTTTAATCCCTTCTGCAGCCAAATGCCACTGACATAAAATTAAAGTTCAGTGACCCTGCCTAGACAGCGGGGGTTAGAGACAAGGGAAAGGACAAGTAGGAGAGGATGGAGAAGAGTGTGGGAAATAATTATAAAGTCTGGTAGCAGCCAGAGCTCTCCTGAAGCCCTGGGGAGCCTTTCTTTAGCTGGAGGCTGCAATTGGCACTTCATAAACTGTTCATTCTCAGCTATGAGGAAACACCAGATGACACCCAGAATGATCAGACAGTAATCAATCAATTTTCTGCAAAACTATATTAGTTTGTGGGCCTATGAAAGCAAGCTGAAAGGAACCGCCGTGGCTAAAAAGAGAAGAAAAAGGAACTGCCCGTGTCGTAATTACCTCCATAACTCAGGCAGTAAGTAGGCAGGTAGCCATGGCAAAATTCTTTGCATAATTTAACATTCAGAGAAAGTAATAACAGGAGCAGTAAGTGTGGGAGATCACGTATGTGCCAAAGTTGTCCTGTTATCTAAGCAAACAACCTGGGATTTAGGAAGAGAACCAAGAGGCTCTCCATCTACTCCATGGCAGGCGGACTTCTCCCCTAATACCCTCCACACAGAGGCATCTCCACAAGCCTCCCTTTTTCTCTTTCATAGCTAGCCAAAGTCGCTCCAAGATTGTGTTTTCCTGGGAAAATATGTACTGTACAATACATACAATCCCCACAACCCCACCCAAAGTCTGTGTTTAGTCTGGAAAGGAGCACTTTCTAAAGAAGAAACGGAACTGGGTCAGCCATTCTTCCCAATGGGAAAAATATTAATAATAATATATATTTATATATATCCATACATATATATAGCTTTTCACCATGCATGTCTAACCATCTGCTAAATCAGTTTCTCTTCAGTTATCTGCAATTTCTTTCAAATCTGTCGGCAATGAAAGTCAGACAGTTTTATACCCCAGTTAATGGAGAGCTTGACATTTTTTTGGCTGGGTAGATACAATAATTTACTTGGATTTAAAGTGTTAACTTTGGCAAAAAAATTAATTGACAGTTATAAAAACATTATTTTGTTAGATGATATTTATGGATCACACACAAACCTATTTTGAGGTAGAGCTATATAGTTCATAAGGTTCATGTAACATGAGAGATTTCAAAGGAAATATAAAATATTTCAATATAAAACAACAAATGTAATGTAATTCCAAAAAGGAATATGAAGAATATTTCTTGTTCAAAATCAAAAACCATCCCTAACAACGTGCTCTGTCATCGCACAAAAATTGGTTAAAAATGTCTAATGAATTGTAAGGATTGGGTGTGGATTTTTAGGGAATGTCATCCTGTGGGTAAAATACTTTTGTTCTATAAATAAAAAAACCTATTTTGCAAAAAGCTGTCTTAATATTTAATTTGATTATAGAAAATTATTTCATCATTAATAGTTATTTCTAATGCCAGATTGTGTACCTAGGTCACAACAAATTAGTTCAGCTCACTGACTGGGTGACAAAAATTTTATTAAGGGAAAAAAATCTTAGGATTTCAAGATGCCAAGTGAAGTCTACGTTGGGTGAAGATTAAATGAGACCTGCTTGATCTAATTTGCTTTAAATTTTATGTAAAAGAGTGAAAAATGCCATCTTATTGTCTTTGGATTGGCATTCAAAAAAACTTCACAAATGTTTTCTCGTTTTTTCTCAGTATTGATCCAATTCCACGATTAAAGACATGGGGTCTATTTGTTATTTAACAAGTTTTATCTCTGTAATAGCATCCCTCTGTTCAAGGCAAGATAATGGCACTATTTCCGTCACTTCAGTTAAGGCTGTGTCAATATTTTCATTAGAAGCCTGCATTTTATGGACTAAAATTGTGCCACAGCCAAGGAAATTCACATAAGACAGCAACATCTGAAATCCAGTGGAAAAGAAAGAAAGAAAGTGTGCTTATTCCTAAGCTTTGAGGAGAGAAGTTAATGATCCTGAGGCCTTTTTTGTGTGTATCCTTCAAACCCAGCTCCCCTTCCACAGCTCCTGGCATTTTGTAGCTTAGCACTCCATGTCCCTCGCTGATGATATGTTAGCTGTGAGTGGAAGGTTGTAGAAACTGAATTAATTTAATTTAAGAAACTAGCTACTATATACGCTCAAGGTCTGATTGCAGTTAGGAATCTTTTCTTTTTCATGTTTAAGGAAAACATATTTGTACAAGTTTTCGGTGTGGATTGACATAATGTAGGTTTCTCAAAGTAGTTGTATAAAAGTTGTTCTCTGCCATGTTAGCATTCTCCGATGAACACAATGGGCTGTAAATCTTGTGAATTTATGTATTTGCTTAGTGATTCAGGTTTTAAAGAAGAACACAATCTTCAAGACAGTGTACAAACTTGGGGCAGAGAAGCTCTAGAAATATGAACAGTCCTCTGTGCCTCAAACTGGCAAAATTTCCTTTGATTTCAGCATTTGATTTAAGAACTGATCACAGCACGTGTGGTTTGAGGATTATTATAGTTAAGATTGCAGAACCGTATTGTGTGTGAAGAAGAAAAGTTGTCTTTCTGGGTTGTATTTGTTACTTTAAAAATCTCCGTAATATTGTATCCTTCTTTAAATTAACGTGTAGGTCAGGGTCACAAATTTTGTAGTGATGTTCACATATCAGTTTTTGAAATTAATTTTGTATGCTAAGAAAGAAAACATAACAGAAAACCACAAAAATTGTATATATTTATCCCCTATCTTATAGAAAGTTCATATCAATTCATAGGAAAATACAGAGAAAGAAGAGAGAGTTGCTTAGCAGATACAGAAATCTGTTCAGAGAAAAATTTACAAATGTGTTGTAAACAAATGAAAATACAGTCCATTTGAATTGCATGAGAAGGAACACTTAAGTACAGTGGATTTAATGATCGCTTTGATGCTAATGGAAAATTCAGTCCTTGAAATGTTTAAATGTAGTTTATAAAAGTGCTGCTGTTTCTCCAAGCCTCAGTCATGTACATATTTTTTTATTCAATCCCCCTCTTTTGGTGAGAGGTGAAGAGTGGGAACACTAACATTTATCTTAACAAAGTCCTTCCCTAACTAAATTTTGAGTGAGGAGAAAAATGAGTAGGACTACACGAGTATTATTTGTCTGTTCTCTGAGGAACGGGGTATCCTATATATGTCATTTTGGGAGATCAGCCAAAAAGTAGATGCCAGAACTCCAAACAGTCAGGGCTTTGCAACAATATAATAAAATATAACAACAGGATAAGAAAACACCCAGTGAGGAAAACAAAGTCCTGAACTTGTAGGTGATATAATCAGATCTTTGAAAACCCCAGTGTGTTTAGTGGAGGATTTATTCTTTGACTGCTGGACCAACCCCAGTTAACTCTTCTGTTACACTCATCAATATTTATGGAGAGCTGCCAATGCACACAGTCTTATACAAAATACAGGACAAGACATAGTCTCTGTCTTGTCATATCTTTCAAGAAAGAAAGAGATGGAAATTCTCTATAAATTCCAGGATAAAGAGCAGGTGTTTATAATTTTAACTTCAGGAGAAATAAATGCAGTCTTGTTTTTCTACCTGGTTGCTCGACAGAATTATAATTGCAGTTCCCTTGATGATTATGTTTTAAATTTGTTTTTGAAAGTGAGGTATTTGCAATTCTGACAGGCAGACTTTTATCAAAATTAGCATATAAGTTTCAATTTTTTTTCTTTAATATAAAATTACTTGTCCTTGTCTATTTTTTTACTTCTTAATCTTATTCACCCTTTTCAATCTTATGCTTAATAATTCCTATCCAACATCTCAGCTATATATTTCTTGTTTTAATATATATGCCTTAAATGATTATAACTGGCTACAATGATATACAAAAGTTTCAATTTAAAATATCATGATGATTAATAAAGCTTTATAATTCCACCTTATGTAATTAATGGTGTGCAAGTATGAACATGGTGAATACTATTTCTAGAGCAGATTAATTTGATGCAAGTTGACTGAGGCTTCAAATCTAAAACCAGTTGAGTTATTACTGTGCTGCATCAGCATTTATTGATTTTAAGGTACAGTGTTAGCATTCACTTATCACTGCATATTTTTCCCCATTGTACATTAAAAGAGCTTGCCCTCATCTGTCACGATCTTATACTGCATAAATCATGTAAAATGGTTACCTGTTTCCATGATTTATTTCATTTTTATGTTAATTATACTGAAACATAGGATTGTTTAATAAAAATGTTGAAGCTAATCTATATTGGTCATCAATATTTCTTATGCACGTTACACGGTGGAATGTGTGATAAACCACAATATCCAACATGTATGGAAGGGCATTTAAAGTGAATTAGGATTTAGACTCACTTAGAGCTGAGACACGTTTTAATTTTATAGAAGCCAAACAAAACCTGGTATTTACACAGTATTTTTTTATAAGTTAATGGTGTCTATTAATCATAATTACTAGAAAAATAAAGCATCTCACCCCCAGTTTTCACAGTTTAGAAACGTAAGATATGCTTTATCTTCTCGAGGTGACTTTCTTAAGGCGACACTGGCTTCCCAATAAAATGAGACAAATATTAGAAACTTCCCAGTCAAGGTAAGGCACTCAGTGGAAACTTGCGCTCTTCCAGAGAGGGTTTTTGTCTGGGGAAGCGCAGCAGGATCAGGCTAGGACATATCTGACACTGAGCCTTCAAAGACTTCTACTCATGCACTGCAAGAAGTCTCCATGAAATCAAAGGCTAGGTCCCATGTAAATAGTCCTCAGGGCCACTGATGAAATGGTCTGCGACATATTTACTGAGGGTATTTCTCAGGACACACAAGGAAAATTTTTGCAGGATCAGGGCCTTGACTAATGCTTAGGAGATCAGAGCATTCCCTATTTTCCTTTATAACATTGCCATTTTAAATTCAGCTGACTCCAGATACTCTGGGTAAATTGAGGCATACAACAATAACTTAAAAGTAATACACAGATAATATGTAACTCTTTCTTAAGGATGAGGACACATTTTCAAAAAACAGAGATTTCATTTTTTTCTAGTCTGCTCTTTCAGAAGCAAGAGCAAAAAGCAAATATATTTAGAGCTGTGGACATATGTTACTCTTAATGAAAAAGGTCTCAGAATTGAACACCTCCTGATCTGCCAAATAATTAATGAAAAATAATTTTATTATTACGACAACTAAACTCTAGGGTGTCATTTTCTTAGAAATTTGAGTTGTTGAGGATTTTAGTGTTTGGAAACATTTTTAATCCTGCAGCATGTATTAATGACCTGGTAGACAAAAAAGGTACAGAATGTGTGTGAAAATCTGAAGGTATTTTGGAACATGTGCCGTTATTTAAAAAGTTTCCACAGAAAGTATTATCCTGGAAAGCAAGATTTCATCAGATTTTGTACCAGCTTATTGAAAAACTTCACATTTTCAGTTAAATCTCTTGCTATTCAGATCAAATAAGAAGGGTTTTTTTTAGCTAGCTTTATGAGTCCTGCAGCATTTAAAATACTTACAAAAATAGTAAATACATTTCATGAATTATTTGCAGCTTTCTTAATGATATTTAAGTTGCCTTCTATTGAAGAAATCCGTAACTGCTTTTTCAACCACAACGTAACTGGTAAGCATGTTTATTATACTCAGAAGCCAATATAATTTAGTTTTATCAGGTTTTGTGTCTGAATTGATATCATTTTCAAAAGCATTCTTTGCTTGCATGTTTCTGGTGTTTAATACTCTACTTGTTATTTAATTTATTTATGACACAGAAAATAAGAACCATTGCAGGCTCTGAGCACCATGGCAGTATAATAAAACCCGGTCTGTGGTTATTAAATAGAAATAACAAAGAAACAGCAACAGATTATTTAAAACCCAGACATCCAGCTGAAAAGATAATAAAACTCTGACTCTTACCAACAGAAAAAAAAACCAAACCTAAACAACCTAAGAAATCTTTTTTTTTCCTTTTTTTTTCTTTTTTCGGAAATGGCTTAACTTTTCCCTTTCATAACATTCTAGGCTTTAAAATATTAACAACTGATGTTTGTTCATGTCTGAGCTTTAAGCAAAACAGTGAGGGAAATAACTGAGCAATAGGCATAAGTGTTTGATTTTTTGAGATTTTAAAAAAAAAAGTTAGTTGGCCTAAGGCTAGAATTTTCATTACATCAATGAAAGAAAGAAAACAGAAGCCAGCAGAGGGGAGTTATAGAAACTGACTTTATATAAACAGTAAGAAAAATCTTTTTCCATGGCCACCTACAATGTAGCTACTTTACCATTAGTACTTTTCTTTTACTAGTGGCACAGCAGCCCGGGCCCAATCCTGCCGTTTTAGAACAGGTTACAATCCGGCCGAGAGGTCTGCCCCTTGCAAGATCAGCCTAACAGTTTGTCAAAGAGAGCAGAAATAAAAAATTTTTCCACGTACCTAAATTGACAAAGCTCATGACCATGTCAGCATCATTCAGAAAGTTGGTGTCGTGCAGGCTGGCTAAGGGAGGATTCTGTGTGGTCAGGGGGGTCATGCGAGATAATTGTATTCTCCGTGAATATCCATTTGGAGAGGCAGGGTATCCTTTCCGTATCCCTCTGCTCTCCCCTGCCATTGATCCCTTTAGTGAATACTCCAGCTCCTCAGTATCCTCTTCATTTGTCATGGCATTATACAGGTCCAGCATGAAGAGGGGTGCAGAAGAAGCCTGCTTTCCTGGTGAAAATGGTCTGGGTCTGTGAGGTAAACCCAGGATAGAGAGAATCTCTCTCTGAATCTCCCTTCTCTCATGGTTCCGCAGCCTCCTGTAAATAAAACTCGAATGGACATGATTGTCTCCTAAACCTCCCTGTGCGTGACCCACCAGAACCCAGCAATTCCAGAGCAAGCCCACGAAAGCTTTGAGCGCAGTTAGGTTCATCTTTGAAAACAAAAAGAACAAGGAAAAAAAAAATTAAAAAATCTTTTCTCCTACTTGTTCTGAGTTCCTATGAGGTCTGCTTTCCCAGTGGCTGAAAAACAAAATTTACCTATTCTTCATGTCAATGTCATCTCTAAATGTAACATCTTTGGTGATTTCTCTCCCCCCACCCTGTTTAAATATTATGGAATGTGTCAGGTTGCAGTTATTTCTAAGAAAGCTGAAATTCAGACTTCCAATTTTCCACTGTTGTTATCGTTTTTTCTGCATTTATGGAGCAGAAGACCAGTATTTTGTCAGCTGACCTAGGCATTCCTATATAAACCTTAGATAACCAGGTCTTTGGTGGGGAGCTGTATTAGCAAGAGCTGTTCTTCTGACACATTGTAGTTCCCAGAGTTATCTTCCCTCGTTATTCTGAGTTCTTCGTACACCTTGCGCTCTTCCCAAGATAAAATCCTGAGTCACAGATTTGTCTTGATCTGTACCTTGGTGGTGTAACACATATTTGTCCAGCAGCCTGGTGATAACTTTAACATCTTTTGAATCTCTTGAGTGTAAAGTAATTCTAAAGCATGTACTAATCAAATTAATGTGTTGCCATTAATTTACTCGCAAAAAAAACCTTCTGTAAATCCATTCAACCCTTTTCAGCTTCTGAACTGTTATTTCCAACTCTAGCAGGCACAAATATAACAGCTCTCTTCAAGAGAGATCTAAAGACTAATGTAAGCACAACCCTGCTGGGAAAGAAGAGGCTTCTCATTGTAATTTGAAACGGGTATAGCAAAAAAGTCCTTAACCCTTCTCTTGCCAGACAGAGCTTTAAAACTCTCCCCCCCAATTTACAGTAATATACCTAATTTTGGCTATCAGCTGGCTTTTCCCTAACAGCTTGCAGAATCAATTTTAACTTTAACAATTTTAGGATATATAGATAGCTAAAGGCATGGCGTAATGTGGAAGCTCTTGTGAGTCTCCCTATGAGTCTCTAGTCTAGTAAACTTGAATAGGAAACTCTCCTAACAGATTAAAATAACATCTCATTAATTCAAGAAATGTTTATATTTTAGGTAAGTTTAGCAAACAAAGATGACCTTTTTAATAAACTCTGTAGGAAATTTTGTCAGTGAGGCTTGATTCACTCTTTTCTAAAAATGTCGGGAATGCAATCTGACTGAAAACAAATTTATTCAGCAAGCGAGATTTAAAGTTGTGCATAGCCAATGGTGTAATTATGGTTATAGTCACAACTTTCATAAACTGTAATTTGCAATGATAATTTATTCAAAGTACACTTTGACTCATACATCGTTATACCACATTTCCCAGTAAATATCGAAAGCTAAGATTTAATCCCACAACCTATTATTAACTGGAGAAAGAAACAGCTTAACTGAAGAAATAAGAAATATTAAATGGATTTTAAAGCTGCTCCCCATGAAGTTAAGGTATGGCTTAGAATTGTATGACAGCCAGCAACTGGTGTTTTCCTCTCACTAAGACAAAATCGCAGTGTTAAATTTCATACTGCTCAGGTTATTGGTGGTCATTTTCCCCACTCCTATAATTTGCCTTCGGTCCTGAGGAGACTTTCCTTTGATGAAGGGGAGGAAAAAAGGACAAAAAAGGTTAACACATGAAATTGAGGAAAAAAACAGGTATATAAAATGCATCCCATCGGCTTTTCCCTTACATGACTAGCACCTACTCAGCGAATCACACAGTTCTTGAGTAAACTTGAGTGTGTGACAGCAAGTATAGTCACACCCTAAGAAGCCAGGAACAATTTATCTAGTATATTAAGCAGAAACGAGCTTTTCTCATATATTGTGAGTCCTAGCCTATATTTACAGTCTAGTCCAGCTATCATTAAAATATAGCTGATTCTTTCTCATAAATCAGCCCATGTAGTAGGCAATGCTTCTACCAAGGAAGGATTTATCTCATACTAGACCTGCTGAATTAACACTAAAATTAATTATGAAGCTATTTAGCAAAAGTCCTGTTCCTAGCAGAAGAGCAGTCAGAATCAGTATATGCTTTCTTCCCTCATTGAGGTTTTCCCTCAAAATCCATTTGTTATAAGAAAAGTATTATTTCCTGTTTTTCTTTTGCTTTCACTTGTCCCTCTCAGACGGTTGTAATGATACATGAGACTTTACCATACATATATCTTTTTTGAATTTGGCCATCACGTATCCTGCAACAAGGTTTATTTCTCTTTTCCAGCAATATATTTCCTTTTTTTCCCTAAGCATTCATAAAAGCCAGTGGATTGATTGCTCGGAGGATTTAAGTCCTCAGCCTATCAATATGTCCAGCAATAGAAATTTCCTATATTATCCCACTAGAGTGTCTGGAGTCTTTTCCCACTCAGAGAGCCAAAAATGCCCTCAAGTTTGAGGATGCTTTTATGTTGTAAACATTTTTCCAGACAGAAACTGAGTAAGAAAACACATAAACCAGTAATCATATGTTTGATGAAAACAGCTCCTGTTATTTTCAGACGGAGCCACAACCAAACGTGTAACCTAAATACAAAAGATTTATATTACATTAACCTACCCTACACTGAGGCACCAAACATCCTTGACTAGAACATCTAAATAAAAATAAAAATTATTTTTATTGATATAAACACAATGTCCTTTTGTAATTAACCTGTGTCCCATAAACAATCATTGTTAACATGGGTATCTTACACATTGGAGATACAGCCCTCTCTAAAAAGGAAAACCTTTGCTGAAGAAATGAAAGGGCTCTGTAAGAGCTGATAGGTGCCATTTCATATTTCTAATATGAATCAATTTACTTCTAAATAAAAAATACCACATACAATTTCAGCATGTCAAAATATTTTATTTGATAATACATAAAATTAGATTGGCACAGATATCTGGATGTAGTTTAGTTTAGGGCTCAGTTTCAAAGTCACCTTTGGTCTAGGTTTCAAGTTTTACAACAAAAAATTATTCCGAGCTGTTTGCATAATATTGAAACTTAAAAGAAATGCCATGTTCACGCCATTTTTAGATGCATTCAAATCTAAATAACAGTTGAGGTCAGTGTAAAGTATTGACCCCAAATCAAAACCAGGGATTTGAACACGATGCCCCAGAGATTCCAGTTTTACCTTCTGTCTAAAACTGAAATTTTGAAATATAAAACCTACACACAGAGAGACTTTCTTTCTTCCCCAGATGCTCAACCTGGATGCAACATAAGAAATCACCTGACCAGCCCTTATCCAGTCCTTTAAAAAAAAAGGGAAAACTAAAATGACTCCAGAAGTGAGCTCCCGTTAGGGAGAGATATCTGATAGAGGAGGATGTAACCAGCGGAGCACCAGGAGAGCAGGGTCTCAGAGGCAGGAGAGCAGCAGAGCACTGCGCAGGCACCCCTGGCCACGCGAGATAGGAAGCAGTTGCATGACTTAGTTAAACAACGTGGCATATATGTACATGATGAGTGAATTCAGAGCTCATTATGTTTGTACTAACCTAAACAATGTTAGAGCAAATATCATAAGGGAAGTAATGAAACCCGGGAATCCAGCTCTTGCCAATCTCGGATTCCAATGGATCGTAACACTGCAACGGTGAAAAAATTTATAACTACCCACCAGGTCACTGCAATCATTGAGGGTGCAATTGTTTTTATGGGCAATGACCACTACTCAAAAATACATAAAATCAGTGGATGGCTACTGAATGCAGAATCCCTCTGGGTTCCCAATATCACATCAACTGAGAGTTATTTCCCACAGCAATGGTTCTCTCTAACTGTTTGACAAAATAGACTAAAATGAAGACCCTCTCCAAGATATTCGCAGTCTAAATCTGAAACCTACACATGCATGCTGAATGATTCTACTGGCTCCTTCCCTCTTAATGACCAGCTAAATTTGGCATTCAGATCAATATTGTGCATAAACAGATGATCCAGCATTAAAAATGTGTAAGCCTGTCCTTGTTATCTCTCTGCAAGGCTATTGCTGCAAAAGGTACATGGAGAAAGACTTTTATGAAAAGGTTTCATGAAAGCAGGAAAATCATTAGAGGTTAAAACTACAGATTCCCCAGCAAAAAGAAAGCAGGTCATCTGGACTGTTCCTGGGACAGAAACGTTACACAGACAGCACAGTTAGGCATACCTGTTATACTACCTGTATCCAAGTCAGATTTACAATGATATGGACTGCATGAGACGTACATATGAGCCTTTGGATGTAAGTATGCGTATGTTCATATGTTCCAAATGTCCAGTCCACAAAGCATGTATGACATCTTTCACTCAGTTTTTTTTTTTTATTTATTTTATTGAGTTGGATGTGGTATGACAGTTTTGTTCTTACCCTGCAAACACAAGAAAGAAACACAAACATATTTTTCTGTATCAATGAAAGATATGTCTCGTAATGCAAATGGAATTCCATTTGTAATGGACACAGTGTGAAAACTGGTAGAATTAACTGCAGAAATTGGCAGTTGAGGCATAAATTGAGTATGATATTTGTAAATGTTGCATAGCAATATAAACCCCTTTTATTCCAAATAATCTCAGAGTGTTTGCTAACTGATAGACAGGAATCATTTCAGATACAGAAACACTACCATTTTTGGAACAGAAAATTCGTTCAATATTATTACTTCATTTAACTTCATATCAGAACGGAAAGATAGCTGTCCTGAACCGCAAAGGTTGCTGTGCTCCTCAACCACGGGGGAATTTTAGGATAATCGCTGGGGTTTTACCCGACATCTATATGCTTTACACATATTCCTGGGGATCGTTAAGCATTATATAGAGAGAGTACTTCCATTTTATGCTGCAGGCAGAGGAATGCATTGCAAAATAATACTTGCTATGTGGAAGTGTTCAATACTTAGATTATAGTGCTATTTATTCAGTTACCAACCAGTTTCCTGTAGCAGAAGAGTTTTTCATCCAGGATTTCAAAAACTCAGGCAAAATTATGAATCAGCCTAGGAGGTAAGTCATCAAGCATTTTATAGATGGCATTTAATAGAACACTTTGTTTAAAATTTACAGAAAGACCTCCAGCTTTAAGTATAATCATCTGCGAAGTTTGTTCTATTCATAGTACACGCACAATGTTGTAAAGCTATCAGCACAGAACAGTCTGTAGCATTAAAAATATACTCTTCTCTAACATTAAGAAAATGGAGAAAAATAATTTTGTAATCCGCCTGAAGACTTTTTTAAACTTAATGTGTTCAAGGACTGGGAAAAAAAAAAAGAAAAACTTGTTTCACACATACTCTTCAGAATACATGAACCGCAAAATATACTATTAATAATATGATCCAGCATCAGAGTGCTGTCATTTGCATAATTTACAAACCCAAAGAGCTCCCAGAAATCCCCTTTGGTTTACAATAAGCCTCTAATTAGTTAAAAAAAAAAAAGAAAAAAGAAAAAGAAAAAAAGGAACCGCACTGAGGCAAATACAAACCACTTGGACAAGAGCAACATTTGTAAGTAGCAAAGCATAGCACTTTTTAAGAAGATTATTCTTGGCTCAGCTTGTAGAAGAGTTTTATTGTGCCCCAGCTGCAGACTGGTACCTGCTGGTCTCATCGTTCTCTGGCTGCAGCACGGCCATAAGGATTTTGTGGTGTTCCCGGGCTGGCCCCAGCGCTTTTTCAGGGAACCTCTTCTGCCTCTTGCTGGCGGTTTTTCTCTTTTCAACTACAGATACGTGTAGAAATTCATTCCTAAACAGATGCCTTCTAGGTAGCTGCACTGCACTATTGTTCATGTAATGAAATACTCTACCTATCTATATATAGGTTTTATTTCTTCCCTTGAGCATTTTGCTACTAAATTCTATAGCCGTGGCTTTAGCACCTCTACTGGCAATTGGATGATGCAGCAGTCTCTCAATCTCTGTAAATTAGTTTTGGGGCTTTATACCTTTTTCCTGTGCTTTGTTTTATATGCGCTCTCCCTCTCTTTCCTATACTTCCTCCCATTATGTCTCTCTACGTTCAGTCTACCATTTGGATGTGCTGTCTCTGATCCCACATGGCCTTTATTTTTCAGCTTTTTAAACTTTAAGCCTTTTTCCCCCACTGTCTCCATTTTCAGATTTCTTCTTTCCCTCCCCACATATCTGTAGACAGATGTTATTTTCTTCTTTTAAAATGACTTCCTTTGTTTAGCAATGTTTCCCCTTTTGTAAGAGATCAGCTGGCCTCGCAGGCAGTAAAAGAGGAGCTGCTGCTCCAGTACTTTCAATTAAGTGAGCACTACCATGAATCACGCAGTCCTTGAGAGACCAGTCATCTCTTGCTGTTGGAGGAGGATTGCGAAAGAAAAAGATGTGCTTGGGACCATTGCTAGACTATGCGCACCCTAAAATCTTCAGTGCGTGCTGACTGATCTTTTTACATGGACTTTTGCAGGCATGGTGATCCATCAGGGAGGCAGCCCAGAGCCAGCTGAGGAACTGGCAGCAACCCAGCTACAAAATACTGTAAGGTCTTCACCACAACAGCTTTTTCAGGAAAACAGACAATGTCAGGGTCAGCTAAGAAGCAGCAGTACCATACCAGGGATTTTGTGAACTCTCCAGTAATATTAGCAAACGGTGTTCTGCTGGCACTGTTTCCATACTCACTCAGTCAGAAAGGACATTATTTGTATCCTGTGTGTTTGTGCTGAAATATCATCATAAGAAACCAAAACAAGGTTTGCAACCAAGCTGCATTGGGATGGGCAAGTATGTGAACACATCATGGAAGCCATTTAAACTCTCCAGGGTTGGGTCTATTCAATTAGCCAACATGCAGTAGCAGTGTGGTGGCAATGGCCATAACACAAGTCAAGAAAAGTCTTTAAAATAAAATATTGGTTTCCTGAATTTCTCTCATTAGACAATACTCCATTCTAGCATGTAATGCATTTATCTTGCAAAATGATTACAATTGGCCACAGCTGATGAAATCTATTTCATCAACAATGATTAATCCTTGCCAAAATTTGCTACAGCAGTCTGTTCAAGCCAGAATTTGTTAAGCTGGCAAAGCGAAAAGCCAGTTTATGCTGCTGGCCTCAGAAACCAATTTGATTCCCTTAGAGCTTTGTTACAGTGGTTGAAAAAAACTGGAATATTGGAGAAGGTGTATACCTACTTTGCACTAAAAACTGTACATTGAAGTTGAAGATCACTTTAGCTGCTAAACTTTCCTTTATGTAGCCAGAAGTCTGAAAACAGGATCTGCATGATATTAGAGTGATCCATGTCCCTTGTGAACCAGGCTTAGGGAAGAGGAGCATGATTTAGATCGCAACCTTTGCATCCGAAACTGCACAGTAATCTAAACATGGTAGAAACACATGAGCAGTCCTTCATTTCTGCTTCTTTAGCTTTACTACTTTCAGTGCTCCTTCCTTAGCATTCAGACCTTTAATTTGGAACAAATGGTATTTCCTGGAGGAATTCTAGTTAAGCCGTGTAAATTATAAGACAGTTACAGATGCAGACTGGGACTGCAGAGCAGTCTTTTGCTTTGGGAAGTGGAATCACAATGATATTTTCATAGGTTTTACTATTTGTTTTTCAGTGTTACTCATCAAAAAATGTATCTGCCTCCCTAGAAACTCAGCATTAGATCATAAAAATAAACTGGATTTTGTTCATTCATAGCTTAGATTAGGATGATAAATGAGGAACTTCTTTAGTTTACTCAGTTGCTATATCAACAGTGCTCAACAGGTATAGCTTACTTCTGCATAGCCCAAGCAGAGAGGTGTACCTTCTCATGGTGATTTCTCAGAGCGGGTGCCCAATATTTTCTGTGCTCATTTTCTCCTCTTTATCACCCTTTGGTGATAAATTGTGCACTGGGACAAAGTAATGAGAATTTTCTATGACTTTCAGACAGATATTTTCCTTATCCTCCTGTGAGCATCACTAGAAGCAGCAGATGCAATGGGCTGCCAGGAGAGCTTTGGCCTCAGCCTTGTTGTCCACCTGAGACCTTTGAGATGCTGTTGCCCCCGGCTCTGGCCACATCTTCCTCTGGCATGAGAAGGGGGCTGGAAAGCTGAGGTCAATGTCATGGCAGAAACATTTTGCAATGATTTATTCTGAAGCCCAAGGTTAACTAATTTCTATTTGTTCTCATTTTTTCATTGTAATACAAAGTTAATCAGTCTTCACTATTTCTGTAAAGAACTGTGAAGTTTGTTTTCCTGTATTTATGGACCTTCAAAGAATTAAAATCCTCTGCTTCCAAGCAATGAAAGGTCCTCTTGATGCAGATGAAAAAAGAAAATATGCTTATACTACAGGATGGCCAGAAAACTTCAAAACCATAAAAGTTCTGGCTTGTTTAGTGCTTTCCTAAAAAACATAAAGATGACCAAACAGATTATTTGTATTTAAAAAAAATAGAAACAAAACTTTTCAGGCTAAGAATTTCTTTGCCAAGTTTCAAGCTAAAATTATTTTTATGGCTACATTATAAATTGCTCAAAAATGGGGTTTATAATGGAAATGGTGACAGACTTAACTATGGCGGCACTAGCAGGCGCCAGCATAATTACAGTCTTCTCAAGACCTAACTTATTACAGGCTACGCAGCAGAGCCAGTATTTTGTATTTTAATTAAGAAACCTGGATTTTGTTTGTAATAATTGACTGTTATGCCGCCCCTCTTGCCAGGACACCCTTGTAAAAGAGACTCTTGCCTCTAGTAGTCTTTCTTGGTTAAATATTTTAAATAAATTTTATATTGTTGACTGGAAGATTGCATGCATTTTATAGGTCATTATTAACTGTCTTTTGGTGACTTCAGTTGTTCTATATTTTTTAATGGAGATTTTTGTTCCTCTCATCTGTGACCAGGAAGGTTTACAGTTTAGGTCTTTGAGAAATATACTACTATAGTATCTGCATTATCTGCCTTAATCTGTACCATGCAGGCCTTCCATAAGAAAGGATCTTCTTTGGCTAAGCTCTCCTAATGCCCTAGGCAGGTACTACAGACTCTGTTACCCAGTGACACCAAAACACTTAGACCTTCTCTATGCTGCCGTGACAAGGGCATCACTGCACCTCTCGCTATGTGGCATCTCTGCTGAGACGCTACAAAGAATTTCAGTTCCTGGACACAGAGTGGTATTTACTACTTGCACAGCAGCTCCTTTTATATGTCACTGAAATGAAAAACACAGCACACCAGTAGCCCAAAAACATCAGCTGTTTGTCAGCAGTGAGGTGAGGTCCGTGCAGGTGGCGGGGCGATGCTGCATGGGATGCTGCCACCCCCCGCACAGCCGGCCCTCAGCGGTGGGGTGGGCCACAATCCTCTCGCCTGCCTTGGCCTCACCCTCCACAGCAGTTGTTACAAACATCTTCCGTCAGTTTTCGGGCTTTGCCTTTGTTTCTTGACTTCTTTTCAGTTGTTCTTCATGTTGCTGGAGCATGTACCCTCCCATAGCCAACAGTGACAAACGACATCAGCTCTTTATGTGTACAGTCCACAAGCTTTGGGTATCTAATTTTGACAGGAAAACTGCTGGTAATTAGGTATTCAGAGAAGGACCTTGATATGCACAAAATTAAGTAGGTCACACCAGGACATGTATAATTTAACATGCTGTAATAGTAGTACCACACAGGAACGTACACAAACAAGATTGATAGAAGTGTTTAACATTTTTAACTCAAAAACAAAATATGAATTGAAGCAGTCCAGGACTAAAAGAATATATTTCTCAAATTATTTCTTTTTCCTATACCTGACTGGGACTGGGTACAGCAAAGACTCAGCTGAAAGCATTTTGCTCACAGCCCCTTTCTTTCTCTCTGCTTGGCCTCAGAACGATGCTGTTCTAACAAACACTGTTCAGTCATTTTCCCCCAGGAGTATCTACCAACCGGAGAGATTATCAAAGTTAATTATGTCACTTCCTTTCCTTTCTCCAACACACTCTCTGGCTAAGAAAAGAGATAAAGGAGTCAGCCTTACCAGCAGATCTCTTCCTGCTTCCTCCTACAGAAGTTTGCTTCCTGCCAAGAGGACCTTCAACAAGTCTTTGCTGCCTTTGGATCTTCCAAGTGGAGCACAGGGAAAATAATATCATAGGAGAAAATCTACCACTACATGGTTTAGGAAAAAAAAAAAATAGCAAGCAAATAATGGCATTGCTTATGATCTTCTTTTGGGTTCTGAAACAGCTATCGGTATTACATTACTAAAGAGCTATAATTATGGCCAAACAGCTGAATGAAAATGGAAATACAGTATTTGTTTTTATATTGTGTCCTTGGAGAACAAATGCAAAGTGATGAGAAATTTAAGGGAGAAATATACAGAAAAAAAAATGATAGAAAATGCACAGAAATTATATCACAGGCCTTTCTCAAATATCTATATTTGAGGTTTCAAATATCTCAAATGTCACTCTTCACCAGCTGTTTATTAGGTGGCATTGATTTCAACTGTGTGAGGAAAAAAGGCCGGAAAATATGCTTCAGTGATAATGCTCAGGCAGAAAAACTGGTGAACAAGCAATAATTTACGGGATGACTGGAAAGGCTGGAATCTGAACCTAGGATGCCCAGATCTAGCCAAGATCCAGTGAGGTACCAAGGAACAGCAAAGTCCAATTGATGGATTGGTGGATCATTTCCTGGATTGGTGGATCATTTTCTGGATGCTGATTTGCTCTCTGCTTTTAATCATGAGAAAGAGGGAAGCTTTTAAGGTAAGATTTCAAGCAAGTTCCAATCATCTGATGCTATGCAAGGGAAAGAACACCCTCGATCAGGTTGTCCAGGGGGAGAGGCACCCAGCGCCGCCCAAGCAGGGTTGCGGAGGTGAGAGCAAGGAAGTAGGGTGGGGTGTGATTGCGGGGATTTAGAAAAGCCAGTAGATTTGAGGACTGATAATGAAGAATTATTGCAGTAAGTGCTACTGTAGATTCAGTTCCATAATTTTTTCTCTGCTTGGCTATATACTAAAACACCTCTTCATCTGATCCTCCAAATATGGCTCAAGCAATATTTCATCACACAGCAAATGAGAGGGACCAACAAACAGACTGTGTGTGACAATGAAAAAGAAAGAAAACACCAGCCCCATCATCTGACTCCTTTATCCAAACTGACTAGACTGATTGCCTTGACATCATATTTATCAATTCCACATGTTTTGGGGGGTTTGGGGCCTTTTTCTAATTCCCAGAAAAGGATGCCTACAAAGGTGAAAGCAGAAACCAGTAGAGTCCATCTCCTAGGAGTATGTATTTGACTGCAACACTTTTTGTGCTATAGAAGGGAAGTTAATAAGGCCTTTTAAAAACAGCAGAAAATGTGAAAAGGAAGATGTATTTCAGAAATAAAATTTACAAAACAGAAGGTGTGGCAGAAAAAAGCAAATGAAAGAGGATAATTGTGTCTCCTATGGTCAAGAGGAGGACAGCTACAGACACAGAAATCATAGAAGCATAGAATCGTTAAGGTTGGAAAAGACCCTTAAGATCATCAAGTCCAACCGTAAACCTAGCACTGCCAAGTCCACCACTAAACCATGTCCTCCAGCACCACGTCTACCCATCATTTAAATACCTCCAGGGATGGAGACTCAACCAATTCCCTGGGCAGCCTGGTCCAGTGCCTGACTGCCCTTTCAGTGAAGAAGTTTTTCTTAATATCCAACCTAAACTTCCCCTGGCGCAGCTTGAGGCCGTTTCCGCTCATCCTATCACTCGTTACCAGGGAGAAGAGACCAATCCCCACCTTGTTATAACCTCCTTTCAGGTAGTTGTAGAGAGCGATAAGGTCTCCCCTCAGCCTCCTCTTCTCCAGACTAAACAACCCCAGCTCCCTCAGCCGCTCCTCATAAGACTTGTGCTCTAGACCCTTCACCAACTTTGTTGCCCTTCTTTGGACACGCTCCAGCACCTTGATGTCCTTCTTGTAGTGAGGGGCCCAAAACTGAACTTGAAAACCAAGAGCTTTTCCTCTTGAATTGTCTGGTAATGTGAACTTGAGTTATCGTCAAGATTTAGGCTATTCAAGAGGAAAAGAGAGATAACTGGAAATACTATGGGGAGTGATTGCTAGAAACCAGAATTAGGTATCAGTCTCACAAGAATGATACACAAATAAGAAACTAATGAAACTAAATCTCTGCCATCTGATACCAGTGACAGAAAAAATATAATAAGTGGAATAAAAGATTAAATGTTTCTACTGGAAATAAAATACTATTTTTATAGGATTTGTCAAAACAGAACTTCTATACAAAATGTACAAGAGCTAAGAGCAAAAGTTTCTTTTTGTTTACCTGACGGGAAACCTTTTCTGTCTCATGTCATTGTATAAATAGAAGGGTCATTAAATCTGAGAGCTGAACAGGAGCTAAGCAACAGGATTATGTGCTATCATTAGCTATTGTCAATCCGTGTGCAGGTTCTGCGGTCATCCTCCATTTGTTCCCCAAATGAAGTGTGGAGCATGACTACTTCTCAGCTGGAATTGTTCTGGTGACTTCTGTCATAACACTGGAATGATAGGAAATGTTGGCCAAATCATGCAGGCTTTAGTCAGGCAGTGCACCTAATTAAGTCAGTGGGAGATTTTCCCTTCATGCGAACTGTGGAAGTTGGCCTGGTTTCTTTATTCACTTGCAGATCATGATTCCTGTCTCTTTTTTTGTGCTGCACTGGAGGTTGGTTTGAACACTGCCTGACTGTTTAATGCGATAACAGTCCACGATGTACCAACTCCATCCTGCATAGGGATGGAGTCAGATTTAGAGGTGTGTCTTACAGTGTGCAAGCAAACTCATTCTAGCTAGCAGTAAAATGTACTCTGGCGCCATTCCAGCAGAGCACTTAATCATATGCTTATCAGTTAAAAGGATGACCAAATACTTCAAATTATGAACACGCTTTTATGCCTTGTTGCATCACACCCAGAATGTTTGCACCATTAGCCCGGATTAATATTAACCAGAGCCTCAAAGAGATGAAATGGGGGAGAGAGGTTTGGAGCAAACTGAAATTCCAAACACTGCAACACACAACTGTGATATATTGATCCTGCTAATACTTTTCAAATGGTTTGTACAAACACCTGCTTAACAGATGAGCTCTCTGATTAAAAACTCAAGTCTCTGATCTTCAGGAGTATTAATTTTTTAAAAAATAACCTTGTTTTTAAGTCATCCCAAACCATCCCGCTTGTACTTAAATTGCTGTCATCATTATTTCAGCTTCCTGAGCTGCATAATGAGAATGTCCTAAGGCCTTTCCTTTTTCTAAAACTATTTCTCTTACTTGCTGTGGGTGACACAGTATCCAAAAAAGCAGAAACTCTTGCAGTTGTGTAACGCAGTCCCAGCTGCATGTGGGTGATGACCGAGTGAGGTTACCGACAGCACTACTGATCAGACTCCAGTCTGGCACAGCTTCTTTTTCACAGCCACATGTACCTTTTGCCTTCTGAACCACAGGCGTGCCCTACTTTTACATATTGACCTGCTTCTAATGAAATAATAGAAGAAGCCTGAGAAAGATTTGTACAATAAAGTAGTAAAGAAATGAGTGCTTTGTATGGATGATATAAAATAAGTTGATTTTTAGTTCCTGTGTTGTTTGATAAAAGGTAATAAAAGGAATGTATCAATCCAGATAACTTCAGGCATTAAGATTCAAAAAACAGCGGCTACAGACAGTTTCAGTTGCACAAATGCATACACAAATGAGAAATAACGATAAATGCTTGGAAAATTACTTCAAATGGGAGAGAATCAGAAGTCTGATAAAAGCAAAAGTAGGACAGCAAAAAAGGGGAGTGACTCCAAGGACACCTAAATGAGAAGATGAAATTGTATAGAAAGTTTTTCATTGTAATTCAAGAAAATACAGGGAAAGTCTGACTGTGTAAATAATTGTTCAGCATAAGTTTCTCAAGAAAAAAAAAAAAATCACAGTTGATATTTTGGCCCTACGCTTTGTGATTACTATCACTATGTAAATATGTCATCTTTAGGTTACAAACCAATATTTTTTGTACACCCTTGAAAAAAAAGTTAGCAATAACCTGTAAAAGCAAGTCCCCACCATCACTTTTAATGGTAGTATGAGGCAAATACTAATGAGAGTGCATTCACTCTCATGCTCAGTAGACATATTTATCAAAAGAACCAAGAGTAAAAACAAAGACACCCACACACAATCATAATCAACCCAATAAATGAGAAGTGAAAAAATAGCAGTTGGCTTTAACATGACATTTGTACTTGTGAATGAAGTTTGCACAGACACCATTATTTACATGTCATGTTTCACCTCCCATTTACAGCAATGTGAAATACCTGCCGTTTTATTTAGATTATTACTAGCTAAATAAAACAATCTACAAACAATCCCCATTGCTTACCTCTCCTCTTATTTCCCATGGAGGTGGCTTAAACAACTGGAAACTGATCTCTTATTTTTTGTCTTAACTTCACTGTCACAGTGACCGATTTGGTTTGACAGAAACAACCCAGTTCCCTGTTGGTGACTATTAGGGAACTTTGTAGGACAAACAGCAATGCCCACTGCTCGATTACCTGGGGGAAACGTGATTTCTGCCGTTGGACCACCATCTGTTTGGAGGTGGCCTGGGGTCATATCCATCCTGCCTAATGGCAAACACTGCATGAGGCTCCAAATTACAACCATTGTAAGGCTAGGATCTACAGAGTCAAAAGAGAGAAACGGGTCTAGCCAGGACACTTTTCATGCCTTGGGCATCCTCACCTTTCTCAAGGAGTTACAAGCCACCAGAATTCTGTGCTCTGCAATTCTCCTAAAAGGACAGCACTGCTCCCCAAACACTCTTCAGCTTTTCTGTTTAACAGGAAGTAGGTATGTGAATGACTACCTAAAAACAGTTGTGCGTGGATTTCTATCATGTGATTCTTCCATAAATACAGACAAAAGGGAACTAATAAAATATACCACGTCAACAATCTACAGTAGCAGAAAGCATCCATCTATCTGACTTTATCCAATACATCTAGAGGTCATTTTCAACACACGTGTGCCTTTTATGGCTCACAGTACAAGTATCTATGTGTATGCAATGCATCACTCAGTTAAAATAACTGCGGTACACTTACAAACTGGATATGTCTAGAAGAAAGGATAATACTGAAAATTAACCATCTCTCATAAAAGTCACTGACATTTTGATGAAATTCATTGAAGAAACTATTTACTGAATATCTCAGCAACGTATTAAACCAAACACATCAAATATCTAAAATCTATAAATAATGAATTTTAAATCTGTCAGAGTATGGGTTAAATATATTATATGATAAATATTATTCAGCCCCACTAATAAATTTTCTTAAACAATCTTAATCCTGCTTGCTGGTTTATGCTAGAGTAATATATGGCAAGCACTGGAGTTTCCCTTAGAGCATGATTTTGTATAATAACAGAACTTACCTTTTTGGAGAAACACAGATTTACTATCAAGGAGACAGCTATATGACAATCTTGATAGAGAAGCTGGTCATACTGTGGGCAAATTTAATAAAGAAATAAATCAAACAAAATAATTCTCTGAGGAAACTTACTTCATTTGAGGGGAGAAATAAAGGTTCACCAGTAACCATAGTGAGTTCATATTATTGCCATTGTTTTTATAAGTTGTTGCCATGACTTTTTTGACTTTTGGGCTAGATTGGACTTAAAACACAACAGATGGCTACGATTATGTGTCTGTAACTTTTTTTTAGAATAACTAAACAGAGCACAATAAAATAAACAGCCTTATATTCCAAAGAGACTCTCACAGTTTAAGAGAGCTATACATGGTTATTAAAAAAAAAAAAAAATTCTCTAGATTCTCTATACAATAGGAGTAAAACATAAATGAGAATTAGTTTCACAAATGTGCTGTATTCAGTAAGCACATGATTCATTCCTATAATCTCATTTCTTCGATTCACAATTTCAGGAGCACTGAATAAAATGAAATCATATTATAATTTTGTGATTATTTGGGGTTCAAGTGTGCATTCCTTTCAACAGCACAGCTTCCACTGGGTTTTTGTCTCAACAAGAATTGCTAGCGTGAGCTCTTTATAAGGGAGTTTTTAAATGAGTACAGCTTAATTGTGATATTTATTATCTAGAATGACTATTGAAGAAGAGTGGATCAACTCCTTTTTAGAGCAAGAAATTTATTTAATTACCTCATGGTACTTCAATTTGTGCATCGGTGGACTTTGTAAAGGACAAAAAGAAAGTTTAATAGCGAGAAGGAAAAAGACATGGAAAGGAAAAGAGCACTGGCTGAATAACACTCCACTAAATCAACAAATCAGTGTGAGGTGTGCATCGTTTTGTCTTTAAGGCTGTGTTATGTAACATAGATTACTTTAACACAAGGTACTTTGAAGACCATAAATGGCCTAACTATTGCACAAAATAGGGTATATCCGCCATGGAATATCAGCTTAACCTTTGAACTTTCTACCATTGTTTTTTGCTAATTTATTTTTAAACAAACAAGGCTGTTTGTTTAATTTATTTTTCTCTACAACTTTTCAAGCTATTAAGGCATTTATAATAATATATTGTAGACATATGTGTAGGTTACTCAAGACTTTGGGTATTATTGGCTATGTCTTGGTCATGCTCTGCCTGAGTAAGTCAGCAAGGAAACATCCATGGCATGGGAATAAACCTTTCTGCTCCTGTCACACCCTAGGTTGCTAAGTCCAACCTGTACAGCACAATCCCACAGTTCAGTTGCCCATCTATGACTGAGGAAGAAACTGGTTTTTAGAAATCACTGCAATCCATTCAGTGACTACATGACTATACCTGCAAGATTGACATGTCAAGCTGAAGTTTTGCAACCTGAAGTCAACAGCTTTTCCCTTATTAACAAGGTAGTCCAGCTAAACTTGATGGCCTGTGGATCCTGTGGACACACGCAGAGAAGCACCTATGCTATGTGCGTGTAATCTTCTATCCCTCCTATGGAAAGCAGACATAACTTGCCCAAGGATAGTCCTGTGGGGGTCTGGATCTCTAATGGTGCAATGTATTCATTTCTGCATGTTTGTGGAACTTTGTCCTCATCCCTAAGCACATTTAGCACATTTCCAAATAAGATTTGAATGGACCACACTGGAGGTTTTTTGACATGATGGTGTCAGCACACTGAAGGAATGAGCCGGTTTACAATAAAATGCCTCCTTACATCAGAAGATAAGAAAGCAGTTTCTTGAGTTTGGTCCTATTGACTCAACAGTTCTGATTGTTCTTCTCATCCTTTGTTTCTCGTCCTTCCTGTACACAGCTTCCATGGGACACTTTTTGCTTTGAAAAGTGAAATTTTACACTGCTTATCAAGAGCAAAGAGAATTTTTAAAGTAAGAAATTGTCTAAGCTGTGAAAGCAAAGGTGACAAGCATAAGAAACTTAGAAAGCATAATAAAAGCATGATAAATCACGAGACACAAGCAAGATATCCAGTTTAGCAAAACCCTCCAGCATATGCTAACCTTTAAACACATGCTGAAATTCACTGAGGCCAATTCCTCTTAAGTACTTTATTGGATCCAGGATAAGTTGCAAAATCAGTAAGTAACAAAAAAGGCCAAGACATGTCATTTTTCAAGATTTATTTCCATGCGCTTACTAAAACTCTATACACAAAACAAGGTAATTTTGCCACGTGGTGTCCACAACTTTCAATTTGTTAAGATATCAAACTCACATTTGCTGTAGCACTCAAATTTTAATTATAGCAAAAATCTTGGTAAATCTAATCATAGACAATTTATTCAGTCTGGAGATATATATATATATAGATATATATTCAAAAATGCCAGTGAAAACTGAAAAACAAATTTGCTATACCACTGACACTTGGTTCAGAAGTGTCGTGGAAAACTACAAAGGGTGAGAGGAAATAGTACTGTTTAAGGCCACCTAGACCAAGACTGAGATGGACACTGATTAAATTTAATCACCAATAAACACTGGAATTTATGATTTGACTGACATGTTGTGAGCATGGTTTATAGAAAAGGCTTTGCTGAAGGATGTTCACATACACTGTAGAGAGTAATTTTCTGTATTTGGCATTCCTTGAATTATGAAGTATAGCTTTTGCTTAGTTTGGTTCATTTTCAGTTTAATACTGATTTCTAATGTATGGAACATGTTTTATTTCTTACTTCAATAGTTCCTTTAAAGTCATCTCTTCATTTTAACTCTGGCTAGTTAAATGTTTCCTAAGAATCTTTATAAGCGGTTGAGGACTACATGAAAAAACACCAAGGACGCCACATGAAAAGGAAAACTCTACTCCAGTTCCTTCAAACCAAATTCCATCAGCTTCTGTTGAAACCATGAACTCACCACTTTCTTTACGAGAGTAACGCTGACACTCATGAACCCAAACACTCTCCAGAAGTTTGATTTTATAGGATCTGATGAAGGATGAAACAGTGAGGTCTTAGATTTGTTTAATAGGTGAAGAGATATGACCACACCAAAGAGTAAATGGGAATTGCGAGGTTGGTGCAACGAGTTTGGGTTCAGTCTTGCAGCGCCATTTATGTAAGACTTCTCTCTCCTGCAAGAAAGCTGATGGGGGAGTTTTCTACAACTTGCTCAAATGCTTCATGGAAAGGAGATTAGTTTGGCTTTAATTTAACCAACTAAATTGAGTGTTATTACTGGAAACAGCTCTAAGCTTTTCAATTCCCCTAATGAGGTCCAAACTTCTATGGATGCTATCACCTGAGACTACTGTAATATTTTATTTGGATTTAAATCTTTAACTTGGCAGCACTGGTGTGTCTCCGTGGACACCTCTCATTTTAGTTTTATATTCTCCCAGGTGGTTGATTACTTATCCCCGTAACAGGATTCCTTTTCATATCGAGGAAGCTCTGACCTCCATTCCAGCACTGTACTGAAATTTTAGCAGACATGGGATGTTGTTTTTGTTTGTTTTGTTTCACTATCAAGACCAAACAATCCATTATATTGGATTTATTTGACAGATTTTTCAAGGCACCTTAATTTGCTGAGCTTCTTTGATTCTTAATGTCATTTGGAACTAATCTCTTCTGCTAACATGAAAGCAAACTAAGAGCCAAAATTTTTATGGGAGACAGGAAACGTATATTTAAAGGAGTGCTGTGTTATCTTTTACAGCAACAACAAAGGGAATATAGACCCAAATATACCCCCAAATGACATAGTTGACTTTTTAACTGGTTTCAAGTGTAAGTCGTCTTGGAATATTTATATGGTATCAGCGAGAGCATTAAAATCTGCTTAGAACCACAACCACAAAGCAGCATTACCGGCTACCCTAACCTGCCCAAAACTCTAGCGGGTCTCGGATCAGTTGGAAATGTCATCAGAAGAAGCTATTTCACAGAAGGAACTATTAACACTTTCCCTTGTTTAACACTTTCCCTCTGTTTTATGTTTAGCAATAGAAAAATAGAAAAAAATAATCTGGGCAATCATTTCAACTAAGTTCTTTTTTTATACATATTAAAACAACTTCTCATATACAGGAAAGGATATTTCTAGACCATGATACCATTCTGTGAGACATAACCCACTGGAACAGTTCCCTAAAGCAATGTAGAGAGAAGCAGCATTATGCTGTCTAGAGAATCTTCTTCCAATGTTGGAATAAAATGTGTTTATTTAGCCTAATTGGTCTCTATGAACTGTTGAGGACAAGTTGATTTCTACAGTGGTATTAAGATATTGATATAGTAATTGTTTCTTGAGATATATGATTTGTGAAATAGTAGATCTGAAAATGCTAGCTGAGAAGGCAAAGTTGAGCTTACTTAAGAAATGTAGTTAACACAGCATATTGCTTCTACAAAAGAAAGGAACATTAGTTAAAACAAGGGAAACAAGTATGGCAATGTTTATATTGCCTGCTTAATAAAAGGATGAAGAAAGGAGTGTTTAAAAAAAAAAAAACCACATCCAAAATAAAGGGAGACCTTTAATAAGTTAAAAAATAATTTGCTTGTATCAGCACATCATTTCAGTAGTTTAAAGTAATACCATGGACTTCCTCATAGAAAATGGCTTAGTTAAATTCCAGCAGTGTATCACTATCTTGTCTTTTGGTAACCGTTTCATTTTATCCAAATGTATCTTTAACCCTTTATCTTAACAGAATGAGAGAGACTTCTTTCATTCTTAAACATTTGTGGTAGTTTAGGATTTCTTAAGGAACAGTGAATTCTTATTCAAAGGTGGACCAGCACATGCCAAGCAAACGGCTTTTTTCAGGAACTGGGGAACAGGATTTTCACTAAGCTGCAGGAGCTACTCTGGGGACAGTGCCTGATGCCAAAAGTATGGAGGTGCCTTTTGGTACTGTTAAGAAATTTCCTCTGTCAAGCAAAACAAGGTACCTGAAACCAATTTACATTGAAAATATGTACCCTCTTTACGTTCAGCCAGCCCCAGTTTCCTTCTCCAGAACTGCATATCCTATTCTCTCACCGGAATCATCAGACCAGATTCATACAGATTAGAAATATATGTATCTGAGCTAGGTTACTCCACCCACTGGAAGCAGCTCATCTTAAGAGTTTAAAAGAGATAATGTGTATTGTGCCTAAGAAAGCCTATACAGGGAGCAGCACGCAGTGGCTGACATAGATGCAGACATCTGAAATGGGGAGTGATGAATTCAGCCTGCTCCTTTCCTTGCCTCTGGCTGCAGTCCCGCAGACCGGCCTATGCTCAGTCGCCTGTGAAACGTTACACAGGCCAACCTGACACATGCAGGAGCAGTGACGGAGGACAGCATTCTCAATCACGCTGTGGGGATGCTGCGTGCCCGCTCTGGCAGACGTGCAATGCCTAAGTATGCTCTCTGGACACACTCACCACGAAAACAAGGGAGATTATACTGCCTGTGTGCAAGGAGCGATTCTGCAGAGGCCTGTAACAGATTTTCCCATGAGAAGCAAAGGTCATATTCTGACTCTAAATCGCCTTTTCTTACCCATTCCTCCTCAGCGTAATGTCAAATCCTAACTTCAGAGCACCAGACAGCAAAAGTCACTCAAAGAAAAGATCCCAGGGGTTTTTTTGGTTGGGTTTATTTTTTTGTGTGGTTTTTTTTTTGTTTGTTTTTGGTTTTTTTTTTTTTGGTTTTTTTTTTTTTTTTTCAAAAAAACCCATGGAATAAGTAACTTTTTTTCCTTAGGCTTTCTCGGAAATGGCTGAACCTTCTCAGCTAAAAATTTCCAAAAAGTTCAGCCTGAGGCACAGCCAGGATATAAAATACTACCCTGACGAAGTGTTACAGTTCAGAAAATCATAAGGGGCTTAATCATAATGGGGGTTAGAACTGGCAATATTAAAAGTATGGGTGATTCTATTAATCTCGATAATACACAATTTGCATAATATCTAGGAAATATTTTAAGTCACAAGGACAAGTTAACTAAGTATCAGCTAATTAAAGCAAACTAAGTGAGGTCCAAGTGTTTTTCTATTTGGAAACTTTCTGATACGCAGCAGTTCATCTGTTTATGCGAATATAAAACAATAGGGTAAGTTTTGCTGGTGTTAAGGTCTTTGACACCCTTTTGCTTTCCACTGACTGTTTCAGAATATATTCTATCACTCTCAACCTGAGAGGTAGCTGGGTGTTTCCAGCCTGCAGATGTTATTGAAGCCAAACTTATATGGAAAACATTCACAGTAAACAACAGCATTAGCAACTGCAGCGTTCGCCTGATGGTCAGAGAAGCACTTAGGGAAAAATAACTCAAAGCACAGATACATATTTACATACATGCGTGTATGCTAGAGAGAGGGGGATTTCTATGTAGATGTGCAGCGCATACTTGCTGCATTATTCAGTGAAGATTCCAGCTGCTGGAACTGCAAATGCTCTAGGAAGAGCTGGCAAAACAAGGATTACTGCTTTGTCACAGTGTTGTACCAAAATCAGATTAAATTGAACATCCATGAAAGTGTTAGTGAAAACTCTTACTGAGTAAAAAGCTTGCCATACAGCAACTCAATGTGCTACCTAATATAAAGCACTTAAAATACATATGGTATATTATATATACAGTCTCAAAACATGATACACATTATAATGGAAACTTTATAATAATAGTATTTGCACCAGTTTCATTGCACCTTTGCAGCTTCTTTCGGATGAGTAGATTTTTCTATGTATTTATGTCATATAGAAATTTCTATAACCCATATATGATTTCAATGCCACATAAGTATAATAGAATTTTGTAATCAAACCTTTGTGATTTAATTTTGACATTTATTTGCAGAGAGAGTGGGCCTACAGACTCAAATGAATCTGGACAATGTATGAACAGATAAACTTCTAATAAATAAAATCTCTGCAGTTGTAGGCAAAACCCAGTAGTTAAATCCAGTAATTGTAATTTTTGTATAAATTGCTGAATGTTCTGGTCCAAAGTATCTTCTGCCATCTAGTGGGCAAAATGTCTCATAGGCTGTCTTCAGGCAAGGTTCTTCCATGCTGCTCTAAGAAGCAGAAGATAAAAAATACTTGCACTGATTGGAAAAGCAATCGTAATTGTTATGCAATTAGCAACCAAACAGGTTCACTTCTGAAACCTTCTTTCAGATAAGTATTTCTCCAGAAATTTTTTCATTAATATTGGATTCTATGAATGAAGACTTTAAACATTGTGTGTGTTTAATACTATAATTTTATCTCTTGAAGTACTTCAGGGTATACTTAAAGTTAAGCATATCAGGTACATACCAAAGGTCAAAGTGCCATAATATCAGGCAATCTGAAGGAGGCATCCAAAGTAATAGTTTCAGTTTCAAGGAAAAGCCTGAGATGGTTTGCTGTCAAAAGGCAAAGGACTAAAAAACAGTGTACCTATATACTGGTTAAAACCTCTTCCAGATAATGGTATAGTGCTTTCAAAAATCCTCCCAGTTACTTGTAATTATTACATTCAGGATGCCCAACTTAAAAAAAAAAAATTTACTCTGGTATATAATGAGATGAGAATCTTACATTTAGTCCAAATAAAACCAGAAGACATCATAAAAATACCATAGCTGATCACTAGTTTTTCTCTTAGCTGGGCTTCAAAGGAATTTAATACCTCACATAAACAAATCAGAACTATCAGTCTTAAGATGTGATATATTATTGTATTTATAGACACAGTCACAATCCTGACCTTGAAGTATACCTTGGAAATCTGTGCTGGGCACTTCTGTTGGAGGAAAGTGACGGGAATGCAAGACAGGTCCTTCAATGTTCCTGCATGTTCCCACAGTCAAGCAATAGAGGAAATTACAGCTTAACTCCACAAAGACTGTGCACAGAGAAGGGCCAATGCTAGATTCACGAGCCCTGAATTCAGCAGAGAAGTCATTCTGATCCACATTCAAATATGAAAAATCACCGTTCAGGCCTATCCAAATTGGACATTTTTTCCTCATTATGCCACTGACTAGGTAGGCATTATTCATCTGAAATCCCTCACTGACCTCAGAACTGGGCCAAATTCTGGCCACAAGGACTCGCCTTCAGGATTAAGGTGTAAGAGACCCTGTGTGGTGGGTTGGCCCCAGCTGTCAGCTAAGCTCCCACACAGCCACTTGCTCATTCCCCCCACCATCAGTGGGACCAAGGAGAAAACAGGACAAACGGGAGTGAGAAAGCTCATGGGTTGAGATGAAGACAGAGAGATCAGTTACCAAGCACTGCCATGGGCAAAATGGACTCAACCTGGGGAACTTAGTTTATTGTCAATTAAAATAAACATTTAATTACTGATCCAGGTATTGGGAAACAAAAAAGACAAACATCAAAGCACTTGGGGGAAAAAACACACTCCTCCTCCTTTCCCAGGCTCAACGTAACTTCAGGCACCTCTCCTCCCCCACATCTGGTCTCCACTTCACTCCTTCCCTCCAGTCATTTCTGCTCCTTCCTTGTTCTTGCCACTGGTTACACTCAGTCCCTTTGGTGAGGTGACAGGTGGCACAGGGGATGGGGGTCAGTGCATAGTGGTTCCTCTCTGCTGCTCCTTCCTTCTCTCACTTTTCCTGTGCTCCAGCCGGTGTCCTCCATGGGCTGCAGTCCCTCTGGGGGTGTGCCTGCTCTGCCATGGCGCACCTCCTACTCCTCTGACCTTGCTGTTCCCTCGGTTGTTCCTTCCTCTGTTCCCTCCTCCTCCTCTCTCCCCCTCTCTCTCTTCCCCTGTGTGTCCCCCAATGTTTTTGCCCTTTCTTAAATAAGCTATCCCCAAGGTGCCCCCAACTTGGCTGTGAGGCTCAGCCATACCCTGCGGCGGGTCAGTTGGAGCCGGCTGGAAACAGCTGTGTCCGGCACGGGGCAGCCCCAGTCTCTCCTCAGAGAGGCCACCCTGCAGCCCCCGCTGCCAGTGCCTGGGCACCCACACACAGTATAGCTTGGGGTCTAGAGGAGCTGATTAATATTAATCTAGGTTTTAATTAATTATTTTTATTAATGAATAATTAATTAATATTAAATATATAATATAATTAACATAATTATTATTAATAACGAATTGAGTATTTTTATTAATTATTTTATAGTATTGAAATCATACATCCTGTACTGGAAGATTATTTATTACAGTAAAAATAAAATTAATACTAGACTAAGGTTAACCACGCATGTGGTTGTTGCATTATTTGTTTTCCCTCCATGGCGTCCCTAGTAACTAAAAGCATCAGGGAAATATTTATTTACTGTCTAGCTCAAACCCACCTTTTTTCAAGTGACACAGTGGTCTAAGCATTTACACTAAATCTAGCAAACAAATGTAAAAACAATAACAATAAAATCAAATACTCTCGCTGAACTAATTTGTACTGGGTGATTCTTGGGTATGGAAGAAGTATCCAGCCCTCTCCTCTGTAGTCATCTTCTGAACTCTCTCCAATCCTGAAACAGTGACAAGAAAAACACCTGAAACTCCCATTTCTGAACTTCTGTCTTTATGTCCCTGTATACGCCACAGCTGTTCCTTCCAGAAGCAATCCTATTTCAGGTGGCCAGGTAGGGCTGGGGGGCAAGTGGATTCACTGAAGGCACACCAGAATATGGCTTTGGTTAATACTGAAAGCTAGCAGTTAACATTCAGATGAGGATTAGCCAACTGCCCTGCATGCCAAATGGCAAGAAGAGATGAAAAACTCTTCTATATTCACATCTGAACTTCACATCATATATTTCTCCTAACAGAAAATGAGCAGGAGAGAAAGGAAGGGACAGCCAAAGTTGCATTAGCTTAGGTCTCAAAGCTGCTGTCCTCTTGAGTCAGATGGGAAGGTACACTTTCCACTAAGGAGCTTCTCAAGCAATTTACAGTTACTGTCATTTACAGATGTATCATTATAGAAAACACCCAATTTGATAGCGCAGCTCAAACCTACAGGCTTGTTCAGAGCATGCTTACAGCCAAAGGTCAGCACAGAAATATTTGAGAGATTCATCTGGCATGTGAATACCTGCTACAGCTGGTACAGCTCATGCTTGATTTAGAGCAGAGGCTCAACTGCCGATCTTCCACATCCACAGTGAGTGTTTTCTACTACTTGCTATTTTTCACTGGCTGAAAAAAACTAGACTTTAGCTACCTAAGCAGCTGGACTGAATTAGGATTTTAATTCCAGAAGAAATATGGATGAGGAGAGATCTAGATCTGGCACAAGCACAGCAGATTAGGAACAGCACTGCAATATTAAGGTTATTTAAAAATACAGACCAAGATGAATTTACAGCTAACTCTACTAGCAAAACACAAAAGGGAATCCAAGTTTAGCATTAAGCCTTCAGAAAAATGAGTATTCTTTTAATTTTAATATTATCAGACTCACGGAGAGTTTTATGTGGTTGAAAATCCAAACACGAATGAACTAAACTACCCTGCCATTCAAGGCTGATTACAAATCTTTGACAGAGAAGCACAAATAGCCACCATTAACAGATAACATAATGAAGCAAGTAGATTAAATACATTTTTCCCCCTGAAAACTATGTAGGAACAAAATAATAACAAAAAAATGGCTGAAAAGAATAAAAATTACTAGTTTATTGCAGGATCTGGAAGTTTTTTTCAATTTAAGCAAGATTCTGGATGGACACGTCATTTCAATTTTCTATGCTTCTGAGACCATTGTTAAATGTAGGTGTTACAATCATGTCTGATATGTTGCAAAGCTTTATAAGATAAGACTTTTAAAATGAATTAAAATTGACCAACAAGAAAAGGGTAGAAACAGAAATCAAGACTTCATGGCTTCCAGCCTTAGCCTCTGTCCCAGGTAAAAAGGCAGTTCAGTGAGAAAACAAAATGCATCAGTTTATCCCTTGATTAACTTGCTATGATTGCGTGGGTATATTGGAAAAACACAGATTGCTGTCTTATTTAAAAATTATAATGTGATCATAGAATTAGAGATAATGTTGCAAATTGTCCTGATGAGGAAGCAGAAATAAAGGTCTATACTTGATATTAAAACTGACATTTTTTATTAATTCTTTTGCCTAATCAGACAGCTTTAGCTTTTCTTACTTACATTTATAATTAAACAATTTGTAGCATGTTTTTTTCCTTATTTGCCTGACTCACCAGCAACCAGGTGCAAAGTGTAGTTTGATAGGGATAAGATAAAGCTGTCATAGATGGGGATCTAGGGAGTCTTCCTGCTTTCATTAGAAGTGCAAACATTCACTGTCTTGCCACACTTGTGCAACCATAGTTTTATATCCTCATACACAGCAAGGACTAGCTTCCTTTGAAGTATTAATTATCCCAAAACAGAATGTAAAAAAAAATCAAAGCAACTCTAGCTTTCTGCAGCATGTGCCAAAATTTTTCAGTGTTGAAAAGTACTGTCTTTTTAAGGGTCAGCTTTCTACTGTGAGTTTCAACCTGATTGCAGGGAGCAACTTCAAGATGACAAATGGGTAGAGTTTTAAAGTGTAGTTCACTAGACGTTTACTTTAGACAATAACTTTTTGGAAAGGGACTGCAAGAACTATTTTGTAGTTTTTTATTTGTGCAGTGCTTACTCTAGCATACATGCAATAAATAGTAATAACCACTCTAGGCAATAGCACAGACTGACCTTTAAGCTCCACAAGAGTCATACTGAATAAGAGCTGGTCATAACTGTATTTTTAATTACATTCTCTTTTTAATTACCATTTAATCAAACAAATGTCTTTTATAATACTGCCCACATCCTCTTAAGCAATCAGTGCATTTTTTTTATATACAACCTTACCAAAAAGGTCACAACAAAAGTAAGCCATTAAGTTATCACAGATAAGCCTGGAAGTAATTATGTAAAGCCAAACAAATCCTGACAGAGGAATTAAACAAATCAAAGTTCATTGTTAGAAGGACTAGAGCCTGACCCAGTAACCTCATGCGTTTGTCCTCAGATTCCATGAGAAGAGAAAATTGGTCCTTAGAAACCCAAGATAAGAAAGATTAGTATTAAACGTGTTTATTAGCATGGCAGTCCTTCATGACGAAGGAAAGTTGGACTCCATTGCACTAGACACTGTAGAGGCACAGAGCAGCAAGTATACTGCCAATGTCAAAAAGTCGCTCTATAAGTTTACCTAAAATTTACCCAAATGAGAAATCATTTCTTAAAAAAAGACAACTTTTTAAAACTTCATTAGAATAATTTAAAAAAATTCTTTACACAGAAATTCAGAACCAATCCCAAAATTACATTTGAGATAGGGACTGCTCCATTTCTTATCAGACTGGATGTAACTGGGGGTGGGGTGTGGACTGGGTAGCAGGGGGTGGTGTGGGGTTTTGTTTGTTTTTAAGACACTTCAGATTTTTATTTACGCTTCAGAAAAATGTATGCATTTATGCAAGCCTTTTTTCTTCTTCTTCTTTTTTTTCTTTTTTTTTTTTTCTTTTTTTTTTTTTTTTTCTCAGATATTGCCTGTATTTTTACCAGGGAAATCATTGTATGGTGCCTGCCATGTGACAAATGTAATAGCTGAGGAGTCAGTTTTACTAGCTTTCATAATACCATGATCACCCTTGATCAACCCTTATGGAAGAGCAGAAGACATTTTCTAAAGAGCCAATACAAACTCAGAGTTGCTTATTATGAGATCAAATGGAAGTAACTATTCAAAATCTGCTGTTAACCACACTTTTTTTTTGGACACGGATGCAATTTAATCGAACTAGACATTAGGAATCAAACCTTTACTTAATTTAAACCAGTGAAACATCCCCTAAAACCTATGAAATGTGGAATGAAGATCTACCCCTCTATTTTTAAACTTCCCTTTGCACAAGGTACCACCAATAAGAGTACTGCACCTCAGTGCAGTGCCTGTCTTATTAATATAAGAACAATTTGGTTTTGTAGCATTATGTTCTCTTTCCTCCCTTAGCTTAGAGATAAAACAAGAGGGAGATTTCAGTCACACCCGGAACCAATAGCCCCTAAATGTAACTAGTCTCTGTAATAATTTAAATGTACTGTTTCCATTGCATGAACTCACAAAGGTTCAGAAAACCTTTACAACACACTTGCATTGAAAGGTACAATAGGTTTTAGTTCATTGAGGTTTAGTTCATCATAGGTTGATTCCAGGAAGTTTCAAATGATGGGAAGATTTTCTGCTCAAGGACATCAGATTTTAAATAGTAAAGACGAAATTCAAAATTTTGTACACCAGATGGCAATGTATTCTTAAAAATGGCTGAATGAACTGTTTCATGGAGATCATTAGATCATTGCTGCTTGTTTCTGAGTAGTTTATCTATAGGACTGTACTGATTAACCTGTCACTGGAAATGAGACCAACACAGAAGACATTGATCCAATTGCTCTGATCAGCAGATCTGACTCTCCACCTGAAACTCTCAGCAGAGCCCTTCTTTTCAACAGGGTAGAATTTCAACTTCCTTTTTTAAAGGCAATTTTTAGTATTACATACTCTAACTGCTTAAGTTGAAATTTCAGATTTATATGTGCAGTTGTATTGTAGGCACTTTTTTATTTGAGAATTTCTAAAACAGCCTAATGAAAAAGGACGTTCAAAACAAAAAGCTGTAATAAAACAGCATTAGCGTTCAGCTGCAAGTCAGCAAGTCTACAGGGGTTCATCTGACAATATTCAAACTTGTACTAAACCTTGTCATCCCTAAAATGTTGTCAAAGAAAAGGGCCTAGCAATGGTCAACAGAAGAAGAGGTCAAGGCATATATGCAACACTAAAAATCTCTTCTATGTAAAAAAAAGAAAAAAATCTTGAATGTGTTTCTTAGATTTTTCTTATCAGCAGTAACATAGCTAACAGCTAAGCCACACTGGCACAAGCTTTGCGTGGTGATTGTGTGTTTTACAGTCCTAGAAACAGAGGCTTAAGCCTAAGAATCATATAACTATTTAGCATACCACCATAATAATTAAAAGTGTTTCTCACAGAAATTCCTTTCTTCATCTCCATGCAGTGAATTGTTTTTAGCCTTGTTCTTCCAGTGGGGAAGAAAACTGAAATAAGTCTTCAAATATAGTAATGAGAACTACACCATTCCCCATGGAGAGAAATCCAAACAAATGTTTGTTCCAGCAACCGAAGTTTCACCATACCCAGACACAAACATTCCTTTACAGTTCACGCGATCTTTGTCTCCCGGTATCAGGGACTTATGTGTCATCAGATATTTAGTGTGGATCCAAGACCTCTTCTAGGGTCTTGGTGAAATCTCAGCTTTCTACAGTGATGGCTGGGAAACTTCCTGATCATCTCTTCCAAAGGTCCCATCTTAGTCACCCAGCTGGAAGCCAATATTAATCCTGCTTATCACAACAGCTCTGTTTCAGTGCAATTGCAGGTTCCTGTCTTTCACCACCTTTTATCAGCTCCACAGAGCTAGACCACAGCCCTGCTTGCCACAGATTTGCAGCTTGTTCTTATATCTACTTACCTCTTTTACAAAACCCCTGAGAAATATGTATAACCCAAAAGTAGATAGTCAGGGCTATAGGGGTATGGGAGGGTGTGGGGTGGTGGGGGGAATTTTATGTAGTTAAATCCACTGCAGAGAACTGTAAACCTTTCACTCACTTAGAAGATCATACAATGAACATCCCCCAAAAACAAGTTCAGAAAATTAAAATCTCACCAGCAATTGAAGTGCTTAGCTATTAACACTTAGTTTGAAAAGGTCTAAATATATAAAAGACAAGCTATATAAGTAGCTGTCGGTTTTGATTCAGTGGCTGACCTCCTCCCCACAGCGATACAAAAAGAGATGTGTACATCGCCTGTTTTGGGTCACTCCCCATTTGGTTGCAAGGATTTGTTCTCCAGGGTGCCCACACTGTTTTCAAGCTATGTTGCTCCTGACATGACTCTATGTGCTGGTAGAGTACCAGTCAGTCTAGGGATGCTGCAACAGATGATTGCATGAGTGGAACCCCAGCAGTTCTTTCTGTCTCTGTATGAAATAGTTCTAGGTCATGTGAAACTACCCTTCAACAAATAAAACAATAGTCAATAAATCTGCTAAGAATGACAAGATACCCTTCAAATGTAATAGTTTTGAAACTAATCTAAGTCACAATTGATTATGTCTTTAAACTCATCTTCCTTTCAAAAGTAGATTATTCCAGGAGTAAGATACCAGGAACTATTGTTAAGGTCATGATGTACCTCTCTCAAGTCACGACACTTTGTAGGAGCATCAGGTTACGAAAAAAATAACACATACTTTTAAAATGAAAAGCTATGCACAAAGATATCCACTATTTAAAAACACAACAAAAAGAACCAAACCCCAAGCAAAACCTAATATTTTCAAAAGCATGTTCATTTTCCTCCATTTTTAGCATATATTAACAAACATGGTATTTTTTTCTTACTGTTTCTCCCTCAAAAAAATCACTCTTGATCATTAAAAAAAATCAGCTCAGAAAGTGAGTCGTATGGGATGCCATCTCAGTTTCACTAATGCATGTGTTGATTCTTGCTGCTTACTTCAGTCAATAAACAAATAACTTTGGATTTCATTGATATGAGGAATTATGTCTTAAAGTTATTGGCCTAACAATGCATTTACGAAATAAATTCTATGTGCCTGGACAGTAGAAACTAAATATTGTTTTCAGCTAATGTATACATATGTTGTCCATATGGCTAGAAGTTTTAAGCCTGTCCTGAACACTTACAAATATTTTCCAATAAGTCCTCCATGTTATTCACCCTCCCTATTCTTCCTAATACAGGGATTTCTTGATTTTTATTTAAAAGCTAAATATTTTTAAAGTATCAGTTATACATACCATTCCCTCTATGATGCAATATTTTTAAGGGATTTTGGATATATTTTTGTCTTTAGATGTGCAGTCAGAACTCTACCAAACCTCAAGGGGAGTCCAGCTTCTGTTTTCACAGAATAACAAGTTCAATTGTTCGTAGATTTGATTTTAATGGGACAATATGCATTGTAATATTATTTATCATCTAGGTTATTTTCCAAACAGGGAAATAAATATCTATTAACAGAAATTTAAAAAATAAGGTACATGCAGTGAGCATTGTGTGCAAATTCAATGTAATTCCACTAATTGTGAAGGACATACAAAGAGTCTGGGTCAAAGAAATAAAAGCTGTGACTATTTTTAACGCAACTCCAACTCCTTTGTCCTTATATACTTATAGCGGTCCAAAATAAAATTTGACCACTTACATAAAAGAGCCAGATTCCAAACCAACAATATTTTCCTCCCATTTTGCAACATTTCTGACATGATAACTTTTTTCAGCTAGCTCTTACAAGCATAGGCAATGCTACAGGTATATTTTATGACATGTAGTATATTTTGATTATGCCTACCTTTGCAGCCATAGGTGGGACATTCCTGACTCTTAACCTAACCCACTCAGTTGGACTCATTACAGTCCAACCATAAAGACAGGGAGCTTAACTTAGATGGCAAAACCTGGCTGGGAACCTGCTTAAAAATGTTGGCAGCTGATTCATACTGCCATCACTGCTGTGGCTAAGGCTGTTACCGGTACCCAAGCCAATTAGTCTAAGCAAGCTCAGCTGTGCCTGCACAGACAGGGTCACATTTTAATTGCATGAGGTTTACTTAATAGTTTGACCGTCTATTTTAAAAGTGCTGGGGAATAACGGAAGAAATTGCTGAATGAAATTCAGAAAGCTAAGGTTGACAGGTTTATACTTGCTATAGTGTTTCTTCTTTTTGATTTTCACTCTTTATTCTCAGGCCCTCTCCATTTTAGCTCTTCTCAGTGAGTAGGCTTTGCCAAAAACAGCAAAATGGTCTGGCAAATAGACTTGTGGGCTACCATTAAAGTGGGTCATAGCTCAGGTAGCCTCCATTTGTGAATAACCAATGCAGAGTATTACAAAGTAACCTGATTTGCAGAAATCTTGTGCAGTTATGCACTCCTCCCACTACAAGTCAATCTTTTTAAGGATCTGAAATTGGTTATGAAAGGTTATTAGTCACTCTTGAGAACATGGGCCTTTTGTACCAGGTCTTCCCAAATGGAGACTTCATAGAAGTAGTGGGACCCTTCAAAACCTGCCCATATCTTCATTTTATAGTAGATGGCAATTAGGTAATCAGTTTGTGCCAAAGAAATCACCATCATCTGCAATTTACCTCAGCTTATGGTGATCACATACAGTCTGCAAAAAGAGAAAACACTGTATTATTAAAATACATTATTTTAATACTAGAGTGAAATTGTTTACCATGAAGTAATGAATAGACCTATGTGTGCAGTGCCAGTTCTGGAAAATGGTACTCAAACAATATAACATTTCGTAACTAACAAAGTTTTATTTCTTTCAGAAATCAGATATTCAAGAAAGATGATGTGATACATGTAACACTAAAAAAACCTGTTACTTTCCCAGTAAATTTGGGGAAATTATTTGAGAACTATATTGTACCACACTGTGAGTTGTAGCTCACGTATCCTGATGCCCCATCAGGGGAGAAGATTTGTAAGCACGGTTCTAGAACCCCTGGTGCAAGCCAGGCTGTAAACAACTGATTTCATTGCTGAATGTTTTATCAACAGGAAAATTGTTAGTCTCCTTTGAAGCAAAAGAAGAAAACATTTCACTGGAAATGATTTTGCAAGTGATATTTAAGTTAAATTGTACTGACTGAAGTTATTGCACTCTGACCCCTTAAGTTTGCATAAATCATGGTAGTAGGCTCAAGTGTTTGAAAAACATCTAGAATGAAGTGAAATTCCTCGTTAACTGAATCCCACAGTCTATATGAATGCTGTAATTTCCCTCCCTTTTATTTCTACACTGTTCTGCATTCCCTTAGCACCTGCAAAAGAGTTCACAATGCTTCCCTGCAGTGAGACCTGCAGGGAGGAAACACATCACCAAACTTCAAGCAAATAGCTTTGTTTTGCTAACATCTGCATACAGCTAATAGAGAGAAACAGGCCCCTCCAAAGGATAATTCTGAATAGGAGCAATGATTTACCTCCTATAGTAGTGTCTGGCATAGGAGTCGAATTTAATTTAAGCTTCTCTTTGAATACCTTCCTTTCTATTTTGTTTTCCTACACATGGGAAGACAGACAGACCATCCTCTAACTTAGGTGTTTGAGTTAGATGCCTACAATTTGACAATGCAGAATGAGCCATATGTCCCTCCCCAAAATATATTCTACTAATATAGACTATATCTGTTGCGTTTTCATGACTTCAGTTCAAGACACTTTCGCTGGTTAGCAATATTATGATATTCTTTGTCACCACCATGTAAAGCAGTATCTCGTTTTCCTTTACAAGTAAAATAAGGCATTCCTTTGGTCACGTTTTGTCTTTATTAATTGTTAAATAAGTGTTCAATTTAATGAAAAGTGAAAGAGGAGACCGCATTATACTGCAGTAAAGTATGTCCCTATAACAACTTCATTCTAGTCTTCAAAACCCAGGTGAAAAGAGTGACCTTCATTTACTTCTACAGTAACATTAGTTCTTGAATCTTCCTCTTAAAAATGTGTAGGATTGCTCTCCAAATGTAAGCTCAGACAACAAAAAACTTGATATAATTCAAAATTAACTCACTGCAGTACAGAAAAAAAAAAAATCAGACCCCTCTATTTGTCCTTATCTTCTTTTGGAACATTGCTGACATGAATAAGAAGATCTAGCTGGTCAAAATTTTTCCTGCCTTTCAGGCACTGATTTCTTTAGTAATGTTGGGTTACAGTTCCCTATATCCTTATTTTGCTGCATAAGTAAAAAGCCTAAGTTCTAAGCAATTAGTAATTCCAATTAAATCAGCATATCTGGTACAGATTTTATTACCAAATAAAACATCATTAATAAGAAAAGTATTGATCCTGATGCTCAGGGGCATAGTTTGATAATGACATCACATGACATAGCTGCTATTTTTGAACTCTTGGCCAGAAAAAAATGACCCTGACATCTGTGACACATGAAGTAGGTCATGTGGTTCAGACAACAATGTTTCTATGTTGTAAACACAAGTGTTTAGTGCATAATATATTAACTGTACATTGTTAAACACAGACCAATAGAAACTTGCATCTAACCATGTATGGTAAATTAGAGTTTATATTTCAGTTCATTTGCAAAGTAAGGGAAGAGGAAGAGCCTACAATAAACACTTGTCCACTTTGTTAAATATCATCAATAAATGACCCAGTAGTGCAGTTCCTATTTAAGGGTATAATGGTCTTACATATAGTCCCATGACAGAACAAAGTCAAATAAACTTGGGGCCTCTACACACTTCTCTTGTCTCCTGTCACTCTTCTCACTGATGTCCACATATAACCACACTGGTCTGCTGCTGGGAACATCTATTGTCCAGGGTGTGATTGCTTCCCAGTGCAGTACAGAAATCAGTGTTATCATTCAGCAGAGAATGCACTTTGCCCATAACAAGTATTTAAGAACCAACAAAAGGAAGTACTTTTTCACACAACACGTAATTACATTTTGGAACACATTGTCACAGGATGTTGTTAAAGCCAAAAGCATAAACTGAGTTAAAGAAGAGACTAGACAAATTCATGGAGAAAGTGTCCACCAGTGGCTATTAAAATATGATGGTCCAGATGCTGCCTCTAGCTCAGGAAATCCCTAAGTCATTGGTTGCCAAAAGCTGAGGAAAGAGGAAGGGACATAAAACAGCAAGATAAGGCTCAGTAATGGTGTGTTATTCTTTTGTCTGGATACTTATGAAAAAAAATAATCATCTTATATGGTATACTGTCAGTCCTATCCAAAAACTTTTGATCTCAAGGCAACAAAAAGTTAATCAGTTTTGGCAAAGAATTTGGTGGAAATAGGCAGAGCAACAGAAGAGAGATTTTTTTAATGCCCCAAAGCTCCAGCATCAGCTCAGCTTTTATTAAATATCTACCCAAGACACAAATATGTAGGAGATCCAGCTGCACAGAAACTCTGTTCACAGAACTATGTGCTATTATAATTTATAAATACTGCGTAATCTATTAAAATAATTGCAACTGAATGAAAGCTGTAGTGAAGCATATAATGAATACTTAACACTCAACGCAGATTTAAGGTCACATGAAAAAACCTAAATAATCCAAAACCCAGAGTCAATCCAGCTGCTGAAACGCAATCAATACATGTCATGAAATAAAGCAAGGAGAAAAACCACCCTTAAAAACAATAAGAAACAAAGTTGTTTACATTTGATAGTCAAAATGTACATTTTGCATTACCATTCATTTCCAGTCTCATGCCATAAAGTCACATCTGCACCAAATGTTCTACTCCCTCTCTTTGAATTCCTTTGAAATGTTTCCTTGGTCTTTTTAAAGGAGTGTAAAAATGGACTCAGACAACTAATTCAAAATCTGTTTTCTTTCTTGCCAAGATTTCCTTCCAGATTATTAAGAGGGCCTCAAAATTTAGCTAAACAAAATAATAGTGTTGGAAAAAAAATTAGTGATTCATTTGAAAAAAACATGCTTCTTGGCAAAAAGGAAAATAAACTAATAGGAGACAAAGGCAATAACTGAAGTACTTCCTTATAGAAATAAGTATGCATGAATGTCAGCACTGGTTCCTTATAGTCAACACACATCATATGAAATTTTATTAACTCTTTGTGTGTTGTACAGTACATAAGGCACACCACTATAGACAAAACCATTTGAAAAAGTCAATGCTGGTTCATGACTTAACCTTTTATCCAGCAAAACATCTTCATGGCATTTCTGAGAGAGCTAGAGAGTCTATAAAATATAGAAATAAAAATCTGTCTTGTTAGAAGTTATTGCCCATTGGGGAAACTCTAAACCTGAACATGAAGCATGAGTATAGAAAGACTACAATGCCTGGCTGGAAAACAAACATGCCTATGGGATTGCTTTTTGGATTGACTCCGACTTCAGTATATTTATTTCTGAATATGAAAATTTCTAACCAGTAATAGTCCAAAACCACAATTTCATCTTTTAATATTGCATCAAAAGTGTTTTATATACTGCCCAACTTACAATACGTTATAAACGGAAATAAATCAGTGAGAAAGCCCTGAAGACCAAACTTATTACAAATGGCTCAGTCCTAAAGCTTTTGCTTGTAGTGTCACTGAGTTCAGTAAGGCAGTTCATATGTTCAAGTGCAAAGGCTCAGAACACCCTGGGGAAAATGAAGAGTGGATAATTGTTTCTAACATATAATTTACATATTGTGAGCTATTCCCAGCTGACCACAGGGAAGGCTTCACTAATTCATGGCTTCAGACACAGAGAGGTGAGGAGTCTGAATACTAACCTGGCATTCAGGGAATACAGAATGTTAAGACTTGCTTGAGATAGATAGTAATTTTTTTTTTCTTTTAAGTAATGAAAATTACATCTGCAATTGTCTATGTCAAACAATCAGTTTGTCAATACAAAGGAAAATCTTTTCGTGGAAATGCAATACTGAAACTATTTTAGGAAAATAACCACTCCAGCGCCTGGACGGGTCAGTGGTTGTATCACTGCGTGTGCACAAAACAGATGGCCACGGTCTCGTGCCAGTACCAGCTTCCTCGCACTTCTACACTGCAAAGCTTACAGCCCCACTTGACTCAGTTAGAAGGAAATATTTTATTAAACCTCGATTCCATTCACTCCTTAATATTCAGCAATGGCAGTACTTAGGGGAAACCACACATATGTTACTAAGATGAATATCTGCTAAGATACTCCCATATCATTTTACATTGATTTGAAAAGAACGTCTACTTAAAGTAAAAGCCCATCAATTTCCAGTCCTCTAGCAATCATATAATTGCCTGATGTAAGCCCATTGGAGTCTACTGGAGTCTTTCCAACTGCTTTAATATGTCTGGGGATGAAATATATCAACTGAAGTGACTAGGTAGTAACGCTAGGGCAGACTGCCTAGGACTCCAGATGAACTTCCCGTCAGTTTCCCACAGCTCTTCTCCCCAAACAGCTCTCTGATTAGGAAACAGCAACAGCTATACTCCATTGACTTCGGATAAGGCAATAAGGCTTATGACTACTGTGCGTACACTGTGAGTTGAAGGCTTCCTTTTGATAACTGTTTGAAGGATAGCAGTTTAATTATTTTCCTTACTATTTCCTTATTATTTAATTATAAGGGGCTTATGCTAAGATTATAGATGAAGACATGAGAATGAAATATATAAGTCAAAAAGTAAACATGTTTTACGTGATTCTGTTTCTCAAATAAGGCATCTCTCTAAAATAAAGGAAAACATTTCATTCTTTTCACTAATACAAATGGTTCAATTCACCTGCCCTCACACTGGCATCTAGTGCCATTTGGGATATGCAGAAGTCATTGCATGGTCTTGGAAGCAGAGGAGTATTCTTCCTTTTGGAATAAATAATGCTTTTAAAATTATCAAATTCTGAATTACAAAAAATCAAATGTCAGAGTAAAGGTTAAGTAAGTAACATTATCATAAATAGGCAATCTCATCATAAGTACTGTTAATTTAATACTGACATTCCTGAGACATATGCTGGAGAAAAACTGAAGTACTGGCCACCTGTACTTTCCAGCATATTAGTGCTGAACCTGAAAAATAATTTCTGCTTCCCACAGCAGAGGTGATTTTGTAAACTATGTTCTAGAGAATATAAAATTTCTCTCATTGCTGTATTTCCCTGGCCAAATATTAAATTTTACCCAAATAGTCTCTGTGTTCACACAAAACAGCAGCTCAGGTAACGCTTTCAACAATTATAATATATTTTAATTGCATCCTCAAGAAATCTTCAGTTAATGACTGTAGGCCCAGTTGAGGCAAAGTCATCTAATGTACAGTACGGGGTGTGAATATGTGAATAATAAGGTAAAGTTGTGTCTACTAATGGGGAAAAGATGTAAATTATGAATTTTTTCAGCCTGATGGGACTCCATACAAATATTCAAGCCTATATGTATTCCTGTATACATCTGCACACCTCTTTCAAAATTTGGCCTAATAAGATTAAATTCCATTGAATTTTAGGCTTCTTAAAGTTTATCTCCCTTTTGTAAGGAAATGGTTACTTTAAAATATTGTAATTGTTCATTTCAACTGTGCTTACAGTTTGTTTTCAATTTGCATCACAAAGATTGACTTTAAATAAATATTCTTGACTTTAAATAAATATTCCAGAATATTGATTGAAAGCACTTATTAATTACAATCCCAAAGCCTCAAAATCCAATTATGTAAGATATTTTCAAAGAAACAGACCTGTCATCCTCTGAATTTAAACTGAAGCAGCGAGTATCACTGAGATATGATAGTTATAACTGCTAGTTACTATAACTGATGTGTTAGTATCACACACTGTAATTGTCCTTGCAAAAGCCATTGATCAATGTTGCTTTTACAAAATTATTAAGTGAATATTGGATATACATCTGAGAAAACAATGCTTTGTGGGCAATTTACCAAGCAAACTGAGAGATAAAGTTTGTATTAAAAAAATCTCCTGAGAAATTTCCATTGTCTTAAGTCTGTTTCTGAATTAAACTGTGCTAAGCCAAGAGGCCTGAGCTTGCAAACTGACTTAACCTGGCAGACAAGAACTAAATTATCATTTACATCTACACTACCCTTCATGATCCTTTATGTGTCCCTTGGACCAGTCTTTCATCTACACTAGTAGCACCCTGTAGTGTGTACTGGCCCCAGCTCCACAGGTGCTTGTGCCTGCTCACACCCAAGCCTCTCCATCTCAAGAATGCTAGACACATCATGGACTTTTACATGGACTACTTTTTAGACTTCTGGGGTCTATTTTTTAGTTCAGGAACTGTTCAAAGGCTGAGCTGAAAACCTTCAGTGAGAAGTCACCCAGCAACATATGCATAGGTGACAGGATTGTGGACTTCTGCAATTGTGCGCCCTCCCTCAAATGTAGGCCTTCAGTCAAATTGTCCAGGTCTTTTGGTGGTCTATGTGACCTCTCTCTGAGCCAGAAACATTTTCTCATACAAGAGGTAAACCATTCCAAATGTTGTGTGTGAGAGAACTACATGTTCCACTCCAAAATAGATCTCAGATGTTTTCTAGCATGTGTGCTACATTATTTCTAGATAATGTAGGAGGATCATGGAGAGATTTGTACTGACAGGGTAGGTGTACAATACATATGTTTGCCCCTATAGGCACAGAACAATTTAAGATTACAGTGTGATCCTATTAGAACATCATCTCACTTTGCCAGAAAACTATTACATTGTAATGGATCCCTGAACCTTGTTAATTTTATAATATAGAATGGAAGAAAACTACACCTCTCACTCTTTGCTTCATGGAAATGGGCAAAACAAGCTAGTGCTTTTAGTTAAGCTAAGCATTTTTTTTCTGGTTTTTGTTTTGTTGTTTTTTTTTTCCCATAAGCATATGCATTCATTGGCTTCAGATTCCAGTTACATATATCCATTCAAATAGGATATAAAACTGGAAATAAAACTCATACAAATCCACCAAATTCTGGCTGAATCAAAGTAAGTTTTATATAAATATTGTCCCAAACTATAAATTATTCTAAGGTTTGAACAAAGTCCAGTTTCCAGAGTACTTAAAACTTGGCCCCAACTTGATGGAACATGATCAAGAATCACCAAAAGATTGGCAAAACCTAGGGAACCTGGCCTGAGAATGTAATAAAAGCCAAAGCCCAGTGAGATTCACACTGACAAGGTGTCAGTGCATTTTAATGGCACCGAGACAGTGACTGCCCCCCCACATACTTGCTTTCTTTCACAGATTGTAACTTGTATACACCTGAAAAACGTTAATGGAAAAGGAGCACTGAATGTTATCATAAAATATAATGTTTAATCAAAACAGGGTAAAAGCATTCATACGATAAAAATAGGGTTTGTGACAGTTATGATTATTTTGGTTACAAATGAAAGTGCCATGTTTGGAAATACAAGAAAACGCAGCACATCTGGGATCTGAGCTACTTCTCTGTGCACAGCACTTTTAATAGAAGTTCTGGTTCTGTCAGTTCCCACAACTCCTTCTGCACATGCATGTGACTGACAGCAATGCCCAAAGCAGCTGCCTGCTGCAAACCAGGTGACTCGGACGTCTTTGCTGTGTGACACAAAGCGGCTGGGCATAGAAATCCCATTTTCTGTGGGTGTGAATTCTGTTAATCAAGTACTTGCATTACTAATCTATTAATCTCTAAGCAGGTCACGAATACATAGTGTAGCTTTAGTAGTGACTGGGTCAGACGATGTCTAGAGTATCTAGCAATTAAATGGCACTTTTTAATTCTTAGATTAGAAAAAAATCATAGATAAGTACACCAATTGTAGCCTGAAGAGAGGAAAGTAAAGGTGACAGAGTAATTCCAGAGTGGAAATTTAACCATAATCTCTGAAGTTAAAGTCACACGCTAGTCGTGGAAATTGCCTGGTTAGGGCTATGTTGAGAAAAGCATACAAGTAAGCAGAGACTCACTTTAAAATACTCCGGTAGTCAGAAGGACTGGCTGGCCAGAAATCCCACTAATTTGGAAAAGGAATGGAATCACAGTCATTTTAGTGTGAGTTAGTATCATAAAGAGCGTCATCACATTCACCTTTCCGTCATTACATATCCTTGCACATCTTTGAACACAGATATGAAGTCATTTTAATGCAAGAAGAGATGACATAGTCTCTTCAGTTTGGATAGAGATAACAAAAGGGAGATGTGCTAGAGGTCTATAAAAACATGAAATGTGGAGAAATTTAATAGAGAAGCACTATTCACTGTTTTTCTTAGTATAATAATCAGGGAGTACCCAATTTATTTACCAGGCAGAAAGTTTAAAATGAATAAAGGAAGTCATTTTTCACACATAATTAAATCTCATGCAAAATTAAATTGTGGTACTTATTATCACAGGATGTTGTAGAGGTCAAAAGTCCAAAAGGTTCCAAAAGGCATTAAAAAATTCTCATGGAGAATAGATCTGTCAGAGGCTACACAGCAGGATAGTCCAGATGAGACCCACAGTTCAGGAAATGCTTACAGCCACTGACTGTCCTAAATGAAGAACTCATTCCAGGGAAATGAGCAGGTTAAGCATACTCTATTGATATCAAATTTTTATTAAGTATCTGTTACTGGTCACTGCAAGGCCTAAAATAACAGGCATGATGGACAGATGATCTTATTCAATATGGCATTACTTATGTTCTTTTCAGCTTGTTATTTATATGAATGCCAAATAAATAGTGAGTGATTACGATTTTGACTTGGTAGAATCTTAAAAATAAATCAAATTGGATAAAAGGCAATACAAGGCGCGCAGTAATGATCAGACAGTCCCTGAAACACCACGACTAGAAGACTGAAAAGTTTCAGTTTTTCTTTTGGTTACAGTTTTCCTGTTGGTTAAGAATTCAAGAGGAAAAAAGCTATGTTCCTTTTATGCTCCTCAAAAGCAGTACATTTTGAATGACCTATATATTTCTCTGCCTAATTCCACATAAGCAGCTTCCAAAAGTATTGTATGTATTTTGCACTCTAGTAGTAAGGATTTGACAAGTTATCTATATCATTATGGATTGCATTATCCAAATAATTTTCTTTAAAAGCAAGTTTTCCTCAAAGATCCTGATGACTTTTATGAAATACTGATGCATGTTGGAGAGCACCAAAAAATCGAAGAAACAGTCTTTGCTGCATATTGCCATTATTGCAGGGAGTGTTTCAACTGCAAAGCAGTATATTTATAATTACATGTTTAAAAAAGACAGTATACGTCAACTTAGAGCACATCATGTTAAAATATAGCCCAGGGTGATAATAATATGTCTTAGTAAGGAAATTTCCAGTTCTCCTTACCCTGTTTACAGAAAGAAGTGCTATGTTTTAGCATTAGGCAGAAAAGTAAGTTTCCATAGGCAATGACCATAGCAACAACTAACAAGATGCATTTTGGTAGCCAACACATGTGGTAGTTCTATTAGCTCAGAGTTTTCAAGTAAGAATTCCCAAAGACCAGCTGCACACGGGAGCTGCTTAATTTTGTGTCAGCTACATGTATTTTTTTCCAACTCAGCAAACTGTGCAAATAATTTGGCTAGAAATTAGATGATTCCTGGCAATTTTAAGTGCTTGGAAGAACATATGCTAAGTAACTTTCTAGTTTGTTTTGCCCTCAACGTATTTGAACAATTACAGAAAAAAAAAAAAAAAAAGAAAAAAAGAGGAAAAATAGCAAAGATTAGAATACGTTACAATAAAATAATCTTCAGTGTAATAGCTAATAACCAATTCTGATGAGTATGGTTATTTACAAGTTCTGAGGACTTGGATGACTATAATGGTGTTCTGAGATCACCTTTTGATTTCGATAGACTTATGACAATGTCTTTTTCCTTCACAGTTAATTTGGGATATTCTATGATGGAACTACACTACGATGTAAATTCTTGCAAATTAGGTAGGATTCACTTTGGTTAATAATTAGGCATATCAAAAGAAAGCCAAAGTTTTTTGCTGCCATGTCACCAGCAAATAGTTTTACTATTAGGATGCTAACTATTGCTTTGGACAACAGTAGCTATTAGTTTCAAAAGCAGATCTGAGTATCGACTACATTTTAATTTGATGTCCTGATCTGACAATAGCAAAGCTAAAGTAGAAGGGAAATAACTGTACAGAATTCAATGCAACCAAAAGCATAACTAGTTCAAGCATCATCAAATATAAGCATGCTCCAATGAGTTTGTAGAAGCTCACAAAATACAGATGTTTGTAGCAGATCACATATCCCAAGGCTGTTTTGATGCACATTTTGTACAGGAATGTGTGGTGTGTATGGAGCCCTTCTATTTTATTTATTACTTGCCCAGGGCTAAGCTCAGTCTAGCCTTTCCTATTTTCCTTTTCTCTCCCCTCCCTCAAGAATACCACAGCTAGAAAATTAGATTTGTGTGAAGGAACTGTGCCCTCCAACAATGCAAAAGATCAATAAAGGTAAGCTTTCTCTATCTATTATCTCCGTTACTTCTGCCTTGATTGGTGTACTGGTGATGAGTGGTTTTATAACAATAACTCGGCTTTTCTGTGCCTGCCCTCATATGTTGCTCCTGGGCATCTTTTCTGCTCTGATTTCTGGTCCCTTCTACATCATGCCTTTAACATATCCAGTATTGTAGCCTCTTCATCAAATGATAGGAATCTATAAAACATCTATAAAAATATACTTTTTCACTACAGAAGATTAATAGAAGCTATTATTATAGCTTCTGCCATCACACGAAATAGGAAGCATTGTCCATAACTAAAGGGCCCTAATAAAACTGCTGATCTTATGGATCAGCAACTTGCTCTAACTTCAAAGTCGGATTTAACTTCAAAGTTGGCCCTTCTTTGAGCAGAGAGACCAGATGACTTCCAGACATCCTTGCTAATCTAAATTATTCTATGTTTCTCTGTCCTGAAAAGAGATCCTGGCTACTAACATTTACTAAAACTCCCAAAGGAGAGATCCATTTGTAATAACCACTTATTTGTATGCATTTCCATAATCGCTATCTTGTAGGAACCTACTCTAGGTTCCAATGACCATTTCCTTCTCTGTAACCACCTAAAGAAAATCATGGAAAAAAGGAAAGTGAAGATGTAGCTGCAGAGAAATTTCCTGTCAGAGTTACAGAACAGGAAAACGAAGATCACAGTAATATGCAAGGACAAAAATGATGCAGCCTCAATGTTTCATTGCAGGCATCTCCTTGGCAGGTCTTCCACTGCTTCTGTGAGAGCTGTGTGCGAACAGCGATTCCAAGAAATATAAGCACATATTGATCAAGATCTTTTAAAGACTGGGTCTTACATCCACTGGAAGTCAAGAAGGAAAAGAAAATAAAAAAGTCCATTACAAGAGTTGCTGTTAGTAGACCCTCTCAAGAACAGCAGGAAAGCTTGAGAAGGAAGTGGGCAGACTGAAACATGAGAAATATATATTTGCACGAGGCAGAAGAAGATCTGGAAGTGTGAAGGCTCTAGGTTATCTAGGGAATCTGAAGCAACTCCACCAGGAGAGAAGAAATGTGGCTGCTCCTTGGGCAGGAAATACTGCTTGCTTAGCCACAGCAGCCAGTAGCCAAGGCCAATAACCGATTGCTATCTTGGTGACCAGCAAGGAGTCTACGCTACTGATTTTAAAAACAGAATGCCCTAAGAAGTCTGCTTCTTCTTTGTAGTGGTGCTTATATATTTTGAAAAGCAGTGCTTCTGGGAGGCAGTGCTGAGGAAGCTGAAAGAATGGATCTGCTGACTTGTGAAGTATCAGAAAGTGCCACTGCGAAGGGCCCCAAATCCACTACAGAAAAGGTGCCAGGGCTCATCTGAATCACAAACTACTCCATCACACTACTAACCCACATATGCACTGGACAATTCCTCTGGGACTCTAAGTGAGCAGATCAGAAATTACTAGAGCCAGAAGCTCAGATTATATTCTCCTCAACTCTTTCGTATGTACAAAAAAGCTAGACAGTGACTGACCTCTTTTGGATAATATGGTGTACACACATGCTTTTGGGGACAGAAGGACAAAATAAAAGCAGTCAGCAGAGAGAAAAGAAAATATACCCTGCCTATGTGCATACCTATTCTGGTAGCACTTTGGCTTCCTTCTCTATGCTGCAAAGAGACTGCTGCGTAGAGGTGGTGTGACACCCAAAAAGAAAGGAAAGAGTCTTTTTGGATACAGTCATCTGAAACCTTTGAAGAAACTACAGTCATTGAGGGCTGCTGATTAAGGTGGCATGAGAATCAGAAAAAAAAAGGTCACTTGCCAAGTTGCTGAATGCTTAACATGGCTTCATCCTAAAGCAAAGAGTACTAGCAAAATCTGGAAGCCTTCATACCATCAAAATTATGACCTGATTAGAATAACAGATATTTATTGGATATAGCTTTCACAAAGATTTCACTTCTTCAGAATTAAAATACAGTAGGAAGATGATTTAGGCATTACCTGGAAATCATGGCTATATATATTCATGTAGGATTTAGGGTAGAGGGAAACAGCAACCACACTTCTGGTAAGGACAACAGTGGTTGTCTGTAGATACTCAAAAGAGTAACAAGTAGACAAAAGCCTTTGTGTGGGCAACTAGTGCAAATATCCAAAGCACAAGAGCTGCTACTAATGGGAGCTCTAAAGTATAAAGGGCAAAAGAACACTTCTATACTGGTAAATTAATAATGTATTAACTTTCCCAGGCAAATGAGTTAGTGACATTCTCAGGCAGTGAGGTCAACTGGTATGGAATTGGCCATGTCTAATCTGATGAACTCTCTTAGTGTCTAAACCATGGTGTTTGCATGCTCACGGCTTAGTAAGAAAGGTCTCTGGAGTGTTTTCATTTCTGAACTGTACCTGGAAATTATGTGGGAGAACATCAGTTATCATGCCAAGGAGTTTTCCAGCAATTCACTGGCACAAAAACATTCACTGGCAGTGCTTCACTTTCTAATACAGATTCAGCCAGAGAGAAGGATTCATCTTGCCTATTTTTAATACACCTCCAATGTAGGTGCTACTTCCAACATGACAATCCTTAGCATTCAAGTAGACTAAAACAGGCACTTTTAGAAAGGATTTAATCTAGTCTAATTGGGACATTTACTTTAAGATGAGAAAAATCACAGTCTATTTCTCTCTCCTGGCTATGGATTACAAGTTCAGATACAACCGTCTGTAATGTTTATGTCTACATATGGTCAGATCAATTTCACACAGAGGAGAAACTATCAAAGTGTAATGAGCAATTCTTGGATACAAAAGAGAATGACCGTTCTCTTATATTGGATACCTAAAAGGCAGAAGTGAGTGAAGGATGAGAAGCTAGAAAGCAATTCCTGTTAAGGTGACCATGAAGTTACCAAGTTATCATTCACTGTATTGATTCCAGACTGTTCCTGCAATTTAGTAATGTCATTTTGAATTGCAGTTATGTTTTCTCTAACCTCTGCCAGTTCGCTGTCTTCCAGTGCCACGTACAGGTCACACATGAAAATTTAGAAGGGCACTAGCCGCAGGGGAGGCTGGTGTCACCTCACTGATATGCCACCTTGAGAGCCAGCTACCAGCAACAGTTTTTTGACCGTAGTTCTCCATACAGTTTTATATCCACTTCATAGTCAACCATACTTCCTAATTTGTTCATGACAGTCCCATGTGGGGCAGACCTAAAGCCTACAAAAGACAAGCTATATCACAAATGCTGCTTCCTTTGTCCATTAGACTACTTGCTCTGTCAAGGAAGGATATTACATTTGTTTGAGAAAACATTTTATTGACAAGCAACATTTGCATTTTTTTTTGTCAGTTTACTATTTTCTCAGTAAATAAGCCCCACTCAAAACTACTTTTCCTTCTATGTTAAACATAATTTTTTTTCCCTCCTGCCAGTTCTCAGGGATTCCCTAGCCCTCCATGAGTTCCCTGAGAAGAGCACAGTGATTCAGAAATTGCTTCACCTTGTTCCCTAAGTAAACTTGATAGTCTCATATCATGCTATATTTACCCAAATATTTACTAACCGACCTTTCTCCTTTTGTGTCCCATATTCTTATTAAAATTAATGATAAGAATTGCAATAAAGCACTTAGTTTTAGCCAAACCTTCTATTAACCTGTTTTCTTTTTTGTCTCTTAATAATTTTAAGTCTATTTGAATCTTCAACTTTCTGATTTTACACCTGCACACTTATGCCTCACACTTATGCCCCTTTTTAGAGCACAGAAATATGCCTGTTCCTGCTTTCAGTGGAATTTCTTAAATTTTCCAGTCATTGAAGAGTACTTTATATCTCTTGTATCTTACTATCTTTCCATTTTTCCTCTGCATCAGAATATTATTAGGCATATCTTCAAAACACAGTGAAAACTTCTTATGTTTAGACATAAAATTGACATGCCTTAAATATATCATTTAAGGTATTTTATGCTGCACATCAAAATATAGAAGAAATAGGAAGGGTTTATTGTTTAAAGATGTTCTCCAAGACACTCACAATGCATTTGAGCTAGATGATAATAGTAGTACCTTATAGTACATGTGGACTGTGTAACACAGAAGTCTCAAAGTATTCCATGGAGAAAATCGTGTTTACTATTTTCATGCTTTCAACAAGTTTATATAACTTAAAGCATGTTTTGGGGAGGAAATAGAAAAAATATGAAATTCCAAGCAGAACAAAATATAACTATGTGACTGCCAAAATCGAGGCAGAAAATCCATAAAAAGTAACTATGGGTTTTCCTGAGTAATTCATAGGACAAAAATCAAAATGCAGCCACAGAAAAATATAAAAAGTACAGTGTATGTTCAGCATTCTTGTAGAATGGAAAAAGTCCCTCTCCTCTTCCCCCAGATCTGCTTCTACTTTAACTTTACTGAGGAGAACAATTAAACAGGAGGACTCATTAAAAAAAATAAAATAAATGGCTAAAAAGGTTTGCAGGCATAATGCAGACATTTTAAACAGCAAGTTAGGATCTTAGCAAAGGAATGAAAAAAGATAATTATAGATAGATAACAGAAAAGGAGAAAATAAAAATATTTAAATGAAGAAAACAGTTTAAATAACTAAATCAACATCTAACCAGAGGAAAAAAAAAATTGTAAATGTAAAACCGTAGCAAGACAACCAAAAGTCATGAATTAAAGTGTGCAGACGAGAATGATCATTGGAATGTAGGGTGCCTGATTTTTCAAAGCTTCTCAGCAAAATCCCTTGCTAAGCTGAAGAAAAGAAACTATCATGCACTGAGAGAAAAAGTCTTCTAGGAGACTAGTCATTTGTTAAAAGACAGAAAGCTAGGCAGAAACAAATAAATACACTGAGGTGGGAAGAATCTGATCTCAGGTCTTTCTTGCTGCTCCACATTTTCAGAAGTTATGTGGAAAATAGAATAAATAATGAGTTCACAGTTGTTGCCCAATTCACGGATGACACAGATGTACTCAGGATCATCAAATCTAAAACAGGCTGAATAGAGAAATAAAATATTTTCACTAGTATGGGTTACGAGGCAATTAAATTGCCTGAAGATGAAAGCCATTATCCAGTAAGTGAAAAATTATGCATGTGGGGGAAAAAATTCCTAAGCACAGATATACAAAGGTGTGTCTGAATTTCTTATTACTCATCAAAGAACTCATAGTTACTTTGAATATACTTGTGAAAACATTAACTCAAAGCTCAGCCACAGCCAAAAGCCAAATATGATTTGGAATTACTAAAATAAAAGAAGAAAATGGATCAGAAAACAGTAAACATAATCTAGAAAACATAAATCATGCCATGACGTCATACATTGCAGGATATCATACAACTAGGAAAAGCTCAGAGAAGGAGGGAATGAGGATGATACAGAAAGACTCCTGTACAAAAGACCATTAAGTAGATTAGGACCTGAAAAAGAGATATTTGAGAACGGATGTGATAGTGATTTACAAAATCATGAAGAGCATGGAAAAGTTGAGCAGTTTAACTCGCAGATTTTAGAAAAGATAAGTTCAGTGAGAAATCCATATCTGGGTTGGAGAAAATTTGGAAGCTGGACAAGGGAATGAAACATCTGGGTGAGAAATCGGACACAAGTAAAGCACTCTTTGCAGTTTCCATCACAGAAATGATGCGTTTCATAGTCACACATCTCCCATTTTGCCAAAAAAAAAAAAAAAAAAAGGAAGAAAACAGCAACCCCCACAACTACTAAAACCAACTGTTATTCATTTAATGTATATTCTGTCTCATAATTAAATTTTAAACTATTTTTCTGTGTAATTTCTCAGCTAGTTTTTTTGTGCTACGTTATTTAACAAAAGTTTTGGCTGAAGCAGTGAATAAGTCTTTGGGCCTTCTGACTGCCTTTTTTAATATCTCCCATTTGTATAAACATATGCATTTTATTTGTTTGATTGTAATGGGTTTATCTGCCTTGTTACTTTTTTTCCCCTTTTCTTTCGTATCTTCTTTCTCCAAAAGCTTTGTTTGATTTTTCAGGAATGAAAGAACATACCAGGTTGTGAACCAAAGGAAACATAACAACTTAATAGTCCTTTAGGATGGAATTGTAGTCAGGAGGAATTTTATAGGAGAACAATTATAAACCTTGGGGCAGAAGCTTTTGCTTTTATGTGTAGAGTAATTTAGCTCATCTGGGCCCAGGCCCAGCACTGGAACCGGCCAAACCCACAAAACAACTGATTGAATGCTTCAGTCAAAACCCACAATCCTGAAATCCCCCTTCCCCAGCCAGCCACTGCCTGATGCAGAGAGCAGCTCAGCCGCACCTTCTCCTTTGAAGTTACCCAAGCATTTAGACCGCAGTGATACTGCTTCTTAAAAGCAGATGTGAAGTTTTCTGGTGCCTGAATTCAAGTCTTATCTTCCTCGTCCATGCATGGGCATACCAAGAAGGTTTTGGCACAAAACAGCCTTGCTGGCCCTGCGGCGGGGTCTGTGCCTGGCCCAGCTACCTCCAAACACCTCCAGTGCCCCTGGGCGGGACCACACTCTGCTCCAGGAGAGGGGAAGAAACTCCCCCCCTTGACTGCTTGTGCTGTCAGTTCAAATTCTGGTTGTCTGGGAGGAGGTATGAAAGTAGCAGGTTCAGCCCCAAGGACTCGGCAGGCTCCAGGAGGCAGAGCAGTAGTGGCAGAAGATGTGCCAGGCAAAGTGGAGAAACTCAGCACCTGGTTCATTTTTCTCAGCCAGGCAGGGTTCCTGGGCTAGGTTGTCCTCTGCAGAAAGCCTGTGCTGATCCTCAGTCCAGGATCCCTGCTGGAGCCAGGTCTGCCACTCATAATCTCCTCCAGACTGCAGCAGCCCATCTGCAAGATGGCTGCAGCAGTATCCATCACAGCCCAGGCGCTAGGGGAAGCATCTAGGAATCAGGAAGGAGTTTCAACCCTCTTGGCCTGAAGATGCTCAAGTTCCCAGCCAAAACACCAGTTTAAAGACTATCCAGGAGTGCTCCTTGTTTAACCCATGCCACTCTGTGAACCTTTGCACCAGGGTGGGCGCACAACACTGTGGTCTGACTTTTAAGACATTTAACTGCAAGTACTGCAGTCGGGTCTCTTGTCAAAACCTGTTTCTGTAGACAAAAGGCATTCAAACGTGTAAACTTCTCGGGAGCAGGAGTAGGATTTCCACGTTCCCACACACTGCTTCTGGGTAGGTGCCCTGTAGCCTAGGCTGTACAGTAATTCTCTCCCTCCTGCTCCTTCTTGCAGCCCAATCAAACCCTTCAGTCTCGAGCAGGAATCAAATCCTCTCACATATATTTCGGATGAGTGTTTTCAAAATTAGCCCACTTTATAGGAGAGAGAAATTACTACCATCTTGGGATGTATCACAAGAAGATCGTGCCTAACTTCAGATGTGGCTAACAGGATGGATACTTTGCTGCCCTCGTCAGCACTGAGAGAGGTGCCTCCAGGGCAGAATCCAAGGCAGTTCCCTTCCTAAACCTTTCCCTCTCAGCTCATTCTCAACAGCTCTTTACTAGTTCAGGAAATCCAGGCACCTCACCCAGGGCTGAAGGCAGCTCTAGAGGCCACTGGCTGTACTGGACCTGGCTCAATTCCCTTCCACCCCTTAAGCCCCTTCATGTCAGCGCCCTGAGCAATTATGCACACTCTCAGAGTGGTGTGGTGAGTGAGTCCAGAGAATTTTCACTTCTTGGATGAGCTGTTTTCCCGAATGCTCGGTGTCACAATGGGGGGAATTTCAAGCCTTGTCTTCAGTCAGTTTGGAAGAAATCTCCCTTCCAAATTAAAGCCAACCCCTGCTTTCTTTTAGTTATAGCATCTGATTCATTAATTAGGGACTGAGGCATATACATTTACTCATAGAATGAAAAGATTCATTCTTTTTCCAAAGAATTAGGAAATACTTGGTTATAGATTTGTATCCTCCCCTAATTTGAAGAAAAATCAGTTAGAAAACCAGCGTAATAGCTTCATCTAGAAAGGCAAGTATCCCTTCAGACCTGGAATCTACCCTTTCCTTACTGGACAAACACTTATTCTAATGAGGAACCGGGGAACTATGCCTGCAGTATTCCTTCAGCTGTAACTCTGGGAACACTTGAAGCTCTGCTTTTTCTGAATAGGTTTAGCATACACTTTTCCTCTCCAAATTCTACGTTATCTTTTAATATGAAAGAATACACTAAGTCATAAACAACCTATTGTTTCTCCCTAACTAAAATTTTATTTAAAGGACACAAAATATGAGTAGATATGGAATGGTAAGCTACTGTCTTTCAGACAGCATGACTTCACATATATTTATTTGGATGCCACGTTGTGTTAAATGAGCTTTCAAGTGAGAAAGATATTGCAAAGAGAACTTTATCATGCATATTAGCACTGAATATATACTCTCTAGAGCTGAATGAACATTCCTGAGCTCAGAAATGTTTGCACTTTGAATTAATGAGCTGCATCTGTTTTCTCTTCTGAATAAAATGAACACTTAAAGCACAAACACAAGATACTGTCTTTGACTTCTGTGCAGGACTGAACTTCAATCATCTTAAACAGTTTGAGAAGTGAATTTTATGGCAAAGTACATAATTCACTGAATATTCACAAAAAGGTGAACTTTTAACAGAGTTGAAGCTATTCATTCACTACCTTGAGCACAGTAACGAGGAGACACAGATGAGGTCCACTTCATCAAGTAGCATTTGCCGGCAATGTGTACAAGTGCTCCTCATAGTATCAAAGTCTCTCTAATTATATTTTGTCTGAACATGTTTTTAAACAGAATATCATGCCTTAGATCATAAAGGAATTTCTTCCACAATCAGCTAGGTCGTGACCACTGCTTAGAGAGAAGGGGAAAGAACTCGCCTCTCTCTAGTGCATGGAAAATTGCTTACTAGAAAGTTGTTCCTAGCTTTATCTAGGAATGTCATCAAACAACTTTGCACCTCCTTCAGAAATCTAAATCACTGATGACACTTTTGCTTATCCATCCCATTTTTTTCCTATGACTGTTGGCCTGTAACATTAAGCCTAACGCAGAGTGAGAAAGTAGAAAAGATGGCATTAAAATATTGTACAAATAACTGCATTGGGTTGTTTTACTTTGTTTTAGAAATGTTGTAGTAAAGCAAATTCACTCTTTTAGTTTCAGGTAACTTTTCAAAGGCAGATGTCAGTAATTTATGAACAAAATTTTTCACAAAACCCCAAAACCAGTGCTTCCAGGCAGACAATGTATTTCCAGCCTGCTGTTTCTAACCTATTCGATTCTTAGTTGTATCATACAGGGTGTTAGTTTTCTTTAAAAATGAGTGTGTAAATATTGTAAGAAGTAAAAGGTGGTTAAAGGTGGAGTCATTCCTGAGATTAATTGTTTCTTTTATGTTCTTCAATTTCAATACTTGTTTCCGAAACCTTGGCTGGAGCCCACTGAAGTTGGATGAATTCATAGCTGTTTCCTTCACCACTGAAATCCTGTTAATGAGCACCATGTGATTTGGTTCACTAGGAATATGACAGTGACTGCTCTTTCTTCAGAAAAGTTTGAATAACTTTGTCTTAGTTGTTGTTTCAAAGCAAAATTTGAAAAAAAAAAAAGAAAAAACAACAGTAAAAGTTTACATTAACAGTTAACATATGAGATCAGCTCCTCATGTTCTAGGTCACAATTATTACCTCTGTAAAAGCTGGAAGCATTTGGAAATGTTTCTTTCAGTTCCAGAATTATTTATTTTTCTGTTAATGATCTGAGTAATCTCTATATTGACCAGAAGTTCAAGGTTTTAGGTTTGTTGGTTTGTTTGGTTTTTTTTCTTTTCCTTTAGAAAAGGACCTGGGACTTAGCTACGCTGTCTAAATTGATATTTTGATTTCATGCAAAATGTGATGTCTCAACTATATCTGTAATTAAACATTTTCACATAAAGAGAGGCCTATACATGGGTAGAATATCATTTGTCAGTGAAGACCACATGATAATTTTATCCCAGCACAGAAGTTTGTAAGTTTGACAAAGCTGTTATTAAACACTGCTTCCTCTGTACAGCTCTTGGCAATATTTATTCCACTATTTAGAAGGCCACAAATCAGTAAAGCACTTACACATGCCTAGTTTGAAGCCAACGAGTACTTCCAGGTCTAATAGCCCCAAGGAGTTTACTCATCTACTTGCATGTACACATGTGGTTCACCAATTCAGTGATCCAATGGATAAGCAATAATGAAAATAAGGAAAGGAAGTAATTTCTGAGAGCTAGCATATCTGACAGCTCAGTGACAGAAGACCTTGTTCCAGCCTCTCACACAAGCTGCACACTGGCCAAGATTCAGGTATCTGCAAGCCAACCATATACCACATACATATAGACATTGTATGCAGGCAAGTGAATTGAGCCTCAGGTGGGTCATAGCCTATATCGCTTTCTGAATCTAAACAAATGTGAAAGACCTCCTGGAGGCCAGGCTGGTGCACTCCACATGCACAAGAATTGCAAAACAAAAGAAGTTAAGACTGACAGAGAAGAGAGATCAACTGACCCCACTTGTAATGCAGATGTGAAAGTAAAGAAATCTTTCATTTAACTTGGAATTTCCCCCACAGTCTTAAAGTGACTCCAGAAAGACCCTGAAGAACTGGGGCAGTGGAAAAGTGGAGAAAATATCCCCTTGCTATTATACGTACAAGGAAAATGAGCAGATGAACTTGTCTGAAATCAACGTGCCAAACTGCACAAGCATGTGTCTGTCTTTCATGTGTCCAGCATGGCAAACAAGATTGCTGACCATCAGGGATATGGTGGAACACCTCCCATAACCATAAAAGAATTCCCATTAGTATATTTGCTATAAAAATGAGTTTCCATTTGTCAACACCCAGTGCCCAGGGCTCTCAGGGCACTTTAACAGATGACAATTTGTTTAAACATTTGCTTTAAGCATTTAGATGGAGGAACATTTTGTTATGTACATATAAAGTTCTGCAGAATCCAAATATTTTTACTGGAAATTGAAATTTCACTTCTTCCAAACACAGTATTTCTCTACTTGGCATGTGGGCACAACAGATGGAGTAAATATGGGAAATTGCTACAAAGCTGAGAAAAGGTTCCTCTCGATTTTGAAGAGTTTGGAACTGATGTTAAGATTTTCCTGCTTGACTTCCTCGAAGTCAATGGTACATAATACCATTAATGCATGCATTGCCTAATCTTGCAAGGAATAAATGTTCGTATCACCTTCATTGATGTATAACAGAGAACTCTCCAGACATAATGAAAGTTTTCTCCTTCCCAGCCATTTCAATATTAGAATGAAGTACTGAGCTTGACCTATAGAGTTCTCTAACCTGGCATCTCTACTCAGGTTATCTATCATTTCCACAGTAATAACATCTCTATCTGAATAGCTTGATATAGGGACTTTTTAATTTGAGGATGAGAAAAGGAACAACAACCCCACTCTCTCTCAGATAATGCACATTATATGAAAGGTATCTGCATTACCAGAAATCACAGCATTTTAGGACTACATTCCTAAAGATTTGTTTAAAAGCAGTAGAACTTAAACATAGAATTGCGTGGGAAATGTTTTTAATTTCACAGAGATGTAATATTTCAAAAATAAATTGTTTCATTTTCAGGTTGAAGTTAAGAGTTTATAAATTGAAAGCACCAGCCTTTGCCTACCACAGCCTCACCAGTACTCCAGGAACTGCAGGAACTGGCATGGAGAAGCAGAGAAGACCTTGCACCAGTTGAATATTATCAGCAATTTCAACAGCCCACATGAGAACTCATTTCCCACACAGCTGGGAGTTGCTGGCGCTTGCTCTCTCACGCGTTCTCACGCGCTCTGTCTGGAATAATACCATTCTTCATCCGACTGGTGAAGACCTTCACATTCAGCTTCCATTTTGACAAGAGGTCTTATCTGAACAAGCAAAGAAAAACCTTTAATTTGAAAATATTAACTCCTGCTCAGGAGTTTACTTTGGTGTACCAAGTGAGCTGTAGCTCAGTTAACAAATATTAGTAGAAGAAATTCTACACATATGAAACAAGATGTACAAGTTCTGGAGAAAAACAGTAGAACTATTTGTATACACAAGCACAGGACTTACTCAAAGAGCTACAGGGAATTAGTAGGAGCATGACATACACTCCTGGTTCTTTCTCATGTTGGAACCTCATAAATTCCAGAGAGTGTTCCATTTGTTGTTTTCAGTTTTTCCTTTTTTAAAGCATGAAAAAAAATCATGGTATCTCTGTGACACATTGAAATCACATATTAATTATTAAATATCATGCAAAAAGGTGATAATTTGTGGATCCATAGGCAGCGTTTACCACAAGAACAGTTATAGATGAGGAGCTGGCAGCTGCCATAGGCTCTTCTGTGTAACAGAGGCAAAGCTATTGTCATTCTCCATTTGTTTTCCATTGCAGTTTACCTGTGGTCAGATTATACCCATCTGCTGGTACAGTAACATTGTCCTTTGATACAAGTTTTTCTTTTTCGTCCCTGTTGTTTACCCCATCATATTTATAGAGGGCAACTACAACCCTTTGTATGGTCTGTTCTGTTACAATAGATAGGTAAGCTGAAGTCTTTAGATTTGAAGGGATAACAAGGTAAGTTGGACATCTTATATATATCTAACAATTAAATTTCACCTAGTTGTATCTCTAGTCAACTCTAACTTGTTTAATAAAAGAAACAGCCTCAATTTTTAAGCAGTAAAGGAAGGGATACACAGTAAGGGTTTTGAGCCTGACATTTTCTGTATACACGAGGTAGGAAACAGTTCAAACAGGCAAGTTTATTCCAGAGAGTAACTATTTTTACTATATCAGATTCTTCCAGCTCTAGTAACACCTTCAAAGTAGAAAAGAGCAGTGCTCCCAGAAAGGTGAAGATTTCCCCTGTCGATATCTCAGACCTCCTTCTCACCACACAACTAAAGATCCCCTACAACATCGTGTATGTGAGTCCTTCTGCTAGCAGATCTGCTCAGCATCTGCCACCACTTCCAGGCAGTCCTCTGCCTCTCACACAACTCAGCAACCAGATGAGCCACAGGGAGAATGATCACGTAGTGGTAATGGTATATGCACGCAGCTCTCAACAGCCAGGCTACAGCCTGTGCATCCTCCAGTACTTCACTTTATACCTCAAGCCCCAAGGAGATACTTGGCTTTTGCACCTCCAATTTACAGGAGCATTGCAAGCACAGCAGGAGAGACTGAAGTAGAAGGAAGACATGGATAAAAACACACACAGACAGTACAGTGTGACACAGCTTAAAGAAAGCAGAAATGTAATTACAAAAAAAAAAAAAAAGAAAATTAAAATGAGATTTAAAAAAAGCCATTTGCAGATAGAAAAACAAACAAACAAACAAACAAAAAGTATTTATCTATCACATGAAAGAAATGAAAGAATATATTGTAGGGACTCTGTGAATGGACAAGTTACACATGTGTGCCAAAGCAGATAGGCCATGGGTGTGATCTGGGGAAGGAAAGCAGAAGGAAAGAGACAGAAAGCCAATAAAAATCATGAAACTTCTACGGATTGCACTTTGCAGAAGATCACCATACAGATACCATCTGGCCTTTAACTTGTAAAAAGCAAAAAAAAATCCCAACCCAAAATGCAAACTGCATCTCCATTTTCTTAGACTTCACACTGTAACATTATTAACTGTATAAAATTTATAATTTCAGTGGAATTTGCCTCTCTCATTTTAACATTGTCCCTACTGCCTTCTACTCTGCTTGAAAGCTAAGAGTTAGTCTCTGAAAGAGATGATCTAGGTAGCAGTTCTTTTCTGTTTTATATCATTAATGCTTCTTCTCTAATCCTAGTCCTATGCCACTGTACTATACAGGAACATGTAACTAGGAGACAAGAACGCTTCAGTTACTTTTTCTCCCGTTGACTCTGGTCAGCAAGACATACATATCTACACCAGGTGTTTTGTTCCTGGCTAGATGGCTGCACAGCACTCCCACAGATATAGAGCCTATACTGTTCCAGCTACATATATATATATATATATATATATAAAATACTCATACAAAGTCCACAGGCAGAAAGATAGCCACCATTTACATATATATATATATATATATATATATAAAATACTCATACAAAGTCCACAGGCAGAAAGATAGCCACCATTTACTACCTGTTATCCATTTTTTCAATTGGTCTATAATGTTTGCTAACAGTTCAGGTGAAAACTAACTCTTCCAAAAAGAGAATACTTGTTGAAGGCAAATCTGTCATAAGCCAAATATGCATCAAAATTCTCCACATGTAGTCTTGTCACAGAGCCGTTCTTTGTTGTCAAAAACTTTTAACATCCCAAAATGCTTAGTTCTGACACCTGTTTTCCAGTGTACTGCTTTTTTCCTTTTTCCATCATAGCTGGGAACTTAGTTCAGCTGCATTACATTCAGCAGCAACACCCCTCAGCCGGCTGGGAATTAATCTCTCATGATTCTTGTCATGTGCAGGCTCAGGAAGGGCTCCAGCTCATGGCAAACAGGAGCTGGAGTCTCCCCCCCAGGAGTCAGCAGAACTTTCACAGCCATAACACAAGCTCCCTTATCAAGCATAGCTCCAAGTTACTTCTTGTCAGCTGATCACCAAATATACATTAAATATTGGCTTACTCCCTCTTCATGCAGTTTTTAATAAATGATGTTACAGTGGTCAGGGCTATGCTATCAACTTCTCAACCAGTAGAACTTATCATAATGATTCACTAGTGAGTTACTATCAAAGTATTCTAAGATTTCTCAAGCTTTTGCCAGTATGCACGTAATGCAAACACATCCTTAAGGCAATGATGTAATTGTGAGGAAATATGATATTAAACTACTTCTATGTCAAGCTTTATAAAATCTACCTTCTCATGGCAGACTCTGCCTGAGTTTACCCACAAAACAAATGAGTTTTCCTACTTATTATCTACTACACCTACCTATTAAAGGAGCACTGACAGTAATTTTTAATAGCTGTTTACTTTTGCCAATTGGTACTGTGTAGGTAACACCAGCAGCTGCCTACATATCATCTCAGAGGTATATATGCCTCTCGGTATATGGCAGGCACCTCCAATAAACACTAGTGCTCACACAAGGTTTGATTCATAATTTAGCAGCGATCTATTTACAGTGAATACTGTAAATGATTACTGAACTTTGTGTTTCTGTTAGTTTGAGTAAGAAGGAACTGCCCTTGAGAAAGCTGCTGGCTGCTGGATTCCTGGGTGTACCAGAAGCTCCGGTGCAGGGGCAAAAAAAAAGTATGGGGGATTTCATGAATGCCCGTTCAGCCCCTTCCTCGTGAAGGCAAACTAACCTAGCTCCCAAGCGCAGATGGCTTTGGATATTCAGTACAAGATTTATGTGACCACAACATGCAAAGCCAGGATTCTTTTTCCTTAGTTCTAGGTTTGGGGGTTTTTTCCTAAGAAGCATTGTAAAAGGACTTACTGTGTATACAAAAAAATCTCTTTAAACTTTCATAACACAAACACTGTTAAGTGCTAGCATTTGCTTGCCAATTTCCAGAGCAGGAGTTAGATAATATCAGGGTGGGACAGTTGTTATGGTCTCCTGAGTTCTCATCCAGGACTTTGGTCCTGGCTGCCAGAGATTCCTGGTGCTCAGCACTGACACATTCGTCTTGAGCTTTCACCTCTGGGACATGTCACTTCGTATCAAGGCAGGTGTTACACCCACAGCGTACTTTCTCATAATTTTTTTTTTGAGGAGGAAAAGGAGAAGCACAGTTCATTCAAAACATACTATATTAGAATGGAGGAATAAAGTGAATGACCTTTTCCTTCTTCTTCATTTGCTATCCAGGCTACTCTACTGCTTAAGCCAGTTTTTTCCTCGGGCTCTCTCTTGTCTATATTAAAGGTAGCATTCACTCCCACATCAAAAAGAGCTTCACATACCTTGAAGAATCATGCCCCAGTTAGAACAGAGCTTTTTTTTTTCCTTCATCTCTCAGGTAGCATTACATTTTTCAACAGTTCAAGAAAGTTATTACTTTGAAACACAGTTTCTAGGCATTATCACCTTTTTGCATGATATTTAATATGTGATTTCAATGTGTCACAGAGATACCATGATTTTTTTTCATGCTTTAAAAAAGAAAAAACTGAAAACAACAAATGGAACACTCTCTGGAATTTATGAGGTTCCAACATGAGAAAGATGATACTTTTTGCAGACAATATGGACATATGATGCTGTAACAGTTACACGGCTAAATCTTCTGATGAATTCTCACCTACCTTTTCCTTAAGTGTAAGAATACTATGTACTTTTATCAGTGACAAGAGGAAACTTGTCAAAAAGTGACAGAAAATCAATACAGAGCACTTAAATAGTTATTTAAGCCTATGGCAGACAACCAAGGAGCCTCCAATCCACCAATATACCTTCTGGAGAGCTAGCTGAGTGGCCAGACACCACTTCTGGAAAAACGTCTTCTAATGCTTGCATCTTTTGCCAAGAAAGGAAAGAATAACACAGAATAATACAATATACTGGAACATTACCAGAATATTTCTTTGTTACCAAAAAGCACTTTATGCAAATACAGTAAATACTGGGAGGGGGAAGATGCTTGTAAAGGAAAACTCAGTAATCACATAGTAATGATTTCCTCATTGTAAAAATGGACTTAGATTCTCCAGGATACGTAGATGATGTCCTCTATGAGAAAATCTTGCTTATCAACAAAAGAAAATAACCCACAAATATTTTTTTAATATTAATTCAAGTTTTAAACATTTCAACAGCATCGCAGAAGGCAATAGTTCTTAAAATGGTTTACAGTCTCTGCTGAATATGGATTAATGAGATGTATTTTGATTTATCATCTATGTTTTCCCCTTACAGGAAAATATTATAGTCTCTTTTCACAGGGGTTTGATTCAATCTGTGTGAACTATAACGACAGATCCTGACAGTGTTCACTGCCAGGCCAACCAGATGCACTGATAAGAAATTTCATTTTAATGCACCTTGAGTTTTCTGAGAAAGGAGATTCTCTAGTTCTGAAAGATGCACAGCTAATGATTCTCAGCTCGTCCTCTAAGAGGCCAACCAACCTTGAAATATACTGGCTACACCTAAAGCTGACAATGACACCTTAGCTCTGAAGCAGTAGCAGGACTGCGATAGTTCAGTTCTTAGAAGACAACTAGATTTTATTCTTTTATTTTTTCATTTTTAACTAGAAGACTATGATATCTTTCAGTTAAACAAATGAAGAACTGAGAACCATACATACACATATATATACACGCACACATATATATATTCACCAAATAAATCTACACATGTGGAAGCCATCTGTGACATCTGGTCTTTTACTAAATTATATATATGTATATACAGACACATCATATGTATTTACTCCAAACTTCCCTAAGAAGATCATGATTCTCAGAGGTGCAAACTGCTGAGCTCCATACGCCACTAAGCTTTCATTAAGAAATTCAGTTCCCACAGTAACATTTTGCAATTCTCCATCTTTATGCCCAGGTACATGCCTCAGTATCTAAGAGGCAATAGCAATCAGTGACCATAGTAAAGCAATAAATTTTAAATCCATTTTACACACAGAGAGATATTATGGGTTGAAGCTGTATTCAAAATTCAGTGTAGTGAATTGTAGTTCCTCTACTGACACCAACAGGCACTAGACTAACCAGGGAGTCTATTTTTTAATTCAAGGTCACACAGCAAGATGCTACTGAAAAAAAGTCCAGAAATTCTTTTTGCATCTTACCTTCTGCTTCAAAATTACCCCAAGATCCAATTTTAAAGACTATCACTGGAAAGGTAAGTAAATGTCAGTTAACAGAGTTTCTCATAACTGTTTCCAGACAATATCTGGTAGTTAGATGGTGACGTGTTTCACAGTGATTTTTTTTTATTCACAGCTTCTGATTGCAGATCAACACCCGCAAGAACCTCATATAGTTTGCATGAATAATAAATAAGAGTCTCTCTCCTGTGGATCATTAATCTGATAATACTCAAGTTTATACCATTTGTTTAATCTCTTACTTCAGAATTAGTTGAAGATCTGGGAAAAATATTCATATTCTCAGTTAAAGGATCCAATCAAGATATGATCTTGTACACACCTACATTTACTGTATCATCCCATTATATCAAATGAAGTCAGAAAATTAAATGATTTGTGAAGTCAGCTAATTCTGGGTTGATAAAATCTTATAAGGAGCAATAATCTAAACCACAGGTTCCTAGGCTATAACATGTGCTTTTCAATGGGATGCAAGACACTTGCTAATAGTTTCTGGCTATTTAATCATGTAGAACTAGGTTTTCAAAGTGTTTGTCTTCATTTAAATAAGCTACATTGCTATTAGCTCTCACAGAGGCACCTGCACAGGTTAGATGGTTAGCATTTCCTCTGGAAAATTCCAATTTGTCAAACACAAATCCTTTTTGTAGAAATGTGACAGGTTCACAGACTCAAATTCAGAGCAAAATACCAAAGATAAAGCAGTACTGAAGCTCAAAGCATCCGAACTGCTGTTACAGCAAATAGATTCAGCTTCAAATCTCCTTTGGCAGATCAAGGGTTTGAAGTTTGTTTTACATTCAGTGAAGCATCTAAATTATTTATTTTTCAAAGTCAGTCTTTCTTACTATCTTATTATACAAAGTGAAATAGCTGCAACATGAGATTTTGCTTCAAAGCTGTAACAAAGACATGCACTAGCTGAGCCTGTACTCTTTGAGCAGCGCTGTACAGAAATACTGATACTAGGCCACACTGAACTACCTTAGATACCAGAAAGAGTAGAGGAAAAGTCAAAATCTCTCTTCTATTTGCATAGACAAAGAAAAAATTAAGACAAATGTTCCTTAGCTGCCTCCCAAGATGATAACCAGAAGAACAACCACCTCGAGTGTATGTATACCAATGCACGCAGCCTGGGGAACAAACAGGAGGAACTGGAGCTCTGCACCCAGTCAGAAAGTTATGATATCACGGGAATAACTGAAACATGGTGGCACAACTCATATGGCTGGAGGATCGCAATGGATGGCTATAGGCTGTTTCATAAAGACAGGCAGGGAAGAAGAGGAGGAGGAGTCACGCTCTATGTTAAGGAGAACCTTGAATGTAGAGAAGTCAACTACGGCAATTGTGGAAGCCCTATCTAACGCCTCTAGGTCAAGATCAGAGGGATCATCTCCAAGGCGGATCTTACAGTAGGCATTTGCTACCGACCTCCAAACCAAGACGATAAGGCCAACGAAGTAGTATTTGGGTCACTTAAGCAAGCTCAGGTCAACAGAGCCTGGTTCTTATGGGTCACTTCAACTATCCAGACATTTGTTGGAAGAACAATACAGCAACTCACATGCCATCCATCAAGTTCCTGGAATGCACAGAGGACTGCTTCCTCATACAAATGTTAGATGTGCCAACCAGGAATGAGGGGCTGCTGGATTTGCTACTACAAACCAAGAAAACCTGCTTTGTTAGTGATAACAAACGTGCTATCACTAACCTGCTCGGTTAGCGATAGCCTTGGCTGCAGTGCTCACGTTATCCCAAATGCGGGGTTGTTCGCCCAGTGCGCAGACGCCAATCAACACACAGAGCCAAGGTATTTTATTCCCTTCACATTTGAGCAAAGATGGGTGCTAGGTGGCAGGTCCACAAATCTAGCACCCCTTTGTACAAAACTACAGCATATTTATCCTGCTACATGATTAGTGTAAACCCACCCAAATTTACACTTACTGGTTAGTGATTAACATTTCATACATTATTGGTTTACTGTATTTAAACTAGCCTTACTTGCTATGTAAATTAGCACGCATGCTCCTTTCAGGTGTGGGGGGGCAAGTCTTTTTGGTCCTGAATTGAGTCAGTGGCCGCGATCTCCCCTTGCTGCATTTACCTTTCACCCAGTTACTGCGGAGATTCTAACTGGACACAAGAGGAAAATTTTTTACAATGAGAACAATCAGCCAATGGAACAATCTCCCCAGGGAAGTGGTGGATTCCCCAGCATTGGGCACTTTTAATATTCAGCTGGACAGGGTGCTGGGCCATCTTGTCTAGACCGTGCTCTTGCCCAGAAAGGTTGGACCAGACGATCCTTGAGGTCCCTTCCAACCTGGTATTCTATGATTCTATGAAGATACAGGTTTCCAATTAAGGGAACAATAAAATGAATAAGAAAATAAGGTATATGAGAGGTATTCAAATGGAAATATTGGCATAGGTAAAAAGTGGATTGTTTTGAGAACTGTTTTTTTGATCGACAATACTGTTTTCTGTAGTGACCTACAACTAGAAGAACTAGAAGGGCAACAAAGTTGGTGAAGGGTCTAGAGAACAAGTCTTATGAGGAGCGGCTGAGGGAACTGGGGTTGTTTAGTTTGGAGAACAGGAGGCTTATCACTCTCTACAAGTACCTGAAAGGAGGTTGTAGCGACGTGGGGGTTGGTCTCTTCTGCCAAGTAACAAGAGATAGGATGAGAGGAAACGGCCTCAAGCTGCGCCAGGGGAAGTTTAGGTTGGATATTAGGAAAAACTCCTTCAGCAAAAGGGTGGTCAGGTACTGGACCAGGCTGCCCAGGGAAGTGGTTGAGTCCCCATCCCTGGAGGTATTTAAAAGATGGGTAGACGTGGTGCCGGAGGACATGGTTTAGTGGTGGACTTGGCAGTGCTAGGTTAACGGTTGGACTCAATGATCTTAAGGGTCTTTTCCAACCTTAACGATTCTATGATTCTATGATTCTATGACCTTGACACAAAAAGTAGGAGCATGCTAATGAAGACTGGATCAAAAGAAGGCAGCATCAGAGAACAAGAGGAATTAGTTTGGAATTAGAGCAGTAAAAAAGCTCCGAAATCCAGTGCTACATACTGCAAGCTTATACACTTAAGAACTAATAAGCATAGCTACTTTAAGTTGAGGTCCCCTCCAGCTTGAATTGCCCTGTCCTACAGGAGCTCATCAGCTACAAAAAACAGAAGAGGAAGTAGATCTGGGTAAGACTAGTTCATCAGAGAAGACCTACATGATTCTTATATAACTTACCTGAGAATTAAGAAAATGAGAAGCTGAAGAGAGCTACATGCTTTGAGTAAATATCAACATCACCAAGGTGCAACTGAGGTTCCTTACTTAGAATTATGGACATATTTCTAGAATGACTCATTCCCCCTCAAAAACTGAAGCAGAGAACTACAAGGACGAACAGGCAGTGGAGAGCCTTTCAAACAGGTGGAAAAGCAAAGGTTTGATTGCCTAACCTAGCAGATGAAAGGCTGTCAGGGAACACTGGTTTTCTAAAACATGCCAAAAGAAAAGGAGTAACTCAAGCCGAAGGCAATGTTAGCATAAGAATGAAGGTATATAAAATGGCCATTAATAGATACAGACTGGAAATTACATATAGATCCTCAGAGTCATTCAGAAACAACCCTCCAATAGGACTAATGGGGTGACAAAACCACCACTACTTTTAAAACTGAAGCTTGATATATGTGTGAATTTGATCAAATGAAATCATAACCTAAGCTACCAATCAGACTGGCTGATAAAGCAAGACTTTTTTTCCTGTCAAATGCACTACATTAAAATTTTTCTTCCTCTTGATAGAACTGAAATGGTTGGATATAGAAGGAAATGTTTTGCCTAAATGAATGCAAAAAAAAGTTAAATATTAAAAAATTTCCAACTTTTCCACTGTATTTCTGATGTGGAAGAATGTATGTGTGTTATTTTAAATTATAATGAAACCAAATACTGGGACTTTCTACAAGTAAGGAATTCTGGTTTTCTGTTTGTGTCCACTGCGGAGGTCCTTCTGACTTGATCTTTTTTTTTGTTTTGCTTCTTCCCAGGCTCACCAGTCACACCACCATACATCTTATTGGAAAAGGTGTCTTAAACGTGGATTTAAATTAGCATGCAGCGTGGACAGCTCGCAAAGGTTCTACAAACATGCTGGGATCCTGATTGCTTGCTGACCTAGTGACATGTTTCACTTCCAGCTCTCAAAAAATAAACAGTGTGAGACTGAATGCAACAAAATAAGAGGTTTCTAGATTCTTTCTTCCACAAATTCAATCAATGTTTGTTCACATGAGCAAAGTCCTACAGTGCGTACCGAGGAACACTTGTCTGGGGCGGAAACTTCATGCACAGCTTCATTTGCCAGGCCCACATCAGTATCTTTCAAGAATGATCTTGGAGGCTTTTCAACTAGGTTTTAGATGCTAATGATTGCATTCTGCTATAACCAAGGCTGTGGTTTGGCTAAGCTACTCACTGCAAGCACCCTTCCGCGGGCCGCAGCTCCGGGCGGGCAGCAGCCGCTGGGCACAGTGCGGCTGGCCACTCCGGCACTCCCTTTTCTGCGACACAGGACACAGGCGACTCTTGAAATCACTCATCAAACTACCACCAGTTCTTTACAAAATTTTATTTTACCTTGAATGTCAAGCATATTACCAATCTCTGATAGTAGGACAACAGAAAAACAACACATTAGAAAAAGCCACTTATAAAGCCTTAGTTAAGTTCAATACAAGACTCTGCCTTAATTTAAGAAACGGATTTTAAATTCTCATGGGAACTGTGCCTTTGCTCTTTATGTAAAAGCAAGCAATACACCTCATCAGCAAAGCATACAATGAAAATTACACATAGCTTGCTTAAAATGAAAAAGGAAACATCATAGCAAACATTGCAGCTAGTCAGCCAGCAGTTAGACCTTTCTCCTTGTAAACCTGCTTCTTCAATTTGGCAACTGCAGTCCTTGGGGAGAAACAGCAAAGGGTATATAACTTAATACTTAATTATGCAGAACTGTTACATTGGGGTTGTGCAAACATTTTTTAATTTTTATTTTTGTCAAATCGTAGCCACAAGCCAGCTATACCAGTTTTTTGTTCTTTTTTATTTTTAATGCTATTTTCATATAAATTGGATCAACCACACAGAACCTTTTGACCTTTTGTAGCTGAAAGTACCATCTGCAATAAAACCTTGGCCTTTCTTGAACCAGTAGGAGTTCTACCCTTGCATTTCACCTTGGTTTTAAGCAAAGAGTTGCATGGCAAAATAGGTGATATTACTTCCATAATAAGTCCAGATATTTCTCTTAATTTATAAAAATCTGATATATGCTTTTGCTCACAGGACACTTGGAGCTATGACATATGAAATGTACACAAGCCAATGAGATTCACACACATATGAAGTCAAAGCCAGCCACATTCTTTCAAAATCAAATACTGTCTATGTCGGCTGCATGTGAAAAATTTCACAGTAATTTATACCTGACCAATACCATTTAAGGCCTAATCCTGCTCCCAGTGGCATCTCCAGCAATTTTGCAAAGGACTTCAGTGGTAACAGGAGTATGATAGGACACTTAAATACTAAATACCAACTATTATAGTTAATTTTATTCCTTTAAAACTGATGATTCTTTAAAAACACTTGAGATTCAATCGATGCAAGTTATAAAAAAAATTATTGGAGCTTCTTTTCTAAAGGAACATATAACCTTTGGGATCATTACTTATAATGTTTATAATGTCAGAAGTACTTTTGTTCCTGCTTATGGGATTATTGCTGGTCACCTTCCTGAGACTTGAAAGACCATAAAAGACAAGCACCATACCTATTCCTCTAAATTATTGTATCACAAATTAATAATTTGGTCCCTTTCTAAATGGATCTCTCCCCACAATTACACTAAAACATAGTGATGGGTCACAAATTCCAGGGGGTCCAACCGGTCCTGGCATTCCCGGACTGCCACGATCTCCATCTTTACCGGGCTGCCCACGCTCTCCAGGACGTCCTTCCTTACTCATACCCGGGGGACCTTCAGGACCTTAACGACACACATGCAATAAACAAATACATTACAGAGGATTTTTATTAAAATGACAACAAGAGCAAGTATGGACCCACAAACCCCCTCCTCTTTGGTGAAGTAAGCAGATAAAGAAAACTTCATTTTCTGAAAAAGACACTTCTTGTCACAAACTGCTTACATGTTTATATAACCAACATGATACCTTATTAAGATTTTTTTTAAAAAGCATGTGGAAAACACTTCAAACAAAAATAGCTTTTAAAAGGACATATAAAAATCTACTTTAGTACACTGCTATACTTTATCATATAATCTGGAACCACCATGGCATGAATCAGAGGCCTTCGATTGCTATTCGTTTCTCTGGCTTTGGATCAGGCCCTAATATCTCTTCCAAATGCTCAAATTTGCATTTTGCGTGAATACACTGCTGTTAGGAAGAACATTTTCCTTCACTAAGCAATGCTTACAAGTCACATGATTATATCAGGGCTCAGTTTTCAGATAATGGCAGACTTCAAGATCCACCTATCAAGAAACAGCAGTCTCAGGTACCACTCTCTACAAGACCTGTCTTATATTAAATAATGTATTATATGACAATTCAAAAGGCATGCAAGAGACAGGCATTAGCCATAAAACATATATGGTAATTAAGATGTGTATCTAAGTTTTTCCAAATTACATCAACACTTTCTAAACCACATTTTTTTGGAAATCATTAGCATGCACTGAATCTGCACAGCTGAACCATCCCTCACCTGGAGGTCCTGGGGGGCCTTGGATCCCAGGAACCCCGATTCCTTGATTGCCTTTTGCGCCATTTTTCCCTGGCAGTCCTGTGAATTAGCAAACACATGCATATCTTTGTACACTAAGAATATTTTCATCCAATGACTTAGGAAGTCACCATTTGATACTTATTGAATAAAAAAATATAATAGTTCAAAAGCAAATAATGGGATGTAAAATAAGCATTTCCTTGTAACCTGCACAGTGTAACTAGGTTCTAAATTATCCTCATTTCTACTGAATTAAGAGCGGACATAGCACCTGTTAAGCAGACAGCCACTATGAGCTGAGGGAACAGATGATTTGCAATTAAGAAATTTGCTGTCATTGCCTTTCCATAGGCAAAGTTTTTAAGAAGTTGTATGATGCAAGTGTAAGGTATTCACCAAAGTCCCTTTGGAATACAGAATATATAGACAATCTTCCACAACATATGGCAGAATTATATCTCCACCAAAGAAATACTGAGAGGGGCAAAATATGTACTGTCTTACACTAGTGCAACCCAATAAATTCAGTTTCTTCATAGAAACAGATATCTATTTTTCCAACTCTTATGGAATAGCCAGAACTGCTAGTGTCAGCTCCAGAGTGAAACTGCACATTCTCCTATTGGAGATGAAATTATAAAAGCACTACAGACAAATCATCATTACATCCAAAATGAACTTGATGTGCTAGGTCACAGTTAATAAGTCACAAAGGAAGTAAATATTTACCAACCATCTGTCTGCCTAGCCTTGACACATTATTCGTTAGCTGTATTTCATACAGCTTTCCTGATTATTTTGATGGTATAGGAAACACAGTTGCTGCTGGGACCAGTTACCAAATTATGGACTTCACCCAGTCTCTTGGTCCAGTTCCAGACTATATATGCCCACTTAACTTAAAGTCTGCAAATACATCACAGAAATCAGTTGGAACGCTCAAACAGATGAGTTACCTGAAAGCATAAACCTTAGCTTGCCTAAAAAGAAACCAGAATGTTTAAGAAAAGCATAAAGAAAGGAGTAAAAAAACTTATGAGATAAAAAGAAAAAAGGAGAAAACCCCAGGAAATCAGGGGGAGTATAAAGGTTGTCACACGCCAAAATCAGCCTACAGGGTAGCAGATGGTAAATAGCCAGTGAATAAATACTGTTCTTTAAAACAGCAGAAGTAAGGAAGTTTGGAAGAAAAGAAACCAGAAAACATGGAAATTCATTGACATCCATGTCTAAGCATATTCGATCTAAAAAAAATAATCTAAATGCAGTTAAAAACATTTACATGAGACTTAGAGCTCTCTAAAAAGATCAAAACAAAGTCTGACTACAGTAGAACTGAACACTAGCTATCTTGTTGCATTCTTGTATTTTCTCTTCTTCTGACATGGGTTCTTCATAAGTGGTGCAACATTCACATTGCACCATGTCCTCAGTTACGCTTCATGATACAAACCCAGCTATTTCCTTACTCCACCCGGCACTAATCCCATTCAGAACTGGAAGCAGAAAACGAAGTCATAAAGGCCATTAGCATTGTGACACATGCACGCAGTACCTCTTGTCCCACGAGCCCCAGGGCGACCTGGGATGCCTGTCAGCCCTGGAACACCATCGTTTCCTGGTAAACCGGGAAACCCTCTTGGGCCTTCTGGGCCTCTTGGACCTGGTGGTCCTGGAAGTCCCGGAGAAGCACTTTGGGATTGACAGTGGTTACAGTTTTGTAGCCTTCCACTCTGGAGGATGGCAGGCAACTGGGCTGGAAGAATTCAAACAAAAAATTGCTTAGAGTGTTGTAACAATAAAATGTAAAAATATCGCCCCCTAGCCACTAATACAAAAATAGTTTCCTCTCTTTAGAGAATATGATACCTTTAGAAAAAAAGATGGTAAAGTATAGAACCTGTGCTGTGGAAATATATTTAGGAAAACAAAATCAGCAATATCGATCTTGCTTTCAAGAAAGCTTCTTTATCATTATCAGGAAACTTCTTTAGCACTTTAAACAAGGAAAGAACAGTAAAGAGGCTTTCAAACTTACTTCTCAGTACATCTGAACACACCTGCCGAATAAATTCTTCTGAAAATTCTCGTGCCTGAATTGAACAGAGAACGGTTAAAAGAGAGCATGCATTTGTTTGGGGTTTTTAAGGTACCTTAAGGTCCTATACATACAGGTTTTCCATCTGATCCAGGTGGTCCCGGGGGTCCTCTATCTCCTGGCTGACCTCTGAGACCAGGAGGTCCAACCAAACCCTGGATACCGGATTCTCCTTTTTGCCCATTGATGCCTCGAATGCCTGGATCTCCTTTCTCACCTTTCTGGAATGAAAGCCAACAAAAAGACAATTGTATCTCCACAGACCATTTGGAAGCTAGGTAGCACCAAGCAAATATATTTTGAGAAAATCTTCTTTGGTGATCTTCATAAAAGGAATGTAAGTTGTTACTGAAAACTAACTTGATACTGATAAGACCTATTTCACTAAAACGTAGTGAAGTTTTCAGATTCTTTAGTAACTGTTTCAGATACAATTATGTACCAAATATAACTAGAAATAAATTACCATTGTATTTTTTTTTTAACTTTAAGGACCCATTCTACTTACTAATTAATATAAACCAAAATAGCCTTCCTTATCAACATATGGAAGGAAAGGCTTCATTCACTTTTTCATGATAAGTAGATAATTTGTTACAGTACATTAAAATCCTTAGAAGGCTGGAAAAATTACAAGTGAAATTCTGGCATCACTGAAGTTCTTGGCAAACATACTATAATAATCAAGACTTCTACCCTATGTCTGTAGTGTATAAGACAGAAGAAAAAAATAGTTTGATTTCAGTTAGGGTTTTTTTGTTGTTTTTTTCTGACTTCATTTATTCCCCATATGATTGATAAAAACTGTAGTCCTTTTGCTTCACTGGAAAAGGTTAAAATAATACTGGAAAATACTTTGATATCTCTTCATCAAAGCAATGGTTCTCCTATGTATGGAATTACCTACTGCAATAGTTCATGTGGAACTCCTTCCCTACGCTGGAGCCAACAAAACATCAGTACAATGTAATTTGGTACGTACCCAAGATTAAAGTTAGTATACTATGCTCCCTGATGAATTTTTTTCCTTCCAGTTTTGCACAGCTTCTGCATAATGTTATCAGTTGCTTCGAAATTTTCATTCGTTCTTTCCAACTATTTTAGATGGAATTATGGAAACAAGGCAGCAGGATTGCTATATATGACAAAACTCACTGGAGCAAATAATGCGAGTTTAAGAAGCACTCAGGCATACAGTCTTCATAGACTGACACTGAATTTTAAATTATGGCATTTATATTACTTTGTATCATTCTACATAGTAATCATCAAAATTCTTTACATCAGAAAAATTCAAAGCTTTCTGGCTTGGACTGAATTAGTAACAATGCCCAGAGTTCTCCACATGAATTATTACAGGGTAGCAAGCTTCAGTTCAGTATAGGATTACTCAGTTTTATGCAGAGAGCTAGCCACTAAAATAAGGCAGGTAGTTTTTCCTCTAAAAAAAAAAAAGAGAAATGAGACAAAATGTGACAGATGTCAGTCAAGATCCTAAGAGTACTACTGAAAAGATGGTCCACCAGTAAGATGCCATGCATGAACTGAACAGCAGTCCATAAACTCTTCCCACTACAAAAGTTATACACTAATTCAGAACTGACTTTTTCCAAGGTTGTAACTGTATTTTATTTTCTTGATACTGTCAACTTGAATGTTGTAGTCATAAAGAATTGATACTCTTAGTTACACCATGTAGATTTGTACTTATTCATTTCTGTTGCATAATTACAAATGGTTTTTTCATTTAACAGGGTCAGCAAGGCTCAGAGATAAACATATGGAGCATATGTAGCTGCCTGTGGCTATACTAGAAGGTATAACTGCTGGGATCTGAAAATCATGCTGTTCTTGTAGCTAGAAGTTGTTCTAATTTTAATTACTTTTACAGCTATGGACTATGTTTATATAAAAGACATCTGATTGTAAGTTGATTTATTTGGACTAAATGTTAAAGGGGCTAGAAAGCATTAAGAACCAGTGAAATATTGGGAAAATGGCATCTATTGTAGAAAAACATTACAGGCAAGAAGCCAGTATAAAAATACCAGGACAAAACATTGGAAGCATCAGCACAACTGCCTGCAGAACTTGCCAAAAAGCAAATGAAACTGCTGAGGGAACATTTTCTGCAGTATATCTTGGTCTTGTAATGCTCAGCCACATCCCATGTGTGGCCTTGTTTGTTAACACTTGTTACTGGCAAAGAAAATAAAAAAAGGAAAAGAGCTCAATAAGTGCTGAGAATTACAGACTGAAGAAACTTTTTATTGAGGAGTCAGTGTCTAACAAAAGACAACGTATTTTACAAAAATAGAAAATAAACTAATTTTATAGGTCTCACAAGCAAACAGAATGACATTGTTATATCTTAGCATATAGCAAGAGCATTATTAAAAGGATTTTTCAGAAAAAAATTATTATTACCATGATTTATAATATTTAAAGAGGCTAGTTCAATAGTATACAAGGAATCTTTTACCAATTTTGGCAATAATTTAGCAAATTGCGTATAAGCAAAACTGTAATTTTAAGTATTTCACAGAACCACAGCAGCATATAGGGCAATTTATATATTTAAATGCATAAAACTATTTTATGATCAGAATTGAGCTTCCAAAGAATATGTCTAGTTATTGATATGCAACAATGCTTTAATGAAAAAAGGTTGAACAAAGAAATCTCTAAATAAAGTTGAGGGAGAATTATATTAATGGGACAGTAAGTACCCTGATTTCACTAAATATTGGAATAAATAAAAAATAACTAACAAATTTAATCTTTTAAATGCTAATTTTTAAACAACAATCAACACGAAGATTAAAAGGTCTGGCCATAAATGTATCTACATTAGCCAAACACAAGGGGGGAAAAAAAAGGGGCTTCTAAAAATATCCTGCAGAGCAACAAATGCAGTTTCTGACAGACCAAGAGCAGTCCGAGCAGGGTTCCCCTTATGCCCCTCAAGTTTCAGGCTGAGTTGAATTACTCCTGTAAAAACTTAGTAGTAGAGAGACAGAGTTCTGCCCTGCATTTTCTGAGTCAGTCTCAAAGATAGAATCCTCTAAAAAAAAAAACCAAACAACTTTGTAAAGGCTTCGCTATATTTCTTTTCATTGGCTTTGAAATAAAGGCACACAAAGAAATCTCACTGGTGAAGGTTAAAACACACAAGATAAATAGTTCAGCTGTGGAAGTCCTTACGGCAGACTTTTATGGAAGCTGAAAGTACAGTATACCAGCACAGTTCAAAAGGAATTAGGCAAAATCAAGATTGACATGAAATGCAATGGCCTTGATCTCTAGCTTAAATCCCCCTGATTTGTTGACTGCCCAAAAGAGTGAAGGTATACAAGAAGAAGGATCTCTGTGTATCCTGTGCCTTGCTTTTGTATCCTGCCCTGCTACTACTGGCTGCTGCTGAACAATGTGGATAATTTTTATCAAGTATGCTGTATTCTTTTATGAACTATATTTTTATTTTTGAATGAACTCAGAATCTCTAGATTTTTTTTCCTTAATTATTTGCTTTCTTCAACCAGCTCCTTCTCATTTTGTTTGTTTGTTTAATTCTCTTAAAGTATATATTTGACTTTATTTTTTTTAATCTTTCATTTAATGAAATATATATTTCACTATGTCTTCTTTTATCTAAAACTTCTTTCTCTTCTCTGATATTTCTCAATTCATTTCTCTTCTGTTGCTTATAGAGATGCAAGTATGCAAATAAGACCGTAAACAGACATTTTACAGATCACATAATTTGCAGAAACAAATGGAATAATTTTGTAATACTATATTTGTCATTACAAAATACTTACCTCTCCTCGTTCTCCACTCAATCCTTCTACTCCCTTTAGGAATTAATATGGAAAAAAAAAAAAAAAAGGCAAGTTGAGCCAAATTACTTGGAATAAAAAAATAGTATTTTTGTCCTTTGTTTTCAAAAATTAATTACAAATGTCAATTTTTAAAGATTCTATGATTGCTATTTGTACAAAAAAAACAAACTGAATTTAAGGATGAAAAATGTATATCATGGTGAATTAACACTTTAGTAATACCTTTAATATTATATACCAAAAGGGTAAATTGGGAATATATCATATGTACTATAAACGATATATTTTATTAGTGTACAAGAAGTGCATATAGACAAAACCTTATTCACTCTACAAAGGAAATAATAAAATTTTGTGTTCTAGCAAAAGGAAACTCCTGATTTGTTTAATACAGTCTTACTAGACAGAAATCAAGTTCAGAGCCTTTGAAATACAAACTCAGTTTGTAAGCCAGATTTTGTATGTTGGCAAATGGTTTTGGTGTAATTTCTGCCAAACGGTTCAATGGTGTTATCAATCATTAAGTTCCATGGCAAGATGGCAGTTCAGCGCAGGCTTTTTCACTTTTCTGACATACTTTTATAGACAAGGCAATCTGTATTGTATCTTTGAGAAGTCCTGGAGGCTTGAGAAACCTTGGAAGGACTTAGCGCTGTCTACCAGAAGTATGTGAATGATTGATTTTTTGGTTGCTGACCAATATAGATAAGCCTGGGAAACAATTTTAGACCAAGCCTGTATTATTTTTTCAGCTTTCTCAAAAAAAAAAAAGCAAGCAATAGCAATTCAGTTGCGTCATTCTATCTGAAAAAAATTCTTTTCTTTCACTATCACTTTGTTTTACCTTATTATTTAAATAATAAATACATGAAAAAATTGTCCATTATTTGCAAAAGGAAAAAACAGAAAGTTTAATTTGTAAAATGTTAGAGTAGGACATTACATTTGGTTAAAACCAATTCAAAAATATCTGCTCAGCTTTACTACCGGACTCCTGTCGACCTACATACCCCTGAGAGTGATAAAACTAGCCTAACATACAATCTAGATTGCCTGCCCATGCTCCACTGGAATCAGCTCCTTCTGGCTAGACAGGCAGCTGTATCGATGTCGTAATTCTGAAAAAAGCAACTGTGACTTCCTTCCAAGTCTAGTTTTAGATATGTACCTCTAACAAATACTTCTCTGTTTAGACACAACACGGATTACGTAGTTAACAAGTATTTATAAATACTAACAGTTATTTTCTGTGGTATAACAAGATAGCCAACTATGACACAATCAGAACACACTGGCCCAGAGTTAAAGAGAAACAACTGGATCTCACTGATTTGCAGCTGAAACAGGAAACATCTGTAATTTATGAGCACAGAAGATGTCAATAATGACTCCCAGTATAGGCTAGGAGGTAAAGAACTATATGAAAGTGTAGCATGGTACATACAAAATCTTAATATCTCAAGCATCACTCGTATAACCTTTACACAAAAGCCACTTTGTGCTGTTATCTGCATTTATAACTGTTCAATAAAAATTTTTCATAATTAAGGATTTAATAAAATAATCCAGAAAAATGTACTTCCGGTCTGTTTCTCAAGATATAATATCGCAGAACCACAGAAATGTGTAGGTTGGAAGGGACCACCTTTCAACTTCCTTTTCAGAACAGATCCAGCTAGAGCAGGCTGCTCAGCACCCTGTCCAGACAGGTTTTGCCACAATCTCTGTGAGCAGCCTCCTCCAGTGTTTGACCACCCTCAAAGCAAAATGCTTTTCCCGTATATCAAGTTGGGATTTCCTGCGTTGCAGCTCATGTCCGTTTCCTCTCGCCCTTCCACTGCGCACAGCCAAGAAAAGTGTGGCTCCATCTGCTCTATATGTGTTGTATTTGTTATTTTTAAAATACTAAGGTTGTTTAAGAGATAATTTATATAGTATACTACGTAATCATACCACACATAAATATATTTCACCTGATGCAAAGAACTACCCAAGTTGATGGAAGTAATCTTAAGAAACAAATATGGATCTCGGCTCTCTTGAACTAGGATCACTATTTTAACAGTACCTGTAAGCCTGGATTTCCTTGTCTTCCTTTTTCTCCTTTCAGTCCCTTCAGAAAAGAAGCACATTTTCTTAAAATATACATTTATCTGGGAGACATAATTAAACTATCAAAAATAACACAAAGAGGTAAACCCTAAAATCTCATCCTAAACAAGGCCCAATCAATCTGAAAAGTTACTCTTCAAGAGTTATGAGCAGACACTGTGCAGAAGGATACAATTTCTACTCCAATCACAGAGGAGACAAGTTAGGATCTGAGTAGTGACATGATACTCTTCTTTTTCTTGTAGGTATTTCCATGACTTTTCGATAGCAAGTAGGAAAATCCCACTGGTTATAATACAGCAGGTGGGCAGAGGCCAGGTGGTGTTACTTTGACTATGAGCATTTATGTGATCCCACAGTGCCTGGGGCAGGCAGGGACAGAACCCATGCCGGGACAGTGCTGGGTCATGGCCCAGACCCTGGGGCAGCAGCACGACCCACATCCCCAAGCCCGCACCACTGCTAGGACCACACAGCTCTGCACCAAACGTCAATAGCCTGCTCAGCCCCAGAAACGCAGCTGGAAATTCATACTGGGCATACTGAGAAGTTTTCCTTGAAGAAGAGCTAGGGCTCAGTGCTGCTATTCTTCAAGCAAACCTTCTGTGGAGCTTAATCTTAAAAAAAGCTCCTGAATTAACACCTAAGCCTTGCATTAATAGTGTTGCCAGATGATTTCATTAGAAACAAAGTTGTTATACCTGGATACCACTTTCACCTTGGTTTCCTTTGTCCCCCTGTAAAATATGAGAAGAAAAATCTCCACTATAACATGATTCATCTCAAAGACATGTAGTCTGTTTTAATTTAACACAGTAAATACAAGAGAAGCATTTAATAGCTTTTATTTATACTGAATGAAAACCAATCTCTTCATCCCCATGTACACAAACACTAAGAAAAGTACAGAAAATTATATTAAGAAGGGAATCTGTCATAGAAAGAACTATAAAAAAGAAAAGTGGCTACTCGTACACCAAGTTAAAATTAAAAAATACAACATAATGAGGTGGCAAATTCAGCAGGATTTTATCCACTCAGTGTATGGGAGTGGAGAGGATCTAGGCAAGGAAGGGGGGCAGTATTTCTGATGGGTTTAATTTCATTTGAATGCTAACCACTAAGTATGCTTGCCTTCACCCACAGAGAATAGAGTATAAATAAACTCTGTAACACTTACTATAAACTCATTGAATACAGAAGTTATACATGAGACACCAAAGAAAAAAATATTTTTTTTAATCAGAAAAAAAATTATGTTTAAATTTAATCAAAACTGTGTAAGGACTAAGTTCCACTTCCACCCAGTCCTTTCGACTTTCATTGAAATGTTTATAGTAAATAAACATTAGTGGGGTGACTGGCAATCAGATGGTGAAAATGGTACTTAAAAGGCAGGTATGTAGGTTTATCGAGTTGTCTGAACACCATCTAATTGAGATGGAGAGAAACAGGCAGCTCTTGAAAACTATTCATGCCAATTAATGACAGAGGTATAAAATATGTACTCCCAGAACGTGCCTCTCTCTCCTCCTTGACTGAAAAAGAAACTTAAAGTTATGGGAGATGGCTCCTGCCCTAACTCTGACCTCTTAAATCAGTGTGACTCTGTTTAAATGGACATGAATCAAAATGCTGGGCCAAGAATATAGCAATTTATGAAACAAAAAAGATCTGGGGGTCCAAAACTGCATTTAATAAAGAAAATAATGAGAATGAAGGTTTTTTGATCTGTTTTGCCAGTTTTCTTGGAAGAGCCAAACATGTGTGTGTTTGGTTGTTTTTTGAAAGAGAGAATGTTTAGTTAAATGCTAAACAGTAGTAAAGAGGAGATTTTGGCCATGGCAAATATTTTCCTGACTGAAAATCCCAGAACATAAGAGGGTACTGATACCAGCTATATTTGGTTGTATTGTACTTGAATGTAAAATATTTGGTTTGGTTTCAAGTTTTAAAATAAGCTATAGCTGAAAGGCTTCACTTTCACTGTCAGATGCCCAAACTGCACTTTTTTTCCTGAATAATTCAAGAGTTTTTCATACTTATGACTTGTAACTCCAGTTAACCAGCAATATATATTCTGACTTGCATCTTTTCTATAAAATGGATAATGACTTTTGCAAAACCTTATTCAGTTTAAAATTTAGAGAGGTTCCATAAATTTTAACAAAATCTCCCTTCTTAAAATCAGTATTACTGTCTTGGCACATGTACCTTACCTGACCCTTAGATATTGAAACTGAATATATGGTGATAATGAAACTAATTGAACTATTGTTATGACTCTGACTCAACTCAAGTCACACTTCCATGGGCTTCAGTACATTTTGAAAGACTTAAGCCAGGAAATCTTTGTCCTTATGCACTCTGGAAATCACTGTTTTGAAACTGGTCAGAAGACTAATTTTTCTGTATCTTGTCTTGGAAAATTGAACTCGGGTTCCATTATCTCATTTATCTGAGATCATCTAAATTTGGATCATTCTCTAGCCTCCACTGACCAGGGACTTGCTTCAGTTTTCTAAATATAGGCATTTAAGATGCTCTAGACAACACAAGGCATCCCCATATGTGTCTACTGACATTGGAAATACTCTAGCATGCCTAAGACATCCATACATGGCTGGCATATATGACACTGGACATACAGGAAACCTGTGCCCTTCTGGAGCAGAAGCTGAAGTCTAGTGGGATAACTCTGCATGGGATTTTCACAAAACTTTAAATACAACACCACCCTTCTAACTTACTGCTTCTTTACCCTTCAACCTTTCTTTCCATAGTGAAGTACCTGATTCAACTCTATTTCTGTAATGCCTTTTTATGAAGGGCTTCATCCTTCAAAAGGTGGTCCTCTACATTGCTGGTAATAATACACAGATGCATTATCATTTTTTACTAACTGTTTATTTCTATCTGACACCTTACCTGAGCTTCCTTTGATTTTTTGTTTATTCTGAAATCTGTAATTTGAATATGTAATGGAGAAATCTTTGCCCTAGTTGAGACTCCAGTATTTCCCAGGAAACATTGCTAGATTTCTAACACAAGTGTCAGATACATTACCTAAACACACTTAATATATTTTTATACCTTTTTTTCTATATATTCAAATTGGAAGTTATTATTAAATCAGTTCAAATATAATTTATAATTTGATTTAACTTATTAATTTAATTGTATTCATTTAATTAATTTAAAATTATACTAAATTTTTAACTTTAAAATTTACATTTAAATATTAAATTTGAGCTGATATAGCAAATATAGCAACATTTTTAGTCTCGACAACTTGTTGCTTGAATGAATATCTAGTTTGAATAGTTGCAGGTAAAGCTTGTTAGTTATAGTAAACTATATCCTAAGGAAACAAGTCTATCTGTTCCATGACATCAGATCACTTATATTGCTCCAAAGAAACAGTATAACATTAAAATAAGTTTTATACTTGTATATGCCAATTAAGAAACTCACTGTAAAAAAAAAAATTCTTTGTCATGTTTTCCCACAAAAATACAATACAATAAAATAATGAAAGTAATAGCAGTACTCATTATCTTGCAAAGTAATGAAATATTTAATTTTCAGGATGCACATATTATTGCTTTATAAGTGTCCAGAATAAAGCAATCTTAATTAAAATTTAGACTAAAAATGTAATGGATACAAGTCAGAGCTTCAGTTACAATTAGAATTAATTGATTTATAGCAATGGAACTGATTTGACTTCAACCACTTTTGAACCATGAGAGCTGACAGGTGTGCAACCCTGAAATTCTCCTCAAATCATGTTACCGAAGACTACAGTGAATATTTTTTCTCCAGTTGTTTCCAATAAACATGTAGTGTTTCCTTCACATAAATTTGCCTAATAGCATGTGTAAAGTATAAATTCTTGGTTCTTCTCTGTTTCTTGGTTAAGTTACTGTCCTGGTTTCAGCTGGGATAGAGTTAATTTTCTTCTTAGTAGCTGGTAGAGTGCTGTGTTTTGGATTTAGGATGAGAATAATGTTGATAAGACACTGATGTTTTGGTTCTTGCTGAGTTTACACTAGTCAAGGACTTTTTAGCTTCTTGTGCTCTGCCAGGTGCATAAGAAGCTGGGAGGGAGCATAGCTAGGACAGCTGACCCAGACTGGCCAAAGGGCTATTCCATACCATATGACATCATGCTCAGTATATAAACTGGGGGAAGAAGAAGGAAGGGGGGGACGTTCGGAGTGATGGCGTTTGTCTTCCCAAGTAACCGTTACGCGTGATGGAGCCCTGCTTTCCTGGGGATGGCTGAACACCTGCCTGCCGCTGGGAAGTAGTGAATGAATTCCTTGCTTTGCTTTGCTTGTGCGCGCAGCTTTTGCTTTACCTATTAAACTGTCTTTATCTCAACCCATAGGTTTTCTCACTTTTACTCTTCCGATTCTCTCCCCCATCCCACCGGGGGGGAGTGAGCGAGCGGCTGTGTGGTGCTTAGTTGCTGGCTGGGGTTAAACCACGACAGTTACATAGAAGAAAGGTGCTGTCCCAAAAAAACATCATCTAGAAAACACAACTCTGTTAAGTTCTTTGTAGTTACCCACAGGGCACGAAGAGTAATGATTTTCAATTACTTCTAATTTTCAGGTTCTTAAATCCCATTCTATAGACAAAGCATAGCTGATTTAGCCTCAAGAGACTCAGTTCACACTCCAGCGAGTTCTGTGAGTTATAGTAAGATAAAAATAAGTCAGTATTTTAAAACAAGAAATATTCTAGGGGCTTTCCAGCTTCCAGTCAAACAAAAAGTTCTGCCTTATTGGCTGAGACAAAACTGAGAGGTTTCAATCACACAGGAGATTTTTAGTAGAATGCTGTCATCTTGTAGATGTTCTAGGAAAGCATTTAATGTAACATTAAGTACAGCTTTAAGTTATGCAAAAAGCTGTGTGCCTGAATTTCAAAACACATCAAAGAACAACACTGCCTATAATCTTTCAACCTGGGACTCCTTAAAGACATGTGATTGTCAGAAAATCCTACATACCTACACTATAAAAATAAGGATGCCTGTCCAGGTAAGTCAAACATCAATATGAAATTTTACAATGTGTTCACAAAACAGTTCTTCAGCAATGAAGAATTTCAGCGTAACCATGTCTATAGCAGTGTTTGATAGATGTAAGGCTGCACCAAGAGATGGTGAGATCCTTAAAGGCATGATCTTCATAAGAACTCGGTACGCAAGAGGAATAAACATGGGTTCTTGTCTGAAAAGACGAAACAATTTTCAACCTGTACAGTAGAGGTAGGATCCATCTAATTTAACTTTTGCCACCTAACATTTCAACATTTAATTTAGCTAATTGTCTAGGTGACTCCCCAAGGAGCTCAGACTCTCTCAGCTAAATATGGAGAGAACCCAGACAGCTTGGTTAGATCAGACAACTCTTAATTGCTAAGGCTAACTGAGCAGTATCTGTCCCAGCTGCCCAGGGTTAATGGCTCCACTTTTTATGGGAGCTCCACAAAAGACTTTGTACAATAGACTTTATGGATGTAGCACTTGCTATAAGATATAAGACTAAGTGAATATAGAATCATGGGTCATACCATTATGTACTATAATTCACAATGGAAATTGCATTAACACCTATGCCGTAGCATTTTATGTTAACAGTTTCTTCATTTTGGCCATTCTCTCCTTCCTATGAAAAATGCTTGTGTTTCTAAAGAATGGGACTTCCAAAATATAACAACTATTCTCTAATGATAATGATGTATTTAGAAAAAGGATTTCCTTTAATAATGATCATTTATAAGAAAAGCACTTCTAATAAAAGATGTAATTAATGTAAAAATGGAAAAAATACTTACCTTTATACCCTGGGTACCAGGAATGCCTGGGTAGCCTGGTTCACCTGGAGCACCTGGTAATCCTAGTTCTCCCTGAGTAATACAATAGTTCTGTCAGTGACATGCTGTGTGTAAAAACATACATTGCGTGTTTTCTCAAGGTCACATGATATGCTTTGGCTATGATATTTAGAAATTTTATAACTGAGGATGATTCATATGTCTGGAGGATTTGTGAAGGGATGTTGAATACAGAGAAGCCACAAAAGGGATTCCTAATTCTTAACTTCAGTTTTCCGGTATCTTTTTAAATTGCCTTTTAATACAGTTGATGTTGATTTTTCAAAATTACACAAATAACACTGTCTGAAGCAATGGCAATGTTTGCAGTTTTTACCTTCCTGAACAGCTGACTTACATTGTCTAAAATCTATTATAAAATTAGTAAGAATAAGCCATCAAATGGATTCTGAAGCGATTTTATGTTAACTACTGTTTTATTTTGAAACAAACTGCCTTGCAACTAGTCATGGAAAGTCATGGAAAATCCGTAAATCATGGAAAAGTAAATCAGTCCCTCCTTTAACTAGAATACTTCCAGATTTATATTTACCTTGGCTCCTGATGATCCTGGTTTCCCCTGTATTCCAGGTTCGCCTTTATCACCCTATATAACAATGTAAGAGTGTGGCTGATATATCAATATGTTTTCATAGAATCACAGAATCATAGAATCGTTAAGGTTGGAAAAGACCCTTAAGATCATCGAGTCCAACCGTAAACCTAACACTGCCAAGTCCACCACTAAACCATGTTCCTAAGCACTACATCTACCCATCTTTTAAATACCTCCAGGGATGGGGACTCAACCACTTCCCTGGGCAGCCTGGTCCAGTGCCTGACCACCCTTTCGGTGAAGAAGTTTTTCCTAATATCCAACCTAAACCTGCCCTGACGCAGCTTGAGGCCGTTTCCTCTTGTCCAATCACTTGTTACTAGGGAGAAGAGACCGACCCCCACCTCACTACAACCTCCCTTCAGGTAGCTGTAGAGAGCAATAAGGTCTCCCCTCAGCCTCCTCTTCTCCAGACCAAAAAACCCCAGCTCCCTCAGCTGCTCCTCATAAGACTTGTGCTCTAGACCCTTCACCAACTTTGTTGCCCTTCTTTGGACACACTCAAGCACCTCGGTGTCCTTCTTGTAGTGAGGGGCCCAAAACCGAACACAGTACTCGAGGTGCAGCCTCACCAATGCCAAGTACAGGGGCACTATCACCTCCCTGGTCCTGCTGGCCACACTATTCCTGATACAAGCCAGGATGCCATTGGCCTTCTTGGCTACCTGGGCACACTGCTGGCTCATATTTAGCTGGCTCGACCAGCACCCCCAGGTCCTTTTCCGCCAGGCAGCTCTCCAGCCACTCCTCCCCAAGCCTGTAGCGTTGCATGGGGTTGTTGTGACCCAAGTGCAGGACCCAGCACTTAGCCTTGTTGAACCTCATACAGCTGGCCTCGGCCCATCGATCCAGCCTGTCCAGGTCCCTCTGTAGGGCCTTCCTACCCTCCAGCAGATCGACACTTCCACCCAACTTGGTGTCATCTTCAAACTTACTGAGGGTGCACTCAATCCCCTCGTCCAGATCATTGATAAAGATATTGAACAGGACCGGCCCAAACACTGAGCCCTGGGGAACACCACTTGTGACCAGCCACCAACTGGATTTTTTTGTCATATGTGGTATGAATAGCAAACATAAACAGACACTGCTGGGAAACTGGATTTTAAACATAGCCATAGCTGGTGACTGAAAGGCTAAAGTTCTGCTCCCTTATAGGAAACCTGAAGTTTCAACTTTCTCTCAGGAAAGATGAGATACTGATGACAAAATATGATCTGCCAGCCTCTGCTCACAGTGTCCCTTCCCCACCTGCCTAATTTCCCTTGCCCAGTCACACCATGTTTGTGTGTACTGACTTCACACTTCCACCATCGTATTTAATAAAACTCTGAAAATCCTCAGGCCTGTCTGAGCCAAAATATGCTTATGTTTTGGTTTTTACTGTAGCCTATGGAATTAGGCATACACTCAGCATGAGGATTTTCATTAAAATCTAAGAATTACTGATTACTTCATGATGCTCTTCTGCAAGAATGAGCTTATTAAGAATGATTCTGTAAGAATCACCTTATATTCTGAATGAGAGATAAATACACAAAACAAAAACATTTTTCACAAATGAAAATAAAGCTAATTGATTTTTAGTCATTTCATAGGTATTCAATCTTCTTGACCATAGCAAACATTGACCATTTTAAAAAATGTTACCTTCAGTATACAGTTTTAAATAAATACATATGTACTTCTTGATATAAAATAATGTATGGGTGGAAATGGAACTAAATGTAAATACAAAGTTTGGAAAATTGATTCTATATTCCTAAATATTCTCTAGGACATAAAATTCAGTACTTACTAGCCAAAACTCATCTTGGATTAAATTAAAAGGTTACACTAACAGATCTGGATTTATAGTATCTATTTTAGTTTCTGAGAGCATGGGTCAAATTAATTCTTGCTGTAGCTGCAGTGCAATCAATAAAGTTACATCTGAAATAAATTTGGCTCCTCGGGTGGAAAAAGCAGCATGTAATGTTATTTAACACAATTAAAATATAAACAAATGTAACATGGGCAGAAAGTTCTGATGTATACTGAGAATTATCTGGCTCCCAGCATTGCAGAACATTTTCCAGGACTGCAAAGCTGAAACAAAGTCTCATGACCATTTCTGCAATTGTTCCAAACCTCCTGTGATGGAACGTGCCTGTGCACGATTTACTGAGCTATATTAAGCTCCCTTGAGACTGAACTATCATATAAGGTAATAAAGGGAAAATCATACAGCTACTCACCAATATTCAATATACCAAAAATTAGCTGCAAAATCCTGGATTTTTGTCATCTATAAAGCAGTCATTTACGAAAGTCACAAGCGAATTAACACAAATGCTTACCTTAGGCCCAGGAGCTCCAGGTAGACCAGATGAGCCTTCTGGTCCCATCAAACCCTATTTGTTTTTGAAAAAGGCAGAGATATTTCTGTAATAAACTAGAGGAATAATGGCTTCAGTATAGTGTATTAGTATTACTAGCATTATATTTCTATAGTGAAATAAATAAGACAAGAAATATAACGCCTTTCATCATATTACTATACAGGTTGTAGCTCTGATACAGTACAGTGGATTATTTAGACCTTCTGTGGCTACCGTGCAATGGAAAAAAACATTCAGGAAAAAAGCACAGCGCTGTCATGACATACTCTTGAAAGAAAAAATTCTGCAACTCAAAACCCCATCTGTGTGATTTAATCTTTAATATATCTTTAATATGTCCTTAGCTATAATTGAAAGTGACACAAGAGTTTCTTAGTTTCCATTTAGGGTTCCCAAAACCAGCAAAACTATACTTGATATTTCATAATTCTCTTCCTTCTTTCTGACTGTGTGTCCCTCAAAGGTTGCCATGCCTTGACCCCTTTTGCAAAGTTTGTGGAGATTTATCAGGAGCAGTTAACTTTGGGGCCATACCTTTGCATCTTCTGCAGAATCTTCAGGATTGAACTGTTTATTCAAGAACTCAATAGCTTCTGCCATTTCAGATCATGACACTTCAGCACATGTACAAAGCCAGAGCATTGCCAAAACCGTCCCTTGGACTCCTCTCATGGAAACGCGTCGATAAAGGCATGTTTAGTCGTCTTTGTTCCATACATAAACTAAGAGCTAAAAGGTGTTAAACCACCAAATGGCTGGCTTTCTTAATGTCTGTTTAAAGCTACTCTCAGGCATAGATTAGAAAAGAAATCTTTTTTTTTAAAATCATACTTTCCAAGAAGGAATTCCCATTTACAGCATTTTCCACATCTGGTGTTAATATGTCTTTCTCACCACTTCATCTCACTTCTCTTTGACTCTAGAATTGCATGCGTCAATAAAAACAATATATTATTATTGTTCTATTTGGACTTGCATATACACTCTGAAATATGATCTGCTATAGGACTGTACTTAAGACACAACATAAAATAAAAGCATAATAATACAGAAAGTCAAACAATTAAATAAGGCCAGGAAATCTAACTTGTCAGAGATTAAGTTTTATCAATGATTCTAATTGATAGTATTTTCAAAAACTACTTTTATTATTGTTATTTAATCTTTGCTTTCATATAGATAAAACAATCACCTCCCATTTACTACTAAATGTTAGGAACTATTCAGTTCAATGACATTATTTTAGACCTCCTTCAAAAGTTACATGTGATCAAAAATAAATGTATGTCTACAGTAATTTGTTACATAGATTGTAACTCACTTTTGCAAAAAAATTATTAACTTTCTTTGCTAAGACTAAAAGGATGGCTTTGTTTTTGCAAATACAAGAGAAAATTCAGAATACTTGGAACAAGAAGTAATTCTTTGTAGCCAGGGTTTTCAGCATTTCATCAGTTTTCTGGTATTTCACCTGTGCTTTACTGTTAACCAAGGCAACACAGATTAACTCAGGTTTCTTTTCTGCTGTGTTGTAAGAAAGTACCGGTCACTAAAACTTTCTATCAATAAACATAGCAACTTGCTCTTTAGGCCACAGATACAGGTCTGTGAATACATATAAATAGTATAAATCACAAGACTAAAACTTGAGTAACTTTGCTGCCAATTTTCCTCAGACTTTTCCCGTTCAGTCAATTGCACATGAAAATTCTTCTATTAAACTTCAATTTCTCTAAAATAACTAATAATATCATACATCAAATCAATGCCAACACTTTCCTGAACTTTGCAGATTAGGTCTGCTTTTCTTACTTACATACAAAATCAGTCATCTTATCAAAGATGATGCAGTTAATCTAGTGTAATCTATTATTTGGTAAATAAAGGTTTACTATACCCTATGCCATTTCTTTCATAATTTTGGAATAGAAATTACCAATTCCTTTCCAGCTGGAGTGAAGTTTCTGAGGTCTGCTTCCACTCATATCCTAAGAAACAGTGTATTCCCATTAACCGTTTGCTTACAGCCTACATTCAGCGTCAGCTTTGTTACAGCAAGCATAAGAAAATATTAATTTGGTTTTGTAACCTAAGCTTGATTATATTAAGACTGTCTTAATTCACTTGCACGTCAGGCCAGCAAAATAAGGTTTTATCAATTTTCATTTCACTATAAGGCTTAATTCAATTTGGCTTTTTTAAATCAAATTTCGTGTTATATATTGACCTCCTTACTTCTGAAATACAGCTCTCTTCATTGTGTGACATTTTTTCCATTCCTTGAAGGCTACCTTCCTTTTCCAAAATCTACTGTGAAATTATTATTTTCTTCTCCTCAGATTCCTGTTCCGTACTTATTACTAGCATGTTAATCAGTAGAGAAAAGCAAGCATAAGTTTGGGGAGGGATAGTGGGAAAGGATGAGAAATGTGACTAGGAGATTTCTGGCTCCTTTCACGTTGCCACCTCAGTGTAGCCCTGTGTTTCAAGTCATGTAACACGCTGTTGAGAGCCTACCTCCTACCAGCCCCACACTAGATCATTTTTGGTTTATGCCCACATCAGTCCTCAGATTACAGAAGTGGTTAAATGTTCATCACAAATGCTCCTCATTCATTTTATCTTATACAAACTGGAAATACTATGTGTCCAGAATAGTAGTGTGTGTGTTTGTTTTTTTTTTTAAATCAGATATGTATAGCTATCCACACTGATCTGCAAACATATACCAGAGAAGGCAAATCAGAAAATACGTGTAGTATAACCAAAGGTCAGGCATACATCTGCAGGAAAGGGAGAAACAAAACCCAGTTGTCCTGGATTCCTTTCTTGCACTTTAATTACTAGGCCATATTTAACGTATTTCATTTAAAAAATTACAGGAAGATGACTACATGAAATCAGTACGCTGCAAGAAGAAAACTTTCAGATGCAACATAGGAAAAGCTTGAGAACATAATCTGAAAACTACGGCATGTAAAATTAAGAGAAGAGCATGTCCCAAATAAAAATAAAGAACAATTCCAGGACATAAAATGTAGCGTTAGTCCCCCATTTTCCAGAGCTGACACTATTTATGTGGCAGATAAATTAATAAATTACTGATGTTGGCAATGTAATAGGGATACTTATTACTGAAGAACTTGTTACTGAAGAATTTTCCCAAGATATTAATATAGACCATCCACAAGCTTTCCATCTGTTTTTTCTGGAACAAACATATTCAGTGTGACTAATACAAGGAAAATCCCACTGTCTTTTCTGGTTGAAATTCCCTAATGCCATATAATGCATTCAAATATTCCATGCATCAGTTTCGTACTTATTTTATCAGGTGATAAACGATACATTAAATGAGTTGACAGGAAACATGAATAAATTATTTTCAAGTCTATCAAGAACCCGATGTTATTTATCTGTATAAAATTTGAAGAAAACATGGTAGGTGAGTTACTTGAATAAATACATACACTTTGGAATCCCACAATGCTTTATTATAGCTGTTGATACAGGCTTCCCTCAGGCATTTTGTTCAGCTTTGTCAGAAAGAAATGGAGAAAAAATTTCCTGTGATAGGCAATAAAAATGCTTAGAGGTACAGGTGAGACAACAAATGTGCATGTGTTAACTAGGACTAGGAACATCTGAACTTCCAGTGCAGGCAATGTTTCTTGCAAATGTGATCTAAACAACTGCAATAACTGGTTCTGAAGGAAATTTATTCTTTCCAGAGAAGATCTTTACGTGGCTGAAAAAGTCCTTTAAGTTCATGAAAAGGAAATTAACCCGTGTACTCACTTTATACAAAAGGGCTTCTGACAGCTGTAATATAGTCGTCATGCCTGTGGTAGAGTCAGGGAAAGAAGAGCTGCTGGGTGGATGCAGGGTAGCTGTATATTGTACAGGAAATTATGAATCTATTGGGTGACAGAGTAGCCCAGAATTTATAAAACCCAAAACTGGTTTCAATCTTTCTCTCCAACAAGGATTGCGTTGGTTTTAATTGGTCTTATATTTTATTAAGGAACTGTGAGCATGGAAAAAGAGGTGAGCTCTTCAATACATTTACAGACATTCATATGCCTATATATAGTCTTTGTTATCTGGAAACCAGAGTAAAGTTTTTTTAAACCTAGCATTATTCAGAGAACAAGTTCAGGGCTCTCTCTTTGTCTGTGGTTATCTACAGAGATACAGGAAAAAGCACATACCACACCCTTAGTTCTTCTGAATTTTCTTTGATGAAAACCAATAAAACAAAGTGAAAAATTAAGAAAAGAAATAGGAAAGAAGATTAGATTTGTGGACTGTACAACTTTGAGAAGTCTATTTACAGTTTAATAATGTTCTCAGCTTCTTCAAGCGATAGTCCGCATATCCATTTGGATTCCACATGACTAAGCAATACTCAGAACAATCAGAGCACCCTAAAGTAAAGATTTAAGAGTCCTTTGTGGAATCAATGATCTCAGCACCATTCTGACAAATGTACAATCGAAACCAAAAGACCACCTCAAAAATGGTGAGGTTTACTTGTGATAGGATAGATGTACATTACTGGATAGACATACAGCAAGCCTTGACTTACAGGGTGTATGATTCCTCCCTTTGGAGGTCTGAACAACCTGACTGATTACAAATGAAGTTTAGCACCTGATTTAAGTGCAATTCAGACGCAAGATAAAATAGAAACTTGGGAGGGATCTGAAAATATATTCTGTCTGAAAAATAAAGTTAGAATGTTATTCAGCCTTAAGCATCTGAAGTTCATCCACCTTCTGACTGGAGAGAAAAGGCAACCTTCACAGAAAAATAGAGAACAAACAGCCAGTGAAAAACAAGAAGTCTTCCCACAATGGACATAACATTCTATTAAATCAAAGACCCTCTCACCAAATAATCAATCAAATAATCCTATGTGAAATGACAAAATCCCAAGAAATTTGGGGGGGGGGGGGGCGGGGGGGAAATACAGACATGCTTTCAGGGAGAGGGCTGTAGGAGTTACAGATGCTGAAAAGTCTTTAACTGAACTGATGCACATAATCAAAACTTCAGCACTAAGATATTATCACAAATAGCAAGGACAGAGAGAACTCAGATAAGCCTTAGGCCAAACACATGCTCCATTTAGCCAGGTAGGCATATATTGCTCTTATTACCAGGTGTAATTGGAGAAGAATAGGCTCTTTCTAGAAATGAAGAACCATCCAGCATATGTGTTGTAACTGGAGCATACAGCCTTCTCTAAATCCTTTATTGTCAGGTCTGCTGGGCGTGAGAAGAGCATGGGACTCCTTATCACAAAGTTCAGAAAATCCACAAACCAAAACTGTCTTAGCTGGCCAGATGTAGGCAAAATCTGATAAACTGCATGTGATTTCATCTTTTGGTGAGCCTTACACAGCCATGGAAAAGGCATAAAGCATTATCTCTCTCTGTGACTTCAACTCCAAAAGTGTAGAACTCTAAAGGAAAGCAGACTATATTTCCAGTTGAAAGCAAAGGAGACAAAATTTTGGAAAAGCCCATTCATTAAAACGACATCAAGAGCAAATTTCCCACTCCTGATTCAATATTCTGAAGTGAATGTCTGACATCATGTTCAAGACTCATATGTGACTCACGTATCTGACAAAACAATTGCAATATCTTCCCAGAAAAGAAGAAAACCCCTTTCATTACTTTGCTTGAGGATGGAAACTATCATGTTTTCAGTCACTATTTGCTTAAAGCGAGCCCTTAACCTGTTTATGGGCTCCCCATAAACAAACTCCTCCTAGAGCTCTGAATTCCAATATGTCAATGTGTATTTTCTTTTTCTCTGGAGAAAAAAAAGACTCCTGGTTTTGGGTACCCTTTCTGTCTTAGGAGGGAAACATGAACCAGTAACAATCTGGACAGAGAAGTGCCATACCCTCAGGAATATTCCAGCCCTAGGATATAAAGGACCCTTAGGCTAGTAGTTATCTTCATAGTCAGATGGTTAATTTGGCATGCAGCAACACATAGTTACGCAAGACTGCATGTACCAAAATGGTCAGACATATGTGTTGCTAACCTCCACCCAAACAAGGATTCTCTTTAGAATGGGGAATGATGCAGCGGGATGTAAGCCCCAAATAATTTTGATATCAGGTCTGCCCTTATGTACTCTAGGAGATGGTAACCTTAACTAGGATTGTAGAGAGATTGAGCAAGAAAGGCAGAGGATCAAAAGGTCCACACTGAGATCCTTGGCATCCTCTTTCTTCAAGGTTCCTGTCACCCACTAAAATGAGGCACAAGTTGCCACAACATGGGTAAACACCACTGGAGTCACTGAGAGCAAAGAAGTAAGGTCCCTGAAACTATTATTCCTGTCCTGCAATGAAAGGTAGATACTGACAGTAACATGGCCTTAGCAGTGTGACAGTAGGCATCCTGATGACCGAGAAATGGACATCAAACCCTTTTTAGAGAGCCACTCACTATCCTGTATTTGACCTTGCAGATATAAGTATGGATTTATCATAGAATCATAGAAAAGAATCATAGAATCATAGAATTGTTAAGGTTGGAAAAGACCCTTAAGATCATCAAGTCCAACCGTTAACCTAGCACTGCCAAGTCCACCACTAAACCATGTCCTCGAACACCACGTCTACCCATCTTTTAAATACCTCCAGGGATGGGGACTCAACCACTTCCCTGGGCAGCCTGGTCCAGTGCCTGACCACCCTTTTGCTGAAGAAGTTTTTCCTAATATCCAACCTAAACTTCCCCTGGCACAGCTTGACGCCATTTCCTTTTCTCCAATCACTTGTTACTTGGGAGAAGAGACCGACCCCCACCTCGCTACAACCTCCCTTCAGGTAGCTGTAGAGAGCAATAAGGTCTCCCCTCAGCCTCCTCTTCTCCAGACTAAACAACCCCAGCTCCCTCAGCTGCTCCTCATAAGGCTTGTGCTCTAGACCCTTCACCAACTTTGTTGCCCTTCTCTGGACACGCTCCAGCACCTCAATGTCCTTCTGGTAGTGAGGGGCCCAAAACTGAACACAGTACTCGAGGTGCAGCCTCACCAGTGCCGAGCACAGGGGCACTATCACCTCCCTGGTCCTGCTGGCCACACTATTCCTGATACAAGCCAGGATGCCATTGGCCCTCTTGGCCACCCGGGCACACTGCTGGCTCATGTTCAGGTGGCTGTCAACCAGCACCCTCAGGTTCTTTTCCGCCAGGCAGCTCTCCAGCCACTCCTCCCCAAGCCTGTAGCGTTGCATGGGGTTGTTGTGACCCAAGTGCAGGACCCAGCACTTAGCCTTGTTGAACCTCATACAGCTGGCCTCGGCCCAACGATCCAGCCTGTCCAGGTCCCTCTGTAGGGCCTTCCTACCCTCCAGCAGTTCAACATTTCCACCCAACTTGGTGTCATCTTCAAACTTACTGAGGGTGCACTCAATCCCCTCGTCCAGATCATTGATAAAGATATTAAACAGGACGGGCCCCAACACTGAGCCCTGGGGAACACCACTCGTGACCGAGTGTGAACTTCTTTAAGTTCAAAATGAGCCCTCTCCCTTTCTTCTGCTTTTAACACTACAAAGTGGCATCTGAAATGCCTTTGTCTTTTGGAATGGATGAAATCCAGCCTGACGGCTGGATGTCAAGAGGAAGTTCACTACTGATGAAGCATTTTCATAGTGAAAGACCTTGAAAAGAGATCGGGTAGATAAACTGAGAGACAGACAAGTTATGATACTGAACAACACAATCTGTTAACAACCGCCAAAATCCAAGAATCTATAGCAATGTTCTCTCTCCTGTTGCCAATATATCAATATGCTTAACATAACAGCAAGGGCAGCAGAGAGAACAGATCACAGCTTTCATCCACAATTTCCACGCTTCAAAGATGCCACTGGGCTGAAAACTTACATTTACCATAGCCTTGTCTTTTGCTGCTGATAGAAGGAATATTGTGACTTCTAGGCATAGCTTCCCTATTTAGGAATAAGATGGTCAGTGTCATTTGTACCTACAATGCAGATATCACTTTCTCAGCTTCTCAGTCTCTTCTTCCACTTCATGAATTCCATCTGCTTATTTCTAATGATTTTTCTGAAGCTCTCTCCAAAGCGTTTCCTTCTTGCTGCTATTCAAATCCCTCAGCTTTGTCCAGATCATTTCATTTACTATTTCCTTTTACCCTTCCATTTCAGACAGAATTAATTAGCAAGAGAATTACTGCTCTGAGATTAATTTTTGTAAAAAGTGTTTATATGTTAGTCTCTTATTTATCAAAGCAATGCTATCAAAGCATTTATAAGAATCTGATACTTCTGGGTTCAGATATTAGAAAACTATTCACTATTGTTATCAAAATCAAAATCACAGAGTTGGACTCGGTGATTATTTATCTTCAAATGCATTTTCCAAGCTAAAGAAATTAAGCAGGATCTTACAGTTTCCCATGTAATCATATTTATCCCAGTAGTAAAATGCTGAAATTTCCCAATTAAATATTTTCACTGAACTGCTTTCTCGGCTTCCTGAGAAACTGAAGTTGTATCTTGTATTTGGACTAGGCACAGACAAGCCTGTTACATGCACAATACATAGTGAATCTCAAGATGAGGCAACAAGGCAAGAAAAAAACAAGTGATCTTCTTCCCATTGCTGTCACACATTAAAACATTTGCATATGCCAGTGAGCTACAAACCAAGAAATGTTATCTAATTTTTTCCCTGACAAGTGTTACTAATTCTGTAGCCTGAATACAACTGCATAAAATCTCTTATGCTACCACATATCTACATACACTAAGAATAAATAGTAAATTTCTTAAAAGGTTAAAACAGTTAAGTCATTTAGTGTCCTATTGTCCATAGAGATAGTAGCATGAGTCTTAATTCTGTACTTGATTCTCTACAGTATTTTCTTCATTCTAGAAGTAATAGTCTACATTGATCTGCCTGAGGTCGAATATAGGGTGAAACACAGGTTCTTTAACTAAATAAAAAGTCATAGTGAACAGCTTATTTATGATGCTAAGCCATGTATCTCTCAGGAAAGTCAGAAGCATTTTAGTCAGCAAAGAAGATATCTCAAAAACAAAATGAAAACTACAAAAAGACATGTTAACAGTGAGGATGATTAATAATGGAACCATGTAAACATTGCTGAACTTTTCAATAGAAAAGATAATAATTTTTGAAGGCAGCACATGTTCAACCAGTGATGAAGTTCCTACTAATTAAAGAAAGATCTCTAACCAGTTTTAAGCAGCTTTCCCTTTTGCCTTTAAAATTTCAATTTTTTAAAGTTTATATATACTTGCACCAACTTTCAGAACAATTATTTACTACTGTGATTTCTAAAGGATTATAAAGAACATGGAAATCACCCTACTCAGACAGTAACAAAGATGTGGTAAGCTGGACTGTCCAAAAAGAATGAATTATTTTCCATTTCCTACATTCCAAAATTGAAATCTCTCTTTAAGCATTTTGGGAATTCAGTGATCTCAGCTATTCTCCCAGTCTTTGTCAAAAGAGCACTATCACAAAAGCATCCTGAAAGTCATCTTCAGAAATCCATTGTACACTACGACAATATTTAAGTCGGTCTTAACTTTCATAATGAATTGATTTGAGTACTTTCAAAGTTAATTCAAAGTTAATTAATTCAGAGAGTAAGTTCAGACTAATGTGTTTGCTGGATTTGTTTATCAAATGTGCAGTCAGGAAATCAATTTTAAAAAGAAATTTGAGTATATAATATTTTGGGGGGAATTCAGAGATTAGACTTAGTCTGACCATATTTGCCAACCTGAAAATGTTAGGTTGCTACTATATTTGCCATTTCTTGTTTCTTTATTACAATTAGACAATGACAGCATCAGAATTATTTGTTCATAATAACACCATTTTGCAAACTTACAGTATCCCCTGGTGACCCTTTTGCTCCTGGTTGACCCGGTGGTCCAGTTTCACCCTATATTTTTTACATAAAGAGAAGAGTTCTGTGATTAATGTATGTATAGTTAACAAATTTGTTAAATATTCTTTAACTATGCAGATTTATTTAGTTAGGATAATTTCTCAAAGTATTATGTCATTAACTTTGGTACTTTTAAATTATTCATTCCTTCTGGAATAGTAGAAATAAAACCTCAAGAAAGATTTTCAAACACGCCACAAGGAATTTGGAGCATGTCTCCATTCATTTGCAGCACGATTTGATGTCCTAAATCCCCACCACGAAAACTCTCCTCTCAGCACAGTCTGAACCCTTGCTTTGGAATGGGTATATATATGCACAGGTCTTAACTCTGTTTTGAACTATTAATAATACCTTTTGTCCTTTTGCTCCTTGATTTCCAGGGATTCCAGGAATTCCCTGAGGGGGGAAAATAAAACCTTTTAAATATATGGAATAGTTTCTCCAGAAAATAATATATAAACCCCCCCTCCCCACTCCATGTCCTCATAAATTTAATGTTTCCATATGATTGGGCTTCAAAATATGGGCAGGAAATTGAAAATTAAAAAAACACATAAGAGAAAAGAGCTTCAGCTGGAAACATGCAAACTATTTCATCTGGGGATACAATGAAGCACTAATGTTGTCGCTCCCCCGTGCTTTCCTGCCAGGAGTCCATGTCAGCCACTGGGTAGGCTCAGATGCTCGCAGTTGCCCACCAAGGGCTGCAATGCTGTACTCAAAACCCTGACCGACACAGGGAAAGAAACCACTTTTCATTATCCATAGGATTTCTCACATAAGATAGAGCATATGTTCTTCCAGCAAAAGTCCTGGTCAATAGGACCATGAGTACGACGAATCCTGTTTTCCTATCTAGAATACCGTGACTGTAAAAGAACCCAAGAGATAGCTATAATTATATTTAATGTATGCTAGCTTCCACCTCCATAAATACTGGAAGATCTCTGTCATTTCCTTAGCATCACTGCTCATTTAGCTCTACCATATGTCTCACAGTTTTCTTATAGTGATCATTTAATTGAATATAATTCAGTTTTAAAACAAAACTCCATATATGCTTAAAACTGTAGTCTACATTCTGTTAATCTACTTTTTTTTAAAAATAGATTTTTTTTAAAACTATTCAAATTTATCAGACAGACACTGTTCCTACTTGTACAATCATTAATCTGCAGCAAGAATTTGGCTTACAGACTTTACATTTTAATCTAATATTGAAATTAATATGCTGCAGTGAAAACAAGAGGACTGTTCTAGACACCACCAAAACAAATTCATTCTGTGGGAAAAACAATTAACATGACTGTAACAACCACGAATAACCTGATAGTTTCCATATGGATTACATCTGTGCAACGCTGGCTTGGAAAAGACAGCTCCATTGTTTTGCAGTTTACACCCAGCTTCTAGTTAATAATGACCCCATCAAGCAGAAACAGTTCATTGGTCAATGGCACATGAGTTAACTATGACATCCTGAGCATTTTACAGGTCATCAAAATTCCAATGCACCTATCATTAAAAGAAGAGATCAAAGAACATAATAAAAAGAACTAGAAAACAACACCTCATTCTAAGACTTCTATTCACATTGGGTAGCATAAGTCTTCTTGCTAAACTTCTGTCCAAAACCATCTTAGATCCTTTGCACAAATAAAGAGATGGGAAATAAGACATATTTATCACCACATTTATGAAATTCCAGACCCATCCATGAGTTCTCAGTATAATTATTTAACAGCTCATTTCTGTAGCTGTAAACTATAAACCTAAACTATAAATATCTGTACTGTAATATAAAACAGAATTTCATATATGCTGAAAAAACCTCCTACTAGGCAGCTACCTTCTCATACTGAAAGGATGTACCAAAGCTTTCCATGGTTACATTTCTATGCTATTTGCAGGGCTGAGAGAAGACAGTTCCACATACTTATCCAACACAGCGAAAGATTTACCATTATATAAGCATGCCTAAAAGAAGAAACACAATGTCCTGCTGAGCTGTGTTGAACTTTTTTAGCTAAAAGAAATTGCTGATACAAGACATCTACCTTTACATCAGTGGCAAAGAAGGATAAAACTCCAAGAATGACAATTGTAAAACTAAGTCATATTTCCTCCCCCCTCCCCCCCATTTTTTTTTTCTGATTGACTCTGCACTACTGAAGTACACGGAACTTAGGCTCCTATTTCAGTGGGAGCTGGTCCAGACCCTTAAAATTCTCTTATGGCTCATTGACATTCACTCAGCTAAGAATGAATCTATCACTTATGCTAATGTGAGTGATTCCCAGAGTACACATGGTAGAGATTTTCAGTTATTCTCCACATGTCAGTTGGCACGAAAGAAGGAGAATAAAGTGGCTAATTTGGTCATAAAGAATGAGTTTTTCCCATGAGAGTTATTTTTCTGTATAGCTTCCATTGTTCAGTAATTACAAAGACTAATTTCTGTAGGATCAGCTACAGGATGCCTAAAAAATTAAATTTGGTTTCCTTCTCATTATCTATTCCCAATCTATTACTTCCTTTTACATGGATAATCTCTGGTTATGCCAATTAGAATTATTTGCAGTTTCCCAGGAGACAAGGTTAAAAAGTAGTTTAGATATCCTGAGTTTCATCCCTAACTTCTAGGTCAAAAGCCAAACCAAGCTTTGGAAACGTGTCTTGTTCCTAAACAGAGACTTCACATGCAGTACAAATCCTCAGAATCTGAGCATTTTTTTGTCCATCATGAGTAATAAAGCACTTTTAATAGGAAGTTATGTTTAATAGGGTGACATAACACTAACTAAACTACCAAAAAAACCTCACTCTAATTATCAAAAAATGTATTCTTACTTTAAGGCATGAGGCGAAGCAACTAGTTTTACTCCATTTGTAAGATAAAAATGTAATTTTTATGAAGAGTATATTGTAACTGAAATTATCGCAAACGCCTGTGTTTAATCAAAACTTAATATGAAACAGATTCATCATGCAATTTTTCTGCCACTAAGGGAAACACAATGTTTGGAACTACTACAAATGGGAAATCTGCCACCCACTGGGAGTAACAGAATCAATGCTACGGAATAATTCGTGATTCACTGGCCTAAGAAGAAAAATTGCCTTTGGGAATGTCTTTTGCAAAGCTATCAAGCAACATTTTGTTCACATGAAATAAGAAAAAGGGGCTGTAATTCTAGATTTTCTTTTCTTTGTCTTTCCAGAAAACTTATTTTAAATGCTTTTTATTTATCATATATGCAGTTATAATACCAATAAAACATACAAGGCATTACATTTCTAGCCAGAATAGCTAAAAATCAAAGCATCTACTGCACTTTAGTGATTTCTGTCCTTACATGAGTTGAACCATCTTACATTTCTGATTCAGTTAATTTGTTCCCCTTCTTCTTTTACATCAAATTTCATGTAAGGTTTATTCAGTGTTTCTTCATATTTAAAAATGAAGTTTACTGCAAGCCTTACCACTGCCTTAGTTCTTTCAGCATCACCAATCTGACTTTCTCAATTACCTTCATTTCACTCAAAGGCCTTCCTCCTTTCTCTGAAATTTTCCCTTAAATGTGAAGTCTTCCCTTAACCCATAAAAGCCTGTAATATTATTCATTATTTTAGCCTTACTCAGCAAGTGCTATAATCACTTGAAATTGAAAGCTAGCAAGATAGCCTAGCAAACCTAATTCCTTGGTTTAAAAACATGTCTGTTCTAAAGATTCTCAACTGCAGTTTTATCACATACTGCTGAGTTTGCATCTAAAAACTAATGTGATCGTGTATCAGTCTGGCAGTTAACCAAGTTTTCTATTTATTGAGACACTGCTGTCTTTACCCTTTATTCAGCCTCCTTTGCCTGTTTAAAGGTTTATCTTGCACCCTGTGTTACCTATGTGTACTGAGAAGCCTGTCAGCTTTCTAAGCTCTTGTTACAGACCTAGGGAGGCTTTGCAGGGTACCCCCAGGACCTAAAGTGACACTTGAATGCCATGTAGGTAACTGAAATCATCTCTGGTGTCACTGTAGGTGCTATGGAAGAGCTGATCTACCTTTTGAAAAAGATCAGTCTGCTCTAAGAACTGTGTCATACAGGCCAGATGTTGCAGTTGCCCTCATACATCTCTCGGTGCCAATGCCTAGTTGACCAAATCCCACACACCTTGATGTCTCGTTCTCTGGAGCAAAAATTATCTTTTTTTTTTTTTTCTTTGCTTGTTTGTATATGCCTGGTGTGATAGGTCTCTATAGGCTCAGACAGAAAAAGCTTCTGACAAAGTCTTCACATCATTGGCTAGGAATCACAAGCGTATAAGTGTAAACTAGGATATCCAAAGGTAAAAGGAGCCATGGGTATGCTTTACTTGCAAGAAATACCAATGCTTAGCCATAGGTCTCACAGCTTCATCACAGAATGAAGCTCATCTGGGTATGCAACTACATCCCCTGATGCAGTCTTCCTCAGCTGCAGCCCCGCAGCTGGGACTTCAGAACACCCAAAAGCACTAATTTGTTTCTGTTGTAATGATGAGCTTCAACGATGACACTTATACAATCCTGTATAAATAATCTATTTTATCCCAGTTTTAGCAATTTAAATAAATCTTCCATTCTTTGATAATACCTGGCAGATACAATGGATTTAACTGTAAAAGGAACATGGTTTCACAATCCCTGGAAAATCTTTCTTGTAGCTTTCATTAATCATGAAGTGTCTATTTTTGTTTTGGATGATATTAAACAGCTGGATTTTTTTCCATGCAGCCCCACAAAAAATCCATTCATTAAATTGCCTGAGGCCTTATATACAGATCAACTAGGTGTAAGCATTTTTACTTAAGCCACAAGCTACATTTCTCAAAATATTTTTCCCACTTTTTCTAGCTAGTATTATGGACTATTTATATCTCCCTCATGCTTAACTTTATGCTTGCGAACAGCAGAAGAAACCATGCATAAAAACTCTTTCCAGAACAAAACAGAACAAAAACTATTTTACTCCTAAAATGGGTATTTATTAGCCTAGTCTATTCTTTATTTTATGCTACTGTCTTTAATATTCCCCATCTCTTCAGTGCCTGGTAGGACTTCATTCTTCAGTACTGGCTGATAGCCCTAATATGGAAAGCAGGAGTTTCTAGACTACAGATAACATATCCATTATCATAGAACTCTATCTCTGGAAGATGCAAAATTATAGAACATTTCGAAAAGCTTCTCTGTTATGAGCAAACTGTTTTGCAGTCAATTCCCCAAGAAGGTAAAGAGAACATTAGTATAATTATCTTATTATTATCTTATTTTCTTAGGGTAGGTATACAAAACTGTACTCTTTCAACATACTGCTTTAAACAGGCTCCTCACTGAATACAGTACATCTGGACTTATTTTGTCATGTGTCGGAACATTTGATAAATACTGTCTAGGACAAATCACTATGGAACAGTTTTTCAAACTATCCATTCTTCTTTCAACACCAAGACAAAAATACCTGAAATAATATCATTTTTCTCTATAAAAAGTGATCATGATTTTAAAAGTTATGATAAAACAATATTTCCTGTTTAAACAGTGAGACCTTATGAAAAAATGAAAAGGTAGTAAAATGTAAGGTAAGCATAGACCCTTTATTTCAGAGGTCATTATTTGGGGGAAAAAATCTACCGGCTTCTCTACTACTGTTGTTGAATATTGGTAAATATTACAGTTTCTTTTATGGCTTAAGATAGTCTCTGCTTTCATATTTTATTTTTTTATGAGGATGGTCAGTGAGGTTATTTTGCTGTGACTCTACCTTGTTTAAATTCTATTAATTTTCAAAAATGGATCCATTGAGTAACATTTAGAAACTCTTGTTAAAAGATGGTCACATTCTAGGCTGTTGCCCATCTACACAACAAAAATTCAAACTGTATCCCTAATGATCATTCGTAATTCAGGCAGTGACACAAGCCTCACAAAAGACTCCCAGCAAGGCACTGAGAAACTGTAATAAGAGTTTCAGTTTTAAAAAGGCTTTTTAAGAATACTGCCAGAATGGTGCTAATTGTGACCCTACTCCTTCTTCAGCAGGGTAACTGTTAATCAGGGTCAGCTGAAGGATCAGGTTTAAAACAGATAAAAGTCATGACTACTGACAAAAAGATGTTTTTTCTAGTGTGTACGAGTTCACTGAATTATATTTCAATCAAATGGCACCTTCCACTCTGAAAAATCTGCAATTCTGATTCTGGGAAGACACTAAAGGACATTACATGAATTATAGCAACAGAACAAGATTCACAAAAGATATCTATCTACCCAAATGTTCCCAAGATCCCTTTAAACACCTGAAAAATATGACTGTTTATGTATTACTGGCCCTTACTTGAAAAAGCATACTTGATGATACATGAGAGGTTTACTGGAGGTATGTAAAAAAGTAAAAGTCAAGCCATAATTTGGATAAAAGTACAACAGTCAAGGTAGTTTTTAAAAGATTACAGCAAATCCTTGATAATCCTAATAGAATGAAAGACACAAACCCAATTTGGATAATGGATAAAACTTCCTACTGGAGAAAGTGGCAAAATATATGTAAAAGAAATTCAATGAAGCTGCATCTGCTACTACTGAGCAGCTGGAATTGATGACAAAGAAAAATGGGCTAAATACAAAGAAGTATTCCCACAGACATAATGAGCATCCACCAGACTAGCATAGCAGCTTTACATTAAATGCAGGAAAGGAAAAAGCATTACCAAGATCTTTGCAGTTACAAGACCAGACTTTACAAACACTTTTTTTGGCAAATCAGTTATTAAAAATAAAATGCATATACGTTAAATGTGGAACACAGTGACCCCTGTTGCACTGCCAACAACACAGACCTTGGAAAACTGTAATTTGAAAGCTGGAAATACTAATAGAAAATTAAAACCGTGTGTACCCTGCCATAGGCTGAAACTGGTGTCACTGTTTCTTGTAAATACCCTTCAAAGTAATATGAGTATCAGACTTGTCAAATCTTTGCAGATCCAAAGGCGGCCAGACAAAACCCAAGCCCCCAGCCCTGCAGGTGACACTGCGATGCCCTTCCTCTGCCTGCCATGCCAGGCACCAGCCTTACAGGCTGTGCAAACCAACATCCACTGTCTAAAAGGTTCACACTGACTTTTAACAGCTGACTAACTGACCCATGTTTGACACTTACACGTAAACACACCGATATTCAGGCAGTTACATGCCTTCAAAATGTTTTAAAATTTCTCCACTACTGAAATTATGGAGAAAAGCTTATGAAAGGTCACACAATTTGAGCACCTTGCAGACATAAGAGGGCAGGCTGAGGAGAGCAGAGCCTCCTCGAAGGGCACTGATTGCTGCTCTGCTTCTTGCACCCAACATGCCCAGCTGTCTGACACTACAAGAATCGCAGTTCTGTTCACACAGGTCACACTGATGTGGAAGAACACAATTTTCAGCCATCCTCCTTTCCTGTACTAAGGAGCCACTCAGTTAAATTAGCAGTGAGTAGGTTTAACAACAAATCATGCATTTTTTCCATATGGTGCATACTGTGGAACTTCCCACAGGATACAGCAAATGAAAACAGTAAAACCGTGTTCCAAAAAGGACTGTAAAATTACTAGAAAATTGGTCCATTGCTGGCTATTAAGTAGGACAGGCCAGCATGCATTTTTGGCCAAGGAAGTCCCAAAAGCTCTGACAGACAGAATCTGGCAGTAAATAACAGGCGCAAAAAAAAAAATATTTTCTACATACTGCTATCTATCACAGAGAAAAAGTTCTGTGATAATTCCTTTACTCTAAGTCTGCTTGGCAGTTCTTATCTGTGTTTAAGAAATAGCTAAGAAAAGTTGGTGCAGAGAATGGGATCAAACCCTTCCAGAGCACAAAGAAGGAAAATCACACCCTGACTCATACAGCAATCACTAAGACTAAATTTAATTACTAAAACTAATTACTACAGCAAAAAGTAATTTGCACAGTAAGAGTCAAAGGTTGTTTCTTAAATGGTTTAATATTTCTGTAGTACATTTCTTTATTCTTGATCTTAGTGGATCTAATAACCTTGATTTTGCTGGTCCTGTAGTAATTTATTCCATATTGGTCCAATATGAGTAAAATGTGTCAAAATCCTAAAGTCTTTTTTTTTTAAGCTTGACCTAAGAACAGGATCCCATAAGCACTGTGTTCCTTGTGCTTCATTAGCCCAGAGTACTATTTGATTTGTGATATTGAATCTTTTTAGAACTATGTCTAAGCACAAATATACAATATTTTTAAATTATCTATCTGAAAGGAAACAAATGCTGGTCATAACATACATAATAATGAAGACTTCCAATACAACAACATGTGGTACAAATGAATAATGATGTATTTTTATCATGTTTTTTTTTTCAGTTTGGGAAGGAGAGGTCTTATACCATCATGACATTTTAAACTTAGCAGAAACATTAATTAAACCTTATAAATGTATTTAAATTCACTCCGATTAAAGATTGTTTAATTTTTTGTTTCATTATGGATGGGGAGCCAGTCTGTATTCAAACAACACTTTCCATAGCTTCAATTCACTGTAATTTTAATACATAAAGATTACAAAAATGAATAACTGCACCAAATTTCCCCAAATTTGCTAGCACTGTATCTACTTGAGTGCCTGAGACTTGAATATTAACTAACTTTTCAATTTCAGGTGAGCCAACTGATCTCAGTTACAAAACTATCACTTTCTTCACAGCAAGAATATTGAGTATAAGCAATAGTAATGTGCTTTCTCTGATGAAAGGATTTTTAAGGCTCACAAATACTGCAGATTTCCCTTATTTAACTTCATCATATCTTTTCCTATTTCTACGCTACAAAGTATGTGACAATCTATCTTGAATAATTGGCATGACCCTAACTGAGCATAGTGCACAAGACTAGTGCAATGGATCATGAATGACACATGGAAGAAGCATAACAAGAAACTAGTTACTCTGACAACCCAGTTACCACTTGAACACAAAAATAACAAAGAAGCCCTGCTTTAAGTTGTTTGCTTGTTTTTCTCTTCCACATTTTCTGGAAGGGTTCAATGCAACTAACTTTAACTAATCTAAAAATCTAATCTGTCTAAGCCAGTTAAAAGAAACAGGCAACTTCAGAAGAAAATGACCCTCTTCTATTTGAGACAAGTATTTCATGATGGGATGAATAATCCTATGTAGATACTAGTTTCCTATCAGAGAAGAACCATAACACAGATAAATATATCTACTTGACTATGTGAGGTGAAATGAAAACCGTTCTGGATAATTATTGGACTACAGACTGTACATTAGATGCACAGATGCAGCACTTAGAGCCCTGAAGGAGTTACAGCTAGATTGCTTCATATAACCACCCTGACCACAGTTCTCAAGGAGGCTGTAACTCAGACCTTCTGAGGACATAGGTACAGCAAATCTTTTCTCTGGCTTGTCCCATATGTTGAAGAAGAATGAGGACTAGCAAGGAAACTGGCTACCCTGTTACTACCCTGTTGAAGTTGGATCAGAAGAAGGAAAGTCAAACATCCTTTTGGTAATGCTCTTTCTACTTGTGGCTAAGTAACTCACCATAAAAATGTTGAGAAGCACAGAATAGCAATGTGTAAATGAAATCAACTGAAATAATAAATATGTATGGCTGCTACATGCTGAGTGTCTTCTTCATTCATAGCCTACTGTCTATGTTTGGTTTCTAAGTATAGCAATCAGCTGAGGGAAGTTTCTGTTTGGTCTCCAGAGTCACTGGAAACTCCAGCAGATATTTACCTAAGCTGTAAATCAAAATGCTAAATCCTAGTGTTCATAGTGTATTAGGAAAGGAAGATAGAAATATTTAGGGGATGTGTTAAAGGCATTCAGATGTCTCTTCTTTTGGTTATTCTCTAGCATGAACATTAACAGAGACAAAATTCATACCAAGAAGACGGCACTTTCCCTAGAAACCTGAAACACATCCCTATGCTCTATTGAGCAACATTTAAATACATCTAGGAATTTGTCCTTGAGCCATACTACTTAGATCCAAATCACACTTTCTATTACTGTTATGTCAAAATGCAATGACACAAACCAGTGACAATCGATGTGTGTGCCTAAAAATGAAATATGAAATCGCACACACAAAGAGAAATTGCATTGTGAAGCATTAGCTCCCATAGCATTGCCCGTGACTACGTGGAATTACCAATGCACAGTTTAAAAAGCTTGGTCTGAATTTTGCATTTATACACCATAAATGGGGGGAAAAAAACCCTACACACACACTGCTTTTATTAACCATAAATGACAATCTTAGAGCTAAAACTTTATTGTCTGACAATTATTTAAAGATTCAAAACATTTCCATTTTGCAGCATATATTAAAACAATGCCAAAAAATCCAGATCCATCTTGATTTTCTGTAGCTTGTTGCTGAGACCTGACAAAATGAAAGACCACAGTAAGCACACTGTTGAGTGACTTGCCACTTAGGACAGGGACATATTAATTACATATTCATGCATTTCGCAGTCTAACAGAATCTAACATACATGACACTTTCTGTGTGATTGAACACAGCTCCTGAGCAATAATCTTGAACACAACTGCTGTGAATTACAGATGAAAGAATGCAAAAATGACATTCTTATTTATACTCTGGTAAACTAAATTAATATGTTCTATGCCTTCTTTTTGCATAAAATCTACTGTCTAAATGACCATTTATTGTTACTAAAAATATTTTTAATTCCATTAGCATAGATACTAGAAATTTAGGTATTTTATATTCTACCTCTGTAATATGTGTGAGAGCAGAAAATTAGCATAGACAAATACACAAATAATAAAGCTGACATTGCTGCAAAATATTTAAACACAAAGAGAAAAAAAATATCTTGCATATTCCTTACTTCTAACTCCTCTGCCACAATCCATAAATGGGATATTTACTCCACTGGCTGTCAAATATTTTCTCCTTTACAAAAGAACTTTTTTCATTTTTTGCTCTTCCCAATAAACTGCAAAAATGTTACTTCAATGATTTCAAATACTTCGTCATATCACATTTTGGTTAAAAGGTGATGCATATATGACTAAATCAGGCCAAAATAATGTGATAATGCTGCCACCCAACAGGGACTGCTGGGTACTTTGGCTGTCAGAAGTTCATTCAAATTCATAAGTATTTCACGATGCATATATTTATTTTTCTGATCCTAGACATAATGTTTCTGTTGAGGACTATACAAAATCCATTTTGTTAAAGATGTAATTTCCAATGTATTATCTATATTACTGAAGGATTTGACAGTGTCTTGAAGTGTTCCTTGAAAACTGTGGGAGTTAAGAAGGAAACTGTAAGGCAAGAGTAATGGAGAGATACTGCAGTTTCGAGATTAATCAGCACATGTGAAACATTGTTTACTGGAACTATAAACACCAACCTTCCTGGCACTAAAATAGCAGATGTCAGCCCAATACACAACATATACCAGTCCAAACATTCTCTTCAAGCATCTCCTACTTCAGAAAAGCCTTTCTTGGATGTATGAAATTAGCACACAAGTTCAGGAATGCCCTGAGTATTATTATTGACACCAGGTGGATCCAAAAGAATGCAAATTAGTCCTCCTTTTTTAAATATCGCATATCAAAGGAAGTGAATGTTAATCACTTAAGGTATACCTATTTTATACCAGTTTTAGTATATAACTTTCAAGATCTTTAGTGGTTATTCTCTTCTTAGCGGGGTGAATTAACCCATTATGCCTGGAAAGTATTAGATCAGATCAAATTAGATTAAACACTTAAGCAAACACATAATTTAGTAAATTTACAGGGAAAATAAAGAATCATTAAAGACCTTCTAAACTTTCTAACTCAAATCAGCTACCCAGACAGAGCCAAACTGGATTTACATACACAGAAAGAGACTATATAGTTTTAATTCTTTAATCTAAGCCAACTCAGCAAACAACCAGTTTTTTAACTGAGATTTGGAAGTAAAGAAATTTCTGATAATGAATACAGGATCAATTTACAGTTCTGTGAATTTGTCCATTTAATTCCTCAAAAAACTCCACTTGATCAAGTCCAGTAATTTTTTAGAATGTCTTTTTTCAGTCCAAGCAGTAGTATGTTAGCTAATATACTTGAAATGTATCTGTACATCATTTGCTCAACACAACATAAAACAACGCATCAGAAATGCTTTTGAATGATAATCAGCTATAGCAACCTGACTTTTTCCCACTTAAAAATACATTAAAACTCAAATTGTACAGCTATGATGTTCAAATACTGATAAACCATCTCTATAGAAAGGCCCACTGCAACATGAATACTAAGAAAATCTAGTTTCTGGTACTCAGAAAAAAGGTAGTCATGTTTATAAGCATGCGCATATTGTGGTCTCTGCAACTGATGTGAAGGTGTCCAGTCTCCTAAATGCACAAGCATTCAAATGGGCAAACATTTATATGTATATTTGAGTAGTAATACCGAGAGAGGGGATATCTGGTGCGTACTGTATACATCCATACTGCCAAGCTGATTCACTCTTAGTTTCATACCGGATCTCTAGACTCCCTCTCAGCCAAGCTGAGAACATGAGAGCTGAAGCTGAAGCTGCAGTAGGAAGTGAATATGATCATTCCCTCAGTGGGAAAAACCACAGGTAGAACAATGCGTGTCACAGCTCTTACTCTACAGACAGTATAAGCTTATGCCAAAGCACTTCATCTGGGAATTAAAGATCACTTGCTAGTACACATAACTAGTAAGTATAATATCAAGTTTCGACTCTCTATATGAAAATTTCCAATAAATGCCCCAAATTATTTTAATGTGTCGAAGAAATTACACTTATCAGAAGAGTTTGTGGTTTTGTGTATACAGGACTAGTTCATTGGAATCACTCATGGAATACAAATAAATAAGCACTACCACTAATTTTGTGCTTAGAACATAGTTACTGCACCCTTTAACAAAGCTGCACCTTCAAGTGTTTGCTGCAGGACAATTGTTTCAGAATCACACTGTTTGAACAGATTTTTTAATTTATACAAGATAAACACATTATTAAGGGACATTTTAACAAATGACAAGCATCTTTATTGTAATACAGCTCAGCAAGTCAGTAGGGAGATTTTAAATTGGTACAACATATTGGTCAGAGGTATTTCTATCACTGTGTTTACAAATCAGCTGCAATGGAGGAGGAATGCTGGTATGTAACGTCTATCAGCACATGAATTAATAAGAAAAGTACCAGCATAGCCATAAAAAGGTCACTACAGCATACAAGCATAAAACAGACTACTCTGAGTACCGTTTATAACTATTTATAGCACACGCCATTCATGTCCATAATAGGCTTAAAACTACAGCTCCTTTTGTATTTCCTTACGTCTTTTAAGAAATTGCCTTTGTTAACGTTACATCTATAAAATCGCCTTAAAGAAATGGCAGTAAGGTATGCCACCTTCTCCCCACTTGATTTTCCAAAGTTATGAAATTTGAAATGGTACTAACAGGAAAAATCTAAAAATACTACTTTCCTAAGCCTCTGTAGACAAAACATAGATAAAAAAGATACTATATAATTACAGAAAATTAATATAATTAATGTAATTGCATAGGATGTGAAGACAGAAATTTAAAAGTTAGAAATCATGAGGAACAAACAGAAAGTGAGAATTAGATGGGGGAGAACTGTTAGTTTTACAACTCAGAAAAGCAGGCATTATTTTCCAAGTTGCATTAGGTCAGTGGGTCCAAGTTTATTACAGCATTTATTGTGGCCCCAGTCCAGACTGACTTCAATGGGAATCTTTCCATTGACTTCAATACGCATTGGATCAGCAACTGTGCTGTCATGTCTTATATCATTTTTGTCAACTGGGAATAATAGAGTAGTTCAGATTAGCCTGCCTGAAGTTCCAGAAGTCTTTAATTACCTCTTTCTTTACAGCACCATTCTCATATTTATCTTCTTAATAGCAATTAACTCTGCTGAAAATGTAGTATGGAATGCATTTAGTTAAAATAACTTGTCAGTCAGAATGAAGAAGATGATAACCTTGCAAATAAAGTCTGTTAAAAATGTATACACCTAAAGTGGACCTAAAAGTTATAATTGATAGAAAAACCTGCATTCAGTCTAAAAAATGTGGTTGAGCTCACCGCAAGCGCTGTGTAATTAAAGAATGATTATTGAAAGTATTGTGCTGTCAAAGCTGTCATCTCCCCCTTTCTCAAGTGGGAACAAGACTAACAACATTTGTTATAGTAGCTCCAGCAATCAGAAAGTCATCAGCAAGACTCTGCCCTGTTTAATCCAACAATTCAGAAATTAGAAGAAGAAATAAACAATCGCTAAAAAACTAACTCAACTAACCAAACCTACTTGTAAAGAAATAATGATGTATGGCATATGCTTACTGCATCAGCTATTTATGTAGAAAAAAACACCCCACCTGAATAATCATTTCATTTTATACATAAAGGTATTTACAGGTCAAAGTCAGAATTTTTAACAAAGAAATAAGGGATTCTTTTGAGACCCACAAGACATCATTTGCAGAGCAAATACTAGTCCTTATTTCCCTTATGACTGTAATGCTGACACCTTTGAAAAGCAGGCCATCAGTGTTCAGAGTTCAGCTGCTACTAGCAAGGCATCTCAGACTAGTGGAAAAGCATTAATATTAGATTTGAAGCTAGGAATTTTGATAGACTCGCACCAACCAGTTTGCTGAGTCTCCTGATCACTTTTCTCTTAAAGACTGACGGGAAATTATTTCTTCTAAATATATTACTTACAAAGACAGTGCTATTTTATAGCAGCGCCTACGTTAAGGCAATATAAAACTTGAATGAGTAGTACTCTATGAAACATTTTCACAAGTATTAAATCCACAAAACACATGATCTTTTGAGCACTGGAAATACAACAGGATTTTTACGCTTTAATCTACTGAGAGATTAAAAATAGAAATACAACAATAATCAGACTAGGTGCATTAAAAAATAAACTAAGTAACACTTCCAGAAAGAAAGATATTTTTCACAAGGCCTATTGCATACATATACCATAGAGTTTTTAGGTTTGTTTCTAACTGAAGTATTGCATAACTCAGTGTATAAATGCAGATATAAAATATAAACTAAACTTATTAACTAAAACTGGTATAAACCAACATAACATCAATATAAAGTGCATCAAGCAAAGCATACCATTCTGATCACTGAAAAACACATTTGTGCGTACATTTGGTGCAAGTATTTCACTTCCTCTTATCTCAGCTAGTGATCATCATCTGTTCCAGTCAACACTAACACACTGTGCTGCTCCTTCTATTTGTGAAACAGGAAGATAGGACTGACAAAGTATTCACACATGATGCTGCATTCTCAAATACGGTTGTTATCAGAAACAACTCTGCAAATACTGTTGATAAGTATGACCACTAAAAGTACAAAATTTGAGCTATTTTATTAAAGTTGAATAGTAGCTTTCCTCCTAAACTGACTAGCATAGCTCTTACACTCCACTGTCTATTGCAAAAGTTTTGACTATGAATTTTAAATTTCCTTCCATGAATAGTTTGAAATAATTACCAAGTTTTCCACTATTCAGTCACATCCTATTCCACAGATAACTGGCTACTTTCCCTCTCATATGGTGTACCTAACTTAACTAAGTTGAATGTACAGAAATCATGTTAAAATTACTTTCTGATTCTGTTGTAGACTTGAATGGGGACTTGAACACCTTAAAATTTACACATCTCATCTAACTATATTAGATAATCTTATAAGAGCTGTTCCTCTTTACACATCATTCATTCATTTCACATTTTTCACTCAAATATGTTGGTTGTGGTGCTAATATTTCTCTCCTCAATGATTCTCATGAGAATGTACACATGGCTAGAGGCATAAAAGGGTGCAACTAAAGTGAAAGAAAATTTTGTTAGAGCAGGTAAATATAGGCAAAATATCATTTTTCAGAATGTCCTCCATTCTCAAATTATTTGCTCATTTATATATGTCAGTTTATGAAATTACAGTCAGTGATATGTGTAAAGCTATACTGAAGAAGAAAGTTCATTAGAACTAGCTACATTTACATTTTAATAAGTAAATATCATTATTTCCTGTATTATTATTATGACTGGCTGCCAGGCATTTGTTCCAAGAACAGGATTTCTAAGGAATGTTGGCAATATACAGATAACACAGTTGCTAGCAGACCTGTGTTTTGTGTCTGGTTTTTTCTTAGTTTCCTATGCAAAGAAAGACAGGAGAGGCAACACTGAACACAAGACTATTTAACAAGCCGTCTTGCCTCAAGGCGTTGCACTCTAAGGGTTCGACTAAAGCCTATTTGTTCGTAGGGAAGAGATCTGGAAAACTGCATAGTAAGGGAGAGAGGGGAACATGACATGGCACACAGAAGAAAAAAACACCAAAAAAATATTTTGTTCTGCATACTACCATATCACTAAGTCAGGAATTTTCTTTCCTTGGTTCCTGTTTCTATTAATCTCAGAATGGCTGTAGATGCAGTAGAATTACATTAACTTCAGGCTTGCTTTCCAAATATACAGGCTACCTGGCTATACCAGTTTCTATGTCGTATTTTAAAGATTTTTGCTTTATGAAGAAAAATACAGCAACTTCCATTGGAGATTTCTATATCCTTAGTGTATCTTGAACACATTTCAAAAAGAATTCTACTGCCATACCTCAGCACAAAACACACATTTTTGAGAGAATGTATCGATCTAGATCTGTCATTCCTGATGCAGTTGTGAGATCAACAGACAAACTGGGAGTATAGGTATAACAGTGGGAGCGAGGTCAGAAGCTGAAAGCCATGTTATGCTGCTATCGCTGGCACAAACGAGGCCACATCTGAGGTCTTGTGATGTGACCTAAATATTAAGGGCAAACTCTACCATTTTAAGTGTTTGCAGCTGTATTTCTGAAAAATATGATTTCTAGAGAGTAAACATGAGCACTTGCAAATGTTCAGACATATTACTTACAGCAGGAGCAGTTGCAAATGTTCAGACATATTACCTGTGGCAGGACAGCACATGCTAGGCCTAGAAGAGTGCTATAAATGTCCTGCCAGCTTCACCCACAAGCATTCACTTCAGAGTTCCCATCTACATGATTGTAAACACAAGAAGTCTAACACAGCTTCCAATGAAACCAAACTCTGACAAAACTCTACCAACGTTAAAAGGACAGCCAGGCTGAACTTAAGCTCAAATAAATCTTGGTTTATTCTATCCTTTAGGCAGTTGGCCCCTCAAATAAACATATTTATCAAAACAGCCTGTCATCAGTCAGATAGATGATTAGCCATTAAACTACTCAAGTGACAGTATGGACTATTTTTGTCATCAGTAAAATAAGTTTGATTACTAGCTTTACTAAATGCTATCTAAATTATTCTGTCCATACTGTCAAACGTTATTCTTACACAGAGTGGGTAGGATTGGGATGGCCTGGCTAACTTAAGTTCCAAATAGTACTATTGAGGGAAAACAACCACATCACTTGGAATTATTTACTTAGCTTTACAACCTACTTTTTCCTGTTCATAAATTTGGGGATTAATAAGAGTAATAATACACCAGAAAGTATATTGTCCAGAAAATAAATGCACATCTCAGAGGGTGGAGGCAATGGGAGCTCAGTTCAACTGTGCTCTCCATCCTAGGCAGTTGCCTCTTAGATGTTGTCTCAAGATGCATTCATTTCACAACCATGCTCTTTTTATTTGCTAAAGCAAGAAGGATCATAAGATGGCTATTTTTAAAAAGACCAACTTAAGAGATTAAGCCATGTCTAACACTAATGTGGCTGAATGGAAGAAATAGACTGTTTGCATGTATGTTTGTGTGGGTGGGGTATCCATGCAACCTGCTGAGCTGTCCCAGGGCCACAGTTGCATCTGGCTGGTTAACAATATGGAGTCACAGTTTCAACAGAATCATCCAAGGCCTGTCTTGAGCTTAGGCAGCCTATGTGGCTATCACAGGGAGGGCACAGCAGAGTTCAGTCCCTCCCTCCAACACCAGTGCCCTAACTACTAGGGTATCCCACCAGAGAAGATCACACTGAATTGCACAGAAGAAGAGCGGAGAGGAGGCGCTTACATGTTATACATTAAATACGCATTGGAGGAACAACAGAAACAACAGAAGCAGTAAGTTGCACAAGACATCCCCTCACAGCCCCCACAATCCAGCTCACTTTCCATCGGATGAAAGCCAACTATCCTCTACTTGAATAGGGGAGCCCACATATCCCATGGCTGAGGACTGCTTTCATTTTGCACAGCCCAAGCACATGCTTTTACCACAAAGCTGCTGCACAGAAATGCCCTTTGCTCCTCCTTCAGGCTCTAAATAGGTGCGAGCACCATGTTTGCACATGCAGTCTTGGTGCTACACCAGCAACAGAGGCAGACAAGCAGGTATGAGTAGGTGTCTTACATTTCCTACTGGTTACCTTGAGGCAATTTCCTGGTCAGCATGTAGACTTTCTGCTCTTCAGAAGCACCTCCACTGATTATAAATGAAGCATATAGTGCAATTTGGCTTGCCCTGTTAGGATTGTGTAAATCTTCTGTAGTTGTTTATATATTGGAAATCTTCCTCTGTGTTATTTTATGGTGATTTTAAAAGACTTCTTAGTGATTTTAATGTCTTAAATCTGCTACTTCGCTTCTCTTCAAAGCAAAAGTATGGGACTTAAGTGATGAGTTTACATCGCTGTTTAAAATGTTATACTGTGAAGCATTTATATTAATTTTAAACCAAAATATATTTCTTTAGTAGATATAGGTCAGACTTAACCAAAGCTATCAGATCAAAAAGGGAGCTGTTAAAATATTAAATACTTAGTCTTCCCTAGGTCAGAAATGCCTTCTCCTTCCTATTTTTCAAATTAATTAAAAAAAAAAAAAAACCACAGTTACTAACTAACTTTTTTTCTAAAAATGAAAAGAGACAAAGTAAGGCTAGGGATCACAACAGAACTCTTGTTATTATCTCAACACATTTGTTACAGTGTACTAACTAACAATACACCAAAACCTCTTCACTTGTATTTTATGGCTTTTAATTAACATTAAGTCTTTCTTACAGTCTATGGTATCTTCAGATGTAAAAGGTTAATCCATCCCACAGTTATTTGGGGCAGAAAAAGAGGAAAAAATAAAGCTAAGTGAGGAATTATGTGTGTTCTTCACTTTAGCCAGACAAGTCGGAAGAAAGTCTCTTGGGAAAGATTGCCCTGTGTTTTGCAGTCTACTCACAGTGTTTTATAAGGTTTTGGTGAATATATAAAAAATCTAAATGAAAGAGCTTGAGAATTTTTCATCTAGGAGTGTTATTCCATCTCCTAGTTTATTCCATCTCCTAGTTATCAAAACTCTCTACCAGATTTCAGTACCATGTAACACATACTGGCTCTCGTTACATTCAATACCACAAACATTTCTGAACATATAAAGCTGTATCTCCTTATCTCCTTATATTACAATTTAAAATGTAATTCAAAATGTAATTCATCTGGAAGGCAGCATTCCACCAACTGAGCTCCATTTACTGCTCTTGGCCTATGGAAGAATTACTTATGGTTTGATGACAGCTGGCTCGCTCTCGGCACTGAAAGCTTTCAGCTATTTCTACAGGTATCGTGGCTCCTCTGCTTCAAGCGAAGTCTGGTGGCCTTAAAGAGCCAAACAAGGAAACAAGGAGGACAAAGCCTAGCTATCGCATATAAAGAGGAGGAAAAATGAGCTGCTCTGAGGAGTTGCCGAAAACACCGCCAGAGGAAAAACACCTTTGGAAACAAGCAAAACAAAAATGCAGCAGCATGTTCCCCAGCTAAGCAAGGACCAAGATACAGATAACATGGACAGTGAAACAAGATGCAAAGAAGTAGAAGACCAATAAAACTGGACAAAGGAGAGGGGGAGGTAGACAGTGAAAAAATTAAACTTTAAAAATGCAGTTAACAAGTACATGAAAGAACATATACCATGTTGCAGAAATGAGTTAAAAACACCCAGAATCTTTCCTCATGTAAGTAACTATCAATATCTAACCATACCATCCTGTCAATAGGAAAGAACTCAATAATAAGCAATTTTATAACATATATACAAATTGGTATATGACAGCAATATAGTTAAGCATCTTTTCTTTTAAGGCATCTTTGACTTTAAAGGCTTGTTTATTTCTTTTACTAAATCCAAATTTAAAGATGAACACCAGAAAATAAAAAAGCACTTTTCAAAAAGCGACATATCAGCCCATTCAAATCAACATGGATGAAACACGAAGTATAGCATCCATTAACTAAAAAAAAAAACCAAAACCAAACAGTAAGTAAGGATATGTCAGCAATTTAATCACTTACGGGCTCTCCCCGATGTCCTTCTAGGCCTGGAGATCCAGGCTGTCCGACTTCTCCCTTTAAAAAAAAGACTGTTAAATACGGTATTAAAAAAAAAAGACCTTCCCTTGCATAGTAAAAATAATTTTTTCAACTAGTAAATTATTACAAGTAAAATGTAAAACCAATACAGATGATCAAGGCTTCATCAGCCAAACATCTCTTAAAAACAGTTTCAAACACAGTAAGAAATGTTGTCAACCCAATATTCCCTCATGCTGCATCCAACAGACTGCTGTCAAACAGTTTGCAAAAAGAGATGAGAGAGAGACAACTGTCTTTTGAATCAGAAGAGCAATTGCTGGCTGAAGAAGCACATAAAACAGTAATAAATTGCTATTGTCTAATTGTTAGAACTACTAATAATCTGAAAACTATTTCAAAGCACTCCAGAATACAGCAGTACCAGATATGATGAAATCTTTATGATGTCCTTACTCAAAATATGTATGATACCAAAAATATTCTGAAAATTTGAAGAAAATTCCAGAAATAAAAGCACATAAAACAAATGCAAAGATCAATTAATATATATATATATATAAATAATCTGGTAACCTAAAACATATATATATAAAATAATCTGGTAACCTAACCTATATATATATAAAATAATCTGGTAACCTAAAATTACAAAAACTGGACTCGAAGTAACAATGGGTAGCATCTGGGTTTCAAGCCATGTTTTTTTTCCACATTCTTTCCTAGAACGAATATTGTAAGAAAACAGGAAAGCTCCAGCAGAAATTTCCTTCAAAGACAGCCTGTTTGTGACTGCACTGAATTTGATTACAGACCTAGAATGAAGCAATGTTTTATAGCAAGCAGATGTTGAAGTCAAGTTGACAAAATGTTTGAATGAAGAATATGGTTTCTGTTAGCTATTGTATTATAAAATGAATAAGAAATAATGACCATGTCATATTTTTGCACTACAATAACTAAATTAAGAAAATAGTCATGAAAATGCCTTTCAGCTTAAATGTACACAGGTTCACACAATTAATATACTGAATTATCTGTATACTGTTTACAAGCATAAAACCAGATCAAAGTACTCTGCAAATTCATGCTTTATCAACACAATCCTTTACTCTAAAGGGCCACCAGTGACAGTTAAAATTTTATGTTAAACAACTGCAACTATTTCCTGTCCATGTTATCAAATAGCACAGAGGAAAAAATCTAATATCTAATTTTTTTTTTCTACTTTCTATAGTACCAGAGAAGGAATTTCTCTATCAACTTAGCAGAGATATCTGTGTGTATATATATGTGCGTGTATATATATTGAAAATAAGACAGGATTCATTTGAAATAAATTCATGTAGGTAACTAAGCTCCTAACACAGCCAACAGAAGTCTAGTCAAGACTATTGATGGAGCCTTGATTCAGCTGACCAGCCACCAGGAGCTCAATTTCATTGCCTGCACATAGACATTTGGTCATATTTGAGATACCTAAGGGTTTCTTGTCTGGGTTCCTACTCCCACTCCAGAAACGCACTGGCTTTCCATAGGACTCATGTCATATTTGCCAGCTCCCTTAGGATACTTTGGACATTAATGCATCTCAAATGCACCAGGCGCTTTTATGTAGGCAACTAAACTGGTACCTACAAGTATGCCTTCCTTCAGCTGAATTGCTCTCCAGACTCCACTGGCATTACTGGTTAGACCTCCATTGACTTTAATGGCAACATAGGTAGCTGCTACGTCCATAGGTACAAACTTAGCTGAATATTTTAAGAATGTCTGCTAAATTGTCTTTGCCTGACATATTTGCAAGTGTCAGAGATACATGCTCTTGTAGATATATATTAATAATGACAATTTGTAGGCAGGTATCAATGGGATTGGAAGATCAAAATGAAATGAATGTAGGAGTATTTAAAACTAAACCAAGTAACAAATAAAGAAAAACTCCTCCAGTATCATAGAAATAACCTGCTGTTGGTTGCTGAAGTTAACTTCAGAAAAATGAGCAATAAGAAAATATTTTTCTCCATAATTAAGATTTGCAGCTTCTTTTACTAATGTATTTTAGGGGTGTAAACTTAAGGGCAGTTAAAAAAAAGCAGTACATAAATTTGACACAAAATAAAGTTATTCCATTACCTTTTAGCACAGTCGCATTAGGCCTTCCAAAGAGAACAAATAAAATAGGAAATATTGAGTTTACCTACCATGAAGTTAAATTTTATACATACTTTATAAAGGCTGTTATTTTAAATGTGTTCACCTAATAAATTTTTTAATTGAAGGATGCTTAGTTATACATTGAAGTCAGGCAATTTTTAGAATAACAGTGCTGTAGTGTTGTATGTAAGTAAGTGATAACTCCCCACTTTAACTTCAAATTAAGATGCCTACATGTGGTTTTCTACCTAAAGTTGTCTAGAGATACATTAGGGATCTAAGATCCCATTACAGTGAACAGGGGCTTGATTCAGTTACCTAATCACAAATCCCTGGTGCTATTTGAGGTGCTCTAGGGCAGCCAAGGCTTCCCCATCGGGCTGGCAGGTACCACCTACAGGAGACCTATGTCCTTTCGAAATGACACTTACAGGTCACCTGGGGTACCCAAAAACAGCAAATAGGACTGCAAACTTATGACTGACCTCACAGAAGTTATAGCAGTTAACAGTCAGCAGCTGAATGACTTCAGAAGCTGCATTTATTATATTTACTAAGAACTTGATTCAGTTGTCAACACATAGACATGTAGGCCATCTCCTGCTGCAAATAACGGTAAAAAAATTTTCACCATGAAGACAGTCAAGGATGGAACAAGCTGCCCAGATGTGCAGTCTCCATACTTGGAGGTTATCAAGACCCAGCTGAGCAACCTCATATGGATCCAGTGCTGTCCCATTTGTGAGCAGGAGGCTGGTCCAGGAGATGCTCCAAAGTCCCCTCCAGCCTGAGTGAGCCTGGGATCCTGCTGGATCCACCTTGTTGGCAGCTGATGCCTGGAAGGGTTTAGGTCTCTCATAGGTCTTGTGTCATATCTCTCTCTTTATATCAATATACTGCAGCAGATGTCACAGATATGCCATGGTATCCCCAACTGCTCTAGACAAGCATGGTCACAAAACAGAAGAAAGACCCAGGTCTTCAACTACAGTAATAGGAATTTAGACAAATGCTCTTAAAAGTACACTTGCATTTTGGACACTGAAGGAACATTAACCTTGAGTAGCCCTAGATCACTTCATTATTACCATTAAGAAAAATATTACAGGAACAAAGCTGCTGTTAAAAAGCTTCTTTAGATCAATTCAACTGAACATTTACACCACATAGTAATATTTTTTTTTCTGTGAACTTAAAACTGATACTACTAAAGTCCATCTTTTCACAAATTAGAACAGTACAAACAACAACTGGGTAAACAAAACATCCAGTGAGCTCACAGACTGCAATACATTATAGAAATATCAGATCCTGTAGTCTTTTTTACAGTAGATACATACTTAGTCCACTTGAAAAACTGTTCTAAATTAAATATACAGGGCACTGCACAGTGAAGAGAATACGAACATAAATATTAATCCAATACTGAAGGTGTTTTCCTCTAACTTTCATTCAGGTCCCTTCAAAAGAAATAATAATAATAATTAGATTACTTCCTTCTTAACTGTACACAACAGGTATGTTCTGCAGTGTATGCTCGTATATAAATTTCATTAACAGATTCACAGAGTTAGAAAACAGAAAGAGGATAAGGGAGACAAAGTATAAACAATCTCTGATGATCACTAATACACTCTTAACAAAAGCTTTGCCCCTGCTCATAAATCAATTGAAACCAATGAAGTCTGCCCATTAACTGCAGTAGACTTTGGCATTTCCCAGTTACACATATTATTTCAATTTCCAGAAATTCTCCACAGAATAAACAGAGTATATTTAGACCAACAGCAATCCTATTGAAGACTTTGGCAAGATATGAATATACATTTGTACATACCTTGAAACCAGGACTTCCCGGTAATCCATCTTTCCCACTTCTGCCAGGGTCTCCCTGTGGCAACGGTTAACAGTCATCAGTAGGTGAATTAACAAGCAAAAGTTAAAGGCAAATTGTCTTTACAAAACTTACAGCTCGCCCAGGCATTCCTGGAAACCCCGTATCACCTTTCTCTCCTTTTGAACCCTGAGAAATAAAGCAAATGAAAAGTAAGTAGTGCTCAACTTTTATGCTGCAAATTCAGTATATTTGACCTGTAATTCATGTGTTATTTCTTATTTTGAAAATGTATGGAAGATCTGTTTCTTTCTTAACACAGCCAGTGGTAAATTAATAACAACTCCCTCTTACAGAAACAAATATGCTCTAAAAGACAGAAATGTGAACACAGACCCTCTTTCAAATTGCTTAATACTCTAGACCAATAAATACATGACAGAAATATAAGGACAGGTGAAAAAGTAACTGTTAACATTGGATGACCAAAATATGCTCTCTGAAATATAAATATTTACATACAAGCATGCCCTGCTTCTTATAAATTACAGACCAAAACAACATCTCTATTCCAGGCCGCTGTCAGTCTCACTCCATTCCTGTGCTCCTCTCCTCACTCCCCTCACTCCTCTCCCTTTCTCCTGTTTGGTTACATAGTTCATGTACATTTCTATGTATTAAAAAGCACAGACTTCTTTGCAATATAATTATTACATATATCTCATATTAAAGGCATAGACATATTTGCAAAAAATATACTTATAAACATTTTGTGTTATGTTAAAATTAATTACTTGATCCATTAACAGAAGGATGAAGAGAGTTCTCAAAATATCCAAATAAGCAGAGCATGAGTTTAAATATTACTAGACATAAGTATTTCCAGTAACTTCAGTGGAAATTTTTCTAAGTTAGGAGTGCAGAATTAAATTCTCTGTGAATACACCTATTCCAAAAATATAAATTATATTGTACTGGTGCAGGTGCCCAGGCCCTGGCAGCAGGGGCTGCAGGGCGGCCTCTGTGAGGAGAGGCCGGGGCTGCCCCATGCCGGACACAGCCGGTTCCAGCCGGCTCCAACCAACCCGCCGCAGGGCACGGCTGAGCCCCACAGCCACGGTGGTGCCACCTCTGGGGAAGTGTTTTTAAGAAAGAGCAAAAACATGACACAGGCAAAGTAAGGAGTGAGGGAAAAACTGAGCAAAACAACTCTGCAGACACCAAGGTCAGTGAAGAAGGAGGAGAGGAGGTGTTCCAGGCACCAGAGCAAAGATTCTCCTGCAGCCCGTGGAGAGGACCATGGTGGAGCTGTCATAGCCAAGCTGCAGCTCATGGAGACCTCATGCAGGAGCAGGTTTATCCTGAAGGACTGCAGCCTGTGGGAAGGACCCACGCTGGAGCAGGGGAGAAGTGTGAGGAGGAAGGAGAGCAGAGAGGAGCTGTTATCAACTGACCACCCCTCCCCATTCCCCATCCCCTGACAGAGTGAACCTGAGCCTGGGAAAAAACAGGGCAGAGGAAGGTGTTTTAGTTTTTGTCTTTGTTTCTCACTATCCAAACCTATTTTAGCTGGCAATAAATTAAATTAATTTTCTCCAAGGTGAGTCTGTTTTGCCCATGACGGTAATTGGTAGGTGATCTCCCTGTCCCACAGGGACACTTGTTCATCTTATTTTCTCCCCCTGTACTGTTGAGGAGGGGGAATGAGAGAGTGGCTGGTGGGGCATCAGGCAGCCAGCCAAGGTCACCTCACCACAGACACCAGTAACATTTTGCTTTATTTTATGATTATAAATTTACTTGCCTTTTTTCCATATATTCCTGGCACTCCTTGATCTCCTTTAGGACCCCTTTCTCCCTAGAAAAAATATGTGTGAATAAGTTAATTTTTTAAATACAAGTAGTTATATACAGATATATATATATATATAGTATACATGTATAGCAGACATAAAATGAAGCAGGCAAAGAGCTCCATCTGATATAAAAGAATATGCTCAAGACAGTAAATGCAAATCTCAAATTTTCCAAGCTCTCGTAGAGGAGAAGCCCAGAATGTCCAACACTGCTGGTGAGACAATCCACAACTCGCAGGCTTAATGCTTCTGTTTTCAACGGAAGGCACTTTGAGTTTCTGGTTGCTTCAATATAGGTAGGTACCTAAATGAAAAGTGCTGCACTCTTCTGAAGACCTTATTTGAAAGTTTAAAACACAAATTTGGAAAAACTAAGAAGTAAATCCAGTTGTGTACTAACACAGAAGAGCAAAAGATACGGTTGATGATGTTTTGGGGAACATACATGTGAAATAAATTCATTGGCTTAGACCAGAACTATCCTTCAAAATGCTGTCACTCAAATTGAATGACTTCAAGAAAATTATAAATTTTTTTTTTTTTTGACACAATATTTGTGACGAAGAAGGTTCCAAGTAGTAGTACAACCAAAGTTCAAAGTAATTAATATAGAATCCCATAGAACAGAAATGAAAATGAAAAAAACCAGGAGGTTTCCATTGCTTGATAGGTATGCAATGAAGCCCCATGGCATGTATCTTCCTTCAAGTTCAGCATCATATCTATTCATTTTATGTAGTTCATCAAATGCACTGACATAATATTGTATATAAACTTATTTTTCCTTTAAATTAAACTATAGAGCAAGCTGAAACACATGAATATTGTAACAAGAAATATTTAATTTCAACCTTTGGTGCTGGCATCCCATGTAATCCAGGAAAACCAGGTAGTCCACGGTCACCCTAAAAGAGCAAGCATATTTTAAATCCTTATATCTAAAATAGTACTAATATACTGTAATAACGTTCACATTCTAAATAATCAACAAATAGTGGAAAGACGTTACATATCACCATATCAACTACATAACATTGGTACACTGACTCATGAGAGTTTGTTGATCCTTAAACAAGATTCAATATATAAAAGAAAAAAATTAAATAATCACTAAATATTTTAGAATAATTTTTACTGTAATCTCTCAATAAGGCTTATGGAGGTTCAAAAGTAGCAATTTAGCTTTGACAAGAGGGAAAAAAGCTTTGAAAAGAGCTTTGAAAATCTCTGTAGAACCTGTGATAATTCTACCATCCATTCCTAATTCCCAAACAATAAGGAAATTCCCTAAATCTGGGATGGCTTTGCTCCTACCTCTTACTGAAAATATCAAAGACCTACTGACCTTATCAAATTTCTTACCTGCTTACTCTGGATGAGTTAAGTATTAAAAAATAAGGTATTAAGTACTTTCTATAAAAAATAAACAAAATCAAAGCAAAATACACTGATAAAACAACTTTGGCACTTTGACAAATGAGTTCTCATTTCAGTGGAAGAGAGAATCCACTTTGGTGAAAGCAGTTGGCAATTGAAAGCACAAGCCAAAACATCAGTTCTTTTTATTGTCCTCACAGGTGTCAGGTATCAGTAATTCCAAAACTTTTGCAATTGGTACTGAAGATATTTATCTGACAATTTGTCTGCAAGCTCCCTTGAGTGATTACAACAAAAGGCTGAATAATAACTTGGCACTACCCTACTTGAAACAATAAAAACAAGCTGGCTGAATGGCCAAGCCCAGAGAGTGGTGGTGAATGGAGTCAAATCGTGTTGGCGGCCGGTCACAAGTGGTGTTCCCCAGGGCTCAGTGTTTGGGCCGGTCCTGTTCAATATCTTCATTGATGATCTGGAGGAGGGGATTGAGTGCACCCTCAGTAAGTTTGAAGATGACACCAAGTTGGGTGGAAATGTTGAACTGCTGGAGGGTAGGAAGGCCCTACAGAGGGACCTGGACAGGCTGGATCATTGGACTGGGGCCAACTGTATGAGGTTCAACAAGGCTCAGTGCTGGGTCCTGCACTTGGGTCACAACAACCCCATGCAAGGCTACAGGCTTGGGGAGGAGTGGCTGGAGAGCTGCCTGGCAGAAAAGGACGTGGGGGTGGTGGTTGACAGCCAGCTGAACATGAGCCAGCAGTGTGCTCAGGTGGCCAAGAGGGCCAAAGGCATCCTGGCTTGTATCAGAAACAGTGTGGCCAGCAGGACCAGGGAGGTGATAGTGCCCCTGTACTCGGCACTGGTGAGGCTGCACCTCGAGTACTGTGTTCAGTTTTGGGCCCCTCACTACAAGAAGGACATTGAGGTGCTGGAGCGTGTCCAAAGAAGGGCAATGAAGCTGGTGAAGGGTCTAGAGAACAAGTCTTATGAGGAGCGGCTGAGGGAGCTGGGGTTGTTTAGTCTGGAGAAGAGGAGGCTGAGGGGAGACCTTATTGCTCTCTACAACTACTTGGAAGGAGGTTGTAACGAGGTGGGGGTTGGTCTCTTCTCCCAAGTAACAAGGGATAGGACAAGAGGAAATGGCCTCAAGCTGCGCCAGGGGAAGTTTAGTTTGGATATTAGGAAAAACTTCTTCACCGAAAGGGTAGTCAGGCATTGGACCAGGCTGCCCAGGGAAGTGGTTGAGTCCCCATCCCTGGAGGTATTTAAAAGACGGGTAGACGTGGTGCTGGAGGACATGGTTTAGTGGTGGACTTGGCAGTGCTAGGTTAATGGTTGGACTCAATGATCTTAACGGTCTTTTCTAACCTTAACGATTCTATGATTCTAAGCTTAATTGCTTGTTTCAGTAGACTGGATCTACTTCACTCAGGACAAAGAGCCAATCACCAGATCATTTTTGGACAATCACGTCTTTTCTCTGTTAATATCTAACTTTATATTGAGCAATATACTTCAATTTGTTTAATAGATTTCAATCATAAAGGAGGAATAGCAAATTATACTCAGGAAGTTATTTTACATATTTTTTTCAAGTTCGAAGACAAAGGGTAAAAGAAAACATGTCTCAGTGGTATTTATTAAAACCATTCAGGTCTAAGCAGATTTGGAGAGGTCTGTCACACATTCACAGAAGACAGAAACATGACCACAGGAATGATAGATTGTGGGTTAATGCTATCAAAATATCTCTCAGCAAATAAGTATTGAAAACAGGCAATGGAATGGAGTTCAAAAAATCAGCAAAGCTTATAAAATAAACACTTCATGCATCCATTGCTTCTTAATGAAAAAGAACGGAACCTTGATTTCTGCTCAGAAGTGGTGATTCAATTATTGGATAAACTAAAACACTTGGCAATGAAAACAGTTTTAAATTAGTTGCTATAGAAACTTTACAAGTAATGGGATGAAATTAATAGATGAAAATTTGGGCTGAATCATCAGGAAAAAAATTCTAATGGCAACACCTCTTTTACAATGGAAGAAGTTTTCTAAGACAGTGGTGGAAGCCCTATTTCTTGGCACATATTAAACAAGTCTGGACTGAGCATTAGGAAATATTCTATCTGTGACAACCCTGCACTGCCAGGAGAATAGAGTTTTTCATCATCTGTATCTTACTTTCTGCACATGGCCCAATACTGATTGATCAATTAGATTAAGATGCCTAAAGCATAGAACACATAAGCATATTTTTCAGCTCTAATCATGCATTTGAGAATTCTGCTGAACAGTGATGAATTTAAGGACCTGCTTTTAATATTGGGAACTTTAGAAGAAGGAACTTCTACAGCAAAATGTTTGGAAAACAAGTGTCTGGTTTACAAAAAAGGCTTTGAAGTTTTAATAAACGCAAAACAAAATAAATTTTTATCACAATGATCTTAGAACTTTTCTAAATATGGGGCAAAAAGGTGAGAGAAGGGTGGGCACAGATATTTACAAATCAATGAGACTTGCCAATAGCCAATGGTTAGTTTATTCACTGTGTATACAGGAGATCCAGATTCAAGTTTATCCTGATTACCAGAAGGGAGTTATATATAAGCTTCCACATCTGTCGGCACCTCTAAGTTGCTGGCTACACCTCAGCTAGAATTTTTCCACAAAAAGCTTTGGTTTCAATTAGTCAGTGTTTTCTGATAAAAAGTGCCATCCAAAAATTCCTACCTAGCTCATCTGGATGCTCACTTAAAAAGGGTGAAAAGAGATAGAAAGAAACCATTCTGACAGATGTATGTATCATGCTTCCAGGTACCCATATTTAGGTATGCTTTCTAAATATAAATTATTCAGTGCAATAAAGGTGTTACTGGCAGTACTAAAGCCTATATGAACTTTATTAAATAAAGCAGACCAGGTTCAGAATTGAAGTAATATTCCAAATGTAGGATTCTTATTCCTTCTTTATTACCTTTTTAGGAAACAATTCTCACAGAAGCCTCATGTGAAAATATTGATACTATTAACTGTACAATAAAAATGATAAATGGTAAGAGTAAAATCTTTTTACCTATTACTATTTTTTTTTTTTACCTTAGCCCCATCTTTCCCTGGCTCTCCCTTGATACCTGGTAAGCCACGTGGTCCCTAAGAGAGAAAAAAATGAAAACCAGTTCAAATACTAATACAGTCTGATAGAGAATGAGACACAGAAATGTCATACAACATGGCCTGGGGACTGATGTGTCAGCTGGCTGATCACATTTTGGTTACTGGATAGAAAAGCAGAACTAAGCATGAAATGCATCCCGCATGTATGAATATGGCACATTATCATAAGCCATGACTGGGGAACACCAAAACAATTCTTTGCTTCAACCAAGGACCACCTCAGCAAAAAAGGACATCACACAGCCTGTACTAGTCCAGAGATGTCCCCTTCCTTTCAAATGTCCATCAGACAGCCTTCACACATGCCATGTTGCAGGCTTGCTCTTGGCTCCAGCATGCTCTCAGATATTTAATTCAACAGATTAATAAGTCCTTGACTATGCAGCCAGACTGGATCATGCCACAAGTAAAACACAGGACCGGTTTCCAATAACTGTCCTTAATAAGGGCTACTAAATTAATACAATGAAGAAAGAAAAAGAATTCTCCTCCATCAGTCTGGGCTTTATCCGAAACCTTCTTTTGGACATGTGAATTGTGGGTAATCAATCACCATGACAAGGTTTCAGATCACTGTTACTGATTCATAGAAAAATGGAAGGAACTACTGTTTGGCTTCTGGATCAGGAAGAAAATGTCTAAGCCGCAGCTGAGTCCTGCTCCTACAGGCCTTACCTAGCAATGATTAGAACTGCAGTCTAATTGTCAGGCTACCTACAAACCCCAAAGCCATGTGAGTTCCAAAGCAATTCACCCAAGGATGGCCCCTGACTTCATGCCATCCCTTCAGCCCTTTTCATCCCCCCCACCTCAACTCTCAGTGACAAACAATGGATACTGGGAGAGAGTTGGCGCGATTTGTCTCAGATTCTCAAATTCTAGGAATGAAACAGAAACTTACTTGAACCCCTGGAGTTCCTGGGATACCTGGATTTCCTGCTGATCCCTGATATCCCTAAGGAAAAGAAACCAAGACTTGTGACTTTTTGTAAGTTATATTTACAAATTTCCAAACACCTATTTAAGGAAAAAACAATCCTCCTGGTTACTAGAGAACTGTTGTCACAACCCTGTCGTTTCAGGTCACAAATTTCAGTAACTGCTATCACAATCATACATTTGAGATTTAGATTTCAGCTTTCAGAAGCTTTCACCTCTGCATCTGAAATTTGCGGCCTCCAGACTTCATGCTAAAATCCATTATTTTAGAATTGTTCCAGGAGAATGTAACAAACATATTGTTTTATTCCCCATTGGGAAAAAAAAAAAAAGAACAAATGAACTCACATACGTAGACACTTTTCTTTTCTCTCTTTCTCAAGAAAAATAGCTGAAAACTGCCAGAACTTTTAAAGGCTTATTTCTAGTTATGGGAATAAGCTTTAACAAACAAGTCATGTTCTAATACATTATGTAGCTAGTTTTATAATATCTCTAAATAATAAAAATTCCATTCTCAACACTAAGCATTTAGCTATGAACTTGAAGGTATATAACAGGCTATGCAAGTAAAAAAATAATTTGAATGACTGGGACTACAAAAAGAAATACTAAATAATTCATGAGTTGAAAAGAGAATTTCAGGAATGCTTTACTAGAAATCAACATTGGCAGAACAAGAGAACCTTTACAGAATCCGAAATATGTGCCTGAGGTGTTTTGGTAGATTGGATTCAATGAGTACAGCAAAGATAGATAGCCAGTTTTTATGCAAAATTAGCAAGTGCTTTAGAAGAATCCTTTAACAGGCAAGTAACTGAAGAACAGGAATTTTACCTAGTTCCATTAAAAACATGTCATTCCAATGGACAAAATGAGCTACAAAGAGGGGTTTTTTGAGAAAACATACAAAATAAGAAGATAAATTGTCCTATAAAACTCTGAGGCTATTTGGCTCAGACTTTTCAACAGGCAGCCCAAATTAAATTTGATAAAACCCATAAAATGGACTATCCAATTTCAAATACCCAGAATTTGATCTTGATTTGAATTGAAAGAACTAATAATCCTATTCCTAAATGAGTTTCAGTCTGAAAAACTTAGCACAAAATTTAATGGGGGGATTTCCACACTGGTAAAAGGAGCTAATAGAACCTTTCCAATACAAGGAAGGCAACGTGTATGTCTGATTTCTTCTTTAAATCAGTCAGAGCTTCCTGGGAATAATAAACAGAGCTAAAATTATTTGCTGGGTTAGATACAAGAGAGTACTTGCTGTGCCCTCTTCCCAAAAGACATTTGAGCAGACGCCCGATGAGCCAGCTGGTAATGTTTAGTATAGAAGTAAACAGAATTCTAGGTCTCTGTCATACATAAATCCTTTATCAGGAATTTCACTTTTAGCGCTCAAGGCAGTTCTAGTAAAATCAGCTTTAACTGTAAATGGTGTAGCATTCCCAAATTGCTTCTAAGACTCCTGGGTAGCTGAAACAATTCACCAAGCCAAAAAATGCTTTTAAAAGTTTATCCTTTTATTTCTTCTCCAAAAACGGCAAAAAGTGTGTATGATTTCCTGTAGGATATAATTCTATATAAGTAAAACTTTATTTCACATTTTAGATCTCTGAAATGCAATTTCCCTTCCTTCTCCTTCTAACTGAGTAGGGGAAGAAGTAGAGGAGGACAATTTCCTGGCTGAACTGAATTTCAAAATTCGCGAGATGAATGGAGGACGGCAGAAGAGTTTTCAGCTTACAAAACTGTATATTTAGCTCAGAGCTAGATCTTGTAATGTGATTGCAGAGCAAATCAAACACATTGTCAGTGTGTTTGTTTAATGGAAAGCCGGAACAGAGAAGATTCAAAAGGAAATTCACAGAAAGTCACAAAAATGAGAATCGCTGTCTGGTACAAATAATGTAGCAATTGTTTGGACAAGTTAAAAACACTTTCTATAAATTATGATAACCAGCTTTCATAAAAACTGAGCATGTCTTTGTATCACTACTCCTTTTGCAGTACAGATCATCAATCTATATGTTAACGCCTACTATTTTTTTGCACTAAAGTCAGCTCAAGTCCTCTTTCCCTAACCTCAAAGCCCTCAATAGAAGTAAGTATGTGACATACATACATATGTTCCCAGAACAGCTGTGCCATAGCTGACGTTTTATGTAAACGGGACAGAAATGAAAATTCCCTTTTCGATTGACACGAGTTCAGGACTGAAGGTTCACTTTCAAATAAGGTGAAAGCACTAAATTCACCACCAAAAATAATTCTTTTTATTTGGACTTGGCCTTCTGTCATGAACTTTTCAGAAGATACACAAATGGTGTGAAAAGTATTATAGCTATAGCTATAACCCTGAATTTCATACTCAGTTTTAAATCCAGTTGCCTAAACATAGGCAGCTCCTGCTTTTTGAGATTCCCTAGACACCCATCCAGTGTTAGAAGATAGTGGCACAAAATATTTGGGAGGCATTCATCCTTTTGAAGCAGCAGTGTGGGCACAACAAAATACCTTACAGCATAAGAATCCCAAAACTCTTGGGGGAATTTAGACACCCAGTGTCTCTGTACACATGTAAACACTAAATGCAGGTGTCTTAAAAACGTTGGACAGACTTCTTACATAAAGAACTTACATAAAGGACACAGACAAATTAGCAATACTGTCATCGTCAGTGAATTAAGAGCCTTGCTGGAAAATGAAAGTTAGTTTACCTGTAGGGAAAAAATTGAGCAAGAAGGACATATGACAAGTATTAATTCCAAAGAACTTTTAGGTGCAATAGCAGAGTAAACCTCAGAAGTATATCTTCAATGCACTTGCATGCCTAAAGGGCAAAAGTTCAGACAGCATTCATAGGTGTATCACATCATACAAATATAAAATAAAAATATAAATAGAGGACATACTGATAAGGCAATGACAACTGCACTGCACACTTCCTTACTGAAAAGCTTTTGGAGTCACTGAACAACGTAAATGACAAAGGCATGACAACAGGACTACTTGGGAAAGACAAGGGAGAAGTAAACAAGCTCAGTTTAGCTAAGAAATAACCAAGGATCAACAGTAATGGTCTAAAGATATCTAAGGACTGTAAACACTAAGTAAACAGAACTATTTAGGGTGATGTAACTAAGCATAATGGAATTCAACTGCAAAAGAAAAATTTAACTCGGTGTTAGGAAAACATCCTGACAGAGAGGTCTGTGGACCTCTTGTGGAAGTCTCTCGTGGAAAATCTTTAGTACACTAAAGCATTAGAAGAGAAGTTTTCACACCCTTTTTATAAAATACATTACACCTTAAAGGACAGAAATTCTTATAGCTATTCAGACACGTATCCACACCTACGCTCATATTTGCAGTCATGCGATGACCTTCTCCCTCACTGGCAATATCAGTATCTAAAATCCTGTGAGGCAACAGAAATGTTGGAAAGTACGTGATGTATTTGAACTAAGTGTTTTAGCCTTTCTCTGAGAAGTTGTTTACCATCTAACGTTTTTGCCTCAGGTACTTCCTCCTCCTTTTCTCAAGGAGCTTTTTTTCCCATCTCGCTGCCAAACCACCTTCTCTAACACTTCACTATGCCTGCACTCATCTGCCTACTGCTTCTCTTTCTCCTGCCCCTTTGGACATGTGGATCAGTCAGGTGGTCCTCTCCAGCAAGTCTGTTTGGAGCCTGTGCCTTACTCCTTTCTCTGGGACTTTCTTAAGCAGTGGTAACTCAGCAGCTCAGAACAAGTGTCATCTCCTCGCTCTCCTCCCTCTGTTAAATAGCACGGCCCTGTAGAAGGACTTCTCGTGACATCTGCTTCTGCAGGCTACCAGAATTGTCTCTGCAGTGAAGCCCCTCTGTCTACACATACCAAAACATGAAAATGAAGGGCAGATCCAGAATTATATCACAAAGGTAACTAAATGCAGCTTTTACCCTCCAACATATATTTGGGGGTGACTCCTGATCAAAGATTTGTAATCATGTGAACATTATTATGGGAGAAGTACAGAAATGAGTTTTCGTTGCTTTGTTTTGTTTTGGCTTGTTTAATTCTTTCTCTGTTTGATTACACTTCCTTCCATTGGCTACTCCATCATCTGCCAAGGCTTTCATAGCTCAGAGCTGCTAGCAGTATATTTTACCTGAGCATGATGTTCTGGGCTCAAATACCACAGAGGAAAAAAAAAATCCATCAAGATTATTAAATAAAAGGTCATAAATCCAGCTTAAAAAGTTCTCGACCTTCAGACTTCTGGGAGATGGGATGATGTACCAAGGGAGCATAAGTTCCTGCTCGCTGCTTACATGTGCATCCTTATCATCTGCCCTTGGCCACTGCTGAAGATACTCATATGGTCTTTTGTCTGAAATGTATAGCTGTATGCAACAAAAGTCAGCATCAGGCATCGCCCTGATTTCAAAGTAGCACATCTCATTGAAGCCTTTACATGACTGTCTTAGTCAGAACGGAGCAAACATATTTCCTCTAAGAATAACAAGGTCACAGTGTTACTGAGGAATATGTATTTTTCTGGAATTCAAAGCAGCATTTTACAGCTGAATTATCAACTATATCTGTGAAAGTTTCCTGAGAAAAGCAACTGCAGAGTTTATATCAACTTAAATCACCAGGTATACCATCCAATAGCACAGGTATCCTACGTATACATGAAACTACTACCCGTTTTTATTCCAAAAGTACTGTTGAAATAGCTGGTCATTGCCATTATACTAGGTTCATCATAAAAGAATCAGCTTTCAGTTGGTCACCAAATATTATTAAACTCTAGGTAATACAGCTGTAACAATGTTCTATAGTTTTTTAAAAAGAAATACTAGAATAATCAGAAATTACTTTTTATGTGAGGCTTTTGATACCTTATGAACTCTGTATCTGGGTATGTCAGTAAAATCACTCTCACCAGATTATTTTTAAACTGCTTATTGTAAAGACAAGGCAAACAGTTCCAAACTTTCATGAATGAAACTAGAAGGAATACTGGAAAATTGTCCAGATTTGCCAGTCGTGTGGTTCAAAGTTCAAAATTGACAAATAAGTACTTTTTCATTTCTTTCAGCAGACCGATAACCTGTCACCTCTATTAACCACAAGTGATCACTGCATAGGTTCTGTTCATTTATTTTTCCCCTTAACCTGAGTTTTTCCCCAGTATGTATAAACTATCCTTTGGAATAAAAAAAATGGCTTTGTGACTACACAGTCAGGCTGCTGAGCATTCTCAGGGCCAGCAAGCACTCCAGCTGCTTCTTTCTGATGAATAATGCCCATTAAAATGAGTTCCAGTTGAGATTCAAATACTATTTTTACCCTTGTGCATATTTACCAGTGCTATTTCTCCTGACAAGACAATTTAATCATTTCAGGTCCTGAATGATATTTTTGATTGAAAAAAATCTATTTTCATTACTTATCATGCTTCTCACTCTTGTACTTTTTTCCAGTTATTTCAACTGATCTTTTCTGTATATACTGGAGTATGGAAAATAAACAGAGGTGGCAATTAAAGGGAAAAAACAAAGAACCTATAAATAAAACTATTTAAAAAAAGAATTAAAGAATGACTGAAAATAAGTCATGTTTATGTTCACTTCCCCAAATGTTACAGCAAACAATTTTACTGGGTAACACCAGGTGAACAATTATTTTCTGGTAATATTGAAGATATTCATGGGAATTGTATTGAATTTTTCTGGACTAAAACTAACTTTAAGTATTACAACAATCTAGCCAGCCCACAAACAATAAACTAAATTTTCTTTGACGTTTTACTTTAAAAATCAGTTACATATAGTAATATAAATGCATGCCTAAAACCTTTCACAGAGGAAGAAACATTTTGTTGACCAGTTATACTGTTCCAAGAAAATTAATACCAGATAGGCAAACTGGAATAACTTTAGAGAAGAACATAAAAATGTGTTTGGGAACAGAAAAGACTGACTTTCCAGGAAAAGCTTTTCATGCAAAAGCCATTTGATTAAACAACACTGACTACACAACTACCTGTAAGCCTACTGTGCTGTCTGAATTAAGAGCTTGCTTTTCAGAGTTCCCCAGGGGATACAGCTAAAAAGATTCACATGAGCAAAGTTATCTCAAACAAGGAAAATCACTGACAGCACAGAAAACATGCAAGTCCTATTAGCAAATAAATAAGTAAAATAGAAAGAAAACAGACAGAGAGGAATCTGTTTTCCTGCACAGTGTATCTAAAGGGTCTCCCATCTTTCATGGCTAAAAGCTAGCCTGGAAAGCACTCAAGAATCTACTGTAAGGAACAATAATGTATTGGCCAGAGCTGCAGATGATCTAACAGGTTTGCAATTATGTCCTTAGAAAGAACAAGTGCAAAAAGCTACAGCTGATTTTTCAAAAAAATCTTAGTCAGCTAATAAAGCTATAGGATTTAACCGTAAGCGCTTCAAACAACATGTGAACTTCAATTCAGCAAAATGGCAAAATTTCTCCTATAGCGGGGCTTTTTGATTCTCTTCTAATTGTCTCAGATAGTTTTGTTAATCTTTTTTATGTTCAGAGAATGCCCATCTATGCACATTATGACTCACTCACAGGAAAAAAACCATAACTGCCAGATTACAAAGTTAGAGAAAGACTACAGTATCAATCTATTTCTCCTTCATGATTCACAGTTACAAATTTCAGTGCTTATGGGAATATATACAGCATTGAAGTGGAAACTTGTTAATAAAACTATGAAACAGTTTGTGCATCTGTGCATATTCTCTCTAGGAGAACAGGACTGCTCTTCAGAAGCTTAAGCACCATCAATAATCAACTGAAAAGTTATTCTGATTAGATTACACTTCCCCAGCTCAGATTCTACCCATTCTTATTTTAAAACTTGTGTGTTCATGATCTTCTGGAACCAAAATGTAGTATTTTATAGCACTGAAAATTTCAATTCAGATTTTTTTCTCTATTTCTAGTTCCAAAAATCTTTGAAGATAATAGCTATCAAAATCTGTTTAAGACAAAAACAAAAGGATAAAAATGTTTTTATATCACAGGAAAAACGAGGGTCTTTGCTTGTGGAACTACTGGAAAATTCATGTACTCCCTGCTCTCCTGGGCCATCAGGGCTACCATGACCAGGTTTCAATATACCAAGTCCCATATTTTAAAACAGAGGAATTTTCATTTTTTAGAAACAATTGCATTTCTTGTTTTCAGCGCCTATTTTTCTCCTGTCAGACTAACTCTGCTTCCAAAAGGCATCACCACAGTTAAATGAAGCAGCTGCTATCCCTCAGAAAAGGCCAACACGTAACTAAGCAACAAAATAGGAGAAATGTGAACATTTTATAATGTGTAGCATGGAGCTTTCTCTTTGTAACTGGTAATATTTATTACCATTACAACATACACACTTCCAAGTAAGTATCAATCTCACTGTTTCCATCTTTAGCTGACATAGAAATGAAATGTATTACTAGTATTAAAAATTTTTAACAAAAATAGAACATTAGGTGTTTTTATGAAGCCATCAAAGTTGGTGGATAGTGCCTCTTTAGTAGGAGTAACATACTAGAGATACTAAAACTGATAAGCAAGGGCAGATTTGGGAAATACTTGTGATTACTTACAATATCCTCATGAATCTTCCCACAGGACAGAAAAATTAAAGAGTGAAGTTGAAAGGTCCAATCCAGCCCTTTTTGCCCTTCTCTGAAGTCTCTCTAGTTTGTCGCGTGGACCAAAATGGCCCAAAATAACTTAATATCCCTTCTAAGTCTCAACCAAACCCATAGACTCTTAGTTCCCCAGTCCATAATCCAATGTTTCTTTCATAAATGATTTTGTCTTCTCTGCATTCACCCACTTATATTTTCTAATGTTTTGGGACATCTTCTTATACTTTTATGCTCAGTAGTATTTGGGACTCCCCCCCTAATTGTATTTTCTGTGGACTTCAAGACATGATGCTTACCTTCTCTTCTACTTCACCATGGAGATGTCAAAATAACACTACAACCTAAGGACTCAACCATAAAATTTAATCCTCACAATAAGAATGAAAAGCTACAATGAATTAACAATTTCTAGTACGTGCATGCACTTTTCTTTTCCTGCTTTTGGTATCCAAGCAGAGAAATTATCCTCTTTTCAGAAGCAAATTATTTTTAATGCTCCCAACCACCTTTTACCTTTTCCTTTTTCTTTTTTTTTAATGTAAATAAAACAGCTTTTAATGAATAGTAAGCAACAACAGAGGCCACGTTCTTAGAAAAGAAACATGGGTGGTCAAGTCTCCCAGCTTTTGGCCTGCCTTTTCTTAACACACTAGAGGCACATGCACCCCACCACTTTGGTGATACAGAGACTGCAGGCTGTTAACAAAACCCTACTCAACAGAGAAGCTTGGCTGTCAATATCTTAGAGGCTTCCAATTAGATTCAGAGATCTAATATATTTTTTAATGAAACTTGAGGCTATCTTTATATATTTATTTGCTTTTATTACAGTAAAAAATGTTAACCATGACAACCGGACGAGCCATTGCCAAATCTGTCATTTTTATTTTAGGCACATATGTTATTCATCTGCTTTCTTCCAGTCTTTACCATCCATACTAATGGAATGTCAGTTTAAAAAGTAAAATTTAGGGTAAGAGAAAAATACAGGTATTTTTATGCTCTATGTTTTAATACATAATGTTTAGAACTGCAAAATATCTATATTTTTAACAGAGTATATGCATATCTACATATTTTGATGGACTACTTGAGGCAGCTTAAAAAGAAATAAACTAAAATGAAATTAAATGAACCAAGCTTAAAAATGAGAAGCAATCCCTAAGACAAAATAGACAGGATTTTAGCTGCCCTAAAGTGCTTTCTAATGCAAAAATTCTTAAGCAGTAAAGACTGAAGGTCAGAAGGTGATAACTGCTGCAAACTGATGCAAAGACCAACAGGAGCACTCATAGCCTATTCTCTGCTTTACAACAGTGCCTAGCTCATGCTATCATATTTACAGTATTTTAGCTTGAAACAAAAATACTATGATTAACATATTCATAGAATTGTTACATTCAGATAGCGCTTAAGTGACATTCACAGTTTCAAAGTATGAAGACAAAATCATCTAAATTTGAAAATCTGATATCAGTGGTACGTTTTTTCTCCTGTTAGTTTTGCATTTACAATATATGACTAAGTTTTTAGTACTCACAGGCTTACCATCTGGACCAGGCTGACCAGGATAACCATGATTCCCGGGCTGCCCAGGGTCACCCTATGGAGAAGCAATATGTTACACACAAAAGATACGAAAGATTTTAAAATCAGAACAGAGCAACCTTAACCTTAATACATTCCACAAAACAGCGGCTACAAGCCCAGACACCTGCTATTGAGGAGTAATTCCTACAGCAAAAAAGAACTGATCTTGTAACCCCCTCCCTGGGAAAATTCTCCCTAACTTCTTGTGCAGGACTAGGAGAAGTGAGCCCACGCTCAGTTACAGCACAGGTTTGGCCCATCATCTCAAATTCTTTCAAGTTTTTTAACATCTTAATCAACAGAAATAAAAACACTTTTCCTCAAATAGATGGAAAAATCTTTATGAAAACCTTGTTAATCTAGTAGTTCTACTCTGAAGAAAACTCTCACCTGCTTTGGCTGAGCCTAGTTCTTAAAGCAAAAGCAGTTACAACTGCAGAATTGCTATAAACTGGGAGGACATTAGGAGGGAAATAGGAAACTAGCTTGCAATGTGACTGTGAAAAACCATCTTTTCATATATAAACCACAGAAATGTAATACTGAGCTAAATGGGAAAGCATATAGAATAATGTCTCTTTAGAAAAGCGTAACAGTTATGATTTGTTAAATTAGTAATAGGTTATCCAGAATTATTATTGTCCAAATTAAGAAGTCCAGGTTTGAGAGTTGAGCAAAAATAAATTTGCTTTCAAATATACTATCTAAACTATGAAATGTTATGCCTTTATCTTGAAAAGGTTAAAATATCAGTTACTTGTATTTTTAAATTGTTTTGATTTAATTAATTTTATTGTACTCCATTAATATCACAAACACACAAATTAAGTTTAAATTTATACGGTTCCAAAGTCCAGTATTCAAAAGTTAAGAAATGCTGTAACTAAGATAACTTATACAATCTTAAATTGCTTCCCTTTCACTCTTGCTGCAGTCTTTTGTGTTAGGCACCATCTTGTCACCTGTATTATTCAGTTATCCCCAAACAAATATTATACTGCAATGCCACTGAAAGACTGCACATGAAGCAAAGATCTCCATAAAATTGTATAGGTCATCCTAATTCTGACATTTCACACTCCTTCATACTTTACAGGATATTGCTTTCAATTTTTTTTAAATGATAAATACTTTCTTCTCTCTCTCTTTTTTTCTCTAATATGCTAAAGAGGAAAAAAAAAGGCAAAAGACCACAAAAATTCTGTTACATGAAATAATATTGATCTCCATCCTGTGGATTCCAATTCCCTGATTAGAATCCCTTACCTTTGTAGCAAAAAGCCCTTTGACTTGAGGTAGCTGCAGCAGACTGTTAACCCCTTATATAATGATGGTAGATTTTTTTTAATCATTTGCTTAATGAAAGACAAGCAGTCTGGGGTTTTCTTGTCTACCCTTATAAGGCAAGCTAGTAACTCTGGAAGCACTGCTTAGCACACTGATTGAGAAAGGTACTACAGCAAAATACTAGGGATGTGAGTTTGCCATGTTAGACATCTGAGACTCAAGTCTGGTTCTTGTTTTAATCCTTCACCAACACTGAAGGGAGTTCATCAGAACAGCTAAAGCGGAACTCTCACAGTAAGCATCTAGCCCATTCTTTAACAAAGAAGGAAAAAAACCCTCTCCATTAAAAGACTTTTATTAGTAAACCATTTCATTCTCAAACAATTAACAGTGCAAGATCATTTGCTGAAGAGTAGCAAGGGAACACAATTTTACATCCATGAGCATTTTCCTTAAAAAATAAAAGATATATTTGTGTTATTAGGAGTTATGGCACCAAAACCTGGCCTTGAGGATCCTAATCACTACATTCATGCACTGGAAACCAGAACTAGGAGAACTTTTTTACTCTGCCTGACTATGACTGGCCAACATAAGATTTGGAAAAAAAAAAAGAAAAAAAGTCATGTATGCTCAATAAGACAGAATGGAAACTTACTTTGGGGCCTGGAGGTCCTTGTTTTCCTGGCGGGCATATGCAGGGGGCAGGTGTTGAGCCTACATCACTAGGACCATTCATGCACTACCAAGAGTGAAATCGGCCATCAATACACATGCCAAAAGCATTCAACAAATGTATCATAACATTGTATGAAGCTGATTTTCCTTAGGTTGCATAGGTCCTGGCTTTCACTCCTTTGTTCAGCTGGAACTTTTGCTTACCTGAGTATTGCCCTCCAACTACTTTGCATGCATGAATTCATCATTTTACCCAGAAGAAAAATAAATAAAAGATTAAGTACTGTCACTGGGCTGATATATGAAACTCTATTTGCTTTTCCACAAATATTCTGTCATAGAGTTTGATAATTTTAAATCTGGCAACATGCAAAACTCTTCTCCTAAACTAATTGATATTCATCATTTGAAGTGTGATCAATTATCAAATACAACTATTTAATTAAAGTTTGTAAAAATAATCTAACAAATATGAATAGCATAATGACCACAACCAATGGGCATGCTATCATGGGTAGCAAGCCTGAAAAGAACGTGAAGCCCAAGTCTCCTACCTCCTGGGCATGTGTCCCAACTACTAAGCTACTTCAGGAAAGGTGGGGCATGGCTGCTACCACCAACTCCTACAAGTCACGATTCCTGGCCCCCAGGGTGCCCATCCTCCAAAGGCCATTAGGTGACCTCCTCCAAACTATGCTCCCTATACAAACAGCGGTAAACACTAAACCTTGGCGGACCACATCACACTCTAGAGATTTTTTTTCTGAGGTATTTACTTCTCACCATTGAGACCACATGAAACCTCAGTGTTTTACCAAGGCAGGCAAGGGGAGAGCTATTAGATCAAATCCATTTGCCCAAGGTCAGGCACCCAAAATTTAGGTGCATCTGTACTAAATCTATATGCTGAAGTTAGATTCGGTGAATTCTTTTTCACCCAGCAAGTTCTCAGAGATATGGAAAGGCAAAAATTTAAGAATCCAAGATACAAAAACCAGATTTTGTATTTAATATCTAGAACACTTTCTAAAACATTTTACTCATATTTTCTAAAATAATGCAGACTTTTTACAATATTCTCTGAATGGAATTCTTTCTCAGGGTCAAATGATTGATCAAAACACAATTCCACGTTTCCTGTGCAACGGTACGAACTGGAGTTACGAGGACGGTTAGGGAAGCTATCGTATTAAGCCTTCAAACAAGCTGCCCTTCAGGGAGCTCCCATTAGCATGATGCAGGTAACTGCTACCTGACTGTGCATAAGCATCCAGCCCTGCAAATAAGAGGCATTGAATTGAACTGAGGAAAAAAATCAGGTCATTTATTCTAATAAACGTGGGTTTCTTCAGCAAACTGATTTTTAATTTGTCTATTGACTAGAGTTCAGTTAATGGAAATCCAGCACTTTTAAGCTTAGCAAACCTCTGTCCACTTTTCAAAACAAAGTGTATATTCCCTAGAATAATAAGTTTATATAAAGTCAAATACTACCTTAAACTGAGTTTGAGCAGTTTAGGATTGAGCCTACCTCTCCATTCTGAAACAAGAAGAAACACAGTTTAAGAGTACAGCAATATTTGTAATAAGCAAAATCCATTCATTTGTAAACAGTACCAAAACCAATCATAAATTTAGGGCTGTAACTGTCAAAGAATTATAATTCAAAATTTTGGACTTTTTCAGACTTATCTGCAGCTGCTATCAATGCATATGAATTTTTAGTTCATTTCATTTAAGGGTGTTTCAACAGGAGCTACCAGTAGCAATTTTTAAAAGGCAATGACAAAACTAGAATCAATACTGAACCATGTAAGTATTTCCACACTAAATGTTTAGATTTGGGTCAAACCTTTTGCCAGGAGTAACTTCTCATCAAAAAATCCTCTGCTTACTCATTCATGTCAGAGAATGTACCAAAATATTTCTAAAATCTCTGATCTCTGCCTGAATCCAGCATCTGGGAAACCATACAGCAGCACAGAGGCAAGGCTGGCTTTTTCTCACTTTCCTGTGTGACAGCATTAGACTCTGCTATCAATTGAATTGAGTTTTCAAATGTCTGCAACACCACAGAACAATCCATGCCCAAATACTTCAGCACACCAACCATGAAATTGTCTGTCATAACGGTTTAGTAGCCACCATTAGCTGCACCATACACAGGAGTTTTCTAATGCACGCAGTCACCACAGACTTCATACACGGTCTGCGGAGAGAGACAGCTTCCTCTGTATTTCATTTTCATCTTAGGCAACGTCTAGAGAAGGTGATCTTTCTCCACAGATCACAGAGGGAGCTTAAAATTACTATGCAGCTAGGTATCTCTGGGAAAGGGGACGAATTCAGGCTGTAATTAGTACATACAGCCCCTGCCTAGTTCAGGAGCTCTGACACAACCACATTCTGACAGAATACAACCACAAACCGCATATTTCTCCTTGGAGATCATCCAATATTTTTATTTTCTGAAGGAGTCCAGAATTTCATGGGTAAAGTCCAAACAACAACAGCAAATGAAACTAAACTGGCAAAAAGCAATCTTTTTGCTTGGACTTCTTGCCAAATCACAGAGAACGCAAGACATGATGGACTTCTCAGTGTTTGCTTTCTTTAAGCAAAAATTTTTTTCATTTGTTTATTTCTCATATCCTACTTCTATTTGGTAAAGAGCAAAAAGATATGTGGTGCAGTTAAATAGCCAAACACTAAATTTGCTTCAGGATTTAAAGCTAACTTCACAAAAATGTTCCTGAACCAATTAGCTCTTGACACACACAGTCAGATTTCGGAACAGCTAATAATCCAGCCACCTACTTGTTCCTTAAATGAAAGTTGTGAGTTTTGAAAAATCCCTAGTAAGGGTGCTGCGTGCAAGAGACACACTAGCCCCAAATAAACAGAAGAAAAACAGACTAGCTGGGGGTCTGTGCAAGTCTGACAAAAAATAAAATATCTGAATGTTGAAGATTCACAGGTTCTAATGTCAAACTGGCAAAATGGTCCTAGCACTAAAACAGATCACAACATGAAGAATATGGGTTTACATAGTAAGATGCTGGTGTCAATTATCTTTGCTCAGTTTGGTTTAGACACCAAACAAAGGAGGACATTTTGAAGAAAACTGTATGTATAAAACAATCTCTTGCTTATATTTTGAGATGGGAGCTGAATGCTTTTGAAAATCTGGCTCCAGCTGTGTATCATGAATGGTTTCCAAATCTGTTTGTATGTGTTTTACATTTGATTGCATAATTAACTGTAAGTAAGTGGGCAAAGAGAGAGTGTCAAAGGATCCCCATAAGCTTCCTAATTGTGTCCATGAATCATAAAATCCTGAACAGGATTTTACTTTTGCCTTAACTATAACATACTTCATGAAATCTTGGCAACATTTCAGTTAATGGGATATTTAACACAGACATCAGCATAGATACTTCTGATAGGAAAAGGTGATTTAAAGATATAGGTCTGTTGGTTATGTACAAAAATTTCAGAGATTAATGACCTGACAAGTAGCAAGAAGTATATCAGATAAGTTAAAAAGTAACATTTAAAGTATTTTACACTGCTGTAACCTAGTATTTTCATTAATTTATAATGTTTAAAATCTTAAATTGTAACAGAAGATTCTGAGATTCTTCTATACTGCTGCCAAATTTCCACCATCAAATATTTAAACTAAAAAAACTTTTAAAATACATTGCAAAAATAAGGCTGAAAACAGACAAGTTCTGTGTCACTTGATATTGCACAGGTAACATGCATTTGTTGGCACCAGCTGAATCAATGTAGTCTTACTTATTTTAAGAATTCATTGAGTCAGCTTTAAACAGTGATTTGTAAAAAATGCCAAGTAGTCCTCAAAAGTTCATGTATCATACTCACAAATCCTGGGATCTCACAGACTGTTTCTCGATTATTTTGCTCTGGGTCACAGTAGATTCGCAGTTTTTGTATATCAAACTATAATTCAAAACATAAAAGACTTTTTTTAGAGAAAGTGTTAATAGTCTGACATTAAGTTAGTTTAAACTATACTCTTCTTAAATTATATCATCCACAAGTTTAAAAAAATTTAACAAAATACTAAAAAGGAAGAGAAACTGGAAGCTCTGTGTGTCCACTACAGTTAAAGATGTAGAAACATTTTTAGTGAGGCTACTCACAATGATTAATACGTGCAACCAATTAAACATTCTGTAACAGAATTATTTAAAGAAAAATAATCAATCCAAGATTTTCTTTTCTAAAATAATAGAAATCACCACCCCTAATCCTTGGCAATAAATCCAAACACGCACAGCACGAATTACACTGGCTGCCAACATCATTGGAAAACAAGTTACAACAGCACAGGCAAAACCAACCTTTTCCTTTTTACCTTAACAGTCCTGGGGACGTGTTTCTACACTGACTTGCCTCTACTAGATTAGTAAGTTTTCGTGAAGCATCAGAAGGCATCCCTGATGCTTGAAAGAATTTGGTTTAGAGTTTAGCTGTAAAATGTAAAGCTTTAAAAAGCAACCAATAAAAACACTGGCACCAGGTAAGCAAAAGTTTGTGCCATTCTGCTCTGTCACTATACTCCAGAAAAATTAAACCACTGAAGTCAGTTTTTCTAGCGTAAACTATCATGACTGCAAAGAGAAAAAAGCCCTCTTACACTTATTTGAAATCATAGACTACATTGGACTAGCAGAAGAAAGCACAGAAAATGGAGCCTGTTAATACCATGCCTAGTAATAAGTGTTTTCAAATTTAAAATGTCTACAATTCACAACACATAAGTATGTACACAAGTTTATCATCACTATACTGGAAAGCATTTCAGCCAGTAAGATCCTACTTAAATTGAGAGCACTTGCAAAATATCACTACAAAACATCTGAATCAAAGCACAGAAAGAGAATGAAAATTCACCAAAGAATCTCTGAAGAAGATTCTTGTATCATACTTTGTATCCAGCTCCAACTGATTTCTTTGTTAAAGGATTTCAAAATACCTTTTCACTGAAAGGCGGTATATGCAGAGTCATTAAAATATTTCTCTATCATCACAATTTAAATAGAAATATCCTGGCAAAGTTTGACTGTTAATGCTTTACAGAATGCATCACAGTCTGAGAAAGTAGAGAAAGGAAATACCTTTTTTAGATTATAGAAATCATCTGGAAATATAAAATTGCAACCTGAGGCAGATTTTCTACTTTTCTTCTAGTCCACTATCAGAAGAGGATCTTATACAACTCGACATTCCTAACATGTTTTCATTTTTATTTTAGATAACGTCTTGCTAATAACATTCTTTAACTCAGAAACTGTATTACTGGGAATCTATAAAAGTCCCATTTCTGCAGTGACTTAAGAGAAAAAACAAGACACAACAACAACAAACAACCTGCCCTCTAATCCTAGAATGCACAAAACTATAAAAATGGGATAATCTTGCACCAACAGAGAAAATGCATGAGACAATTACAATTCCGAAATCTCTACTGTCCTTGCAATAAGTGCTTGAAGTCCTATCAGAAATCTGTGACAAACATTCAGTAGTTTTCACAAAGGCGTACTTTAGTATATGGATAATGCTACCACCAGAAATGCTAAGTCACACACACAGTGCATCATCCAAGTTTCCATGTACACTTTTAGAATATAATAATAATAGAACTGAAGCCTGGCTATGAATAAATAAAATTCAGGAGTAACTGAGTAAAGACATCTGAAGAGAGTTAATGAAGATGATGCAAAACACATTAATATATTTTAATAGGAGCAGTAAGGATCATGAAATTAGAGTACAAAAAAAGCATAGCTTTCAAAGTAACTAGAAATAACGTCTACTTCTGTAATTCAGTATTTCCTAGTATTGTTCCCATTACTATCAGTCAAATTAGCAATGTCATTACCACACTACTATAAATATAAGGAAACAATCTATTTAGACAACATCTGGAACACTGTCAACATAAGAGTCTTCACCACTGGTCTACACAGCCTTTACCTATACAGCCTGAAGTTTTAACCAGCTTTTTGGTGTCTGCAAAGAGCTGAAGGCAAAAGGACTTTAACGTTCCTCAGAATAGAGGGGAACCTTGGTACAGGGTTTTCAAAGAGGTTTTCCAGCACAGCAGAATCAAACAGTAGCAGTTTGAGTATCAAATGGACAGGCTGGATCGTTGGGCCACAGCCAACTGTAGGAGATTCACCAAGGCTCAGTGCTGGGTCCTGCACTTGGGTCACAACAACCCCAGGCAACGCTACAGGCTTGGGGAGGAGTGGCTGGAGAGCTGCCTGGCAGAAAAGGACCTGGGGGTGTTGGTTGACAGCCGCCTGAACATGAGCCAGCAGTGTGCTCAGGTGGCCAAGAAGACCAATGGCATCCTGGCTTGTATCAGGAACAGTGTGGCCAGCAGGACCAGGGAGGTGATAGTGCCCCTGGACTCAGCACTGGTGAGGCCGCACCTCGAGTACTGTGTTCAGTTTTGGGCCCCTCACTACAAGAAGGACATCGAGGTGCTGGAGCGTGTCCAAAGAAGGGCAACGAAGATGGTGAAGGGTCTAGAGAACAAGTCTTGCAAGGAGCGGCTGAGGGAACTGGGGTTGTTTTGTCTGGAGAAGAGGAGGCTGAGGGGAGACCTTATTGCTCTCTACAACTACTTGGAAGGAGGTTGTAGCGAGGTGGGGGTCGGTCTCTTCTCTCAAGTAACAAGGGATAGGACAAGAGGAAATGGCCTCAAGCTGCGCCAGGGGAAGTTTAGTTTGGATATTAGGAAAAACTTCTTCAGCAAAAGGGCAGTCAGGCATTGGACCAGGCTGCCCAGGGAAGTGGTTGAGTCCCCATCCCTGGAGGTATTTAAAAGACAGGTAGACGTGGTGCTGGAGGACATGGTTTAGTGGTGGACTTGGCAGTGCTAGGTTAACGGTTGGACTCGATGATCTTAAGGATCTTTTCCTACCTTACCGATTCTATGATTCTGTGAAATATTTGCAGTACAACAGAAACAGAGTTGATACACCTTGTACTTTCATGACAGCTAGTGATGAGAAAGAAACTTCATCAAAATTTTGTTCTCTCCCTCTTTTATCAGCATAACCCATACACTGAAGGAAGGAAATTATATGCACATGTCAAGCACAGAGGAAATCCCCTGCTTTGAGACACTATTTCCCAAATTCAGGCGACCATATTGCATCAAATTTGTGTTTCAGCAAAAACAAACGCCCCTTGAAGTCAGTGAGACCAATTAAGCACCCACTGCACAGGATATATCAGTGCTAAGTCCTCCTGACCATTTACGTTCCCTCTTAACCATTAAAATTTCGTATATTAAATTTCAGCCTAGTGTAAATTAGAAGAGTAAGTTCAAGAAAACAGAAGGCACCAATGCAATGTTAACATGTTACAGTAGAATTCCTGAATTATTGTGGTTTTAGCATATGCTTACCTGTACAGTTTCCTCCTTTCCAGAATACTTTCCTATTTGGGTTAGGCCACTGATGTAAATGCCTAAAACAGGATGTAATGGCTTTGTTTCAATTTCTTGGTCATCTATATACAAAGTTACAAAGTCTTCTGTTACTAAGAGACGAATTTGATGCCAGCCTTCATCAAACAATGTCTAAGAAAAGTGAAGAAAACAGAATTGTTTAAAACAAAATGTCTTCAATTTAAGTAACAATAAAACTGCATTTTGACAATTAAACTACTGTTAATGGTTGAAATGATCAATGTTCCAGGTTTTGTCATACAAAAAATTGTAAACTGTACAGGCAAAAAAGTATTTGCCAAGTAATATTATAATTGAGAAGATAATATTGGGTAATAATTAATCCATATTTCAGAATTATTTTATAACTCACACAGATTTTTTGCAGTCTATGATCTTGAACATGCTCAAACCTGTATTTGTTAAAAATATGAAGCCAGAGGCCTTTTTTTCAGCAGTGGTATAATGTCTCGAACACTCCAGATCTTAAATCATGGTGAAAACAAATTGGTACTTGAAAGCCTTTCTAGTCTCTTATGAAAAAAAATCTTAAAGATGACATGATATTGGCAGAAAGAATCACAATATTGCAATGAATAAACCAAATATTACATTCATCATCTCACAAAAACTCAGGTTTCTAAAGCTTAAGATTTAGTTAAACAAATAGCATAGTTCTACAAGTAATAGAAAATGAGATACCTTTAAAGAAGTATTTGTCTCACCTACCTTAGAAATGAAATTCAACGTGGGAAGAAATGCCTTCTTTTGAGCCTATCCATTCATTTCAACAACAATCTAGCTCTTTAGCCTAAGCCTAGACTAGATGCTTATCTTTTATATATCTAAATTTAATAGAGATTAATCTCACACTAAATTGGTATACATAAGAGTAAACTGAAACATACATCTTTCAGTATGTTATATATGTTACTTTTTTTAGACATAAACAGAAATTAAGCTTACTTCACTTAGTAGTATACACCCTTAGACAGCACCTCTGTTTCTATTTTATTTTCAGTTGTAGATTAGGTTTTTATTTATTTACAATGGCTCTCATTACAAGATAAAATAAATAACAGATCAGAATATATAACATTTCCATTTTCCTGAGTAAAAGTCATAAATTATCATATAGGTTTATTAAATAAAAAGGTTCATTAAAAGCATAGTAATATTTGTAGTGTGTTTAGAGACATATACCTCTAAAAAGAGCATAAAATTATTGTTCTCCATAAGAGCAATACAAGCATGGAGAAACAAAAGAAAAAAAAGAAAGTCTTCTTTTCATGGTGAAGTTCATGGACACCTGGGGCTGCAGGAATAAGATTGATTTGTCACTGTAGCTGCCAGAAACAATTAAATACAAATTTTCAGATTGACTTGAAACTGAATTTTTTAACAATTTCCAGTAAATCAAGTTTAACACTACTTCTTAAAAAAAAAATAAAATTACTTCACCTACAAATAATTATAAAAAGGCAGAGGAAATTTGGAAAGAAAAAGTAAAATTCTCCATCCAATAAAAGAAGAATAAAATACCTCTCCCTAGCAAAAGCTTAGTAGTTAAGACCTTCTCTTGGATAGGAGTCCTTTCTTCTCTGAGAATTTATATTTCAAATTCCTTCAGCCTGATTTGGAGTAAGGATTCGAATGCAGGCCACTGCTTCCCAGAAAAGTTGAACCCACTTGGCCATGAAGCGCTCCAGCAGTAAATCTTTCACACTCTTTGTCTGCTGAAGCATCCCTCTTTGTTCACTTAAATAATACTCCCTGCGGTAGGAATGGGAATCTCTCAGCTGCATACTCCTATACTGCCACAAATGCAAGAGCAGAGACATTCATTCTCCTTCCCTCTGTCTCACCTGCAACCGAGATAATCTTTCTTACAAGTGTTGAATACTTCACTGGAAATTACTGAAGAAAGATTGGAAGAGAACCTTCAGATTACACTACAAGACAATCAAATTGGTTTGCACAAAGAAGGGAATCCCTTCAGTGAGAAAAATAAGTAGCTGAAAGGAATTTTTATTCAACAGAGACCCAGACAAATCCAGATTGAACTCTCATTTTGTACACTGCTATTTACTCTTCTGGAGAAGAAAGTAACTTCTGTCATTATGTATTTTCAAGGAATTTATACACTTAACAAAAACTCTCTCTAAAAATGGACTGTTTTCATTCGCGTTTTCTAGTCTACATATCAAAGGCAGAAAATACTTTCCAGTATATGTTAAGCAAAGAGCTGTCTGAAGAAAAGTCTCTGTGATCTTAACAATTACCTGCTGGAAACTACTGAGTAGAAAGCACCTGCAAAGCATTTACAGTGATGATCACTGTGGACACTCTGGAAACATGGATAAAGTACCCCCCACCTATTTTTAAATGCCTAAGCAGCCAAAAATAAGACCATGCATTTTTAAAAACCACACAGGGCAAAGGAATAATGTGTACTTAAATGAGTATTGCAGCATGATGATGACTTATTCCTTACCTTTACACGAGGTGCAGCAAAAGTAATAACTTGTGTGCCATTTATTAAACTTGTTGTAGTGAATGATAATGTTTTCTCTTCTCCATTAATAGTGACTGCTATCTGTGGTCTCTTATCCAGACTCAGAATTCTCCACAAATCCCACGTCTTTTTTACTTTAAATCTTTGAGTGGAAACAAACACATAGGATGGAGGCAGACCTTCTGGAAACACATTCCTAAATAGGGTGGAAGGGGGAAAAAAAAGACAGTACTTGAACATTCATATGAATCTTAAAATAAGTCTCTCTCACTTTAAGCAAAAAAATCTGACTAAATTTATAAGTGTATTTATAAATTTAAATACCTTGTCAATTCTGACAGGTCAACATGTGAGGTTACTTCATAAGCTTTTGCATTAGTGCTTGGTATTTGAATTCTCTTTTTAACCTTTTTCTTCACACCTAATCCCACAAGAATGTCAAATCCTTTTTCATCTCGAGCTGCCACTGGAATTCTTGTCGGACAAACAGATTCTGCAAAGTAATAAATGCAAGTATAGTTCAAAATATGACTTAAAACTTTCAAAAAGTAACTTCCCATCTACCTAATTTTTTGTAGCCGCCTTTCAAGAAATAAGAGAGAGTTGTGAACTGCCAGGTAAATGAAACATGAGAGAAGTGACATGCAGAATCCTCAGAGACATGAAGCGAGAATACAGAGATGTCATATTTTACTGCGATTACATTCATATACTATTTTGAATTGTCACTAATTGCACTTAAGGGGTATTACGATATCTGACTAATAAAAATATTGAATATAATTTCTAAAATTACATGCTTTCAAAGTGCTACAAAATTATAGATGTTAATTTCCACAATGTACTAACAATTTGGATTAATCCAGAATCCCTCCCAACTATAAAATAGGGTTGAAAATGGACAAGGGTAGAATTATCTACAACTATTTTTTTCATCTTTTTTTGCTCGAAATGGACTCTGATCTATTTTGTCTGTTGCACTGAAATCTGCTTGAAGCTATTCTCACTGCACAAATATTGCGTGATATATTTTCTGTGGATACTAATGTTAGCTGAACATTATCTCTGATTAATTCTCTTTACACAAAAACAATACTAGGCAGTGTACCTAAGTTGTCTCAAAAAAAAAAAGTGAGATAGCAGAGTGAAATTTAATGCTAAAGCCAACATTGTATTAGAGCAATAAATCAATGAAAGGAAAGCAAACAACTTTTTGTCTTATTAAAATTGTGCTAAACTATTTACAATAAATACATTTTCATCATTCATTTCCCATTGTTTCTTCAGAAAAGCATCAGTTCATACAAAGGGAAGAGGTTAGGAATACATTCCAAAGCAGGGGTGGAGAGTTCTCTCATCTCCATCTGGACCAGCCATGGGCTGGAAAACTCATGTTTCAGTGCCAGGGAATTATCAGCTCAAAGGTCTAGACTGGCTTCTCTTTATAATATGAGCAACACTGCATGGCTTCTCTTTCTAACCAGCCCAAGGGCAGTCAGAAGCTACGCCATTCTGGTGAGGGAGGAAGGATATATAAACTCTAAGAAAATTCAGCTAAGTGTCTGCACAAACTATCCATGGTGGGAGTCCATCCTAAGGGACATGCCACAGGTATTTGGGGCAGCAGCAAGAAGCCACGTACATTCCCCTTAGGGTTTTTCTCCTCCCCACAGCAAAATGTCACTGACTCCCAAATTAAAAATATATTACAAGTTATCTGTCTGGTTCTACAAGAAAGAACTGCAAGAACTCTCTGCCTACATTTTGGAAACTAAAATGTCTACCTTCTGAATGCCTCCCAAAAAAAAAAAGGAAACACGAAGTCCAACACAACTTTCCTTCTCACTCTTCTCAAAACACAGACGCAGGATGTAAGTCAACATACTTACGATATTAAGTAAGAGTAATAACACTTTTATTTTTTCAGGTTTCTTCACTGCACGTTGTAATCATGGAAACAGTTTCTAAACTCATTAATTTCAAAGTTGAAAAATGGTCATATTGCCATTAATACAGATTACAGATAATCTTATACACTGACAAGAAAATGAATGCAAGAATCTCTTATCAGTTACAGTATTAGAAATTTGGTGTAAAATAAAAAAATAAATGCAGAAATAGGATTACTTTATGTGAAAGGGCCATTATCCCGGATCAATGCCAAAGTAACTATTCCAAACCAATACAATACAAATTAAGAATGTGTAAAATTATACCTTGAAGAAACATTGAAGAATTACATAAAAACATTCCCAGTAAGGCAGATCTTTTTTGGGTCTTCTGGATCATCTTCTGGCAGGACTATTTTGATAACTAGCTGAGCCATTATACAGGATGCAGAAGTCAGTGGCAAAATTAAGAACTGTCTTCCATGGGAAACGGGGTTGTGTTTCCAGTCCGCAGTACCAGTCACAGCAACACTCTAGCCTATACTGAAATCTTGTTCCCTTTCAGTGTTTTTATGTAGTTTTCAGATGCTTTATTTTTCCTTCCTGAAGCATGAAATAACTTTTTGATGTTAAATCTAGCGCAAAGAAACTTTGCTCAGCATCCTCCAGACATAATTCTGAGGTCTGCATTGAGTATTGTTTTTAAATGCATTCCTGACAACACAATCTTTTCTATGTTTTTCCTAGAGAATATAAATGCTACAGGAACATTCAACTTCCAGAATAAATATTAAATATTCCTTAAATATTTGGGGACTCTTTGAGCCACGTTGTCCTTTCTGGATGACAGGTTCAGCAGGTTTTTCACCCTGCCGTTCTCTAAAACAAACACTAGAGTTCCCAAAAGGCACATGAGAGCTCTCCATCTGCAAGGCCGTTCGTAATAGCACTACTTGCTACACGAACCACCAAACTTCAGCCTCCTTTTTCCAGAAAGAAAATACCGCCCCTATGCTCTTATGCCTATCTATGTTCACGTAATAACGAAGTTAAAAATGCCATAGAGTAAAGGCTAGCATTGTTTGAGACATTAAAACAAAGACAATCAAGAGAGAATTGCAAAATTTCAGGAAGTTTCATATGGTTGATCACAGCCAAATCATTGCTGCTTTGCCCTCACAGAACTTCCTCTCCCAGACTCAAAGTGAATCTTAACAACATGAATAAAATAATCCACCACTCAGATATAAAATTTCCAGTTTACTAGTCTTTCAGTTCACCTGCTAAAGACATTGCAGTTAGAAATGAAGCTGCCAGGTGGCTCTGATTGCTCTTTGAGAGAGGCATCTCAATGCTAACACGAGGGAAGAGCGCAACGTAAGAGAGTGGAAGCAAAGGGTCACTTAAAGTAAAACAGTAAGTATGCTTTTGTATACGTAGTCAACATTCACAGATTACTGCTGTAAGGGTCGTGTCAAATATCACAGACGAATTTTAAAGGATACTAGTTAATTCTGAAAGCAGAAAATCCATCTTGATGAAATATAATGTCACTTCTTCTAAAGGTTATTTAAAGAAAATATTGTGTTTATTTTGGGGAACTTCTCTCTGCGTGAAGCTTTATTAAAGAATTTAGTTGCACTTAGCTGATTTTATTCTTGGACTGAACAGCTTACTACATCAGCCACAAGGAATTATTATGATTTTCATAAGTGTATCAAGAAATAAACACTATTATCCTCAACATAAGTATCACTATATTTTTTCAATGAAGTCCATACTCAAAGTGAGAGCAAATGAAAACTATTTTTCATTCTTACTAAGTGCAGAAATATGGTACAACTGAAATATGACTTGCATCAATTCTTGGTAATAAAACATGTACAAAATAGCACTGATAAATATTCGCTGTATAACAGAGTACTTCTGAGTGATATAGTTTAGAAGCAATTTGCTATCTTTTTTATATATGGGAAAGCCATCATTTTATAAAATTATCAGAAAACTCAATGCAGTAATGCTGCTAGCATTCTAAAGCTAAAAAGTCATTTTACAATGTTGGTCTTGGCTAATTCTTCTATAAAATCCTTCTAAAAAAGATCATAACAGCTTGTTACAATTCCAGGCACTTTTGCCAAGAGTCTTTCTTCTGGGTTTTTCAACACATACTAGCGGAAGAACTCCTGTAATGATAGGCTATCCTCTCAACTGTCAAGAAGAAATGCTAGATTGTGGATGAGTATCAGCCGCGCCTAGGAAAAGGATAAAGTAAGCCCTATATTCTCAGCACTACGAGAATTGCTCAACTATTTTAGGGTTTCTAAACTTTATCAACGCAAAAAATTGGGGACTTAGGGCAAAATGCTACATACTGAAATTAAACACACACTGTGTTAACGCACCATATCTTTCCCAAATATACCTCTTTGTTCAACAGAGAAAATAACATTTTGGGAGTAAATTCTGGAAACAGGATCAAAATGAAAGAAGCTCGTAGTAAAGATTATCAGGTACCTTAGGTTACATTAATCATGCATTCTGCTTGTGAAATAAAGAAACATGACTACAAAACTACATTCTGCACACCTAAAATATTCTATATCAATTACTTACCTTCACATAGTTTCTGCTTTATAACTTCTTTAATTCTTGATATTGCAATATAATCTTCAACATAAAATACATAAGTTGATGAAGGCTTGTTGGCAATAGCTTTAAGTTCATCCTCCTCAATTTCTGAGCCGACACCAATAGCAAACAAAGTGATTTTATTTTTCCTTGCTTCTGCTGCTACGTCTTTGACTTCATCTTGGGACTTGCCATCAGTGAGAACAACTGCTATTTTTGTTAAAAATCTTGAAGATTTTGCAAAAAGATGGTCATAGGCAAACTGAATAGCTCTTCCTGTTCTTGTATTTCCTCCCAAGTAGTGTATGGACTCCATTTCCCTGATGAGGTTCTCGGTGGATTCATGAGTTCCAAGCGGAATTTCAAGTACAGGGTAATCGCTGTACTGGACAACTCCAACTTGAATAAACTTTGGCCCTATGTCAAAATTTCTTGTAATATTGACAAGCCAGCTTTTGATTATTTCAAAGTTTTCTGGGCCAACACTGTAAGAGCCGTCTAAGATAAAAACTAAATCCGCCGGAGCAGTTCTGCAACCTAAAAAAAAAAAAAAAACAAAAATCAAACAAATATTTTAATCAACTCTTCCACTTCCTTCTTCCACAGGAAATATTTTTCATATCAATTACTGTTTGTATTAGAATCTATGTTAACAAATACATTCCATCTAAAAAAAAAAATCAGCTGAGTTTATCAGAGAAAACAAGATTGTTTCTGTAACCCACACAGATCCAACTTGGTATCTGAAAACCATACCATTTTCTGTTTTTTACATTATCACCAGAAATGACTATGAAAAATTCTGGAATTCAGTTCCTTAGCTGGCAATTGCATTTCATGCAATCAGCAGAGAGGAATAAATTTTGTTTTTTTCCATATCTCTTTGTCTGCAGAGATGATAAACATAAAAATTCATTTTTGTTAGCAAACCAAGCACACTGCAGAGGAAGGCTATAGTCTGAATACTCCAGAATTCAGCAGTAATATCCAATCCTTTTAGAAGTACATTTTAATTGACTTCTGACACTGCTATGTGGCACTTACAGAACCAGTTATTATAAAATCCCGAGCCTCAATTGAATGTTGCTGGTAGCATATTCTGACTTTAGTAGAAGAAAAATGCTCAGTGAATGAGCTCAACCTCCAGAATATAAGATCATGTAAGCATTTAACAAATATAATTTAACTGCATGATGACTTAAGCATGGATTCAGCTCTCCTAGCTGTAGTCACTTATAAATGGAGCTTTTAGACTAAATTGCCAATTACAGGCCATGGACTGACACAAGCATTTCTATAGGACAGTCCTATCCATCCTATATGCACATGCTCAGATGGAGGGAATAACTCTCTAGAGGAGAGAATCACCTTCCATCAACTGTGAAAGGAGCTTAGATAACTGACACACGAGGTGCCAAGAAGATGGCCAAAACCAGGAGAAATTATTTTGATCCCATGGCACGTAGGGCCATGGGGGTTGCTGTGTATTACTGTGCTTTCTTTTTTGTGAAAGGCTGCAGCTCCACCACAGGAAGGAGAGAGAGCTTTGCCTTCTCCTGACATCTGCCTACAGACACTTCTGGTCAGGTCAAGATTTTACCTTCCTTGAAAGCAAGTGACCACAGTCTGCTGGAGAGATGCTTTTGCAGTGCAGGTGGTGGTGAAAAGACACTGGGAGAAGGAGCAAGGGGTGAGTAGAGTGCGTCACTCTGTGGTCCAGGGATATGAATCACAATTTCAGTTGGAAGGGACTTTGGACATCACTGGACCCTGCTGAAAGCAGGCCCAGCTTAGAGCAGGTAGACTGAAAAAAAAAAAAAGTCTTTCTAGAGACCAAAAAGAATTTTATGGAGTTTGTTGTAAAATACTGAGAATTGCTGGATTGAGAGCAAAACTGGAAGAAAAAGACCTACCCTGAAAGTATCGTTGTGGCCAGATGGAAGTTTTCCACACTGTTTTCATTCAGCCACTTTGTCTTTCAAAAAGCTACCTTGATTTAATTTTTCTTTTCCATAAACCAGATTTAGAGTATAAAACTGGGTTTGCTGGGGTTTGAGATGATAATTTTGACAAATATGCAAGAAGGTCTGTCCCAGAGCTGGGCTTATCTCAGCTTCCTCTGACAGAATGTTTATTTTTCTTATTTAGTTTTTCACATAACATTAAGCTATTCAAAACATGACTTCTGAAGAAATGAAAATATAAATACTCAAGACACAAGTTTAAATCAAGACTGGAGCTTTACAGTTCCATTTGCCCCTTTGGGCATTTCCAAGACACAAAAAGAAATAAAGATATTCCCTTCCTAAAGGAGAAATAAGATATTTAAGTGACTTATCCTATATTATAGGATTTTCACCAGGAAAATTATACTGGAAAAAAATCACCATCAGAGGAAGTGTACATGTGGACCTGAAAATGGATACTATAAATTCAAGGGCAACTTCAAAGCATGCCTTAGCTGAAATATAAAAATTAAGACTTACTTGCTCTTGTTTCCCCATCTTCAGCTGAGATGTAATCATGAAGTAACAGAATTAATAGCATCTGAAAAAATGGTACGATCTGTGCCATGTGTATTGTATTTTCAAAGTCTTGAGATTAAACTAGATGGGGAAGAAATGAAAAGAAAATACAGTGTTGTTATATTACAAAACAAATCCAAACTTCTGTGTTTTAAAACCTGTGCATGAGGAACAACTTTGAATCGAATCCGCAAGCCCAGATGTAAGGCCAGCCTGCAATGGACCACAGACCCAAAAACTGTCAGTCAGGCACGTAAGTCCAAAATTGAGGTTCTAAACCCAACAACGTTCACCAGCCTTTCTATGGAAGCTCAGTTTTCACCAAGGCACATTTATATACTTCTCCCGCTAGGTACATACATGAGTAGGTTATATTCCCAGTCCCAGTCACACTTGTCCAACTGCTATCCCACTCTGCAGCCATTATCCAAAGACTTGACAGCTACTGCTCCAAAATATGGCAAGTGTTTATGTATCAGGTACTGGTGCGAAGATGTTACTTCAGTCTCAACCCACACACCTGGCTACTTCAGGGAGTCTGGGACACTTCCCACTCCTCTACCCCAGGGCTGACACTACCACCAGGAGTTAGGGTCTCAGTGAGCCCCAGCCCTCTCCCAGCAGAGCCAAGCCCCGCAGACTGTGTACTGTAACATCCAAGGTTACATAAATTATATGCATCTTCAACTTTTGATTTTTTCCTCTGTTTATGCTCCTTTGTCATCATGGTCTCTGAATTATATCCCCAAAACAGTCCTGAAGCAAACATGCAATTTTGGTCTCATGTTGCTGTCATAAATACTACTTGACAAATTTACTTAAATTAAGCTATATTTATTACTTATGTTTATTGCAAAAAAATAGAATCATAATGTGAAAAGATACATTTTGGGATTACTGTATTAGAGATCCATTCATTTCAAGACTCCGAAAAAGAAAAAAGTATACGGAATCTCTTTTGTATTCTGTCTTCTCATCCTCCAATACAAAATGCAATTTTTCTAACTACATTTTATCCTCCATTACAAAACATGAACACCCTGACAGAAAAAGGGAGGATTAACTGCTGGTCTGAGTCAGTGCATGCACTGGTGACTGAGAACTGGCATGGGTTGCCCAGAGAGGCTGTGGAGTCTCCATTCTTGGAGATAGTCAAAAGCCTTCTGGACATGGTCTTGGGCAACCGGCTCTGGGGTTTGGACCAGATGACCTCCAGAGGGCCCTTTCAGCCTCAACCATTCTGTGACCCTTTGATTTCTACTAAACTATGTAAAGTGGTACTTGTTCATGTAAGCAGAGATTTGGTTAATCAAATGTCACAAATATAACAAAGGACAGAATTTTACAATAACTTACATCTATATTTGCATATTTTAACAGAAACTTTTTTCCCCATTGAGTTATTTGGTTTGCACTCAGAACAACATTGTCTTTATGCTGCTCGGTAACTGGCCAATCAGCCTACTGCTTTTAAATTTTCCCAAATTTATGGCAAATCTCTAAACCATGAAAAAAAAAAGAAGCTAGATTCAGGACAAATTTTCAGTAGCAGTTCAGGGTCAATTCATTGCCCTACCCTTCAGTGTCACTAATTTAAGTGTTTTACATCTGGCCAGAAGACTAAATATTCCTCTTCTCTCTACAGGCTTTGCTTTGTCAGTCATGATAGTCTTTATCTATTACACGCTAGTTTATCACTGACATTCTTGCTGCTTTTCTCAGCCCATTTCCTAGAATTGAAATGCCTTCCTTGAATAAGGCCAAGACTCCTTCCCTTTTCATATCTTTTTCTTCTAGTCATAAACCTTTACTTATGCCCACACCAAAATGATCTACACACTCACCTAAAAGGTCAAATATAAATGAAAATATTTATTACACAACAAAATTAAAAGTCAGTATATTGGGGGGGGGGGGGGGGGATGAAAGCTGTGTGTATTTGTCCTTTTTATATTGCTAATCTTTTCAGGGCAGACAAGGTGTCCACCACATTACCAGTAATAAGGTACTGGCAGATGTTCTGAAAATTCTGTAGTGCTGGAAAATACTATTCTCAAAAAATACACCAAAACACAATTCAGCATGCCTATTGCAAGTGCCTCTTAGGAGAAGAAATAGGTAAATGGAAATAAGTAACCATTTTCTTTTCCAAGACTAGTCAAGGGAGTAAACTGAAGAGAATGCCTATGCCACTATAACGTACTGAGCAGCCATCAAGCTGCCAGTAAACTGTTATCTGCAACAAAATTCAACAGCAATTAAATGTAGACCTTTCTCTCTAAAGATGTATATACCTGACATGATGTTTTTAGGAAAATGATATGGGGAAAAAGGGATTACAGAGTTGTCAGTGCAAAACAATAACAAGTAGAGAGACAGTAATTTCAATGCCAGGTTCATTTCTGGTAGATTCATGATCTGTATTTGCCAAATAGAAGACATGCCACAAAATCAGTAAGTTGATTTACTCTGGCTTTTCAGTCAGCTGCTTTGCTTTTTCCACTGCTTATAAAGCACTCATTCCATTAAGACAAAAAAAAATTATGTTCACAAACAACCTCAAGAAATGCACAAAAATCAAGTTCCAGGAAATGCTACTCCTACATAATATAATCCCCCAAAGTTAATAATGCGAAACCATAATTATTATGTTATTAAATATCATCTTCAGATTACACATAATTGCAAGGTAACACCATACTTTGTTATTTATATTACCTTGCGTCAGAACGGGTGAGAAACAAGATGAAGCACTTTGGGGTCTATGGGACAGGACATAAGATGCACTGTTCCAATGATGCTACACAAATACTGGGATGTCAACTTCATTTAAATAGATTAAGTGGCAGTTTCTTGTCCCCCCTGTTTGAAAAAGGATCTGTTTAAATTATGAAATTAAGTGTATAAGCAACAGGCATGTAATACATGAGAAAATCTTACCACAGTAGAAGTGGACAATTTACACTGATTATTTCAGACTTGATGGTTTCTAAGATTCATCATCTTAAAATCACTTACAGCCTTTGCCGTGGCAAGTGTTTACTGAAGGGTAAAACACATCTCTCACAAGGCCAAATTAAGCAATAACAAAGAAGAACATATGAAATTAAATCTATGTGGGAATTTGCATAGCAGGTAAACAAAGAAGGATAACTGCATTCTTTGAGAATATCAGAAAAATGTCAGCCTATAACTGAAAAAAAGAGACAGACTACTGTACGGAGAGCTGACATATAACAAAAAACCACAATGCTGGCCCCAACAAACTATAAAATCCTATAGATTCCTCTCACCAACAGCCCCAAAAGAAAAAGGTCCAAAAAACTGATAAGGAATAGTTGTGAAAAAGACAACTGAGGAAAATATCACAACAGTACATTAGCTAATTTTGGTGTTTGTCATCTCTGTGGTTGTCTAAATGGGTATTTATGTAAAATCCATAGAATTTATGTAAAAGTAAAATAAAAACCAAGCAACTTACTGACTTCACTGCATCAGTCTTCATTGAAAAGAGTACAGGGACTACTACCATTAATATTGCACCTTTTTTTGAAAATAAAACAGCATGCTAAATCTACAAAATTATTTTAACAACACACTCCCTGCAGCACAGAACTTGTATATGCTCGATGCCATAAGCGCAGGCACTTCAGGTCAGGCAGGGACACCAGGATCCTGCTCGCTGGCACAGCTCTCCTTTCACCAACCCCTGCAGAAGCCATTAATGCCTTCCTTAAACTGCACTGCCACTTTTCATCCCTGCTCATCCTTCCACAAACATTTACCCACTGGTACCTTCAGTGATGAACCCCCCAGACTGGCAGGAACGAGAGAAGGTATGGAGAAGAGGAAGATGCTCAGAGCTGGCTGGGTGGGAAGGGGAGAGCCAGGGGCTGCAGGGAAGGAGGTGCTCCACAGAAACACTAATGCTTCACCATGGGAGAGGTACATGTGAAAGCAGCATTTACTGGCTGTCCCGAGTACAGAGAGTGTCAGAGAGCCCGGTTTAGGAGCAGAGGGGAACGGTCATGTCAAAACCACTGCAAATAGGAGATGAGGGGTGTTACTAGAACTAGAGGGGGAACTAGAAGTCAGGAAAGGAAAATTCAAGGGGATATGCTGTGGTGTGCTCCACTCATACACCCAGCAGAAATGTGCTGTCCTCTGAATTTTTCAGTTCTGTGTTCTCCTTCTATCATTTATTTGCATTCATCTCATTCATGTCTGTATTTTAAACAACAGGCAAAAATTAATGGCATACCCCTCGTACGACCCCACTGGTCAGTTCTCATCAAGTTGTCTTAGAACTCTGCAAAACAGGAGTCCCAAAAGAAAAATGGTAGAACAAGGAACAAGAAACAAGAAATGCTTGCAAATTCCTCCTGGCCCCAGCCCCACCTACCCAAACAGAGAGAACTGCTGTTCCCCGTGCAGCCCTGGCCTCCAATGAGGAGCGTATCCAAACTCGCTCTTGCTCCACCGATAAGAGAAATAATACTGGGAATACCTTCACAAGTTATCAGGCATCAGTGTGGGGGAGCACAGGAGGGATTACAGGGCAGGAATCATATATGTCTCGCTTCTCACAGTGAAGAATTTCCATTCTTCACTAGTGAATGCCACTGCAGCCTTCAGTGTACATCTTTAATCTTGAAAGACATTAAAGTAATGAAACTATCACATGAAAGGAAGATTTCTTTTGGTGAAAAGCATGCTCCAATTTATCTTTCTTAAAAAGAATCAGTAAAATAATTGGCAAAACACACTTATCTGATGTGCAGAATCAAATTTTATTCCCTCAACAGATCAATTTTTCCATCTATTTGTGAGAGTCCTTCTGTATTTCATTTACAACAAAGCCTGAAAAATATGACATACTGAACTTCAGAACTTCATTGTAAGTATAAAGCCAAATAACTATTTAGTAGTCCAAAATGGACTTATTAATAGAAACCAAAATTCAAGGATAAACCCAAGACTTAAGCAACCAGCCAATGAGGATTCCAGGAATTATCCAGTGTTCAATTCATTTGAAAGAAAATAATATAGCACTGCACTTTTAACAGTCAAAAGAGATGCCAAACCAACAACTCCAGAGACCAAATTTCTGTGTCTTCTCAACACAGTAATTATAGCACAGGCAACAGAAGTCTATTTGAAATTACTTACAGAAAATATTTGCCCAAGTGCCTTATTGCTACCATGGAGAGGCCACCATTAATATCAGCCCAGGACCTCTCCACTGACACTGCCAAAAGCCAAAATTCATTCCTGCTGATCATGTCCTTTCTGTCTCCAGGTTTTTTTAAGAGAAACAGAGAAAGCTGTCTCCATGGTGGTCCATGGAAGTGCTCACTGCTTTCTTCTCTGCCCTTGAGAGCTCTGCTGGCTGCTACAAGAAGTCAGGGTCCTCGTGCCAAACTTCTGCTGCTGGAGCACTAGCTGTTGGGTTAGATTGTGCAGGGAAGTGCTAAGGGATAGTAAATCTGTCCCAGCACTGCACAGGCAGAGGGACAAGGGATTCACACTTGCTCCTTCTTTCCTCTGCATCTGCAAACAGTAGCCAGGACTCGAAGATCCTTATGGGTCCCTTCCAACTTGAGATATTCTATGATTGTATGATATTATGCTAAGCTATGTGAAAAATCAAAAACCAGAAAAGAATATTTTAAATAAAACTTTTAGCCCCTGTCTTTTTCCAAATTATCTGTAGTAATCAGTTTGTGGTTTTACCATACATAATCAGGAAAACACGTTTATCAAACTGCTTTCCCACCTCTCAGTTATACCAAACCACTTTTAGTATATGAAAGCTCATGGAAGAGAAATCCATACAGGGTTACTAAATAAATACATAGATGTTGCATCCAGCTCAAGTAAAAGGTTGCAGACTGAGCGAGTATTAGTGGAAAAATAGCATATGTGTTACTGTATTTTTCAAGGCATCCCCCATAGTTATTTCATTTTTCCACCTTAAATGGGACAGTGCACTGCACCCAGAGGCTTTGCCATTTGCACAGGGTGGCAGGAGCAAGCCTTTGGCTATCTCCCAACTCCACAAAACTGTTTAAATTAAAGCCGAAAGGGCCTATCAGACATTAACTGACACAGGATACTGGGTTGGGTGGACCTTTAGTGTGACTCATTATGGCCATTCCTCTGTTCTTCATGGTATGCTTTTTATCTTGTTTTTCCATGCCACTTTGATAGCAAAAGGGATGGTTAGAGTGAGTGGAAACAGTCCCCTGGGGTAAAATGGTCTATCTTGCACAGAGGGATGCCAAACAGCTTATGTAAAGGCCTCTGCACTGAGCCCCTGAAATGAGGGGCTGTAGAGTACAACAGGTATTTCTGAGTATCATCTTTGAGACTTGCATCAAGACTCAGGCAAGTTCTTGTGCATCTCAGAGTAAATGAAAGGTAAAACCATAGCAGTGCTACTAAGCATTCAGGCCCTTGAACCATGACCCACAGCGCAGTAGTACAAGATCCTGTTCTCCACCACAGCAGAGTTAGCAGAATATTATTTCTATCTATCTTCACCAAAGGCAGGAGAGAAAGAGGACACAATAAAGCTTGGCTGCATCAGCCTGTGCTCTGTGAGTGCATGGTCAGAGACAGATAAATTACAGCCTCCCCAATGCACATTCAGTTTTTGTCACATAGAGAAGGAAAACTCAATGAAGTTTGGAAATTGGTGACACGTTGACTCACCTACATGCTGTGTCATTTTAGGCAGCTTTGGACAGTCCCTACAACACATTTCTTGCTTTCTTCTGGGCACTGCAATTTTGCTGTGCAGCAGCATTTGTACAAACAGGGCCACTGAACACCTCCAACTGGGAAGGAAGTTGAACTTGCGTTTCCTACACAGTGGACATGTGGTACAGCCGTTACTGAAACCAATAGCCTCTACTCGATTTTTTAATTAATTCAAGGCTGCCAGTATGTTAGAGATGGCAAAGGCATGCAACTCCCAGAACAGCTTTGCTACACAGAAGCACACAGAGGTTCAAACGAAAGCATCTCCTGTACGCATGCGCAGCAGAAGAATTTCACATCGAAATTAAGTTTTCAGTAGGAAATCTAGGTGCCTAAGCAGGTTAGGCAGTATTTCCACTTTGCATTTAAGATGCCTAAAAGCAGCACCTTCTGTATCTCAAAAGGCACTTTACTGACGCTGTCTTTCCATATCCAGCTTTCCAGTGCCCAGATAATACATCATTTTACTCTTCCCAGGAATACTCTCTGAAGAAACTTTCCATTGAGAGCAATGTGGAATCTTCCAGAATCAAAAATATTTGCTCTTCAGTGCAGTTTTGTCACTATTTAAACTGAGGAATGGAGAGAGAGATTTCCTTTCTCTGAAAACCCTGGCTTTTCTGCTGCATGAATATTTCTTGCTGAAGAACTATACTGAAGAAATATACTGAAAGCAGTTCTTTCCTACACTTCTTCCCATGGCTAGTTCCCGCCTAAGAAGGAAGCCAGGAAGGATATGATTTTAACCTTTTCCAGCATTCCGAGAAGATAACCAGACTAGAGGTTATATATATTATCTCGCCTTCCAAGTATAAATTAACACTTCTCTCATATTACATCACTGTATAAACATCTCTTAATTCAACTAGAGATCGTTAGGTTTGGCCTACAAAGGAACAAATATTAAAACATTACAACAATAATGACTGAAAGGACATACAGGAGATTCTTTGCGTTTCCAAAACTTATGCAATACTGCAGAAACTGCACAGCAAGATAAAAGCAACCGTGAAAATCCTGACTTATACCCATTAAATAATGTGGAAAAGTAATGCAATATTGCATCACCTTCTTCATATGTTTGTTCTCTCTGTTTTCAAAATTAATGGTTTTTACAAATAAAATGTTAGGGCAATTTACATTTAAGTATTTATTCCTAACTCTACCTTATACTACCAGTCCTAAACATTCAAAAAGTCTACAAGGTTACTCCAAGTCAGTTACTTTTAACAAGTAATACATCTGAATCTGTATTTATTTCCACTTGGATTTCAGTCCCATTCTGCATTCATGTTTTCCACATATTGTTCCTCTCCATTTATTTTTCTTGGTGGGCACAATTCATGAGGCTATTATACTTGCAAACATTTAAAAGAATAACAGCATTTCCTGGGAAGGGTGAGGCTGTGAAGACATCATTAATTTAGGCTCAGTTTACACATACATTTATGTACATGAATGCAAGACTGTGTATAAATAGATAAAATCTCCTACAGTGATGAATACATTAGTATTCCCCATACCATTTCTTTCTGTTTCTATGTTAGAACGAACTATTTTGGCATAATCACCAGTATAATTACGTTCATACCAGGAGTGTTCTACAACATTAAATATATGATTACAGAGTAGTTCAGACGAGTTTTTATTAAGAGGGGTCAAGAAAGAAAATTATGTGTTTAAGGAGTTACACATATTGTGAGTTTTCTTTTTTTTTTTTTAATAGTTAGTGCAATGAGAATGAAAAGTAGTTGTAAAATGGCCCCATTCTGGCTAAGCAATATCTGTACTTAGTCTATGTAAGAATGCACGGCTATACAAAGTACACAGTGAGAGTACACAGTTTGAGATACTCTATTTCCTAACCCTGAAATCAAGCACAAAGCATTACCTGGACTCCCTTAAAAAGAAAAAGATAACGGGGCTTTTGCTTGGGCCCTCCCTTCCATTCCCACCACCTTTGCTGTCTTTCTTTTTACAACAGTGGCAAGGGTAAGAGACACAGCTTTGTCTCCCCTCCCTCTAAAAGCCTAAAAGCCTACCTGATAGACAGACTAAAGAACAGAGATCTCCAGACAGAGCTGGAGAAACACATGAAAGAAGTGAGGAGAGATGTCAGCAAAGACCTGTTGCAGCTGAGTAAGTGAGTATATCAAGTCCACAGCTGCAGCAATGGGAGTTGTGCAGTGTCAACAGCAAAGCAACCTGAGTTAGCTGAAGGTGAATGTCCAAGTGCCTGCAGAAAGTGAATGAATATTGGAGACCTCCGAGAAACAGTAGCATCACATCTTGTCTGCGTTTTCAGAAATCAATATCTCACCTGTCTGCATATACATCTGTGGTCCCTCAAGTATGCACCAGCGTGGTCTGCTCAAATGTTATTTTGGATTTCTACCCCAAAGCTCAGTAAAGGCACTAACAACTACTTCAAGTTTATGTTTGATAATTCATTCATTTGTGCCACAGCTACAACTTAAATATCTCGTTAAAAATGGTTGACTTAACAGTCAAAAGAGCATTGCCCAAACTACTGACAAAGTAAACCACTCCAATCTTCACTCCAAAAGACGTTTTATGGATAGGTAAGAAAAAAACCCAACAGACCAATAGTTTAAATGAAACTATTCTGCAACATGATTACAATTTCCACTACTAGAGGTATTCAATATAAACAAAATAAACTCACAGGAATTAGTACTACATGGTAAGATTACGCTCCATATTTATAGCTTTGATATATATACTGCATAAAGTATTATGCGGATTACATAAAGGAGCAGAAAGGATTAAAGAAGTTATTATATTTTCAGCAGATTTTGGAAAGAAGGTTTTGTATCAACTGTATAAAGGCTTTATACCAACTTCAGTGCTGTAAATTGAAGACCAAAGTAAACTTTTGATAAATATATTATAACCCAAGCAAGAAGATAGATATTTCTGAAAGCAAAGAATCCTCTTAAGTGGGATGGGCTGACTGTTTATTTTTCATATGATTCAGTAAAGCACAGCAAACCCACAGACTCCTCCAGTCTACAGAAGAGAAATTTTGTATTCATGCACAGCATTTGAAGTCACAGGCAGCTTGTATTTTGTTGGATTTATTCCCACTCCAAGAGGATGCTGTGCCAGGTGCCACCAATTAGTTATTACGGGTTGAAGAAAAAGGAGGCTTACCACAGCATTTGAGCTGCTGGACTGATACACGACTGATTGGAAAACAATATAGGATGGTCAACTTGTGTAGGCAACCACAGTTGGCAGCTCAGCATTCTGGCTGCAACAAATGAATTTGAAGTCTCCCTGGAAACCATGATTTCATCCCGTCTGTGAAAAGCCCATGCTGTTATTTCTCTCTTTATCAAGCAACTTGAGATTCCACAGAATTTTCCCTCCTTGGACGGACCCAAGGAAAACAAAACAGCTAATCAATAGGATAAAATCTGACACTTTAATTGTACAGTTGAAATTAACCTAGCATATGACAATAGGATTCTGTGTAAGAAACGCTGGAACCTACTCCTGCAGGAAATCCAAAAGTTCGAATTTTGAGTGTGCACATGTATATGTATCTATGCTACCAAACAGGGAAACAGAAAACAATTTGCTACAAATTACAACCTGGAGCAATAGTTTGGGAGAACATTTTGTCTGAGCTAAGGAATGTAGAGTTCAACTGGGCCAGTGACAATTGTTGGTAAACAGATGGAAAACAGTCATTGGGGCACATAATGCAACAACTGGAAATTATATATAATAATTATATATAATTTAGCGATTAAACCACTATAGAAATTGGCTCAAGTCTGACAGAAAGGTACAACAATCTCTAACAACGAACGTTGGTAGAAAGAGGCACAAAGGCAACATAAAAAGAGAACCAATCCAAGTAAGAACTTCTAATGCAATTTAAAGACTACATTAGGATCATGCCTAGTTGACAACAGATGCACAGAATTGCTCATCCATTACTGCTGTAGTCTCAAAGTCCTCGGAAAAGCAAGCCAGCTGAGGATTCAGAAACATTGATGGTGCTACCAAATCCAGCTAGGTCCTGATATGTCAGATATACATTTCTGCCAATAGCTCCTCATTCTCTTTGTTCTTTTCCCTGAACATTTATTTTCTTTCCATCTTTTTATTTTTGTTCTCCACTTTTAAAAAAGGGAGGAGGATAGGGCTGGTTTAGCCAAAATGTTATTTGCAATGTGATGACTGCAACATTTGCTGTGAAAACAAGAGAGAAGCTGTAAGAAATACACAACAGGTGATTTAAAATAAATCTGCTGTGTGAAGGAAAGAATAAGCCTATGGGCTCTGTTTGCCTCCTGCAAGTAAGAAACAGAAGTTATATTTTCTGTCTTCCTAACTTTTTCTTCTATTCATTTGTCTTGTTTATCCCTTGAACAGGTTTAGATTCGAGCACCAAGCACAACGGATCAAGCCCATTAGTGTTATTCATTGTCTTTTTCCAGAAATTATACTTAATGTTATTGTCAGTGTTAAGTACTCTCAAATGCTGGAGGGCATAAGAATGATGACACAGAGCCCTGCCTTAGCTGAAGGTTTCAAAACTTTATTTGAAAGCTTAATCCTTTCCAATTCTTTAACTGTCCTCCCTTCTTTCCCTCATTTCCAGAAACTTTCAATAAAAGGCAAAACAGATTCATTTTTTTTTTTAAATAGCAATCTGTAGCCATGGGAAAAGCCTGTTAAAGTCTCTGTTTAAGCTTCAAAACTTGATTTTATTGTTTTACGCTATAGAATGAGTGGATGTTTATTCCATTTAACTTAGTACAACAGCCTTTAGACTACCTATAAAGGTATCACAAAGTAGACAGGCCTTTAAAACATTTGATTATATGTTAGCATTTTGACAATGATATATAAACTCACTGACATCAAACCAAGAAGAGTCATATGAGGTAAACAGACAAAAAAGAATTTTAGGTTTTCCAATTCTATGTTTTTTAAATGATAGAGATTTTTACTTAGTCTTGTTTTTACTGAAAATATTGACAAGTTATTCAAAGGAGGCTGTGATTGCTGAAGGAATGGAAATAGTAGAAATTGTAGAGGAATTTAGGACCTGAACTAGTGAAAACTTTGAAAGAACTCCAGTTGTCTTCAGTGGAGCTATATCAGACCCTTAGTATTTTAAACAGTTTTTTGAAGGAAGAAAACAGAAATTTAGCACATTCACGCTCAAAGGGGAAAACAAACATTTGCTGTTTCAAGTATAGCCAAAACTTGGTACTGTGAGAAACACTCACAGTTCCAGATATGGTATGATCCCAAGCAAAAATTGAAAGCATGCAAAATTTACACACTTAGCTGCTTTTCACCTGCAAGAAGACTAAAGATAGTCCAGCAAGTATTCAAGGTCACTTTCTTTCCAATGTGATGACTCTTACAGACTGTTATATGAAGACAATTATCATTCATAAAGTATAAAATTCCTTCCTGGTCCCTACCATATGTGTTTTCTTGAGTCCACCAAGCAACTAAGAACACAGTAGCTGCAGAGTTGAGTAATGAATGGACAAATCACACCAAGAAGGTTTTGCAAAGGTGCAGGGTGGGGAGAAGGCCAGGGCCACCCAGCACTACACAACCCATGCCTCTGGGTATTCCCTCCCCAGAAAATTCCTGTGTATTCCTCTGCTTTCAGCTTTGTTCCACACAGGTAAATAGCATTAAGAAAAAATATGAAGTAAGCCAGCAGATACCATACAAACCTCACCATGGATGTTGTAAATCACTTTCTGACACTGGAAAACCACCAGTATTTCCCAGTCCCCCAGATGGGCATCTGAACAAGGAGCTGGTTTAAGTTGTACGTGAAAGCACACACATTTAGAAGAGAAATGCCATTTCAACATCCATACAGTTAAGTGAAAGTTCATCTGCTTTGCCAAAGCCATTGTGCATGATCTTGGAAAAAAAAAGGATCAGCCAGGATATTTTTGTCATCTAGTTTGGCCCCTATATGCATAACCTATAGATTGTTTGCAAGAAACCAGATTAAACTGCATTTTTAAGAAAAATATCTAATCTTGTTTTAATGATTCGAGTGCATCCCTCGTCTCCCCAACCCTCTTAATCTTTTCCACTGTTTAATCAGCCTCACTTTTAAGAAACTGCATCTTATTTCAAAGACGAATTTGTCTGAATTTCCAGCCACTTATTCTGCCTATGACTTTCTCAGCAAAACTGAAAGGTCCCCCCAACTCCTTTCTATCTATATGTATACACAGTGCAAGCCACCATTCAGTCCTGTCCTTCATATACTAAACAACTTGACCCTCGTAAGATTCACGTTGCTATACTTGTTTTCCAAATCCCTTCTTTTTGTTACTTTCCTTTGAACTCTATTTTTGACATGATGTTTTTGAGGTGTGGACATAGAACTGGGCACAATATTTTAGATTGCTTGTTATTGTAAGATCCCAGATTAATTCCCTGTTTCTACTCAAAAGCCCTGTACTTCACACATCCAAACATACTGGTCTATTTTGTCCCAGCCCTGGAGCAACAGTGCATATTGAGATGATTATCTGCTGAATGGCAACACCAAAAAACCCAATATCTCTGAAGTAACCTACAAAGAATAAACTCATGACAATGATTATTCAGGATGATCTCAGAAGCACTGCTGTTCACAGGTATCCCTCAGTGTCTGCTAATGAACCTGTTTCTAATTATTTAAAGAATGGCCTTTGCTGAAGCCATTTAGCTCCTGGGGGGATGGGGACGGGACAGGGACGGGGGGCAGGGGTGCAGCATTGCTACAAGTCACTAAGAGAGAACCAAGAGGAAGGTCAGATGTCTGGGAGGACTCTGTAGGACTCGAGGACTAGAGTGAGGATGGGGAAGCTGCATGTGGTCCTGGTCAATATTGTTCTGGGGCTGTGGGAATCTAAGTGGGAGACAGGAATAAAATCAGGGTCTCTTCCTCAGCCCTCCATCCCCAGCCTCTCTACCTAAATGCAGAAGGCGGCTGCGGAGAGATCTCAGTGCAGTCTGCAACTACCTAGAGGGAAGGTGTAGAGCAGAGGGAGGCAGATTCTCCCCAGAGCTGTACAGTGGAAAGACGAGGGGAAACGGGCACACATGGGAACAGAGGGAATGCCAACTCACAGTAAGGGTAACATTTTTCACCAGGAAGATGGCCAGACACTAGAAGAGGCAGCAAAATCTCCATCTTTGCTGTTATTCAAACATGGACTGAACAAGACCCTAGCCAGCCTACACTAACTGGGTCTGCTTTGAGCAGAGGCTGGACCAGATGATCCCAGGAGGTCCCTTCCAACCTCCATATTTCTGTATCTCTGCAGTTCCTTTCCAGTACCCCTCCTCCTCATTCTTCCGAGTACAATTTCCAGGGCAATTGCCCTCGAGGTGCACAGCCCCCGTCCCTCAGGCACATCACCCTTCTCCAAGCCGTTTGCTTTTCTGAGCTATTCTGTTGCAGAACAGAGCCTATGAAGGTAAGAGAAGAGTGTGATGAAGAGCAGACAGGAGAAAGAGGTGGGACAGGGTGAGGAAAGCAGGCCCAGATAGTCCTGCCCTCCTGCTGCCCTGGAGGGCAGAATGGGGCTTCAGGCACAGCCACTACCACCCCTCGTATCTTGACCTCTCTTCCTGGCAACAAGACCAGAGGACAGCTGAGTAAGCAGGAGACAAACTCTGGGCATTCAGAGTACATCCCATACTGTGGGTATTCAGAGTACACCCAGCAGCTACTCCGTATCTCCCCCATCACATGCACAGAATATGCAGATATATTCCTGCACGTGAGATGTCTACCAAACGTCTTCCAGTTTGAAGTCAGCAATGACACAATAGTACTTTTTTTTATTCTGACACCTCCGAGGTGCTCAAGAAGGAATTCATCTTGTGGTCAGAGGCCACAAGGAGCCTTTGTAGCAGACATCCACCAGCACTTCAGCTTTCAACTTTCAAAGTGGCCTTTTTATTGCCTGTGATTCTTTAACAAGTGGTGGTGGCTCTCCCCCTTTCATGAGTAACTCCAGCTCTTCTCTTTTCTTGTTTAGGGGTCAGTGTCTGTATTAGCATGTTAAAAATGTCCCTACGTGTCTTTGTGTGCTTGAATTTTCACATGATACTTCGTAGTTGGATACATAGCTCTGTATCTGTATCATAACTGTCTGGCTATCCCATTCTTGTTTTATGATGAGCCATACCCTTGGTGATGCTGGGGAGCAATTCTCCCACTACTAAGCTAGCAGAACCGTAAGTACCATCTCATCTCTCCCTATGAAAAAGTCCCTGAACCCTGTAATACTGCTATAACCATTTACCTCCTATATCTTTGCTTTTTCTTTTCTCTCACTCCAGACAATCTGTGCTATTGGCCACTTGCTTAATCTTCAGACATTCACTAATGAGGAGTTAATAGTACAATAAGAGTACAGCTCCAAATCTCTAGGATCCTGTGAGGAGAATTACCCTCAGGTCTGAGAGGTGTTTGTTTTTACAACAATTACAACAGTCAGCGCCATGCAACTTTGCTACACACTTGCAAATTCTCAAAAATCTCAATGTTCAAAACCACAGAAAATTATTCCTCAGCGGTTGCAGACAATTCCCCGCAAGCTGGCACTGCAAGGATGGAGTGGGGGTGGAGGGCAGCATCCTGTTCCATCTTGCCAGGTTACAGCACATGGGAAGAAGGCAAATTCTTTCCTCCCACTCTATGTCTATGAAGAAATCTTCAACATATGGGTCAGAGAGTCATCTAGGCCCCAGGGATGAGATTTGCTACTATACTCAGTAGTGATACCAAACAGTCATAGGCACTCATCACCCACATACCCCTTACGTTTCCACCAGGGAACCAGAAGAAATAAGGCACTTTTTTCCCCTCTTTTACAATATTATAGCCCATACAGTAAATAGGTGAAGACTTTCCCATTCTGCCTCCTTCGCGCCATTCCAATTGCAACTTTTCTGTTCAAGAGACCAGAGCAAGCAGTTCTGCCCTTTGCTTCTTTTTGACATTAAGGGGCCTAGAATTTGTTAATAATTCAGGAGTACCACATTTCTGACTCAGCCAACTCGACTTAAAATAGTAACAGATTAATTAAAATGGCCATTAGAGATTAGAGCAGTTTAGGCAACATTTTTTCTTTCAAAAGCACGGATGAATTTTTCCAAAGTAGTTCCCGTATCTCAAAACATACAAAACCTGTACAACTTATTTTCCATAGAGTCCATTAAGAAATGTCTACTGTCACCAGCGTAGGTTGCAAAAGAAAGAATAAAAGATGGCACACTTGCTAGGCCCTATGACAAGTTGCTTGCTTACACTGTATATCGATGGTATCAGACGGGCCTGAACAAAGTACAGGTCATGCTTTCTTGCATAAATAGGTGTATAACTCACCTTTCAGAGAAATCCCACAAATTAAAAAAGCAGATTTTATATTGTCATAAATTTTAATACATGGTTTTCAAAAATGTGAAAGGAATACAATATGTTATTATTCATGCCAGAAATTTGACATTTCTAAAGATGCCAGATGCATTTTCAGACATATTCCAGAGTTATTCAAGTTGAGATGGGCTTTTTTTTTTTTTTAATGTCAAACTGGTGCTCTTAGAAAAATGGGTAGCTTCGGGGTTTGTTTGTTTGCTTGTTTTAAAAAGCTGCATTTATATACAAGAGAGAATTCTAATATATTCTCTGTTCCCAAGAACACAAAATCTTGAGCATCACTTACAGTGTTTCAGAGCAAACACTGTTTCCAGGGTTTATTCTGGCACTTGAAGCTAAGGATTATACGGCTGGACAAAAGCACCATGCATGCAGTCTTAGTGACTTCATATAAAGAAGGCTTGTGGAGATGAATTTATCTGTTAAATGTCAGTTCCAATTTGTATTTCTTAGAGTAAATGAAAAGCCATGGTTTAAAAGCATTACTAGCACAGATTCTTCAGATCATGGTGTTCCACAGCCTCCCTTTTGGGAGTGATCCTTTTTAATTATATCCAATCCTTAACCTTCTCCAAGCATTCCTAAGAGTTTGACCATTTATCACCAGAACACTAAAGATGCTGGAAGTAATAATAGCAGGTTTTTACATTTTTTGCACCAGTTAATTTTTAAATACTTGGTGCAAAGTAGTTACTTACTTACAAAATAAGGAGCTGCTAGTGCCTGTCATTACAAACCAAAACCTCCAGATTCATTAGAGTTCAGTGCCTGCATTTATGCAATGGAGCACCAACATAAAATCATTTGGTTTATATTTGCTTTCCATGATGCACAAGATTCATGTTCATTTCTATACTGTTAGTAGAAAATATCTACTAGCTTTTAAATTGTGGGATTCATAAACTGTCAAAAATATAGTAAGCCAGCAGCATGAACAACCATTAACGAAAAAAGGAAAAAGATAAAGGAAAAAAAAATCTATACACAAATTATCCAACATATAGCAATAAATAATTTATGTTAGACAACATATACAAAAAGAGACCAAAATGGATCCAGATGAAGAGTTTCTAAATATATTCCCTTTTATATGATGTTCCCTGTCTATGAAGTTTGCCTCATAGACAAAGTTTTAGTAGACTTAACTAACATGAATTAAAAAAGACAGGTTCAAAAATGCATTAAAGCTTTATTTCTATATTTCAGTCCTCTACTAAGGTAAGAGATAAGAACACGGTACGACTAATAGGTGTTGGAACCTCTGTACGAGAAGGCAACCTCCTGGTGGTGAAGGGTAGTCTGGAGTCAGGCACAACCTTTGCTGGGTAAGTCCTGTCCGTCGGTGCTACAGAGCATCACTGGGTGAGTGTCAGACAGACACTTCTTCAGTTCTGCTCAGAGACACCTTGAATAGGAAAATCCTAAAGAAGCTATTGAGTGTGCTGTTGTTCAAAGCAGTATGAACAATGCATTTGTGTGCTTTAACTTTGCAGCTTTGTTTCTAATACAGCAACACACACAATGTTTGCCATTATCCTTGATCGAATAAATCAGACTTTTTACGTAGCTTTCCTATTCATCTAGTAAGAAGCATCATCTCTACCATAGTTGACACATACACATCTCACTTTGGTCCAGTGTAAACAACAAATGCTTCCTGAGTGATGTGGCTTGCTTTTGGAGGCCTAACACCCAAAACGAATCAGAGTTCTCTAGTGTTGGTCAACATCAGTTATGCCACAAGGATCACTTTTGAAACTGAAAATGTGATACCTGTATTTATGGCTTTCTGTAGTGGTGGCAAAAAAGGGCTTGAAACTCACAATACCACCCATAGTTACACCATACCTCATACTTCTCCTCTCCCATTCCACCTCTATCCAGAAGCTTACCATTTAAAGATTTACCAGAAATGTAAGGTAAATGGTTCAAACTGTTTCAGATTGAGGAAGGACCTATGCCTCAGTCTTCTTTTTTGACTAATGCTCTAACCACGTGACATAAAGAGTAAAAAATACTGCTTTTCATGGAGCTTGTTCCAAAAACATGTCTTAAAAATTCCTGCTGACTCAGGATCCAGAGGTGAGACAGAGGAATTTCTACTCTGTAAATCTTTCTAGGAATCAGGCTTGTGTTAGGTACCTACTGAGCCACACAGTTCTAGGCATGCCTAGCATCAGACACATAGGTGTGTAGGAATTTTTATTGACAGAAATGCAGGCATAATGACTTCAGTTAGCCCTGAGGTTGAGTAGAAGCAAGAGTCTCTATGGCATTTAAACGTTGGACCTAGGCATCTAAAGTAGATGTCACATACCAAAGTCCTTAGGCCTTTGAGGAATGATATAATCAAGACTCATTTCTGTACCTGCGGGCAGTCCTGTCCAAGTAAGCCAGAAGGCACCAGTAAGGCAGCAGGCAGATGCTCTGCAGCAGATTCTGTGCTTCAAAACAGAGATGCAAAATCTAACTTAGGTACCGTTTGCTAAAGCTGCATTCCCAGAAATCCTGATTTCAGTGGTATCTCCTTCTCAGGTTCATTCTTCCAATTTTTCTGTGTTCCCATGTGTCCCATGGAAACCTGAAAATTAAGTTTCTTCACTGTGACTTGGCAAATATCACTCATTTAACTGCAGCTGCATCTCTATGCTTCTCACTGTCTGCCCACAAGTAAGACCAGTTTTTAGAAATTTGTAACCAGTCACCCAAAGCACTTCACTGGTTTCAGTTCTATACAGATTTTGATGGTCCATTCATTAATGGTTCATTCATTAGCACAAGCCAATAGCAGTATTACCTGACCTGCACCAAAGTATAGAGAAAATTTTGTACAGAATTTAATATTAAGGGAGAGATGGACAAATTCCTTTTCAGTAAAGTTCAATGTATTTTTATATAGTATATTATATTCTAGATTCTATGCTGAAGTATAAAAAATATGTGAACTATAAAAAAAATGTAAAATAAATATAGCATTTATCTGCACGTTGTAAAACTAGCACCTGTGGGTTTAGACAAAACCAATCATTGTACAGACACAGTGTTACTCCTTCAACTTAAAATGACTGAATGGACTGCTGTTTCCACTCAAAAAAAAAGCCCAAAATAAATTAATAGCCATCTCAATGGATCATAAAATCTGCACCTGGACTGTAATTTGTTGCATTCAGGCCTAAATAAACACAGCATTGTCTGTAGGACTGGGCCTCCAAACAAAACAAGTCAGGAAGTCATCAAAACAAATAAGCGTACACATTACATTGTACAACTTGAAACTTGAAAAAATGGCTACTCTATTTCCAATTACAGAATGATATGCCATGCTCTAACCTCTACCTAACATTGCTTTTCATATAAAAGACACAACCACTTTTTGATACTATATTTACAAAATACAAAACCACTGAAATATTGAATACTATGAGAATACTAACTTAATATGTTCAGGCACATTTTATAGAAGCTGTATTTGGCAGTGCAACAATGGCGGTATTTGCAGGTACTTTAAGACCACAGTAGTTATATAAGTGGTCTGTGAATTCCACCTACTCCACACAATGAGCTAATTAATTTCATATGTTTATTTACCAATTCAGAATGACTTTGTATAAAAATGTCATCTTCTTGTGCTAGTTTTAGCTGGAGTAGAGTTAGTTTTCTTCGTAGTAGCTAGTATGGGGCTGTGGTTTGGATTTTTGCTGGAAACAGTCTTGATAACACAGGGATGTTTTCTTTACCGCTGAGCAGTGCTCACACAGAGTTGGGGCCTTCTCTGCTTCTCACCCCACCCCACCAGCGAGTAGGCTGGGGGTGCACAAGAAGCTGGGAGGGGACACAGCTGGGACAGCTGACCCAGACTGGCCAAAGGGATATCCCATACCATATGACGTCATGCTCAGCATATAAAGCTGGGGGAAGAAGAAGGAAGGCGGGGACGTTCAGAGTGATGGCGTTTGTCTTCCCAAGCAACCGTTACGTGTGATGGAGCCCTGCTTTCCTGGGGATGGCTGAACACCTGCCTGCCGATGGGAAGAAGTGAATGAATTCCTTGTTTTGCTTTGCTTGCGTGTGCAGCTTTTGCTTTACCTATTAAACTGTCTTTATCTCAACCCATGAGTTTTCTCATTTTTACTCTTCCGATTCTCTCCCGCGTCCCACAAGAGGGAAGTGAGCAAGTGGCTGTGTGGTGCTTAGCTGCTGGCTGGGGTTAAAACACAACACTCCTTCAAAAAAAAGTCTCATTGGAGGAATCTCTGGGGCATAGTATCAACATCCAAAGATGGTGTGTATAATATCATATACTGTTCTCTTACCTAAACTATAAGAAATTGACCCACTATTTGACTAAAATGAATTTTCTTGCTTCTAAGCCTTATTCCAAGATGTGTGATTATATTCTCTGTTCTTATATGGGCTGTATAATTCATCAGGATTCACAATCAATTTGAAAGTAACAGAATTTAGCTATAATTTAGCCATACTAACTAGCATAATACTAACTGTATCATAATCCATAAGCATTGCTTTATATTTTAGATCTTTAAAATCAAATATTGTCATGTATGTTTTGGAATGAACTTATTAAAGAAGAACTCTCTATCTAGACACATGGTTATTGGTTCTCAGATAGTACTAAAGGTGAAAAAAAGCACATGCACAAACACAGAAAGTCAATTCCTTTTCAGCCATATTGTAAAATATACTCCCATGACAACAAAAACAGATTTAAAATATCAACCAGTGAAAATGTCTAAGCAAACGAGACTAGAAAATAACCACTTCAGGAAAAAGACAGCAAAATGTCTATGTCACAAAAGATAATAGGATTATTTCATAATAATTATCATAATAATTATGAATATTTTCAATGGTATCAGAATATTCTCTACATCTTGGCCTATTCATTTTCAGGAAAGAAAGGCTGCCTCCTGTTTATTCAAACAAGAAAATAGGTTAATGATTTAAAGTGATTATATATTTACTTCAGGTGTCAATCATCCGTGCTTGAGTTCTATTTTGGTGTTACTGTAGCAGAGTTTTCAGTATGAAATCACCATATAACAGAATTTTCATATCACTTTGACTTCTGAGCAAGATTTCACTGCCTGCAGTTGCCCAACTTTCCAAAGGCATCCTATAAATAATTCTGCAGGTGCAGAAGACATATATTACCCCAGCTCTATTTAAAAATCAGATAGAGTGAACCAGGAAACAAATCCATGCGATGGTCAAGTGCTGAGAAGCAGAGTGAACCAGGTCTTCTGCAAAGCACCGGAACTTTTGCAAAGGAAATGCTCTGTATTGGACAGCTCCAGGATGCTTTTTTTGAATGCCTTTTTCTTGCTACTGTCAGGTACCATCAAACCATGAACTACCGATTACCTATACTGAGTATTTAGCATAAGTAGGTTTACTTATGCATACACCAAGAAGAAATTCTCCTTTGCTAGAAAAACATCTTCTGAGGGCAGATACCTTGTTTAAATCCAGATCAGAAAAGAAAATAAGAGATAAAATAAACGGAATGCCTTTACTCTTTAGGAAATAAAAATTAAGCTTTTTTCTTGGTACTGCTTGGCTTCCTCGACGACAACTATGTGCTCTGAAAATTAGATGCAGCTGCCCTCTCTTTTGAGCTCCTCAATGATATCCTCTGCATCCTGGCTTGCCTCCCCTTTTTGGCAAAAGTTGTCAATGTTCGTTTCAACTGACTCATGAGCATGCCATGACCATGTGGGCCTCTTTGCACAGCAAATGGACTTAATCACAGGGGCACACAATTACATTCCTTTCTCCTCATTGCAAATTCATCAGGGAGTAACAAACATAAAACTCCATTGTCTAGGACCTTAAAAAAAAAAATCGCTGTTATTCCTATTCAGCAAATCTTCCTCCCCTTCCCCACCCCTCATTCTTTTCCATTGTAGTAAAAAAGAAAAAAAAAAAACTCCTTTATCACTTTATCTTCTATTATACTGCAAGAGTATATTTTTAATAGTTTAGTATATTGCCAGCATTTAGATACATTTTATCATCATGATTTGTGCAATTCTACATGGGGCTTGAAGGATTCTCAATTTTACTTTTCAGGGATAGGAAGAATCTCCTCCAGGTCTCTTAATTGCCATTATTTCCTCGCTCTTCTTCTCTCAACTTCCAGCCAGAGCTATTCAAAAAGCCATTTAATTTATTTGGTTGGTTTGCTTAGGGTTGCCATTTGATCCTTGCTTTCTCTGCAAGTGACAGAGTTTCTGAAGGACGAAGAGGACTTCTTTTCAGTAGGTGAGAGTTTCAGTTTCCTTTCAGTAAGATAATTAGGGGTTTTGTCTCTGAAAATTCCCCTCGACATATTAACACCTTTTAATTTTGCATTTCCACTTAAAGTTTCCTTTGTTTTAAGTTGCTATGAAGTAAAGGGCTCCACTCTTTACATAGCTCCAATGTTCTTGGCTGTACTTTTCCACATTGTTCTATCTCATGAGTTGACAGTGAATCTCATGGTATATCTCAAAAGTTCTCTCACTTTCGCCTGCCCAGTCCTGCTCCCTCCTAATGGAAACCTTTTAAACAAAATGCGATAACTAGGCAGATACCACTCCACTTGGGAAAGAAGGGCACACAGTTCCTTACCAAGACACTGACATTCAGTTTGGCTTATATTCTGCCAGGAGCGATCTACTTTATCTTTCAATCATGTGCTATCAAGGTCAAGATTTTAAGAGCTGGAGACTCCCGCGTCCACCTCCCATAAGCAATCAATCCTCTGATTAAATGGGAGTTCAGCATTATATAAGTTTCCCCTGGGTTTTTGACTTGGGCAGAAAGTCTAATCTCAGAGAGCCACTTCCCACAGAGTGCTTTTTTGTTTTGAAACATTTCCCACAGCTGAGAAAGGAATGAATTCACAACCCTAACAGTCCAGCAATGGTCCACTCCTGCCTCTTCTATCTTTAAGTCATATTCTGCATAATTCACCCACCATTTAATTTATTGCACAGATGTGCCTGCCTCCTCTTCTCCACAAAGGACACTGCAGCTACACTTACAGTGTTTATTTTCTCCACTGCCTTTTTATTTAACTGGGAATATTATTGTATCTTCTCTGCTTGCGATGAGGAAAGGGGAAATAGTAGGAAACCAGGGTCAGATCCCAAGTGCAAGTAAGTAGGAACATGCTGATCTGGTCAAAGAGAGCTGCAATTAATGGAAGAGACATTTATCTAAACAGCCCAGCTTAGATCTCTGTCTAATGGAGTCTGTCTCGGCCAGAGCTCCAAGACAGCCACCGAGGAGATCCCAGGTGGTTAAAAGACTAAGAAAAAGAAATTATTATATTTGGGGACACTGAAGGTAGTAAGTACTCTAATTGCACTAATTGCACCTATAATTTGAACCATTTAAGTGTCTGATATGAGGAAAAGATTTAAAGTACCACTTCATACATCTTCCCTCAAATGTATGCATTACACTGATAGTCCAGAAAGCTCATCGTGGGACCATGCGGTCCTTCCCTGGCAGCTCCCCTGCTAGTTTGGCAAAAGTTCACAGTTTTGCACACTTCAGTGAAGCAAGATTTTAAACTGAGCTCAAAAATCTGGTATTTTAATAAATAGTACTGTTGATACAACTATGTAATGTTATCTTGACCTCTCCACATAAGATACTGCAAGCTGTTGTGGAACTAGGGAACTCGTAAGGGGGTGAGAATTGGAATTACCTACTGAGACCAAAAGAAGCACAAGGTACTCTTGACAAAAAAGACTTCCCAAGCCTCTGTTAAAGGCTAAGCCTAGACATACTCCTGCTGTCACACCAACTGCAGCACTCTTCTCATATGTGTCTTCAAATCACCTTAATTGGGCTCATTTTTATATGCTGCAACAGTTTTGACTAAAAAGAAAACTTTTGGAAATCATTAACTCTACTTAATGAAGAAAGTACAGATTGTTATAAAATATTTTGGAAAATACAAGCTTGCATGCTTTAAAAATTGTTGGCTTAATCTCAAACTAGCACTCAGGGTTTTCTTTTTTCCCACTTTCTGTTGATGTAGGATATAAACAAGTTCAGGCAAGTTAGAACATGTTTTATCATCACCATGGCTCTGAAGATTTACACAAAAGAAAGGGGAAAAGAATTGACAGTTTGGATCATGCAAATCAATATTGTACATTTGATAAATTGGACTAAATACAAAAAAACCTCAGAGTTTTGGGTAGAGTAAATGGTCTTTAAAATATACAAAAATGTTCCAAGCTAACCCAAATACCCGTGTTAATGTACACTCCAACCACAGAAGTTGGGACACTCTTCATTGCAACAACTCAGTTTCTCCCTTTCAAAGACAACTTGGATAAAGATGTTTTTCTAGCGTGTTCTACAGATAAAATCTTTTAAAAAACCCTGTAAGTTTTGTCACATCAGCAAATATACAGCGTGCTACAGCTGCTTCAGCCATGGATATGCCATCTCCAGACGGACCCATTTAGAGCCCTCCCAGATAATCTTAACTTCCCAATTAAAACATACAAAAACCCAACAATCGCTTCTTTGTTCCAGGTCTTTTACACCCACACACAAACCTGCACACTTGTAAGCAAGCAGTCCACTTCTACCAGCAGATTTTACCTATGCCAAAGAAGATGGGGATGGCAGAGCTACATCCCAAACTGTTGATTAGCACCTCCTATTTACACAGTACTTCTGCTACCACCTCTAAGGACAGAGATGAGTGTGCATGAGGCAGCAGCAGGACCTGCCATACCCCTCTGCCGTACAACTCTCTCACGTCACGCAGGACTGCAAGGGAAGCAAACCTTGGTCTTCGAGGTCACTGAAGTGCTTTCTTCAGCTCTGCACAGTCACCTTATCTCTCTTCATACCTCCCGTTATCACCTTCCCAACAGCCAGAACAAGTGACGCTGAGATCCCAGCCCTTTTCCCAAAGCCTGGGAGAGGGAGGAGAGTTGGCAGGGGCCAATGAAGAGGAAAAGGAAAACTGTTAGCCTGAGAAAAAATGGATGGCTGCAGAGGTGATAAGAGGTACCCACAACATGGGAGAGTAGAGAAGACAATGAGGAGAGCTCGTCTGGATGAAATGTGTGAGGGAATAAGAGAGATCCTGCTGCCACAAAGCTCCCCCGAACACTCCCTGTCCCAAAAATGCCCTGGGCCCTCCTCATACCTCTATCCCCATGTCAGTTCCCTGAAAACCCCCACCCCTAGTCCCACAGCCAAAGGCAGGTGGCCCTTACAGCCACTTCTCAAGCCCTCCTGCCCCAGAAGGACTGTGATTTATCCCAGCCCCTCCTTGTCTTCCCCCCGCAATCTGCAGAACCCGCTCATTTTGCCACATCAGTATTTATTTCTGTCTACACTGCTAAGAAGCCTCCAGCCTCTCTTTGTTATTAGTTCTGTGTCTCATGCCTCAAACCAGAGCTTCAGAGCAAGCTACTGGAACTAATCATGGGGGAGAGAAAAATCTTGGAATATAAAAGTCTGAATTATGAAGAGGCCTTAAAGTACTAATATACAAGGTGGAAATTTAGATTTCCTACGTGCTAATGCAGTATTCTTAACAGGCTTACTTTGAACTGACAGAGAATTCAAGGAAAAATGTAAATCTCTCACTGGCATGAATGATAGTTTTATTTTTCACCACATCAAGTTCAAACAAACTTCCCTGCAATTTTTGCATGTTCTTAGTTATAGAGAATGTGTCTCATTCCAGTGCCTGTGTGTTTTACTTAGAGCAGCTATTAACTTCTCACTATTTAAATCCTGTTTTATTACAGCATAAAACACACCGATAAAAAGATCAATTACTCAATCCAACATTGAAACGATATAAATCACACAAAATTCCAAAAGGTTGACATGTATTTACTTTGTACTCTTATTTCCACTCGTAATATTACCCAGTATGATCAACACTGCTCATCTCCCTGGTTTCTATCTGCTGTTAATCACGAATAGTGTGCCTGACATCTACCCTGGAAGGCTAAATCAATCAGCGCTGCTTTAAAACAATGTCTGTGCAGATTAATGGTAACTCAGAAAAGTTTCTTCTGTAAGTCTCACAGTACCTCAGTACCACAGAAACTAGAGAGAGGAAAAAAGCCTCTCAAGCCATTTTGTCTATGCCCAAACGAGTCTAAGTTTTCTTCTACCATATATTGTTTTTTTTCCACAGCCAGTCCAGTTCTAAATGAAGCAACACAGAAGCCTTGCAGGGCTCAGCCTATTTTTATGGGCAAAAGCAGAGAAGAAATGTCAAGCCTTGATTACTTTTTTTTTCTTTTTAATTTAACAAAGCAATATGTATTACCATGGTGTAGCAACCTCCTTAACAATTTTCTGCTTACCCCTAAATTTTACTCCGGACTGGTAGAGTTGGCTACTTACAAGCAGACCCTGGCTGATGGAGGCAGCTCCAACGCAGATCTGCGGGCGGTCACCGCTGGCGCTCAAGGAGGTGCACTGGGTTCTCCTGGCAGAGAATGCACATGGGCCATCAAACCCTACGCTCCTACACGCTCCAGCACAGGCAAGCCAAGGGCGTGCTGCAGAAGGACAGGGTGCTGAACCACACATCTCTATTGCAAAAAACTCTTCTAGAGACCTTGCTGTTTTGTGTAATTGGGGGAGATAAACTCTCCGGCAATCTCCTTGTGACTGTCACCCTGGGACAGATGGCAAAGTTCGCCTTCCCATCTCTATAGGCTCACCCTTCCTAAAGCCCACATCTTCGGATACTTCAGATACCCACTACTGTGCTAATGGGTAGATTTCACACATTTTCAACCCAAAATTTGGATCAGTGAAGCTTTGAAATTTGTCAGGGCCCTCACGGCACTAACAGGCCTTTACTGGCCCCTTCCCACAGCCCAGGACCCCACTTCAGCCCCCCAGGGCCATCAGCCCCTGCCCCAGCAACGCTGCATCAGGGCTGGTCTCCAGCTCCCCACATCCTTCCCTGCCCAGCCACGGGCCCCACCAAGCCGGGCCTACCCATGGGCCCACATCCCAGCCAGGCCTCAGCCTGTCCCCAGGGACGTGCCCAATGCCCGGGGCTGGGGCTGCCCCGGTGCCCCCCAGTCACCCTGCTCCTGGCTGGGGCGGTGGGACGAGCTCTGGCGGCCAGGCCCTGCCCTGCTGCCCCCCTCCATAGGGAGCGCCCGCCGCTGTGCCCTGACAAAATGTGTCCTTTCAGATGATTCAGAGAAACTCCCGCAACATACAGGGCAACAAGCTGACATCAGAAAAACTTAATGCAAGACAATGCATTTTATAAGGTGCATTTTGATTTCTTCAAGCGCTCTAGACTGCCGTGCCGCCGTGGGTGTGATGAGAAGCAAGGGAAGCAGCAGAGGATGAAGCAGCAGAAGACGCTGCATGAACAGCACGTCTTCAGCGGCGTTACTGGGCTCAGCTCTGGTCATGCCAGCTCAAAGAAGAGAAAAAAGGCAGGAACAAAGACATCTTAATAATACGGATGACTAAGAGCATTAAAAAGGCTTGTCTTATAAAAAGACATTGGAAAGATTGAATCAGCTTTATTCAATGCCTCTTTAAAGCAGTAGGAGTGGAACACGGGGACACGAAATAATAACAAATAACATAGAAAGAGAGGTTAGGCCTTGTCTGTTCCCACTCTCATAAAATGAGGATGTTCAAAAAAATTAAGTGAACCTTTTGTTCACTGTGAAGCTAATTTCACAAGCAATCACCAGAAGCAAAGAATGTAGCAGAATTTTTAAAATAATTAATGTGCAATTTCATAACAACAGCACAAAGAACACAATAAAAGAATAAAACTTGAGCAAAGCAGCAAAAACCTCTAGGTGAGGCAGGTAAGGGAAGAAAAATGCCAAGTCTCATTCCAGCCAGCTATTTCCATAATTAGTTGGGCTAATAGTTGAACTAGGCAAAACCCTTGCTTAATCCAGTAGGACAAACTACATTTTTCAAAATATGTTTAAGAACTGAACTATAATGCAAGTAATTTCAAAGATGATGATCACAGCCAAGATGGAGATAAATGAAACCAAAGTAGTTAAGTTTTGCCTTGTGGACTGCCTGAGACATACCTGTACTACTGAGGACCTGGAGGGAGCAATGTGATACAGTTTACAGAATTGTACTTTGAAACCGAGCTCCAATCTCCTAACATTTACCAATAAGCCAGTTTACTGGTTGTGATGGTGCCAAACCAAGATGTGATGTTCTTCAGCAGATCATCCACCACTTCTCTTAGACTTCAACTGTGAATGCAGTTAGAGCAGAAGGAAGAAGAATAACAAAATCTAGTATAAAAGTTAGGCATGTGAGTGAAATATTATAAATGGATTACTGAGCCATGTTTATCTTACAAAGCTGCCTCTTTGATACACGTGATCATCACCCAGAGCGTGAGTTCACAGGCTGGCCTCCTGGTAGCCTCTGCCACCACGCGAGGCTGTAAGGGACCTGGAGAGATCACATAGTGTCTCTCCCAACCAGAAGGCATGGTCACCCTTGCCTTCAGCATTTCTGGTAAATGTTTGTTAGATCTGATCTTAAAAAACACCAGTGAAGAAGATTCCACACCATACGTGGACAATCCAATGCTCAATTACCTGTAAAATTAGACAGCACTTTCCCAACCATTTAACCTAATCTCTCCTGCTGCAGTTCAGCACGCTGGTTCTTGTTACATCTCCACTGAATGTGGAGAATAGTTTATTTCCCGCCACTCTGCAGCAACCAATTACACATTTGAAGACTGTTATCACATCATTTATCAGTCTTTGCTTCCCTAGACTGTAGAATTCCAGTTCTGCCACTATTTTCTCATAGGTCATGTTTTCTAGATCCATGATCACCTTTGCTACTCATCTCCTTCCTAACTGGTGGAACTGTGGTGTCCAAAATCCCATACAGTACCGACATCAGTCACAGACCCCCCCAGTCACAACTACCATAAGATGTCATCACACATCTGCAACACTCCTGTTATGCATCCCCGAATGATGTTTGTCTTGATTTTTTTATTCTAATATCTACACACACATATAAAAAAAATGTGTGGGTTTCTTACTGACTGCTGTTCAGTTTGTCATCAGCTGTAACTCCTCAATCCTTCTTTTGCAGATCCTCTGCTTCGCCAGTTCACCTGACCTTGTACTTACACATCACATGTTGCACATATCTCTAACATGCTGTATCCTATCAGAGTCTTCATGCTGAAAACGAAATTTCCTAAGGGAAATATTTAGAACAGTTTTCACAATTCTTCAAATAAATATTTTGTGCCCATTCTTTAGTTCAGTATTATGTATTTGAACGCATATTTGAGAGACATATAATGCGCACTCCCACAATCAATAAGGTTTGGGGAAAACTTCCAAGTAAGTTTACTAAGTAAATGTAATAAACCCACAAGGCTTTCTCAGGCGTCTGAAAGGTGGCAGATTCTCAGAATCGACCAGAGGACTGGTTTTCCAGCCTGTGAAATCCTTGAATCGGAGACCAGATCCTTTCAGCACAGTAAGTGCCATGTACATCTAAGCATTACACAACTGAAGAGTGGTGATCAGAAGTGGCCCACAGAGCAGATTATTCTGTCCAGGTACAGAAACAAGTGTAATTGCAGCTATTACGAACCCTTCTACACTAATTGCATAATGTCTCAACTCCCATGCCACACACTGTCAAAGAAGTTAAAGCACACGTACACCAAGTCAGTAACTCGTTTTGCCCGTGGTGAGAAAGTAGAGCAGATTTCTGTATGGCACAGAAGGACACAATGCGATATAAACGATCTCATCTCACGCCAATAAACTGAGCGAGGATTTTAAGCTAGCGCAGTCTGCCTGCACGTACTGCAACCACACTGCAAAACCACACCAGTGACACAGTCCACTTGCAGCTCCCTGTTCAAAAGAAGGCACAAATGCCCTTATCTCAGGACCACGGCTTTCGGCCGCCCACCGTCCCCACGCCCGGGCTCCCGCGGGGGCAGACCGGCTGCGGGGCCGCCCCGATGGCTGCACCTGCCTGTCCCCCCCGCCCCGGCTGCCCCTCCAGCCGCACCCCCGAGCGCGGGGACCCCCGCAGGGGTGAAGGACCCCCGGGGAGCTCGCCTCTCCCCCCCGCCGCCCCCGGGAGCCCCGCTGACCTGCAGGCGGCCGCACGCCCTCCCTCCGCCAGCCGCGCTGCCCCCCCTGCCGCAGGGCTCTGCTCGCTGCGGCGCGGCTCTGCCCCACGCCAGCTCGGCGGCGGCGGCCCCGGCCCCGGCCCCGCGCCGCCCGCGGGAGCCCGCCCCGCCGGCAGCACCGCCCCCCGCCCGCCTCCCCGCGGCCCCGGGGCTGCCCCCGCCGCGGCCCCGGCTTGGCCGCTGAGCAGCGCTTGTCCCGAGCGCAGCCCGCCGCTGTGCCGCGCCTCTCCTGCAGCTCCTGTGCGCCCCTGCCCCCCGGGACGCGCGACCCCGCCATCCCAGCCGCCTCCCGGTAACGGGCGGGCAGGCTTCCCCGGTCCGGACCAGCATCCCGACCCCGGGCTGCATCTGGGGTTAGCAAGGTGTTTGATACAAGAGGGGCAGACCGGTAGTTTGAAGTAACTCGGTGATGATGCAGCTTTCATTTCAGAAGTACTTGTTTTGGGGAGCTTACTGCAAGATCAGACATTATTTAGCCACGTACCTCAGGACTCCTGTTGCACATGGGGTTTCACACTTTTTGGGCCCCTCACTGCAAGAAGGACACTGAGGTGCTGGAGCGTGTCCAAAGAAGGGCAACGAAGCTGGTGAAGGGTCTGGAGCACAAGTCTTATGAGGAGTGGCTGAGGAAGCTGGGGTTGGTTAGTTTGGAGAAGAGGAGGCTGAGGGGAGACCTTATCACTCTCTACAACTACCTGAAAGGAGGTTGTAGTGAGGTGGGGGTTGGTCTCTTCTCCCTAGTAACGAGTGATAGGACGAGAAGAAACGGCCTCAAGCTGTGCCAGGGGAAGTTTAGGTTGGATATTAGGAAAAACTTCTTCACCAAAATGGTGGTCAAGCATTGGAACAGGCTGCCCAGGGAAGTGGTTGAGTCCCCATCCCTAGAGGTATTTAAAGAACAGATAGATGTGGTGCTCGAGGTCATGGTATAGTGGTGGACTTGGCAGTGCTAGGTTAACGGTTGGACTCGATGATCTTAAGGGTCTTTTCCAACCTTAACGATTCTATGAAGTGAAGCTGTCCCACAAACCTTCAGTAATCACCACACAACCCTTTCATCTGCGTCCGTGGTACCACCACCCATACCAGAGCTCGGGCGCAGAAGCCCTTTTTGTGTCCATGCGAAACTATTGGCACTTGTTACCTGAATGCCTCCCGCCCCCTCGCCCCTTTGGACAACACATGCTGCAAGGTGTTGTGACAGAGGAATAGATCTAATCCTGCAGCTGCAAAGGCAATGCCCAGATGGACACCTTGAATAAATTCTTGCCCGTCTTCCAGCACTTCTTTTTCCAGGTGAAGGGACAGGATGACTTTTGTGAGCCCTGGCCTCAGTGATGGCTGTGTCCAGGAGACAGGCTGGTGGGAACACTTTGCCTGTGGGAACTGGATGACCAGCCAGTGAGCGCGTGACCTTCGTATGTGGAGACATGTTATCAAAGCCAGGAGCTGGTATCCTTCACTGCCTTTACACAAACTTCAAGACACCACCCCACCCCAGCCCCCCTTGAGAGAGGTGTGGCAAGCCTGGCACAGGCAAAGCAGTATTTAAGACCTCTGGGGCCATTCCCTAATTGTTCTTTATTCACAGGTTGTACTTAGGTGATGTTCCTCATGTCCCCCCGTACATAGAATCATAAAATCATTTAGGTTGGAAAAGGCCCTTAAGATTGTTGAGTCCAACCATAAACCTAACACTGCCAAGTCATCCACTAAACCATGTCCCTAAGCACTGCATCTACATGTCTTGTAAATACTCCCAATGTCCATGAAGGTCCTGGAGGAACCTCAGAGCTGTGCCACATGGGCCCTGTCCTCCTGTGAAGAAATGCATATGGAGAAAAACATTAATTAAATAACATGGAAGTGGCAGCTTTTGTCAGACTGGATGCCTGGCTAACATGGGTCCAAGGCTGGCAGGTAGGAAGGGGAAAGCAGCTTCACTAGCTCTCTGTGAATAACATACGTGTTCTCCCAAACAAGAGACACCTACGTTAGAAAGCGGCATGGACTATGGACGCCAGCAGCACCAAACAGAGGCTCCTTGCTCTCATACTCAAGGCCCTCACCCCTCTGCCACTGCCATTTTCTGGATCTGAGGCCAGCTTGTCTTCTTGATGCTAAATGTGCTTTTCCAAGACGTCATGGGCTATTTGTGCTGTGGGCACAGCAGTACCCATGATCAGTTCATCTATTTTGTAGTCACAGTGCACGTTACTAAGAGACCTCACCTCCTCTCTTCCCACAGATCTTTCCAGCTTGCCTTATACCCATGCCTGTGTACAAGCTTGTGTTCGCATAGTTCATTCAGCCAGGAGACAAATCTGGGTTCAAACATAACCCCGATAAGCTTTAACATGTAGCTTCTTTTGAGGATTGCCGAACAGCGGCAGATTTTTCTGAATGAACAAGGGAGTGAGTGTCTGTGTGGCATGCTCATACACAGAGACAAAGTTCAGGCAAACATCTCCATGCTTGACAGAAGAGCTATCACCTTCCAGTTAAGTGCAAATAAGAAAGAAATAAAAAAAAAAAATCAACCCTGCTGTTGTCTGCCTATCCGAACACAGCAAAGGATCAAAAGATTCTTTTCGTTCTAAATTGTATCCCAGAAAGGCACTACTTGGGAACATCTGAAAGGAACATCTCTGATAGCAATTCCTTGTTTCCCATCCTCACTCTGACCACACATTTGGAAAACTGAGCAGCTCAGCAATGAAGCAATGAGTATCCCAGTTTGCAAAGATGCAGTTTGATTGCTGTCAGTGAATTCATTCATATGTGTGTATATATATACCTAAAGACATGCACACATGTGTAGTTTGTGTGTACTTTTTTTTCTTGTTTAAAAGAAGAACCTATAGAAGAGAGATGTTTAAGGGATTCTGTGTATGAACTGTCATATAGTAGACAATACCTATTTTAGCTAAAAAAGTTCAAGAAGAAGAAAAAATTAATAACGTTTAACTATACCATGGACAGAGAACATAATAGCAAATGCCGGCTCTAAGAGGGCTTAAATCTACCAGAATCGATATTTTTCAATATGTAGCACCTTTGGGCCATTGTCTATATGAAGAGAATATTTCTATTAACACCATGAACAGTTTCCCACCATTCAGGCCAATGTACTGTGACTCCTTAAACAGGAATCATTTGCAAGTTTTGATGATGCCCTGTTTAACAAATCTGTTTCCTGGGAATCAGTTTAGAAACATTATAATGCTACATGTATAAACTTTGCCTTTAACAGAATCTACAATTAAGTCTGAAAAATTACCGTAATATAGCAGCGGTCTCAACTGCAACTAGCTATCGTATGACTTAAATCCACCAGTGATCATGCAGGCTTCAGTAACAATTTTTTTGTTTAACTTTCTTACACAAAAAATGGGATAGGAAGGTAAGTCTTGTTAGCCCTTAGGCTGGTCATGTTAGAAGAAATGATGCACAAAAGTGGATGTGAACACAGCTCCCAGTAGATCATTGTTTTGCCATTGTGATGTTTATTCACCCATTAAAATCTCCTACCATTAAATTATGCAAATGGTGACTTTTTAGCTGATTACTTACCAACAATATTTGATATTATTTTCTAGATGGTGAGTCTGAAGAGGGGGAAAAAAATAACATTCTTATGTAAAGCGTAAAAAAAGGTATGGTGCCCAGTGGGGCCATGCAAAAGAGAAATGAAATGAAAATGCAGACTAAAATCTAAGCATGAATTGTGTCCAAATTAGTCATTTTGAGGTCTCTGCTACATTCCCGTCTTGCTTCAGGCAATCAGAAATTGTGCCATCCTCCTCCCACACTGTGAAAGCTCTCGATGTCTTTCTTTGTCTCCAGATTCTGTGGTTTCAAATTAAGTTTCTGGTTATTCTACAAACAAGTTACATTAGCTAAGTCTATGTAGACTGAAAACTGTTTCTGTGTGGAAACTCTCAGGAGTTACATTGAGCTAAATCCATATTACCTAAATACATTGAAGGTTCAAGCTTTACTGACTGGGATTAAGAAAAGTACCTTTCAAAACCTATTCTTCTATGTCTATTTTCCTCCTCCTGAAATAGGAATCACATACTGCACCCCTAATTCTTCCTTGCTCAAGAAAAATTTTAATTTTGCCATTTTTTTCCTCCGTGAAGTTTTAAAGGACGGAATAAACAGGAGCATAGCTTTGCTGTCTTAATTGGAGGAAATGTATGGAAAAGATAAAATGTACATTAATAAACAGCTCTTTATTACATAAGTCTGCTTCTGTAATGACTGGCACACTAGTAGCTTTACTCAAAAGAATTACATGGTGTGCATATTGCTGTGTGTTTTAGTGTTTGCAGGGTATAGTCCTCAGGATGTGAGTCATGGAGGTAGCATGACTCATCCATGTAGAAATCATAGGAAAGTCAATTCTCTCAAGACCCATTTCACCAGCCACAAATTCCCCTTCTCCTTTCCTCACAGCAGCAACACAGGGCCCTCTCCCATGCCCTTTGGTGTGGGACAAACAGAGCAGATGAAGTGGTGGGGCACGAAAGACTGGTCACGAAACAGCATCTTTAAAATTCATAAAGTGTTCCGCATAATGGTTAAAAAAATACATATATTTAGATTATTTCCAATGTAATACAGTGTTCAGGTCATGTAATTTGAGTGATTTACATCAACTTCTGTATTTGTTACTAGTGATCACATCTAAAATAGTATCATTTCAATGTGTTGTAGAAGGCTAGACTGATATTACTTTCAAGCTTAAGAATATTTTCTGCTAGTTTCAAACATAATTTCTAGTTTTCAGGTTTGGCTGGCCTGAAGTTTCAGTGAAATTCTGTGCCTATGATTTCTTTACTTTTAACCATCCTTACAATCAGCCAATAAATAGTAGGAAGCCAGCCAGGAACCAGTAAGCTCAGAGATAAGTGTTGATGCCGAACCAGCTCAATTTACACTTGTGTATGATAAATAATTTTCATGGGACCAATCCCACTCCTGGTAAATAGCAATACTTCTTTTCACCTCAGCAGACGCCTAATAAATAAAGCGTACTTACACTTCTGATAAACGTATGCTTGCTTGCAAACGGCAATACTTAGTAAGAGTTTAGGCTATGTTTAGGACACCAGGATCACACCTCACACCCTAATGAGGGTGCATTCTAGACAACTTGAAGCTGTATATGAAATCCTAGTAAATATGAGAGCTGTAGTAATCACACCACTTAGAATTTATGCTATAGAAAACTAGCAATGCAAGGCATTTACTTAATTCTGCTGTCAGCAACCACACCACATTCTTAAACCATCTCTGCAAGATCAGGTTCATTTTTAAGGGACAGAAGTTTGACAACCTTACTGCATACCAACGTTTTTGTATTTTACATCTCTTCTCCAATAAATATACTTTGGTTTACCATATTGGCATAGCCAAGACTCTGAAATGAATTCTGCATTATCATGATGAGATCAGGGGCTGGGGCTGGGAAAAGAGAAACTAGAGCTAACACATGAGAAGTAAACAACTGGAAAATAGTAGTTGGAGCCCAAGATTTGCAAAACAGAAGTTTCCACAGTCCCTGTCATTTAAGCCATTGCTTAAAAAAGCTTGATGTTTGGAAAGTTGTATTTCCATAGTTAAAGTGATAGCTCTTCATAGTTTAGTGATGATAATGTATGCACTCTGGGCAATAGATACAAACACCTAAGTTGGGTGCCCACTTTAGGAGCCCTGTCTCTACATAAACACTAAAGAGAGAGAGATTTCTGCAAGACACACGTAAGAACATTTAGACTAGGTCTTTATCCTTCATTAATAATACAAATCTGGAATGAAGTTACATGATGTGAATAGCCCTCATGAATGAAATAGGTCTTTCAAAAACGGGGTAGTACATTTGATTTTCAGTAACTGTAGTTGTTAACACAGAAGACGAGTATTTAAAATGCACAGAAACTTTTGAACTTGGAAAAAAATTAACTCCTCGGACTTGCAAGATTTTACAGAAATCTTACAGATTTCTATTCCCACAAAAAAGTACGAGAGCTAGGCTCCCCTCTTTTCACTGCGTAGTGTTACATTAATTCAGTAGGCTCATCTATACCTTTAGACCTTTTCAGAGTACCACACTCAGCACGACTCAAAATCTGCTCCCATATGTATCATTTTCATATACTCGGGTCGTACAGAAAGTTCTCCCAGATAAAATCACTCTGATTTGCCATGAGAAAAAAGAAGAAAAGAACAAAAGTAGGATTTATCACAGATAGAAGGCTGCACGTAGCAGACTCCAGTACTCTAGTGCATGAGGTGAGGAACTTCCAGATTCAACAGTTGTCCTGTAACTCAGGCATCTTGGAAACCGCATCATGAGCTATTTTCTCCTCTTATGAATTAATATAATCCATATTGATCAGCTGAAGCTCAGGACTGAATTTAGATGGCTGTAGGCAAAAATTACTTCCAACATGCACTGGCTAACACCCAAGATTTTTTTCTGTGATGTGATCATTAACTTACAGCAGCTTAATAACATGCAGGTCCCAAAATCTGATTTTGACCTTGTAAGTTATATAAGAATCATTCTAGGAAGCACCTCCATGGAGAAGTACTTCATTTTAGCAGCAGTTTCACTGCTGTTGCTTTGAGGTAAGGGGAACAAGAAGAAAGTTCAGTCCTGCCTCAAAATGCTGCCCTGCCATTCACAACAGTTATGGCTGGTGAATTCTGCACAAAAAAAAAAAGAAACAAACAGGCAAGTCAGGTAAGCCTAGGATTTCTGATCTAGCGCATTCAAGAACTGAAGCAGTAAGCAGCATTTAGAAAGTACTGTATAAAGAAGTGTGTTTAAATATTAGCCCTTTTAAATCTTAATTTATAGACAATTCTCCATATGGGAAGGCTGTAACTTTAATAATTGCCTAGCTTGCCATCGTTACTTCAAGCAGAGGACAGGATGCACAGGAAGGCAGCTGGCTGATCCTGTAACAGTCTGCTCAAGTGATGGACTCTGAAGCCTGACTGAAAAGTCATTTTGTAAATGGCTCCTAGTGAAGAAAGAGAACACAGTGCATAAAACAATATTCAAGAGTTGCAAGCAATGAGCAGAAACTGTCATGGAAACTTCATGGAAGCAATTTTTTTTCCAGAGGCAAAACATGAGTGATTGTCAATGTAAGCAGAAGATACTGAAGGACTTCAAGGTACAGAAATGTCACAAAAATATCACTGGCCAGATGAGTGAGAAAATTTGTTTCTTAGCTGGCTCCAAGCCACGTAGTATTTATAGGTGCAGTAGACTTCAGAGGCATCAGATGGTAGAACAGCCTATGCTGAGGAGTGCCACCTTACAGGAGAAGAAAATCTAGTGTTACTGAAGGGCTGGCGGCAGTTTTTGGAAGGACCTGGGCAACCCCAGACGTTCTGGGTTTCCTGTAGCATTTCTCTACAGACATCCATGGCTTGAAAGTGGCAGAGCTGTTGGACTGGTTACTGACCTGCACAAAAGAAGCAGTGCTCAGGTGGTTGGGCTGAAGAAAATGTACTTAATACTAATCCTCTGCCACTGCAGACAAGGAGAGAAGTGCAGCTTACTTTGTGTGCTCTCTTTTGCAGTAAATTGTTTTGTGCTGTTGTAATATTGACATCTCTAATCAAGGTGTTTTGGTAAGGGATTTCATCCAAGTCATGGGAATCCCCAGGGCACTAATAGAATAAGGTAGTTTCTGGATAATATTTGGGTGCTCAATGTCAGTAGGAAGAAGTGTGACCTCCTGAAGCAATGGCCTTGTGTGCAGGGTGACAAGGACATTCTCTCATTACTCTCATTCTGAGCAAGGGCTCATAATAGGTAATAAATTATCATGCAAGTACATCTGTAAGGTTAAGAACCACTCTTTGAAACTGGGACTGCTGTTTTGCAGAACTTTGATTCAAGCCAGATGAAGGATTGAGCTCCGAGGGAAGGGAATGACTAGGAGAAAGTGCAGCTAAAGAAAAAGCCAGTCATGGGGAGAGGGTACAATGGGGCTGCTGGTTCAGAGCATCTTAGAAAGGCAGAACTCAAAAGTGGTGGAGCAACACAAGAATCAAAAAATCTAGGAACAAACCCAACAGAAATATCCGTAGAAAGCAGTGAAAGGAAGTGAATAGAGCAATTATTTCGTACCTTGTGTTCTCCAAGTATAATGAAGAGCTGGGAACATATGAGGAGGAGCAGCAGTGAAGCATAATTCATGGAATATTGCTGGGATGCAGCACCCCCACTCCGATTGGATTTCCTAGCATATCACATAGTAGTTAAAAAGAAATTAAATTTTGTGCTAGAGGATGACTTGAAGCAACAATCACCATGACCTTCCACACTTGTAATTGTATCAAACATCTGATAGAGACATGAAGAGACATAAAGATTTCTGTTTACAAAAGTCTTCATTCACAGAAAGACCAAGATCATTCACCTTATTATACAAGAAACACTTTGGAAAAAAGGTAAGGAGCAGAATATATTCACAGTTCTAATTCACCCAATACGTGGATATCCTTCAAGTTGAATTATCACTCAGAGGTAGAGGGGGGAATAAAAACAGCTGTTATGGTAACCTATGGATTGCTTCAGTGGTACAGAATTCCTTTTAGACTCTTGAATGCACCAGGGACATTTCAGATGTTTGTGAAGAGTATAACCCACGTTCTGAGGATCAAAAAACATCCTCACATCCTTAAATGACTTCATCTGTTCCCATAAAACATGAGTGGAACATCTGGTAGAAGTGGAAAGTACTCCAAAACTTTTTAAGAGCCAGGGTTTAAATTTGTAAGAAATAATGCTCATTTACAAAGGATCACACAATTTTCCTGGGACAAAAAGTCAGTGATGGTGGGCTGGAGCCTTGTGTTCAAAAACATGGAGAGTAAAAGAATGGAAAGTTCCTACATATGTGAGGAGGGCACAGCGACTTCTACAGCAGCTTTGTACAAAATTTTTACAGAGCAGAAAATACTAGCTACTCTTCTGGACTGAGAAATAGTCAAAAGATTAATCGTGAACGAGGGAGGTACTCCTCAATTATACTGTGCCTGAATCATCGCAACTACTTGCCATAGACGTGTGATAAGTCAAAGTTTTCTGTTAAGTTTGTACTTCCAAAAAAATAAAAAAAAGGTCAAGTTCAACAGGCACAGAACAAAAATTATTGAAGGCCAAAAATTAGAGAACCATAAAAGTTTGATTTGATTACTATGGAGATCCTCCATTTTTGTCATAAATTTACTTACTGGATACAGAACTCACAGGTACATGGACCACGGAGTCTGGAGTGACTTGAAGGATGTTTGTGAATTCACAAGCTGCCTAAACATGTATTCAAACAACACCACCATGCTGGAAAGTGAAAAGTGGTTATTTATTTAGATTCAGCTACAGGCCTAGTGAGAATAGCTTCATCCCTAACTTGGGATGACTTCTAAGAATGACAGTTACTTTGTAAAGTGGCTTTTCAACAGCACTGGAGATGGCTTTCATCTGACCAAGTCAGATGAGCTACCTGAGCATCTGTATTCTGCCTCCTGTAAAGAAAAGTCCACAAAGCAAATGGAAACATTCAAAGAATTTCAAGATAGGTCGCATCAGTCTCAGTCCAACTACAGGCTAAACCTATAATCAAATGCTGAACCTAACTGGGCAGATGACTGTGGCTGCATGTGCGAGATGGCAGACTATGTAGATTCCTAACGGTTTCAGAAAAAAAATCAGTTTGAAAAATAAATTTCTGCTAATCATTAAAATCGTTAGTGAAAGTCAATTAAAAAAGTCATCCATTACTGCTAATTCCTAAAAAATGATAGCTTAAGGCAAGCTGAGCACATGAAAGTCAACGAATCCTAAACGGGGGGTGGGGGGAAGAGGCTGTCAGGAGCCTCAAGAAATCATAGTCCCTGTCCTAAATCATTTCCATGAGGTGTTTGCCTAATTCACTCTTAAAGATGTCCAGCAATAAAGAATTCCCACTTTACCCAGGCAATCTCTTATCAACTTTATTTACCAGTATTGTTAAAAGCTTTTCTTCTTATCTAACCTTACTTTTTTTGTATTGTGTGTTATCCACAAATCCAAAACACAGCACTATACCAGCTACTAGGAAGAAAAATCAACGTTATCCCAGCTGAAACCAGGACAGCCCACTACTATTATCTTACTCACTTTTGACTTCAAGAGCTTTATGGTTTTTTTTAATATTTTTTTTTCAGTTTCCCATTTTTAAGAACAATAAAATAGCTCCATTTGCCATGTGCCTTTGCAAATATCAAGTAAAAAATCCTGGTTGCATTTTAAGAGCAACATTTTTTTCATGTTAATTAAGAATTAATAACATTTAACTTCTTGTCATATCATGTGCAACTGTCATTAAAGCTACAGAAGCCAAAGTGAGTAAAGACAAAGTCAGACATTGAAAAATACTGCATCTGTGCTATAGCTTGGTCAATACTAGAAATTTATTCTTGATGTAGAGAAAGAATTTATATGGATGAAATCTGGCCCTGTTGAAAATCAGTGACAGAACTGCCATAGGTTTTCTTAGGGCTAGGATTTCAAGAAGGGGGATGTATTTCCCTGTCAATGCCTTGATTTAAACAAAGGGTCATCTTCCACTTTCTTTCCTTCCTCTCTATCTTTTTTTTCTTCTTCTTTTTTCATGACATCCCTCTTCTTCTGTGTCTATTATTTTCCTGCTTTTGCCTTTGTTCAGGTTTTTCGAATATCTCTAAGTTGTAAGCGAGTGAGAAAATAATGTTAAGCAGCATTACATTGCTACCTAAGTAAACCACCTAGTTCGTGTTCTAGCCTTCCATATCAAAGCTTTGTAATTACTAAAATATAATAGAAGTTTGTGAAAAGTACTCCCATCATATTGTACAGTCCATCAGATTAAGATATTATACATTTACTTTGCACTGAAAATTCATATATATCCATAAGTTTACATCAAATAAAGTACAACTCATGATTTCCAGTGCGATAGATAATAGTGCTGGGAATTATTCAAGGTTTGCATTGTTTTCCAGTAGAAGATCTTATAACTGACACACAGGCTTTTTATTCTTATTCCATTATTCTAATACTACATATTTAAGTACCCAGTTTTTATTAGGCTCCTCTTGCCAGCTCCAAGAAACAGCCAGTGTAAGTTAATTTTATACTGAATACTTCTATTCCTAAGAATATGTCAACCATTCACTTAACGTAATTTAATAAACATAAAGACAGCTGTCAAAGTGCAATAAACAGGAGAATAACTATATTACAAAAATCAGATAATGGAAAATTTTGTCAAAGGATGTTATAAATTTAAGTTAATCAGAAATGCTCAAGGCGGGTCTAAGATTCAATGGGTATTTTTAACACAGATACCTGGAACAACTCCGTGATATCAGACTTGTGGCATCTCCAGAAATGGCAATTTTTCCCTCTCAGTCTGCCTAACACACACAAATTCCCACTAAGTAAATGGATTATTCCCCCTTCTCTTTCAAGAGCTAAAATGTGAACATAGAGCCAGGAAAACATGGAAAGCATGGGGGAAAGGTAGGAAAAAAAATCAGGAAAGAGTACATAAAATTGAATTGCATTTGAGGAAATAGAGCCTCCTGAAATGACATGCTGACTCAGTGCCACAAGGCTTGCAATGTCTCGATGATTTTTTGACTCCTTTTCAAGTCTGCTGGACTTTCAAGTTCCTTGGGTAGTCCAGAGAACAGGCATGAATTTTCTTTCCAGTTCTGTAGTTTCAAGTGCTACTGCTCAAAGTATAATCAAGTCCATCCTGTTATTACACAAGGTTTAGCAATAAACTGGTGCAATAAAATTGTGACTCTAGCATAAAATCTGATCCCAGTGTCTTTGGGAACTTGATTTCTGGAAACTTAGGAAGTGAAGCAACTTTCCTTCAAGATCAACAGATATTAATTTTCTTGTCATCATCACTGGTTACTGCCCTTTGGCATATGAGAAAAAGATGACAGATTATGTTTTGTGTGACACTGAGCTGTTTTTCCTTGGTAGGACATGCATCACGGTAAATGGGCATCAAATAATTAAAAGGATGGTAGTTGAGTAGTCAAAGCTCAGTTGAAGAAACCTCAAAAAAATGTGTTAAGATGAACCTTTGAGAAGAACAGGAGTGAGAATGAGCTTCTTTTTGAAAGGGTGTAATTTTCCATCGCAATACACTGAATTCTACCTTAACCCAAGGAAAGGGAAGGGATGGTTTTGCATAGGAGCTGAAAAAAAATACCAAACACCAAAATGCTGTTATGAATGAGCCAAATGAAGGTGACTGCCATTGCAACCTCCCAGCAGCCCCAAAGGGAGGGAGGGCAGACAGGGTGCCAAGGTGGGACTGCAGGGTGAGTCATCCCAGGGTTCATTTACTGAAAGGTCAGTGGGGAACGGGACAGGGACCAACCAGCATTACTCAATTGCTCTGTGAGTTAACGTTTCCCACACCCCAGCTTTTTTCTCCGATTCCAGCACGTCCTTCCACTCAACATTTTTTATTTGGAAAATTTGGACTATTTCCTTGGAAAATGTATATGCTCAAGTTACTAGAAGCAGTTTTGTAAGCCACTGCACATCCAAAGCCCATGTCAACCTCATACAATGTCATTAAGGCAATAACTTTTCCTGGGATAATAGCATTAGCCCATGAGTACTCTATACATAGTTTCTGTATAAATGAATTATATTTCAATTAGGCTGAACTTTGTCTTAAGTTCCTGCTTAAGTTTCTGCTTTTAAATAGCGAAGAGAACAAAAAGAAAAATAGCACAGAGGATAATAAAGATAATTCTGTGTTCCACGAATAAAAAATATTCCCATCCCAATAACTGAGTGCAGTGCGTCTTAAGTTCTAATTTTCCTTACTATAGAAAGCAAGGGTGAAAAATAAACATATTTGACCATATGATATTTAAATACAGTAGGGCACTCCGAGTACCCCCAGCTATATGTTTAGAATTTAAAAAAAGAAAAAAAATCCAAACCACAATACCAGAGATCCCTTCTTGTATACTTAATGTCTTCAAGGGTTTTTTCTTTATTTTTCAGTCTGTTAAGTTGGCATGCTCCTTTTACTTCAAGCAAATTTTGTGATGAGCATTTTACACATCATCAAAATTAAATATTGTCAAGATGTGCTTGGAGTTAATTTTCTGTGGAGTTTAAATAATATTCCAATTTCCATTCAGATTTTAAAACTAGGCATTTTCTAAGTGGTATCCAAGAAATATGGTGATCCAATAAATGAACCTAGCATTGATGTATAGACATAAAATATTAAAGTTATATCTAAAATTCTTCAATAAATCTAGGAAGATATGTATGAGTATTTTGAGGTTTTGTTTCTTTTGAACCGTGCTGTGGTCTCGCTGTGCCACAACTCCCAGAACTCAGACTGGCTGCGAGAAGTTACTCCTGCCAGTACATTTGGACTTGATTAATGTGCAAGTCTTCAGCGAGTGTGCCCAGCAAACTACCTTTCTTATTTTACATCTGGCATAATAATATACAGACAATTGGAAAACAACCTTTTCTCCCCCACTGCTCTTGCCTGTTTGTACTATGATTATTACTGTTCAGTTTTAAAAAAACAAAACAAGTACCCTATTTGCACGTATCACATCTGTTTGCAGAGTGCTTACTTTTATTTACCAACTTCTACTGATCTTCAAATATGGATAAAGCAAGTTGTGTATAAGATTTGCATAGAATACAGAATTTTGTGTATTCCACCATGCATATTCAATGGTATCATATCTTCAGATTTTAACTCAAAGATTAGATAAAATATAGCTATGAGCAGTTTTGTCTAAAAATCTGTAACATGTGGGTCAGAAAAAAACACGTAAACTCTCATAGTGCTGTGTACATCTAGCAGTGGTGTTCAAAGTGGAATAATACTGCTATAAGCAATTAGTTTAAAAAAAAAAAGAGAGTAAGAGTCGTGCCAGAACAAGATTCAACAGTTTGTTTCTTTCATCCAATTCATTGCAGAGATTTCAAAGTGTGCTGTCGAATAGCTTGGGCCTGATATAGCTGACCTCATTTTAGTTATTACAACTTGGCATTCATTTTCCTGTAAAGAAAGAATGCTAGAAATATGCTATTGGGAACTACCCTTGTAAATTAAAAGCATTCCAGATCCATCACCCTGTACACATTTAGACATAATCCTCCAGATGCTGAGCTCAACCTGTTCCACCATGCTCTGCCCACCTGCTAGGCAGTACTTTCAAAACGCCACAGTCCTCACAGCCTCAGAATAATAAAACACATAATAAAGACATTCTTGGACATTGAGTTTAATAAGATAAAAATATTCATGGGGACTAACCGTACTGGTTACTGCATCTTTCCCCTGCCCAGGCAGTGGCAGAAATCAGGAGCACCAGAAAGAGTACAGAAAGGGGAATAGAGGGAGTTTTGAGACAGGGCTCTTTGGAGGGCAGAGGAACAGGCAGAGATAAAGGACAAATTCTGGCAACAAGGCCAAATCCACTGTAAAAGAATCCTGAGCAGTGACAACACTAGTTATATTTCTTTCTCACACATGGTGTAGAGAAAGCATTTAAAAAAATTAAAAAAAAAAAACCAAACAAAAAACAGGAGGTGAACCAAAATAGTGTATTCTTTTAAACCCTGAGGATTTCTTGGGTCAGTTTTAGGATTTTGATTAGGGTTTTACAGTGTACAGATTATTTATTCCAAATTATTTTCCAAAGAGGAATGTTGTTCAGTTGTCACAACAGGATGCACACACACACACACAGGGAACCATACCGAATCACAATCTTAACTTAGGCTGATCTGCTTCTGACAGAATTACACATACAGAAGGAATCATATAGCCTGTGTTTTAAACGTATTTTTAGCAGGAAAAATTTCAAGAAGAAAACTTAGCCCTTGTATCTTGGTTGACTTAAAAGCCAGTTGAAGGTTCTAGTCCATAACCTCTGCCCCCTTTACCTCCATTTTCACCATACCCAACTCAAATTTGTGGGGTACTAACCACACTGGGGGTTTTTAATCACTATTAAAATTATCAGCTCCTCCGCAGTCTCTTAACTAGTCACCCACTATTTTACAACTGGTTTGACTCCTCCCTTTTAAACTGGCAAATCTGCCTTGAGTTACAAACCCAGGCAAGACAAAGGGAGAGCTACTGGTAAGAACAATCAGCTCAAGGACCTGGATCACCTGGGAACATGTACCTTGGGAAAGGATCTTCATAGCCTCAATACTAACAATTTCTTTAACTATGGCAACACTGGAGTAGGTGAAGGTTTAAGACACATCCTTGTGTCATTTTTCCAAAGCAGCAAGTTCTGCTCAAGGAGGGAACAGGAGAGCAGCAGCTGAGGCAGAGGGCACAGCAAAGCCTCCAGCTTCAGCAGCAGCATCCTCCACCAGAAGGAGTGGGAAGACAAGGGTGAGAAGGCAGGGCAGCCCAGGCCCTCTTCCCTTCTGAAAATGCTCTCCTGTAGCTGGTGAGGAAAAAAAGAGAGAAGGGATGAAATGTGGGCATGCAGAATTCTACTTCTGCTTACATACAGAAAGGGTAAAAGAGTAAAAAAAAGCCTTTCCAATATATTATCTCATGAGATATGTTATTTTCAAGCACGTCCAGCTCAGGTGGAAGATTCATGTAGTTCTGTTATAAAATAGTTTAAATGGTGGCTAGATTTATACATCCCTTATGTTCTCTATGCTTGAGTAAGTTTTTTTTCTGATCTACTTCTGCCACCCAGTGGATAACTCATATGAAAACTCCCCTTAGAGTTTATTTTAAAAGATGTCCTAGAAAATATGTCCTTGTCTGTGTGATTCTGAGTAGGTAGCTAATACCAGGGTCTCAGTGAGCAGCCACCAAGCATGAGCTTCCTAGTGTGAGTATCAGATCGAAGGTCTGATCAGCAGAACAAGGAGAATAGGTTGTATAAAGCTAATTACTCTGAAACATAAATTTCAGGGGGTTTGGAGTGTTTTTTAATACCATAGCAGTGGCTTTTTTTTTTCCCCACCATCGTTCTTTTATTCCTCAGTTTCACATCTGTGAAGGAGAGATGAAAATGTTCTTTTGCTGTATGATGTATTTTCAAATAAAACTAACTCATCTTTGTGAAACAGAGCAGACACTACAGTAATAGCTGCCTGATAAAAGCCCTTCAGAAACTAAATGATTTTTTTTCTAACAGCAGCTCAAATATCATGAAATAAGAACACCGAGAGCCACATACTGAAGTCAACAAAAGATCTAAAAGCTGTTCCTGAGGCAGCATTATCTATTCTATGCTCTGAGTGATTAATCACTATTAATCACAATTGATCACTAAAGCAAAGTGCTATTATAATAAATACAATGAGGCTTGAACTGGGCTTTTCCTAACTTTGGAAAACTTGTCTTTCCAACATGGAAAATATTCTTATGAAGGATATTTTGGGTTAAAATAGAAATTAAATTCATCTTCTATCTAAAAGGCTTCTTAAAACATATTAAAACTTATATAAAAAAAAAAAACAATGGAACAATCCTAGCCATTACTTTCTCTTCCACCACAAATACCAGCTGTAAAAAGGGAAGGCATTACAAAAGACTCTGAACAAGCTCAGGCTCTGAAATCATCACCTAGCTCAGCAAATCTTTATGTGTGACTAGCCATAACAGTTGTGTGAACAATTTAGTGTTTGCAGGACTAGGACTCACGAGGGAGCTTATTACAGGTCTCTCAAATATCCATCCATTACATATTCAGACAGCAGATACAGAGGCCCATCTATGGGCTGAGCTTTTCTTCACTGAGATGGGGAAAATTGAGATGTTATGACTTCATTAAACTAAAGTATAAATGCATATTGCTCTCACTCCCATTCTCCCAAATGAATAATGGAGGACAGCCCTTTCAGGAGAAATCATTGATAAAGCTCTGATCACACTGTATATAGAATCATAGAATCATTTTGGTTGGAAAAGACCTTTAACATCATCAAGTCCAACTGTTAACCTAGCGCTGCTAAGTCAATATCATTAATTTTGTTTATATACATATATATCCCTACAAAAGCTGAATTGCTTAATGCAACTTTATTTTCACTAGCTGTTTATCATAAGTCAATTGAACAGGTTGTGATAGTTTTGCGAAAGACCATGGTTATACTGCACACCTTCAAGTTGTGTTGTACATCTATGTTAGCAATTTTTCATCTTATTTTCTTCAGCCAACCATCACATCAGTCAGTTTGACTCATTTGTAACTTTTGCCTCCAAAGTGGAAGGAATTGCTCCTGCAGCATTGCTGAGATGAGGTTAAGATCATGAAATACACTATTCCTGGAATAAATGGCATTCAGTCCTTGGCAGCCCTAGCACACACACAGCGGTTCAGAGCAGACTTACGCTTTTATTAGTTGCTTCTCTGACTTCTGCTTGACCCAGAAATACAAATCTCCAAAACAGATGAGATATAACTTCAAAAAAACTCTGAACTATCCTCACCTGCCTTGTTAAATCAGCTTCAAAACACCTGCACTCACCAACAGCCCATCTGCTCCTATACCTTCCTGAACCAGCTGATCCTTCCTGCCTGTTTGCTCCTAATGCTCATAACTCAGTCTCCTGTCACTTACAGACATGCCTCTCCAGTTTGCCTCACATCCCCAAGGGGAAAGTTTCAGAATTGTTGTTATTCCCAGCTTTCCCTCTCCCTTGATAGTCTCGCTGCAGAGAGAGATGCTAATAACACCAGAACAGAGGGATGTCTGCTAGTGGCTAAAAGGATTAAACCCCCATTTCCTTTTGTCCAGTAGCTTCAAGTTTATGGTTCATCAGGGAAAACCTTAACTCAAGCTGGAAGACAGATCTAAAAAATTCAGTATCTCAGCTATCATTTCCACAGCAACAGGTCTGGCAGCCAAAACAGTGAATGAAGTAGCCTCTTGGCTGTAGGAACTTAACCCTTCCTAAACCCCATGATCCTGTTTCTCCAGATCTCATACGCTCATGTTACATTAACAAGCATGAACTGTGTCTTGTTCTGCTATTACATAGCAGGAGATGTTGGGGAGAGTGGAGGAAGTTTGGTGCACTTTGCAACCAAGGCATGACCTTTTCTTTTGTGTTTGCAGGTTTGTTCCACAGCAGGGTCATGGCCATCTGGTTGTGCCAGGTTTCAAAGACCAACAGGAAGAGCAGCGTTGATATTCTGTATGTGATAAACAGTAAGGGAAAGAAAGAGGAAGAATCAGAAATTGGTCCTTCAGATAAGAAAGAACTCCAACTGAGGAATACAAAGTGGAGGCAGAGATAGATTGGTCCTTCTGGAGATACAAGAATATTACATTGAATATGTACATATTCTCCTGTATGCAAGTACTTTCCTTACAGCTGTAACTGAGAGTAAAAAGGTTACTTTATAGACGAGTTGGGGGGAAAGCAACCATTCTGCACTTCTATATTCTACTTCCTGTGAAGATCCATAGGAACATATCATATAAACTTCATCTTATAGATAAGGAAAGGGAAGCCAAGAATTGGTAATAACTTACCTAAAGCCATAATTTGCTGGATTGTATCTGATACATGATAATCAGGAATCTTAACAGATTTTTTTGTTTTCCAGTCCCATGTTCTAGACTATAAAGCTTCTCCAAAATACCTCCCTCCCTGCCCCAATACATACTATGTTCCTCTCCCAGCTACCCAGCCCCAGGAGGAGCTGCTGGGGTCAGGGTCCTGTGAACAGCTTTGCAGACATGACCTTTCCAAGGACTTGCAGGAGGAGCTAGCAGCTCACAGCTGCTATGGAGAACTGAAAAATGAACAGAGCTGAAAACACTAAATCACTTTCTTTGAGGATGCAAGGGTACAAAAACTGCACTCATAAGCAGTGGAATTAACTGTTCGTATACTAATTTAAAATGCTCCAAGCTACTGCACAAACTGTGGTTTTTGCTATTACTGGAATGCATCAGAGAGAAAATATATTCTTAGAGGAAATATATGATGCAGCAGACAAATGCAACCAGCCTCGTGAGGTGAAATTGCTGTAGATGTTAGTGTCTGCCTGTTGCAGAGCTGTCTCCTGGAGTGCTCTCTGGGCCGTGTGTAGAGCATGGCAAGCAGCATAAGTGATATAGTCCCATGAAAATAAACACTACAAGCAAGAAAGAAGATCTCTGTCCTAGGGTTTCATGAAGTAAATAGTGCAAACGGTCACCCGAGTAGTCAATTTTGCTGTTGGTTCCTCCATGGTATCCCAGGCAAAGAAACACAAAGGACAATATGGGAAGCTCAGAACAAAGAACACCAAGGTAAACACACTTAGCACGGTCTCGTCACATTTATTATTCTTAATGGCAATCCTGTGCTAGGGCTTAATTGGGAACAAAAGATCTCTGTTTGTTTGGGTTTTTTTAAGGAAGCAGGCTTTGCTGAAAAAAAAAGCATCTTTCCTGTAAAAAAGGCTGGAGAGGAGACAAAACATTTTGACCACAAAATGCGTGAGAAATACAGGGCCGTGTTCAAGGTGGATCTGCGAAAACTCTGGTTCCACTGTAAACTGAATATATCTTATGGCTTTGTTAACAGACCATCATACAAAGCTCTTCTTGGTATATGTATGTATGTATACTAAGAATACATATATGTATGTATTCTGATGTTATTTTTACATGTATCATCTTAGACATCATTTTGCAAAGCAAACAAAATTTCTTGTTGCACCAGCCTGTTTATTCCCTTAACCATCAAAATTTCAAGAAGAAAGATATTCTACCTTTCACTCTTTGTTTTCCAGGATCACTAAAATCACCGTAAAATCCTTCTGCCCCATACTACCCATCAATTCCTTTCAACCTAGGATTGCCCTGTAAAATTCCTAATGTTGCTGCAAATCCACAATTTCAGTTTATATTAATTCTTCCTTGTTTAATTCCAATCTGTAACATCAAACAAAATAATGAACAAGAGTGGAAATGAGTCCAAATTTTCAATGTAGAAAAAACTAACCAGCCATCTGATTCTGAATAGACATACAGCTTGCCTTTGTTTATGAATTAGAGTCTCTGAAAAAGCTCTTTTCTTTACAGAGAAGGCATAGCAAAAAAAAAAAAAAAATATTGAAGAACAACCTCATAAACCTGTAGAACTTTATAAGGGACCTTCCTAGTGTGGGTAGTTATACCTGTGAGAGCCAAGGATGTTTGTTCTAGATAACGATCATGTGAGAATAAGGGACAGAGCATCTACGGATGCCTGCTTTATTAGGAATAGCGCTTAAACTGTGACAGTTGAGAGCTAGCGGTGTGGATCTGATCAGGGTTTATTCTGTTGTGGACAAGGAGAGGTCCCCCAGCCCCACAGGCAGCAGTGCCTCTGCCTCACCTCCCGGCATGACTGTGGGTTAGCACGATTTATAACTGGTTTCTATCTGGGCAGAGATGCTGTGAAGAGAGCAGGGAGACTGGGAGAGGAATGGGTATTCAATTCACAGGTCAAATTTGAAAAGTGAGGCTTGGAAGGGGTGGAGATATAGGGAGAGACCTCTCCCTGTGGAGGACTAAAGCAGAGAGCCCACAGCGGCAGGAGTTGGAGAGGGAACACTAAAACCAGCTCAGGAAAAATGAAGGGATTGGGAAGGCAAAGGCTGTTTAGAGAAAAGAAATAGCATACAATAAAGCCATTCTACATTTGTTTAAAAGGGCAAAACCAATAAAATCCAACAAACAATAACAAAAGCCCAGACATTTAACTGCATGGCAAGAAAGCTGAGATAACATTGTGTGCTTTCAGTTTGGCACGGCAGTCTACGCATACTGAAACGTGTGTTAGGGGGAGTCAGAGCAAGGAGGGAAGAGGAGTTAAAAGTAGATGGGTACTTTCAGTCTTATTAAATTACTTGCAATACAGTTACGTTATTAACATGTTATGTCTCTATGAGGTGGTAACCTAAAATTTGCAAAGTGAAACAAGGTTATTTTTGCCTATTTTCCAAACCTGGCATGCAATCTCTTACCATTTCATTCCACTCTCAAAAGAGTATTTTGTCTATCTTTGGAAAGCATCACTAAAAATACCTCATTACCATGGTATTTAACTCTAGATTTGGAAAATAAATCTTACTTGTTTAGAGTTCATGACACTGTAGGCAGTGATCAGCAACAGAGTAGGAAGGATATATGAAGAACATATATGAAGATATATGAAGGCAAAAAGAAATAGCCCAGATATTTTTGCTGATAACTTTTTAAACCCTCCCTCTTCTTTTAGATCATAAGGTATTGGCTGCAGCACAGTAATGAACATAACTCCAATAAAAGATATGCTTTCGAATTTCCTCTTCTGTGGCATTTTTTGCTGTAGGTACTAGAAAACACTGATCAACTATATCTAATGAAATGATGATCCCTCAAAGGTCCCTCAAGAAAGGGAAAGGTAAATTATGGTCCGTCAAGACCTTTTAGATCAGTGGGAGATGAATACTCTGGTTATGAGTCACTGTTTGCTTTCAGAGTTGTTGAAAATACAGATTCAAATAAAGTTTTAAAACTGTTGCATATCATTTGGGGGTAGTTTTTTAGAAAAAGTTTATTTAATTATTGCTCAGCTTGTAATAGCATTAAAATGGATTTATCTATCTAATCTTTTACTGTAACTTCACTGCCTGTTTGTCAAGGCCAAAGTTAACATAATAATGATCTCAAGTACTTGCTTTGGGCATTTTATTTTGTTTTGCAGGCTTCTAACTTCTTCCATAGCTATTCTGTATTTGTTTTCCCTGTAGGAAAATAAATTCCCCTGGTTCCTATTGAAGGAAATGGAAAACTCGCTCCGGCTTTAGTTCAGTGAAAACAAAATCAAGTATAACATTAGATCAAAGAAAGTCTTTCCTGTTCCTTATACTTCATGTTCCATGTCACTCATTGCTTCAGCTACATTTAGATTTGTGAAATGGGCCTAATTTTCTCTCCCACTACACTTGCCTTTTGCCCAGGGTATCCAGGAATATCCCTAGGTACTGGAGAACCCATCAGCATGTTTCTGTAGAGGGAGCAGCTCATGGCACATTTCTTCCTCATGCTGTTTGCAAAAGTTGAAGTTTGCTTTAAGAACGTTCTTTCACACACTTCTAATTACATGAGTTTCTGGAAAAGGTAGTCCCTGTAGTTAAAGAGCTTTAGAAACCTTAGGCAAATAAAGTAGAAAGAGTTCCATCAGAAAATCCCACCGAAACACCTCCTAAATTTCCTGTAATTATCTGGTTAACAATGTTTGGCTGTACTGCCCTCTTCTAGTATCCAGCTAAGGCTAAAATGACATTTATAGTCCAAATATTCAAGTGTGATTATTTTTAGATGTGACTTTTACAAAAATAAGGAAAAATTTTACAAGAAAATGTCTGTGATCTTATCGGTTTGGATTAATTCCCTTGTAAAGTTAAATTCAGATTCAGTGAGCCAGAAATCTTCCCTAATGCATTTTTACAGGCCTGAGGAATAACTTTTTGCCAGTTTTGTTCCCATTCTGATCCTTCTGATGTGTTCGTTATAATGATCTTCTGCTGTGTCAGCTCAATTTCATATATGTTCTCCTTACTCTAACTATTTGGTATCCTTTATGATATTTTAGCTCAAAAAGAACAGCAAGTCCCACACGTGGTCCCATGGATGGCATGGTGCCAGGCAGATTGCTGGCTCCAGTCTTCCCTGTTCTGCTTCATCCATGGCACCTTCAAGCTTGTGCAGTCCTTTGTCTCCTTTCATAAACAAATAACTCACTTTTAGTAGAGCTTTGTAAATCATGGCTTGCCATAACACCATCAGAACAGTTATTTAGCTCTTCCTGGCTTTATTCAATTGTTTTTGCAAGGAGTTCAGGTTAGATGAATGCAATGGGAGTAGGGAGAAAGGAACAAACAGATCAAAAACATTTCTTTACTTACAGTTCCTTCAATACCTTTTTCTCCTTTTAAAATAAAAAATAAATGTTGATATTGCATCTAATTTCAAACCCCAATTACTTCCCACTGGTTTACATACCAGCTTTCAATATGTGTAATTAATATTTTACAGTTTGTTAGCATCTTCACTGAGATCCAAGCAACCTACAAATTATCCATCATGATGATGAAGGTAGTGGAGGATCACTGATATTTTATTCAGAACTCTTGGCTGTACAAGATGAAAAATATAATAAATATATGTGGTTGAGAAAAAAAACACTGGAGAACAGCAAGTGTGAAAAGCTAATAAAAACTATAAACATGAAAACAGTTAAAACAATGATTTGAGTTTAATTTCCTTACAAACATGCATAGCAAACTATCTTTTCATCTCTTCTAGCATATATACCTGGAAGACCAAATTCTCTCTAAAGCTAGAAGAAAACTTCTTGCATAGAAAACATTTAAAAGTCTTCATAAATGCTTTTTTTTAATTTTTTAAAAAAAATCATCATTATTTTAATCATTTCCACTTCAAATGATGTGTGCTTCTTCTCTGTGGTATTTATTATGATAATGATCCTGATGGCTTTTATTCACTAAGATTTTTGAAAACAATACATTTTTCTTAACATCTTAATAAACAAAGTATCTAGCTCTTAACTGGCAAGTTTAATTTGTAAATGTCATAGCATTTTAATATATACTATGTTGATATATTTATTCCTATTATTCGATATATCCTCTTACATTTGATATATTTATTCCTATTATACACACAGGAAAACCAAATCACAAAATGTATCATGACTTACCTGAATTTATTCTTAATTCATAGTTGAGTGGCAGAGATTAAGAATTCTTGCGTTCTGGTCCATAATTGTTAGGCTATGGCATTATTTCAATGGGCATTTTCAAAGAACAGATGCTGAGGATGGGTGGTAGAGGACTACAAATTGAATTCTGAATCTGAATTCAGTGCCATACAAATTGAATTAAACAGTGTTAAATATTCAGGATTGTACTATTCAAAACCAAGAGGTATCATTCAGCCTCAAGCAAAAGATTTACGCCCTAAATGAGGATGTTACAGGTGTGTCTATATCACCAATTCAAGGAAAATAATCCTCTCCACCACTCTTTTGACCCCAGTTTTCATCTTACACTTTAAGCCTTTCCTTCGTGCACTGACAAGAATACCAGAAGCCCACCGCCTACACGTGTGTGCATGCTGACATTGTGGCACAGGTGGCCAGGGCAGACAGCACGTTATTCATGCCATTGCCAGGTTTTCTGGAGGGGAAAAAAAAAAAAGAAAATTAAAAAACACCAGGCATTTTGAATGTGCAAAGAACTGAAGCTTTCTGAGCCTCTGTTTCACTTCTCGTCATTGTAAGGCAAATAATAAAAGAAGTGTTCCACTGATTTACAGCCTGCTTGATTCCTACATATATCTGTCCAGCAGTGAGAGGAATCAGAAGGTTTCCCCTGGACTGGTCCATGAAAGAGCCAGGAACAAATCACAGCCTCCGTATGTGTGTATCATTTCTGCTCCACAGAAGCATTTAACACCCTAACGGAGGCGGGAATGACTAATGGTGGGTGTAGGAGCTCTGTAGGACCTCAGACCCAGCCAGCAGTGCTGACCTGCTCTTTGCCAGACACCATTAAGAGAAGCAGCAGTGAGCACACCCAGCTTTTCCATACTTCAGGGAGCACTGTGTTTGCGGCAGAATATATGCCAGAGCACATGCATTGTGATACAGGTTGTTCATCAACAGTACAAAGTAATCACAGCAGCACTGAAAGAATTCTCCCTAAGAAGGGAGAACTAAAGAAAAAAACAATCATCTTCAATATTGTCTTCTTTGTTTTATGGGTGGTTTTTTTTTTCCTACAGCCACACTCATTTACACTTAGAAATTGGACATTTTTCCAACTGGCTGCTAATTTGTTTTCCATATCTGTTTACCTCTGAAATACATTTCCTCTCCACTTTAACCCTAATTGCCCTCTGCTGACTGTACTGTAATAAAAAAATCAAAGTGTCTAATCCTCAATTTAAAGCAAAGCCTCATGAGAAACTGTCTCTCCCAGTGCCTTCTGTCCATGGCATTCTGCATAACCCTGCAGAGAGCAGGAAATGAAAATTATGATCGTTGTATTTCTTGGAGGCTCAATGGCTATCCATGTTAAGCTAAATCCCAAGTCTCACATCCATTCATGTTGATTGCAAAAACTGACTGACTTGATTGCATGTAATTAGTAACAATTTAAACTCACAACTGCCCCAGGGAGGCTTTTAAGTCCTGGACTTCCACGAATTGCTGCTGTTCCTTTTGGACCAGCTACTCCCTGTTCAGGTTCATATCTGGGAATCTGTCTCACTTCTGTGACCACTGGCTACTAAAGGAGGAAAATGAGAAAGTTCCACTTATGCACCTTTTGTTGTGTATTTTTTTTTAAGTGGCTTTGGTGGTCCATCTCACAGTGCCAGCCAGCATGCAAACAACACTTAACATTTGCTTCTCTCCACTCATCTCTCCATTTCTCCTAGAGCACATTCAGCTCTAAGAGCCATCCTCAGGAGCTCTTTCAGAAGCCAGTGGCCACCTCCCCACCTAGAGTATGCTATTAGCCAGGTCCACAAAGATCCCAGCCAGACAACTAGTTATTCTGTATCTGTTAGCACATATACACATATGCTAAGATCCACTGAAAATTCATAGAATCATAGAATCGTTTAGGTTGGAAAAGACCCAAATCTAGATTAAAAGAAAAAGCATACACTGATGCATGCCTTCTGTGAAAATAAATCAGATTCTTTCAGAAGGGTCAATCCCAAACAGATCACAGAATGAAACATCTCCAAGTTACGTTTGTCACTTTTGTCATGTTTAAAAACCCTAAAGAAATGTGACCATCTGCTCAAGAAAAATGAGCAACAAAAGGATGACAAGTGAAAACTAGTTCTTCCTCAAGCTGCCACAGGAGCTGAATCTATCCAGAGCATTTGCAGATCTCCAGTCCTCTGCCATGAGCAACAAGCAAGGGCTCCCCAGCGCAACGTAAGAGGCAAATTTCAGCTATTAAAGACTAGGGTAAAAGTAACCAGAACTTACTTGCTAATGAGGAGGATGTATAGCTTGTTTATGATCCTGTTTATGATCTTGAAAAGCTTTGTGGAAGAAAAGATGCAGTTACTCCTGGATTTTCCATCAGTATGAATCAGAGCTTCACTGGGAAGAACTGTTGGTCTTCTGTCACAGAATTTGTAGACTCAAAGGTAAAACAATAGACATGTTCTGAATCGCTTTCCAATTTACATTAATGACAGAGAATGCTTTGGCTTCTTTTCCCGCTCTTTCACAAGCTGTCAAAATAAGTTTTGTTTAAGAGAATGATTTAATTCATAATCAAATACGGAAAAGTTGGCTCTGAGAGAAAAGCCTCAAAGACTGTGCAAGGCTAGGCTTAGTCATTGAAAGAAACTGTTTCCAGGCTTCGTTAGCATTTGCACATCCTTAGCATGGATATGCACCCTTTCCTAGTCACCCAGAGCTCTGTGGGTGCATACTGATTTCTATTTTAATTATTTCATAAGTAATTTTCAGCCATACAGAAGTGACAATGCTCCCAGTGGGCCAGTGAAGCCTTTCTCCTTTATGGCTTTCTGCTTATGACAGGCAAGAAAACCTCTTTCCACCCGCACAGCTCCAGCCTCAGCCATAGAAAATGGTGCAGTTCTGTTGCCCTCCAGAAAAGACTAACGGAGCAGCAAAGCTCTTGTAGCAGTTTTTGTGCTTTGGATGACCACAACAGCATGAAATAGCAGAGTGCCAGAGAATCCACAGGAGGGTTTAACTTCTGCAGCTGTGACAGCCAGATCCCTGTTTTCAAATCCGTCCCCTCCCTGCCCTCCTCTCTGCCTTTCCCAGTCCCGCTGCCCTTCAGAGGAAGCCAACTTTGTGCCAGATTTATATAAAGTGTTGAAAATGGAGATGCCCTATGGATATAAACGGAGTTAGCTATGTAAACAAGGCCAATCAGCCTTGGTCTTTGGTTGCTAAGCTGTATACAGAATTTGGTGGGGCTGGGTTGTATTCTATTTAGATAGAATACAAAAATTTAAATCAAAATTAAGAATTCAGATTTTTATTCTAAAACCTATCCTTAAGGGAGAACTCAGCAAAGGTGCAACAACAGTAAGCAGGTGAAGGACCATGCAATATGTTACTTAACCTTAACAGCTAAATTATTTACTTTAGGAACTACTAGCAGCAAGTTTTGAACAGTAAGTAATTCCTAACTCCATAGAATTTGTGAAATACAGACAGGTTCGGAAGGGAGAGGAGGAAATATGCTGCAATACCAAAAGGAAGCTTTGTCATCATGCATTGAGACTTTCTGCCACTGACCACTCAAGTTTCTGCAACAAGTTCTGACCAACTTCCTACACCTCATTTGGTAAACACAGTGTCATTTAAAGAACTTTTAAAAATGAAGGAAGGACTACTGCATAATTTTTTAATATCTTTCTTAGCAGCAAACATCATAACTAATAGTTGGAAAAACAGAACAAAGCAAGTAATGCTAATCTGTGCTTTAATCACCATCACTGTAAGTACTTCTTAGCATGGTAAACCACCAGCCCCATTCAAACCTTCATCAGACATCACACCTTCATCAACTGCAGTAATTAAAATTGCAATTAGATACTCAGCGTGGGAGACTGTAGCAGAAGTAGAAAACAGTCATCAGCAATTCACACGTACTGGATGTTGACACTGCTAGAAGCAATGTCTCAGAGAAGACAGGCACTCAGGTCCTGGTCTTTAACTCCCTGCCCCACCAAGAGTATCATAGCCCGTTGCAATGGAGAACCACACAATTTTGGGGCAGAAACTCTTGAACAAGCATAGATGCAAGCTGGTAAATCTACTTGGCACAGTGTTGCACTGTATAGGTTGAACACCTTGGGTTCACAGCAGGAAACCGGAGTCACACAGTGCTGCCTCGAAGTTAACAGATGCTTTTCCCCACAAAACCAATCAATCAGTTTGCATGCAGCCAACTCACCTGTCGCTCTTAATTTCAGAATTAACATGAATGAACTTCAGATATCTCTGTGTTGCTCTGTAGCTACCTCCACGTTCTGCATTCCCCGAGTGCTGTAATTGTTATATTTTGCTTCCGCTGTTATAAACAGTTGTCTTACGTTGTCAGCTAGAATTAGGTTTGTTGGTAGCATGTTGGATTTTGAGCTGCCCTATTTCTAGCTAGGATTTTCCTGACAGAAACACACTTGCATATGCATATATGTGTATGTGTGCATGTATATGCGTACATATATGCGCATACCAATAGGTATGTATGAGATACACATGCACCTGTGTGTATACTGCCTGTAAATCCAGCACTTGTGGGCAGCATAAACCTGCTGGTGCAGACAGACTCTGATCTGTGCAGAATCTGTTCATGCAGTCCAAATTGGATGCTTTTCACATCCGACACATGCACAATGCAAAGTGATCTGAGCTCACAGCAGCAGAGATACAATTGCTTTGAAGGAGTTTTGACTGGGTTGCAGGTGTCAAAAAGTCCCTGAAAAAATATGTTTTTTAAAAAGTCTTTTAACTCTGACTACACTAAATGTGGTGTTGAAAAAGGAGGATATGTCTGGATGAACTTGGATATTATTTGCTCTAATTAGGAGTTATTCTTTGTGTATGGATTTAACGATACCTACATTACATATTAAAATACTTAGAGTATTGCCGGAAGGATGTCATCAAATTTTAGTATATACTATTGCTTTGTAGTGAACATCATACATTTTGCTATAAAATTTTAGACTTTATAGCTTGGAATCCCCAAACTCCCATAAACTCAATTTCTCATTGATCTCCCTAACAGATTGAATAACAGCTATCAATATTAGACACAGATGTGTTTCCTTTCCCCAGGAATCTACACCAGTAATGTAGCACACTGCGGTAGAGACTTCAGTGCAATTCACCTATCTTTACCTTCCTATAACACTTTCTATATACTGCTCTGGAGTTTTCAAATTCACACACACACACAAAATACAGCCATGGTTGGAGTGAGCCAGCAATACACTACAGCAGTTTTGGGGAAGGAGTGAAAAATACTTCTGTAGCTAAAGGCAGAGAAAGTTTTAGTCTCTCTTTTCCTGGGACAGAAAAGCAGAAGATATAATTCAAAAACCATGAATAACCAGAATCAGGCTTCTGCAAGTCATCAGGAAAAGGGCATTGCCAGAAAGGTGTCGTTCTATAAAATCCTGCAGCAACACCAATGCAGTATTAACTCAGTGAGAAGAGAGCTGTCTTTTGAGTCATTGGTATTACCACTTGCATACCAAGGCTTTTCCTACCATAGGAGTAGTACTTTCAAATTTGTTTCTCACTTTTGAAACCGTAATTAGTGATCCCCGCAGTGGCAGGGAGACTTGCTGCAAAACAAATGAAGGGTGTTTTATTATGTTCTGTGACCTCTGATCCTTACATATCCCCACCGTAATAAACCATTCAGCTCCTACTTTCCTTCCATATCTTCTACCAGCATTCACATAGTTCAGCACATGGGGAAAAGTGGCACAAGCTGCAGCTGGTCGAGACCTCTGCTGGGGCGTAGTGGGCATTTGCTGCCTGGCCAGCCTGCCGCTGCTGGGAAGGAGAGGCTGAGTCCTCTCTGTCTTGTGCAAAACAGGGCTAACCCCAGCCCCTCTCAGTGTTTAGTCATCGCCTTTCGTGAAGCTTGTAAGACCTTGTTTGCTCTAAGATGCGTCAAATTTTTTTTTTTTAATTAGCCAATGGGACATGGAAAGATGATAGTAAGAGTGATGCAAAAGCTTTATGTAGGAGACAAGTAAGTCATCAAATCCACCTTCTCTCCTTTCGCTTCAGGTGGTCCTCTGTTTCCAAGTCTTCCAGATACTCCCTATGGGGGAAAAAAGTCATTCATACTAGCAGCTGCTTTCAGTGACAAGAATTTTATGGCGCTGTTGTAACTGAAGATGATGACATTACGTTACATGTATTTCAAGTCTAGACTCTGATAATACACTTAAACTACAGGAGACACACAAAGGTATTGCTGGGAGAATTTACAACAGTCAAAGAGCTGTCCCCTTTGAAAGAGAAACTCATTCACAACACAGAAAATACTACAGAATTAATCAGCCCGTCAACCAAATTACTGGTTTTTAGTTTACTGATTTCATATAATTTTCCAACCAATTATATAACATCAATCTCTAAGAAAATCATATAGACTGAGTTTCTTACACTAAGGTATACTGTATAGTTTTGTGGATTTCAAAGAAGCTATGCAAGGGAAGCATCTATGGATGTAGCTTTATACTATTGGTAAAAGAAGCTCATTCTCCTCCCTCATGCTTTTATATTTACCATTTACAAATTATCCAGATAAAGATTGTGATTTAAAAGTGACATAGCTCCTTGTCAAGGTACTCATTTTCTCTTTAAAAGCTACCGTAAAAATGTACAAAAAGAACATTTAGCTTGCTTGGTTTTTGCCACGTGTCAGACCTTTAAAAGCAAGCAGAATGGAAAGTAAAAACTTCCATCCAACATGTAAAGTTTTCAGACCTTTTTCACCTTAAACACCCACTATTGCCTGAAGAAAACAATGTTGTCTTTATGAAGGAAATAAAAAAAAAAATATAAGCAGAGACTGTATGAACATAAAAATCTACTAAAATTGCCCAATTGTGCCAGAACTCTGATATTTCCATATTCTTCTGGGTCACCCAGAACTCTGCTAACAAGAAATAATTGCATTGTTTCATGTTAAGTGAATTTATTATTGTTGAATATTCTTAAATGACTGCCCTGAAACACAGTGCTTTCTGTTCACCTTCATGTTACACCCTGAGGCAGAAGATGTTGCAGTTTTACCCTGGAGGACACGGAGGTGTGTACAAAGAGAAGATGCTGCCATTACTAACCCTGGCAGTAATTCCCGCAACAGTGTACAGCCAAGATAATGCCCAGGGCTGAGAAACCAGCATTTCTACTGCAGGCTACAGCATCTGGCAAGCGTGACAGCTAAACATGAGAAATCTTCATATCACACGTACAAAATGTAACGGCACAGCGCAGATGAGGTCGTGTAACAGGGCAGAGCCTACCATGACAGCGATGATTAAAACCTCTCGGCTTTTTCCGTGTACTTTTAGGTTTGGCTGCTAGGATGACAGCTCACTCAGAGTGCCACCAGGAAGCTTCAGCTTGGGAATTTATTTTTTTGCCCCCCAGAGAATCGTGAGTGTATGTTGATGTCTTAACGAATGGTTAAAATCTCAAATCCCGCAGCAGCAGTCCTCAAGAGGCTGTGGCTCTTGCTTCCTCCCCTCTCAGAGAAGCCAAACAAGTCCTACAGAAGGCCAAGTTTCTAGAGTCCAGGTGCTTTTCAACAGCTGGAGACGAGAGGTGTGGGAAGCCATTTGTGGTTTGTTGTGGGATCACAGTGTGCAGGCAATCCAAAAATTGTGCTGACCGCCAGATTTTCAGTCTTAAAGGGAGCAGCAAAACTGCACTGTTAGTGGAGCCCAGCACAGATGGAAGAAAGCACCTGCACCCTGGCATTGCTGCTCTGCTTTCCACCATACTCACTTCAAAGCTGGCTTGGTAACAGAAGGATGATACCTTGGTTTTATATCAAAACTGAAGTATATGGCTACTATATCTATAACTCTGTCAGACTGTCCTTTTTGCCCTTGGTAGTTGCATTAAAAGAAAAACAGGGTATGGAGGGGAATCAGCAGCACTTCTATATGGACATGAAAAACTCCTCATGGACAGCAAGTTGTGTTTAAAGGTTAGCTGGTGGCCCGGTGCTCCACGTCCTTGCAGTCTGCTGCTGGCACACTGGCACGACGGGTTTCCAGCAACACCGAGTTCAGCACTTCCTCCATGCTGGCAACGAAGACGCGTTATTTATTTTCTGAGTCCTGATTTCCATCCAAAGGCAAATGTGCTGGCAAATGAGTTTCAGTGACTCTGCAGGCAGGGGAGGGACAAGCGGAGGAGAGCTGGCAGGACTTTTCTTCCCCTGCATCTGGGAAGAAGATTTCCAGGACGAAGCCTGGGCAGGCAGGGGGGAGGCAGAGGGAGGCGGAGAGAAAAGCAGCCCCACGGCTGTGCCAAGTGCAGGCAGCCAGCTGGGAGTTCAGCGAGCAGCTCTCGGGAATGGGACTTGGTCCTGGCTTTGGTTTTGATTTCGCTGTGTGAGGAACTGCATAGCTGCTTCTTCTCAGAGTGCATTAGAAAGGCTGAGAAGTCCTATGGTAGGGCTGCCTCTTGGCAGACACCGTGAGTGCAGTCACATAAATGTTATGGGGCTCCTGTAATTTCCACATCAAGCAGGACCTCCTTGGTTACCGCTGGCTGGGCACCCCGCGCACCCCTCGGGAGGTGACCTACGCAGCACCAGGCTGGCTCGCAGGCACAGCAGCTCTGGTCCGTTCCCAGCTAGCGATCCCCTTCTGAACCCCCTCCACAGGCAGCACATGCTGTGAACACCAGCCTCTTTGTTTTGACAAAAACCATCTTAGTTTCCAAATGCTCTCTCTTCATATGCCGAGTGAGTGGAGCCTAAAGCTTGCTCTTTCTGTCTATAATCTCGTTTCAGCTGTGCAGTCGATAAAGAAGCTGCGTGTTCTTAGACAATACAGAGAATTAGGGGAACTGGCAAGCTCATATTAAGTAATCAACAGCAAAAGCAATCATGAGAGGAAGCCCACAGTGCCGGGAAGAGAGCACAGCCTGACTGTATCGGGAAGCTCCCGGCAGTATTCCAAGCCAGCTTTATCTTCATTACAGTGTATTTCAAGGGGCTTTAAGACTATCTGCTAGACACATAAAAGAATTGCTTTTAACTACGCACAGTATGACACTAATTAGTAAACAAATACACGAGTCAAGCAAACCCACAAAACAAACCCCTAACCCTGTTCTGTTCCTGGACACAGCTCATCACCACACGGCTCTGTTTCCACACAGTCTCAGACATTGCCCCGCTGGTTTCCCTCATCCCTCTGTTTTATCCAGCACCAGTAGGTCCCCCACACAAGATTTCAGGTCCTGTGGAGAAGCTGCAGAGCCTTCTAATCAAATACTGACTAGGAAGCAATTACATCTCTGCTGATTTCATTTTTTTTTCCCACCAAAAAAATAATTTTCTTTTGCAATTGAAATTTTTAGTTCAAATACTCACTATCTGCAGCTTTATCAGGAATAACGCTCTTGGTATTAAAAGTATACCACCTAATTTTTGTCTAACTGGTTTCTCTCCCTCTTAATTTCTTCCATTTAGGATCTACAAAAAATATTAAAATTGATACAGTAAACTCTGTCACAAATGCTAGGCTTGGTTAGTAACCACAACACTGCATTTACATACAGAAAGGACGCCAGCACTGCCCGGAATCGTGCGGCCTGTCAGTGTAAAGCGCACAAGCACGAAATCTTCCCTCCTTTTTGAGCCCGACGGTCACCACTAGAGGGAGGTGTTGGATAAATAATAGTATTTAATTCCATTGGAGAGAAAAATATTGATTAGTTGTAAATAGCTCTTGAGAGAGATAGATAACTACGTAATAAGAAAGAAGAAGTTTGTCGCAATTAAAAGCTCAGTTCTTCTGCCTCTAAAAATCAGGTGCTTTTTCTGCTTTCTGTAACATCAATAAATAAGGAAAAAATTAATCTGTCTGAAGAGTGTTAAAAATTCTCAGTAAAAAGAAAAGCATAAATGTAAAGACTGCTTTTGTCAGACTTAAAAACAAACAAAAAAAGGATACTGACTGTAATGAAAAAGAAGGCATGCCTTAAGAGATTGCACAAGGGGCAGTTCACATCAGGGAGGATGGAAAAATGTGCACTTGTAAAAAGCTTATTTAGTGAAAAAGTAGAATAAACTCTCAGAATAATAACCCACTAGTGAGTCCCACCAGTGAGGCTCACTGGTGAAGCCAGTCAGCATCATGCACCATCGGGTATGGGGAGGAAGGAAAGAGTGACCCACCTGGCTGAGCCGCTCACCAAACCAGAAGACTCATCAGCTGATGGTTTCAGTGGCAAAATATATTCATTTCTGCAAGTGGTGCTCTCCTCACTTATTGGGATAGGATGGACCTTCTAACAATCAAGCAATAATTTTGCATTATTTTCTTTTGTGCTCAGCACTACCTTGTGCCAAGAACCATCAAAAGCTTTCCTTGCATTTTTGACTGTCGTGAGCATGAGCATTTATCTGGTGTGGCATAGAAGAGACCCAGAGATTGCCTGTCTGTCAGGACACGAATGCCAACATGGTCTTTGCCATCAGAATTGCGGACTTGCCATAAATCCCACCCAAGCTGTGGACTGCCTTTCATAACCTCAAAGGCCGCAATGATGGAGTAATCGGATGGGAAACCATTTGGGTAAGCCACACTGTAAGAAAAATACATGTAAGGCCTGTTAAAGTTTGCCTGCTGACAAATACAGAAAAGATCCATTCAATAAATCACATTTTTAATGGTTTTCACATAGCTATTTTAATGGCCCTGTAATGCAACAGAGAGACCCACATCAAGAGAGGTTGAGGAATATATTTCAAGATCAGTATGTAAAGGATTTGGCTGAATGAGGCTTCCTGATACTAATTAACCATGTGTCTAGGGACTTCAAAGAAGAAAAGGTCACTATCTGCATTTTTATCTCAGGCAAACTTCTGCCGAAGACACCAGGGCCGCTCTTCCTGTGGGTCTGTGCGGCGTTCAGCACTGCCCCGCCAGCTGTGCCGCGGAGCAGGCTGAGACTACGAAAAGCAGGTTGCCCACTTACCTGATCCTTTGAGGTGGGTTGCCTTCCAGCACACCCAAAGGGAATGATCTCAAGGTGCTTTTATGTGTATTGATTGTAATTAATGCAATGATTTTTTTTGTTTAGTAGTGTCTCTTCTCTTAAAAAAAACACAGAGACCTTAATTTATAGCTTACCTATAGAGCTGTTCCCATGCTACATGGTAGGATTTCTGTGGTGGGCTACAGTTAATGAGCTGGATTCTTCAGCTATGCTTATCTCACTTGTTTCAGACGATCTGAATCCCTGAAGAAGCTCAAACACTGCAATTTGGAAATAATTTTATTACTTTCATTTGTTTGACATGGATCCACACAAATTCACACGTGGTAGAATTTTCTGCCCATCTGTTTAACTTCAGTGTCTGGGTTGCTCTTTAGAGGTAGTTGCTTATCTAGAAACTCTGGCCTTGTGAATGCTGCCAGTGGAAAATGTATTTATTTGCTGTGGTTATTTCTAGGCCTCTATTTTAAAATTGTCACGTTTGGCAACTGAAAGGAGTGAAGATACTGCCTTTCTTTCAAAGAAGGTCCGTATGCCAAGAGCATGCACAGCGCTGGTGCTGGCAATTCCCAAAGGGGTGTTGGCTGCCCCAGAGGAAGTCAAACAAAGACAAAATTATGGACTTGCTTCCTCATCGCCTACTGAAACTGGAAGTTTATGATGGTTTGGACTGGAGAACACACAATCCCAGCTCCCCACAACTTCTGAATCTGCACCTAAATTGATCATTTGATTTCTCCTTTAAGAAAGCTCAGTGTGATTTTTATTAATTTCCTTGTTTTGACTACCTGGTGCATTCTACAGTAAATGCACTTTCAAACCGAAAGACTAGTTGGAAGGTATGAGACATTTCCTTCCCCAGTTCTAACAATGACTTCTTGCCCTGGGAAAAAAATATCTGCTCTTCACAATTGCTTATTTCATAGGTAATTAGAAATTAAAAGGGAGTGTTTTGTCAGGAAATGTGTTTCTTATCTAGCTGCATGAAACACAATCGCATCCTCTTGCTTAATTTACATGTAGGCTTCAGTTTTGTAAGCTTAGTTGCAGTGCCTCGCTGCTGGTAGCTTGCAGACTATGGCCTGTGATAGCACTCAATCGGCTGGAGAAATCTTGAAGCCAAGCACAGCACTCCATATGAGTGTTTCCGTACTCATGTCCAACATGTTATACCAACTAAAGGAGATTTACAATTTCAGAATACATTGAACGACCCACTCATAGATGTAGAAACAAATTTGGTGGCTTACTTTATAAAATAGCATAATCTTTGGATGCAGAACACGTTTTTTCTGTTCATAAGACAGAAAATTATTTTAAGCTTCATGTTAAATTGCATCCTGAATGAAGGTGCCATTCAGGTGGTCTTCTAATTCTGTGTATACATAAATGAAATAAATACACATAAATGTGTGTGCATCTTAAAAAAAAAAGGTGTCATATTCTAACAAAAGAGATCATTATTAATTCCATGAGCTATAAGGTCATTTCTCTCAAACAAAACAAAACAAAACAAAAAAACCCCAAACAAAACAAAACAAAACAAAAACAAACACAAAAAATGTGTTGTAATTTAATACTATTAATAGAATTTGTTTGACCATTTCCATTTTAAAACATCATGGATAAATTATGAAGAAAAAGCATGGTTACTTCTTTTTTTTCTTCATCATAGCATGTTTGTGTAACAAAGAAAAGTATTTTCAATCAACTCCAAATTAGAATTTATCAGCTATGAGGAGAAAAGTGTAAGAGAGAGCACTTTTATGTTTGCATACTTGTAGCATTAATCAAATACGGGCACAATGAAATACTGAAAAATATCACCAGGAGAACTGAAACAACCTGAAATTGCATTGTATGACACATTGTGTATGTATCTATGTGTATCTATGAATGAAACATTTAATAGTTAATTCTGATCACTATTAATGACAGTCCACTACTAACAATCTCTTAAGCATTAGGCTTGCAGTGATTTTTATACAAAAAAATACATGCACAAACATAAAAAAAAAGCTAATAACCTTATGGGTGTTCTTATTTAATGTGCTCTGAATCTCTCTCTAAAGATGCTCTACCTCTACACTGAACAAAAAACAGGACCATAAATATCACTTTACTATAGAAATTCATGGCCTAGGAATATACACCACAATTCTTTTGAAAATTAGATTGAAAAATAATCCAAAATGAGAAAGCAGTAAGTAGCATCTTCCATAGCTAGATTATTAATATAACAACTCCTCGCATTTCTTGGAAAAATAATAGAATTTCAACTAATGTGTATTAACAACATTCCAGATGTAGCGTACAGAAGTAGCATACTTTAACCCTCTTTTGCTGAGAAGTGAAGTTAAATATTGAATGTGCCACTTAGAGCTTGCCGTGAAAGTCTGCTCTAAGAATTCAGCTTTCTGCTTTTCTACAGACCCTCACTAGATGGTTAATGTACCTTTTTTTTTTTTTTTTCCACATGGTTTTGATGTTTTTCTCTTTCCCATTTCCTGAATTTAATTAGCCAGACATGGATCATGTTTTCTACATGGAAAGGTATGGTATTAAACAGATTTGCTTCTTATCATTCTCACCATAAGATCCAGCCCTAAAGCTACTGATGCCAGGAGGAGTTTTGCTCTTAGCTTCATTTTTAAAAGATAAGGCTCAAAATTACTCATGGCAAAACAAATCTCAATTTGTTCAATTGCTACCTGCAAAGCAAACTTCTGCCTCCTTCAGGACTGCAGGGAAGGAGGGAGCAGACCCCTGGTGAGAACATGTAAAGGTCAATGAGTTTCCCCACTGATCAACCATTCCTATTCCTTCTAGTTCTGCTCACCATGAACGATCATCCACAACTCTCCGTCGACAGACTCGCAGTGTTGTGTTTGCACTGGTGAGATCCTCACCACAGAGGGCTAGCGTATGTATATACGTACATAACGTTTCTATGTGTATGTACCTCTTGGAGCGAAAAAGAATGACTGATCAATGAGTTCCAGGAATACCCTCCAAAGCCTTCCTGGAGATGACACAGAGACAGAGCCTTCTCCTGATGCTGAGGCATTTTGGAGTGCTTCCAGCTGGGTAACTCAAACTCTGCATTTGAGCCCAGCCATATCCCGCTCAGCATCAAGCCTGCAATTGCTGGGTTTTGCAGCAGCCAAACTGCATTATCATCTTCCCCGTCAGCCTGTCTCTGGCCATAAACAGAAAAAAGGCAGAGGAGTAGAGAGATATGCGTGAACTGACATACACAAATGGTTATCAAAACAAGGATAACAGCATTAATATGCTATTAGAATGTTGCAGCAACAATAACAATATGCATTTGGAGCATAGTGCTTTAAATACTGATATTCAAATAAACAACAACACATAGAAATCATTTCCTAAAATAAAGATCAGAGGACTTCTCAAATGCCGTCTTTCAAAACTTTGCTTAAAATGTCTATCAGTATACCCAGTTACTTTCATATCTCTGTATGTTTAATATAGGGAAACATTTATTATATCACTTCATAGCTATTAAAAAGCCATCTTTGTTAAAGTGTGAGTATATTTACCTTAAATGACAGCCTGCACGTTTCATACTTGATACCTTGGGGAAAAAATGCTTTTAACATTCCTATAACACAACATTAAAAAATTTCTTATATGAACTGCAGTTTAACCAGTTGATCCTTTTTGTATTCCAATTATTCTGAATAAAATCACATGTTGTTATGAAGAAAAGAGAGAGAAATCAAATGTAAAAATTCCTCTAACACAGTTAACCATATGCTGTGCTTTTGCAGCAGCCAGGAAGAGCAGCCGTCTGGGATGGATACCCTGTCATGGGTAAAACTTTTGCAATACAGGAAAGCAACATTACAAATGCAAGCAAGAAAAAGCAGATCTTTGACAGGTGAGAAGCAAAGCTGCTCTGGGAAGTAAAAAACACTCTATGAGCACACGTGGCCCACACAGGCAAGCAGAAGGAAATACGTAAAAGCTAAGGATGAAAACAGACCCACAAGGATGCCTCCCCCCAGATGCCTTTTTCAGACCCCTGTTACCTTTGGGCACCTTTTTTGGTTCCCATTGCAGTGCCTAGAAACTCTGCCTTCTTGCAGTAGAGTGGGATTCCTAGGTCTTCGCTTCTTTTGGAAGGTCCTTTCGCCAATGGAGTTGCCTGGAAAGTCTCACCAAGGCTAAAAGATATTTCTGTATTGCTCTTCTCCCATCTGCCTAAGAGCTTTCAAATATGTGACACCTTACTGGCAAGGCAGCTTTTGTTAACAGGTAAGCACTGCTCGACCATCCTTGAGGCTCCAGATTTCTCACTTACTGAGCCTTCCTTAGAAGATTTTTCTTTTCCTTATTTTACCTGAGGGTGGGTTTGTAATATTTCAGCATATCACTTACAGTCCAGCAGTAAGGGATATCTGTTGAACGAAAAATCTAACAAAACTTTTCTGTTACTCATATCTACTATGGAATTTTTGGTTGCCTGTTCATTACAGAACACAAGAGTTAATAAAAATCCTAATTCACTATAGTAAAACTGGTTTTTGCTGATAATTAGAAGTCATAAGGAAACACTTCTTAATTATTCTCCTTATCTGAGGCAATTCTATTCATACATGTAAGATTCTGCTGGACCCTATGAGACACTGTGTAGTAAAAAGGTGCAATATTTTACAAGGACCTGGTAGATCCAAGAGAAATATATCAGCTGTGGATAGAATGGATTTTGGAGGTTTTCTCCTGATGCTGCTTGACACTCAGAGATACCATACAGAAAAAGAAATTATCAATGTTATAGCTGAGCAGTCCATCAGTAACCATTTATTTCTCCCTCTCACACCACCTTAAGGAGACTCCAGGGTGACGGTCTCCTTAGGCTACCTTGGAGCATCAGGACAAAGGAACGGGAGACTCCATGGCTGACACTGGAATGAACCCAAAAGTCCTATTGTGGTGTCCCAGCCACCCCACCAAATTATCCTTGAAAAAAATACATGAAAACCGAATAGTTGTCAATAATCCAAAACATGAGTTTTGAGTGTTCCCTGGGCTATATTGTGTCTGGCTGTGTAACTAGCAGCAGCACCAGGGGACCAGGTAACTCTCACTGGTACCTTTGTGTATCCCCTCACTCAACACTGTAATAAATTCCAGGGAATACATGTGGTAGCAATTACTGTCATCATCTATCAAGACTTAAAATGCTGAAAAATTCCTTTTAATCCATATTTTTTCTTCATGGTAGACCAGATACTTCAGCATGTGACGACCAAGCCTGTGCTTTCTGTGATAGCTGCACACTCCTCCCATATGAAGCAATAGCATTTGACCATATAATTCATAAGAAGCAGCTCCCCACTCTCATCCAGAGCAGAAATTTCCCTCCTACCCTTAGCAAATCTAGTGTTAATGAACTTCTGTTATATACTACCAACATCAAAAAATAAAATCGTGAGAGGAAACAGAGAATTCTTATGTTTAAAAACATTAATGCCACACTGAGACTTCTGATTTACAAGCTTGAACGGAGTGCTTGCCTGCATATTGTAACCTTGGCATTTGCACAATCACAATGTAATTTTCATTTATTTCTTGACTTAAAACACTACGACAACAGTATTTTTTCCAAAGTAGTGTATTCATCTGTTGGTTTGAGGACTGTTACTTCATCTCCCATCAATCTTTAATGACAAAATAGAGATCTCTTATACTCCTCTTAAAATTATCAGAAAAGAGTTCAGCTTCAGTCTGCATGTCTAAGCTTGCTTTAGATTTCATGAAACCTTTATTGCAGGAATGAGTACTGCACATTTTCAATAGATTCCTTGGTATCTCAGGGAGAACTCCTTGCAAAAATTTAGCAATAACAAAAGATAGCATTTGGAGAAGTAGTGAGGTAAAACTTGAATCAGGAGAGTAGCAGCATGCCTATCAACTGGGATAAAATAAATCCAGCATGGTAGCCATTAAGTAGCCTTCAAACTAAGACTTCAACTGAAACCTGTTCTGTAGTAACCCTTCTAGCTATAATACTCAGACAGCAACTGCAAATTACATGAACATTTGAAAAAAACCATGGGCCATCCGCACACAAATAGACACCACCAAGTTTCAGGCTCCTCAGGCTTTGGTTATCATGTGGCTCATTTTTATTGTCTGATAAGAATCACACCTAGTTTCTTGGACTGAAAACAAACAGATTAATGTTTCTCATTCTTGCTTCCACTTCCTCTGTTTCATACTAAAATGTCAGCACAAAATCGGTGGCGAAAATATTCATAGCCAAACCCAAAAACTGTCCCTTGCAGCAGTGGCTCAGCTGTGTCTAGGCTCTGCATTATAAGGATGGAAACCTAATGAGTTCCAAAGGAAGTCCTCTGCACCATCATGAATCAACCCTATCGTCATCAAATGTCTCCCTTTTACACAGGAAAATTCCCAGCCATAGGTACATCGTGAGTATCTCTTCCAGCCATCTCAGCAAACCTCACAAATTCTGATCCCGGTGTCCATGTTAGTCTGCTGCTTCTTTCATTTCTTTGCCAATACCCATCCCTTCAACAGCTGTCCTTTCACCCCTTTCACATAAATTTTTTCCCCTTCAGCTCCAGTGACTGCCCTAGTCTCCTCTTTTGATAAAGTGGTTCTGCAAGGCTATCCTCTCAAACATTATTCAAACTAGAAAATATTTTGATAGTAAATGTTTCTAGATAAAATACTGTTATGAGTCCTCTGCCAAGGACTACAACAACTGGTACAAAGTTGCTAATGAATAAATGGCAAGGTCAACATGTTGTCATTGGTATACAACACAGAAGTTATATACAATAACTAAGCACAAAACCCACCCACAAGCATAGATTCTTGCAGATTCCTCGTATTCATAGATCAAAATATTACAGGAGTAGAGAAAGGAGAAAATCTTTCCTATTTCCAGGTATCTATTTATAAAACCCCACTTCTGTATTGCTCTTCTGTTTGTGGCAGAAAGAGTAAATCCTTCTATAGCCTGAACACGTAACAACTCCAGGTCCTCACCTTCCTGGGTAGCAGATGGGTCACTGGTCTACCAGCAGAGCTTTAACATTTTGCAGTTTAAAATCAAAACCATCTAATTTTCACTTCAAAAATCAAAAACATCTTATTTTCACTTCAGGTAGAACACAGTGCCTCGAGTACTTTTTAAGTAAAAGGATCTGAGTGGCACACGTGTTAGCAGGGGATTTTCTCTTGCTGGTCCACAGGAGGGCAGCAAAATATTTACTAAAGAGATTCCTCTTTCAATGTCCTCATCACTGAGTTGTCTCAACAAATGGCTTCATAAAAACCTTGGAACAGTTCAGTACCTCTTTGTTTGGCTTACAAGACCTTACATATTTGTTTATTTTAGTTAGAAATAAGTTTTTAGAATATTTGAGATTATTTTTCACATCAGAGATCATGCCTTAAAACAAACAATGCTTCCTGTATAAATAACTCTGTGGTGCTCCCATTCTTTCCGAAGCTAATGACATCCGTATCAAGAGGAGGAGGGTACTAATGCTCTGCTTTAAAGCCAGCTCGTCCGTTCTCTGGAAAGCCTGCATAAATTTACCAGGGGTTTAAATCCAACTGCATATCTCCAGCACAGCTGTATTGGCATACTGATCATCTTGCATCACTCATTTGCTATGAGCACACGTTATCTCAGCTTTTAGTTTAATATAAAGGGGAGTTAGCAGTACTAGTGGAATAGTTTGGAGACTATGTCCTAAGCTGGAAGCCAAATTAAAAAAGGAAAATATTTTAATGCATCTTTTAATGGATTTTGTACAATTCTCTTTAGTAGAATCTGAATATCAAATATATTAATTTCACATTGATTTTTCATTAAAAGTTACTGATAATAACCTTCCACGTAGGGGAAGACTGACTGCAAAAAGATGGCTGAGATTAAATACAGCATGTTGAAAAGCCTTCAGTCTAAATCACAGGAGCTGTAAAAGGTCTTTAACTAAGGAGCGCGCATGTGGTTTATAGCCTGTAAAAAACTCACTCTCTTCAGGAAATGTTTGGGGCATCCTCCTGGAAATGAGCTTTCCTACTGATTTTGATAATGGCAACAAGGCAGAAGGCAGAACAAAGAGGCACCACAGAATGGTCTGGAGTCGGGAAGGGAGCAGAGGCGGCTGCATTATGCCTGCGGCATCTGCTCACACTTCACACCGAGCTGGCGGTACCTGTGCCGCAGAGCGGCTCCAGCACTGGATTTCACCCTGGCAGGAGAGGGGAGCAGGTGCCTGCATCCCCAGGGTGACAACTGTTGTGCTTCTGGCATTGGCTTTAAGCAGTCAGTTCAGGAGCTCAGGCTGAAACACTGAGGAGCACACACTGGGAACGGTACACACACTATGGTCAGAAGCTTGAATCATGCAAGTGATTTTTCCTGGCGAATACTGGCAAAATCCAGTGTTTTCAATTGTAACAAAAGCAAAGAGCTCTTAGGTAGCTGGATGCAGGTATATATCAACGAGTGCTTAGATAATGTAGTGAGTGCGCTGGAGAACGCTTCCTACCCCACAAAATGGGCTGTAGGAAAACACAATGAAATTATTCCCAATTATACCACTGGAAATTCAGGACAGAGTAGCCTATGCAAATGTAGCAATTCTCAGAAACAGAAAGGGTTTTGCTGTGTTTCTCACAAAGATGTTGGCAGCTGCTGGTACTGTAAATACTTGACTGCAGACAGTGAAAGCGAAGAAAATCATCGTGCAACAGAACTGCTGAACTGCAAAGAGTAAGGACTCCAGCTGGGGGATGCAGAAAGCTACCAGGGCTTTCCTGTAGGATTACCATATAGCCAACTCCAGAGTATTTGCAGCCGACTCTTTAGGGAAGGTAAAATTCTTGACAGCTCAGTGAAAATACAAAAGAGACAGGAGATCTCTTAGTGAAAGGTGGGATTTCAACAAGGAAAGGGGAAAGCACTGACTGGGTGGGCAGGCAGAATTTTATGCAGCATTATTCCTAAATTAGCTCCTCTTGGAGCTGGATGAACTATGCATAAGAAATACTTACCTAGATAGGATGTAACTATATATAATACATCTTGACTAGTTACAATGCACAAAGTACCTGTATGTACGTATAAACTCTACTTCATGCTCGCACTTGGCTCTGGCAAATTGTTTTCACTGGCACATGCTGTAGTAAATGTAATTACAGAAAACACAGTGCTCATAGAGCAAGTGCTGGCACCAGAATGGAAATCTTGCAAAAGAAAACTGCTCTGCTTTACAGTGTGCAAGGATTGACTGAATAACTCTCCTGGATCGTGCAACGTTTGTAAGGTCATGAGGGCCTGCTGAAGTGCAGGAGGACAATCCATGTAAGTTTCATCCAATGCAGTTGTTCTCAACTGGAAAACATCGATATTATTTCTAAAGCATATGGAGCCGTCTTAAGTGGTTGTTTATAGTGTTATTAATTGCTATGGAGCCTGATCAGATGGACATGTTGAAAGGAACAAAGCCGGAAAAGTGAAACAATAGCAAAGAGAAGGAGTGGCCCAGTGCACACAATAACCAGGTCCACAGCTGCTAAAAAACATCTCACGGACCCAGCTCCCTGGGACTGAACTGTCTCGCCAAGGTTGTCCGAGAGACACCCATGCAAACACTCGAGCTGATCTTTCCTTTCCAGGTCTGCAGGCTTCCCGTCGGGCCTGGGGGAAACGCCCGGTCCTGCTGACAGCGTATTCCCTCCGGCTTTTGCTGTGAGGCTCCTCTTAGCTTCCACTGGCCCACCTCTGCCTGCCTAACTCTGGTTCTTTTATAGCACCAAGCACCGCTAAAGGGTCAGGAGCTCCCTCTCACCCTTGACAAAACACGCAACATTTATACCACCAGGATGAGAGTCAACACAACGTTTCTTCGCAGCTGGAAGCCTGGCTGTTGCATACTGAGGTGTCCCTTGTCTTGGCTATTGCCTGGCCTGGTTCCCTAATATCTTCCCTGCCTTAAACCACTAGATTACATCCACCTTATGCAAAAATATGGGCAAAAGAGACAATGCCTTTTACTCTTCTCCCAGCTCCTTGCCCCCACCTCTGCAACTGACTCATTGCTTTCCTCTTACATTTCTCATTTTTTGTTCAATATTTGTGCCATGGCAGCATGCATCCCACTTGGAGCAACAGCTCTGACCTGGGATACAGCAAATTGACTGTGTGTGTGATTTAAACTTCATCTGGGAGCACACAGCAAGTCTGGTAGGCCCAGAACACATTTAAAAAAAAAAAAAAAAAGTCTAAATGCATTAGCTATTATATACACTAGCCCTGACATCACAGACTTACCTATATTTCTACCCATGATTTTCCAGGCACAAACACAGAATATCTGCTAAGAGTCTCTCAGTTATAACTATCCCTGTAACTGTGGTTGTAGAAAACAGAACAAGTGTTATCAAAGGTAGCACGAGGGTACTCTTTTCTTGCAGTGACAGATTAAGCCCACTGGAAAAAAATACACTAGGTACAACTATATCTTAATGAACAGCTCATGGAGAGCCCAGAAACAAGCAGTAAATAAGGCAGAAATAAGACACATCTTGCATTTGTTGGATGTTTGGGCAGCGTAACCTGGTTCTGTTCAGAAAAATAGTTTGCCTGTATGGCAAGGGGGGGTCCAGCAGGGCCAAGGACAGCGAGGGAGGCAGCCAGGGCTCCTGCCCTGGGCTACATTTCCCAAATTATACGCAGCAGTGGCAAAAGCTGCAGCTGGGAACAGAAAAGCAGCTTGCCAAGCAAGGGAGTGAATGATGGCTGGGAGGGAGGCACCTTGCAGCTGGGACAAATAAGGTGGGTGGGTGCAGGAAACCAAGAAGCCAGAGGCCCCGCAGAATGGTGAGCGGGGAGCGGGCCACAATGCCAGCTCCGCAGGGAGCTCATGTGCTAAACGATGCCCGTGTCTCCAGGAGGGCGGGAGATAGAGATGCCTATCTAACTGCTTTTGTATGGGCTCGAAGTCTGAACTGCAGAATTGCTCCTTTGTCTCGGCCCCTTGCTGGGGCTAAAAGCCATGAGGCATGCAGCCAGATGGCCAGGGCCAGCTCCCAGGAAGCGGAGGGAGGAAAAGAAGGAAAGTGTCATTCCTTAAGTTTGTACTGATCCCTGAGGCTTAGAGAACAAAACTCCAAGGAGCACACACAACCTCAGAGGGTGATAGAGACTGAGAGTCTCAGACAGCTAGAAGGCACTTACAAGGCAAGAGGGGAGCTGTGGATGCACCTACCTTATGTGACATAGTCTTAGCTGCTTAGACCTGCTTTATAAGATGTCTGTGATTTCAAAGTGCAGCTAGTGAATGGGATCTCCGCTTCACTTACCATGCCACGGGCATGCCAGGAATAAATCTAGTTTTAAAAGAAAGCCCCATAACCTTATGGTCCCCTGAGAGCAGTCACTCAGGGTGCTTCCCGAAATAGAAACTGCGTAGTGGGTGCCAGAGGCAATGAGGCAGCGTAACTAAGAAAATGGATGAAAAACAAGTGCTGAGCAACAGAGAGGTATTTTTGTATTAACCCTGCCAAATGGATTATTTATACCCCAATCTTTTGCTGTTGGTGTGACTGAGCTTTTTGAAGGGGAGTTGCAGGCAGCTTCTTCTGGTTATTTCATGAGGCAGATAAGCTAACCCCTTAAAGCAGTTCCACCAGCCTCTGGCTGCCATCCCATGCATGTGGATTTCAGGATAATTCTTAAGGAAGGCAGAAAGTGGCAGTTTACAAGGAGATATTCTGGGGACAATGGGACATCAGGACTGCCCAGACTGTAAACAGACCTTAAGTAGCAAAACTACATCAAGCACTGAAAGTGTGTAGCTTCAAGAGAAACATCCGTGGCATGAAATGCTGATTAGAGGACCTGGAGCCTGGAAAGGAGTGGAGATGGCCCAAGTAGTCTTTGCTGCCCAAGGGATGTCAGTGAAAGCTGAAAGGCAGGCAGGCAAATACACATGAGCAGGACAGGGTTCTCCAGTTCATGGGAGCCAGGTGCCCTGGCGTGAGCACACAGAAGCGCTTGGAGAACAGAAGAAAAGAGGAAGAAGCTGGAGTCCAGAAACCACCTCGAAAGCTTCAAGGCAAGGTCATTTCTGTCTTGAACAGCAGCATCTGACCAACAGCACCCACAGAGCTGACACCTACCTGCAGCCCAAGGCCTGGCTTCAGGTGCCTCCTTTTGCAAAGCCCTAGAGCCCCTCTTCTGCATTGCCAAAATCCAGGTGACGCTCCCTGACTGACTGAAACCACCTACATGGGACAAGTAACAGCTTCTGCCTTTTCCTCGTTAGCTCTGTTCACATCATGGTGGAAGAATGGTCATCCTCAAGTGTCCATAAGAGACTATGCAGCTCACCACAGCTCATCACTGAACTAAACCTTTCCAGTCAAACTTTGGATATTTATATACATAGTACGTGTGTATAGACATTTATTTTACAGAATTTTAATAATGGGCTCCTCCCACCTCCCACTTCTCCTTTCAAGAACCTCCAGTGCTTGGCTATCTTTGCTATTAGAACAGTTTGGTTTTCCTTGAAGTTTAACAGAAATCTCCCTTACTGCTATTTAAGACCATTGCTTCTTGCACTTTCCCCACTGGAACAAATCATTTCTTCCCTTCCTTCTTGGAGCATCCTTTAAAATATTTCAACAAACAAAGACTGTTATCATGTCTCCCCTCAGTCTTCTTTTCTCTAGACTAAACAACCCCAGTGCCTTCAACTCATAGGGCATGATTTTTTTAAACCTCTGTCATTTTTTTTGTTTACTTCTGGACTCTGTCCAACTGGTCCACATCTTTCTTGAAAGTGCAGTGTCCCCAGAATCACATCTGAACTTCACCAATATGTTAAATACTAGAATAGTTGCTTCAGAGATCTCATTATATGCTACTCCTGACATTACATCTCAGTGCTGGACTTGTAGTTTTTAACTTTTTTTTTTTTTAATTCAGGTTTTCACCAGAGAAAATTACAGCTGGGGATGTTACCAAGACAGTTGGGGAGTGTAACACAGACTCCCAAGGCAGGAATCTGATGGCTCTGTGTAGGAAACAAGGCCAGATGCCAGGGTAGTCTTGAGAGAAGAAGTGTTACCTCTTGCTAGATGATACAGACTTCATAGTGAATTTAAGCTGACTCATAGTGATGTGCACAAAGCTCTAGCACAACTATTTCAATACATCATGAGTGGAAAATGAGTATTATTTCTGTTGCCATTACAGCACTTTTTGGGCTGTGGCCTTGTTTTTTTTAAAACTAAAGTTACTTCTTGACCACTAAATTACTTCTTGATCCATTGTTTAAAAACATACCAATAGAAAAACTAAGGAGGAAGAAGTACAAATAAATACTTATACACACAAAAGTGTGTGCTGGGACAGATGTCTTAGGTTTCCTAACTTTGTGAGGAAAAACTTAAGATTATGAAATGACTGTCACTATAACCATCACAGAGAGGAAAACAGTATAATGCATGGTTTAGGACTGACATTTAATTATTTGCTCTGCCTAATTATCTAGCGGACTCTGTGGCAGGATCTACAAAAAGTCTTCACCAACTGATATTTTAGTTACTTTTCTTCAATACTGAGATCTGCAAAAATTCCTCTACAGCTTGCAGTTCTGTTTCTTCCTGTTTGGCATGAAATTTAGCTTCTAATTACACTTTTTAAGTTTGGCTTATGACTGCCTACCAAACTTATTCTCAGGGCAGTATCTGAGTTGTACAATCTGGCATCATCATCCCCCCAGGACTGTGTGTTTGCCTCAACCAGCCCAGCTCTATAATAAAAGCTTTTAAGGTTTTTCCCTTTCTTGGTTTTTCTTCTCCTGAACCATCTCCAAAATTTCCTTCTTTCTGGGGATGTAAGAGTGTGCAGAATCTGCATAGCAATACCTAATAACTAATCTGCTTTTCCTCACAATATGTAGGCCGTTAAAGATACTACCTGCTACTAATTCTGCAACACTCAGAATATTACCTACATTTGACAGCCTAAAGTATCTTCATTTGCCCTTCTGAAAAAGCAGATCGCTCACTTGAACTGCTTCCGCTTGTCAGCCAAATTTTTGGAGACTTTGCACCAAACCCGTGAGCTTCTCCATTTTCTCATTCACCATGTGTTTCTTTTATTCTTGGTTCCTTCAATATCTGTACTACTTTCTTTCTGGTCTTGTCCCCATTTATGGTCTTTCTGGTCTTGGTCACATTTCTAGGTGGAGATTAATGAGGAGCCTGAGTCACTGTTTAGAATTAGCAAACAGGTGGGTTAGTGGACACTGAGGAAAGATCCCTGTGGGAGGGAGAAGCACGTACCTGCATTAGTCACACTGCTAACATCAACACTCTTTAACAACTGGTTTGTACCAGCCTACTCCAGGAGCAGGTTAGAGTTCTGGTTTTAAATGGTTGCCTACCTTCACACTCTAGATTTAGAAACTGGTTGAGTTACAAGCTTTACAATCTTTTCTTCCAATATTAGCTGTTTCATCCACGTTCTAGAGAAATAATGTGAAGTTCATGCTAAACATGCAAAGATCTTCCAAAATCAGAAGCTGCAGGGAGCACTGCAGTGGAGAACCCACCCGGGTCTTGCACCTAACTCAGAAGACTTGCAATCATCCAGAGGTTGACACAAAGACTAATGTTTTAAGTTCTCAACTGAACCTAACAGGATCTAGTGAGCAGTAAAATAAACAAAAGAAAACAAAACTGAGCAAGCAAAGGAAAAAAAAAGAAAATCTTTTTCCATCAAATTTAATTTGGGGTGCTTACCACACAGAGAGGCAGGTATCTATGTTGAACAGGCTGGAGATTAAACTTCCTGTAGTCAGCATGTAGCATCAAGTCTCCTCTGAGATTTTATATAATTAAAATAAAATTCATCCAAGGAAATGAGGGACTGCTCAGAAGAATGAAAAGCCTACATAGTGTACGTCTGGGTAGAAAGGAAGAGGGAAAAGGAATGTGTTGCGTAGAGACCGAAATGGCTTGTGGAGCTGGCAGGGCTCAGCACAGCCAGCGCTGAGCTGGAGCAGCCTCCTCCAGCAGCACGTATGTGTGTGTGGCCCGCTCAAGTTTGCCAGTGCCCCCGGGCTAAGACGCCCAGAGTGCTAAAAGTGTGTTACTGGAACAACCCCTGTCTCTGCAGGCAGCAGCAGAGGTGCGGACGGGGTGATCAGCGCTGCCTGCGGAGGAGAGGGTTTGGTGCGCACCTCAGCAGGCTTTCAGCCATTCTCCCCCAGGGATGGGAAGCAGTGCCTGGGAAGCTCTGGCCCACAGCCCGCTGAGGGGTTGTTGTCTTGTGCGGGCACAACACGCAGATAACTGATCCACTTCTGGGCCAAAAGAGATCCTGATAGCTGCTGCTAGTGCCACTGTAGCTGTGCTAACAAGCTCCTTCAAAGGCAATAAGTATCAATAGCAAAAACTGAAACCACCCATGAACACAGAACTGCCCAGATAACCAAAGATGCCAACAGCAGCATAGGATGTACAGTCAGGCCATTCCCCAGCCTGTAATTTAACATTTCTACCCCTCTCCTAGATGGCAGGGCAGCCAGTGTAAGTGCTGCTTCCCAGGAGCATTCAGTGGTTTAGCACAGAGCAGTATTGCACTCAATCCTGTGGTAGCACAGAGCAGCATTGCGCTCGGTCCTGTCATCCAAATTCTTCGTTGTTCTTGGAAAACACACCAGCATACCATGGGAGCAGCTGGTCTAATTGCTTCCTTTCATTACCATCTATGGATGCTTCTGTCAGGCTAACCTCCTTTACTGACTGGGCTTCTTTACAGCTCTTGACCTTCAGCCTCGTGAGAGGGTTTGAGACACCAGCTACACTGTCTGCTTCCCCCATAGTCTATTTTTTAACTGCTCTCTGCCCTTCATGGTCATTCATAGAAGTTAGTCTTTTCCACAACTCACCCTGCTGCACGATCTAAATTGCAGTTTTCCTAAAGAACGGTCTGGACAGGGTATTTTCTGCTTCAAACAGGCTGGTGACTATAGGTTTGGTTTGGTTTTTGGTTTTTTTTAAGCTTTCCAGCTATTTTTTTGCTTGACAGACTAGTTTTATGTTACTTACTTTTAAATTCCTACAGGGAAGAATTCTTTGGTGCAAGGCAGAGAAATCTCCAGACTCCTAGTGCATCCCACCTCCTTCCTCATTCCCAGTACTCTGCATTGTTTTCACCAGTAATCAGTAACTAAATAATGTTTAGCAGAATATCTGTGACACCTGTGGTAGAAAATCACTCCCCATGCAATATCATTAGAGACAGCAGCAGAATTACTGCAGAAATAGCACAGCATTAGGTCATTTACTGAACATAGAGCGGAGTTAAACAGGTGGTGTTTTTCTAGACTTCGTAGTGGCCAATAATTAATAATCAGCCATTGAAATTTGTATGGTACAAAGTTTATTTCCCTTGAGCTCTATTTTTCTTTTTTAACCCCAAGAATAGTCTTATTTCAGATCCTCAGTCCAGCAACACAATGATCTGATTCCAGCAGAGGGGATATAGCAGTCCCATCAGCCAGCGGTGGTGACCCTTCACCATCACAAGACTGTTTTCTTGGTGGAGCATCCCTCAGTCTTAGCAATTTTATCTTAGTCCTTTGGATGCCAAGAGAGAAGTAAGTGGCAAAGTCTGTCAAGGATGCAGATTTCTCAGGTTCGTCTGCATGACCAGTGAATTTGTGCTTGGAAGATGCTTCTGCCGGGAAGGTTGGATTGCTCCCCAGCTGTGACATCCACATAGACAAACCAACACTTTGTTGGAAACTGCATGGAACAACTACAGCGCACCCAGGCAGGACAGGGTTCCCTTTAGCACCTTTGAATAGAGAGTATGTAAATAACAGAAGATAACCACAACCATTTTGGACTGCTTGAGGACTAGTTAGAGGACTTGCATCTGCGCTTAGCATCTGAAAGCTATAGCAATTAATTTTTGTAATGCTGGAGCTTTTTACACATAGACAGGAACCACACCAGAACAAGGCAAGTTGATACAGAGTGAAGGCATGAACTTAAAAAATAGATGTAAGAAAGAAAAAAATAAAGGAATTAAATCTACATTTGTGAAGAAAAGTCCAGATCAGAAATACAATGTGTTAGTGATCCCATAAAACTCTCCATCTTTACATTTTTTCGCATGTCCAGCTAGACAGCAGGTTGCAAACAAAGGGAGAATGCCTCTCGTGAGGCAAACCAGAAAAATGAACCAAAGGGTAGAAGTTGAATTTGAATCAAAAGCCAACAACCCCCAAAAGCAAAAACATAAGTTTCCTTCAGACAAGTATTTTCATTGCTTAGCTTGTGGAAAATTGCTCTATAATTAGAAAAAGAATGAACTGGGTTTTTACTATTTATGTAGTAATACATATTTTTTCTTTTGATAAGAACATTTGAGAGACCTACAAAGTTTTTGTCTTTATTAATAGATTTGCAGAGTAAAGTAGCCTGACCAACAAAAAAGTATTATAAAACTAGGGTATTTTTTAATACTAAAAATATGCACAAAGCTGCAAAGCCAGTCTTTCTTGCAGAGTCTCACACTCCAGCTGACAGCTTGAGGTGAGAGATGAATTGAGAGATCTATGAAGGGAACTCTAAGGGCACAATGCAAACTATTCTTGAGGGCAAAAAAAATGGAAACAGATAATTTGCAATAAATGTCAGCTTGAAATAATTTGTGTTATAGCAGTACCCAGAGCGTTTCTTACACTGTTTTTGTGTAATATACTATGTGGTGGTTTTTTTCCATGGATCTTAAGTTTAAGGTCATACATGTACGGCACAGTAGATTGTCATTTTAGCAATATCAAGGGTGGCTCTCAGCAAGATGATGTGGGTATAAACATCATTAGCCAAAGCATCTGCTGTTGGCTGGTGTCAGAGACAGGATATGAAAACAGAGAAGCTTTTGATTTTATATTGTAAGGCCAGCGGGCTGCACAGTGATATTAGTTTGGGTCTCAGCGGCAGTTTAATGCTGCCAGCTCAAGTCAATTAATCTTCCTTTTGGGCTGTACAAGCTGGCCAGGCACAGCCAGAGCCACAGCGCTGCTCTGCTGGGATATCTCCCTGGAGTTTAAATCTCGCTAACTTTAGGCAACTAGGCTGGGTGGAAAGGATGCCCCTGGGGAGGCCTATAAAGGTGGCTGCTGCTTTCTCTTGTATGAATATTGCTAGAGACCCCCTTGTGGGAAGCGGGGTAGGAGCTGACTCGCTGGGTGACTGTGCCGAGGGCACTGCAAGGAAAAAGACATGGGGGAAGAGCAAGAGAAAGTATCAGTATGTCTCCAAAGACTTTTGTCTACTTTAAATGCATGAAAATCAGGTGAAACTAAGGATTTTTACCATGAAATAAAGGCTCTTTAAAACATTACAGGAGATTTAAATCAGTGGGTGCCATGAAATAATAACACCTTGAATGTGAGTGGCACTTACTGCCAGAAAAATGAGCAACATCAAAAAGATAGGAGCGCTACTGAAGGGCCCTATCTGTGATTGCTGTGCACAAGCACGGCATGAGGATGGGAGCGCTCATCCCAGTGCAGCAGGGCAGAACCAAGAGCTCTGTGATGAGACCGAACAAAGGGGAAAGAAAAAAAAAACAGGCTGAAGAGACCAATTCGTAAATCCAAACCACGTGTGGCCCCCAGCCGAGAAGGGCGTACGTGCAGCCGGCACTGCTGGAGGAGTGCAGGGCACCTTATATGGGACAAGGGAAGCCGTGCCGATGAGCCACTGGAGCCGTTACACGTGCAGATGGGCACTGCCTCGTGGCAGGTTTTCAGGAGAAATCAGCATACGGAGATGGAAGAAAACCACCGCAGGTCTCCAAATGGAATATAAATAAGACTGTGCAAATAAACTATAGCTCACTCAGCTGTTCACGGGAGATGTGCTGGGATCTTCTGAGATGTTCTTCTGAAGGAAAATTAACTAATAGATAAAACCCTTTGCCCAAGAGCAGTTGTAGGCTGGTACCTAGCAGAGTCCCCGGCACGGCACGCTGAGCACCGTGGTTACAGCTGCACGCTGAGCAGAACTGGGACCACTCCCCAGCACTCAGGCCAGATGCCATGGAGTGACCCACATCCCTACCACTAAATCCACTCTCCAAAACAGGGGGGCTGCATCCAAAACAGCTATTAGCATGGAATGAGGACTGCTCCCAACTCCCAAACTATGCCCAGGAATTGCTTATGAGGGTAAAAGTTGGTTCAGGCCAAAACCATGCCAGAGACCTTTCCAACAGCTTAACGCTACGGATGGGACTGGGTACCAGTGCTTAGACACTGCATAATTCACTGCCATAAACACAGCTAGTGACTCTCAGCAGAAGTCTAATACCTACCATGCACTGTATACGCTACAGTTCATCTATATACTAAGCTGTATGCAAAGACCATACAAATCTTTATTGGGAGATGCTATACAGAGACTAAAACTGTTCCTTGGTAGTAACACCCAACTCCAGCTACTGTTATAAAACACATTTTTCTGCTACTGTCACTGGAGTGGCAAATTCAGGGTGTTTTTTTTTTTTTTTTTTAAGAGGTCTGTGTGACTTGAAGAGTTACTAACCAATAAATTTGACCTCTGGACTTGATAAATTGGTAGAAACTGTAGCAGGAAAAAGAAGCAGCAGACACTGCCCAACGCGACAGCCTGCAGAGGAGCGTTCCTAGAAAACAGGGAAGTTGTATCTCAGCATACCGCAAGGGTGATATACTTGAAGTAGTTTTCTTGGATTTCCAAAAAGCTTTGAACAAGGTCCTTCCCAAAGACCCGTAATAAACTAAGGCTGGTGTTAAGGAAAAGGGGAGATCCTTTATAAAATAATGTTTTTAAGGGTGGGAGGAGAAAAGGTAGAAATAAAAAACAGCTTTCACAATGGAGGTAATGTTCCTGTAGGGAGCTGTGCCTTTCAATGTACTCATAAATGCTATAGAAAAAGAGGCAGCTTACCACAAATGAAAGCAAAGAGTCATGAGGATATCGCATAACTCAGTGATGGGGCGGTACAATGAAAGATGAGGTTCAATGCTGAACACCCAGAGGATGTCAGGGGGACAGTTTCCCATCAGGCAAAAAGCTTACAATCAGCAAGTAATGTTAAGCAGTATAATGAGGCCGGTGAAAGGCCCAGGTAAGTTCTCTTCTTATTTCTACCATTCCTGAGGGTACAGCAGAAGAAGGCAACAGCGGCAGAGCAGATCATAGCCATGCTCTCAAATGAACAACATTTTTCTGGGTAACTCTAAGAATACAGCTGGGAAAAATAAAACAGTTATAAACCTGGCAACATAACTAATTTTATTTTTAGACTGTTGTCAAAATACAATGCTTAAAAACATCAGTGGTAATGGAAATTTCTTTATGAGACCCACCTCTGCCCTTATTCATTAGCTATGTCAGTGCCTAGAATAAAATAATTTTTCATGGTTTTATTCTACTAAATTGACCTAGGATAGCACGATTTTAATCTCTACTCTTCTCTGGTAACATCTATGACGCATCACATGGTCTTATCTCCTTATCTCCCATTATGCTTTTGATCCTCCTTTTCCAAACATTGGTTTCGTTTCCCCAGTCTCTGTTCCCTACAGCAACCAACATTACTGTTCCTTCTGTAACATCTCTACAAGAAGGGAAGGATTTCGTTTTCACAGGAAACATGGCTTCCTAATGGAAAATGGTTTTCCCAGCCACACTTAGGTAACCGAGGTGCAGCACCCTGTCAGGCAAAATATGTTCTCTTCCATTTTAAATTATCTTCAGGCTAAGCAGATACACAAAAGTACTAAACATAGGATCCAAACACAGAACTTCAGTTCCTTGAACTATTATTTCTGAACTCTGTTGAAATTCAGAACTTCATTGCCAGAAATTACCATCACTCACATTTTAACAGCAGAATTGGAGCAGGCCAAGTCTTGGATGATTTGCAGCTGGATCCTCTTGTTTTTACAAACAGCTGGATCCTTGTACCTCACAAACTTTGCATGCTTAAACTATATAAGAAACATGCTTAACATAAAGACTGCAGAACCTGGCAGAGATGTAAAATGCCACCTGCAGCATTTACCCAATTTATTTGTTTTAATCCCGTATTACTCGGTGCAAGGAGAGATGCGTTAGTTATCCAAGATTCATTCTGGTATCAGAAAACACAGGAGTGTACACAAGTCATACTAGAGTGGAAAAAAAAGAACATTTTCCATTAGCAAATCTGAAAACAAGTGCATCTTTTGTTTTCTGTTGGAACAGGATCCAGATCGGGCTGGTTTATGTTACATTCCTGGAGGGAGCACGCTGTTGCAGCATGTCATTTATCAGATCTAGGCATGAACGCCTGAAAAGTAACACTTGCCACAGGTGTTATAAATTCTTCATTTTCTGTGTTCCAAGGGATTTGTTTCTAGTTTTCTGAAAAATATTATCTGACAATGCCTGAAATCTAAAATCCTCCACTCGCAGAGGAATGACACCGAGGGTGGCTACATGAGCCTCAGCAATGTGAAGACCTCCTCCCCTCCAGAACTGAGTGCCGTGCCCGGCTGGCTCCTGTCCTGGCGGCTGACCAGGCTGCTGAGCAGCGCTAATTGGCATTTTGGGTTTTGTCCTGGGAGAACTCCACACTAAGACCGTTCAGCACGGAAGCACTGCCCCAGTAACCACCCTCTCTAGTCTGCATTGAAACCGTTCCACACAAGCTGAGGGGCACTTTAATCAGGATTCACTTCCTAAGCAACCCGGTTAGCTCAGTTAAGTCTTCAGCATCCCAAGGAAAACAAACCGTCAGAAGGAGAGCAATCCTGCAAGCTGGGGAAAGAACCGTCTTCCCCCAGACTGCCCCTCCAAAAGGTCTAGGATTACAAAATGCCTCTGCATGTAGCAGCAAGACATGAGATGTGTGTCAAGCACAAGAAAAATCATCATCAAAATTTGACATGACAGATAAACATAGGAGGCATTAACAATAGCCAGTTTTTTCATAGCCTGCTTAGATCCCTTGGATAAGAGCAGGCACACGATTAACCAAAAATTCTAGCCAATAGCTGATGTTATTTCAGCATTTTTCAAATGCTTCAACTAGAACCTTGTCAAAATAAACGGTGGATTTGTGCTGTATGTGCTTATATGGCAACGTTGATCCACGCTGATACTATTACAGTGTTGTAAAGCATAAAATCTAGTTAATGGTTGCTGCCAAATCATGAATCAGTTGCAAAATAATGACCTGAAATATGTTCTTTTTTCCATTCTCTAATATTTCTTCACAGCACAACCCAAACAATTGCTCATAATTAAACTGATTGGAGGAGCAGACACTGGCAGGAAATACACTGCTGGCACTGGTCCGATAGCACTTCATTGTACTGAATTTAGAACAATTACATCAGTTCCTTTCATTTTGCTGTAAAAGAGGAGGGGGGCTCCTTTTTTATCTTTTGCTCTCTATGAGCAAAAATCAATGTTTATCAAATCTCCTGAAGCAGATTCATGCATTTTTGATGAACAGCATAAGAGCATCCCTGGGTACCCTGATGCCTTTGCTCATCCTGTTTCGCCTTCTGTATGGATGCTTTGTGTTATTAGTCATGATCCATCAGGGTTTTTTTCTAGGAAAGAATCAGTAGATCAGCTTTTAATAATGGAAGGACAGAAAATGAAACATATTATACAGCAAGCAAGCAAAGGTGCTGAGTGAAACTGCAGTCCACATTTAAAACTACGTGATGACTTGTGAATTCTTATTGAATCATAGAATCATTTAGGTTGGAAAAGACCTTTAAGATCATTGAGTCCAACCGTAAACCTAACACTGCCAAGTCCACCACTAAACCACGTCCCTAACCACCACACCTACACACCTTTTAAATACCTCCAGGGATGGGGACTCAACCACTTCCCTGGGCAGCCTGTTAACCCTTTTGGAGAAAAAGGTTTTCCTAATATCCAACCTAAACCTCCCCTGGCGCAGCCTGAGGCCATTTCCTCTCGTCCTATCACTTGTTACTTAGGAAAAGAGACCGACCCCCACCTCGCTACAACCTCCTTTCAGGTAGCTGTAGAGAGTGATAAGGTCTCCCCTCAGCCTCCTCTTCTCCAGACTAAACAACCCCAACTCCCTCAGCTGCTCCTCATAAGACTTGTGCTCTAGACCCTTCACCAGCTTCGTTGCCCTTCTTTGGACTCACTCAAGCACCTCAATTCTTCCACATCTATGGAGCAAGAGTCATGCATATGTATTATAGAGCAGAATGATGTCCCACAGCACTGTAGGGAAGCTAAAGCCACATTTTGCTCTTGAGCAGACATGTCCAGTTGAAACAAAATTCGAAGAGAGACCAAAGGGTATGCTGATACCTGTAGAGAAAAATAGTCAAAAGAACAATGCATAAAACATGAAACTGTCCCTTCCACTTCACAGTAGTTTTGTGTCCCAGACTAGTGTTAATTCCCAGCATTTTAGAAACTTTCCTACACTAATCTAAAAGCAGTCAACTCTATTTGAGTACCTACAGCTCACAGCTCTGTACATAGATATAAGCCATATTTAGGAGGTCCTTTAGCAGAACAAATGCTCTATATTGCATAGAGCTGAGTTTTCAGATCCCATAGGTACCCTGAAATAGCAGGCAGGGATTTGTCTTCATTCTGCAGTGCACTCTCTGCTGGGCAGCTCATAGAGAGTAAGAGGATGGGGTGGCCCAGCAGTGGTTTCTTGCTCCCAGCAGAACATGTGCAACCTGGGGCTTGTACAGAGGCCAGTCACAATCTGGCAGTCAGTTAGTCACTCATGCATTCAATTAAAGTGCTTTTTCTCTCACACAGGCCTAGAAATGTAGCGCTTCCCATGAGTGGCTGTGAATAGATCTTTGAAGAGGTTCTCACAGAATGAATGTACCTCTGTTTCCCCAAAGTACTGAAGAGAGGGCAAACTTGGTTCAGAAATATAATCTATATTAGTGTATTTATAACAAGCGAGATCTGTGCATTCATATCTCATTTGTTACCGTGTGACCTTGAAACAAAATCCAGAGTGTTTTTTGGGTTAAAAAAAAAGGACTTGTGAATAGAGCACTGTGCAAGGAACACAGAAGATATGACTTGCAGCTTGCCTTCAGAAAATCACTTTGTTTCTTTGCCCTTCTGTTTCATGGTCCTAAGTCTTGTCTACCTGTATTGACAAGTCCTTGGGAGCCATAACAGTGGCTGATGCTCCCAGCTTCAGTAGCACTATAAATATCAAATATCATTAAGAATATGATTTTGTATGTTCTAAAGATGAGAGTATAAGTCACAGAACCAGAGAATTGTTGAGGTTGGAAGGGACCTCTGGAGATCATTTTGCCCAACCCCCCTGCTCAGAGGATGGTCAGCTAGAGCATGCCACTCAGGACTACGTCCAGTCACGTTTTTAATATCTCCAAGAATGGCAACTCCACAGCTTGTCTAGGCAACCTGTTCCAGCATTCAATCACCTTCACAGCAAAAAGTTTCTGCGAAGTACTCTTCCTGTATTTCAACTTGTGCCCATTTGTCCTTTCACAGGATACCACTGAGAAGAGTCGGCTTCCATCTTCTTTACTCCCATCTTTCCGCCAGTCGGAGAGCTTCCTCTCTCTCAGCCACTCTTTTTATGTAAAATGCTCCAGTCCCTTCGTCATTGCGGCTTTTTGCTGGGCTCCCTCCAGTATGTTTGTGTCTTGAACTGGAGAGCCCAGAACTGGACACAGGACTGCAGGTGTGGCCTCACCAGTGCTGAGCAGAGCAGAAAGATCCCCTCCCTTGACCTGCTGGCAATGCTTTTCCTAATGCAGCCCAGAATGCTGTTGGCCGCCTTTGCCACAAGGGCACATTGCTGGCTCATGGTCAACTTTGTGTCCACCGGGAGCCCCAGGGCCTTTTCTGCAAAGCTGCTTCCCAGCTGGTCGGCCCCCAGCCTGTCCTGGTGCTTGGGGCTATTCCTCCCCAGGTGCAGGACTTGGTACTTGCCTTTTTTGCACACTGTGAGGTTCCTGCCTGCCATTTCTCCAGCCCGTCGTCATCCCTCTGAATGGCAGCACAGTCCTCTAGTGTATCAGCCACTCCTCCCACTTTTGCATCATCTGCAGAGCAAGCCCCAGACCCAAATAAACATGATGTGGGTTGTAAGACAGGAGCAGAATTACATTTCGACCTATCTTCCTAGTGGATTCTGGTTGCATGGTTTGCACAGCCCCAAAGCTGCTGAGGCCACCTAGACTTTACGATCACCACCAACTCACCATCAGAGGCATGGTGGGGCACTGTGCAGAAAGGCCATTTGGCTTGTTCGTGCCGCATCATGCCATTCTCAGTCATGAGAACAAATCAATTACACGGGAAAATGAAAGAAATAACAGCTGCTTATTAGCAGAAGCGCAGCAGCTCTGAGAAACAAGTAAAATGTCAGTGGTTTTTATTGGATTTTTTTCCATTTTGTGAACAATCTCCTTTTGCAGTTTATCTTTCTGTATAAGAAGGAGGGTGCCTACTTTCTATTTATAACTTTGCTGGGAAAGATTCAGTGTTTTGATTTTATTAGAACACTATTAAACCAGAAACATTCCAGAGCCCCAAACTGAAAGATAAATTCATATTCATGTTTGTGTTTCCCTCTAGCCTGTGCTCCCTAGCAGAAACACTCGATGGGCACGGCGTAGCGTAACTGCTTGACTTATACATTTGTACCTAGCACATCCAATGCCTTCTCTACCTGATAATCCTCTATGAGTAAATACTGACATTTAACTATTTTTAAAATCAATCATAATTTAAATTTCCAGATAACTCAGGATGTGCTTTCAGACAAGGAGGATTAAATTTGCGTTCCTAAACAGACATAATTAAATAATGATGTGCTTGAAAGAGAGGGGTGTTCTTTTCAGTTTGTGGACTTGATGAGGTTTAGAGTGTGCCAAACCAGTTTCCTGATTTGCCAGCAAATTTCCTGAATATTCCCAGCCAAATTGCTTAATCTGCTTCTCCATTTCCTATCTGCAAAGGCGGCGTATTCCCACTTTCCTTCTTTCTGCTCTTTCGCTATCTTGGTTGTAAAATGGTAAGAGCAGAGCAGCACCCTGCAGAGGTTACAGTTACTAGACTAAGGGACCAGCAGTGCCACAGTAATCACAGGTTGGTATTCAGGACGCTTCCTACAAAGGCTGAACACTTCTACCCTGCAGACAATTTCAGTACACACTACTTTTAGCAAATGCATCTTGTTTCTCTTTGGGCCACATGGTTCAGAGCAATTCTAACTTCACCAGGAGGTGTTTCTCTGCTCTCCCATCTCAACTGCTTTTTAATTTTAAACATCTCTTTGGAGCAAAACTTATATAACTTGTTATCTCTAACATAAGAGAAAGTTTGGAAGTAGACAGAATACTTACCCCTTTCTAAATCAACCACCTATTGGCCTCAGGGAAGGGAAAAAAAAAAAAAAAAGAAAAAAAAAAGAAAAGCATTTCAGTACATTTTGAATTCCATTCTCCAGGTGAACTTTGTTTGTGATATGCTAGGAAGAGATATGTATGAACAGGAAAAAACACCCTAAGGCAAACCACTGAAGATTAAAGTTAGACCTGCATTTATTTGTTTTTTTTTCAAAGTACTCACATATAATGACTTCTGCATTCTCACATTGCATTTCATTTCTCGGTTTCATTCAGCATAGGGAACAGAAGTACCAAATAGTCATTATCATTTTTCCACCCAGAACCATGAAATCCAAGAACAAGAAAACCAACCCCCTGTGAGGAAGAAATGCCATCTTTATTTTTTCAGCTCTACTAGTCATCGCTGTCGATACAGACTTCAGTTTAGTGAGAGGAAAAGAGCTGGCAGAGTGCCGTAACCACTTCACCAGACCAGACAACAAAGAGTTAGAGATTTGAGAGGAGAGTCACCGTCAGAAGTGCTGAAAACAGAATGTGTTTTGTTAGATTAATGTTTATGGGAAGCATAGCATCACCAGAGCATTTCTGAGGCAAACCAAGACTAGCCAGGAAACTATCGCATATGGTATTTTTCATATTTCCAGTAATTTGACTTTTTTTTTAACTATAGAAGGATCACCAACACAAGTGCTTTATACTGGTGCCTTACAGAACTGTGTCAAGAAACACCAGCTCAATAAATGCCCCGATATCATCCAGCCTGACACGCTAGCTTGCCTCTTTACACTATTTTGCAACGACCCTCTGTGTAAAGACTCTCCCGATGTTGTATCGGCTTGAAGAAACACTGTTCATCTTCTGCTTTACTGCCAGACCAGAGCCCTGCCAAAGAATAGCTATTGCAAGATATGACATTAAATCTGAGACTCCTTGTTTTCTTTTGGCTGGTCTTCCCTCCTGAAAGACTAACTGAAGAAAAACCTTGACAGAAAACACAACTAAACACTGATTTTAAAAAAATATAAATTTAACTTGATTTTTGGCCATCTTTCTCCAGGCTTGTTCAAGTCAATCCCAAACTCACCCTCCACCACCTATCCAAATGCTCAGAGCCAGGAAAACAGCTTTGTGCTACAGGACTTGCTGCTCACACTTTAACGGGCAAGTTCTGTCATTTAGTTCTACTCGAATTGCACACTTATTTCAGACTTTAATTAGGAACTATGCTTTAATGTGCTTTTTCTTTGTCGTCCATTGCAATGGCATTTTATCACTGTGATATAGCATCCTCGGACCTGACAGGAACTAGGACAAACCCTTTTGTCTACAGGCACATGGATTTCAGCCTTATTTCTGCTATTCTAAGAGGTACGAATAAATTATGCTGTAATTTTCTCTGACACGCATTGTTAACTAGATCTCTCCAGCGATAGACACAGCTGGTCCTCCAGTCTGAGACTACACATGTGAGTTTACACAGTACAATTTATGGCAAAAATGTTTCCTTGCAAGTTAATATCACAACAACAAAATGATGTCTTCTCCTCTTGGATTTTAATCCAACTGATTTTATCTCTAACTCTACCTTCCAAACCGTGTATACATCCTTGTGTTGTACTGCAAATGACCTCAGTGTGGTAAGCTCACACAGAGGCATTTAATCACGAAAAGCCAACAACCCCCAAACCAGAACTCTCCAAATCATCGCTTGATATTAACACAGCTGCCTAAAATATTGCCCATCCAACAGGTGCTTCTAAACATTTTCAGTACTTTAACAATCACACCCTACATACTTATTGCACAATTACGTATGTTTTCAGAGGTTTGTTTTGGTTTTTTTTTAATGGTTGAATGACATCTCTGTGCCTGAACTCAAACTCCCTCAACATCATTTGAGTACTCAGCTGAATATCATAGAATCATTTAGGTTGGAAAAGACCTTTAAGATCATCAAGTTCAACTGTTAACCTAACACTGCCAAGTTCACCACTAAACCATGTCCTCGAACACCACGTCTACACATCTTTTAAATACCTCCAGGGATCGGGACTCAACCACTTCCCTGGGCAGCCTGTCCCAGTGCCTGACTACCCTTTTGGTGAAGAAGTTTTTTCTAATATCCAACCTAAACCTGCCCTGGCGCAACTTGACGCCGTTTCCTTTTGTCCAATCACTTGTTACTTGGGAGAAGAGACTGACCCCCACCTCACTACAACCTCCCTTCAGGTAGCTGTAGAGAGTGATAAGGTCTCCCCCAAGCCTGCTTTTCTCCAGACTAACCAACCCCAGCTCCCTCAGCCACTCCTCATAAGACTTGTGCTCTAGACCCTTCCCCAGCTTTGTTGCCCTTCTCTGGACACGCTCCAGCACCTCAATGTCCCTCTTGTAGTGAGGGGCCCAAAAGCGAACACAGTACTCGAGGTGCAGCCTCACCAGTGCCGAGTCCAGGGGCACTATCACCTCCCTGGTCCTGCTGGCCACACTATTCCTGATACAAGCCAGGATGCCATTGGCCTCCATGGCCACCTGAGCACGCTGCTGGCTCATGTTCAGGTGGCTGTCAACCAACACCCCCAGGTCCTTTTCTGCCAGGCAGCTCTCCAGCCACTCCTCCCCAAGCCTGTAGCGTTGCCTGGGGTTGTTGTGACTCAAGTGCAGGACCCAGCACTGAGCTTTGCTGAACCTCATACAGTTGGCCTCGGCCCAACGATCCAGCCTGTCCAGGTCCCTCTGTAGGGCCTTCCCACCCTCCAGCAGATCGACACTTCCACCCAACTTGGTGTCATCTGCAAACTTACTGAGGGTGCACTCAATCCCCTCCTCCAGATCATCAATGAAGATATTGAACAGGACTGGCCCCAACACTGAGCCCTGGGGAACACCACTCGTGACTGGCTGCCAACTGGATTTGACTCCATTTACCGCCACTCTCTGGGCTCGGCCGTCCAGCCAGTTTTTAACCCAACGCAGAGTGCACTTATCCAAGCCGTGAGCAGCCAGCTTCTCCAGGAGAATGCTGTGGGAGACAGTGTCAAAGGCCTTACTAAAGTCCAAGTAGACAACATCCGCAGCCTTCCCCTCATCCACTAAGCAGGTCACCCTGTCATAGAAGGAAACCAGGTTAGTCAAGCAGGACCTCCCTTTCATAAACCCATGCTGGCTGAGCCTGATCCCCTGATTGTCCCACACTTGCTGCATAATGGCACTCAAGATGATCTGCTCCATAACCTTCCCCAGCACCAAGGTCAGGCTGACAGGCCTGTAGTTCCCCAGATCCTCCTTCTGGCCCTTCTTGTAGATGAGCATCACATTTGCTAACCTCCAGTCAACTGGGACCTCCCCAGTTAGCCAGGACTGCTGATAGATGATGAAAAGTGGCTTGGTGAGCACTTCCACCAGCTCCCTCAGTACCCTTGGCTGGATCCCATCCGGCCCCATAGACCTGTGTGTGTCTACGTGGTGTAGCAGGACACTAACCATTTCCCCTTGGATTATGGGGGCTTCATTCTGCTCCCCGTCCCTGCCTTCCAGCTCAGGGGGCTGGGTACCCCAAGAACAACTGGTCTGACTATTAAAGACTGAGGCAAAGAAGGCATTAAGTACCTCAACCTTTTCCTCATCCTCTGTCACTGTGTTTCCCCCCACATCCAATAAAGGATGGAGATTCTCCTTAGTCCTCCTTTTGTTGCTAATGTATTTATAGAAACATTTTTTATTGTCTTTTATGGCAGTAGCCAGATTAAGTTCTAGCTGGGCTTTGGCCCTTCTAATTTTCTCCCTGCATAACCTCACAACATCCCTGTAGTCCTCCTGAGTTGCCTGCCCCTTCTTCCAAAGGTCGTAAACTCTCCTTTTTCTCCTGAGTTCCGGCCGAAGCTCTCTGTTCAGCCAGGCCGGTCTTCTCCCACACCAGCTCATCTTTCAGCACATGGGGACGGCCTGCTCCTGTGCCTTTGAGACTTCCTTCTTGAATAACATCCAGCCTTCCTGGACTCCTTTGCCCTTCAGGACTGCCTCCCAAGGGACTCTGTCAGCCAGGCTCCTGAACAAGCCAAAGTCTGCCCTCCGAAAGTCCAAGGTAGCTGACCCCCCTCCTTACTTCTCCAAGAATCAAAAACTCTGTCATTTCACAATTGCTATGCCCAAGATGGCCTCCAGCTGTCACATCACCCACCAGGCCTTCTCTGTTCACAAACAGCAGGTCCACGGGGCACCTCCCCTGGTGGGCTCGCTCACCAGCTGCGTCAGGCAGTTATCATCTCCCACACACTCCAGGAACCTCCGAGACTGTTAAAATATTTGCTTTTATTTATGTAGAATTGGAGATCACATCTTATACCCTAGAGTTTAATAACATCCCATTCAGGGCCAGAGCCTGACTACTAATATATAAAGCCATAATATGAAAAGACATTCCTGTATGCAGCAGGCCATATATCTAAGTCAAGGAAAAAATTCCTTAATCTCTGCCATTTTGATTGAAAAACTCAACTCCAGGTGATAATCCCCCTTTTTAGTTTGCATTGCTATGTAGGAAATTCCTGACTAATTGTCTACTTCTACTAGTGTTTCACTAGACAAGAATAACATAAACCAGAGAAAAAGTTAATAAAACAAAGGAATGGGTCTGCATCATCTACCTGTCTTTTCTGCCAAAACCAGTTTAACTCAAATCATGGTTAATAAAAAACACAGGAGACCGTTCTGCCCCTTCCAACACAATGGCATGTTCTATAAAAAGAAATTTTTGTCTTTTTTCAAAGACAGACTTTAGAGGCATTAATTCTAAATTTCAGCCGTATTCTAAGAGAAAAGGAAAAAATTATTGCCTTCCACTACAAGGAGAAAGGAATACATCTTCAACAGTCCTTCCAACGCAAAAATCATGGAGCTTTGTGAATAAAGAAACATGACCAAACTGGAAATCTCTACCACACACAAAGTCCTGCCCTTGAGGGAAGGTTAGAAAAGAACAAAGCGTATCTTACAGGTCTGAGTCCCACTGCTCAGTTACTCCTATGAGGTCCTCGCACGCTGCAGCAAGTAGCGTAAATCCTGCTCCACCTCCACGGACCAGCCCTGAGCCCGATGAAGCCACCTGGCATTAGAAAGAGGACAGGTCCAGCATGTGCAGAACCTTCCCAGCACCAGCATGGGCTGGCTGGGGGAAATAAGGCCCCTCTCTGCTGGGGGTGAGCATGCCCAGCTACCACACAAGTCTTGGTCTCATGAAACTGGGCCACCAGGCAGCTGCCTGCCACCCACCCCAGCCGCCAGCTCTGCCCATAGACCGACCGCTGCCGCATTTTGTTACCCTCTGTCACTGAGGGGGCAGAGGTTCCCCCTGTGCTGACAAGGCTCATTGCTCCTGCAATGGCGAGAGAGGGTGGTGGCGGTAGCCTAATGCCCCCGTAGCTGCTACAGTCTGACGGAGGATTTGGGCTAGCACTGACCAGGGTTATTTCACTGGATGAGATCACGGCAACATTTTTGGAGAGTCAAACACACATCGCTGGCAACAGAGTGGGAGCTCGGAGGGGAGGAGGAGCTGTCTTGCATGGAAAGCTTTAAAGCTACCAAATACTAAACGCTCATTCAGGAGCTGAAGTTTCCATCGGTAATTAAGAAGAGCTTTTCCATTAGCGAGAGCTACATTAAAGTTCTTTTCCATCATTAAGAACAAAACCCTCCTCAAAAATCTGCGAAGATTTAGTAAGTCCTCATAAACTGGGAAAAAAGGGGGGAAAAAAAACCCTGAAGTGTGTGGGGGTAACAGACTAAAGATTATTTCTTCACTATTTCATCTCCCAGGTAAACACAATGTGTGTGTATAAAAAAGAAATCACATGGAGAAGCCCGTGTTGGCTAAGTGACCACATCAGCAGACTTACAAAGGCTTTCCAGCGCCTGAAAATGTTGTGCTCAGGCTAATGATCTTCCCGAGGATCGGCAGAAATAATGAGCCATCGCCTCCCGACAAGCCGTTTCTCTCCAGCCGCTGCCAGGCCTCCCGGGCGAGGAGGCAGCTGCGCCGGCGCGGGGACCATAAGCGGGAGGTTCAGCCCGAGTTCAGGAGCTGCGGCTCGCACACCCTCCTCGCCATCTGGCCGCGGAAAGCATCGCTTCGGCTTTTGTTACAGAGCCACGCACACGGGCTGGAAAATTCAGTTTGCTCATGTTAATAGGAAATGCTGCAGAGCTGCTGTGCAGTTCAGAACAACTGTACCAAGCATTTGCAAATATACTCTGCGAGGAAAAAACAACAACAATGCGTGGAAACAGCTTTCACCGCTAGCGTTTTGCCTTCCTTTTGAAAAAGGCGTTAGGCTTGCCTAATTTATTTGTGGTTTCGTTACTGCATCTCATTGTATTTTTGCAGAACAAATTAAATTAACTTTAAAATGAATGTCTATGTTTTGCCCTTGAGTTCCAATACAATAAACTGTGCTCTGGATTAATTTCTGACTGAATGGAGAGCTATTCAAAGAAATAGTTTTCAGTAAATATTCATCGCACCCAGAACTTAACACTTACTTAATTATTTTTATTTTCCTTCATTCCAGAAAGAGCTATTTATGCATGGCCACACTCAATTGTGCTTATTTAGAATGCAAATAGAGAAAAAAACCCAAAGCAACCACACTGAAGTAATGAATAACTCATGTCTTTTGGGAAAACCCCTTTCTGTTACCTTCCTCTGATCCATAGGACACTTGAAAGGAAGAGAAACATGTCAGTGTGGTATCCTTTTCAACGACTTAAGTTTTTAAATGGTTTGGGTCTTGAGGATGTGCATGGCCTGCCAGTGTCCCATGAAAGATGCGTTCATTTACACTGATGCCAGTGGATCCCAGTAGGATGAATGATTGGAGAACCCAAAAGAAACAGGATTTGCAGGTGCCTCGCAGAGGTATATGTGACTGGGAGCAACACAGCGGGGAACACACTTGCTCATACCTGGGATTGCTGCTGAAGGATCCCAGGAATGCTCAAAAGTTCCTAAAGTATTTGAGAGCGATGATGTGACTGGATTCTCCACCCATCTTACATGGTTTGCGTTTCCTGAACGTGACTAGAAATGGTGCTAAATTATATGACGGTCCATGCTCTGCATATCTCTCAAATACATTTAGTGCTGGATAAAAGCCAGCAGCAGCAGAACTTCCAAATCATTCGTGAAAATCCCATCCCATGTTACCCTTAGCTAGAAATAAACTCATTAATTTGGGGTGGGATTCGTTCTACTTAAATTAGCCATCTAAAGGTTAGTTGGCTAGGGCTGAGCTAGTCACTGCGGGATCCTCAGCGTCAGTGGAAAGCAATGCACACCTCCCAAGAGGCGCGATGAATCACAGAAACGCAGCGATGCTTTTTTCCAGAGCACCCTTCCAACAACGTGCACTTCAGGAGCTTCTGAGCCAGCGTTTGCAGCTTTGTGTTAAAACCTGTCAAGGGCTCCACTGCGGACCTCTCTCTTCTGTTAAAACTGGCCACCTTCTCCTACACTGTCTTTCCTAGCTTTTAACGTGCCATTTAACCTCATGAAGACCTTTCTTTCGATCCCGTAAGTGCTTACTTCTTTAGGAATTTGTGGTGAAAGACCTTACTGAAATTTTTGGAAAGCCATGTGGTCTATCTCAACCTTTGTCCACACTAACTGATCCTTTCAAGGGCTTCCAGGCATCTTGTAAGGCGTGATTTCCCTCCAGAAGCTAAGCCAATTGTTCCATAGTATATTTATTCAGGTTTCCACTAATACATCATTTATTATTGCTTCTATCATTTTTTCAAGTCCAAACTTACCGGTTTACTTTCGAGTCCAGAGCTTACCAGTACCTTATAAGAAAAATATATGTTAGACACTTTTCAATCCTCTCATGTTCACGCAAGAAGAGAGGACTCCAGGCAGCAGCTCAGGTACTTCACCCTTCAGTTCCTTTAGCAGCCTTTGGTGAACACTACCTACTCCCGATTACCTTGTCTTGTTGATTTGGTCTATACAGCTTCAAATCAGTGTTGCTAGAAGTGAAGCTACACCCCCTCTTCTGATCAGCAATGTGGAGTTGCTCAATATTTGCAGTATTTACAAGCCTATTTTTTTCATCCTCCTTTTGAACTGACTTGTTTCCTGTCTTATACTTTGATCACAGACTTTTAAATATAGATATTTTTTTATTATATGAACTCATTGCCTTTAAAAATAGCCCAGACAGTGCAAACTCTTCCATAGGTCCCTAGGTCCCCATTATTCTGCCAATAAAAGAGGACTTGGAAGAGCTACGATCAAGGCCCGAAAAGAGGAAAAAAGAATTAATCGTGTTGGATAATTTTCTAAATGTTGGAAAGACCATCGTGACCCCCACAAAAAGCCTCAAGTCAGCTTCTCCTGTCAGGACAGAGCTATCATCACTCGGGCTGCCTCCTCCCAGAGGAACAAAACCATTGTAGATGTTGACAGGGCCTGATTTATGGTTTGGGGTTCTTACTCATATTCAATCATCCAAGCACTAAGAACACATCTATTAACTTTCTCGTACGTACTCATCCAGGATGCCAGCTAAGTTACGCAATTCACCTTCATCACTCTTTCCTTCAACCTTTAAATACAGAAACGCAGTCTGAGCACCCCGAGCTGCAATTCCGACTGTTTGAACAATTTCAGTTGAGAAGAACTATTTAATTATGAAACAACAACCCCCAAGACTCTTTTAGCTTCAGGTCAGATACCACTTCGTTTGCAACAGCCAAACTCCGAACAAGTCTTAACAGAAGGACTTCAATCTGCATAAAAAATACCTCAAAAATATCAGCCATGAAGTATTTTCATGCAAGTTACATGAAATTTAAGCTGCTGCTTCATCCATTATTTCTGAAGAGCTCCCTTTTCCTCCGCAATGTTCCCCTTTCTAACAAATACAACTTTTTTCTACAAAGATGAGTAACCTACCTGCATTTAACCTGAGAACACTATTGGAAAAAAAGCAAGCGACCAAGCCAACCATCCCTCCCACCTCCATGTCTGCAAACAGGTTATTCAAATTCAGCAGAGAGAACGATTTTCATTAGGAAAGCACCTTTCCTTTGTTCTACAAAATTCCACTCCCCTTGTCTGAAGATACAAACCTCCTAACATCACCGCTCCCTACTACGGCCCGCGGTTACAGCACACACCTAGCTAAATACCACCAGCCTAGGATGAGCTCAGATGCTACCACACAGCCTAAGAACTGGAAACACCTGGAAGCTGTGAGGGCAGCTGTACTGAGATGCAGCAAACCAGGTGAGGCTTATTTTCCATCCCTGTGGTTATTTACAGACTATTACAGCAAGTGCTCAGCAACGTGTCCTCTTGCCACGCTGTGACCAACATACGTAAGCACTATGGCCGCTCTCTCGTACGCAAGCTGTGGGGTGCAGATCGCCCTGCCAGTCCTACGGCAGACATCAGCAGAGGCAGCTACAGGTTCAAACGCTGCTGCTGACTATGGTATGGTATAAGCGGCTTGCATCAGAGTTTATTTTTATGAAATGCCTTAATTTTTAAAGTAAGATTGCATATAACCTCATCCCTACGCTTTTGCGAAGAGATGTGCTGCAGGCAAAGCCTGAATTACTGTCATCTATTATATTAGCATGTAATTAAGAGGCTCACAAAATACCTAAACTGAACAAGTGGAGGATGCCTAGGCCAGAAGGCATCACTAGCTTTTCTAATGGTGCATTTTTTACTTACAGGTTTCATCTGCAGATTTCAGAAAACTCTGTCGACACTTTCCCATTTTCAAGGCAGCAAAAACAGAAATGCAGAAAGCTGAAAATGACTGGAAAAGTAAAGCAGCCTAGAACTGAGCCAGCTTTTCCAAATGCTAAATATACATTATTCACTGAACAACCTGGTTCTCACAGCCATAGGCTTCCCTCCCCTTCTTCCCTCCCCGTCACCTCTGCTCCTTCACTGCACAGGAGAATCCCAGCATATGTGGGTATAGGAGCCCAGGTCACACCAGAAGGTTGACTCCACTTACGGTCATCCAGCAGGCCGGGTGAATTTCGGACCAACTCCTGTTGTTAGAAGGAAAATAATAAAAGGGAGAAAATGCATCTCCGATGATGAGGTCATGTCAAAACTCATGTGACTGAACAAGGTGGGGAATTGGTTATAGGGCTGATCCTTCCTCTCTCACTTATGCTGGCACCAAAGAAGCAATATCTTTGAATTACAGGAGAATGGAAATTGAATACTTCCTTCTTTACAAAACCGGTTCACTAAAACTGAGCTACCTGGCGCTTACCGGTAGGTGCCCAATAGCCCTTTTTCATCAAATTCTGCAGATTTGTCCTTGGGTCAGAGAGGGCCAGAGGATCCCATGTCTATTTTCAGACTTTTGTCAGTAAGATTTTTGTAACACGGAGAACAGAATTTGGAAAGCCTCTTAGTCTTGGGAGTTCTTAGTATCAATCTAAAGCATTTAAATGATTTTTGGAAGAAGGTAAGTAAGGTATACCATCTTGAGAAAGATTTGGGCTTTTTTTAACAGAATTCCTAGTCCCATTTAATTTACAATTACTTGGGTTTCCAATACTGGATGATTCTCTCAAGCCCATAAATGAACTTCCCCACTTTGCCAGCCCCAGCCTCCCCTGTTTTGCAGTAGCCAACAAGCCACAGAAAGCCACTTAGTCCGTGGGTTCTGTTAGCCGACATGGGGTTTCTCGGAAGCTGGTCATAGCTCTAATATTTGTTAAGTTATAACGTAGCAACGTGAAAATTCCACAAAGTCACATAATTAATGAAGTATTATGAATACATTTAAAGCTAAGACCATGATACACACGCAAGGTGCTTCAGGTATGTGCCAACACTACCTTGTGCAGAATGAGCTGCTCTGTCCATCGGGGATACAAGCGACTGAACTATGCACCTATTGCAAGGGAGTGATTCAGATTTGCCATCCCTACCCCTTCTCCGTCGGTCCCGTGGTTATAAAATGCACTGAGAATGTTACACGGGGCATCATCTCCCACAGCCAAATTATCTGTGCAAATGCCTAAATTCCACCCTTTTCCTTTCTCCTGCTGACGAGCAGAGATGCTTCAGTGACTATCTGTAAACACAGACGACTCCTCTTTATCCAAGGGTGTTGTGGGGTTCCAAAAAGCACTGAAATCAGCCTGATGTATTTTAATGTTCTAGGAAGGCAATCACTGGACCAATAGCAGCAACAGGAGAGACGAAACATGGAAAGATAAAGCACTGCAGCAGAGACCGATGCTTTAGTATCCAGTAAAAGTGTGTGCCGATTCCCAAGCCAGCCGCAGTAGGACTGGTTACGGTCTGCTTTCCACAAACACTCATACAACTCTGTGTTGGAGGAAATCTTGACACAAGTGGATTTTGATTGAATTATCTTTTGAGTATTATCTTGTTTTTCTGTTTCTTATAAACTGTGTGAGTCAACTCGTGAGTCTGCAGGAAGCTCTTGTGACAACTCAGAAATGATCGTCTTAGTTATACTGCCAAGAAGCGCTAGCAGAGAACGCAGATATCACCATTACCTGCATGTCATCAACTGAGCTTCTGCTTCATTTCAGCATGCTAAGGGACCAACCATAAACCAGTTTTTCCCCTAAAATTCCTCTACTAAAGGTACAGCATTTTCTGGTATTTAGTCAGGTTTAGACTATTTGGTCTACCATGCCGGCCAAATTCTATCTGAGTCTTTCTGATATTATCAAAGAGCATTTTGAATTTCTCAGGATTCTGTCACTACTTACTACAGTAACTACCCAGCCATTCTACAGCACTCCCAGTTGAAGCTGCATCCTTTTTCCACTGAAAATGAACTATTATTAATCCTTTCAAAGAGCCCATGAATGGCAAAAATATTTCACTGACAAAAAGAGCAACTGATTCACTCTTTATGCCTTTCATACACGGTATATAAATGTCACAGTTTAATATGGAGAAAAAAATTGTCAACACACAATAATTACATATAATTTCATAAATGATATGTGCAATTTAGTGTTTTATTAAACAAATACAGTAGCTAACCAAAATCTGATTGCTGATAATGGGAAATTACATTAAAGCCTATGTTACTATGGTAATTATTGGTCATCTGTAATGATATACGCCCTAAAACATAACGCAGAAAATTATCTTCCTGTGAAATAAGAAATACAATAGAAATAAAGTTAAGGGACATGTTTATTTTGGAGCTTTCTGCAAGCAAAATTGCTTTGATACAAAATGAGTTCAATGATACAGTGCTACCATCCACTCAAGCAAAAGAAAACCTCACATTTACATGAATGCACTTTATATTGATATTCTTACAGAATAATAGTTCAGATATCCAGAATGTGTCTGGCCTCATCGAAAGCAATGGCACAGAAACGCTGCAAGGTATTGGAGCATCATATTACTGGCGAGTGCTTATTAACTCTGTGAGTTCTCTGAGAGATGCTGTATAAATAAGGGTACTGTGAATGTGGGTTTGTATTCCTTAGTAGGTTTGACATACATCCTTTAGTGTTTGTTTAGTTAGCTCAAAATGTGTAATTGTGTCTTTTGGCTTTAGTATTCTCTTTTTCTTTTTTAAAGAAAAATCATGAGGTATCCTTTACTGTTAACTAATGACATAGTGATAGGCCTATTTTATTCAGGTTGCAGAGGCTTAACTGTACATTCAGTACACTGTACATTCGGCAATTATTTTTAGTGTACTTTCTACACATTACTGTGTACAACTGTTAGTTTACATTAAAACTCTTCCCCCTTCTCACAGGATATGGCATAAACAAAAACAAATCTGACAAAAATTATACACATAAAATAAGAAGACAAATACACAAATAAGGCCATCTGCAGAATTAAAAATCCACCTCTTGCGATATTTCACAATAATTTCTACATAATATTTTACATCTTATGAACTTAAATACGTAATGCAAAAGGAAAAGACCTTTATGGAGCCAATCATATTATCTCTTCAAGGACTTGTCCAATTTGCTGGCTAGTGGCCTTCTCTGGGGAGTTGGAATTTTAGAAGGCTTGGCTGATCCTGGCCGAGAACCTGCTCGGGGTGTCGGTCTGCTTGTAACAGGAACAGTCTCTGACATATCTGAGCATACAGACTGGATTTCTGAAATGTCAAAGTCAGATGCGTCACTGCCTCGACGGCTACTTGACCTGCTGCCAGCCTTGCTTCCTGCTCGGCTTCCAGGTCGGCTTGGAGTTCTTCTGGTTTCTAGAAAGAGAGAAGATATCCATCAGTATTAGTGGTAAGGATGCAAAAGGTGTGCAGGTCTTTCCTAGGTCTTTGGCAACCCCAAAAACTCCTTGTTGCACAAACTAAACTTTAGGCCTCTGGCAGGCAAGCTAGATGGTGATCAAAGTTCATCTTGATATTAAACAAGAGCGTAAAACAATGCCGTATCTCCTACTAAGGAGAAGGAAATGTGAGATCAAATGCTGAGACACAGTTAATTTGTCACTACCACATCTCATTAAAAATGTATTATCCTGGCAACTTTTCTTGACTTGCTAGACATGCATTGTATATTCACTCAACAGCCAGATCCTTTCTTTCCCCTGCCATTTTCTCAGCTATGAATTGAAAGGATTCAGTATCTGGCCTCTTCATGCATTCAGGATTTCCCAGCATATATACCTTGGAGATGCAGATGAAGATCCCAATTTTTAAATGTGTACCCCTCTTTTTTTAAAAAATCAAAACCATACAGTTGAAAGCTGCAAGTAAACAAGGGCAGAGCATACATTCTCCCAAAGGGCTGAGTAAATGAGCTCTCAGCAAGCCTGCTAAAGTGAAAGCCTGCCCAGACAATGCGCCATGAAGAAAAAACCACAACAAAGCATCTTAAACAGAAAAACATTAATGTGGTTTTTCATAATTTTCCAATTACTTATTGAATCTTTTTCATCGTGACAAATCTGGTTCCCTGTGTGCGTGAAGAACATCAAGTTGAAACTGAAATCTCAGGTGGCTCATTTTTCAAATCACCTATAACTTAAAACACACTTGAACTCTTTGAACAGGATTTTCCAGTACTGCTCAGTATGCCCTGCAGACCTTAAGATGTGAGGGAAAGCCAGTAGAGCTATCTTCTGTTCTAACCATCTAGCCCTCTCCCTTACACAGAGCTGCTCTGAGGATCCTGGAAGAGCACAGCTTCACCGCTTTCTATTTTCATATACTTTTTAAAAAATCTCTATGGGATATTCCACTAATAAGATCATCTACAGCTGCTCTCTGCAGTTCTTCTTTCAAAAGAAATGGACAAGTCATGATTAAGTGACCTCTCTGCTCCATCACAGTTGAGTATAACTTGAATACTGTGAAGAACTGAACCCTTTCTGTTTAAGTAAATGCTGCTTCCCTGGGCAGATACATTGGAGATACCATCGTCAAGAAGGTTGCAGTCATGAATTTGCACATCCAGAGCTGAACATACCTGCTGTGCAACCATGTGAACGGAGGATCATTATCCTGATTATGTGCACCCTTGGCAATACTAACAGGGAGACAGTAGGACTTTCACTCCTTCCCACTCTTCTGACATCTCCCTCACACCCTAGCATGACCCCTAAGTATTCAGGTGGAAAACAAAGCAAATGGTAGATCAGGCCCTAAAGTCAAGACACTCACCTGCAAACTGAGCTCTGACTCTGGTAGCTGCTGTTGACAGGATGCCGCTGTCGTCTCCAGAGTGGAAACCCTTCCCTGATAGATATCCCGGCAGTCTGAGTTTACTTCCTTGAATCGGTGTTCCCTATTAAAAAAAAAAAAAAAAAAAAAAGGTATGTTTTTTTCAATTGTCACTACTGAAGATGAGGCCTGGTATTAGGTAGTACATAGCTTAGAATATGATCATCATAATGACATTCACTGAGAATCTGAAATACTGGTTTGAGTGACTATGGACATTTTTGATGTTAAGTTTTGAACATTCCTTTAGAAGTTAGTATTTGAAGTAGTCCAAATGTAAAACAACAACAACAAAAAATCACTTTAACAGTCTGCTTGACATTAACATTTTAGCATTCTTTGTGTGTATTTCAATGCATATAAAGAAAGAAAAATACTACCTTCTTATAATTAGTCAAGCACATAAGATTAGTTGATGGTACATGACTTAAACAGAGACAAGTAGCTGAGGTTTCATGTCTGCATAGCCTGACTTTCCACCCTTCTGACTGTGGTTATAGGTGGTGAGTACATTTGTTTCAATTTTACAAATATTTTTGATGGTAAAACAAAATTACCAAATTTCAAAACCTTTTGCTAGAAAAAAAGCAGAAAAAAAGTTCTGAAAGTTCTTGTTCTTCAATATATTGTCTGAAACGTCTCTATTCCATAGTCTTACCCTGCCTGCTTTCTCATTTCTGAAATGAGTCTTGATTTACAATCTTCCCCAAATGGGAAGATTTCTTTCAAAGCCACAAAAATTAAATCCTCAAATCTCAAAATGCATATAACATACTAGATAGGAGGTGTATGCAAATAAGAGGAAAACTACAGTATTCATATTCATTTAATCAACACAAAAATACTAAGTAAATATCCAAAAAGAAGAACAAACACTGCAGTGATGAATGCGGCACGGTGAGCGGCCTGGATCCCAGGACCCTGTGTTCCATGCTTTTGGTCCCCATCCAGTGGTGGGGTAGAGTTAGGTCCTGAAACCCAAGATCCAGAGGAGTGCGTTGGGAGCTGCCAGAGCTTAAGCACCGAGTGGAGGCCCAGAAGGAGCCTGCCTGGCAGCTGCCAGCTCCGACCACTTCTGGGACATCTGAACAAAAGAGCATTGAGATGCTACAGAGCAGACAATCTGCTGGCTCTGACAGGGCTGGTCACAATGTTCAACTCCTTCTAAAGCCAAGTACAAGTGTTTAACAATCAGCCAGCCACACCTTGGAAATCCCTGGTATACAGAGACTCCTTGGGAGGATAAGGAGAGAGGGAATGCTCGCCATTACCCCTGCTGAAGCTGCTGCACTTTGGGCAAGGCATTAGGATAGAATCACTGGTGCAAGAAGAAAAAGAGATCAAGCTTGTTCTTCAATTTAGCCCTAAACTCAAATGCAGCCTATGTATAAAATACACAACTGCTCTCTTGGGCAGAAAATGCTGCAGAATGCCTCAGAAACTCACTGCAACCTACCCCACCCCAATCATTCCATTTATAACCTTAAACCATGGTGGCTTGCATAAAAGAAACTCATAGAAACTACTGGCAGTTTTACAAGCAGGTGAGAAATACGGTGCCCCCATTTGAAATCAAGGTCAACTGCTTTCACCTTATTGTAATTCAATGAAAACACCACCTTTCCATGTCTATAAACCCTTTAAAGTACCATCAATTAATCTTAAAATTCAGTTACCAGCTAAGAGATGAAAGAAAATATAGGAATATATTAGAAACTGACAACTGACTCAACTTTGTGCTCTTGTTAATCATTCTAAGCAACAGCCCCGTGTGCTTGAAGTGCTGTATACATCCACACGCCTGCAGTGCGCACAAGTAACGCACCCACTCGCACAGAAGGAGGGCGTGAGAAGTTCGTTATGCATCTTTGAGCAAAGCCACGCCGAGGTCACATAAACGTAGCACCAGAAGGTGTCACGTGAATAGCGGTAGGCATCACGGCACAGATAGGTGAAAAGCAGATACAACAGAGGTGATGGTAGCACAAGCTTCCCCTCACCGAGCCCTCTGTCTAGCCCAGGGCAAGAGTACTCCTACAAGTGACGAGTCATTTTGCAGCCTGATCCAGCTGCATCTTTTCACTGACTGTAATGACATTAGAGGAGACGCTTTGGCTCCAAGCCCATTCAAATTTTGGTCATACAGCTTGGTTGCCGGCACAATCCTAATTGCTATACTAGCAGTTTCTATGTAAGTCATGGGCTGGAAAGAAGACCAAAGCTCATTTCCTGTTAAGTCATCAAATAGCTATCTTATTAGAGCAACGACTGGTCACTACCCCCCTAAACGAAACTTTCAGTTGTTGGAAAGATTTATATATCACAGTCAGTCTTTTGTGCCATCTTCTTCACAGCGACTGGATATTTCTTTATGTAGTGGTTTTGCACTGGAGATCATAATTTTTTAATCTCATTCCTGCAGTTCATGAATATTACAGTACATTATGAACTCAAAGTAAACAACTTTATGAAAGAAACCTGCGAAGTATAAAAACTGCTTTATTAAAAAAAAAAAAAAAAAGGTACTTTCCACATTTGCTCACCCAGTTCATTGCATATTATCATGATTTCTTAACCATTTGCACTTTAAACATAAATTCATCAAGGCTGAGTTTTCCCAAAAGTCAAAAACCCTAACAAACAGAACATAAAAAAAAAAAAAAGACTTGGGGGGAAGAAAAAAAAAAAAAGGAAAGAAATATTTTGACAAAAGTCTAAAAGACAATGCATTAATAGGCAAAGGATGTTGCAGCTCTGAAGCACTGAAACTCTAGTGGCTGTTAGTGAAGTGACAGCTTTAGTGAAGGAAGGTCATTAGACTAGAATCTCTGTCCTTACTGTACCTCTGCAGATGACCCTTGATAGTCTGAGGATTCTGGTGGCTTAGAAGGAGTTGACGTTTTGCTGTTTGTCAACCATGGTTTACCATAGTTGCGTGTTAAATGATGGGGTGTCTGTATGAAACAATGGTAAATCAAAATATGAAGGACAGTAGATGGAAAACAATGTCATGGAGAAGGATACCCAGGCTTTCACAGGGAGATCAAATCTCATAGTAGAAATAAAAACTAAACAGAAGGAGTTGATGACAAATGTTCTGAAACGAAGAGATGGCAGAGCTTATTTTTTAAACGAAATGGAGAGGTTCATTGCTCTTTCAGAGCTTATTCACAAACTGCCAGTTAGCTCATGCAGCACCTTAAATGTAAAGAATTCTTCTATTCCCATGTCACAAACAAACAGTAGAGGAAATACACTGAAAAGACTTCTCAGATCCTCCCCAGATTATGAAATAAAATTGAGATACTTCTTCCCTATCAGCCAGGGAAAGCACCAATATTGTTGGAGCAAGGGGGGGTGGGCAGAAATAAATCTATATTCCATTTGTTAACCAGTGCAGTTTTGCATGTTTCTCCTTACCTTGGGCGTGCTTGTAGCAACTGCTTGCGGGGCAGCTGCCTGGCCAGCTTGACTCGACAGAGAAGTAGATCTGTTGGGAGAAGCACCCCTTGACGAGGGTCGTGATCTACGGCCCCTTGGTCGGAAAGCTGCCATGCTCTGACTGGCACCATCTGCCAAAATGAACTTTTCACGCAGCTCCACATTTGTCCTCCCTTTAGCTGCAGCAAAGAAAGGTGGTCATTTAGTCAGATATGAAAACTGTCACAAGGCTGTTTCTTGTCATTTTTGCCATGCCAACTCCAACACATTTTAACAATAAATAAAATGCATTACTGTGTAATGCATTTATTTTGGACACAGAAGAGTTATGTGCAGAACTCGCTTATTCTAATACTTTATGCCAGCAGGAATGAACCACTGTCAAAGGAAGTCAGCGTGATAATGGAATGCTCAACGTGCTAAATCATTGTTAATCAATCAACTATTAATACATAGACACAACCTGACGAGCAGTTTTGCTAACTCTACAGCTACTCATAATAAATAATACTTGCTTGGATGTTCCAGAAGAAATTGCTAAGTACAAATTACAGGAAAGCAGCAAATATATTTATTTAAAACTATGAAGTTATGTAGTTGGGCAACATGCAATGATGAACATAAAATCCAAACTATGATGAGGTAATTGGTGGCTAAGCACTCACACACACATACAAACACACATATATGAGAATGTTCCGCAAAAATAGATGCAAGACACGTTAGCATTTAACTGTGTCAGTGTGAATGACAATTGTTTTTGAAACACTCTTAAAGCGTGTCAAAAAAAAATTAGCTTGCAAAGCACCAGCCCATGTAGGAACACATTAAGCTAAATGTGATGGGTGTAGCATATTGTTAAAAGTATATATTTTAATAAGGTGGGAAGGAAATGAAGAGAGAGGAGAAGAGGAGGAGAAGGAGACAAAGAGAGGGGTTTGCCAACCTATAGTAGGCTGAGTGGTAATTGAAGAGTTTGATTCCGAACGTAACATTTTACTCCCGTGATGATGAACTAGAAAAAATGACACAGGACATGGGTCACATTAAAGAAAATCGTTAGCAGGAGAAGAAATCAAGTACAGCAGCTGCATATGCAAGAGGCTCAGAGCACCAGGCCGAAAGACAGGACTCAGAGCAAAAGCTGTCTCTAAGTGCTCTGAGGTGAGTTCTCAAAGGTCTCCTAGGCAAAAAGGAAACAGCGCTTGAATAGACTCAGCTGCAGTCCCAAGTATACTTGTGTAACGGTATTTATCTGCTGACATAAAGAAGTAATATAAGCTAAAATTATTTTATATAACGAGGTCCAACACTTTTAAAGCTGTTTATGACAACCGTTCTTTGAATTATGATTTATCTGAATACATAAGCAGCCCTTGGCGGAAATGCAGATTTGCTAGGTGAAGTGCTTAAGGAAAAGTCTGAACCTGCACCGCCGACATCAATGACTACTTTGCATCACTGACTTCAACAAGACTAGGATTAGGTACCAATGCATAAAGTCCAGCGTCTGGATGATTTTATAGAGACTGGTATTCCTTTAGACCCACTGTGTTGACTTACTCATCTGCTCATCTATTTCCCATGAAAAAGGGATAAAGTACTATAGAAAATACTATAGAGATACATAGAATACAAGGTATATTAAAGAAGAGGGGATAAAGTTCCAAAGGACTCTTAATCCGAGGACAGTAATAAGGAATTCCAATAAATTAATTGGACAGTTATTAAGTATTGTATCTCTCAGTGTCAACCCAAGTAGGAGTTGCAACAGTCTCCCTGTCAATAGGACTGAGAAAAATGTTTGGGATGCATCAAAACTAACCAAGTTAACCCTTCAATGAAGTCAGATATTTTGAGGCACATTTCATTTTCCACTACCATCCGCTTTTGAGGAACAGGAGTAGAAAGCTCTAAAGTAAGGATGGCTCTGCAGGCATAAATGACTTTCCTATAGTAGCAGATGCAGAATCAGGTGCTAAATTTCAGTTAGACCTGTGGTCCAACATTACTGTTCCATTTCTTTAGTAAACAATATATGCGATACGTTGGTAAGCAAAAGAACTATTTTTAATACTGCTGAAAAACTCACAGATGTCATTACAAGGTTATGACAGCTCTTTTATGATACCATGACAAGAAGTTTTATGGGTACCTTTTAAGCCTGTAGACAAAGGTTTCTAGGCCTTAGTGGCACACTGTCAGCCCTTATAGGGTTTTGTGGTAGCTTCTTTTTGGATTCAACATCCTTGAGTTAGCATGACAATTGCTACAAATACAAGCTCTCCACCCTCTCAAGGTCTGTACCAAACTCTTTAGAAACCTTGGCCCAAAGTAGAGGCTGTGTGAGATAGCTGACACTGGAGCAAGGTCTACAGGACAGTTGATGTCTCTGTCTTCACTAGCTCAGTTGCCTCTCCTGAACTCCTCTGTGCTGTTCTTGTGCCATTACAATATTGATTATGATTCTATAGAACTCCTGAGAGGTAAAAATGCAGTAAACTTAATGCTGCTAGTTAACAGGATAGAATTACCTAGTTACAGAATGTCAGCTCGCTCTGAACACAGTCATTATTACACTTCCTGCAATTTTACTGCTCTGGCTATTATTTGACTGGTCTCTCTCCTGCTCCCTCCCCAAATGGCTTCTTTCCTATCTCCAACTGTTCCTCCAAGAACCGTGTCAGACAGAGCCTACTTTCCCACTACAGAAGTAGGCTTTCTGACAAACTAAGATGTTACGTTGCTGGCTACTGATAATGCATTTCATACAATGCCCTGGAAGGCATGGTGACAGAGTGCTCCCTGCTTCCCCAGAGCACAAAGTCCTCCTGACCAGAGCATTTTCCACTTGCTTTGTACAAGGCTCAGGGCTCTGCAAAGTGGTTCTGGGGCGGGTGCCAAGGAAAAGGCAGGGCTACAAAGGCAGAGCCCGAAAGCCTGGGCGCAGCCACTGGCCAGAGAATTTTTTTTGTGTTGTTGTTGTTACTCTTCGGTTCAGTTGCCTTATTTTGATTTATTGCCTTAAAACTTCCCTCTTGCCGAGACTGTTTTATTGGACATTTCTGTGTGCTATTTCTGCCAAGTCATACAAGCAGCTTACATGTCATAAACTTTATCTGAGCTAAGTTCAATTCTTAATTACACCACTCTAATGCTGGAGGAACTGTGCAGAAGACACCACAGTTATTCTAGACATACATCAGTGCAAGTGAAGAGGATCTTAACCATGGGATTTAAAGTTTACAAAAACAGATCATTACATGACATTTAGTGAGATGATGTTTACAGAACTGGCATTTTATACAATTCAATCTCCATCTTGAGACAATGAATGGTGACTGTATCCAAGTAATCATCTGCATGTCCATTTTAACAGTGGTGTTACTTACCCCTGCAAGGATCATTTTTCACTAAGAACTCATCAAGTGCCATCCAGCCACCTCCAACACGAACCATGACTGTACTTCTTAGGATACGAACAAGGCGCAGTTGTTGAGAGTCACCAAACTGCAATAAAAATCAAGCAACAGTCTCAGGCTCTCAGTCATTCAGATGCAGTTCAATGCTGATAGGTTAAAAATCACACACTTTAAAAATTTTATTTTAATATTTAATTATTAGTAAATGCTAAAAAATCAGATTTATTTATGCAGATTATTAAAGCTGTTAAGATTTCAAATCAGATGCCGCTGCATTAATCCAAAGGAGATGGAAGGACGGTAAGAAAGAATCTCAGGTTTAATTTTATGCTTGATTCTCAAATGTCTGCGCTTATAAAGGAAGCAAAATTAGTAACACATTATTTAATTGGTTACGATCTGCGTTTATGCAAATTAATGAAGATCCATTTGCATTATTTCACTGTTAAATCTTAAGCAAACTCTCTTATGCAACAGTCTAGACTTTAATGATGTCAGCTGAAAAAAGGCAGCATCACTTTAAATGATCAGTATGTGGGCTGGAAATTCAATGCATTATGAGTGTTGCACAGTTCTGTTAATTGATTCATTTATAGGGATATTTTCAGGTATAGCATTGACACTGCTCACCTATAGCGAGGTGCATATAGGGAAGGGAACATTAAAGAAGCAATGAATGATTGATAGCTATAATTATTGTCCTTTTTTATAAACTGTTTGTCACTCCTCTGTCTACACATCGAGGTTCTTCACAATTCAGAGATAAAAAAAAAAAAAACCCGAACAGTTTCTTGTACTAGCCCATTCTTCCTTTGGGCTGATGGCCAGGCCTAACGTATGTTTTGGTCTTGAAACCTGTATAACAAAATCTGTATGCAATATCTCCATTCAAATCTGGATCAAAGAAAACATGACCAAAACATTGACCCCATGATCTCATGAAAACTAACCAGAAGAATTCAGTACTTTTTAGCCAATGCCACTAAAATATTTATTTTGATATCGGATCATGAGGCCAAGTGTAGTGCTCTCACACGCAAACATGCAGAGCACTCACTGAAACCAACAGGAGTCAAATACACCTCTTTGGGACAATCTTTGACCCTTGGAGAAGGCTGGCCATAGTTCAACTGTACCTACTTGCTCCAGTGAGGAGACCGAAATGCTTTAAATGCAAACCACACAAACGTGCTCCCTACTTGTTAAATGACTTTAGTTGTTTGTTACTATGTAAGCCAAGAAGAGAGAAGAAGTTTAAAGGAATATTACTTTTAGGAACCAAACAAAAGCAATGCTTGCCACTTAATTCAATAATAATTTTTTTTTGTTATAAATAAGAACATTTACATGAGCATTATTTGTAAGGGCTTTTTAATAATGCATTCAATATGTGCTGAACAAAGAACCGTTTTACATATGTAGATCAAAGTTAAAAAAAAAGAAATGGCGTCCAAATTGATGCAGTTTATTTTCATTGGCTTGTTTCTACAGAGAATTTTTTCTAGAGGTTCCAAAGATACTATCTTTTTTCTTTTCTTTATTTTTTCCCCATTCCAGCTTAATTCTTCATTTAGACCCCATCAGGCAACTATACCAAGGGTCACACACAGTATCCTTTGGAAACTGCCTACCTAGGCTGTGGGGCTCCTGGAAAATAACACAGGTATCTATCAAGGCATTTTTCCTAATGGTAACTCAGTCCATTTCCTTCTTAAAATAGCCTGGATACCAACTTTCCTTGCACAGTATTTACCATTGTTTCAAATAATCAGAGGTAAAAACACTGGAATAAAAATGTAAAGGAAGTTTAGTTTAAGCTACAAAAAGGCCTGTTCTTGACAATAGCCATATAACATCCTTGTCACTAGAGAAGCCTTAGCCAACTTGCTGTAGGTGATTTTTACTATGATGCTGTTCTGCACCACTAATAGTTAGATGTTCTCAAAAAATGCTGTATTTTTCCCAGATCTGAAAGTACAGATGGCAGATAAGAGGATTAACATAATTTCAAATAGTCTTTTCAAATAGAGGCTTGTTCTATATGTGGAAAACATTTTAAATTATTACTTAGATATATTGCTTGAGGCATGTGCTAAGATTATCCACTGCTCTTTATGCTTTCTTCTATACTTCAACAGACTTTGCCAATAAGTAAGAATGCAACTACATTTTCAACATCTCTAGATTTAAAATGGTTAATGCTGTTAACACTAGCATTTCCAGAATGGATTATACATATTATTGCCTTTATAAGAGCATGAATAAGATACTAATGGTATCTGGTATCCCATTTGTGTAAAGTATTTCCATTCTTACCAGGCAAGCATGATTTAACAATTTAAGAACTCGTGTATCAGTATGTCCCACAGGAGTAAGTGAGCACTGGTTAGCGTATCCTCCCTGTACCACTATACAGTGCCACTGTGGTATGACTCACTGATGACCCAACTGACAAGAAGTATTCTTAAACACAGCTCCAATACATTATAGAAATGTATTTGAATATTTGAATGCTCTTTGAAAACACTTTGGGAGAGGGAATGGTCTAAACTGGAACAGCAAGTTTAATTTGCCTATTTCCAAAATATGCATTTAATGATTCACTGTGTGTGTATACAAAATGCAAACAATCAGCTAGGTTCTTAACCACTCTGCTTGATTGCACAGGGTTTTTTTTTCTTCTAAAAATGAAAGTATTTTTCGCCTAATTTGCAATAAATAAGTGATATGACACTGGCATCTGTGTTTACTGTGATTAGCCTTTAATCCGATAGCCTAAAAAATACAACATAGAATTTTGAAGCATTCTGCTATAAAACTGAAAACTGGTAAAATAATAGTAATTCTAAAATTGCAGTTTAAATGCTCAAGATTTTTTACTATGGGAATTGATGCTGACCATTATCTGGTTCCTTTAAAAGTAATCTCCTTGATGAGGAAAATGGGCAAAGAAAGCAGGTGAGGGATTGAAGAGGAAGGATCCTGAGACAAGGAATGTTCCACAGCATTTAAAGAAATACCACAGCTGACCAGCAATGAATTAGCTGAAGACGAAAGGATGGTGAGAAGACTGACGATTGCAAGCTTAAATCACTTTGCGTTAGAAAAAAAAAAAGAAAAAAGAAAAAAAAAGAAACTTCATAACACATTCCACTGGTTTATACCTGATTTCCCAGGAAGAACTGATAAGAAATGAAAAATGGAAGAAAGACATGATTAGTTTACAGGAAATTCTCTATATGACTCTAGAACACATGCGAACTAACACATTAGACATTCTAAATAAAGTATCTACTTCAGAGACGAGCAGGTAGCTAGCCATCCGGAGACTGAATATTGGAAAATATTCAAGGCCTTTGTTTCCTTCCCGTTGCTGTTTCTGTGGTCTTTCAAAATCATCTACAAGTATTTAGTAAACTCTCTTAGCCAAATATTGCATGTTTCATCTGAAATTGTTCTGGTTATTGAATCTAGGGGTGGTAGATCTTTTTCTACAATGTGATATTTACTTTTCTATGATCTAAAGTTGTTCTGCAGATATCTAACACACTTCTTGTACTTCAGAAGGAAGAGTGTGCTCCAATAAAATGACAAGGGAGGATACAAGTGATTGAATACACTTTGGTAAAAGAGTTTTAAAGTACAACACAATACCACAGGAAAACATCACTATTTTTATGAAACTAATTGAAAATCAGCTACAGTTTAAACACTTTGGGTATCCAGATAAAAAGATTGGCTTTTAAGGAGCTGTTGTATGTATGTGTGCCTGTGTGTGTGTATGTATGCATGCAGTTAGCTTTTAAAAAATCCCGTACGTTGAAGACAGTTTCGGTAGTTTCAGCGAAAACAAATACAAGCAGCGGCACTTTCCCATAATCTTAACTTATCTGTTATAACAAGAAAAAAAAAAATCCATAAAATTTAGACAAGCTTAAAGTAAGAAAAGATATAATTGTCATACAATATTCCTGTAAATTAATATAGCCTAATCCCTTGCATAACCACATCATATGAGGAATCTTTAAGCTGAAAGAACTAAGAAGGTCCTTAGGAGACTTACCCTGTACTTGTTATCCCCAATCTGTTCCACTTGAAACCGTTTTGCACATTTACATTTAGCTACCTGTCTTGTAACCTGCAAAAAACAACAACTGGATGATTTACTGCTAATATAACATTTCTAAATATTTGTGTAACTGGCAAACTTCAAATTATATAGGAGTGAAAACAAAATTAATAATTAAAGAACATGACCCTAGTAGAATAGAGTGCAATCTAAGAAAGCAGAAAATGTACCTCATCTTCAATTTTGTCAGCATCTGTGAGAGGCTTGTATGCATCCTTGTTTGGATGAAGAGCTGCTACAAATTCGTAATAGTCAATATATCCATCACCATCTCTATCAAAAATGTCTGCAACAGCACTCATTTCAAGTCGGCTTGTTGGGAATTCTGTAAGACAAAGACAACAACAAAAGCTAAGTTTTTTGGCTTTTCAATCCCATTACAATGAAAGGCTTTATCACAAATACTAAAAGGTTTTTAGGCACTAGGTGACAGACAATGCTTATCAAAAAACCATGGACATTCAAAAGAATGAAGGAATCTTTCTGAAAAAAACAATCTGGATCTCCAATGTTACCTAGATATTGGATTAAAATGAATATCATAGTGTGGCTTGAAGAGAGACACAGAAGCAAGGGCACAGATTAAACTGTAAGATATATGTATTTTTTTTAACGTTTTGACCTTCAAAGTGCATAAAATACCACAGATTAACAAGATAAATTGTTAGTGAGGAAAGGTCAAGCGAGAATTTCACTGCTAATTAAATTTGGAATGCAAGGCCTTCCCACTGCAGAAACATGCACGCTGTTTCGTGAAATCCTTCTGTAGATCAAGTTCACAGCAACACAGTATTAACCCACACACAGATTCTCTACGAAACGGTCAAAGAAAATTTCAAGATGCTGAACAGGGATTAAATCATGAGTGTTTGGCGGTTATAACAAGTTGATACCAACTGAGTTAAATGAGTAAGTTGTTTAACCTCTTGGTGGTATCAGGGTTTTTTCATCAACTTCGGTCAATTCAGGCAAAACAGCGATGTGCACATATAGTGACTATATTACCTCATTTCCTAAAGCAGGGTGAAAATATATACACTATAATATTCTCCTACCGAGTAACTTTAACATGAGATGCTAAAAGCAGCCAAATTCTGAATCCTCACTGCTCAAAGCAGAAGTCTCTCTGATCTGAAGATAAGGGATTATTTTCAGCAGTAGGCCCTTATCTGTTATGAGTCAGTTGCTAAAGGGAAACGTGATCACACACAGACATGACGTGGAAGGCTTACGCTACCACTAGGCATACCTAAGGAATACCAATCCATCAGGAAAGCTAGGAAAAGTCCCTTTCTAGTATGATTGCTTGACGTTTTGATCCTCATTATACAGGTATATGAACATGGTCATGGTACACGGAAACACTGGTTTCAGAAATTACATGGTTTCCTTATACAACTGAAACTAATAAATAATAAAAATAATATGAAAATAATACGAAAATAATATGATCATATGAACTGATTTTGATAATCATCTATCGGTTTTATAAGGTACATTATTATAGTTTAAATTAATCATAATTAATGACTTCCAAAGGGAAATCTGTCACCTTCTAACAAAACAAACCGCATAGGGTACACTATATAGACAATAAGATTTCACGAGATGTTTGTTCCAAGTTCAACAATAAGTTCAATTTAAAACTTACTTGAAGAAAGAATTCCATCGATAAATTCCTGCCTTGTTATCTTTCCATCCTGATCTTTATCAATTCTCCTAAAGAAGTCCATCACACGGGACTTCTTATGGTTCATCCATCGCATGTATTTTTTCCTCCAAATATCAAAATCAAAGTTGGCAAATTCTCTCAGCTGAATAAAAAGAGAAAGAACTTTTTTCAGTTGAAATCAATCAATCTAGAAAATCAATGAGAGAGATACCATCTGTGTTCTTTTGACTAATTGGTTCTTTGAGGACCTATATAAACATTTTAAACATCCTAACTCTCCTCACATTTGAGAATGACAGCTTTTAAAGCACATGCATTACAGTGTTTTCAGTTAGCTGTATCATACAATATAATACAACAAATGTGGAAGTTGCTTCTAGTATTTACAGTATTGACAATTTAATCCATGGTAAACAGAATTATGCAAAAAGTATGTATATTCTGTATGGTCTCTTTCTGACCTCTTCAAGTCTGTCCAAAGCATCATTAAGTTTTCTTCTTCTTTCCAAGGCCAGAAGCCAGACTTGCTGCCATTTGCTGACTAAAAGGTTTACCCGTGGATTCTTGGTTTCAATTTGCGCCTGGGCTGCTGACGGATATATGCCTGGTGTTGGGGAACGCTTTCCTGTTAAACCATGATAAAATGTTTAAGTCTCACACAGTTCAAACAAAACAAACGTTCACATGAAGGGTACTTGACCTTCCTAAAACTACTCCTTCCTGGCCCAACTAATGAGCCCATACCCTCATATGATTCCATCCAGTGGGATTTTTTTTTTTCCCCCCCCCTTTTTTTTCCATTGCCGCGGAAGGACCACATGGTGGTTGAAGTATCCTTTGTCTAGCCAGAAGCAGCCAGTAGCGGCTGCACTAGTGAAGCTGCACAGGTTCAATAAAATCTTTGCAAATCTCTCAGAGTTGCAAAGTAAACAACTTGATTTTAGAAGCAGGTCCCATGTATGGGTAAGTATAAAATACAATGAGTGAGTATATCTAAAAATACAAAAAGCAATTTCCTCACTTCATGATTCACTTTCCATTCAGCTTCACTGAACACACTTTCTAATTGGATCCATATAATTTCATAGACAGCAAGAGTGTAATTTTGTCTCTATAGTTTTATGTGTAAGAAGTTGTTTGCACTTCCAGATAACAGTAGATTTGCAAAGTCTCAGCATGTGCGCACTCTTGAAAGTTTAATAGCACATGAAAGGCTGCACACTTTAAAAACAGGTACTCAGGAAGTACAGGACACAATTTAAAAATACAGGTCTGCCATGAGAAATTTCCTCACAATGAAAAATGAGAGATAATTAGAAAAATCAGCCAAGAGAATTTCACCCTGTTTTACTAGAAGCTAATCAAACCTATTTAGATTATTAGTAATCTGTTATCTTTATAGATAGAGCAATGGTGTGTGTGACCTGTCCCCAAATACTTCATTACTTACTTCCTGCTCTCCCCTTATCAAGCACAGGAATATGAGATTGTACTGGAGTGGGTTCAAGTGCCTTTCTTTTATAGGTCTTTGTAACTTTATCCACATCAGGTTGTTTTCTGGTCATTTCCTCCATGAATGTCTGCAATCAGATAGAGGCAGTTTTAATTAACAATACACAAAAGTGACCACAGGAATGAAGAACACATACAATAGCAAAACACCAAAGTTACAAGAATGGCACAGAAAGACTCTTATAATGCCAGCCTCGCAAAAAAGACACAGAGAAAGGTTTTGTAGGTAAGAAAAACCAGCAGTATAAGCTTTTAAGAGCACTATGGCCTGGCTGTTAAAGAAAGGCTAAATCTAAAAAACAGTATGTCAAACTCCTGTATTAACTGTGTATGGTGAGGTGATGTACAACAGAATTTTGACTCTGAGTACTCAGGTGTTCCTTGCTGTCCAGACCGCAGTTCACGGAAGTGAGACAGCCCTGGTGTGTAAGCAGGAGTAAGCCTATGAGCATTCACTGCATCAGCAGCTCCCTCTGGCACTTCATGAACATATTTTTGAAATCCAATCAGTAAAGCCACACTGCAACACTAGCTCTATGGAAGCAGCACTATCATGTATTTCATGTGGGGTTTTATTATTATTATTATTATTATTATTATCCTTGTTCCTATGGGGAGTTGTAAGTTTGATTTTAGAACAATGTGGAACTGAATTTTGTTTGGTTGGTTTTTTACCTCTGTGTTGAATAAACTACAAGCACATCGTACATATACAAAACACACATCTGAGTATCTGAAAAGGGATTAGATTATTAGGAGACAAAACAGCTAAGGAGATTCGCACTTGATTATGAAGCCTAGCTGAGACATGAGCACCATTTGTGGAACATGTAGGATGTGTCACTTAACATGCCTTACCTGATGTTCAGCTATAAGTGCTTTAACTTCCTCAATCTCCTGGGGGATAACCTCTTTATCTTTTTCAGTAAGTGTAGTCTCTGCCCACTGTAACCAGGACAGCAAGGCTTCCAGCAATTCCTGGTTAGCAATAAGTCCAGCCAGAGCTCCTGCCAATCTCTGTTGATGTTGTTTAGCCCATGCTAAGACCTTGATAAAAGAACCAATGCATGAGTATGCGCACATCTGAAACTCTTTAGAATGTATTTAAAATTGCTCTGCTAAATGTAAACCCAGGGCTTCCTCCCAGGCCTACTGATGTTTGATTATCAACAGTGCTAGATGTAGTGGCTGACCACTAAAGGTGCTAGGTAACTAGAATTCCCAGTTCAACACCACATTTTTTTCCACATATATTCAGGACTAGGTGCTGTTAAATGCAGTAAATAGCACATTCAGGCAACACATTAAGAACTTTATCAAACAACATGTATAAGTTAGTAAATCACGCAGGATTTGGTGTCCGTCTTCCTCCTGGGCACTCCTGAAGCCTTATCTTGCTAACACCAGTATTTCTGTTTTTCTTTAAACTTAATATACACAGAAAACACCACCTGAGCAGCTGAGAGTGTGGTACACCCTCTGAGACCTACTTGTAGCCACTTAAATCATTTGGAAATCTTCTACATTAGGAATATGTTGGACTGAAATCTTCCCTAATGCAATTAGAAAATGCTTCAAGTTTGCCTTGTATTTTCTTTCTTTTGTAACTTTTAAGTTTCTCCCTAGAAACTATTGGCTTTCTTCATATGGGAAGTGTCAGGCAGTATTTCCTTCAATACATACAAAGAAGCTTTACCATCTGCTTTAGTTCTTAAAGCCCTATAAGCTTTAAAATAAAACCTAGGGAAGCATGGTATTCACATCCATCACTGCGGGTATTTGAAATGTTTAGTTCTCAACAGCTGGAAGACGTCCTCAGCTATGTTCCGATCAAAGATGGACTGCTGCAATGAAGATGGCTTGACATCTTCATACTGACCTCTTCAAACCTGGCTCTGATGATTGTTATCCAGTGCTTAATGGTGGTGATGGAGTCTGGGTGGCAGATAGCTAGGATAGCTTCTCCCATACCTGTTGCTTTATTCAGTTCTGCCTTTTTCTCTTCCAGCTTCTTCATAAATTCCTAAACCAGAGGTAACAATTTCAATTAGATGTTGACAAAATTTGCAAGAGAAATCTGAGTGCATAGTCTGGAAGGTCACGGGCCTCTCAAAAACTCAGACAGATTCAACTTGGAAGAGGCAAGTTTAATTTGTCCGAGAAAAGTTAAAAATGTTTAGAAAGCCTATTCCACATAAAGTACATGAAGCTCTAAATTACCCCAGCTTTCCACTCCTTAAAAGCCCACCATACTGTAAATACTTGAAAGACACATGCACGTATTAAAAAAAGAAGGAAAACCACAGCATTTTAGAAGTGCTGTAAATCAACTATATGATGGTTAGAATCATTATTGGCAACGTTTCAGATGACTTGGTTTGTCTGTCAGTTACAGTAATTCTTCTTATTAAACTATGAAGCTGCTAGCAGAGGCTGGAAATGTCCAACTATAATTACATGCTCAGACAAGATGACAGAGGACTTCAGGAGCAGCTATAGTAAACTAACATAAATGTGAGAACTCAGCAGCTGATGGGGAGAGACACAGCAAGAACAGGGACGGAGATTCCTAATTAACCAGCTGTTTTCAGAGGTGCTGCCATATGGGGAAAATCTTGTAAAAGCAAAAGGATGTTTACAGCTTTAGACATCCAAGCTCACAGCCACTGCTGTTCCTAGGGAGCCCGGCACAGGAAAGTGTGGCAGGACCAGAATTACGTGCAGGGGCAAAACAACAAATAAAAACTAAAGGACTTCTCCCATCCTTTCTATAGTTTGCATTTCTTTTTTTTTTCTTTTTTTTTTTCCTTTTTTTAATTATTACTACTACAATGGTGTTACTATTCTGCCTATTTTGTTACGTCTAAATGTTGTGTAAGTCTGTGTGTCTTTGTGAGCACCCTTAACTGGATCTGCCAACATCTCTCAGTGCCTAGTGGAATTTTTTGTCATATTTTAACATCTTTAATTGGGCTACAAAATGGAACCATGTCTCTGAGAGTTTAACTCTTCCTCTCTCCATCCATGAAGGGCTATTTTGGATTCCAGAAATTAAAGATCAGTGAAGTCAGATCCTAGAAAATTCAAAATCACCTAAGCATTATAAAAACAGATTCTACAACAACTCATCATGACATTATCCTCTGCCTTTACAAAGTAAATATGAAGCTAATACAAAATAAAAGTGTAAAAGAAATGATCTCCTCTACCTTGTTCTAAAAGCCTGGAATGGGTAGGCTGTATATTTTAAGAGATTCATTACTAACTGATTTTGACTTAAGCTTAAATTAATGTCAGAGTTTAAGACCCAATCATAATAGCAGTCCTTCTATGAGTTCTTAGAATATTTCAGTTCAAAATGCTTTTGGAAAAGTCAAGGTGGGTTGCAGTGAGAGATTACCAAAATAAGCCAGGGCCAGAAGGAAAACAGGCAACGTCATCATTGTTTTCCCTGCACAACTGTACTAGAATATCTCAAAATCTAAATCTATGACACACTACATACAGTGTATTAAGCTTTCCCTCAGTAAAGGATACTAATTGTATTGAACTCTGTGGCAGTCCAGTTATAACAGATACATTTACAAGAGAGGAGATGGGATGCTTCTCATTAACTAATGCAGTGCATTAACCTACTACACCTCTCAGTCCCTAGAGAGGATGGCGAGTGACAAAGACCTCCCTGCCTGAGATAGCAGAATTCATTAAATCATGTGCAGTATTCACAAAAAGAAAATCAGTAATGGGCATAAAGATAGACCATTTGGATAAAATATCATCCTGAAGAAACCCTTCAAGATGTAGCTGGATACAAATGCAGTAAAACTATTTTACAAGAATCACAGTGATAAAAGGAAATACATTTCATATTTATGTAAATAATGTCATAGTCATACTTTTTTATATTAATATTGATAATACAGACATAGTGTTTAAAACTAATACCATATATTATATTTTCCCTTATTTTCTTTTTTTCTTCTTGAAAGCTAATGCTAAAAGCTTAAGAGGAGAGACCATTCATTCAAGGAAGATTTTGCTGTATACGCTTATTGAGTGGTAAAAGCAGCAGTGAGACAATCTTTCCTAGCTTTACCATTTCTGTATTTCTATTATTTGGCCTTTAAGAAGAAAATGTGGCTGGAAGAACATCTTCTAAAACCTACTAAAAAAAAATTTAAGTACAGTATGGCCACATCTAACGCTGAGGTTGGTTGTGTTGCGATTATTCCCCCCAGTCCAGATAGGGCTTCTCAGAGACAAACTTTGCTTTGGTTTGAGGTTACAAGTTATGCTTCAGCTTTGGCAGCATGATTTTGAGCTTTTGTACAGAAATATTTTGTTAATCAATCTGCACTGCAGAGGGGGAAATTTAAGATGTTTTTTTCTAATGATTTCAGTGGACCTAAGGTTTCATTCAGACAGTTCTTTCCTCTGTACTCAGAAGATCAAAAAATTAAATAAAAGGGAACTGACGAAGCACATGTGGAGGAAAGGCAGCTAAAAGACAAGTTTTATTGCGTCGGAGACAGCAGGTTGCTACTGCCAACATTAGTCACCATATGCTGATGCATACATACATTTGCCAGCTAAAGAATAGCACCCAGTTTCCAGGGTCCTAAATTAAATGAAAACTTCTTCAAAACATTGCAGTCTGAGTACCTTGAAAAGTCCTTAGTTAAGAACCATTAGACAGTCATACCCTGCACGCACTCCTCTGCGTAATAATATTCCCAAACTCAATTTAAACAGGATGCTTTTCCACTCTCCATTGCATAAGTTTTATTATAACTTTCTTCAGAGCAATGATGAACAAATCCATTACTCTTATAATTTGTTCTACAACATTGTGGGCACAACAGGCTTGGTACTATTACTACTGCACTTACAAGAAGAGTTTTGCATGGGCTTAAATGTGCATGTTTGTAGCCTCCTGTTTGGAGAGTGAAAATATGACTTCTATGCTCCTTACTTAGCCATTTTCCCATCTCATTACTGCAAAGTTAGTTTGCTAGCCTATAATCTAGTATCTGCAGTACGTATGGCACTGCAGTATTTCAGTACCTAATGCATGTGAAGTATGACAGCATCCTGTTTCACCATGACAGAAGGTTAATGGACAGTAACATCATTCTGCTGACATTTATAAATGACCTTGAAATAAAAGTATATGCTGTTTTGCTCAATGGTGCTAAGACGACAGATATATTTTTGCTACTATAGCAGTCTGTGTTATAATTGTCAGGTATCATATATTCCACAGAGGGGTTTACAACTGTGTCTAAATGTTTACAGCAACTTTCGAAAGGCCCATTATTTTCTTAGTAAGCCAAGATGACTCAAACAATAGCCCAACACCAGTACAGGCACCAAACTGTCAACTCCATTAAATTTCTAGCTTCTCTACAGAAACAGTTGCAAAAAAACAACACTGGATGCTTGATATGACTATATAGGATAGCCTTTGCCTCCTTCCCTTTATTCTACACTCTAACAGACCTATTAGAATGAAGACAACCCTCTTCCTTTTCTTGCTTACCCTGTGCTGGTCTATCAGTGTACGCAAGGCCTCTTCATCATCTGGGAGGACCCCATGGAAACGAAGAGCCTGCTCCGCCTCTGCCAGCCACTCCAAAAGGACATGGACAACAGAGTGGAATTCTTCTGCCTGTTAAAATACAAGAAGTCACGGTCACTCATGAGGGGATCTGACAGACACACTGCAGCTTACACAAGGAGACTGAGCCCACATTTGGAGTCATTAATCATGCAGCAGTACTGGCACATTAACTTTCCATTAAAAAGTCAATGGTATACAGTACTACATTTTCATAACTGTAAAAGTATCTCATGCTTCCCCAAAAATTATAGGAAGCCTAAAAGCCTGTTCATGCTTTTAGCCATCTGATTTATAGTGTATTTGCAGCTCAGTTGAGAATGTCATGCCTTTACACTGACAAATTACACGGGAGGTGCTTTCATGGACCAGCTGGAGAGATGAGAACTCTATTTTCTGCATAGCCTAAATCACCGGTTAAGCAATATTAATTGATAGCCCGTTGGTGACTGTCCCTTTTATGTCTGGAGAAAATAATAAAGTTCGACCTTTAGGGCCCAGCCATATTCAGACACAATTAGTGTTTGAGGTAGCTCAGGACTGTACCTGCTGAGAGACTGGGGACTAACATAGCACCCTAGAAAAAGCAGGACAGGAATTTTGTACACAATGGATACATCGCTATTGCAGGAGCCCCATCCTAGCATCAACCCAAGCTAGTACATCTTCACAGAGCTGTCCATCCATGTTATCTCAGGTTTGGAAAAAATACAGATGGACCTATTTGTTTGGGATTGGTACCAGCCAATACTGACATACATACACTGCTCTAGCTCCTGAGTGCACTCAGCACAACTCCATTTCTTCTGCAATGTACTTCACCGTGCACTGTAATTGTGCCAATGTAAACAAGTTTTCAGTACACAAATTTACTTCTTTCCAATAAAGCACGAAGGGCATAAATATGATTGCAATCTCCAGCTTCCTGTGAAGGGGGCATAGTTCTTAATCACCCTTCACGCTTGACTGTAACTTCAGTGATTTCCTTAGATGGTAAGGCCTTTGAAACATTTGCTTTGCATTTGTGGTATAGACTAATAATAACAGCAATAATAAATGCTAAGAGGCATTATTTATGTGCTGTGGTAAAGGGATGGAGACAAGGTAAGCAATGCATGAGTAAGAAAATGAATATTTTCAAGTGAAATTAAATGAAATTGAATGACACGAAATGAAAATTAAATTAAATTTTTGGCAACTAGACTGTAAGATTTTCTCTGCTTCTCGTAAAGTACATGCAGCATCATTAGTACTCCTCTACCTGCCGAAGAGCCTGTTCCAGTCGGGTTTGCTTGGATACGGACAAGGCACAAACTGTCTCCCAGCGAGTGCTTAGCTCCTGCATTTGGACTTTGACCCAGGAAGAGTCATCACGACTGCCTTCTATCAGCTCTCTGGCAGAGCGCTTCAGAGCCTGGACACTGCTCGTTCTTTTTCCCAGCTCCTTCTGGAAAACCTAGGCACCATCAAACACATTTGATATGTTTAATTCATTAAGGCATAATTACGTAAATAGAAACAAAACATCCTACTGGTTATAAGAAGAAATTGAAATATGGATTTAGTTCAATCAAGAATAACTCCATCGAAGTGACTCAAAACGCGCAAGTTCTGCTCGTTAGATTCCCTATGAAGATATTTATACTCTATCCTAACCTAATAAAACTGCAATATGATAGGAAAATGTCAGGCAGATCCTGAGAACCCATCCTGATGCAATGCATGGGAAATCTAGCCTCCCTACCATGCTGGCTTTACACTTTTCATCAAAGCAATTGATCTGACACACTTAATTAACGCACAAGATTGCTGCAGCAGGAAAAGATCAGATAAAATGCTAACAATCAAGAAGAAGGTTTAAAATCATAAAAATAGAACTAAAACCCCGTCTGGGGGTCTGACTATAAGGCTGTAGATCTCACCACATATTCATATATTTATGTGAGAGTTTGTTCACATTTGCAGATGAACAAGCTCCAGTTACATAAAGGAAGCTCTTAAAAGACGATATGACAATTACAGTATACCATGCCACCGACTATGACTTAGTTGTGATATACAATGGGATTTCAGAAGCAATTCGAGCATGTTTCAGGCTAATTTTTATAGACAACCCATGTTTCCAAATACTTTTTTTCACGAGGGACAAAATCTTCTCCTCATGGAACAGTCTTTGGATACTGGAAGTCACTGGTAGATGAGCAGAGGGACCTTCACCTCATAATCCTCCCAAGCTCCAGAGCTCTGACTGTGTGTAGCCTTTGCAATACCAGTAACTTCAACAGCTGTTTCTTCCAACATACTGAACTGCAAAACTGGGATTCAGAGGCACAGTCCCACACCTCTTACCTGCCCCATCTCCAAAAACACTTCAGTAACAAAATACTGCAACTTGCCAATGTAGGCTTCCTGGGCCACAGTCGAGTTGTATACTCCTGTGCATAACTTAAGCATTGCAACTACTTTTCTCCATGAGTATACAGCAGCCCTGCAAGTTTGAAAGGCTGCTGTAGTCATGAGTGCGCTGGGCATTTGGTTAGCAGATGTACTAAATAAAAAGCCCGGTCTCCTCCAAAGATTTCCAATAAAATAATTTTTGCCACCTCTTGCGCACACACACATATGCATAAATGCACATTTGTGATTTCTGACATAATATTCATAAATACACAGGATAGCAGCATTAAACGGAATATCTCAATGCGAACTGGTGTCAATGGGTCACTAACAGTTGTTTTCTCCCGCATATGTTTTATAGCAGTTTCCACTGTCGATGACATGTTTACATGTTTGTGTTATAAAACTACTCCATGTTTCTAAAAATTACAGAATAGCCAAACAATGAGAGCATTAAAATGCTACATTTATGAGCAGTCTAGTAATTAAAAAAGAACATTTTTTGAATTACCTTGTGATTGTCGATCAGGTTCATCACTAAATCAATGTCTCCGTGTACTGGCTGATCTTCTGCTAGCTGAGGTTCAATTTTGTATAACCAGTCAATGAGAGCTTGCAGAGCATCAGTAAATTGTCCCGAAAATAACAGGGCTTCCTCCAGTTTATTTTGTCTGGGGGGGGGAGGGGGGGGAGGGAAATGAACGCACACACACACACAAAATAATCATTCATACACTTTAAGAAAACATTTTCAATATAAAATGATAACAACGTAAGAGCTTTAAATCAGTGTTTCCCTTTTTAAACAGTGGGACCATTCTCCCCACCAAGTCCTCTTCCATACCATCAGAAAAGTATGCATTTCTAGTATTTTACTGCTTTGGCACTCTTAATTATTCAATAAGCTAGCCACTCTGGTTTTACTTTTATTTATACAATAGAAACCAAAAGAATTCTCCTAAGCCTTTTTCTTATCTGCTGAATAATTAGATTGGTTTTCATTTACCTTTCCACTGATTTTCCACAAATTGTATCCCACTTATCCCTTAGTTCACTTAGCATATCATCAAGTTTCAAATTGTCATCAGCCAAGGTGGTTTTCTCTTTCAAGGAGCGTCCAGTCCTATTTGTGGTATCATACACAGAATGTTTGGCACCAAGAGATTTCTGGAATTCCTATATATGGAAGAAAAAGAAAAAACCCATACCGCATTAACTGCTTATAGGCCACAGTTAATTAACCTTTGACATATTATTTGCAATGGAAATCGTAAATGTTGCTGCAAGTCAATTTTAAACTTACTACAAAATTTCTAGTCTGCTAGTGCCACAGTGCACCTGAAATTATATGGGGCTTGACACTAGCAGAGTCCCTGCCTTTTGCCCCTCTCTGGGAATGTAGCTCTATGCTTACTGGAACAACTTCTGGAAAAACCCTCCTTCAGTGAGAGCAACGGTTCCTGTCCTACTACAATATTCCTAAATTTCAGCAAGGGGCTGCCTGGTAGTCAGAAGAATGTGGAAGAACTGCTGCTTTGGCAGCCACGAACTGAGCAGTCTTCACACTACATTTTTACATACTAAGGTTTCAAGCCGGTGTAGAGCACCCCAAGGGCTGCAAAGGTCATTCTGTTTTAGCTCAGCATAGTTAAGCTGGGAAACCTCCAACGACAAGCATTTAACCCTGCTAAGATTGAAGCATACTGTAACTGGGAAAAATTATATGCCAAAAGTATACAGATCTAGGCACAAGAAGCAGCCAGCCGACATGCCAATAACTCAATTTGGGCTGGAAGCCATGATCACAAGTAGGTTTCAGTGATCCAGGGATTTTGGAAGATGACAGTGACACAGCAGTTGTATCTGCCTGCCAGCTCTGACAGTTCCTTCTGCCCAGAGCCTCTGGAAGCTTTTCACAGGCACAGAGGAGCACAGAGAAACACAGCTCATCTGATACCACAAAGGAGTTAACCGAGTGACAGAGTAAATAATTAAATAAAGGAACACTGCCAAAAGGCAAAATCAGCCCTACACAGCAACTTTTAAATGGCTGCAATGCTTAAAGTGTTTTATTTCACACCTTCATGAACTGCTAGCAGGATATCAGTTAAAAAAAAAAAAAAAAAAAATCACAAGTTTGCTTTAGGAAACTCATCTATACAGAATCAAATAAATATTCTTTTTATTTTGGTCACCAAAAAATACCAGGCAAAAAGAGTGTTTGCTCAGTGTTTGCTGAAACAGATTTTCATCTGGTTCTCAGAGCAACGTTCAGTATCATCACATCCAGCAAGGAAATGATTACCACTTACAATTTACAGTAATTCCTCAGGGCACGTAAAGATTGCAAGAATTCCTCATGGTCACTGCCAGCACGTGTGCGCCTGCTCACCTCCCACTGGCAAGCTGGCCTGCACCAACCTGTGCCATGGTAGCTCACAACTCTTCCACCGACTTTCCAGTGTGTTCATACAGTCATCCGCTCTTTTCAGATGTGAATGTGTGTCAGGGAAAGCTCAAGTGGAATGGAGGTGTCTTAAGTAGGAGGTAGGCATTGGGTTATGCCATGCAGACAGTAAGACAACTTTACCTAGAGTGATTCAAGGTTCCTTTTTTAAAACTTGCTTGGTATTTTTCACTGTACTGTCCTTACTTTAGGGCTATTTCAGGATCCAGAGGGAACTGAAGATCAAAATTTATCAGGAAAAAAAAAAAAAGGCAGCATTTGTTTTGTAATTCAGTATTTCCTTACTGTCCTTTCATTTTCCTCATATAAAACAAGGAAACACACTTTAAGAAAGAATACAAACACCATTGTCAAGCTAGAACTGCAATAAAAATAAAAACAATTTTCAAAATGAAAATAACCATTTTTTTATAAAAGTTCTTTCAACACGAACAATATGCCTGTGCTCCTTTTATTTGACGGGGTTTATTAACTACTTAACACTACATGCACAGTGTTACTTGATTTGCACGAGGAAACACAATGAAATTGCTGCCAGAGAAGGATCATACAGGAAGAACAGATTTAAAGGTGAACAAAGGCTTGTAATTCATTCTTTGAGAGACAACACATGCTACACTGTACCTACTTTGATTTGATTTCACAGAGGTGTAACTGAGAGTGGATTTCGGTTTGAGCTGCCAGGAGCAGACAGGTAAGACAAATGAAATCTCAGTAATTAACTATCTACCTTCCTTCTAAGGAAGGTGGGAACATACAGATAAAATTAGCCAGCTTCATATAAATGTACTGTAAGGAACATTCAGCATTAGCACAGGAATGGATTGGGTGACCGAGTAAGGGTTTTTCCATTCCTGACTTCTAAAAATGAGAAAAAATTGCTGATAAACAGACCATGAATAACCCCCAAAAGTCCCTGGCAACACACTAGATATGAGTGAGAGAGAAAACATATTATCTTGGCTTTTCTCTTTCAGGGCCCTTTTTTTTTATTTTTTTTTTTTTCTTTTTGGCAGCAACAACTGGCAAAGAGCAAGTCCAAATTATTGCTTACAGCACACAGTGAGCACACATTCAGTTCAGATAGCAAAATCGTTAACTAAATGGAGCAAGGAAACCTTCAAGGCTGGACAGAAAAGACAAAGACAGACACAGGGGGTATATGTGGGAGTGGAAGGAAAAGACTCAAAATACAAGGAAGGACATTGCAGTGTTGGGAGGTTTGACAGCTCATTAAAAAACAATTGAGTTGATTTCTTGGGGGGGTTGTTTGAAGTTTAAAGTCACAAAGTTCACAGAACTCCCTCTCTCATACACATTCATCTTTTTCCTCCAAATCACCAGTTTCAATCCTAATGTCCCTGTGCCACATTCCATCCCATTTCTTAATGAGAAGTCAGATTCAAGTAACTCAAGTAGCTATTCTCTGCAGGCATTTTATGTGAGAAGGAGCTGGAGAAAAGATACCATTGAGAGAAGTGATGAGCCTGCCAATCCATGTGAGGAAGCTTGGGCTCATAAAACAAACTGCTGTAGGTATAAAGAACAAGTGGGATTATCAAGTTTAACATTTCAGAAGAGGGGAGGAGAATAAAGGTAGAGAGTCAAACCTCAGACCTGAAAGGACCTCAAAGCAAAGTCATAACATGTTGACTGTACTCATGAGGAGTCTGAACTTTATATAAAGAAAAGAGAGGAGTGGAAGGATTAAAAGATTGATAGAGTCAGAGGAGACAAGAAAGACTATCTTAACAGATTTTTTTTTTTTTTTTTTCCCCTCCTTAATTCCTATCACTGACTTCAAATTATGGCAACAGCAGCAACCCCAGAACAAACTGAAATTGCAGAGTTAGCATAACAAAATGTTAATGTAGGTTGTATCTAAGAGTTTTAACAGCAAACATAGGTAAAACTATTTTTGCTTGACCAACAGCCAACTTTCCCATATTAAAGGAGAATATTTTCCTGGTTGATAAACAATACTTAAATCATCATGTAAACTGAGAGACGATAAAAATACAAAGCAGACTAATGCAGTAACCAATCATTAATATACATGGCAAAACTTGTCAGAGCTAAACGCAATCATCAGAAGCTACAATGAGAGGGAAAAATTAGATATACAAACCCTTGGGGATATCGTGCAGAATGAAAAAATAGGAGTAAATGGAGAACAATAAGATTGACATAAAAAGTAGAAGTAAATGTATGCCACATGAAAAATGAACAATCTTTCAATACTCTGTCTCTGATGAAACTGCTCCAAGATGAATCTTGAGACACTGTCTCTGAAGATTCTACTGCTCACCCATTTGATCCTCGGTAATATATTATTCTAGACTCTTTACAAAAGTAAAAATGAAGTAAAGACTTATTCCATCCATCCTTTTGCTCTGTGGCTGATGAACTACAGAGCTTTTACATTATCATTATTTGTTTGAAAAGCCAGGTCAATCAGGGAGATTTTTACATTTTCACCTACAGTAGCTGGGTTTGTGGAAAGCTGGTCCTGGAATTTTGAATCCCATGAAAAGAAACAACCTTCGCTACTAATGGTGTCATTGTACTTTCTAGAGGATTTAATTAGTATTTCCACTTGACATAAAAAGCAACTGCCAATCAAAATACAAGATTATTTTTCAGTTTTGAGGTGGTCCTGTAGTATTAAAAGGAAAATCCCAACCCAAATAACTGGATGGTAAAACTGTGGTTTAAGGACTGAAAAAAGCCTGTAATAAAACCTCTTCAGACATTCCTATTCTGAGATAGTATTACTTTGTTTTTTAACATTTCCATGGTGCTGTATTATTGTCTTTCCTCTTCATAGTTAACCATTTCCCCACAGATCAGGTACTGTGAAAAGTTTTTTTCACTCCCCACCTGTAACACACCACCACTTAATGTGATGCTAATAAGCACTGCATTGTAGTGAGGCCACAAATCTACTTCCTTTGCTGATTGAATAGTACAAGGCTGATAGACTTACCTACATCTCACTGGGTACTTTGCATTTCATCACTCATGACTCACCTTATGCTGTGCGAGCTGCATCTTTATTTTGTCAGGGTCATTTGCAATTTCAAGATCTGAGTCCAAAGACTTCTCTGACTCTTCTAGCCATTCCATAAGTTTGTGCCAGGCTTCATGGAACTGCAAGAAAGTGAGATTTGCATGGATTTTAAAATTCACTGGTCCATAAAATAGTCAGAAAACATTAAACCCCAAGCAATTCTCTACAGGCCAAACAAGTACTCTGCAGACTGGTCTCTGGCCCAGGCGTGTGCCCACTGGACTTAGCCTCCCTTCTCCCAGGTGAATTAGCAAACTTTTAGGTACAGGATCTGCACACACAGTATGCATCTTTCAAAGACATATTGGTAACTTCTGTTGATGTGTTCGTCATTTAGATTCCTACATCCTTAGTAATGAATAGTAAATACAGCAAGAATGGGGCTTAGCTATTGCCTATATGGGACAACAGCAGTAAATCACTGGGGAAAACTCCCATCTGGATGACTGCCTGAGATTTTCCCTAGGACACTCATAAATGCTCTCATTATATCAAATACTATCTTGACAGGCAAGGAACAGATCCTTGATCTTCCTTCCTGTCTCAACACAAAGAGTGCTGCAGGGAAGGAAGCAGGAAAGACCAAAGATTCAACCAGCTTTCCCAAAGTGCCATCCCTTTGGGATTCAATTTTCCTAAGCTGGTCATTTCTCTCCGCATCTCTTGAAAATTCTTCTTGGCTGGGCTGCCTACACATAAACTAGTGGAAACTAGGAACTAGTTCAGAAATGTCTCAGGGCTCCTGGACCCTGTTGTTCAGGGCTGTGGATCAGGCTTTGACACCACTACCCGTCAGTACTCCCTTCCCTGCTCTGCATAGATAGCTGTTGTCCTAAATTAATTAACTTATTGTATTCAGCTCTGTAAATGGATATAGAGATGAAATCCATCTCGTTGCAGAACTGCTGTGTGTATGAATGCACAAGAGAAACTGCTGGAAAACAAATAACATTTGATTGGCTTATGGGCTAATTTATTGCTCAGAGAAGTTCTTACTCTATGAGCTGAGTGGCAGTAGCAGTGAACATGGGAATGTGGTTTGGCTGTGAACTTGACCAAATCTTGAATGGCCATGTTCACCTGAATAAAAATAAGCTAGAACATCCCACTGATGTTTAAACAGATTACATTCCTCTCACACATTTTGCATCTTATCATTTATGTTCCTCAGTGAGGGGAACATGAATCTAAGGAAAAAAAAAATGAATGCTCCCTGGTGAAGAAAACTGTGTAAAAAAAACTCTCCAGGTTTTTAAGGAAATAAATGGACATATCTTACCACACAGAAAATACTGGTCTAGTAACCAACATAAGAGACTGAGGAAGTGATGAGTATTAATCAGGGCACAACGCAAACCCTAGAAGAAAATACTAAGGAATAATCCCACAGATTAGTGAAAGGCGTTCATCACATTCTTTAAAATGTAAGGGGTTGATTGTGAAACTTCTTTTTGAGGACAGATGGTACTAATATACATCTGGAAGCCATACTGTAACTTTCTTCTTTCAGACTATCCTGCATTGCAGACAGAAGTCACTGCTTGGGTTGAAAATGATGCTTTCACCTCCCAAATGAAGTGCTCTATGATTGAATCACTGAAATTGCTCCACTAACTCAACAGTGTCTGTTACACTAAACCCAGACTTACTTGAAAGTGCTTTAAAGCACCATATTCTTCAAGAGCCTGGATGTAATTACAGCTAAGTTCAAAGAGTTGTACAACAGCTGTTGTCCGATTACCTGTTTAGCTCTTTTCCTTGCATCATCCAAAGCTCTTCCCCTTTCAACTAAGCGTTGAACTACTTTTTCCCATCGACTCTGTACACTAATCAGCAGATTCTTAATAAGGACAACATCCTGTTTCTGGCTGAAATATTTCAAATGGGTTCCAGTTTTGTCCAGCTCTATGATCTGATCTCGATGAGAATTCACTTCTGTGGCAAAAACCTTGGAAAAAAGGGAGAAAATTACTCTGAATACTACATTGCTCAAGCACTGGGTAAACACTGAAAAAAAAATAGTCTGATAAAGAATGATGTAGCACAAAAGACTATAAAATGCAATTTTAAAACAAATTAAATGTTTCTCCAACTGCCAGCGTTACAGGGTTCATTTGGACATTGTTAAAGTATTTCCACAGAGTGGGAGAAAAACATTACACATCTGTTTCTTTACATACCTTGTGTTCATCAATTTGAAACAAGACTGTGTCCAAGATAAGACTTGGCCGAGAAGCTGCAGTTAGAGTTTGCTCAGCCTGAGTAAGCCAATTGATGAAATCTTGAAGTGAGTTGTGGAACTCCATTGCTAAATTGAGGGCTTCTTCCAGTTTGGTCTGTAAAGATACGTCATACTTTAATAACAGTTGATATTGTGCAGGGGCTTAAGCCAAGTAAACCATTTTAGTCCAGCATTTTGAAGTAAACCATTTTAGCTTAGCATTTAGTTTAGCATTTTAAAATATTTTTCCAACTCGAAGTTTCGGAGTTTTAAAGTAACAGCCTCTATTTGAGCATATTAAAGGAGATGGATGGAAGAGTAACAGTAAAATGTATGATAGATGAGTAGAAAATACAGCACCTAGTATCAAGATAAAATTTTCCACATTAGAACATTACATGTTCTGCTACTTAATCCTAATGAGACACATAGATTTATCAACTTCAATACAAAATCAGTAGAATCTCAGAAATCTAAGGTGGTAGTTCGTTTGGAAGAGCCTCTAAGGGGTCACCTAATTTATTCTCTTGCACCAAACAAAGAACAAGTTTGCCTAGACCACTTCTTTTTAATAAAGCCCAACTGGCATCTTGGTTGCCTGAACCAAGACTAATTTCGCATACAGAGTTTTTGTTGATCATGAGACAGCAGTCAGAGATTTTCAAACAATTGCACTGGTGGCCTAGCTGAGCACTCCAACCTTACAGCTTCCTGCAAGAAGGTGCTCATGTTGCGTATTAATTAGTTTGACATTTTTACATTATACAGTTACCTTAAGAGACACCAGCATTCTTACTTTAAAATGTAACTAAGTTGTGAGTTAAATATTTGTGCTTTATACATTATCACGGCTGTACAGGGACTTCCTCTGTTTGTAATTATTGATATTCTTCATTGCTTGATTGAGATAGAACAAATGGACTAGACTTCATGAAGGAATGAAAGCAGAACGAAATTAATAATAAGAAATCGTATGGTGCATATCAGTGAAATCACTGATCTACATTAGAACAGAAGGTAGTCACTTGAAGTAAGTGGCAGAAGGAAAAGCATTTGGGAATTTTAAGAAAAAAACGGATAAAAGCTAGGAAAGTTAATACAGCAATTCTGTACTGAGAAGGAGATAAACTTGAATGATCAAATGATTTTATTCACTCTCTCATGTCTGCGATTACTGTAATAGAAACCAGAAAAGCCCTCGTCCTACCAAATGAGCGTTATTCAGTATCAGTTAACATATTTCTATGGAACAGACTTGTGCCATTCTCACTCATCCTTCCCCCAGTTATGGATAACCAACTTATTGAATCCCATTTTTCCCTCAGTACTTTCTAAACATACCAATGTATTCTGCATAACTGTCTCTACAATTGATTTTAGATCTAAAAGATCAAGCAAGTATGCATGCATAAAAGCACTGAACATTACCGTCCTTAAATACATGATTTACACTTCTATTTTTATGTAAAAACACATACTTTTCTTTCACTGAGCTTTGTTTGTACTGATTCCCATTTTTCTTTTAAGTTATTTATGTCCTGCTCAACGTTTGTTTCAGCAGACTCTGGGCATCTTGCAAGCATCTGCTGGCCTTTCTGCATTAGACACTTATATGTCTCTTCTTTGGCTTCAAAGGCAGCACAAAGTTCCTAAATAAAGAAAGCACCAAAAAATAAGTCAGGTATAAATTCAATACTCTTTACAAATGCTAGTATAATATTTATTCCTCCCCCAACATTTAGCAGGTATGATTAAGACTTAATAAAGGAAACATATGCAATTAATAGAAATGAGAACTTGTGTTGTCTGTCAGATGTTTTCTCTGAGATCCAAAGCTTGGCAAAAAAAGTACTATGCACTTATTGCACAAGATCTGCTACAACTTGCTTGGTTTAAAGTCCATCTGTAGCCGAAACACAAAAAGTGTCAGCGTTATACAGTGTGCTGAAAGCCCAGACCTATCCAATACACCTTCAAAAGTGGATGGAACAACTTGGGAGGGCTCCTTTATTGTACATTGTCTCTTTTGTTTTGCCTGTTTCTTCCTTCACTTGCTTGGCAAGAGCACCAAAGACATTTTACACATATAAAGAAAGCTGGAAGAATACCGATAGCAACTGTTTTATCTGCTAACTGTTCTAACTGTTCTTTTTTAACCATGTTGAAGATGAAGTGGCAAGAGATGAGGAGCTCCCATGCATCCCTGTTGACTCAAAAGGTCATGTTCCATATTTGTAACAGACCATCCAAACTGTACCAACGAAGTTGCTGCAGACTTCCAAATGAGGAACATCTTCCAGGAGATGAGCAGTAAGTGGCTTGCAAACAGGAGGAAAAGAACTTTTTCCTCTGATTCCCAGGACAAGAGCCCAAATGCAGCATTTTCTTTGGGTTAAAAGATACTGTACACAGGGTTGTACCTGATCACAGAGGAGGGCAAAGCAGGAAGCAGGCTCAACCACGAGCTAAGATTTTACAGGACAGAAAGCTTCCTTGCTTTCTTTCTGAGGACTACGAAAAGTGGTGTCACCTAGCCTGCTTCCTCCTATGCTCCCAATATTTCTGGTTTCCATAACTCCCCAGAGCATCTTATTTTACTGCAGCACAAGTAAACATAGGGAGCGCAGCACAGGTGAGACACGACACAGCAGGAGCTGCCCCAAACACGGGCTGGGCTCAGTCTAAGACAGGGGCTCATCACAGCGGTTAATTCTGCAGTACAGCCACACCCTTAAGAGGGCAGGAGCAATCAAAGTTATTTTAAAGGAGGAACTGAGAAGAATGATTGTTTTAAGAAAAGGAGAGGGATGTTCTGGGCAGCACTGGGACAGCCAGAGAGGCCTCTTTTTAAGCCCCTTTCCTGCTGGTGTCCCGGAATGTCTCTTCATAACTTTTGTTTTCCTTCAGCTGCCTTAGCTGGAAATGCTGCCCAATCTCAACTCCATTTGTGAACCTATTATGGTTGAGGGCTCTTTTATTCATACCTGTAGAAACAGACCTTATACTCAAGAAGACGGTTCATAACATTATTTCCAATGAGAACCAAATCAAAATATAGTGCAAAACTTCCTTCTTCAGTTACACATCACAAGTTAAAATGGTTTGTATCACTTAGGGGCAAGTTTGAATTTGGAACTTATGATAAATAGTACTCAACATGACAAGTGGCCTCAGCATTTCAGCATTGGGGTTATTGGTTGATGAGAAACTCATCATGACCCGGCAATGTGCAGTTCTCCCTCCCTGGAAATGTTCGAGGCCAGGCTGGATGGGGATTTGAGCAACCTGGTCTAGTGAAAGGTGTCCCTGCCCATGGCAGGGGGGTTAGAACTGGATGCTCTTTAAGGTCCCTTCCAACCCAAACCATTCTGTGATTCCATGAAAAAAGTTCCCCACATTGGCGGGCAATGACCTTTAGCATCATTCCAAAGTAAAATCTGATTTTTACAGCTATGACAATGCAGCGTTCTAATGGAAACTGTGTCAGGCATATTCGAGTTCAAGGACAGTTCAGTAAGTATCACTCTCATATCTGAGCCAGGAGGTCAGGTGTTTAGATCACCGGGTTTGGACTTATATTCTGGCCTAACAGCACAGCATGATTTTACATAAATGGAGCACTATGAACCACCTTCTTTTGATGTAAGAGATCAAGTTCAAGTGTTTTTTTTAAGCTTTATGGTTCTACAGGGGCAGAGAAATCCATATAATGTTTCTTAAAGAGAAAGGAAGGGAAGAAAGGGAATAATTCAGGCATCCTGATCAGCTTGCCATTTCTAATTAAAGCAGAATCTCTGTATGAGCCAATAGTCCTTATTACATCTGTGCTAATAATGACTTTAATGTCAGCTTTGGTTAGATAAAGAATAAAGGATCGAGTCTCTTAATTCAAGGTCCAATGAAAGCGGATCACTTGTAGATTCATCTTCATATCTCAGAAAAAGCATAGATGTAGTTATGGGTACAGAAGGTAAAAGAAGAATAGGAATCACTGAAAAATCTGGAAACACTTTCTGTTTTTCTTTCTGAGAATAAGGATGAAAAAGTTCTTTTATTTCTGTCTCAACACTATTAATGGTTCAGCTTTGGGCATCTCCCAAGTAACTACTTTTCCTACACTGAAAATAACAGTGTTGTTTTGAAGGCTATTGAAATTTTTTAAGATCCTGTACAGACATTGTGATATATAGAACATGCTCTGTATTTACCATAAACACTCTTGAAAGATAGTTAGTCCTGAAATGCAATTTGCAAAGCATTCTAATAGTGATACTTACCATATGGGTATTAAGCTGCTCTCTTGCTGTTTCTGGTAAGCCTCCAACAGGTTTTGATGCCAACAGCTGACGTTCAGTGTCTGTCAGCCATTGCTGCATATCTTCAACTTCACCATGGAAACCTTGGGCCTAAATTATACCATATCATTTTAGAGCTTACTTAAATGTTCTCCATTCTAATACTAGCTCAGATGCAGAAGTATACTGGCAAAAGATTTAATCAGATATTTGCAATAAACAAAGGAAATGAAAGGGAAAAAACCAAACCAAACCAAAATTTAAACTAGCTCAATCCAATCTGAACAATAAAAACAAAAACAATGGAAACCTCCAAAGCAGTCTAAATGAGCAACTGTGAGATCAATGTTTTCCCTGAATAATACACCTATACAGAAATTTCACCCTTTTAAAATATGTAGGCCAAAAGCTGAAGTATTGATTCAGCAGTATAAAAAGACAGTGGCCAGCTGTGGAAGATACAGCTGTATTCAAACTTTCTCCAAATTCAGGAGTGTCTGCGTTATGGTTTTGATTTAGGCCAACATCTAATACATGTATCTATGTATTTCATGTAAAAAGATACTTTTTCTGAGTTCTCTCTTTATTTGATCATTTCCTGTTCACCTGGATCAAGGCACTGTCCAGCTGCTGTTTCCTTTGTTCTGTTTTTTCCAACACGTTTTGCCAGCGCTGATTCAGAAGTTCCAACTTGCTCCGTAAATTACTTGCTTCTTCAACAGCACTTGATTCAATCAGGTCATTTCCTGCTTTCTTAACTGCTTCCACCGTAGACTGATGAGCTAGAACATCATTTTGTAGCACCTACAATTGTAACACAGTATGTATGACTGGCCGTGTTGATAAGTTATTGAATGAAAGCAATTACGGTGACTGAGCTAGTTCTAATCCAGCGACAAGGCAATAGTTTAACAGCAGGACAGGTATCAGAAATTAAAGCTAATAACTAATGTCACTTCAATCAAAAGCAATAACAGACCATTCTGCCAAAATGCTACATTTTATTTTTATATCTTGGAAAAAATAATATATTCTTCCTGAATATATATATTTCTTTCTGAAATTACAAAAGGTTTCTGGTACTGCTAGTGAAGAATTATTTCTTCACTTCCCTTAATTTACTACATGTTTTTCTTTAATAGGATTTTTCTTTGGTTCTGAGGGTAAGGTGTGAAAACAGTGTTATATATAGTAGTGCCAATTACTTGCGGAGCAGTAGTCTAAGAAGAGAGGAGAGAGAGGAACAACAATACTATGTGCCTGCTGTGCCACACAACCATCTGACTGCAACAACGTCTTTTCATTTCAGGTCTATAACTCAGTTCACGTTATGTCAGGCTACCAGGACACTTCAGCTGCGCTAAAAGCTGGGGAACAATTGTAATACTAACATCACAAGACCTCCTCCATCCGGTTGAAAACCTGTTATCACAAACCACAGTAAAACCATAAAATGCAAAAACTACATTTGGGGAAAAAGGATGCTGTTTTCAGAAAGATTTAAAAAAAAAAAAACAACAAACACACAGGCCCCCCCCCCAAACAAACAAACAAACCAAAAAACAAGCTTTAAAATACCAGAAATAAAGAACATAAAAAGAGAATATGCAAAATGGTTGGGAAGGGAATGGTAAAACCCATCTAAGAAATTCAAGTTTATGACAGCTGTCTTCCATGGGGTCTGGTTCAAACTCACCTCCCTCAAAATGCTACCATATGGGAAAAATATAAACCTAAATACATAGGAACTTTTAAATAAACTATAGAGAGCACTTGATGAAACAGCAAGTCACAAGTAGCCTTTGTACACAAAACATGCATCACATTTGTCTTCATTCTTCTAAGCTAAGCACTGGAAGATATTCGTTATATTATTTTCCTAACAGGGTGAAAAAAGGGATATTCACAGAAGCAGACGCATCTTATCCCTTCCTTCCTGCTGAGGCTCACTACGAACAAGGTCTATTCTTTCCAAAGTTACTCAAGAGATGGATGTTTTTGCAGGCTACCACAGGATGCACTACTGTGTGAACTTTCTAACCTATAGAGTCTGTTTTATGAAAAGGAAGTAGATTCGTTCGTGTGTTTGCTGAACTCCTTCAGCGTTGAAGGTAGATGAAGTCATAAACGATGTCTGGATGCTTCTTCAGTAGTAAAACACTTCCGTTCGATAAGAATATAAAAGGTTCACGGAATGGAAGCTGGATTTGTAAATTTTTTTTTTTTTTTAAAGGGGCTGTTTGTAACAGTAGTCACACAGTGCATGTAGATATTTCACTCTGCTCAAGTTCCAACTGACTACACAAAAAGACTTCAGAAGCTGCATAGCTGCATTACCACAAACAATGAAAATGCCTTAATTATCTGTGTACTGTCAATTTCAATCAATTCTCTCTAAATCCAAAATGGACTCTGAACACTTTTCTCATCATATGCAGGCCAAAAATTAAATGGCAGATTTAAAGGAAAGGAGAGGATTTATGTGGTTAGTTTGAAATCTTCAGGCCTAGAAAGAACACATCATCATGAACAGCACCAAGCCACACAAAGAGGTAGAGAGGATCTTGCTCTTGCTCTTGCTCCTGGGAGATACTCTTCAAAATAAAGGCACAATGGAAGCATTCTTCCATGGGCTCCAAAGTCAAAATAATCAGTAAAAATACTAAAAAAAACCCCAAAGAATTTTAAAAATTAACCCTACATTTTATGTAACTAAAAGATGGGGGCATGGATACCCCTAAAGTTTGCTGAGATTTTCAGGGAAGCATTCTTCGTGTTACTTGGACCCAATTGAGACATCATTTTGCAGAATTCAAAACAACAATTCACTATTTTCTGAGAAGGAAGAAACAAGAACAAAAGATGTGTAATGGTCAAGTGTATTTTGTGAGATCTGGCCTAAACAGACCTAATCAAGGAGTTTATTGCTTCAGGGAGAGTAGCAGGTTCAATAACTTTTGAGTTCCCTGAGTCAAATTGAGGTGAATAAAGGTGGAGACTAGGGTGAGCTGCTCTTTTGTAGCGCGAGTAACTATGACTCTCTTAAGAGTTTGGCAGGAGTAACTATGACTCTCTTAAGATGGGATCAAAGTTACTAGCTGGGCTGAGCTGCAGAGGTCACACCTCCACGCGGTCCCGCTGGATGCCCTTCAGGGTAACTGAGTTGACGTCTGCCCCAGACTGGGAGTTACAATTTCTTCCTCCCTATCAATTGGCCTCACAAATCAGTCGATAGTAATTCAGTGGTGATACAAATTTCTGACATCGAATTATATCCTTGCCTAAAACCTGTGCCCACGGGTTAAAGCTGGGCTCCAACCCGACAGACACTGAGGGTGGTGCTGTCTGGTTTCTCCTTCACCCTCACATTATATTGTAAAATGCGTCAACCAATGCGGGTTTCGTTCGCGTCGGTAGCTACGCAGACCATATTCTAAATTTACCATCTGTGACACTAAATTACTGGCCTTTGCCAAGGTGGACGGGCCACCTTTACTTAACCCGGAAAAGGAGCATGCATACTTGTATGTATGTTCGATAAATAGCTAAAACCTATGCCACTTGCATGGCATATACAAGGAAGGAAGGAATATGGAGGAGTAAGAGGAAAAATATTAGTTATTCCAAGCCTGAATTTCAGCTATAATCTGCATCTTGAAAATCTCTATAGAGAATTATTTTTCAAGTGCTAAGTTTCACTACAAGACTCATCACTAAGATAAACATCAAAAGAACATTTCAGTTAATATTCATTACAATTACATACATGATGTTTGGCAAGTTCAATTTCAATAGCCTTGGGGTCTCCACCCACAGGTTTCTGTTCATTCAGCAAGTCTTCTGTATGCGTCAGCCACGTCAGTAACTCATCCAGGGCATGCTGGAACTGCCCCAAGGCTAACAAGGCACCTTCCAGCTTGTGCTACAGTAAAAATAAAATTAACAATAAAATGCTTTCACAATACCATTGAATTGGCTTATATTACCATTAATCACCCTAATCCAGAGCGGAGTCCATACATATGATAGCATAAAAACCAGGGAGAAACAGTTATCCAACACAAGCAACTGCTCTATAGTTAGAGCTGAGTTAGCAGTTCCCCTGTAAAGCCTTACATTCCAGACTTAAATTCCTGACCTTTGAAGACCCCATGTAACCAGAACAGAGTTAAATTTGAAGGTTCTCTCACCAGAGATATGACAGTAGTTTTTCATCACTTAAAACCTAATCTCAATATAAATGCAATTTGGCGCAAGATCTTTTTAAAACCTTTTCTTTGTCGTGAAATGATTCAATTTAGAAAAAAAATACACTGCAAAGCACTTCACCTTTAAATCTCTCTTTCGCTTTGATAATTTAAGGAAAGAGCACTGAAAGAGTTTAATATTAAATTGTCATTTTTTTTAAAGTGCTCAGTTCAGCAGCTAATATTACTTTTGCACATATAAACACGTTTTCAACTGCTACTTAAGATGTCATCAAGTAACCAAAGTGAAGTAATAATGACTCGACATGGCACTGCTGACGGAGGAATTGACAAAAAATACTGCTAAGGGTTTAAAAAAAACCCAGAAAAACGACTCAATAACTTGTAAAATTAAAATTCCATTATATATAGTTCTGTAACTTCCAAACCAACAGGAATGTGTAAATTGATACAAACATTATACATCATAAAAAGCTTTTCTCAAACATGTAAGTCATGAATAAAGGCCCCACCTTCAAGCTTATTTACCTGTCTATTTATAATTTTTTCTTCTAGGCTGTCCCACATTAGCTTGAGCTCGGAGAGAGGGTCTTGAACAGTGTGCTTGTCACTCTCCTCTGTTACCTTCTTCAGCAATAGTTCTGCCTGATGATTCAGTCTTTCCATTTCTATCTGCTGCTGATAAGCTTCTGTCTTAAATTGCTATGGTAAATAGGAAAAGAACACAAATAAACACATCACAAGTAATGATCTTCTTGAATATAGCATAGTACAGCAATATTCACAATACTAATGCATTGCTGTCAACTTTCATAAATTTGGGGGTTTATTTTCCAGGGCCAAAATGCTTGTAAGACACCGATAATCCAGCCAGTCCCAGCTAACTGAAAATATGCAACAATGTCTTACTATTCTAGCAGATATTGCTAACTGTGACCAGAGGATGATAAAGATGCCCAATAGTATTCTCCAATGATCTCCCTGGTCTGTAAAAAAAGCAGAACATATCTTGAGTAACTTCTAGCTCTTGTGGTTGTGATAATATAATACTTTAAACTTCAAATAGAATTATTCTTCAAAAGAACTGAAAGCAGATTTTCTTTAGTAGAACACCCTCTCTTGTACAAGCAACTTGGGCAGCAGTCTGAATACAACTTACATATGTGTGTTCTGAACTATGTAAGATTATGGTTCATTTGAAGTTACGTCATGAAATAGATAGATTAAACAATCTGTCCACAGGCAAAAAACGTACAAGTGAGCAACAAAACCAAGGACATTCCCTGATTATTATACATCCCTGTTTTTTATATATAGTATAACAGCCTACCAACGTCAGGAGCATACTCAGTCACAGATCCATACAGACAGATTTCTAAGTTAGTCTGAAATTTTGATTTTCAGCTTACTCATATATTGGGAATGTTGTGATCTGTGTGAGTATTTAGATAAAGCCTATGATGGTAGAAGTGAAGCTTTGGAGGCATTCTCTCAGAGCCTCAAGGAAGCTGTTCATGGTAGAAACCAGAAAATGCAGAAGTCATAGCAAAAGAACCTTGTATATCATAACCTTATATCCTTTGAAAGAGAAGGAATGCTATTACAAGTATTTCTGGGCTATTGGAACATATTCATAAAATAAAATGTAGTCTCACCAAAATTTGGAATAGATTTTAAAATGAAACATATTTTACAATGAAAAGTTCGCAATGAAATGTTATCTGAAATTTTTATACAGATTCTTTTTTACTAGAAATTGAAAATGAACATTGCTTTTGACTCTTGAAAAATACAGAAAAATACTAAACAACAAAGAAAAATGCAGACAGATGAAAATTTAAATGAAATAAATTGCTAATTCATACCTTAAGTTCCTCAGTTTGCTGCTTCACTGTCTCCAGATCTGTTCCAACTGGGGACATAGATGCTAACTTGCTGCCAGCAATGTCTACCCAGTCAAATATTGCCTGAAAATCACAGTATGAAATTGAAACATGAGCAGAGAAATAGTGTCACATTTGAAAGTTGTATTAAGTAAAATATCAGATTTTTTTTTTTTTTTACTCCATAGAACAATATTGCTGTGCTTTCTTCAGCGACACCTAGGTTTCTTTGCAATACAAGGGATCAAACATTAACTAAAATATTCCATGTAATGGTTACGAGAATGTACATGCTACAAAAGACTGAACTTCTATTAGCAGTAATATTCTGCCAGTACTATTCATGCTGAGTAGTACTCTATTTCTTGAGTAGAATCAGCAATTTTTACGAATACCCTGAAAGGAAAACACAAGACAAACTCTGTTCTGCAGGTCTTTGGAGCAAAGATGGAAGGCGGTAGCTGAATGATAACACGCTTTAAATGATGATTACAAACAAACTTCTTTTGAAGGATAATGTTATCTGTGTAAGGAACATGGAACATGACCCATTCAGTACATATTAGATAGTGAAGGGCCGTAACTGAGCTTGACTGAATCTCCGTAGCATAATGCAGTTATAACTTTAAAAAAAAAAAAAAAAAAAAAAAAAGAAGACTCCCTATACTTTTGCTACTGATATAATGCAGAACAACCTCAAGAATACTCCACTTACAGATTAAGAACAGCTATATCAATCTGGGTAGTTGCATAGGGAAAAAAAAACACCTCTGCTAGGCCCTTTTCCTCCTGCCCATTTTCTGTGATTCGTTACAGAGAAAGGTTTAGGATGGCTTGTCAGAGCTGCCCACTGCTACACAGCTCCTTCAGAAAAGAACTACGCCCAAGAAGCTCAAGAGGACGAGGCAGCTGCAGCTAACAATCTGCCCACAACGCTTTTCATCTTGTCTACTGAAATGAGCATAAAGGCGGCATTTAAATACAGTTCTTTCACAAAGTACCAAGCTTGTAGGATATACAATGTACAGCCACAGGAAATACAAAGCACTTAAACCAATGGCAAGGTTCCTAATGTAACCCTACAAGTCAACCTCTGCACAGCATGAACATAAGAGAACTTGGAGAAAAATACATAGTGGGGGTGCACTGGAAAACAAGCATGTTGTATTATTATTACAGAGTGTTCTGCTGCTTGATCTGCACTGAACACACACGCAACTGCCCTCAGTGTCATGTGAAACTCTAATTTTAAAGATTTAACGAACCAAGAAAGACAATAATTCCACTGAGCAAAAAAAATAGTTTTGCAAAAATCTGGCCATGTTTGGAATCTTTTCAAATGTTTCAATCTTCTGGCCATTCACTGGCAAAAGATGAGAGGCATGCCACTTAGCCAAAACGTGCAAAGAATATGCAAAAAAAACCCACTAAAACACATATATAGAGAAAAGATATCTTAAAAAAAAACTGTTGGAAAATTTACCTACAGATTTAAGAAGTGAATCATCTTCTAAAGCATTGTGATTGGATAGATTATACGAAGAGTTAATATAACGGTCCAGCAACATTATGTTAATAATATTTTTTGCTAAAGATATTCAAACTTAAATACCTGACTTATAAAAAAGGTAGAATAAAACTGAAGTTCTTTCACTGTCCTCCACTCAAAGAAAATGGCAGCAAGCGAGTATATGGACCTGTATTCTGTTCCTTTCAGATCATGTAAATGTGTCACAATTTCAACTCACCTATCATATGAAGCACTGACTATCACAAGAAAACGTGAGCAGGATTACTGTGAATTTGTGTGGTATCAAAAAAACTCTGCTCTTATCAATAAACAAGGGGACATTAATTTCAAATCTAAACACAGTGCAATATATGAACAACTACATGAAGAAAACAACCCAAACAGATTTATTCTTTAATGCAAAAAAACCAAACCAAACCAAAAACAAAAAAACCAACCAACCCTGAGAAAAAATATCTGCCTACTGAAGAAAATAGTTACTATATCAGAGTCATACATTACTTCTCACCTACCCAATCACATGACATGTTTTACTACAACCACATTAAAATCTATGGACTCAAGATTGGGTTAGGTCTATCACACCATCTTACCTGCAGTCCATCTTGGTATTGAACAGCTGCCTGCATAGCTTCAACAAGCTTATCCACCCGTTCTTTCCATGTTTTGTTTAAGGCATCCCAGGCAGAATTCAGCTGCAAGTAAGTGCAATTTACTCCAATGGACAAAAGAATTTTACTGCTGTATAATGTGCATTCACTCATTATTCACTGATCAATTAACACCAATAAACTAAGCATGAGTAGTTCATATTCATTCCATACTAACACTCTTGTTCTCCCTATCACTGCACAATTTCCTACAGAATACACTAGAGGTTCTGGATTACAAAAGCTGTAAACTTCAATACTGATTATTGAGTACTTTTATTAACATAAGGATTACAGTTAATATGGGAAATACTATTATTAAATCATTTGGAGTTGCATCATTATAAGAAAAGGTAGCTTAAAAGAAGTGTACATTGCTGAACATTAGAGAAATTGAAAGTATGCTGTAGTCATCCAAACAGGACTGTCTCAGTTAAGATGTCTCACTTGGCATAAACCAGATATATCCAAAATTTATTCTAGCATTACTTTTGTAAAAAGTAGACATCTATTGTATTAATCAGCGAGTATTTTTACAGAAAACCCTTCTTTTACAAAAATTTTAACCCATAAATCAATAAAATAAAATTGTGTCTACATTCTAATCTAATCTGAGTCAAGATTCATTTACCTGAAAAGCAAACCTCACTTTAACACAAAGGCTTCAGGGATATCTTACTTTCGCCACAAAATTTTTATTTTCAAAATGTGTTGGGGCAGGGGGGATATACCAATTTCAGCTGAACAGGCATCTAACATAATAGATTTAAACATTTGCATTTCCCATACCTCATCTATACTTTTGTTGACAATAGGTTTGTCAGGCTCTCCACAAGCAGCTCTAAGTTCAGAGCCAAGGCTCACCACTGTTTCTAGTTCTTCTTGTAGTCCATCAATTTCTTCTTTAGCAGCCTACAAAGAGAAAAAAACTCCAACAGTGCTAATACTAAATTTAATAATCTATGTACAGCTTGCTTTCAAGATAGAACATGGCAGGATTTGACCTTTGTTTTCTTTAAAGTCACTTGGACTTACAATGGGATGCTTAAAATATAAGCATTCCTTTGCAGTGTCAGAGTGAAATCAACTGACATCAGTCTAAATTATAACAATGGCTTATGATTGCATTTTGCATGACATGGAAAAAATAAACAGGAAGTTTTAAATTAGATTTCTTTAATCAGAGTGTTTTCTTTTTCAGAGGTTATCATTCAGCCTTCACATCTTTAACTATCAGCATAAATAATTACAGGCTTAGAACATAATACATATAGCATAATACATCTGTACCCCTTTCATTTAGATGTTACGTATTACTCAAGGAATCTAAAGTATATATAACTTTTAAAAGTCTCAGTGATACGCTTATTATATACTTGTTTATAAACAGATATGTAAATATAATGACAAGCACATGTTGCACGCTCACTGCAATTAAGCACTGATACATGTTATTTACCAAAGACTCTTGAGATACCATTATAGTAAATTTCTATACAATTATCCCTCTTGGTCTCTTAAAAAAAAATATTCTCCTGTGGTATTTAATAGTAATTCTGTCTTTTCTCTGCATACTGTAAATAAAATACTTCAAGTCAACAAAATACTTTCTACTGACCTCAGCAGCTTCTTGCTGTTGCTTGACTACAGATGGGTCAACTCCAGGTCCCTCCAGTTCTCGAATGAAGTCCTGAGTATCTTTAATAGTAGCTACAAGAGCCATATGATCACACCAAAACTTTTCAGCTAGTTCCATTACATCCAACAATTTGGCCTCCCTTTCCTCAGTCAAGGTCTGGATGTCTTCCCAAATGAGGACCATTTGGTCTAGTTTATCTTGAACAGCTAAACAACAAAGGAACTAGATTACTACCTTGGCAAACAATTTTTGGCCATAAATCTCTCTACAGTTCTACAGCAAAAACATGTGTACATTTTAAAATTTAGACTCTAAAATTTTTTCTTTACAGGACTCCTTATAATGTTAAGTGGAAACAACCAACATGGCCTTTAAAAATAAAACAAAGGTCATATCCACGATGAATTATTTTAAACAAATGCTTTGCTTTTATAAATCTTTAGCAGCTTCTCCAGGAGAACACAATCCCCAGATTAGTGGTCATCAAAAATGAAGATTTTTATATGCTGCAGCTTGCTGCATTTACACTACACGAAACTTTCCTCAATCTACTACCTTTAGCAGATATATCCTTATCAGCTCCTTCTGAACGAGCAATCATTTCCTCCCCTCTCTGTTTAAGTGTCTCATACACTGGCTGAAGTTTTTCCAGATCCACTGACACGTTCTTATTTTCACTGATTTGCTCTTTAATCTTCTCAACCTCTGCTGAGATTGAAGGTGGCTGCCTCAGACGTTCAACTATGCGTTTCAGACTCTCAAGAGTTGGATCTATCTTGTCATGAAACTGGAAGGGTGGTAAAGGACAGAAAGAAGTGGCAGAGAAATTAGAAAAAAAACCCTGAAAAATGGCATCTGAAATTCTCTTGGAAAAAGGTACTTTAAAATTAACATATTTAACATCTCTATCCAACATATGTATGTGCAATTGCAATACCCCCCTTCGTGGTTCTTCCCCTCTTTTAATATCTAAATTACAAAAATAACCTTGCAAAATGGTACTTCCTCTCAGATTTAAGAATTTTACTACGAAGTCTGGGTTCAGTCCTGAGACACTCCATCTGAAGATACTATACATATGGCAGAATCCACTTGCATTTAGTCCTGCGGAATTCATACAGTAGTTTGTACCTTGTTTTGCAGAGCCATGGCCTTCTGACTTCATTTCAGAAAGATATTTACCTTAATATTAAATACATACATTTTTGTATCAGGACCAACACACTGGCATACAACCACCGATTAAGATTTGATATGTAACGTAATTTGAAAAGACATTTGTTAGTGCCCAGGTGATGATTGTTAGTGTAGTGAAGGTATGTTACTTTCTGCAACTAAAAGCACACAACAGTGTGTATTATTTTCACCCACATTTTACTGAGCCCAGGTAGGTGCCCAGAAACTCAATTACAGCTATGTTAACATGGTTCATCCTTTGGTACAGGTCCAAAGTTAGCCTTTACTGTATTAGAGCCATAGAGATTCCCAAAATATCTCACCACCATGCCCCTTTTAAATTACAGAAATTAATAAATTGTGGGTGCATTTAATGATCCTCCAGGATCTACAAAAAGCACTCTTGACTACACTTGGGACAGGTGTTAGAAAAAGCACAGCAAAATGAGATTACCTTATGTGAACTAATAGCTACATCCTTTCTCTTCAAAGGAATATAGGCAATACAAATGTTAATTACTTTTTCCCACCATACAATCCACTTCAAATCAGACTCTGTGACTAAGGTTATGGACTCAGTGTTTTTGTTAGAAGTGTGAATATCATACAAGCCAGCAAAATGTGTTATGAAAGACAAGCAGCCTTCCCACATCCAAGACTTCTGAAAAACTGATTGTGGCAACAAGACCTTACAAAAGTACATAAAAACTGAAATTAAATTGGCAATATTCAGGTCTAATTTTAGGACATATATATTACATTTTAGAATTAGTGCATTCAGTGGGCCTCCTTGTACTCATACTTCAATGAATGAGACAAGGTACTTTACAACTTAAAAGGAAAAAAATGCAAGTCATTATAACCTCTCATTCTGGCTCCATACGTTATGTCTTGCCTTTGATACACAATGCAATTTAATATAATTTAAAACCTGAAGAGTTAAATAATTATTCTTTCAGGACTGTCTAGACAAACATTGACATAGCCATCATAGTACAGAGCCCTGATAATATATATTTACCTATCTTAATAAAAAAAGATTATATAAAATTACATTCTGGGCATTACAATGGTTTGCTTTGCCATCTGCATATACATTTACCTATGTAAAATGAACCTTAAAGTATTGCATAAATAATTAAGTATTTTCTCAAAATCTGATTATATTCTAGCTGTTACCAAAGAATGCATTTTTATTCTTGCTTTCTGTAGTTAGCCAGTACAACGTGTTAATGCCTATCACATAGAAAGCGAGGACTCAAATGCTAAGTAAATATCTTGATTTTCAAATGTGCAGCTCCAAATATGGGGAGGACTGAGAATTTATGATAAAGAAAAACACTGAATCTAAATAATCGGGCATCTTTCAGAGGTGTCAACAAGGAAGGTGTTTAGAATGACTTAAAATATAATATATTGTCTATAACCAGTTCAAAAGCAGGATGATATCTGATGTCACTTTTCCCCCTTAGCTTCTTAAACTCAGTTTGCAGGGGCTAGGAATATGACATTAAGTACAATGACAAAATTATTTAGAATGTAGATTTGATAAGAACTTTAAGGTGCATTTCTTATTTAGTATTTTAGACCTGAGCAGAATATAGCACTTAATTTCCAGCAAACAGAGAAAAAGGGGAAATTCCTATAAAAAGGGCAGTATAGAACCAAGTACTTTTATTCAGGTTTTTGTATGGGTTCACGTACACAGTTTTACTGAGTTCTTTTCTGAATTTGGGGTTGAGTAAAATAATTTCAGTTTGGGTTTAATAACAATTAAGCCAATATTTAAAAGTCTCTAGAATGCGATACCTAACAATACTCTATTGAGATGCATTGCATAGGCTGATGAACCTAAGATACACAGCTTTAATGGACTTCATCTGAATTTTATGCTCATGATGACGTTTTGTGAGGTCTACCTTTGCTCACAATACTTTTACGTAACAGTTTAAGCATATGTTACGTTAAGTTCTTGTGGGTCTGCAGCGAAGACCAAATGCTATTACCGCTGCCAGACTACCCTCTAGTTCCATTGGTAACCGACTAAAGCTGCCAAGTTTGAGATATAACTATACTCAAGTTAACTGATCAACAGTGACATCCACATATGAATGAAGCATCAGCTAATAACAGACCAGCAAGAGAAAACAGAATAAAGTGAAAATAAACCCCCACATTTTTAGACCAAATGTTCCTCTTTTTACTTGAAAATTAAGAAGCAAAAACATTTTTCAACTGCAGCAGCCATAATACTGACCAATATATAAAATTATAACCCCTTGAGAAACAGAAAAATCAATGCCATAAGCAAGGATATGAACACTCACAGGCCATTAGTTTGAAAAGCACAGATAAAACAGCAGTTCAGTCTTGATATATACATGTAAGATGACATGTCCGTGTATCTTTCCATTTGAATGAATCCAATTATACTTTAAACTTAAATTGATACCTGGGTACACTGAGAAATGGCTTCATCCAGTGCCAGTGCTCGCTTTTTGACATCTTCCTTAATTTTACTGTAAAGGGTGTCAGCTGCCACATATTTCTCTTGGATAGAAAAACCTTCTCCTGGGCTCAGCTCCAGCAACTGGGGCCCAGTTTTGTTCATCTTATCTATATGGGGCTTGTGCTCAGCGATCAGCTCACGCAGTTGCTATAACAAATGAAATAACTTATCAGTTTCTTATGCTTGCACCACCACATTACAGCTGTCCACACTTCTAACACATCCAGCTGGCAAGAAATTCCAAACAAATACCCTTCATTCTAATGTAAAGCACAAATAATATCAAATAAAGTTACTGACTGCTCTGCCAGTGATGGCTCCCATTCCAACATAGAGCTATCCAGGCATGAAACATCACAATTGGAGACGCACTAGAAAGGTCTGTGCAATACTCTTGTAGGACATATGATTACAGGTAAAATGTAAGATGCTAACTACGCGTATGATGCTGGCAACAGGCACTCCCCATTATATTTAGTGCCTATAATGACAGAAATGGCAACAATATTCCAGACGTGTGTAACACCACCACGTATGTAATTTTCATGGTGGTATTTGTCACTTGCCACAAAGCCTTCCTTTGAAGAACATACAGAAAGACTACTAGCATTGCAACAATATTAATTTAAATTATCCTTGATTTAAGAAGAGGAAGCTAGCACAAGGAAGGATCAAAGAAGTCAGTGAAAAGGACAAAAGGACAAGGAAGACTGATCAGTAGAGACCTATCAACCTAGTTTAGCAGTCTCCCCTCTGGCCACAAGACCCTTCTGTCTTCACAGCAGTACTACCACTTAACTGACACGAAGTTTAACACGTAATTAATAAGTAAACCAAATTTGATCTCAGCTGCCTACTCTCTCTCATCACCCACCCCTGAAGTAAGTCAAAACTGTGCAGAAGACTGTGCAGAGGCTTGTGGAAATGAAGGGTCACAAGGTGTCTTCCAACTTGCCTAAGGATTTTGGTTTTGTTTACTTGCACCCATAGATCTGACGAAAAGGAAGGGTTTCTATGGGAGTAGCCCAATCCTTCCCTCCACTTGTATTTATTTTCTGAGCTCATTCCTCCCTCTTCAGAAAAATCCCACTGTCCTGGGAGGCACTGTCCCTCTTGGTGCTGTGAACTCCATGCATTTCTATCCTATAGTCCCTGTGCAGGAACATGAGAAGCACATGCTCTGTTCCTCCCAGCTCAGAGTTTGTTTAAATTAATGAAGACACAGAAAAGGGCCTCCATCAGTCTCAGTGTAAATAAATCCTTTTCTCTTCAACTAAGGTCCTTCCCTTAAAAAGAAATCCTGATACTGGCTTGCTTACTTGCTCCTCCCCAGAAGAGGAGAGGCTGAGAAGATTAAAAGGACAGTGATCGTGTGACCGTGACTCTCCACAGTCCCCTGATGACACGACAGCAACGAAAATACAAAAACCCATGACTCTAGCTACTTCCTGAGAACATAACTCTATTTGTATGCCTTGCAACATGAAAAATAATGTTGATTAGCAGAGAAATGGTGAAACAAAGAACAGTTTGAAAGGTTTTAGAAAATAATTTTGTGTTTTATTTTTGTGCACAAATAGATGATTTGGCACAAGGCCACCAGAGTGCACGTTTCTGGGTCCAAACCTTATGCTAGTACTCTGCCCACAGATCAGTTCAAACCAAACTGACTGCATGTTACTCACACAGAATCAACTCTATGCATTCCATGACTTGGAACAAAGACAGTCATCAGTAAATACATCAGAACAGAAGCATAAGTAAATATAAAAAACTGTTTTCAATTCACATTCAGAACCTTCTTTCTTTTTTTTTTTGGCTTTTTTTTTTTTTTTTTTTTTTTTTTTTTTAATAGAACAATAAATGATTTGGTCTTCTCCATGATGTACTACTGTGTAAGCAGTTCCAGTAAACAAGTATTTCAGATCAGATTACATGTTAAAATTGCCTGACATTAATCTTCTACTTAACAAACAAATCTCAGCTAATGGCATAGCCCAGGGAAAATGCAAAAATGGAAGCTCATCTGAAGGGCCTCTCATACAAGCAGAATGATCAAAGTAGATGGGGAACAATCCTGTAAGTAAAGCAAGCATGATTTGGTTCACGGTGACTAATCAAGCTGGTTTGTAAAGCTCATGTTATATAGGTAGTCTTAACAGAGCATGTTTGTTCATCGTGGTCATAATAGGAAGACAAATGAGTGAACCCAGTGTTTACCAGTATGTAAGAGTGGCACATCTTCATTAACTGCTCTCAGAGCAAACAAGACCTTGAAGCCAGGGTTCATCCTATCTAACCTGAGTCACTTAATTGAGGCAGCTAAAATTAAAAAAACTAGTTACTCTACCCTCAGTAGGGAGAGACAAGTATCTCCAGTAGCCATATGGGCTTTGCATGTGCCAAAACATGCAGGTTTTTCACCTCGGTGAGATACATCTGATTCCATGGGATACTAGTAGCCATATATGAAACGTACTCATTTTTATCCCAGCTGATTATTCCTCCATGTAAGAAAGCCCATAGGGTGGCCAGGCTACAACACTGTTGCCTCTATTTTGGGATGTTACAGTAAACAATTATTTCTTTGAATTATTACATAACAAACATACTTTACATGAGAAATGATTATGGGATTGGCCGGAACCCAAGCGATCAGTTCTTGGCCCTCTAATTGTCCCATCTTCCCAGCTCAGCTAAGTTTAGTTCCACTGATACCAACAAAACAAAGCCCAAACTTTTTACATGTACGTAAGATCAACATATGTGCATATTTGTATACAGACTGTACATAGGGCAGCATTTCACTTTCAGTATGCTGTCAGCAGGTACTCCAGTTCTTTAGATAGTCATGTTTTACCTTCTTTTGTTTCTTGTTACAACATCCCATGTCTGTTCTTTCTGTTTACGGGTTTGGCTTGTTCTAATACTGACATTAATGTGTACTTTTAAATATACTTCTTAACTATTAACTTCTGTGTCCTCAGTTCTCTCACTACAATGGCAATTTTTTTCCCCTTTAGCCCTCTTTTATGCTTATAATTTGTTTGCTGCCTTCCCCAGAGAATCTTGTTTGCATGCACAATTTGGGAAACAGTAGAGGCATGACTGAAAATATATTTGTTTTGTACTATTACTTTAAATAATTCTTTTTTCAGCAGAAGTATAACTGTCTGGGTCTTCAGCATTTAGCAGAGTACTCCACAGTTCTAAGCAGAATACTACTTGGCTTTTGACACTTTGCTTTTCAAAACTCGCAAAATGCTTACCCTATGCTCTTCTTGTTGTTGCTTTAAAGTTTCATATTCAAGGGCTGGTGCAGGAAGCTGAGAGATGATCATTTCTGTTTCAGTTAACCATGGCCAAAGCTCTTCATAAGTCTCCCAGAACTGGTTAACCAGGGACTGAGCCCGTTCCAGCTGGAGGTTTCTCTCAGAGTTCATTTGACAGACTGCATCATATTTCTGTAAGAGGCTTTCCATTTTTTTCTGTAAAATAGTATTAACAAAAAATAGCAATGTGTATTTTTCTACATGTCTATTACCTTCATTTCTAAACAATCTTTGATAATTATAGCACCAAACCATAGTGAACCAAACTTGAGTTTTGATAATGTTTCTACAGTATCAGTGTTCAAGGTAGACAGAACCAATATTGCGGAAGATAGGAATTTAGCAGAGTCCTTTCAAAGTAATTAGAACATATTTAATGATATTGATATTTACAAATAACACTTTATTCATAGGCCTTCCAGTGAAGCTGCAAATTATTTGACTGCAGATCTTAGCCCCACTTCCTTACTGAAGACGCTTATCTTCAGTGACACTTGGCAGAAACTAAGTTTTCCCCAGTATTTCTGAATCAAAGCATCATGAACAATACACAAAAATCTGATTTTTTTTTTTTTTTTTTTTTTTAAATCCGGCAAGAGAATAGGGTATACTGATGTTCTTGTAGCTTACAAACTTGCAACAGAAACCACAGAACATTATTTTCCAGGTTAGCATACATTAATTAATGAGGATGTATTACCATTAATAAAACAATAGAACTACAAGGTTTAAACATTACAGATCTACTGTATTTGGGCACGTGATAATAAAAGAAAGTATCAACTAGCTATATATTTTTCCTGTGGAAGACTGCCCATGTTATCATTTTTATGAAATATATACGTGACAATGCACATAAATGCTAGCCTTGGAAAAACTAGACATATAAGCAAGCCATTGAACGTGAAGTAAAGAATCTTTTTTGGCAGAACAAGCTATTCTTTCATTTGTTATGTCTTGCATGTAAATTAAGTATAGAGATGCTATCCAAAGGACAAAACATAGCCTAACACACAGATATACAGTATTTTTGACAAGCACAAATATTTAAAAGAGACTCACATAAAACTGCTCCCCCTTATGACTACAGTTTCATAGACAGAACATCTCATCTATTTGAAATTCACTTAAAAGCAAATCAAATTTATTCAGAAATCCTGCAGCAGAGCACAATTAGTGACGTATTGTTTTTCAAGGAGAGTGGTCATTGGAAGGACCAAATTTACACAGCATACCCAGCCTCACCGTAATTTAGCAAAACAAAACAAAACAAAAAAAAACAAACAAAAAACAACCCCACAACTAACCCATTCTTAAATGCCAACATGAAAAATCTGTCTATATACAGCCCCAACATCAGGCTCTGTGTGTGTGTGTGTAATAAACAAAGGCATAAGACTGCCTTTCATGGGCTGTGTTAGACAGCAGGATGGAATAAACTTGGCAAGTAAGGTCTACACTGAAATCAGCAAAAATGAAAGTGAAGATCCACGCTGAGGTGCACAGCCATTGAATCCAGCAGAGAAATACACATGCCCAGAGCGTCACCGACCCAAGAGAACTGGGGAAGATAGCCAGATTCCACACACACCACCCCAGATGACTAATACCTATTCACTCAATGGTCCATTGGCTAAAATACTGTTTACCATGGATGAAGATGATAAATGGGGCTCCAAATTAGTGTCAGGCAATGAAGCAAGTACACAGTGTTTGCTCTTTGAACATCCTGAAGGAAGGAGAGTGATACACAAGAGCATTTCTTCTAGTATTACAATCCTCAGACCAGAAGTGGCTGTAATTAATGCTTTTTCATTAGTATTTCAAAAAAGACACTATAGGAATCCTTCTACTTATATACTGTCTGCACATCTACCGCTGTAACTGCAATTTAAGGAACTTTACCTTCATGGTCTGTTTCTCTTCTTCAGTGCATGTGTTCATAATCTTATCCCCAGATTTAACAAGTTCATCTATAGTATCTTTGTGCCTCAAAATCTCCATGGTAAAAGCCTTGAAACACAATAAAAATTGGTCAGGAAAAAAAAAATAAGAGTACATGGAGCAAAAACTATTTTTGAAGTGCATCATGATGGACTGAAAATTAAATCATGCCAGTACATTTTCTAGATGGAGAGTGTGCCGGCCAATAATTAACATGACAGTTAGAAATGCATTTCTTTTACCTTTTGAACTTGTAGCTGAGCTGTGGTCTGGTCTTGCTCAAGCCTAATATCACCCAGAGACATCAGCTTCTTTTCTGTTTCTGCAATCCAGGCAAATTCAGCATCAGCTGCTTGATCAAACTAAATGAGGGAGACATGAATTAGTTCAGCAGTTCTACAGACATGAAATTAGAATGACTGTTTCTAAAATTTTAAAGAACATTAAAAAGCATGCTTTTGAATTATTAGAAAGATAGCAGCTCACTTTCAATGAGGTATTTACATAAATGAAATGCAAAGCCCAGAATGGTTCAGAGGGATTGTAATACAAGCAGCTTAATTCATAACTGTGACAAAGCAACAGAAGCAAATACATTTTTCCAAATCCTACAGCTCTCTAACACACATAAGAAAACAAAAGCGGTTATAATTTCAGAATTTTAACTAGACTGTTTATTTTCATTTTATTCTACTTTCACGTGTCTTTTCCATCTCTGTATTTATTATTACTGCTAGTGTTGCAGTTATGCTAAGAAATAGTTGTTTGATGTTATCCTTTTAATCTTAAGAGCTGCTTTAGTATTAAATGATAAAGGCAAAACAATCGCAATTCAACTAAGTCAGCGGAATAACCTCACTGAATTCACAGAAGACAGGATTTCATCCAAAACTAGACCTTGGATTAAACGCAAAAATTCTATGGAGCATTTGGGTGCAGTCAATCCTTTTCCTAAAAGATTAACTTTTGACTACCATTAGTCAAGACTTAAATGTTTCAGAAGTTACCTCAAAGCACTAAAGCAATGAGAAGATTTAAAGGATCTGTTTCTTACTGTCCTGGTTTCAGCTGGGATAGAGTTAATTTTCTTCTTGGTAGCCGGTATGGGGCTGTGTTTTGGGTTTAGGATGAGAACAATGTCGATGATACACTGATGCTTTGGTTCTTGCTCAGTAGTGCTAAGCTGTCTCTAAATAGGTGCTAAGTGGCGCTCACACCGGTCAAGGACTTTTCAGCTTCCCCTGCTCTGTCGGGTGCACAAGAAGCTGGGAGGGGGCACAGCCAGGGGGAGTGCTGGCCCAGACTGGCCCAAGGGCTATTCCATACCATATGACGTCATGCTCAGTATATATATAAGCTGGGGGAAGAAGAAGGAAGGGGGGACATTGGGCACGATGACGTTTGTCTTCCCGAGTAACCATTACGCGTGATGGAGCCCTGCTTTCCTGGGGATGGCTGAACACCAGCCTGCCGATGGGAAGTAGTGAATGAATTCCTTGTTTTGTTTTGTTTGCGTGCACGGTTTTTGCTTTGCCTATTTAACTGTTCTAATTTATTTTACTTCGATTATTAAACTGTTCTTATCTCAACCCACGAGTTTTCTCCCTTTTACCCTTCTGATTCTCTCCCCCATCCCACTGGGGGGGAGTGAGCGAGCGGCTGCGTGGTGCTTAGTCGCTGGCTGGGGTTAAACCACGACACTTACTAATGCGCAAAGGAGAACATGAGATCCTGAAAAGAAGTACACGGGGATCTAATTCTTCTGAAAAGTAAGACCATATTAAAAAAAAAATAAAATTAAAAAAAAATATCATACATTCTCTCTTCAGCTCAAGTTTATAGGCATGTATCTTAGCACACACATGTTGCAGTACTCAATGGGGGCAGCTTTGAGCTTAAGCCACAGAGAAAGACTACATGGGATGATCAGATGCACAAAACAGTCATCGTAGAAACTACTAAGAACTAATTTATTTATTTTAAATGCTGATCCCTGCTGCAATTAGCTGAACATTAATAAGGCTCGGAGTTATTGTGAAAGTGTCAGGACGTTTTAGGTCAGAACCTGCTACTTGTGCTGTTGATACCCACACTTTCCTCAGAAGTTTCTGACCACTCTCAGTCCCTCTTCTCTTTTACATCGGCTGGTCTGTGCCTTTGTGGCTGCAGACCACGATAGCCCTGCTCCTGTAATGTAGCTGGAGTTCACTGTAGCCACTAAATCAGTCTTGTTTTAGTGGTTAATCGTGAGTCACACAAAAACAAAAGAAGCAGTTCTGAGATTTCATTTTTTATGAGTCAATCTTTTTCAGCCTTTATAACCCGTTTGTTACACGAAAGAGCACAAACATTCTTTTTCACTATGTATCTTTCTCATTTAAAGTAACAGATAGGTTTTGTCCTAAATATTGTGACTTCCTAATAGAAAGGTATGTTCTGAAACAATCAGTACTGTAAACATTAACACGAAGCACATGCACCAGTGGTAGTTAAATCCTGGCTTTAGAAACTGCAGTTCACAACCAAGCTCTTCAGAAGCCTGTCTATTTATGGTCCAAATGAAGGCAATGAAGAAGGTGATTTCAAATGTGTTAGATGTACAAATTAACTGCAGCTTGACTTCCTGATACCAAATATTCATGGGTATTTAAGTAATATTGAGCAAATATTTAATGGAAATAACAAAATCAAGGCATGGCACTGAAACTTCTAGGTTACATAGCACTGAGGAAGGACAGGACTCTGAACTCCATTTTCTGAGGGTATAGGATTTCCAATTTGTGATGTTCAAATATAACATTAAGGAATAAAAAGCACAAAATTGGTACTCTCTGCATCCAAAATTTGAAGTGTTTTCTTCCCATTATGCACGACAGTTATTTATGAGACCTGAACTTCACTTGAGTCACTACAAAACCATCTACTTCATCCCCACCCAGTTTAACCAAGCATAGTTCATTGTGGTACTTTTTATTCTAACCAGGAATGATTGACTTCTGAACATGATGACATTGTGATTTGCTCCGTGAATGTTTTCTAAAGCACTCTCTATGATTGCTTTAAAGTGAAGAATAAGTAAGGCAAAAGTAGAATATGACCTTCTGTTTCGACGTAGCACTCCTTCACTAGGGTAAGACACTGGCCCATGCCTTCAGTATTGAAAAATGAAGATTAAAACATGTAGCTAAATTTATCTCTAGGATAATTTGATCCACCTGGGAGCTTTTTGCCCAGGTTGTTAAAAACCAGGACACTGCATTAATCTATTAAGCTTCCAACTTCTGTTCACAACATGAAACAATATGCTTGCCCATTCATATGGCTTACTGCATTTCTCACCTGGGCCCAGTAATGTCCAGCACAAACCCCACACTACTCCCATTGAACCCTCATGTTCTTAGTGGCTTTGTCCTCCACCCGAAACTTTTTAATAGTACAGGCACTTGAACAAGTTGCCACAGGGTAAGCTTACAGAGCACTAGCTTCTCCAAAAATATTTTTTATTTTGCGTGGTCTTTCTCTGAGCTAAATGGAAGGATGCTTCCTTCACTGGAAGCATGTTAAGCCATTTGGTATTTATCACAGGATAGAGTAGATAGGAACATATTGTGGTGAGGTGAGTTGGGCTGAAGTGGAGATTAGGGGTATGCAGGACTAGGGTGCAGCTCTAGACCTTTCATGCCTAGACCTGAATCTGCTGAACTTGTGCTAGGAGATGTAACATACTCACGGAATTCAGGAAAGTTGAAGGAGAGCCAACACATACTCTCCTACCTCACCTTATCACTCACTAAAAAAATCACCCTTCATTTTTGAGGATTTGATTAATGAGACAAGACAATATTCATAGCAAACCCGCTATACTCCAACTGAAAAAGAGATACTGGCAGCATATGAAGGGGTTCGAGCCGCTTCAGAAGTGGTTGGTACTGAAGCACAGCTCCTCCTGGCACCCCGACTGCCAGTGCTGGGCTGGATGTTCAAAGGGAGGATCCTCTCTACACGTCATGCAACTGATGCTATATGGACTAAGTGGGTCACACTAATCACACAACAGGCTCGAATAGGAAACCCCAGTCACCCAGGAATCTTGGAAGTGATCATGGACTGGCCAGAAGACAAAGATTTTGGAATACCGCCAGAGGAGGAGGTGACGCATGCTGAAGAAGCCCCACTGTATAATAAACTGCCAGAAAATGAGAAGCAATATGCCCTGTTCACTGATGGGTCCTGTCGTCTTGTGGAAAAGCACTGGAGGTGGAAAGCTGCTGTATGGAGTCCTATATGACAAGTCACAGAAACTGCAGAAGAAGGGGAATCGAGTCAGTTTGCAGAGGTGAGAGCGATCCAGCTGGCTTTAGATGTTGCTGAATGAGAAAAATGGCCAATGCTCTATTTCTGTACTGACTCATGGATGGTGGCAAATGCCCTGTGGGGGTGGTTGCAGCAATGGAAGCAGAGCAACTGGCAGCACAGAGGCAAACCCATCTGGGTTGCCACATTGTGGCAAGATATTGCTGCCCAGGTAGAGAACTTGGTTGTAAAAGTATGTCATGTAGATGCTCAACGTACCCACGAGTCAGGCCACTGAAGAACGTCTAAACTACCAGCAGGTGCATCAGGCTGCCAAGATTGAAGTGGCTCAGGTGGATCTGGACTGGTAACGTAAGGGTGAATTATTTCTAGCTTGTTAGGCCCACAACACCTCAGCCCATCAAGGAAGACATTCAACACATAAATGGGTTCATGATCAAGGGGTGGACTTAACCATGGACACTATTGCACAGTTTATCCATGAATGCGAAACATGTGCTGCAATCAAGCAAGCCAAGCAGTTCAAGCCTCTCTGGTATGGAGGATGATGGCTGAAATATAAATATGGGGAGACCTGGCAGACTGATTATATCACACTCCCACAAACCCACCAAGGCAAGCGCCACGTGCTTACAATGGTGGAAGCAACCACCGGATGGCTGGAAACATATCCCGTGCCCCATGCCACTGCCCACAACACCATCCTGGGTCTTGAAAAGGAAGCCCTATGGCGACATGGCACCCCAGAAAGAACAGAGTCAGGCAACGGGACTCATTTCCAAAACAAGCTCATAGACACCTGGGCCAAAGAGCATGGCATTGAATGGGTATTTCACATCCCCTATCATGCACCAGCCTCCAGGAAAATCAAACGATACAATGGACTGTTGAAGTCCATTGTAAAGGACACTGAGAGCAATGGCTGCTGGGACATTCAAACATGGGGATACACATTTAGCAAAAGCCACCCGGTTAGTCAACACTAGGGGATCTGCCAATCAAGCTGACCCTGCCCAGTCAAAACTTTTACCTACTGTAGAAGGGGATAAAGTCCCTGCAGTGCACATAAAAAATATGCTGGGGAAGACAGTCTGGGTTATTCCTGCCTCGGGCAAAGGCAAACCCATCCGTGGTATTGCTTTTGCTCAAGAACCTGGGTGCACTTGGTGGGTGATGCGGAAGGATGGGCCCATGTGTACCTCAAGAGGATTTGATTTTGGGTGAGAATAGCTAATGAATTCAATTGTATGATGTTAACTGCTATATAATACTGTATGTCATTGCTACTATGGTTGCTATATGCCATATCAACAGTATTACAGTAAGAATCACCCAGATTAATCAAGAATGAACTCTGACAGAACCAGACAAGCACAACAGTGATGGAACCAGAACTGGCTTCAGCATGAAACAATCCAACACCACACACCATCTCTCCTGCCCTGAAGGACTGTTATGACAGATGGAGCCCAAAGTCATGGACTAAATGAACTCAACGGATATTCTAGGGATGGTCCATAGACTGAGGGAATGAGATTTCTGTGTGTATGTATCAAAAGACAGGAAAAGTGGTGGTGATTATTTGGAATGTATTGGAAAGTGTGGGACCTGGGCATGACGTAGATGTCATAGAATAAGGGGTGGATACTGTCCTGGTTTCAGCTGCGCTGGAGTTAATTTTCTTCCTAGTAGCTGGTATAGTGCTGTGTTTTGGATTTAGGATGAGAATAATGTTGATAACACACTGATGTTTGAGTTGTTGCTAAGCAGTCAAAGACATTTCAGCTTCTCATACTGGCCTACCAACAAGAAGGCTGAAGGTGCACAAGAAACTGGGGGGGGGGGAGGCCCACAGCAGGGACAGCTGACCCAGAGTGGCCAAAGAGCTGTGCCATACCATGTGACGTCACGCTCAGCATATAAACTGGGGGAAGCTGGGGAGGGCATGGCTGCTGCTCAGGGACAGGCTGGGCATCTGTCAGTTGGTAGTGTGTAATTGTTTTTCGTTTGCATCACTTGTCTTTTGGGGGTTTTATTTCTCTCTCTTTTTGTTATTTTCCTTTTCATTACTATTATTATTTTATTCCAATTATTAAACTGTTCTTATCTCAACCCACAAGTGGTCTCACTTTTACTTTTCTGATTCTCTCCCCCATCCCACCAGGGGCAGGGGGAGTGGTGGTGAGCGAGCGGCTGTGCGGTGCTTACTTGCTGGCTGGGGCTAAACCACAAGAAACATGAAGTTATTTTTAACCTCAGCTACAAGGAGATCTGAGTTACTGCCAGCCTCTTTCAGTCGGCTTTCAGCAAACTTTGAAAATATCATACATGCTTTCTCCTTGTCCTGTTACAACTGTTTATGGGAACTATTAGCAGAAACAGAAATCTCCACCAATATTTTTACACCTGAACTGTAGGCAGACACTGGAAAATTGTGTTTCCACGATGCATTTATAAGCAAGCTTAAATATGGGACTATTTAGTGATGAAACTAATGCCAGTTCTCAAAGTGTACCCATATATATACACCTCTGTGCATGTCTAGAAACCTCCACATATTAAATAACTCAATTTTTGAGCCCCCAGAAGAAAAGCATTGTGGATATGAATAAAAGCAATTGTTATTTAAATCCTCCACTACAGCTTGAACAAGATGATCCAGCTTTTAATTGTGGAAAGTACAGAGGAGCTAGACAATCAGCTGATGCTAAAAGGTGTGGCAACCCTAGTAATTTCAATGTTGCATCCAGTAAAATTGGCTGGGGATCTGGACCATATTTTACTTAACACAACATGATCTACAAAAGACACAGGCCATTCAGTTCTTACTTAAGCAAACTGCCACTTAAGGAGCCACAGGATAGTTACAGTGATTTTAGCTACAAGACTGATGTTTGCGTCAACAAAAAGGCAGACAACTACAACAGGGTGCAGATTAGCTGAGTTTTGGCATTCATATTTTAACAGTGGAGTCCTGTTTCGTTCAAACAGGCCTTTTGCTGCTCAAGCACAAAAGACTTTTGGCAACATTATTAAAGGACATCTTTTGTTCAGGTACACACAGCCAGAGACTGTTATTGCCCAAAGAACAGTTTTCAGTACCTGCTGGGATCTCAGGATGGCAGCATCAATCTCATCCACCTTCTGAGAGATCGCGTCACTCACTAATCTGTAACGTTCGTTGTCCTCCGTTATCATCTTGTCAAGCCCCTCTCTGGCCCTCCACGGCACCAGCTCCAGGAAGGCACTGCCAACTTCATTCAGAGTGTCCAGTAAGCCTTTGTTGTTCTTTGCTTCTTTTTTCAACTCCTGAAAAAGGCCATTTAAAGTAAACATGCCAGCATACAAGCTGAACACACACAGCTTGCACGTTTTTTATTCTTTCAACTGTGGCATGAGTCGAGAACTGAAATGTTTTCCATGTAAACCAAAGGAATAAATTAGCACGCTTATTTTCAGCTCAGTTGTATTAGCTTTTTGATACTGTAAGCTGTTTGACAGAAAAGTGGGTGATTCGTGAAGAGAATTTTCTACAGAATGTATCTTAAATATATTTCTCCAGTCAGTATGACAGTCTGAAATTCTAATTTTGTAAGAGTTGTTAATACTTAATGAAGCAACCAAAGAAAATAAAACTAACAGATACTCTTTGCAACCTGCAACTCCATACGGAACTAAATCATCAGCAAGTGAAATCAGGCATGCAATAAAGCAAAATATTATGAATTCAAGTGATTTCTTAGATGATCAACGACTGGATTAAATTCTAATCAAATCATCACACAATGCTTCAGGAATGAGTTTTTACCTGTACAGAAACCCTCACTGCTGTTTCATTTCTTTTTATATATATAAGAAATTTAATGGAAAGATTTTTTTTTTTTTTAGCTCCCCCCCTCAATATTGTCTGCACCATCCAGTTTATACTACAATTTTTCTTTTGAAATAAATATTGTTAAACAACATTAGCAATGTATATTTTAAATGCTGACTCCTTTGGTACTTTACAGGATTTTATTCATGTCACAACTAAAGAACCAAAATAACTTTGACAACTTAAGAGTTTTCCCAGAATTAGGTAGCTGCTTGAATAAAAAGGAAATGTTTGCTTCTCTTGTGCTAAAAATAAACCTCAGCCCAATTTCATAAGTGATTATAACAGATGGCTCTGGAAAGTGAGTTTGATTCTTAACTACTGTTACATTTAGTCAAATGATCTGATGCCAAAATTAGTTATTCACAGAACAACTTCATGCCAAACATAAGTTAACAAAAAATCTAGCTGAATCATACAGCAATAAATAATTCACAGGTTCTAAAACCTACTTTTTGTCTTTCTTGTACTTGGCTTAATTCTTCACCCTTTGGTATTTGAGTTTCATATGAGAGTAACTCCACCTCCACTTCATCAAGCCATTTGCAGAGTTCCTCATGAGTTGAGTGCAGTTGACCTGCAAGCTGCAGAGCCTGCTCTAAGGTCTTGGATACATCAGAACTCAATTTTGTAATGTCTTTATATCTCGCTTTAATGCCTTCCAGTTTATCTTGAATTATTACAACTTCATCACCTAAAATATCAGAAGCATGTTATTTCCTGTGATCACAAATATTTAAAAGCAAAAAAAAAAAAAAACCCCAAACCAAAAAACCCAAACACAAATCCCAAACCCCACCTATTACAGAAATCGCAGTATTTAATTTATAAAATAACCCAAACAAGATGACAAGGTCAATCCTCTACTGATGTAAATTATCCTACCATCGCTAAATTCCACAGAGCTACGAAGTTTACCTCAACTCAGGACCTGTCCTTCTGTCTTTTTTCTGCTTTACTAAACTATTAGAAAGTAAGGACTTAGATCCAATATTTAACACAAATGTTCTTTAAAAAAATCCACCCTTAAATTCACAATACTTCTTATAAAGGCCAAAAAAAAAAAAATTATAAAAGTGTTATTGAAAATGTGAAGGGGGGGAATCAATAAAATACTAACTAGATTTTCAATTACAGTAATATTTGACATCACTGTACACCCTCATTGCTATCCATTTGAAACACAACTAAAAAGGCTAAAACAAAAACAACCTACTGAAATTTATTAGTGTATATTCAGATTTCATTATGGACTATGCATGATGCCTAAGTTTGGAACAGAAAAGGATACCCCCCTGCCCCCAACCATATGTGCGTCTTAAAGAGTTCAAGAACTTTAGAAGCACTGGAAAATCCGGACAGATGTTGATCTACAGAACAGACACATTGTGTACAACTGGAATGCAACTTTTCCCACAGCATTAGCTCCAATGGACAAAGCTTTCCTCTTGCAGTAAAAGGTAGTCTAATATCTCGCTCATCTGTGGATGCCTGCAGGGAATTGACTGCGTCCACTGCCAAACAGCCCTCCATTATGAGTAATGTCCATAACTTGCTATTAGGAATGGAATGCAGGTTCACTAAAATAATTTTCCACTAAAAATAATACAGAATTCAAGGGCCTAATTCTCTACAGGCAAAAAAAGGACTTTTGCTCACTTACATTAACAGTAAAATCAGCCCAAAAACATAACCTACCTGGACCTCAAACCCTTATTAAAATAAACAACTATCACTGCTTTCATCAGCAAACATGGGACTAATATTTACAAGTTCTACTTTAATTTTCTCATAAGCACTTACAAGTACAAGAAAAAAAGCCTGATGAATCAGTTTTATATAAGCTCTCACCTGTTGTTTGCTTGAGAAGCTCTAAGCCATTTTGTATAGCCAAATCAACATTTTGTTTTCTAAGAAGAATCTCTTCCTGAAGATCCTAATAGAAAAGGCCATTTGTGTTAGCACAGACATAACACATTATATTATTTTTATTTGGAATAAGCATATTGCCATTTTAAACAAAATACATTAACAAAAAATAAATGAATTATGAAAATATAAATCAAATCAAAAAATGAATTAAATAATAAATGAACAGAAATCAAAATACCAGTAGTTCAGAGTGCTGTTTCTCAAGTAATTCTGTGTTGCAATCTTGGACTGACAATTTGCTCAGTTTATCATGGATTTCATTCAGCCAGTTCATCAATTCAACTTCGTCCTCCCCAAAAATCTGAGCATTGCTGTAAGCTTGCTGGAGAAGTTCAGACCTGCTGCTGCTCTTCTCTTGAATCTCAATGTATCGGGCCTGAGAAGAATCTAGCTTTTCCTGCACCATATCTTTATCTTCCCTGGAGCTCATAGTCTTTAGAGACTGACCAGTGCTAATGGCCTGATGTAAACTCTTATTGTGAGCTAGGACATCATCTTCCAGGGCCTATATTTTTTTTAAATAATGAAGAATAATGGAGAAAAAAAAAAAATCAGAAAAAACAAAAGAAATGTAAGTGGAACTCAATAAAAACTGAACGAAAAAGGACATACTGCCAACATAAATATATAAAACTCAAATTACAGAAAAAAAAAATCAGTATGGTAAAACATAGGTACACTGCAACAGCTTTGCCAGTTGTGTTGTACTTTACAAAAGCGTCTCAAAAGAATGACACAAGCAAGTGTGTGGTGTGTATCTTACTTTATGCTGAGAAATTTGCTGCTGCAGTTTGGAGGCCTGTGTTCCAATGGGTTCTGCATTTGCAAGCCTCTTCTCTGTGGCGGTCAGCCACTCCACCAGCGGCTCCAGAGCTTCATGGAACTGCTGCGCTACCACCGAGATGCCTTCCAACTGACGGTTCCTATCAATACACCAGCAGAAAGGTTATTTTTTGTGATGAAGTAAGTGTGAAATAGTTAAAAAAAAGCCTCTTGAATCCTTTGCAAAAGAAAGAAATAATTCTGTCTTATTGTAGGAACCAGGCACCAGATGAAATAGAAATATATCCATGACACTCAATGAAAACCAAGGTAAAGCAAAAATAAAATAAAATTAAAAAAAACACCTCCGAAGCTGTTAGAAACTTTTAGCTAATATGCAAGTTTTGCAAATAAAAAGAATATCACTTGATTCATATACTTCTTGCTAAAAATAATTTAGCACTCAATTCAGCAAAACATTTTATACCCTATTAGGATAGTTCTCAACTTTCTAGCCGTCTTTAAGTATAAAGTTACATTCCCTTGACTATTATACATGTATTAAAGTTAGGCAAAGGCTTTACTGAACCAGAACATATTGTCATGCTTCCTCAGCATTGTAAAATATCTTTAAACATTTGTTCAATCATGTGAACAGAACCATTTGGCTCTACTTTTGCATCCCTTGTTCTGGATAAAAGCTCTCAATGAAGTTAGCGAGACAATGTTAATAAAGCACAGAGACTTGACCTTCAAAATTAAAAAAGCAGTATCTAAAACATTTCTGTTTCAGATTATTACATTTCAGAGAAGGCTCTTGATTACAGGAAGAGTCTTCCCTACAACCACTGCTGAACAAACTTCATTCAAGATGACTTCTAAGAGAGATTTGCCCTACGAGAAAAACATCACAATATTGTCTTTCAAATGGGGATCTCATTCCAGGTAAAAGCTATGTTTATACGTGCTTCCCAAGGCTTATAAACAAGGTAGACTCGACACACTTAGCCACAGAACACTCAGTGAAGTACTCTACATAGTTTTCCAAATCATACTGAAACCTCCTCTTCATTTCTAGAGACCAGCCAAAGAAAAATGAAGACAAGCTTGCAGCTAATAAACGGCTTGGAAAAAGCTGCAATTTGATTTTTAATTAAATATCACCAGACTGTGAGAATAATATTAAATTAAACATGACATTAACATTTACCCCAGCTAATGAGTCAGATTCCTTCAATAAAAATAAAAAAAGAAAGAAGGAAATAATGGTCTATTAGTGGTTGACTCTACTAATTAAATAATCATATTATTAGTATAAGGTAACAAAAGAGGTTCAGAGTAAAGGAACTAAAGAGAGGCTACCAGAAGGAGTAGGAGACAACAGAGGTAAGTTCAATGCTACCCTAAGCGCCCAAATCCCAACATATCCATTTACTCTTCACTGTAAAGCTTCACTGTTCACTTACGTTCCTTTTCTTCAACTTTCCAAGTTCTTTCTTGTTCTCAATTACATGCCTTTTTCAGGCCACCTCTTACGCACACTCTTCTTTGCTCTACTCTGAACAAGGCTGTCCTTTTTCAAATTCCCATCCAGAAAACATGTTCAGCAACCCTTTCAACACAGATTTCTTCAAAGACACTTTACAGTTCATAACTTTCCAGATATTTTATATGTTGACAACAACCCACAAATCTAAGTGTGTCTATACACAGATACTATGTGTATGGTTTGGGTTTTTTGGTTGTTTGTTTTGTTTTGTTTTGTTTTTTAAATTGGAACTTGAATTGGACTGCAATGTCTTTTTTGCTGCTAGAATATATCTACATACTTTGACGGTCCTTTTTCTTCTTGAGAATTAAGGGAGCTCAACACCTTGCACAAGAACATCAGCAACTGACAGTATGAGGATCTCTAGGTTGTGGAAACTAATTATACGGATGACATCAAACAGGAAAGGGGAAGAAGAGTTGCGTGCCTCCTTTTTGTAGCCGCACGTCAGGATTTTGAAGTTCCAAGGGAACATCATCATTATTTGTTAAGTGTAAAATTTGCACTTGATTCTATGCAAAACAGGTTTTTGCATCAAGAAACTTGCATTCTAATGAACTAACGGAGATAAAATATTCAGAAGATACATATGCAGTTAATCCTAGCAGACTGTAGCATCTTAGGCTAAACTTTTTTTAAAAGCTTTTGGTCTGTTCAAGTCACTTCTCTCCACTTTTCTTTCAGAGGACCTATTACATCAGCATCAAGACACAATAATGTAATGTAGTAACAAGAATGATAGTACTTACAAGATTTCACACTACAGAGTTCCACATGCTGCTTCTAATCATCTATCACATGCTATGTCTACATTTTTCAAATCAATGAAAGAATTTCAAATACCTTGTTTCAGCTTTACTGAGCAATGCATCCCATCGACTATCCAGGAAACTCAACTGTTTCAAGATTTTCACTCTATCAGCAGGTTCTGCTGACTCTGCAATTTTCTCCCCTTCACGCTTGATTACCTCAACGGTAGGCTTGCGGTCATCCAGCAACCTCTGGAGAAGCTACAGAGAGAGCAATCAGGCACCAGGTTATTAAGAAACATTGTAATAACACAAGTGTAAAACCAGAAGGAGCTAGACTTCTTGAAAACCTGTTAAAGCAAAAAAAAGAAAAAGCAATGCCTACATTGTCATGAAAGTGTGAATAATGCTAATCAAAAAGAGACACAGCAACCTGCCTCCCGCCCCCCACATGCTCATTTTAGTTTCTCAATTGTTTTGCTATGAACAGCAGTTGCACCAAGCCCAAACAACCTCCTTCGTTTCTACAGGGTAAAGATGTGTGGCAGCCTGAAGAGCGAACTTATAGAGGAAAAAGTTCTATTTAATACCATTGAGGGAAACAATGTATTTAGAGTATCTGATACATTCTATAGGAACATTTTTGAGAAAGCTGCATGCCCTTCTAGATTTGGCAACACAAAGATAATTCTGATACATATATAGAGATAAGAAAATAGTTATAAAAACTACTGTATAATCGACTCATCACTTGTTTGAGATACAATCGAGTTCACTAATCTAGTCCAGTAAATTAACTTCTCTGTGAAGAACAAAACACACCTCTGTCTAAAATCCTCCCTTCCTCCATTCTCTAGTTGCCTTTGGTCACATTAACATTTTGCCTCTGCAGATATCCCAACATGACAACCTGTATTGACCATAACTTTATATTAAATCTCAGGGTGGCAGCGGGCCACACAGTCCAACTGTATGGACTGTATGTTTCATGAGCTACATTATGGTTCTTTTTTTCTATAACCATTATGAAAATTTGCAAAAGTTGACAGCATTGATAGGCGGTTCCCCAACAGCATTCCAACTAATTACCAACAATGACCAGATCACAATCAGGATCAAAAGCCAAGTATTTAACTTCCTAATCTGCAATATTACCTTGGAATTATTACAATAAAAATTTACTAGTTTTTATTTCCTACTTTCCAAATGGCCAAACACTGGATTTTATGCTTTCTCTTTTTCCAATGGACCTTTAACAATCCTTTCCAGACAGAGTTAATAATTCTAACCAGAGCTCAGGTTGCACAGTGTCACTCTTTGTCTTATGTCCCAGAAGATGAGCACTTCCCCCAACCCTGGACAAATTCTTGAGTATCGAACAGATGGCTGCTTTATAACACCTCAGCACACTTTAATGTAATATAATACACTTGAACAGATTTTATGCTTTGCCAAAGACTGGGAATTTATTCTCATTGATCCAGTGGAAGGAGAGATATTCTGAACGCATTTCACTTACTTTCTGTTCTTGTATTTGGGCCTTCACAACTTTGAATTCAGCAGATGGTGGTTTCTGATTAGCCACAAGGTCTTCTGTATCAATGAGCCAGCTCAGCAGAGATTCAAGGGCATCCTGAAATCTCCCACAGTGAAGGAGGGCTTCCTGCAATTGCGCAGCACGCTGGGCAACCTGGAAAAAAGTAGAACATTGGACTGTACTCAACTTTTCTTTTTATTTCTGTGAAATAAGCAGCCAAAATCCGTAGAACATCTGGCAATATCACTAACAAATACTCTCATTTTCATGGCTATTCATAACAGCACTATGGCACAATTTAGCATTAACCTCTTGGGGCTACAGACACCCAATGAAAAGAAGAGGTTGACTCACAGTAAATCAGAATGCTCTAGTAGTTCCTTACAAGAGATACTCCTGTTTTATGTAGCTACAATATTATGAAGTATACTGACAGGATGTTTCTGTTTCAGACAGTCTTTATTTTCCTTATAGAAAGACTGAGCCAGGAACCCAAAGTACCAACTCTTAATAAGGGGCATTATTAATATATTATTTATTAATTAATTAATTATTAATAAGGCATTATATGCCTTCTTCTCAAAGGGAAGAAGGCACAGGAAAGGAGAAGGCAAACAGGTGAACCATAATTAATTAATAATTAATTAATTAATAATAAGGCATTATATGCCTTCTTCTCAAAGGGAGAAGGCGGCAAATAGGTGAACCACAGGTATCTGTGGTTCTGCTGCATCACTCCTTCAGGGAGACAGAGCAGAGGAAAATGAGTGCCGTTTCTACTTCCCACCCTTTCCATTTTCCAAGAGCAACTACTGCTGGAAGAGAACTCTTCAAAAGCATAGCAAATCATTTACAGCCAGTTTTCCAAAGCAGTAGTACCTTCCAATGTCTCAAGCAACACAATCCTTAAGGTGCTATAAAGGAAACGTTCCACTAGTCACACAAAGCTGGGCTGTATCACTGCTCTGTGCACTGCGCAAGTCCAACGGTGTACATGAACAAATACAAGAGAGTGAAAAAATGTGCAAACAAAGACTGAAGAAGAATTACTTGAGAGTGGCTGGCTGCAAATGACATAGCTACCTTTCCCATGAATGTGTCACAACTCCATCCTCTTTGATGGGGTTATCAAATCTCCCTGCTCTGCTTAAGCAGGAAGGAACACATAGTCCTAGAGGAGTCTTTCCTGAATAAAAATCCAGGACAGACCTACAGAAAGTGTGACAAAACCTTATAAATGATAGTAATACCTCTGTCTACTAGTGATATAAATCTTATCCTCAGAATTATCAACAAAGTGATTGTGTAAAGGAATATAATTTACATTCTTAGTGAATATTTAATTTCCTGTATTTTGAAAGACGTCAGCAAGCAAATAATCAAAAAGCAGAACACAACAAAAGCAGAATAGTATACAAAATAATAACCTTCTTATTAAGAGTCTTCCATCGGGTGTTGACATCTTCAAGGTCATGTTCAAGGTTTTCTGTGTTGGTACTTTTAGCAGCACTTTGAATAAGGCCTTGACCCAACCAATTTACCTCCTGTTGTTTTACTTGCAAGGGTTCAATTTCTTCTTTCTGGAATACCTGCAGTTGAAATCCAAGACACACATGAAACATTGCATCTTCTGACATAAAATGCATCTGGTGTTTACATCACAGTATGCAACAAAAAAATTGCTGAAAATTGGTGTCTAGAAGAAAGGAAACCGTGCCTCATCAGCACCTTCCTAAACAAAATTAATAAATCTAAACAGAATAGACTCAATCTAAACAGAGTAAATGCAATACACCATAGAGGGAAAATGATGTACATTTCCATGAGCAGTTTTAGTCAGGAAGGAAAGGGAGAGAAAGAGAAGAGAGGAAAGCTTGGGGGGGGGGGGGGGGGGAGGGAAAAAAAAAAAAAGAAAGAACTTCTAATAGAGGGAAAAAATCAAGACCAGAGAAACTCATCTATCTGTTTAATCATCTATCTACAAAATCTACAAAAAAATGGCACAGAAGGATTGTTAAGTTGTCATCAAAAAAATAAAAACATGCACACTAAGAGAGACTATTGGGCATTTTTTCCCAAATTAGGACAAAAGCAAAAGTTTTAAGTTAAAGCAGTGGCAAAGGAAGAGATATTTTAAGGTAGTTTTTTGGAGAATGTAATGGTAACAAGTGAGGAGGAGGCACTACAGATGCTGCTGAAACAGTATCCCAGCGGATGCCCAGGAGAATGTGTTTTCATTCAGAGGGATATTCTTGCAAACTGCCAGGGCTTTGACCGTACCCAAACAGCAGTTTGAGCAGTTTTCTGTTTGCTTTATTTTACTCCTTCAGGTACTTAAAGCTTTTTCAGAGCCAGATTATTACCATTAGCAACAGCAATGTAAATCTCCATTTGTATTCAGCTGCATTAGGCTGCACCGACACCAGTGTCAATGAGATCAGAAAATGGCCTGAAGCCCCTGAATTAATTACACAGGCCAGTGAAAAATAACCAATGAATAAACAATGCTAAAGAATGCTCAACTTTTGACCCTAAATCCTTCTATTTCTATAGCAGCATTCAGTAACAGTTTTGGTGTACACTTGGTGCATTCAAAGCAACCTTTCTCAGCACCCTGAAAAGCAGGGATCACTTTGAACATACCAATAACTCTCTTCTCTTGCACCAAACAGAGTGTGGCAAGGGATTGCTTTTAAAGCAGCAGACCTCAGGTGGCTGAGCATGCTTCCACCAGCTTGACAAGTCAATCTAGAAGCTAGAGCAACTACGCTAAACACGAGGGGTAAAGTAAATCAAGCACCCCCAAGAATTTTGTTCCTACGGGCAAAAAAAAAAAAAAAAAAAAAAAAAAAAAAAAAAAAAAAGAGAGAATTGTAAGACTGTTGGTTGCATGGAAACTGAGAGAGTGCAACCAGCTGGCTGCTCCCAGAAAAAGGAAAACGCTTGTGTTTTTCTTGACTGTAGGGTAGGGAGGAGGCAGAATAATATTTCCACGCAGAATCAATAACAAATTCTTCTTTTATGTGCTATAAAGCCTCATCTTTTGAGAGCAGCGTCCTACCACAGAGAGGACTGATCTCCATAATCTGCCCTTTAAAAACGCATGCATTCTTTGCAGAGAGAAGCTTAAAATAAATTACAATTATTGCTGAGGCCAAAGTTTACCAGAACAACTTAGCAACAAAGCTTGAAGTATCTCAGATTTCAACCAGAGTGGGAAGAAAAAAATTACAGACCCGACAAACACCCTTTCCTTATTACAAAGCTTCACTTCTTACTCTCTTACCTCATCCACCACTCACAAAGCGCTGCAAGGTCCTGCGCTTGTAAAATACTACTGTAACGTCAGATCTGCTTTCTGGCACGCAAACGCGAAAGGCGGCTCGCAGAAGAGGCGGTGAGCCTTTAATCTGCCTGCTTTGGAAACCGCAACGATCTGATACTGTTGCTTGTACCTTGATGAGCAAGGCTGCTCGGGCTGAAGGCATGGGCTGGAGCTGCCCTTGAATGGCATCGCCTGGAACCACACGGTGCAAACACCGAGCGCCAACCCGGGCGCACGGGGGAGACGCTCCGCATCAGGAGTAACAGGCACCAGCTGGGCAATAAATAACCCTGCCCCGCACAGCTGGAAGTAATCATCCCTCTCAGAATTTGCCCCTAATTCATTGTCTGAACCGACCGTCTCACCTATTTTGGACATCCCATGTGTGCAATGCAAATGACACCAATTACTGCATCTGCAGAATTAATAAAAAACCAACATTTTTGCGATGACAACAAAACGTAAAGAAGGCTTTAAACAAATATCTTTAAGGCTGCGTTACAACTATTTCACAAATCTATGGATTTCTTTTTTTTTTTTTAAATTACCTTGTTAGACAATAGGCCATTGCAGACTGTATCCAAGGTTTCTTGGATGCCAGTAGTCCACATATTGCCTTTACTTCTCCCTGGGATAGCTTTTGGACAGTTTACAGTACTCTCTAATTCAAGCTGTTGAACAGAAAATGCCATTTCATTTGAGCCTGAACGTGCTATACTGGATTCCTCTGTATCAGATAAAATCTCGTATTTTGCTAAATCCAAGTCACTACTATTTACAGCAACGTTTGCATAATAAACATCTACATGATCATCCACATGATCCTTCTCTACTGTTATGACTCGTGTTTTAGTTTTTTCATGAGCTTCATATGCATTTTCCACTTCATTTTTGTCGAGGGAAATACTTCTTCCATCACTCTCAAGAGGATCCTCACGTGACAGAGTTTTCTCTTTGAAACCTCCTAAGTGAGAGTATTTCCCTTCCATCTCTTCCTGATCGCTCTCACATGCCTGTGCATTGCTTTCTTTTACTTTTCCAGAGGGTAAAATGTCATGCAAAGCCAATCTGCAGCTTTCTTTGACAGGGACGCTACTGCTTGCGAGCAGTGGGGTTTGCTGCTCTCTGCACGTGGCTGGGAAATATGGTCCGAACTGACCTACCGCATGGATATCTTCTGCAGAAGATAAACTTCGTATTTGAGCTTGCTCCCCTGCTAACAGTGTATCTTGTTTTTCTTCCCTTTCTGTTGGAGGGCTACATAAACCAGAATCATCCTCTTCTGAGGTAAGAGAATTCGTACCCCATTTGCATTTGCCCAATCTAGCTGTATCTGACATATCAGCAGTTTCATTAAAGGAGCATTCACTTTTATTCGTGTAATCTGTAAAGTTGGGCGGAACAAACATTCTCCACGACCGCCTATGCTCCTTCTTTTCTGTGTGAGACTTTGCTTTGGGTAATCCAGCTGTCCGAATTATATCACTGTTTAGTTTGAGAGCGTCAAAGATCATTTTTTCATCTAACTTGTTAGCTTCACGGCTTCGGAGCTCAAAAACACTGGAAGAAGTAAGGGCACCATTGGAGCACAAAGTGCTGATGTCCAGTGTTCTGTGACTGTAGGGTAAGGTCCGGTCCGTGAAATGCCTCGAGGAGAGGCTGCCCTTGGAGCCCGAATCGATCTGTTCATTCAGCCGCACGGTGTCATAGATGGACCTCTGGGGAACGTAGCAATCCTCAATATTTAGATCTTCATCTTCTTCCCCTTTGCCAACACATGGAGGATTTTGACGTAGACAGTCTGGCCTGCTAAGCGGCTTCCCCATCCTGAAAGTATTTGCACAAGTACACCACTATATCTCCGTTTTCATGGATACAGTGGAAACATTTAAAAAAACCACTAGCACTCTGAAGAATTATAGTAAACTTGCCCTTAGCATAAGATGCATAGATACAAAATAACTTATGAGGTGGCTGAGGTCATTCATAATCAGTGCATCAGTTTAAATGCAACTTTACCTGGATATGAGGTTTTTCCCCCCCCTCTAAACTATAAAGTGCTTCAGTAAGAAAGTAACAGAAATCTTCCCCAATGTCACAGAAAAACAAAGTATAGCAAAACCCAGCAGCGGCTCAAATATTTCAAACACTCCATGGAAGGCTTCATTTATTTTTCCAGATCAGAATCTGCATCTGAAATCTCCCGATTAAGCCTTCCAAATGAACAGGCGTTACAGAAGGCAGCACATTATCTTCTGTAGGTGAGGGCTTAACTGTAATCCATTTAACTGGTTTGCAGAGTCCCATCTCCTTTATAAATAAAACATGGTGCGGCAGCTTAAAAAGACAGAATCCACAGTGGCGGTGTACGGTCCAGACCAAGGCACGGAGAAAATCTTGGGGGGGGGGGGGGAATAAGTTAAATCCAGAACAGTAAGAATAATAAACCAGCCCTTTACTTTTTTGGCAGTAGCTATAAATAACCTTGATCCGAAAGGCAGCTTATCCTCCTCTTGTACCAGGCTTGTCCGTGGTGCCTCCACAAGCCCCGCAGGAAAACATCACTTTCTAGCAGCCAAGCCAACGCGTCCTTCGAGCAGGCGGTCGGAAAACAAATGTTTTAGACCGATTCTCCCGACACCATCCCGGAGAGCTCTTGAAGGCGACGGCAGAGCAGAGCAAGCTCTGCGGCGCGTCCCCCCGAAGGCACGGCAGGTTTGCGTGCGGCAGGTCCCGGCTAGGAGCAGCGGCTGCGGGGCTGCCCGCGCTCCTTCCTCCTCATTTCTGAAGCGCAGCTGCGAAGAAGGCAGCCACGGAGGGGAAACCCACCCTCAGCGAGCGCCGGCGCCTACCGCCCGGCGAAGCCGTCCAGCTCCCCGGCTCGCCCCGCTCTCCTGCGGGCCGGCGGCGCCCTCCCAGCCCCGAGCCGTAAGAAACGCCCCGTTTCGCTCTTCAGGCAACATCTGCTACCGGCCCGCCCGCCCCCGGAGCGCCGCTCTGGGGGGCTCCCCCCTCCCCGCCGCCTCCTCGTCTCCTCAGCCCCCCGGCGCCTTCACTGCTCGCTCATCGCTCTGCCGCTGCCGGGCGGCGGGCAGGGCCGCGGCGGCGGGAGGCCCCGCCGCCCGCCGGGCGCTGACACCACGCACGCCTCAGCCCGCCGGGCAGCGCTGGCGGGGGCCGCCGGGGCAGGGTCGCCCCCGCCGGGCGAAGGCGGGCAGCGCTGGCGGGGGCCGCCGGGGCAGGGTCGCCCCCGCCGGGAGAAGGCGGGCAGCGCTGGCGGGGGCCGCCGGGGCAGGGTCGCCCCCGCCGGGAGAAGGCGGGCAGCGCTGGCGGGGGCCGCCGGGGCAGGGTCGCCCCCGCCGGGAGAAGGCGGGCAGGGCGCGGCCCGCTGAGGGGAGCCGACGCCGCTCCCGCCGGCTGGCTTTCCCGGGAGAAACTCTGGTAACGATACGCATTGCTTTTATAACCACCGGCCGCAGCCGGTCACCCCACCCGATAAGGCCGTCATTTAAATGGACGCTTCCACACGAAAAGTGAAATTGAAAGTTTATCTGTGTACTATTTTAAAAATCCCCCACACTCGTCTTTAGTGATTAGGTCTTGGAATAGTTACATATTACTCCATTTGACACGCAAAGACAGACCTTCGGTCCAGTTCTGATTCTCTTTAGCCTCCGTTCCTGGCTCTGAGGCAACAGCTCAGGGTGGCATTGCCAGACAGGACAACCACGCTCCCAGGAACGCGGCCGAGCCAAGCCACCCCGCTCCCTCTTTAAGAAACACTAAAATGCTGGAATAAAGTATCTATATCTGCAAAACTTTTTTTTAATGGGACTTAGAGCAGCACAAAAGCAGCCTAACAGGACAAAGATTCAGGTTTTGGACATTTACATCTTTTAAATACTGTTCAACACTTTGCACCTACGCTTCTAGCTCATAACCAGGTAGGCGAAGGGCTGGGAGACACACAGGTACCTCGCCCACAGAGAAGCTGTCACGACCAAGCTGCTCTGTGCCAGTAGGAACCCTACCCCTAATGACCAGAGCCCTGCCCTGCTTGCGAGACAGCAGCCATCAGTCACAGGGACAACTCAGACCTCGGTTTAAGGACAGCATACGGCACTTAGTGCTAAAACTTCACATAGGGCATTAACTACAATCAGCTGGAGCTTCCTGAGTTGAGCAGCGAGCAGGATACACTGTATGCAAGAAATACAAACACACCACACTTCTTGTTTATTGCTTTACTTGATATACAGTCAGCTACATACCAAAATACTAAAGTCACGTGAGACAAATTCTCTCTTCCTCCTCTTTGGTGAGCAGCCATAACATATTAAAATTATGCCAAACAGATACTCACGTCTGGATTCTCTAATTGAGAATGTATACTATAACAGTAAAGATGAGAAAAGCATTTTTGAGGTCCTGTCATCTGTGGTTATTCTCACCCAAAACACCCACAAACAGATCCTTAGGGAATTCAAGGAGTGCTGCACCATTTTATAGGGGAAGTATATAACTGAAATTGGTCTGTATTTGTTCAACAGCAAAATTATTTTATTAACATTTTAAAAATATGTTACCATTTTTCACCGCATCTACTGAAGACTTCCATATGACGCATCAGTCACTTTCAAGTGCAATATTTAAAAAAAAGTTTAAACAGTTGCTTATTTTACGTTTGCTTTTCAACACAGACCCTAACTAGTAAATCCCAAGGAAGGTTAGTATCTTATTCCAGGGTTTGTAAACCAGTGCATGGGAAACGCAACCCTTCATTTCTTACTGGGCATAAAGAGAAACCGCTGATTATTCTTTCAACGTTATCTGCCTTCAAAGTGAAAATCAGAGGACAGACACCCTCTACACAACTAACATAAGCCAATTAGAATCTTAGTTCAAGCTCATTGGCAGGAATACTCAGACTAGCTAAAAATTCCCACAAAGTCCAATTAGAAGTCAACCTCTAAAGACTACATCTACTTTTGTTCCAAAAATAAAAGCAAAAATCAAATGAACCATATACTGATGAAAGCTGTAACAGTGCCATGTTGGTTTTACTAACAATGCCTTTTAATGGCAGTACAAAGAATTGTGCAAAGGTTTCAAGAAGGAAACTAATGCAACTTCTGGTTTTTTTCTTTCTCTATTTCAGAGAGAAACTAGCTGCAAATACTGCTCTTACTGCAAACATCCTAGCACCGTGTGGCTACCCAAACCCAGAGCGCTCCGTTCAGCCCGTTCGCACAATTCTTTTGTGTTTTGCTTTTGAAGAAAGGTGGCAGACTCGGTGTACCTCAACAGACCTAATTTACTGAAATCTCCTTTTAGTACCAATCTGTGCATTGCGTACAGACTTCGGGGGAAAAAAAGTCTTAACAAAGCTGAGTTAATTAGTAATTAATTTTGTGTGTTTTATATTAATTGAGACAAATTCTTCACTTGATTATACTCTTCCTGGAGTACTTTGTGAAGTCAGTCATGGTTCTACTTTCAAATGAACTCCACTGGAGATTTTCATTTGCAGAAAGCAAATTTTGTATCTGCATTGTAATACGAGTTTCACACTGACAATAAGTACTTTGAATTTAACACTCTATACTGACTGGAATAAGTAGATTACAAAGAAGGAATATAAATAAAACAAGTATGTGTATGTATATATATTATATATATCAAAATATAACTCAAAGCCTGTTTATTTTTTTTTTAAATAACTATGCATTTTAATGTCATGCCAAGAAGATGCACAAAGCTCTAACTCTTTGTACATAAAAACTGGTCAAACCACAAAAACCACCTCTGGCCCATTACACGAGATCCTTCCCTTAAGATTTCATGTGAATTAATCTATCTACCAAAGAACAACTCTTTTGCTTCACTCTTGAGGAACAGAAGTTGATTGTACTTGACCACAGAAGCTAAAGACATAAGGAGCTAGACTGTGGTTTTGTGGCCAGAGCCACATTTTCAGGTTGTGTGTGTTTGCGTACGTGCACAAACATGTGAGCAAATACACGGCGAGTGGAGCAGGATTTGTGGGAGCCAGTCTCCCTACAGTTTGCTGCCTCAGGTAAAACTACTCTGTGGAAGGGCAAAGAGTATGAAGAGGTACATTACCTACTGTAATTTTGCTGTGCCCCAGCAGCACTCACACTGAGTATTAGGCGAGTAATTGTTGATCCTGATCCTCCTGCTATCAGTATCCCTTTGAAACCTACCACCCTCACCTAGTTAAAATTTCCCACTCAGGTCTTCCTATTTCCTTTCTTGAAAGCCTCCCCACTCTGCTGCTTTATTCCTGCTTTTGCTCCTCACTTATTTAAACAACGCCTTCACCTTTTCATCGTTTTTCACCTCCTGTTTAATGGCACTGTGTTTTCACTTGTAAGCAAAAGCGTGGTCTGAAACAGTTGCTTTGAGCAAAACACATTTCTAAGCTTACAAATATGTAATATAAATACAATGCTGGAGTAGACTTCTGGATATAAACATGCTGCTATCGCTGTTCTCCTTTACACCTCTCCAGGTTTTTTGGTCTTTTTCATGGAATCATAGAATCGTTAAGGTTGGAAAAGACCCTTAAGATCATCGAGTCCAACCGTTAACCTGTCACTGCCAAGTCCACCACTAAACCATGTCCTCATGTCCTTATCATACAAGCTCTTTGGTTGCAGGGACACTACCTCCCCACAGGCCTGCACAGACCAGGGAAGGCTCTCACTCCTGATTTGTACAATTGCTGTGTCCCACCCAACGCCCTGACAAAGTACAACCCTGAGACAACGCACAGGGAACCGGATTCCTCTACTCTCTGCTCATCAGGCTGCTTCCCCCTAAAAGCATTGTCTTTGTAGCCAAAAAAAGATATATGTAGAGATATATACATGTAGTAACAAAGACCTGAAGCTGCATCTAATGTTTGAAAACGCAAGAAATATGGTAAAATCAGAGATCACAAACTGGCTACAACTGAAATCCCGTATAGGCAGCGTAAGCAAGAGCAAACACCGCAGGAGGTTTTGCTATTTTCTGATATCCAAAGTGTTTTACTAACCATATACAAAGAAAAGCCATTTGTTTCTCTTTTAAATTGAGATAGACTTGTTAGGACAGACTGGCATACAACTTTAATCCTCCCAGTCTAATGGAATCTCCTCATAATGTAACTATTTGTTCAAGATTTTTGTCGCTATTTATGCATTCTGAAAGATCATCAAAACTTGCATCCGAAATTCCCAGATTAAAGTTTTCCGTTTTAGTTTTCCTTTCTAATATGGTTTAGTTTAAACAAGCAAAATGCACCCTCTGTTGGGCCAAGCATGTAATGACTTTTTCCCAACGTCATCTTTTTAACAGCATGGTTTATCAAATCCTGTCACGAAGGTTTGTTATTATGATTAACTGTGAACTAATCTACAAGTCATACAAACATTTGAATCAATATTAGACTGAAATGAAACCAAAGCAGCACAGAATATTCAGTGCTACTATTATGGCCATTAGGAGATTTATGACCTTTTTCAAACACTGCTTACATTGGTAGGATTTATAAATCTTCCCAGTGAGCACTGGAAATTCATTTATTGTAACCTAAAACAAGCAAATATATGTACTTCACTTCAGCACCAAAGCACAATTTACAGCCACTATCACTGCAATGCATTTTTTTGAGCTGGACAAGGATTGCTAACTGGCATATTAAAAAAGCTGCGCACAGAAGCTCCAAAGTGCGTTTTGGATAGGGATACTACAGTAAACTCCCAATATAAAAGGGCGTTTATTTTACCCGATTTCTTCTCACTAGGATGTTTCTAGGTAAGGGCGGGATTCAGTGAGGTGAAACTGGCCAGTGTATCAGAACAGAAAACAGCAAAAAGTAATGTCTTAAACCTACATATGCTGATGCCTATACCCACGTGAAAAAAACTGAACTACTCAGATTATCAAAGTGAATATGGGCTGGTATGTGAACACTGGAGTCTAGAACTCACACCACAGTGAAGAAGAAAGTTTGTGTAATACATGGACATCAGAATAGAGACAATATGCCGTTCTCAAAACCACAAAAGGTAGATGGATCGCATAAGGAAAGAAGATGGTGAACAGAGGTGAAGAGGGAACTGGGGTACAGGAACTGTGAGCTGGGATGAAAAGCTACGAACGTCTGCCGAGCTGCAGCAAAGGAAAGCTGCTCTGGAGCATGAGAAGATATCCCATTCAAAACAGATAAAAAGCACACAGGTAGAACTGACTGCTGTGAAACAAGACTCCTCCAAGGTCTGCACTTAACCAATCCCTTTCACAATGATATTTAATAAAATTGCATTGTGGTAAAATACTTCATTGCAGTAAGAAAGAAATCTTCCTACCTTGAATGTATTCAGCTGCTGATTAATAGTCTCCGTTTCCATTCCAACAGGACCTTGTGACTCTTCATGTTCTTCAGCTCTCCCAAGCAGACTGGAAAATTCTTCTAGCTTACTGTAAAACTCCTCAACACGGCTAATAGTACCCTCCACTTGATCTTCCCTGGCTTTTGCTCTGTCTAGTAGCTTGTTGCACTGTTTATTTAAAGCTTCCAAGTCTCTTTTTATACCAACAAGATCAGGAGAAGCTTCAGCTTCTGTGGCTAGCATCATTTTACAGTTTTTATTAGCATTTTCATTATTCATGATAAGATCCTCCAGCTTTTTCAGGAAATGTTTTATGTCCTCTCTCTGTGATCCCAGTACCTCGAGATCTCTCCCCACTGGAGCCATACTATCAAGTTCATCATCAAACTCTGCAAACTGTGAGAACATCTCCCGGATGCTGTTTTGGAAATGGCCAATTCCCTGAAGTTTTGTCTCTAAGAACGAGCACCTATCTTCAACCTGCTGGTTCACTTCAGTGTATTCTCGCTCCAAAGATTCAGCTTGGAGCAAAAGGTCAGAAACACCTGCTGAATCAGAAGCTTCTGCCACCAGGTCTTGGGCAAGCTTTTTTGCTAAATCAACATGAGGCTTTAAAGCCTGCAAGGCTTTCTGCTGGGCCTGCATCATTGTCAGGTGTTTGTTACTGAATGACTGAGGTCCAAGCGAGTCGTGAGCTTCCAGATGCTCTTTGGCACTTTTAAGTTGTTTTTCAGTTTCCCTCGATGATTCCTGAAACTCCTTCAGCCTTTGTGCCATATTTTCCAAGCACTCTCTCTTCTTATGTAATTGCTCTGTGACCACATTCACTTTCTGATTCAGCACCTTTGTTTCTTCTTGAACAATTTCTTTATCTGTTTGACTTGCACTGAGCAAACTTTCAGCAGTATGATTTAATAGCTCCACCATCCCATGGTGTTTATCCAGGTCCTTCTGCCAGGCCTTCACCTGAACAATACAATCCTCTATTTCAACAGGGTTTATGCCAACTTTTAATTCACACAGGTTGCTTTGGCATTTCTCTATCCATGGCTGCAGATTTTCTACATGCTGCTTGTATTTGAGGGCTTTCTCCAGACAATCTGCTAATTTATCTTCCCTTTCTTTTACCTGCTTATTCATTTCATCCCAGTTACTTCTGAGTGTGGCAATTTGGGATTGTAATGCTGCTTTGTCAGCTCCTTGAGTCTTCTGTAAGATACTTTCTCCTTCTGCAACAATTTTTTCATATGAACTAACCTGATTGGTCATGGTCTTCTTGAAATCTTTCTGTTCTTCAATTAGTGACTGCAAGACATCAAGTTTGGCTGATACAGGATGAGTCTGGTTCAGCTCTTCTTTCTTTTTGCCTAGCCAGGCCTGAAAGTCCTTAGACATTTGCTGGAACTGATGAGAAGCAGCATACGCTGACTGAAGCTGCTGAACATGGTTATCTACAAAAGAGAAGACAGCACAGAGGTTCGTTATCAGAACCTGCTAGCATTCAGTGAAGAAATAATAATTGATATTGATCCTATTGTGAGTGATCATTAATATCATGAAAGCTGGTCCTTAGTATATGGTGTTCAACTGGAAGACAACCAAGACAACCAAGCAAGGGACAGACTTGTGCCTGTACTACAGCAGAGCAGTGAAGGCATTTGGACGTGAATCAAATGAGGTGAACTTAGCCAATCTGTGGCTACATGAATCCCATTCAGGCAGATTTTGGGGGTAAAAACCACACAGTCGTGTTTCATGGTATTATGAAGTGTAAGCACAGGGAGTATTAAGTAATCTAGCCTAGCAGTGTCTAACTCATGGCCTGCAGGCAATATGTGCTCTTAGGGAGATCCTTTGAAGTTCCTTGTGACCAGAGGAAATTAAAAAGCTAAATCTGAAGCTGTTAGGGAGAATAAAGTATGATATTGCTTGCAGTGTATTACTTGCTCAGTTCTGTTGTTCACAGGGTAAGGGAAGGCTGCAGACTACTGGCCCTCTCCTGTCACAAGCAGTATTATACAATTACCACCGCATTTCACCAAGCCATTAACTGGTGCTTGCCTAAAAATTACAATTTTGCCTTACGCTCTGCACCTATGCAGTTAGGTAGCACAATGAATAGCATCCTCTTTTGGTATTCTTAATTCAGTGAAGATGCACCTGAAGGAAGAGATGAGAAAAGCAGCCCTGCTACTGTGCTCCAGATTCTCTCCCAAACTGTTCACTAGAGATGCCAAGTATTTTTTTTTTTTTTTTTTTTTTTTTTACCTTTTCAAGGTATGGGGACTCTCCTAAATTCTAATGTACAAATGCTTGGGAGTTGGACTGGATAGAGAGCTGGCACTAGGCTCAGCTCACTCAACATCTCTATAAAGACAAATGAGACTACATGCTGTACTTTATGCCTTACTGTTTTTCTTTGAATAAATACTAACCTGATTTTTGCTCAATATCCTTAAACGATTTTAAGATGCCATCTAACTGCCTCGTAAGTTCTGCTTTCAAATACTCTTCTCCAACCAGTGTTGACAGCTCCTCACAAAGAGCTTGAGCTGCATTTATATTCTTCATTTCCTGTTCTATTTCCTCCTTCATTTCTCTAGCAATTTCCAGTTGTTGTTTCACAGCATCAGGCTGTGTACTCACAGCCAGGCTACTGCTTAGTTTGCTATCCAAGGCACTTAGCTTATCAGACAGACTTCTGAGTAGACTTTGATACTCTGTGCTTTTCACAATGGCTTGGTCAATTCGGTCACATCTGTTCCTCAGTTGCCCAGTTAGACTGTCCCATTTTTGTGCCACAGCTGCCAGTTGCTCTTTTACAATTTCATGGGAGGGTGAATGTTCACCAGGTCTCTTCAGAATCCCTTCACCAGCCATAGTTAACTGCTCGTATTGTGGCTTTCTGGTGTCAAACTCTTTGAGCAGAATCTGGGAAGAAAGAAAATCTTAAAAAGCATTTACCTCATGAAAAAAAGAAGCAAAGTGCTTCTGACAAAACTCACGTAGAGTTTGTTGTAGCTAAGCTCTCTTATTGAGTAATCGATCTCCAAGTTTAAAAGCCAGTGAAATAATTGCTTCTTCTACACATAAACTGTGTTGTTTCCAAGCATTTACATCAAAGAACCAGAAAAAATGAGGTTACTTTACAGATCATCTAATAGAAATTCAATCAGCAAATACAAGTAAACAATGAATTCTGTTAATACTACAGTAATTAACTGTACCAAGTAAAATAATAGCTGTTTAGTTTCAAGCAATGTCTTCTTTCCTAGACAGTTTTGATATTTGTCTTAAGATAGAACTTCAAAGAAGGTGTATTCTGACATAATATAGCAATATGTTATTATAGCACAGAGAATATTTGGCTAATTCACAAAATGACTGTGTACTCTAAGACCTTTAAAGTTTACATCATTGGTTCCCAGTATTATTTTTTTTTTTTTGACAGTAAGCCATAGTGCTTGCAGAAGAAGGGACAAATACCACGATTTTACCTTACAGAACATTCCAAACCCTTTCTTTTTAAGTCAATTAGGTTTAACTTTTAAGGACTCGTAAGTGATATATGATAGTCTTATGCCAGCTGTCTAGATTTCTGAAGCACTTACAAACCAATATTAGGCAATTTTCACATAGTATTAGAACATAGTTCATGTTTTAAACACTTCATTTTAATCAGTATTGATATACCAGTTTTAATAATATTTTTGCAAAATAAAAATGTTACTTTTCATCACAGTTTAAAATAACTGTCAGCAACAGAAATGTTTGAAATGAAAATTTCTAGTTTCTGCAACTTTGTAGGATTTAACTTTTTTTACTTTTGTCTGCAGTTCACTATTTCTGTAAGTAAACTACTCCACTTTTTCTTTAGACTTTTTCTTTTGTCTTTCACACTCTTGGCCCCATATCTATTCACAGTATTGCATTTCATTTACCTTCATATTTTTATTAGCTACTGGCACCATCAAGTGAATAAAATCTCAAAAAGCTAGTTCTACAGCATAGACTGTATATGAGGACTGACCACAAAATGTTATATACACACTGAAATTAATAAAACTTCAAAGGAATATTTTCATTCGACTACAGAGAAACCACAGTATAGTCAAAACACAAAAATGTATCAGAGGATCAGGATCTCCTCAACATTTTTTTCCTTTAGCTGTTCTGATCTCTCTTCACTCTTATAATTTTTTCCTTGTCATTACTGTAGTCAAGTACGACTTAAGCTGATATTTGCTGATAAACAAATGTAATAGCTCTTACTAACTGTGCTATACTCTATCTAAATGCAAAACAGTACTTTGCTAATAGCAAAAAAGCAGAAGAAACTTAAATCAATAACGCATGTTGACATTACTCACCTGAACCTGTTGCTTTTGTGTATTCAGCATATTGGGATCAATTGATAGCGGCCCCAGGACGCTGACCATTAGCTCCTTTTCTACAAGCCAGTGCTTTAACTGAGCTTCTGCTGTCTGGAACTGGGTCAGGTAATTTGAAGACTCCTCCAGTTTTTGTTGTCTCTCAGATGTAACTTGATTGAGCTCTTTCCATTTGGAATCTAAAAATGACGATGTTAACATATTGCATGCATGTTCTAGCAGATGGGCTGTCAGACAGCAGACTATATATGAAACATAAACAGAGCTCTCTAATAAGGCTTCTTGCTGATTAACTCCAGATGCCTTATTGCAGTGACTCAGCAAATACATCTTTTAACAGTCAGATCCATATACACTTGGATGAAGGTCTGCAGTTTAGTACAGCCGCGTGCAGAATTTTTAGAGCAATGAGTATACAACATGTAATAAAATTAGATTAGGATATTACTAAGTGAAATACCACCAAATTTAGGCTTCGGTCTCAAATGATGTAAAAGCCAAAGGGCTGTACTCAGTTATAACTTAGGTGCCTGATTTAGATAAACAAATCTTCCTGCTTTTTCAGTAAAAAGAAACAGATACCTTTCCAAGGGTAAAATTAGGGCTTCTGCTCTGAACAGCCCTCTGAAGGAGCACACGTCTTTCAAATGTCTGCGTTAGGAGCCTGTGGAGATTAACTCCCTCATTTAAACATCTAAACCAGGTACCTAATGACAGGCAATGAGAATACTTCTGTACACAGGTATTTCTGAAGTGCTGTGTGAGCTTAGGTTCACACCTAGGCCAATCCATGGTCTCTTCCACTTGTAGCAAGTGGCTTCCCGAGGAGCCATTGAGTCTTACAGTCTTATCACTTCCCCCTTCCCTCTGTGATACTGTCAGTGCTTGCTCAGTCAGCTCCGATATTTTGCTAACTCTCCTTGTCCCTGAATTTTATATGTGTTTTTTTCAGTTTCTTTTGCTACTTCACTGTCTCTGACCTCTGCTCATTCTGTATTAATTCCCTTTCAACACTACTCAAGTTCTCTTGGTGACCTTACCTGCTACTTAAACTTTTCAGTTTCACTTACAAACAGGACAGATCAGAAAAATTCTCTGCTTTAAAATTATTATTGGTGTAGCCATAGAAATGCCTATCGATATGAAACAAGATTGACCTATGATTTATTTAAAATACGACAAACCTAAGAAGAATTTTTAAAAGCTCATGAAAATTATGCATTGCAGTATCTCAAAATCTATTGTCCAAACATGGTCATTTCCAATTTTTTTGGCAAAATTTATGGAATCAGTTTTAGAAAATGGCAAAAAGCCACCAAAACCACAAAATGACAAAAGCTACTAGTGCGTGGGAAAAAAGCATACAGAAAAGCATTACCAACAACTCAAACCATTCCTTCCATGAAATTAGAATTAACTTGTTATATTTTGTAAGGAGAACAACATATGTATCTGAAGCAATAACTGACAAGTCAAGTTTTAGCCGCACTCTGTTTGAAAAAGATAAAGCCCTCTCAAACCAGTCAAGCTACAGCCTCTCCCAACTGCATTGATATAAATTCAAAGCCCAAGGGCATCAGTGGAACTACTCCAGATCCACTCTTGTAAAGGGAGTTCTTTCCACAGAATCTAAGGGGTAGGAGGGAGCAAGATATTAAAAATACTAGTGATTGCTAATACATTAAAAAAGCTCATAATAAAACAACTTCCAAATCAGTCTGAGCTATAATACAGCTTTACTGAAGTACCTATTTTATCCAACATTTGTCTCCACTTGGGTGCCTCAGGAGAGTTGGGGTTCTTCTCCAACAGCTCTGTCACTTTGTCCTTTAGTTCCTGCACTTTATTCGCACTTTGCTTTAATTCAGTTTCAAAAAGCTGCAAATTCAAGTGATAAAATAAATAAATAAGAGACTAAAGAACGGTCAAGTGTGAAGTTTGAAGTCCATAATACTGAGATGCCAAGCATGAAGATAAACAATAAGTATCTAGCACTTATATACTACTTTTCTGCTATGAATCTCAAAACACTTTATAATGGCATATATTGCCGGTCAATTTTTTTAGAAGAGATAACCTGACAGATTTAAACTATACTAATAATAACAATTATTGTTTAATTTGAACAAGTGACACAACTAGAAGAATTCAGATGAATAAGATCCACTAGGTCTCATCATATTCACATACACTTGGAATCTGTTCTTGTACAGCAGGCAAACTGACTAATGCACAGTACAGTAGCTCACGGCAGAAATAACCCAGCTAGCACCAACAGAGAGGAGTGCGGTGTAGCCTCATTTATCTCAGTGGAAGTCCTGCTATCACAGACAGACTGCTTCTTGTAGATCATCTAGAACTATAGTATAAAGAGCACCATAGCTTAAAGTGTAGACCTAGCAGGAGACTGAGATGCCCCAGCAATTCCTAATTCATGCTGTTCTTACAGACAGAAGGGGTCTGGCAAAGAGCTCTTACATGAATACCCTTAAGTAACAAAGCTTGCCCCGTGGAGCTGCATTTTAATTATCCAAAACCCACTAAAATAAACACTGAACAAACTGTGCTTGATTTAGAACTTTTAGTAAAAGGTCCAACTGCATCAGGAGGATGATCCCAGGCTCTTGCCTGAGAACTCACTCAGTTTTCTGACTATCTGTGGATACTCTTCTATTACCACAGAGGGTAAGATGCTCACGTTAGCTTTGCACATTCTCTGTTAAAAAGTAAGGAGCTAGTTTTCTTCCACATTTAGTCTGAGTTTTAGGACTGAATGTTTTCCAAGTCTGAGGGAAGTTAGTAGCTGTTCAGGTTAATTTTTAAGGGTGACCCGCCAAATATAAAAGAAGCACCTCAGTTGAATCAAGTTCTGTCCTTGTTTAGTCACAAGCAAGGAAAGAATTTTCCCTATCCATTACATTTCCCTTCATAGATGAACCTTCACATGTATAAATATTGTCCTTTATTGCTAGATGAGCATACATCTCCAACGCTGAAACAGGACAGAACCTTACTGCTGATTCAGTGGTTTTCTCATATCAATTTAAAAGCAGGGAGGAGACTGTTGTGCAGCTATATAACTTAACAAGCATGACATGGCTGCTGAAGAGAAACACTGCCTTGGAATAGGCATAAGCCACTGCAGCTGCAGCGACCGGGAGGTCTGTGGAGTGTCAGTAAACCAGCAGCTGCAGAAACAGCTTTTGGACAGATATGGCCTTTCAGATCTTACAAGCAATCCAGTATATATCTCTAAACCACTACGGAGATCAAATAAGTTTATTGCATAATCAATATAGCCTCACCTATTTAAACTGGCCACCAAAAATATTATTTTCTGACCTGCACAACTCCTCTCTGACACAGTGCTCTTTTTACTCCACTGACACAGTTTGCCAGATTTGCTCTAAGCCTGACTGGCATGCTTACTAGATCATTTAAATACTCTCTGCAACATTAAGCTAGGCTGAGATATCAGTTGTTCAAATAGAATTTGCCCAATAACTGCAAGAAAGAGTATTTTTTTTGAAGGCACAAAGTACCTTATGTTGCTCAACTTGGGCTTTAACCGCTTCACTATCAGTTGGAGCAGCTTCCCAATCTGATGCAGTTTTGTCCATTTTTTGCAACCACTGCATCATTGAGGTCGATTCTTCCTGAATATTCTGCATTTTTGAAAGCATACTTTCTAGTTCTGAAATCTTTTCCTTCAATAAAACTCCCAAATCTTCGTAACTGTGATTTACATCAGACATGGCTTGTTGAACAGTTGTCAGTTCTGTAAAAGGAGAGATGCACAAAGACTATGTTAGAGGTTACAAGCCCTTCAAACAATAGACTTCAAGAACTTCTGAACAGTACTCTGAGTTACAATAGCTAGTAGCTCCCCAAATAAGAAGTCACTGAAAGTGTTAGAGTTATTTCCAGTTCACTCTAAACGTGGTAACACTACATCTGAATGACCTATTTGCAAGAGCTTCTAATTTCACAGAAATCATTAATACACAGGTACGCAAATACCACAAACACCTTACAATCTTTCTACCCATTGTTATTTTAATATTTTAAGCAACAATGCCATGACAAAAAGTTGAACATACTGGATTACAGTTCAGTTACTTACATGACAGCCTAACATTATTGCAGTAATATTTTGCTCACATTCACGTATCATTATAAATGTGTTTTATCACTAAGAGAGCACAGCAGGCAGACTGTGTATTAAGTAGACTGTAGTTTAGGAGAACGGACACTGCAGACTTGGGACGTGGTAAGTGGCTCTCCATAAGCACATATAAAGGGCTTATATAAGTTCCTTTGTTTCTGTAAAGGGGTTGGTCACATACAGTGATACAAACATACGTAAATTGGATGTCTTTGTATATGTATGTTTGTGTATGTACGTGTTGTGAATGCTGGTGAGTGTTAAGTTTCAAACCACATATACACGTCAGGATTTTCTCAAAAGCCATGCGGTATATTGATTCAGAAAACACAGTCAGATTTTATCTGTCTTCAAAGAAAATATTGAAGGTAGGTATTTTTACAATTAATTTTAGTATCATGTCCTAGTCAATATAGTTTCCTTACGTGACGGTGATGTGAAATTCCAGTCTAGTAGTGACTGCTACAAGCAGATCTATATACAACATTTTAAAAATACTTACATATTTAACAGTAATTGGCAAGTGCATTTCTTTATCACATCCTGAAATTTTTACTGACCTTTATTTTTCAGGAAATCCTGAGTTCCTGGAGCTCCTCCTTCACCATTTAACATTGTGCCACCTGTGGATCAGGAGAAACCAAGTCCCATGCTTATTTGGGCCTTTTCCCACCAAAAACCCAGCCCTGCATTTCCTCTTCAAAACAACATGATACATAGCTCTCATTGTAACATTAAAGAAGTATCTGAATGCTAGCCTTGTAAGAGCAAATATTTTGTTTAGACTGTTTTATATATTTTAAGGTTGCTTTATGTTTTAAGCTGCTCCAGCCAGCCTGTACCGTAAGTGGTACCACATATGCACAGCAGATGCATAGCGGGTGGGTGTGCACATGATGCACATATACTTATGCACATATGCATGATGTATAAGCAGTCCTACTGCTCACAATACTATGCTAAATAAATGACGACTATAGTGGACAAAGGTCTATGCCCTAGCTGTGAGGCCTACTCACATCCGTATGGCTAACATCACTTCCTTCCTCTCCCCAAAAGGAGCCTGTTCCCTACTGCGAACACGGTTTTACCCAGCCATGCCTGGGTACGGCCTGGGAGCGGGCTAGCTGGCAAATGCTGACACTCTGGGGAGAGCACTGAACTTTAAACAGAAAAGAAGCCCACAGTGGTCACTGCAGACACCACAACCAAAGGCACTGCTTACTCAGGACACCTTTACCCACCAGGCAGGTGGCTGAGTCCCCATCCCTGGAAGTATTTAAAAGACGGGTAGATGTGGTGCTTAGGGACATGGTTTAGTGGTGGACTTGGCAGTGCTAGGTTAACGGTTAGACTCGATGACGGTCTTTCCCAACCTAAATAATTCTATGATTAAGCAGCACTGTACCTCTGCACAAAATGCTCTTGATACCAACCAGATGAATCCCTCTCTATCTTGTCATGAGCAAGACTTGAGCAGGTGCTCCATGACAGGGATTGCAATGTGCAGTCCTTACTGTTACACATGAAGTCCTTACTGTCACTCGGAGGCAGCCACTCACCCAGGCAGCCTGACTAATTAAAAATAATTTCAAAGCCTCTGGAAGCAGGGCTACATGGGCTTTGTAAAACATTGTCAGACCACAGAGCTGGGCACATGGTCAAGCCACAGAGAACTGCAAGGAGAATCACTTCCCGCTCTCCTGCACATATGTATTCCCAGATGAGCAATTAACAGAGAAAGATTAACGGTTGCCTTGGAAAAGGCTATGTATCCACCCCACAGTACCAGCTGGACAGTGAGGACCCCATTAGTGGCAGCTGGAGGATGGCAAGAGAAAATAAACCAGATAAGAGGAGTCACAGGCCCCAGCCAGTGTCTTGTAAATCTTCATGCTCTATTAGCTGGACTCCGGTATTTATAACTGCGATTAAGTGATACACAGTACAGCTCTTGTCTAGGAGGGCAAATACTCTAGTCTGGAGGATTACAGCTGCTTGTATATGCTAGTTATTTAATTATTTTTCTATTTGGATGCATAGGAGTAGAGAAAGGGGCAGAGGAAGGAGCCCAAATATCCCATATAAGGTTCCAAAACGTTCTTTGAAAGATTTTTATTTAAAATTCTAACAAGAATGAAATCAGAGGCAGCTACTACAAAGAGATATGGAAAAAAAAAAGTGCTCTAGTCTTGCCAAATAGGTATCCTCTGGCAGTCCCCATCCTCCCAGTCCTTTGCAGATGACCAAGGAATGCCAACACGCTTGAACTGACTAGGTCTAGAAATAAATTCAAGAATTGACTGAAAATGTGCTTATGGCCATTATAACACCCAGGAAGGTCATGCTGGGATATGGAGTTGATTCAACTAAAATACTGACTAGTATTAATTATGCTATCGTATTGGGATGAGTGGGTTCGCCTAGGCTCGCTTTCTAAACCATGTCCTAATCACCCTTCTAACAAAATCTTCATGACTCTGTAAACCTTTATGTGTTTGCTTGGTGTCACACAGAATAGCCTTGTGGCCATGAAAGAGGCCTCTCTGTGGCAGCAAAGGTGTGCAGGTACATCAATGTTTGCAAAAGCAGGGTTTGTATTTGTCCTACTTGCAGACTTGGTGGATCTGTGAAGCACTGAACACTGATCACAGTAAGTCCGTTTCTCATTATCATAAATTTTTCTGGGATGAGGTGAAGGCAACTATGATACTGTTCATTTTGTTCATTATCTGGGAATTACATACTGAAGTAACAGCTTTAGGACATGCTAATCATTTACATCAAAGCGCTTTTATGCTATTTTGGCAGTGTAAAGCAATCAGAATGTGTACTGAATTACTACAGCAGTTAGACAGTTTAAATGAGAGTCAGAACAAACATGGCTAACTGACTTCTCACAAGCCATAATATTCAGAAAGGTAATCCAAGGGTTAAATATTTTAATTTTTGTCTTGAAGGTTTTAAAACCTCCTGAAATGTTAGGCTTACCTGATTATACAAATGCATACCTGATTTTGCAACTGCTCTCAGTTTGGCAGGAGACGTCACAGCAGTAATTAGGTTACACAGCAATGTTCCTTTGCTATTCATTTTCTGCAGTTCAGGTGCTTTTAACGTCCATTCATCTTTCAAATTCTGGTTAAGAAAAACAGTCATTTGTTCACTACAAAACTGATTTCAAACTTAAAAGATTTAGTACAGAGAAAGGAACAACCTTGCTACTTGGAATCCTCTGCCATATATCCAAACATGCATAGGAAATGGGAACGTAAATGCAGACTGCAAGCTCCCTAGTCCCATTTACTGAGACTGCTTACCCCTTAAGTCTGTACTTTTATGTTACTAACAGATGCTCTGTTCCCTTCAGCCATATTTCACTTCTCATCTAGAATGTCTTACCAATGTATCTTCCAAAGGCTTCTTTAACTCCTCTGTATTCAGAGAGGGCTGCACTGCTGGAATTCGTTCTGTCGTCTCTTTTACCCATTTCTTTAATGATTCTACAAGGAGCTCGAAAGTATCCATTTGTTTCTGACAAGATGATACATCCTCTTCTCTAGATAATTAAAGACAACAAAAGAAATTGAGCACTGAATGTCAGTATTCCTTCTGATAATTAAACCAACACATATTATCAATCTAATGTTGCTGTTCCTAAATTCAAAGAGTCACAAAACCTCATTTTATGGATATGAGCAGAATGTATAAAATCTAGTTTTGCTGTACAGGTAGCTTGTATGGAAGTTCTAATACTTTCTTCAGTTTTCCTTTGCAGCCTGATTCCAAATAGTATATATTCCATCAGAGATGGGGAAAGGTAGGATTTGCTTAGAACTGACAGGACTCCTGTGAATGTCACAAAATTTGAGAAGAGTTACTTGTCTTTACAGCCAACATTAGAGTTCTTGAACCACACAGACTAACTACAGAGGCACTTCCAAATAGAATCTCTTTTTTTCAAATAAAAAATCTCTCTGCTCTGTGGTTAACTGCAATCTCCTGAGATTGCATGCAAGAGGACAGCAGTCATCACAACATTCAGATGGTATTATTAGCCAAGGCAGAAACACTTTAATTATTCTACTTACTTTTCCTTTACAGTCTCCTCTACCTCTCTGAATTTCTTTGACAAAGCATTTACTTTTTCTAATACCAGTGCTTTATCTCCAGGAAGAGCATGGAATGAAAGTTCTTCAAGAAGCTGCTGCAAAACTTCCAGATCTTTCTTATGTTGTGCCAATTCTACACTAGCTTCCTGCAAAACAGGATTACATTCTTTATATTAGACTTCACAATCACTTGTTCAAAATTAAATTCTTGATTTTAGCTAACCAACCAAAGCTGGGAAACAAGCATGCCTTATTTATTGTTCAACCACTTAGATGAGTTAGACTAGAAATGCACAATATATACAAATGGAATGGTACAGTACCTGCATATATTGAGACACTTCACTAACATCCTTTCTCGGTGCCTCTGTCTCACTAAGTGCCTGGTTTTTCTCATCTAGAAATGACTGAAGTTTTTCTGACAGATTTTCAAATAACTCCACTTTAGTCTTCAACTCCTCCATTTTCATAAGCTTCTCTTTATGCTTTTTACTTGCTTCAGAAAACCGTCCTGCAAGTTCACTCATTTTAGCTTGCAGTGTGGATGCAGTGGATGGATCTGCTGTTTCTGTGAACTTCTTCACTTTTTCATTCATAGTGTTTATACTGCTCTGGCGACCCGCAATGTCTTGTTCTAGCACCTGAAACATGCAAGAACTACTTTGTATGGCTTATAACAATTTTAAGAAGTGAAACTAGTCCACCATGCGAAGCAACAAATCAGTACAGCTAGACCATCAGCGTAGACCTACTTATTTCAGCTACAAAAATCCTTATGTGCAGTTTCACTTCACGCAACACTCCTCTTTATTAAGTATTTTGAATCCATTAAAGGTGCCAAACTAAGATTTTAATTCTTTCTTGAAATCTGAATTATCAAACCAATGTTTCTTTTTTTCAGAGAATGCTACTTACAATGCTTTTACTAATAATATCCTGAATAGCAGCAGAATTCAAAGGCACTTGATCTTGTTCTTCAAGGCTCTTTTCAACACTTTCCATCCAATCCAGCATTTCATCCAAACCATCCTGCACGCTTAGGGATCGTGTCAGAGTTATTTGGAGCTTCTCATTCCTTTCATTCACAGACTTCGATAAATTGTCATACCTCTCCACAATATCATCTGATAAAGAGAAAATATATTTCAATTTTTTCCTTTAGCCAAACTAAGCTTTCAACTCATTTTACCAGTTCTCACCAGCTAAGTGTGAGTCAAAAATTGCCTACATCAGAACAAAGCAAAAACATCAGCTTTATTCACTAAAAACACACAAGCAAAGATCAAAATCTTCAAAGAGAGCCAACAAGCCCACATGACAAGGGAGATGAGGGAGCAGCTTACAGCTGTGCTCCCCAGCTTTTAGAAGCTGGTTCCCGTGCAGCTCTAGCTTATGACAACTGTTGACTGTTTCCAAGAAACAGAATAACAGAGTATTAAGACAGCTCTTCTACAATTGTGTCTCTTATGCTATTGTTAGAACTGAAAGGTTCTTCCAGATGATTCTTCATTAGACCTTCAACACTTCCAGGATAAGCCTCTGAAAGTTACAACTTCCATGTACCTCCCATGGAGTTTCATCACCAACTCCAAAGAGGCATGCCTACAGTCGGTTTATTTTGTTGCTCTGGAAGTTACTTGTTATTATTACTGGGATTCCAGTAAGAGATAGTTGTGTGATACACACAGAGAGTCTTCAAACTTCAGACAGTGGTGAATATCATGCTGTGCTACTTCTCACAACTGGTAGGAAGGAGTATTGGGTGTAAGTGGCAAGGTTTTTGACCTCTGTGAGAAGAGGCTGGGGCTGCCCCGTGGAAGACACAGACAGTTCCAGCCGGTTCCAACTCACCCACCACAGGGCATGGCTGAGCTCCTCAGCCAAGCTGGTGGTGCCTCTGGGAAAATGTGTTTAAGAAAGGGGAAAATGCTGCCTGGGAGTGAGAAGCAAGGGGAAAAGTGTAAAAAACAGCCCTGCAGACACAAAGGTCAGACAAGAAAGAAGGGGAAGAGGTGCTCCAGGCAGTGGAGTAGAGACTCTCCTGAAGTCTGTGGAGGACCATGCTGGAGCAGATAACCACACTGCAACACAGGGAGGATCCCACGCTGGAGAAGGCAGACATCCCGAAGGAACTGCAGCCCGTAGAGAGCCCACACTGCAGCAAGATTATCCTGAAAGATTTCAGCCTGTGGAGAGGATCCATGCTGGAGCAGGGGAACAGTGTGAGGAGGAAGCAGTGGCAGAGAGGAGCTGTTATGCACTGACCACAACCACTCATTCCCCATCCACCCTGCACTGTTCGGCAGGGAGGAGATGCGAGTAGTTGGGAAGGAAGGAGTGATGGTGAGCCTAGAAAAAAGAGTGGGGTGGGAGGACGGTGTTGCTTTAATTTGTCTTTGTTTCTCACTATCAAAACCTGTTTTATTTGGCAATAAATGAAATTTAATTTTCCCCAAATGGAGTCTGTTTTGCCCATGATGTTAACTGGTAAGCCATCTCTCTGTCTTTATCTCTACCCATGGACTTTTCCATGTTATCTTCTACCCCCGTCCTGTTGGGCAAGGGGATTGATACAGCAGCTGGGTGGGCATCTGGCAGCCAGCCAAGGTCAAACCATCACAGACAATTTCTTGAAGTCAGAAGGCAGTAATTCCTTGGCTAAGCAAACTTCAAATAATTGCTTGGAAACAGATAGCTGGAGTCATGTTCCTTGAACCTGAACATGCTCCTTCCCACTGGAGAATTTATGAACCTCAGCAAATCACTAACTCTGTTTGGCATACCCATCTGTAACATGTGAATTAAACATAATCCCCATTTCTGGAAAAAAAAATAAAAAAGTCAAAAAAATTGACAGCTTTCAAGTGAAAAGGATATGGATCAAGTGTAGGAGACAGACCAACAATGAAGTTACTGTGTTGTAATAGCTTATGACTCAACAAAACATAGACCTGAATAGTGTCACAAGAATGTGGAAACTCTATATTTTGTCTCTTCCAGTACCTGCATGCAGACACAAGTGATAAAAAGAAGTATTAAGAAAAGTAAACATTTTACCCAGTGTTTTCTGAATCTCATCTTTGTCTGGTGTCAACTCTCCCCTTGTATCCAATAACACTTCAGCAGCTTTTTTCAGTTTTTCCACAGCAATTTGGTGGTTAGACACTTGTCCCTGAAGAACCTGTAAAATTCCACAATTATCATTTATGCTTTTCAATACAGCTAATAGACACACATGCAAGGCTTGAAACATGCCATACAACCTAAACTTAGTGCTGGGAATAAACTAACTCAATTTGTGACCTCTCCTTAAGAAAAATCTTCACCAGTGGCTATGACTGATGTTGACCTTCTGGCCCTTGTTTTACACATTCTTTTTTATCTTCTGTTTTACAATACTTCTCTGACTCAACTGATTTCTTGCATGTAACTTCAAAATGAGTCTTTTGATTAGTTGTTTTTAAAGACCACCTGTACAGACTCATATACTATCCAAAAGAAAAATAAACATATTTTTCAACTCAGCATCAGAGAACAATTCAGGGGGAAAAACATACGGTCATCTGCAGTAGTTACACATTCACCATCAGTTGTATTGACAAAGGATCAGGCTGATATCATAGCATAAACAGGAATAGCGTGAAACAAGATGATTGCCTTCACAGTTTAGGAACCTCCTGGAGTCAATGTCACTGAATTTTGCCTAGGTTTGTCCATTTAACCAAGGAACACAGGTTTTGAGACTAGCCCAGCCACGACTCACTCCAGAGTCAACAGAGAAAGACAGGAAGGCTGAATCAACTCCTGCAAGTGGCTTTCTCTCTCTGGTGTATAAAAGTACTTTCGGGTGAATAGTCTTTTAAATTATTTCAGGCCTCTGTGCTAGTGTATATGATGTACCTTTGTCTTAATTCACTTGAACTTTATACAAGTCCAAAATGAAGGGACTTCTCTTTTTTTTTTTGATGCACACTAACTAAATGAACATATGACTCAAAAGGTAATCCTGTCTGCCCTGCCAGAACAAAGTCAAGCCAGCACATTCAGCACTGGTATCCAGAGCACAACACTACGCCAGAACATAGTATGTCTTGCTGACCCATTTGACACAATAAAACTCAGAGAGACATGAAAAGGAATTTTCCTCACACTACAGAAATATACTGTACTTGTGGAAAAACAAAAAAACAAAAAACAAAACACATTCAAACAAGCCAGAAAGAAAAATGACGTACCAGAAAGCCTTGTATGCTGATAGAAAGCAAGCAAGCTGATGCCAGAGGCACTGAAGAATATTCTGAAGAACAGTTAATCCCCATAAAAAGATTAGACCCCACCATGCTGCCAAGGTTTGTGTCTAGCTGGATTATCAGCTGCATGTGTTGGCTACAAGGGACAGCTTTAACTCGCAACACCTGACTTCTTCAGAAATACTCTTTGTTTTACTGTCGTTAATTGGCTTTCTTTCTTCAGCCTCCTGTTTTTTCTCTTCCTTTGAATCTTTTGACACTTTGTACCCTCTCCCTTCTTCCCAGCTCACAGTCATTGAGTGCTCTTTTGTGTGGCAAGTAATCCATGTAGGCATTTCATAAAAGAACCCCAGTACTCACTCCTTTTGTATTACTTGCATGAAAATTGGCATTATACAGGATATAATTCGTTTTGGCATAAGGAACAAAAACTTTAAATGAAGCTTCAAATTGTAATTGGTGTTATTCCTACTTTTGTAGTGCTTGGAAGCACAAACGTACCTAGATTGTTCCACTGTTAGGAGTTCAAAATTTACACTTTTAATTTTGTTGTTTTACAACATCGCTGTGATTTGTCTCCTCTGATGTGTCACCCACCAAGTGTTTGGCAATTCCAGTGGCAGATATGAAAGATACCATGTGGTAAAGGTACTACTGCTCAGGCCGATGTAAGGGAAATGGTTAAAGCAGGCACTTTCCAAGAGCCATTGAGCCATTATTTGTCAATAGCAAACATCAGACCTGCACGGATACTCCATATAGCACAGACAAAACAACGAGGAAATGCCCAACCAATAGCCTTGCTCACTGAAAAATAAATAATCTTGCATTTTAATTATAGTAGAGATGATTGAATGTGTTTATGAAAATATAAGAGTCAGTTCAAAGACTACAGACTATAGAAACTTTACATAACTCACCTTATACCTGGGCTCCTAAAGCCTTCTGTAAACCTACATTTTATGCAACTAGCTGGAGTTTTACCTCCATAAGCTCCATCACTAACCTGTCTTGCCTCTACTAGGATTTACATAAAGTTGTGTTACTCCCACAGTGGGAAGGAGAAAAAAAAAAAAAAGAAAAACAAAATACTGTTTTTCTATGCAGCACAAATTATGGTATATTCACACTCTGCAGGGCATATAGTACTGGATACAACTGAAGCAGGCAAACAGACCAGTCACACCGCACTGATTATCCAGTATGATCCCTTTCATAATGCAGTAACACACAAACGGGAACAGAAAAAAGCAAGAGTCAGATACAACAAATATCAAATGGTCTTCTCTATCAGGAGATCAGTCCCAAGCCCCACTCCAACAGCAAACTGTAATCACTATATCCTTTCTTAGTTCAAAAACTTTCCAGATTTCACCCTATCATTTGTTAAGTGATATGAAACACATCTTGCTTTCACCACTGCTAATGGCATCTTGATCCCACCATTTTTTTTCACCCTAGTGCTTTTCAGGTAACACTCTGGACAGCTGAATTTCAGAACTATAAAAGTTGCATGCCCACGTGCAAGGCAAGAATTTGGCCTGCAGCCACTTGGATTATATTAGATTATCCTGTTTTTCAGACAAAAAGCACTTCCTTTTCCTGCTTTTTAAAGCTTTTCACCTTGGTTTCTTCTAGTTGTCTTTGGAGATTTTTGGGATCCACTGCAATTGGCTCTGATAGTTGTTTGTTCACAGCTATTTCAGAGGCCTGGAGACCTGACAGAAGTCCAGATGAGGCATCTTCATAATGCTGGTATTTATCCACCAGGTCTTTAAGGTTATTTCCAAGGATGCTACACTAAAAGAGTAAAAAACAAACAAGCAAATACCCAGGTATTAAACTGTGTGCTGCATTTCATACCAATCTCAAGGTCATGCAATACTTCCTGAAATACTGCATGGTTTTTTCCTGTCATCATTCTACTGTCTAACTGATTTCTGAACTAAGGCACAACAGCTGGACAGGCTACGCAGGTCTTCCCAGTTTGTGCTCCTCAAGCGTGATTTAGGATCAATTCACTGAGGCAGGTGGGAAACTGCAATCTAACCCACTGTGCCAGAATAGGAAAAGCTTTAGGAATACTTTTTGATCCATCAATGTAAAGACTCTCTATTAGGATTCTGACACCAAAAATGTGCAGATAAGGCATGAACATTAAAAAAAAAATAAATCAGAAGATATGTGTATGTTCATTAAAATACAGACAGCAGAGTATTGCTTTCATAAATACCTTATCTGCACAGTGAATCCAAAGTGATATGGCTCGATATTGCATATATGCTTTGTTTTGGTCACTTACGAATATCATCTGACCAAGATCCTATTAGTCCTATATGTCAGCATGCCCCAAAACGTATACAGTGAATCATCACGTAAAAACGTCAGTGGAACTCTTTTAGACTTTTTGGAGATGGTTTCACAAGCAAAATCTGATTGTATCAAGTCATAATATTTATAAACAGTTAGTTTAAATATTTATATTCTGAACCTTCCATACACTGTATTTTAATATTTACATACAGTACTTGGTCTCCATCTGGTGGGCAAACATAGAATGCACACATTTATGTAACCACTTAACTAAGATCTGAGTTTCAGATTCCTTCAACATATAAGCCGATAAACTCATGTTTGTATGCGTATATATATATAGATATAGATATAGATATATATAAAAAGAGATATAAGTATTTATTACAAGCCAGAAGCTTTTACAAAAGGCAAAAAGATTACTACAAACCCATTTACAACTTGGAATATCACACATATAAATTGTGGAAGATCTCACTTTTTAAAAGTCTGTCCTTCAAGACTCGATTTAGTAAAAAAAGTCTGCTTTGTGTTGGTTCTGCTCTGCGTATTTATGATCAAATATTTAAAGCGTGTCTATGACGTATGTGCTAAATGTATATACGGAAAGGATAGAATTTGGCAAGTTGACAAATCTGAGACCACAAATCAAGCTGCTGGCATAGGAATTTTATGTGCATAAAAATAAGCTCTCTGAAAATGTTGTGATGGAATCTTTACATTCACACTCAAACTAATCCAATAGATCAAGAGGAGGAAATCTAATGTGTTAATACAAGCTTTTAGCTTCACTGTTCGTATAAATTAAGTGGGAAAATGAAAACGAGCTTCTGTAAATGGAGAGCCTTCTTCACAAACTGTTTGAGAGAACAGGGTTTACACTGTTTTTGTAATCAAGCAATTACATTCATGTCTTTAGAGAATTTACATTTCTGAGCAAGAAACATTAAAGAGAGAGAAATTCCAGACAAAGATGGCAACTGATGCAGACTAACACTGTATCAGTGGACAGTGAAGCTCTACTAAGGAGTCTGAACCTATGATCTTAGAAAGTCATGAAATGGCATGGTCAAAGGATACTGACAGCAACTGTCTCTTAAGTGGTTCAATTAATACTTATCTCAAAAGTTTACAATTCCAGAGTATTATTAATATTGAACAAGACTTCATTGGTTTTTTGAAAACAGATGGAGAATTAGCATGCGAGACCAGTTGGTGATGTTTGTCTAGTTCTACCAGACGGATTCCATACATGAACCTGGCACAGAGAGCTGGATTATCTTCCCTCTCTAAGGTGCATGGAGGATTTTGCACTGCTAGTTTCCCATTAGAAATCTGAGATTGTTAAGGATAAAATGTTTATTTGGCAGAGTAGTAGAAAAGAATTGCTATCCTCAAATCACTACGTTCTTGCATGCCTAGTGCTGACAACAAAGGTCACATTGGGAAAAACTATTTCAGGATACAAATCAAATTGAAATTTTGAATGTTAATCTTGGCATAGTCTCTCTATACTCATTTTATTATATGAAGCCAAGTAAATAAGCAGTTGCGGGAAATATCACAAGGAACATAAAGAAATATTATTCATCTAAAAGCATTACAATTTCTTTCCACCCCAAAATGTTACTCAGACATCCCGTACTGTCATAGACTGAAAGAGTTTGTTTAAGGTTGGAAAGAACAATGACGAAATCTGGTCTCATTTCTCCCTTATAACACAAGGTAGAAAATTTCTTCCATTCAGACCTTAAATAGTCTGGCGCTTGACTAAAGCAGGTCTGCTAGAAAAATGACCTTGTTTGTTATCTAACTTTAAGAAACAAAGAATTTACAACTTCCCACAGTATTTGTTTCATCAGCTAACCCCTTTCAAACTGCCAAATCAATTACAGTAGTCTTTCCTACTCAGTATAAATAAAACTTACCTTAGTATAGAGAGATTTGAAACGATCTGAAGCACTATCCAGTTTATTTTGCACTTCAGCATATGTAGCCGAAGTATCAATACCATCTTTGTCAACCTTCACACCATCTCTTTTGCTACATGACCTTGCAGCATCTAAAACTCTTTGTCCAGAAATTGTAATATACCGTAAGTCACCTTTGTGAGATATAACATCTTCTGAAAAACTCTTTTGCCTTTTTAGTTTGACCATAATACCACTGAAGTCAGAAGCACCTGCCTCCAAATTGTCAAGTTCTTGTTCTGCCTGCTGCAGCCAGGTTTCAAATTCACTATAGTCTGCATCAAATTTCTCAAGTTCTTCTCTTAGAGAATGAGTCAACTTCATTTTCCGTTCTGATTCGGCTAAAGCAGTCTCGTACTGAGCCTTCAGCTCTTTCATGTTCCTTTGCATCTTGTCTTTTTCTTCAGGGGAAAGGTAGTGCCCTTGTTTCTCAAGCAGTGCCTGAGCAGACTGAGTTGCTATTATGACGGCCTGCTGCTGTGAAATAATTTTCTCATGTTGAGCCTACAAGAGAAAAAAAAAAAAATTATGACCAGCACCTTCTCGGATGGTTCCATTAGACCATTACTGTCTTGAAATCTCTGCTGAATTCTGCTTAGAAACGATGAGTAAAACAATGTCCATCAAAATAATAAAAAGCTTTTCTAATTTTCATATTATTTATTACAAAACATTTTGTGAGTAATTTAAGTGAAAGCATGACTCCTGGTCATCATATTTCTGCGCAGTTTCAAAATTTTATGAAACATCCAATGGTAATTTTAGCCAGATATACAGGCCATGACCAAACGGGAGTCTTCAAATATCACTGGAACTTGGAAAGACTGGGATATATATATCACACAAACACTTTCCCCTGTACTTCTAAAAGACAATTCTGTATAGTAAAACGAGACATTATCAATCTCTCTTCTTTTTTCCTAGTAAAAATTATTTGCTTATTACTTAACACTTAGGATAGCACGCTTAGTGTAATCAAAGTCTTCCCAATTCCCTGTCTCAAAACAGGATTTATCAAATAAAGCATTCAAAAGCAGGCAACTTTCCAAATCAGAACTGTTCCATTTCCTGTTACATATATTGTAGCTACCATTTCAGACAAATAGACCAAAAGGAGTGAAAGCAGCAAACATTAAAAAAAAATACAGGTACTTTCTTCTTATATTGAGTGGACAAACTATTATCCAATTTTTTAAATTTCATTTTTCAATTTCAAGAGCAGTGATTCTTATAAAATATACTTGGTCATAAAACAGGTCCTTTTGACGTTAAAAATCAAGACACATTCTATGCACGTAAATTGTTTCACTGTCATAAAAAATAGTAAGTCATAGGAACTAGAACTGTATGCCAAATAAAATCCATATTTCAAATAGATTCTTTCAAAAAAATCTCCATTCCTGAAGGTCCTCCATTCCCATGTAAAATAGCTATGTAAAATAAACTGGTATGCTTTTCTTCATGAGTACAGTGGGCAATTATCCTGTAGGCATTAGGTGCAGAAAAGAACTGTCAAAAAAGTGGAAGTAAAAACATTATGTACACAAAACCAAATTATCTCATTTTCTTAGGCTGTGGTTTTTGTTTTTTTTTAAATAAGAAAGGAAATCCAAAATAGTATCAGTTCCTGGTTGCTCAACTGCAAGTCAACAAAGGCCATAAAACTGAGCTCTTATTATTTTAAATGCTTCCAATTATCTTACCTGGGAATCTATTTTTAAAATGCTGCGCTTTGTAACTCATCCTTCCGAAGCCTTGCCCATGTGTTAAAGTTACAGTGAATGAAGATTATAATTTCAGCAAACTATTATTTGCAGCTATTGGTCATCAGTGTTCACAGGGAACTGTAGGGGGTTGAATCACTTGGCTATTACAAAGATTTTTGAAAAAGTCACATAAAGGGTATGAATTTATGTTGCTGCTTTTTGCATTTTATCTACCTGCATTAATTTCTCACAATAAAAATTAACAATAGACTCACCATCAGGATTCTCAACATTTGTCTTGTAGAATATGTCCTTTTTCTTATTTTGCAGGAAACAACCACAGTAACAGTGAAAAAGTGACAAATTTGCAATACATTCTAACTACTGGAATTCCTACCACTGTGTATCACTAACTTCCTAGTGCCTGTTCCAAAGTCTATGACAGAAAGGATGAGATTGAATTCACTCATGTTGACATGCTTAGCACCTAAATGTTGAATAAACCCAGTAACAGTACCTTGACTTTCTGATACTGCTGGTTAAGATTATCTTCTGTGCTTTTTACTAGTCCGTCCACCCGAGTTTCAATGTCTTGCTGCATTTCCAGCAGATTACCATTGACATCATCCTCCTCTCCTTCCAAAGCTGTCACATCTCCCTCTTCAAAGTGTGTTCCATTCTGTTCTATTGCCTGCTTAAATTTCCGGCCGTGCTCCGCTTCTTTATCCACGTTTGATAACCAATCCAAGAGATTTTCTATCGTATTTTTACTTTCTTCCAGCTGTTCTATGGCTGCAACCTACATTGAAATTTTACAGTTTCAGTTTAGAAATCTTCTTTAGGCACTACAAAATATCATATGCAAACAGATCATTTAAAATACATTAACATTAAACAAAATTTTTGGTTCACATACATGTTGCTGTTTATTTTATAAAGAAAATAAACCAGCAGTTTATTAGTCACCCAAATGAAATATGATTTTTATCTCTCCACAGTATATCAATAATAAGTTGCAAGACTAATCCTCTAAGACACGTAAAAAGTTTGAATAAAGGTATGAAATGGTTGCCTAAAAACCTTTTCTGTTTCCTGCTTAATTGCTGTTGTCATAGCTTTATCCAGTTCTTTTTTGGACTCTTCTGCCCTCTGGCTAAGGAGCAAACACTTTGTCTTCGCTTCATTCAGTTTCTGTTCAATAATAGTCTTGTCTTCTTGTGACAACTTTTCTCCATTCTCTTTCAAGAAGGTTTCTGTATTTTTCACAATCTCTGCCAGTGTCTGGGCACTCATTCTCATGTCTTTTTGTATCTCCTTTTGAGAAAAAAGAAAGGAAATAGAAGTAAGTAAATTATTCACCAGATCTTACCAATAAACTTTACTGGAACTATCTCTGTTCCCGGGGCAAGTACCACACTGGTCCTTTCTAACTTGGGAGAGTACATGATACGTTACTAAATTGCGGATAGGATTATTAAAAAAATAAAATCAATTCAACATTTGACAATGTTGCTGCAGCTCAATCTGTCTTTTTTTTTTTAAATTGCAAGTCTGTTGGCTTACACTCCTATCCAGACTGAGGCCACTTTTCTCCCTTTTTTAGCAGCTTAAATATTGTATTTCCACGTACACAGAAGAAAATGTGTCTTATTTTTTAGATATCAAGAGATTGTAAATCTGCTACACTGTAGTTAGTAAGGTGAGTCTCCTGACAAATTCCGTTCCATTACTATCCTAACAGAAACCTGTGGAAAATAAGGGGATTGAATAAAAGTCAGAAGCTTGTAGTCATCTTTCCCAGGTGGAAGTTTTCCTCTATTTCCTTGTTTTGTTCAGGCCAGAAATGCCATAAGAATATTTTTCTTTAATTGTAATCAATCATGACATTTCAATCTCCAAAGAATGTTTAAGTCCATTAAATTTCATAGTGGACAGATGTTTAGTTTTAGTTTATCCAAAGCAGTTTGCCTAGTCCTATGATAGCCAGCTTCCCTAGTCCTATGACAGAGTCAGTTTGTCCAGTCCTATGATAAGAGTCAGATAAAAAAGCCTTGCAGCAAAACTCTTCAAAATACTGTGAACAGGAATAAGCACTCCCTGATACCAATTAAAAAGCTGGTTACATTATTTTAGCATAATAAACAAGTGTAATTTTATCACATCTGACAGGAACAATCTTAAGGTAACATATAACAAATTTCACGTCTGCTCCAAGAGTGCTTCTTGAAATGTCTAGTACATACTCCCTATTCTAGCGTCTCCCAGTTTGAAAGCTTCTTTCCTCCCACTGGCACATACTGGAGTGTATTCATGGGCAGCAGTTTAAATGCATGCCATTAAGCCTTTGCTTTTGGTAGGTCAAACAAATCTATTTTACTGTCCTCTCACATGACACTCTTGTTATTCAACAAAAGAGTCTAGTCACTCCCCTGTGCACTCAGTCTTCTTTAACTTATCAGACTAGAATGGTGCATACCTCCTGTTTGGTCTGGTATTGTTCTAGCTCAGCCTTGCTGTCTCCAATAACAAGAGACTCTTGCTGTCCAATGAGTCGATTTTCAGTCTGTGTAAGCAAATCACAGATTTCCTGCAGTTTCTCTTTGCATTCCTGCTGCCGTTCAGCCACATCCTATATTAGAGCCAAATACAATCGAACAATAAAACAAAAATGTCCTCACTTCAGGAACTAACAGACACTCTAATAGGAATTACCTTTGAACATCAATATTGCAAAGCAATCATTTTAAAAGTATGCTGTAAACATGATAGCAGTGGTATAAAGAGCAAGATGAACATACAGAAGTTATGGATAAACCTCAAATATGTTGTAAGTAAAAGAGACCATGTTTGATGGAATTGCCCAAGAGAAGTCTGGCCATGCACATATGTGAAAGATGAAATCTCCAAACAACGGGAGTGAAAATCCAGTCTCTTAACCGCTTGAAACTTGTGATAAACATAATTAATTCTGAAAAAAGGATATCAAAACAGAGGTTAGTTATGATTGCAAGTTAGCTCTTGTTGGTATGCATAATATGTTACCTGAATAGAAAATGTTGACTTTTTAAGCAGTAGAAAAGAACAAAACATGCAAGATCATTATTGTTACTAAGTCCGAGAAAAGTTATCTGTGCCTTCCCTTTACTCAATTTTATGTTTCTTTCACAAAGTATAGTGGAAACATGTTCTTAAAATGGCAAAATAACACAAAGTCTTCAGAATGCTAAAACACCTTTCATTATGCATAAACTGGGGGGTGAGGTGGTGATTCTGAGTCTTAACAGTGCTTCTATGAGAGGAGATGCAGTTAAAGTGCACCATCTTATCAGCCACCTGTGACTCTACAAAGGCTGCTTACGCTTGCCAACTGCAGCCATGCCAGCTGAAGAGGTAACTGTCCCAACTTGACTCACAGCTTTCCCAGTGCCCATGCCTAGAATTGCAAATATCTTAGCTGATTTACTCCTATGTTTGTCCCTCTAATCTGTCTCAGTCAAAACAAGCAATGCTAGCAAGGATTTAAACAAATCTGGTTCTTTGACTATGAAGACCTAGAAAAAAGATCACATAAGCAGGCAACCTGGCAAATCAGAGGAAAAGAAAGTCTTCAGCAGGACAGAAGTGATGAGCAATGGTGCGACAGTAAATTCATTGATCAGTCAGAAGAGTTCACTGCTTTATTTAATTACTGGTATAGCTGCTAAACAAACACCACCTGTGAGAAACCTCAAGTAAATTTCTCTCATTGCTAGAAAGAGAAGACCAGGTCACCTCAGGCTTTACAGATCCTTATGCCCAAAACTGTATCTCTCCATAATCTAGTATCCTGTTTCTGTGACTGTACCAAGGAAAGATTAAAATGACAATTCACCAAAGTTGATCAATACCATTTCTGTAGAACTATGAATGTATCTGTAATAAAACTGAGAAGATAGGAATACGCTTCATACTGCATGCTGGTATGAAAATTCCTCATCCAGAGACAAAACACTCAGCACACATTTACACAGAAAGGCAAACCTTCTGATCCCCCAGCTCTTGCGCTGCCTGTAACTGAGCCTCTAAACTTTCCACTTGAGATGCTATTGCTTCCTTTACTTCCTGAAAAGATTTCTGGGTGGTATTTAAGAGCCTCAGCAGCTGTTTGCTCTGATTAGGAGAAAGATCTTGGGCATGTTCAGAAATGAAGAACTGAACATCGAACGCAGTGGACTCCAGTTGCGTTTTTTTACAGCCGAGCTCTGCAGCACTGTTCTGTAAATGAAGAGAAGGAAATGACTGGCAATGAAGACAAATTCAGTACAAGTAAAACACAAGTATCACCACCTTCTGTTCTTAGCTCCTGTTCCAAAATGCTTTTGGGAGACAGTTTGGCCACAGTAAATCAAAACTCTCTGTCAGAACCATTCTGACACATTCAGACACAGCATTTGAATTTCTGCATGGTTCGCCTCTGGGACAGTCCATGTCCAAGTAATGAGTAAGATGACCTTGAACACCTCTATTTCTTTGCTCTCTAATGGATGTCTGAAAACTGGCTGACCTTCAACTCTGGAAGATTTGTGGCAGGTTAGGTTTAACATTTCTAGGTTCTAGGTCTGAAGACCCAGAAATGTTAAAATATTTACTTGAAAGCATTCCTATTCTTAACTCCACAGCAAGAAGCCCCATTTCTAGCAGTGTGGCAAATTCTGCCCATAGTTACACACTGTGCAGCCCCTATGACATGACCATGCATACTGGAACCCTATTAAAGCACAGTAAAATAATGTCATTTTTATCATTCGTACATACAGAGGTGTATGAACTTTACCAAAAACTTGATCCGCTTTGTTTTTCATAACTCATGTCATGGAGTGTGTAATGAAGAGGCTTTTTATCTCTCCTCATCTTCTGTTCTCACATATAATTGATTTGGAAGGTAATTAAACTTCAGTAAAGATTCTGGATCTTAAGCATAAAGAACCGATTTTCATCACTGAAATATTTGTATTATAAATTAGATTTCCAAAAAGGTTCAGATTTATTGCAACAAATGTGAGCAGAACCAATAGCTTTCTTAGTAAGTCAAACTCTATCAAAAATTCTTTCAAGATGAAAAGCAAATGAACAAGATTTTATTAGGGGATTATCAAGTAGTTGTCTTCTTAAGTAATTAGTTCTAGCTGTCTGTTTAAGCAATAGAGGTTAATGGGCAAATATACAAAACCTACCTAATAATTCACAGTAAGTAGTAACATTTATCAGAAGCACCAATACCTGCCATAAAGGATACTTACTTTAAGTAGCTGTAAACTTTTCTTCATCTCTTCTATATCATTTGTATTCATTACGAAGTCATTCATGATTTTACTGTTTTCTGTGATCCAGTCTGAAAATCTCTGCAGCTTGCTTAAAAGTTGCTGGTGTAATACTGCAAGCTTAGACTAGAAAGGGAAGTTTTGTATTTATTTAGGCCCCTGGAATCTAGTAACATTTTCTATCATGTTAAATAGAATCATACATGTATTTTTATATTAAGATAAAACAAAATAAAGCAAAACCAAATCCTTTCTTTTTAGCTGAATTACCTTGAAAAAAACTAAGATAACAACATACACCAATAAAAACATACCATTTCTGAGTCAACAGCACAGACTATTTGTTTTGCTCGTTTCGAAGATGTATCACAGACCACCAAAAATGCTTCCTGCAAATAGTCATAGCTTATCTTTAGCTCTTTAAGTTTTTCTTCAGGAATATCCCCGTGACAAAACTTTAAAAACTCTTCTGTCAACTTCATGTCCTTTTTAAGGATAATTGCAAAAGTAGCCAGTCCTGATTCAAATGACTACAAAGAGAATATATATAAAATGTATTAAGTTACTAAGCAAGAAAGACATTTAAATCTGAATTACTTTAATTATATTTGAAACCTCTCTTTTTTTATCTAAGGGCTTTTCCTAGCACCCATCACTGAAGTAACAAGCATAAAGAACACTTTACTTACCTCTAGTTGTTCCAGTTCATCTTTTAGTCTTTCCAGGTTGTTACTAATAGGCTGCTGCTTATCTAGGTGGCTTTTCATATCTTGAAGCACTGCCAAATGTCCTCGCATTTTCTCTGTTATCTTTAAGCACTGCTGTACTCCATCAACCTGAAAATCAGTTTTAACAATAAGAAAAGGTTTTCCGAACTGACAGGCTTGAAAACAAGCAATAAAAGTCCTTGTTTTAATTATGATTTATTTTAAATTTATCATTTAATTTTTCAACCACTTTTCCAGTTTAATTATTCTCTCTAGCACTTGGAAGGATTCATGCGATTCCTTTAACACAGGACATGTAGCACATACCAGCTGTTGTTACTTACCACGCTAGTGGGGGTGTCTTCCAGGACTGCTTCTTTTGTTTTGAAAAGAGGGTCAGTAAAGCCTTTGGACAAGCTGTCTGTCTTCCCACGCTCCTGGTCACTTTTCCGAGTAACAGCTGTGTCGTCTGCCAATGTTTTCTCTTTAGCAATTTCTGATCCAAACTCTGATTGTTCTGTTGAGAAAAGAGTACAAAGCCCATCTACTTTGCCTTTACCCTCTCGTTCTGTTGTGATACCAGCAACCTGTGAGGTTGTAAGCAAACCACTTATCAGCTCCTCTAACTTGCTTGTACTTTCATCTCCAGGTGAGATTTGAAAAATCTCCAGAAGTTCAGAAGTAGTAAGTTTTGGAACAGAAGCTTTCACGTCTGTTTCACTCTTCCTTTCATCTGGATCACCCATCTTTTGCTTGCGGGATTCCTGCTTCAGAATATCACGAAGAAGATCAGGACTTCTGCAATCAGGCCAAAGCAATGAAAGAGTATCGCTGCCCTTTGACTCTGTACACGGCGTAGTAACCATTAATGCAGTTCTAACAGCATTGCTTATTTGCTTGAGATTTGACTCACTAGATGTGTCACTCCCAAGCTGGGCGCTTCTAACCATTGTAAGTAAATTTTGCATTAAAATTTTGGTATCGGAGTAACTTAGGGGTTCACCCTCCTGCTTGCAGGAAACATGTCCCATTTTTAATTTCCTTTGTAATATATTCTTTAAGTCTTCCATTAGTGTGTCAGTCATTTCTGGTGATTGTGAAATACCTTCCTTTACTTGAAAATCTTTGCAGGGTCCCGTTTCCTTTTGTAATGACTCCATGGACATTTGTTTTTTGAAACCATTTCCAAGGGAAGAGGTCTCACTGGCCATGAAATTTTCTCCCTTTGTGTTTTTCAGCGTCTCATGTTCTTTCTGGGCATCACAATTCAAGTCAGCCTCTATGCTGCTCAGAAGCGCAGAAGAGACATCAGTGGTACGGGTGTGACTCCCAGAAGGCAGCACTTCACTCCCATCCCCTGATTCTTTGGCATCCTCAATACTTCCTAAAGTATCTGCTTTTATTGGGGAAAATTCACTATCATTGCTGCTCTTGCTTTCTGAAAAGTCTTCAATAACGTTGTCAGTATTTTGACAGATAACTCTCCCTGTTTCTTTAGTTATGCTCATTTCCTTTGGTTTCACTGTATCAGTTGGGGGAAAAGAATAAATGTTAAATTCACTTGAATGCATTTCTTCCGTATTTAGCAGGAAATCCTTTTTCCCTCTTTCCCTGTCCTCAAAGCAACAGGATTCAGTTTTATCCAATTCTGAATGGCTGCCTTCTTTTGAATCTGTTGTATATTGTTTTAAAGAAGCGGAAATGTTAAAATCTCTCTTAAATTCATCTGATTTCGCACCAACTCCAATGTCAAGCAAAGCTTGATCAACATTTACTTGTTCTTTACTTGAAACAGGAGTTTCTCTATCAGCTTTAACTACTGATGCATCAAATATTTCCCCAAGGCTTTCCATGTGAATAGGACTTTTATTTAGCCCCATGATACCACATTCCTCCATAATATTTACTCTATTTTTATTTTCTGCTAGAATCTCAAGATCTCTTCCTATTTGACCATGCTTCCTACTGGTGACTGGATGTATTTGGTCACTAAGTGAACTATCACCATCACTCACATAAGGCATATCCACAAGGAATTTATTGTCCATTTGGGACGAACTTTCCTTTAGTTGTTCCATACCAGCCATATCATTTAATACCTTTTCCTCTGCAAATACTGCTTCTCTCTGTCTTTGCCCATGATTTGAATGTAACACTGGCATGGTCACATTATGAATAAAGCATTCTGAGAGAAGCGAATCTGTCCGAGTATTTTCATCATCATCAGTAGCTTGCTTTGTAATTGGGAAGGCTGTTACACTAATGTCAGATGTCACAATATCATCAAGAAGCTGAGAACTTTGAACCTTAAGCTGTGTTTTATTATTTTCTTCACTCTTACAGGATGTCCATTTAGTGTCAAAGGTATTTTCAAACTGAATAGGCTCAGTAGTATCTTGTGACGTGTGTTTACTTTTGACACAAGTCCCATATTCATCTTCTGTTTCCTGCTGTCTGTCTTCTTCACTTGTACATGTATGACTAAAACATCTTTCCTCAGAAACATCTGATGCAGATTCACATTTTCCTGAGGATAGTTCTCCATTTTCATGGTTAGACTGGAATTGCAAAATATACCCTCTCTTGTGGCCTACAGAATAGCAACAGGCATCAATATTCTGATTATTTTCATCACTATTTTCTATGTCTCCTAAGGAAATTAACAGCTGGTCACCTTTGTTTATACATTGATGGTGTGAGTAAAAATTATCCATTTCTTCATCACTGTCAGAATCGGTGTCAGAGTCATCATAACTATCATAATCCTCCTCATAATCTTCCTCCCCCTCCGTTCCTTCAGATTCATCCTCACAGGATTCACTTTCCACTTTCATTTCATTTTCCTCATTTCTGTCTCGTACTTCTGCTTCATACATCCTCTGTGAAGAACTAAGGCCTCCTTCTTTTCCTCCTTCACTCTCCAGAGTAACTGGTAATTTTTGCTCCTTCTCTCCAAAGCAACCTGTTCTTTCCCTTTCCTCCTCAGGGATTCTTTCCATAGTGTCGGCACTTGCAGAAGCTATATTTATGCTCTCAGGTAGACCTGTCAGATTTACATGGACACTCTCTCCAACATTAGTTGCAAGTTCTTGAAAAGAGCTGGTTTCTTCTCTCAGGGTTATTAGACCACCTCTCTCCTCTAGAAAACCTAATGGAACTGATATTCCAGGCAATTCTGGCTCTGGTGTATCATCGTCCCCCAACTGCAAGGTATCAAAACCATCATCACCTTGAGGAGTGTCATAGGAATCATCGTCATCAATTTGTGGAGTATCATAGACATCACTGTCATCATCATCAACCTGAGGTGTTTCATAGGCATCATCGTCATCATTATCATCAAACTGAGAGCTGTCATCTTCAGAGGCTACCTCACCACATTCACGCTGCAAGCAGTTACTTTCAAACTGTGGGATGCCATCACTCCCTTCTACTGACGAGTCAGAACTACTGTCACACAGCAGTAACTTGTCGAACGTAAGATTGCTTTCTTCTACTGTTAGCCTTTGTGCTGTGCTGTCACTGTCCCCCACAGGTGGTCCATCATGTATAACAGTATCACCACCTAATGAAGGCCGGCAGTGCATGTCTCCACTGTCTTCTAGACACAGCTTACTCTGCAAATCAGTACAATCCTCCAAAGATGGCCTGCTATGTATATAAAGATAGTCCTCTAGGGATGGTCTGTTAGGCACATCAGCATAGTCCTGTAGAGGCTGCTCATTATATCCATTATTTTCAAACTGTAGTGTGTCACTGCATTGACTAACTGGTTCTTCTGGAAGTCTATATTCAGTATCTGCACTGATGGATGAACCAAGGCTTCTCTGAAAATCATCTGTCTTGCCACTTTCCAGTACCATTCTGCTATTGTCAGCTTGCAGTATGTGAGGCCCGTGTTTTGTGCACCTTTTCAGCTCTCTCCAGGTTTCATTATCTGACAAATCATCCACACTCAAGGAATCATTCCTGTTTTCATTACCCAGACTGTCTGCCATATAAATCTCTTCTTTCTCTCTTTCTGAAATAAGATTTGGATTTGAGAAATTTGAAACATATCCTTCAATGTTCCCTGAATTTGTCTGCTGATTGTTATGCTTACACAGTTCTGCCCACTCAGAAACTTCCAGAAGACCTCTAAGTGCATTTCTGTTCATGGAATTTTGAGTGCTACTTACTTCATTTCTAAGTTCTGTAGGGTTAGCTAACAGCATCTCCTGTGTATATTCCGATTGCTCAGTACCAATAGCATTGCAAACATTCGGTCTACACACATGGAGATCTTCTCCCTGTGAAAATATATAATTCCCTAAGTCTTCAAACTGATGTAATTTCCTGTTATTAGAAGTATTCTCAGCACCTGAAAGATCACCCTGAACACTGCCTGTGACATCACTGAAGTGGACACTGCCAGCTGACGTTAGGTTAATTCCTTTCGGGCTTATGTATTTGTTATTAAACTCCATTTCTGACACATCAGCACTGTACGCAGCACCATCACCTTCCAGCAACATATTGATGGCTTCTTGCAGTTGTCCATCATATAATAAAAGTCTTCCTCCAGTGTTTGCATCCATATAACTATTTATCATCAGATAAGATATGAATAGTTTCTTAGCTTGATCTACATTATGACATACAGGGTCTGCTGTACCAGAATCTTCACGTTCCTCCTCACAGTCATGAAAGACAGATGGCAGGAATTCATACGTCGATAACCATTTTGCAGCATTTTTACAAGGGGACTCTAATTCTTCTACATTGGGCATTTTATCTGGTAAAGTCACATTGGTCAAAACAGATACAGTATTGATGTCTATTATCCCTGACTGTGCAGCCTTATCTAGACTGACTATTTCACAAGTTTCTGGAATGTAAAGTGCAGCTATTTTCTGTCTATCATTTAGTATTTTGAATGCCAGCTCATTTGTTATCATCTCTTGGTGCAAAGAAGTTGATATGGGGAATATTTCACCAGTGTGAGGCCAAATTAGTCCAACAAAGCCTCTCTGTGCTTCTAATACCAGCAGTGCACTGGTAGATGATATTAAGTTGCATTGTACAGCTTCATCAACAGTCAAGCGTTGTCCTGAATTTGGACAAAGGATTCCACCAGTCTGAACCTGATGTGTGAGGATCCCACAAGCAGTGTCCTGATCTATCATCCCTTGTCTCATGGCCTCTTCCACAGTCATTCGCTTCCCTGAGTCAGAATCAATTATACCTCCAGACGTTAACTGAGCACCCAGCAGCCTGAACATTGTTTCCCGATCGATGAGTCCTTCATGGGCTGCCCTCAAAATAGTTATCTTCCTTCCACATTTGAATATGATTCTACCTTTTTCTTGTGGTTTCACAGGTAGGAGTCTTAACCCTGTTTCTTCATGTATTATACTTCTATGAACCATCTGTTCAAGGGAAATCTTCTCAGCACAGTTAGGGTCTATCAGATCTTTACATGTGTCTTGTTTTTCCAGAAGCTTTGCATATAATGTTGGAGAAATCAGGTTTCTCTGGAAAGCATTCTGCAAAGTCAGATTTTCTCCAGTAGATGGCAAAATCAAGTGCCCACTTGAAAGCTGATTCTCAAGAATTTTAATAGCCAAAGGTTCTGAAATTAGACCTTGTTCTAAAGCTGATACAACAGGAAGATTTGATAATGATGATTCTGAAATAAGCTTCTTTGCATTACTTAATTCCTGCAACTGCAACAGAATCTGCTCATCAATTAAGCCATGAACTTTAGCTTCTTCCAAATCATAACATACTCCTAATTCTGGAGAAATGATTCCAGAAAGGATCAGCTGATTCTCGAGCAATCTAATTCCAGTGTCATAGTCAATAAAACCTTTTAAAATAGACTGAAAGACTGAAAGGACTTCTCCAGTCGTTTGGTCAACGACACCAGCAATGACTTTATTCACCTAAAAAGGAATATAAAAGAAAAGCTATCACTATTTTCAGACTGTGTATTTCAAATTTTCTTTTGATTTTGAATGCATGGTAAGCATAAAAACATGTACTTACCAGGCCTGGAGGAATGCTGTGAATGTTAGCAGCTCAAATGCGCAAGTGATCTATGTCAGTCATTCAACAGCACACGATGTGATAAAAGATTTAAAATCAACATGCATCTGTGAATTGAAAACCTATGCTTTGCGTACACAAACAGGGTTAGTGAAAGACAATAGGAGAAATGATTGCAGAGTGAGCAAATAGAACATATACCTGAAAGGCAAATATTCATGCTCTAAATGTCTGTGAAAGGTTAGAATATTCGGAAACAGTATGTGATTCAAAACGACCATGCTATTCATGTTTACAGCATACAGCACTTCTGTATATACACTCAACAATATGGAATCAGATACTCTAGCACCAAATATTGCATTTAGTTTGCATGGAAAGCATGAAGTCAGTTTGGCAACATTATCTGAACTAATTACACAAACGCTGTCTCTATGAGTATATGAGAACACTCATTTGCAACATAATTTTTGAGAATTCCATATTTAAGATCCATTAACAAATGTATTTGTAGTGTTTCAGAGCTAATCATGTTATGTGCCCCAATTTTCATATCCAGATAAATTTTAATAAAAACTGAAAGCAGATCTCTCCTAGGACACTTCTGAGCAATATATGGGAGTGATTAACATGTTATTTTATGGTGTCACTTCTGCAGCAGAAACACAGACTTATCTAGCAGTCAAAGAATGGCTTTCAAGAGAAGAGTTAAGAGATGAATGATTTGTTTATCTTTCTTCATGCAAGGCACACATTATTAAGACTCTTCACAAAAAAATCTGATGAGCAGAATGTTCATATGCACAAGTAAGATCACACACCGTAATTCATAGCAAATACACAAAACCTTCAGTCAATTAAATCGCAAGTTCCTTTACACACTGTTAATTGCAGCTTCTTCTTTTACTGATCATGTGTGGTTCCAAAACCATGCAGTAAATCTCAGAAGAGACTGAAATGTAATTTTCAATCTTGTTACCTTTTCTTCCATCTTTTCATCACCCAGATACTGTGTTTCCTGCAGCTGCTTCAAAGCTTCATTGGATAGCAAGCTGTAGCTCTCCTGGAGGGATCTGACTTGCTTTTCCATTTCACTTCTCTCTTCAACTGTCATTCTATTAAGACAAAAAGAAAAATAGAAGAAGGAGATATCTTTGGTAATTTGTCACCTGCAGGGAGTCATCTGCTTACCTTTACTTAAAAAGGGGGGGGGGGGGGAGTGGAAATTGGCAAAAGTAGTCTGAAAAAAACATAGCCTAATTACAAGGATGTTCAAGAAAGCTATAATCTGCTTGTAGTCATTCAGCAAAATAAGCTACATTAATCTAGAATTTATGGTGAATTATCACTAAAGCACTTAACATTTGCATGTGCCTTTGTCTACTGATTACCAGTCAAGACAGGTAACATAGCAAGCAAAGTGTCATGAGATATCTCAGCAATTTAATAACTTAAACAGTCTGATTTCAGATACAGATGAAACAAACTTGCGACTTATAGTTCAAATACTAATTTACTACTAATTTGTTAATTATTTTGACTTCAAATGAAAATTACTACCTAATGATTTTTAAGCGGACCAGAGGTATATAAAACTAGCCAAATCCTTGAAATAAACAAAACTGCATCAAGCTTTCCCAAATGGGAAAACGAAATGATAAAAGTAAAGAAAAAACCAGACATATTTCTATGTGAAACGTAACTGGAACTGTAAGATGAGGATATGATTTCTTTTTAAGCGAACAGTTCAATTCATTTACATTATTTCAAAAATAAAAATGGCATACTTCTCACTGTGCTTAGCTAAAAACGACTGAGTAGTCTGCAAAGCTTCAGCTATTTGTTCTTTCTTGGTTGACACTTCATCCAGGGAAATCTGAAAAATAAACAACCTGTGTTCAAGACTTAACTATGCGCATAGATACAAACAAACAACATAGTATTTCTATCTGGGACTAAACTCAATAGTACAAGTACTTGATTTTGTTTCTTTAAATACCAGCTATTAGAGCGATATTCTTTACTATGGAATTGTATTATTTATATATGGATAAGTCATCGTCCTACACCTTTTGGTTAAATAAGCTGTTTGTATTAGAAAATTATTGGGTGAGACAAAAAGAATTTATTTTAAAATGTTATTTATTTGAAAAGTAACCAATTATTTAAAACCAATTATTATAGTTAGCACAGTTTAAAGAAGCTTTATAAAGATATGTGTACAATGGTCACGTTCAAGAAGTTGCTCACCAATATGGGAGATAATAACTTTTTAAAACATACCAGAAGGCCACAAACCTTCATGAAATTCAATGACGGGGACAAATGCAATATCAGACACTTGGAAAAAATGAATTATTTATTAATATTCTCCCTGCTATCATTTCTGTCATCTCCATTAAAGCACTTGTTCTGGCAGAGGAACTTGTGAGAATTTAATCTTTTAACTTTTCTGAGAAACTGCCTGAAGTCTCTTCAGAGAAAAGCACTCATTTTGGATAAATAAAGGCAAAGTATCAAAGTGGAGTCTAGGACTTCATTAGCAAGCCCGAGATATGCTCGGTGTCAGCGCTAAGAGAACTCTAGCAAGGTGCTTGGGCCCTGCATTCACCCAGATCTGGACACAACCAATTCTGTCCCTGTGTGCATCGTGTCAAAGGGCCTGAACACGGTCTTGAAGAGAGTCTCCCTTTGCAATCACTGCCAGCAAGCCACAGTGCCACCACTTGTGCTGCTGGGACAGAAACTGAGAAAGCAAGCACTGTATGCACTATGCAGGAAGGCAACGTGAGCAGGCTGAGGGAGCAGGTGGGGTCATGAGCACCACTTTGCTCAGGGAACCGGCATCGCTGCGGCGGCTGTGTGCGCCCTCTCGCCACTGGCTTCTCCACCCACTCCACAGCTACACCCCGCAGTAACCCCAAACCACTGTGTGAAACGTATTTCAGCTAACATTAGCTAACAAATCACTAGTGTACATGTTTCTACAAAACTTGCCAAGGCACCTGTACTAGTCAGCGGAGACACAAAACCAGGCACCTCTGGAAGGTGACGCTACCTCGCTGGGCTGTTTCACGAGGGAAGGAAACACCATCGGCAGACGCCCGCCTCCCACGGGCTGGAGGAAGCCGAGGCGGCTAACTCACAGGTTACTCACTGACGGCTCAGGCTGGATGGGGAAGATGCCAGCCACAGTAACCGTGGTAAGCTGAGATGCTCTAAGGAGTTGAGCGCTGGCCCAACACTGACAAAGGTTTGCACTGTCGTCATTAACAAGGGCAGAAAATGACTGGTGTTGAATGTTTTTGCAAAGCCTGACCCTAACCATTAGTGATTTACCAGCCAATATGCTCAAATCAATACAAGCTTACCTTCTCCTATAAATATAGGGACAAACTCAGTAACAGAACTAGCACTGGTCCTCTATGAACAAGCAGCACGCTGGGACCGGTGGCCATCAGGACTGCAGGACTGCCAACCTGCCCGAGAGCAAGCTTGATTTATGCACACGCTGCTCCAGTGGCTCCAACTGGCACCAGCACGCATGACCAAAATAAAAACTCAGGAACAGGCTGCCAGGAGGGCCAAAATCATGGTTGCACGACCACACATCCAGCCCTGCACTGAGGGATGTGGAAAAAATACTGCTCCATCTCTCTGCTACTCAGTGTGCAGGTAGATCTTCACCTACTGACATCTTTTCAGGTGTCACTAAGCTATTTTGTGGGACAAGCCTAGCAGGGGAGCTGTTAGAAATGACAGGAGACTTCACAGATGGAACTTAATGGTAAGAGTTACAACTGTACACAATGACAATGTACCTGTTAAATACAAAGACGGCAAGATGGGCCACTCCAGCAGCCTCTGGACTAGTGTGATCATAAAGAAGGCTCAGTCAACACCTGCTGCATTCCCTAAGACAGCAGCTTTGACTATCCCATAAGAGGACCCCTCAAAATAACTTTTTAAAAGCAAATAAAAAGAAACCTGGCCCTCAGGCCCCTCCTGCCAACTCTCTCCTTCCTGGTGCCAGAGCAGAAGTTACCAGACTTATTCACTGAACCATTTCAGGACAAGGGGGCAGACCTACAAAGAGCCGTCCTGCCACGATGCACTGTCCCTCCACAAAGCCCGAGTTACGGTCTGCAGGGTCTAGTTTCTCTAGACTGACATCTTGCAGTGTCAGAAATCGTCACATGCCAGGCCTGTAAAAAGCAGCTTGCGCTTCTTCCTGAGTAACGTTTGTGTCCCTGAACATCGGTGTTCATTTACCCATCCCTCCACTCACAATCAAATGTGAAATTACACCTTCGGTAAAATGTGGATGGTGATTTGGAGAAAAAAAGGATTTATGGGATATTTTCTCATTTTAATCAACGCAGAAAGCTAAAAGTGGTATTTTACCAAAAGACATCCGTGTACCTGCTGCTTAGGCAAATCTGTCTTTTCAGCCTTTTCTCCTTCTTCTTTACTGAGTGTCTTGCTGAGGTTTGACACCCATTTCAGTAAATCCCCAGCCTTCTCAACATGTTCCTTCTTTTCTTCTTCCATTGACTTCTGATGAGCACCGCGAATTGTAAAAAACACGTAAACATAAATTGTTGGAACATATAACATTAATGACCCTAGAAACACAATTCTACCACAATGGCAGTATTATCACATAAACATAAAGTGATTTCTTTTTATTTATCACCACATGCATTACTATGACACTTTGATGTAGGAATAAAAATGCCACATAATTATGGACATTAACAAAATAATTCCTCAAATGATTGATAATTGTGATTGCGGTGCTTATTCATACACATGTACATTCATTATAAAATGATTGATATTAGGAAAAAGCATAGCTTCCCAGCCATTACTCAGCAGATAAAATCTAAACAACATTTGCATGTAAAGTATCTTTAAATTGCTGCCTTTGCATTACCCTCAGGTGTGGATATGTACAGTCAGCATACGATATCAGTATTTTGCAATCTATGCACATGGATTACTAAATTACAATTAGGAAGAATACATTGCTTTTATGTCTACAGAAACAAGAACAATAAAAGTGAAATACTGAGACATTTCATCTTTTTCTGCACAGGAAAATAGATTTCTTTTTATGGTAGTACAGCCTGTTAGCAGTTTGAAATTTATCAATACTTAGAAAACATGCTTAAGCCCTTCCATGTATCACCAGTAAAAATGAACACATTTTATTTCAATGGAATTTTGTTAATTTGATATGTAATTGTAATTCATTTGCCTATTAGAGCATGAAAACAATTCTAAAAAAAAAAAAAAAAAGTTACCTGTAGTGAAAGAAAAAATTAGGATATGAGTAGCCCATTAAAATTAATGGAATACCAGTATGAGAAAAATTACATATGCATATATGTTTACTGGACTGCAGATTTACCCTGTATACTTTATTGCCACTTTTGTAAAATAAATTATATCTGCAAACTGATTTGTAATATTAAATTAAGTATCAGGTCACATGAAATACTGCACTGTCCTCATTCACAAAATGGGCAATGCCTTTCAATTTTTAATATAAGAACCTGATTCTTGTCTCACCTAAATCTACCCATTTTGCACTAATGTTACCTTCACCAACCTCAGTATAACTTCTGATTTACACTACCTACATGTAGACAATGTCAGACAAGGCCTTCAGGTAAAGACTGAACCCATCGTCTGCACTTTGAAATTATGAATCTGCCTAAGCTTATCTATAAATTTCAACTTTGTAACAAGTAATATCTAATTCCTGTTTTAGTGCTTTATACTAATTAGTGGTTTGTACTAATTAGTTTTGCAGCAACTCATGATTATGTTAGAAAACACTATTTATGATTTTCCATAAATGCCTTCATAGAACTCTTCCTTGACTTGAATGGGTTTTAATGCAGGCCCCCAAATGAGTGCTAATATCTTTGTTCCATTACGAATTATAGTAAAGACTGGAAATTCCCGTTTTCATGGGCTGAGCTGCTTCTAACAATCGCAGCCCAGTGTGGCAATCAAAAACAGCTGTCTCTAAAGCTTCTTTGTAGGTTAACTTCTTCTTCGTTTTGGGGCATGTTAAAACTTTACCATACAATTTTTTATCTTTCATCTTTGTAGCTGTGACAGCATCAATAATACCATTCTTAATTGCATCTTCCATTGTTAATCTGGAATGAGACTTTGGATCTATCAACCCGCCAGTCAAGTACTGATACTCCAGGCAGCGCATACCCATTTCTTTGTCTATGGCATTTACGTGCATAGCTTCAACAGCTGACATAACTGTGTTCCTTACAGGGTGAATGATCCCAGTGAAGACCAGTTCACACTGCTGGATCTGCTTGGCACAACCATCATCGATTAACTGCCTTTGCAAAGCTTCTGAAACACTGTACTTTTTCCCAGTAAATGGATCAATTATGCCTCCTGTACTAACCTGAGCTTCAAGACATCGGAGGGCAGTAACTCTATCTACCAAGTTTTTGCGTGAGGCTTTTAAAACTGGAATTCTTTCATTGGTTTCAGAAAGCCAGAACCCTGCAATAGGACTGTTTAAATCTTTATCTGGCTGTGAACTGCTAATTAAAATATCACCAAACTCATTAGCTGTGATTAAACCCTCCTTATATTTATTGACTAACGCTCTGCCAATTCTACCCTGATTTAAGGCCTCCTCGATATTAAACTGTATACCGGTTTTAAGATCTGTAAGCAAAAGAAAAGAATTCCCATCAGAGTCAAAACATGTAGACTCCTTCCAATCAAATTCCTGTTTGGAAAGCTCAAGATATGTAGCTTTATCAACATAATTTTTTTTGTAAGCCTCATATGAAGTCATTTCAGCTCCTGTTTTGATGTCTACTACAGAAATTTTATGACCTTTCTCTGCTGATGGGCTGCTTATTTTCCTTTCACCAACTGGAAGCAGAAAGCATTTACTGCTTACGCTGAACAAACACATTTTCAGCAAATCACAGTAGTACATAGCTTTCCTGTTATTCGGATTGTGAAAACATTTTGTGTTACTAGAAGGTTCATGCAAAAATTTTAAGATTGTGTTATTAAGCAAGCCAAGCTGCACGGCAGTTTCTGGAGGTACACGAACACTTCTTACAGGATCAATCACCCCCCCACTTGCAATCTGAGCCTCAAGGATATTTTTACCCTTTTGTCTTTCTAAGAGTCGAGCTTCCATAGCCTGATACACAGAGATCACTTTCCCAGAACAGCGATAGCCCAAAACAGCTTTCTCTGCCTCAAGCAGTCTACTCTTAAATTCATTATCTGCAAGCCCTCTAACAACTGAATCATCAACAGGGAATTTCTGACCTGTTGTGGGATCAATGATGAAACCAGTAGCTGCTTGGGCCTCTAAAAATGCTAATGCCAATGCTTTTCCTATGATTCTTCTCTTTGCTGCTAAAGCAAAAGTGAGTATCTCTTTGCTGGATTCAAGGTACAGCCCAGCTATAGCTGTAGGTTTAGTTAAAAATTTTTCAAGACTTTTCTGAACCTCATCAATAGTTTTCTGCCCTGAGCGGAGCTGCTCAACCATGAGCCTGTCTAAAAGTTTGACTTCAATCAACTGTCTGGCAGTTACATCACGTCGGAGACCTTGAAATTTAATATTATCATATTCCTCTGTAAAATATTCCAACTGAGTAGCATCATCAACAGTTTTCAAAATCTCTTCCCCTAAGAAAGAGCTCATCTTTTCAAAGTCTTCTCTCCTAAACCCTTCGGATGTTTTGTATCCCTCAAACATTCTCTCTTCATTACCAAAAGTCTTGTCATTTTCTTGGTTTAATGTTGTGACTTCAACATGCATGTCATACTGCTTGTTCTTCACTATCTGTAAATAGGAATTTTTTGACACAGTGAGAAATACGTCTGCAGAACTATGCTGTACATAATTCACTCCTAAAGCCACCACCAGAGAAACAAAAGAGAGAACTTGAATGTAAGTCAGAAAGGAGAACTGCTACTAGCATTGGAGAGCAAAGAAATATAGATAGCTGAGTTTTAATGTGCATTTGCCATTTCAAATATTTATTCAATAACAGGAATATGACTAGACTAAGCAACAATAACTGTTGTTTGTTACTATATGAACTTAGTGCCATTAATCAAAGCTTATTTTGACCAATAATGATACAACGGTGTACGTGAATTCCTATTTCCAGTATAAACTTTTAAAATAATGTGTTACTCAGATATCAACAAGCTACAAAGGTCTAATGAAAAGCTTTTTGTGTCATGTAAGAATGAAGGGGTTCCCTTCACCAAGATAAGAACATAAGAAACATTAGAGAGAATACAGAATAGTGATAAAGCATAACTAAAAACAAACAAACAAAAAAATAGAGTAGTAAAACCCAGCACTAGGAAGGCAAACCCTCACAAAACGTAGTGTGTACCTCCAAGGGATGCAGTTTTACCACTCCTAATTCATGTTTCATGTCTTCTCCATGTCTAATACTTTGTCTGGAACTGGGTAGGTTCCTGTTTCTCAATGTGTCCCTCTCAGATGTTCCAGAGATTTGGCTTGCTTTATCAAAAGTTATCTGGAACTGTGTACTCGTTTGAGAAACAAACTCTGTAAAAGATGGTGGGCTTGCATCTTCTTCTAGTGATTGGTTTATTCTTGACATCTGGAACTGCACCTCTCTCGGTATTGTATCATCAGCACTCACGTACCATGTATCTTCTTCTATTTGATCAGATTTAAAACCTGATCTCTCCTGTTTCTGCCTTAACAAAGGTGAGCTAGGTTTTGCATGTGGAAGAAGTTGTTCAAATTCTCTGGCTGTGGTGTCACTCAGGTAATTGAAATCATTCCCTCTTCTCTCACAGCTCAATTTAAATCCAGAATCTTGGAGTTTATTATTTTGCTGAACTTCACTCTGAAACAAAATAAACCTGTGTTCATTCTCCTTGACCTGCAGGTCCATTTTCTGTTTCAAGCTCTCAACCGTGCGCTTCTGCACTTCCAATTCTTCCTCAAGTTTCCTGCACTTCTGGTGATAGTCCATTTCGGCCTGCTTCCCTTGCTGTAGTTGTTCGTGACATTTTTTAAGCCTTTCTTGCAGATCTTCCATTTGTATCTTGTACAACATGATGTTTTCCTCAGCCATATGCTTTTCCTGCTGAAGAGCAACACATTCTAGTTTTATGCCAGAAATGTCCTTTTCTGTGATGCTATGGGATTCCAGTAATTTTTCAACTTTTTTTCTGAATTCCTCTGCAGAGTGTTTAAACTTAATGGATTCTTCCTGAAACAGAATCATCTTCTTGCGTGCCATTTGTTCATCCAGAGTCTTCTGATGGAGTTCATCCTGTAATTTTTTTAATTTACTACTTAGCTCTTGTATATGAGCTTGTTGTAGTTGTATCTTCTGCTCATTCGCTCTCTTTTCCATAGTTAGAGCATTCATTTGGGCATTTAGATTTTTAACCTCCCGGTCAATGGTTAGGGTGGAAGCACTTTGCTTATCACATTTTTGTTTATATTCACTAGCTAAGTCTTTTGTTTTTGCTAGGTCAACTTCTAGGCTTTTAATTTTACATATGAATTCTTGCTCAATTATTGTTTGCTTGTGCAATTGTTCATTTGTTGTACGCAGTTGCTCTTTGAAACCATCTGCTAGGGCTTTTAATGTATCATTTTTCCTCTGAATACTTTGTTTTTCCAAAGCCACCTTCTCTGATTCAGACTGAATTTGATTCATCAGTAGTTTTGTTTCAGTATTCCATTTATTAAGGTCCTCTATCTTTCGTTTCAATGTTTCTGACACCTGATTACTTTTGGCTAATTCAGTCTTCAGCATCTGAATTTCCTGCTGGTTTTCTTGCTCTACTTTTGTTTTTTGAAGCAACTGTTCTTGAATTTTCTTATATTGGTCTTGAAGATTATTTGTTTCTCCTTTGCATGACTGTGTTCTGTGTTCAGCTGCCAGCTTCTCTTTTTGAAGAGAACTGATTTGTGAATTCAAATGTTTGATAGTGATTTCAGTTTTTGTCTGTGATCTCGATAATTCCTCTACCTGTCTTTTTAGCTGTGTCTTTTCTTGCTGAACAGATTTCAGCTCCTCCTGATAGTTCATCTTAATTTTCTTAAGATCCATAGCTTCTTGCATCACATCTTCAGCTTTACCTGTGGTTCTATGTAGCTGTTTCTCTAGTTCTTTCAACTGCTGCAAATATCCCTGCTCTACTTGGTCTTTTTCCTCCAACTTAATTTTTAGGCATTTAAGTTCACTATTGACTTTATCTAGTTTTTCTTTTAATAAACGAGACTTTTCTTCTGTTGACGATTTCTGAAGCTCAATTTCATTCAGTTCATATTTCAGGTCTTTAATAGTTTTATCAGCTTTTTTGTTAGCAAGGGTTAGCTCATCTATCTTTTGTTTAAGCTCTTCTACTTTTTTGGCTTCCTGTTTCTTCTGGAAACTTGTAATTTCAGGATCAGTCCTACGATGGCTGCCTTTCCCAGCCGTGAAAGTTGGCAGGGAAGTTTCTCTAGTTACAGAGTACCTGCCTTCAACAACCTTCCTTCTGGCTTCACTTTTTGCCTTCTCTTGCAGCTTTATTTCTGATAGATTCCCTTTAAACTCAAGATCTTGTTCCATTTGCTTTATCAGTTTCATAAGTTTCTCCTCTCCTTCTGTTTTTTTCTTCAGCTCCTGCATTAAGGTTTTTTTTTGTTGCTCTAAATCATGAAGATTAGTATCTTTTCTTCTTAGATGCTCTTCAAGGTTTCTTCTGGTAAAGGTGCTTTCTTCTATTTGATTTCGAAACGCACGGAGGTTGTCTTCCAGTATACTTCTTTGAGTCTCTGCCTGGAAAATGAGCTGCCTTACACACTCCAGCTCCTGCTCTGCATCTGCCTTCTCTTTCTCGATGCTCTCTAGATCTATACGACACTGCTTTGCCTCCTGCTCAGCCTTGGTCTTCTGAAGACAGATCTCTTCCATCTCCTTTTGCTGCTTCTTCCGCTCTTTTTCTGCAGCTTCCCTCACTTTAGGGAGCTCCTGTTCCACTTGGAATTTTTGTTTCTTCATATCCTCCAACATTTCCTCAAGTGTTTTTACCTTTCCCATGAGTTTTCTGTTCTCATCAATTGTGCTGTTTTGCTGTACCATTAGATCTGAATATGCCTCACGCACTGATGCTTCCTTATTCTTTAAATTCTGTAAAGGAACGAGATAAGTTGCAATGTACTTTTTGTAATACAGCATATGAAACATGTTAGACTCTTTGAAAAACAGAGTGGAAAATACTTACTCATATATATACGGTACGTCCAGAAAGTAGGACGAGCAGTTCCCACCACCATCACCTTCTCTTGATACAGTAAGCTTCAGGAAGTTACCATTAGCCAAATATGAAACCCTTCATAAAGACATCCACAAAGCGAAGAAGTCCTGAAGCCTCTCACTTCAGTCAGATGCCTCTTAGCGGTAAGCAGCGTCAAACAACAGCTTGCATATGCTTTTTCTCCAAACAAATAGGTAGAGCAAACAGTGAGCCAAACACTACGTGCAAGAATTCCCAAGGAGGAAGTGTCCTACCTTTTCTGGATCAGTTCAGTAGGAATTGGAAGAAAGATTTTATGCTTGCAAGCACAAATAACACAAGAGAAGTTTGGAAATCCCCTCCAAGAAAAGAAACAGTATCTAGAGCTAGAGCCAAGATGCATCAGCTCCAGAAAGAGAACTATCTAAACCCCAGTACATCTGTGCTCCGTAGCGGGCTCCACAGTCCCAGTGCGTCCACTGGATCAGCTGGGGGACTGGTAAGAGCACAGGTGCTCTGCAGTGTAGACGCAGTTAGAAGTATACACATGGTAATTAGGAAAATGCTAGTGAAAACCAGTCAGCTAGTAGTCTCCCTATGTTGGCAGATAAAGTTAAACTCTTATAAGCAAGATGTGTATTCACCATTAACAATATGGTTGAAACCATACATACCTTGTCTTCGTTAGCACTATTATGGTGTTAGTTACCAAATGTGAGCTAACATGAGGTAAGAACACACCTATATTCCTATGATCATACAAACATAGCATGAAGAGTAATTATAGCAACATTTTCAAATAAACAAAATGTTGGTTTAGTTCAAACTTACCGGATTTACTTGATTTTTCATGATATATGAAACTTATTTCCTAAAAGGCTAATGCAAAGGCAGCTTCTTCAGTTCCTCCCTATATCTCCCCAGTGTCACAATTTTGAACAGACCCCAATGGATACAAAACATTTAAATTGGTTTCTTATCAGATCTCCCACAGACACAAAATCTAATGTATTATGCTTGAAAAAGAACAACTAAAAGTACAGATACAGTCACAAACTATATCTTGTTATCTTTCATTATTTCTAATCAATGTGGCTGAGCATCAGCTGGGTGGAGAAAAGGATAGTAATTAGATAGTAATACAAAATAAACAAAAATAAATTTATAAGAACTTAAAAAATGTAAGCATCTCAAAAGGCAGTAATTAATATCATTAGCATATTCATTGTTTAAATTATGTTCAATCAACTTTAAATCACTTGACCTTGACATATTTTGAGATTCAAATGTTGATTTAGAGTGGTTTAAAATCAATTTTAAATTAACTGTTTCATTTGCGTTGCACAAAAACTCTGGTACCTTAATAATAGTTGTGCTGCTTTTCTCTTCATTATCATTGTTTCTTTCTTTTTGCTTTTCATTTTTTTCAACTGAGGCTTTTTTCCTTGTTTTTTCACAGAATGTTTTCTGGAGTTCAGTGCTTTTTCCAGGTACCTTAGTGCTATGACCCTTATCTCTACTGTCCATTTCTGCAACTAGCAATACATCTTTACTTTTCTGACCCTGTTCTAACTTGTCTTCTCCACTCCGCTTCTTCCCACTCGTATTTATGTTGTCCCAACCACAAATTTTCCCCTGTGATATTTTCTTCTCACTTACTTTCTCACCATGACTCAAAAGCTCTTTTGCTAATTCATCTTCTGATAATGGAAAATAATCCTCTCCTCCAGAAATAATTTCTGAGAGGGCTATATTTGCATTTAAATCACCAGTATTTCCTAACAATTCCATACCTAACCTTGGATCACTCTGCACTGGTGACACTTCAAAATCTAATGGATAAGATTCAGAGACTTTTGCTGCATACTGATTCTCTGAAATACTTCCTGAAGGAACAGCCAAAATTTCTTGCATTGTACTCTTGGCTTCATTTAGATTTAAATTTGTTTTTTCTAGGATTTCGTTTTCTGCTATGAAGTAACTTTTATCCAGAGATGCTCTGTACAGTTTGTTTGTATCCCTTTTAACACTACCAGAAACGCATGAATTGCTCACAGACGGCAAATTTAACTTTGTTTTTTCACTTGCCTTGTGTGCCGCCAGCTCTCTGAAAGAGGATGCAACTTTCTCTAAAGGTGTTGCATCCCTTACACCTGAAAGACAGTCACCTTTTTCACCACACACTTGAAACTCTCTGTCTTCAGAGTTTAAAGTAGTATGGCTATTACTTTCTGCAAAGCAATGTTCTTTACGCTGACATTCAAAATGAGTTCTTGGTGAAAAATGTTGCTGCTTGTAAGGGCTGATATCCAGGGCATGCTTTCCAGTTTTTGGAGTAACTTCATCTTTCTTCGTTGTTAGCTCAAAATTAGTTTCTGATTGCATCGCACATTCGTCCTTTGTTGGAACATCACTCCCTGCCTTTCTTGAACAATTTTTTCCTGTGGTTTTGTGCATCATTTCCACTTCAGGTAACTTCTTTGATACGCCCTCTGTTTTCTGTCTCTCTCCATCAGCAATTTGCTCATTTAACATTTCACCAGGATCATTATTCACACTCCCACAGATCTCAGCTGAAACAAAACAATCTTTTCTACCATTTTTTTCTTCTTTACTTTGATTACCAATACCCACTAAATTCTCTTGCTCTGTATGTAGCTTATTTTCTCTGTTGTCACTAACGTTACCTTCTTGTCCACTGAAATTTAAAAATTGCTTTAATGTTCTATCAGTTTTGATTTCATCGTATCTGTCTACATCTAATTTTCTTCTATCAATTTCCAATTTATTTTCTGTGTGTTTAGGTTTACTGGAAGAGTTATCTTTTTGCAGATATTCCACATCCATCATGCTTTCATTAGGTGTGTCTTTCTCTCTGAATTCAACAGCTTCATTACATCCCAAACGTTGAAAGACTTCAGCTGACTTCACAGGTTGCTGGAGTTCACTCTCCTCGGGTAAGCTCTGAGCATGACAGCACATGGATTAAACTGAGTTATCATGGAAAGGACCTTACTTTTTCCTTATTCTGTGCATTCTTAATGCCATTACTGAGAGTTAGGAAGAAAGACTGGCATGGAAGAAAATCTTGGAACAATCACAGACTTCAGAGGTCTGATCCCAGAAGAAAAAAAATAATCATTCCTCCTTTGCAAAGGATTATTCATTTTCTGATTTGCTACCCCGATTACAAAGAAAAAAAACATCAAATCACTTTGAGACTGGAAACCTACTTAGGTTATCTTCAAAGAAGCTATCAAAAGATGTAGAAGGCTGCCGGAAGGTGGAGGAGGATGGAAGATGGGGGGTGTCTGATTTCCAAAAAAGCAGTCCTGGAGATTCAGATCAGACTGAAACTCGAAAGAGTTTAAAAGATTCCATTTGCTCTTGAAGAAAGTGAAGCCTATTGGCATTCACAGGTTTCTTGATCCTTGTTTCAATTCTTGTTCTTTGTTCCACTTGTTATCCTTGATACCATTAGCATTATTAGTCATACTAAATCCTCAGTTATAATGGCTACTTATCAACAAGTATCATCTATTTCCATCTGTATGCTCCACCACTTCATAACGCACAAAGATACATGCTGTTAGCATTACAGCTTGTCCAGAGGTATTCCATAGCAAGAAGAGCCAATAAAGACAAAGCCAGCACCAGAATCACATAACATTCAATTAAGAGCTCTGATTTTTTTCTGTAATAGTAACATTAAAATTTATACCCTTATGAGAGTGTTCTCCAATTTTATGTAATTTATATAGAACTACATTTAATATGGGTACAATTAATTACAGAACTACATTTAATATGGGGATTATTTTAGAGATATGCACTGTATAGATTATACTAAAACACTGTAGTCTTTAAAGAATGACTATACAACCTCTTTCAGAGAGAAACATTTCCAAAGAAAGTGAAGAATTTAAAAGTTTTTTTTCTCAATTATTTGGAAGGTTGATTCTGCAGCAAGCATGTATTTTGAGTAATTTGTCTGCTCTATTTCAGTAACCTACTCTCGTTAATCAGATTCAACGATAATCATAAATAAAATGCTGTTTGAACCCAAGGAATCAATACAGTAGAAAGGTAGAACGAAAAAAAAAATCTCAACACGTCAAAGAAACTTAAATTAATTACGAGGGTATCGCATCTACCTGTTTAAAGAACTCTCTTATATGCTGCTAAGTGGACCAAAATGCATACTATGGAATATTAAGGCCTACACAGGATATCAACAGTGAATGCACACCGAGTTTGCCCTCATCTTGATGTCTGCATTTATCCAAAAGATCAAGCCCTAAAATATTAAAGTATTAAAATGTACTGTATGTAACTACATCTCCATAAGAATTTAGTGAATCATATGATCCTTCTAGCTGGAAGAACTGGTAAAATGTATGGATGGTATAGGATTTTGGTTATCTGAATGATAATGATGTATTTTAACACTCCTACATTCCTGTATACAGTGCAGTATACAAGGACTTTTAGTCTTTCATATCTGCTGCTAACTTTGTGAATAATTCCAAAAGGTATAGTGCTTTTTATTTGCCTAGCTGTTCTTTTTGCTTGGTTGGCTGCCAAGGGAAGACCTACCTCTTCTTCTTCCAGTCTTTTCAGAGAGTCACCTGCAAACTTAATGTATTGGGTCATCAAGGTCACTAAGGCAGTATAACGAGTCCGTAAATCCATGAACTGCAGAGAAACAAAGGTGGGGGGGAGGAGAGAGAGGGAAACACTCTCATTAACCTTCAAAGAACTGATGAAAACTACTCTAGAATCTATCCCAATTTTGATTCCAAAATCCTGATTGTGGAATCCACAGTCCTAATTTTGATTCCAAAGTTGAATGCCCTCAGCAGGGTGCACTTGCACAAATAAATCCTAAGGACCTATGGAGAACCATAAGGAGAACAAACAGAAGACAATGTTTTGACTTTACAGTCACTTGATTCTTCCCCCCTGTAAGAACAGGTTGTAAGAGGGACAAGCAGTGCTGGTCACTACTCCTCTCTCTAACAGTTAGCAGGGAAATTCTCCTTCCCACCCAAATGAGGATGATTTGCCTTGAGATCTGTCAAAATGTCCAGATCTGGTAAGTTTTACCATAGCAAAGATGAAAGCTCCCCTTGTTTACTGTGCTCAAGATCTGGCCCAGAGGTAGTTCTCAACAGTTTTACTGAGGTACATTTCTCATATAGTTTTTTATGATTTGTGGGACTTTTGTTCATCAACAGCCATATACTGTCTCATTATCTAAATACTGGATAATGACCAATAGGATATTTATCACATCATAAATCTATAGAGGAAAAAAAAATCTTGCTTGGGTTACCCTATTTCATCATTAATAAATCCTAAATCCCATTTTTGTGTTTATTCTGTTTTAAGCAAAGCCTCAAAACCCCACATTTTCCTGTGGTAAGAAATCCATTTACCTCTTGAATAATGAAGTCTGATGAGCTTTGCATTCTTCGACGTTTCACTGGAGATTTTTGTTGGGAGTCAACCATAGCTCTGTAGGTCATAGTCTGCAACTCATAGTCCTGTAAAAAGAGAAAATACACGAAATGATCGGCATTCCACATGATACTGACACTAAAAAAAAGTATTCTAAGTATAATGTTATTTATTACCTTCACAGCAGCTGAGTATTGTTCTGAATACTTCTGGCATTCATCTATTTTGCTTTGTTTCATTTCAATCTCAGAAACCAGCATCTGTAAAATATGAATCTACATCTTCATCTTAAAAAGTGATTTTTATTACTATTATTATTAGCTTTTCTACTTTATCTAACATAATGAAATTTAAATAATACACTCATTTCCACGTGTGTACAAGTAACTACATGCTCAAGCCCATGTCCTCACTTTGTCAGGCTTACAGAAGTAGTGAAAAAACCCTGCCAGGTTTAATAGCTGGTGAGTGAATTTAAAAAGAAACTAGGAATATGCCACTTCATGCATATAATTTGTTATTATGTCTCTTATTTAAGCTGCATTTCCTTCTTGCGGGAGAGAGTTGTTGAGTTTAGCTCTGCCTCCATGAAAATATTTCTATGTCCATAACTACCAAGAGCATTACTGAATAAAAAAATAATGTGATAAGAGAGTCCAGAATTGTAGGCACTCTCTAAGGTTTTGCTCTTCTTGCAGATTTGAAGACCAAAACAATCTGGTCTATAAAATGACGATAATCAGTGAGCGATACGTTACCGATGTTAGCTGCATTGTAAACATAAAAACATTAAAGCCAGTGATTATTTGGAATTTTACAATAAGAGTAGAGGGACATACACACTTCCTATCAAGAAATAAGACTGACATGACTGGGTTTAAAAGATATTTTAATTCTTTTTCAGTCATTAAAGCAGTGCTTTCCTACAATGAGATCCCTTTCATACCTTATGTTGGTTCAGCTGTTTAGCCAATGCTTTGCTATTTTCAGGATGGATTTCTTGAATCTTTCGCTGAGTATCTTCCACTTGTTGAATCCACGTGTCCAAAGAATTGTAAGTATCTTTGTAATACTTCAGAGATTTATTAATGCCTTCTAAGTCACGCAACCTGATTTTATTTAAGAAGATATGCCAAAGGAGAGAAGATGAATATAAAAGCTAAAAAGTACAACACTGTGCCAAATACAGCTTTAAAGGCTTTGGATACCTTAGCTCTGCTATAGCTTACACTATAAACAGACTAAAATAACACTAACTAAACAGTAAATTAACTTCTCAAACATCAAGATTCCCAGCTTGAAGGAATCTTTTTGTTTGTCATAAATGACACCCAGGAGAGATCCTACTACAGAAGAAATTCTGCATGTATCCATCATTAGTGAGCTAAACTGCTTGAAACTCCATGAGCACAGGAATCCTCAAGAAGAGGGAAGTCTCTGCAACAGCAATTAATTCTGTTATAAGAAGTGAGAGTATTTCAAATGTGACCTATGTGAATCAAGAAGGGAAAGAGCTGCACTGCAGGTTAGGCAGCAGTTCACCATACTCTGTCTCCCACAAAACAACAGGAGTTACACTAAACTCAAAGCTTTTAAATATTCTAATGTGCAAAGGCAACTGATCCTGTTGGGTAAGTCCATTTTTAAATCATGGTTTTGACCTGAAAAGAGAGTGCTGTGTATTTCTTGAAAGTGGTTTCCATATTAATGAAAATACTGACATTTTTTCTTTCATGATCCTTATACTTCAAAGATCATATAAATAAAACTAATCCAAAACACCACATGATTATGGATGCACATACTTATTTAACAACTTTTTATAGTCTGATTTGGAATGAATAGTTTGAATCACACTGGTGGTGTTCTCAAGACGCCAAAAGGAGACTGAAAAAGAGCAAGCAAAGGAAACAATATTGCTCAGGTTTCATACTTGAGCATGTTTTAAAGCTAATAACCGTGAAAAAGAGAAAGGATCGTGATAACTGCAGCCAATATTTGTACATACTTTTCGTATAATGATCATCAGTGTCAAGCTGTTAGGAAGTAGCAGAGCAAACATTCGCAGAAAGCAGCTTGTTTACAGCGACATGCTGCAACTACCACAATCTGTCCTATTTACGCTAGAAGCCACTATGCATTAACAGCCATGTTTCAGCATATTCTATTCAGGATATGGCCCTGTGAGGAGAGCATGTGGTTCATGTTTGCCTTCTGAAGAAATAAGGACACTTCAGTACTTGACAAAACTACTGTTTCATCATTTAAATTAAGTCACGCTACCAGATGATGAAAAATCTGAGGTGGATTTAAACCTAGCCTTTCTGCAGTCAGCTTTAAATAAATCAGCTTTTGCCCATCTCCTTTTTAACTTCTAGCAATGTTAAACACAGACAACTAAATTAGTTAATTAAAACTAAATAACTTCAGTAGTACACCTGTACAGATATCCACCCCTTAAAAAAGGAGGACAAAAATGTGAAAGGTGGGTGTGTGAAGTTTTACACGAAAAGCACTATCTTTGATGCTCTTGTTCAGGTTATCTATAATGACAAACTAAAGTAGATTTTAAAGAAAATAAATTCAGGCTGTATAGTACAGACTTCCTTAACTTACCCATACTTTTTCCTTCAGTCTCTATAGTTCTGTTTCCTATATGGAATCCTATATTCCTTTCCATATAGGAAACAGAACTATAGAGACTGAAGGAAAAAGTATTTCCCGGAATGTCATGTATGGACATCTCCTTCAAAATTACAGGTAGATGTGTTCTGCTGTATCCGTACATCTGTGTAGGCGTGTGCATTTCAGTAACATTCTCCAAATTCATCGTGACAGTAATACTGAAGGGCTGAATTTAGAGCAACATCTCAATCAGATATTGAGGCTGCATGAAAACAGTTGCACACCAAAAGAAAATACTGGCACTTCACCAAAAGTTGTTGTGACAAAGTTATCACAGAAGTCAATGGAAGCTAAGGACTTCCAGACTTAGCACTTGAGTCATTAAAAGCAAGTTAACATGAATCCAATCATAACTGATCATCAGTTTAGCCTGTCAGAATTAATTATGTGGAGAAACAGATGGTATTTCCAGAGGACAGCAAGCCATTTCTGCAGGCTTTTTTTGGAAAGGAAACAGTCAGTTTCTCTCTACTGTGTCTCAGTAAGTAAATTAAGTTTCTATATCTTGCTTATCTTTTGGTGCTCAACAGTCACAGACATTTCTGGTGGAAAAGAAAGACAATGTCAAGCGCACAGGAAAGGTAAGAATCCTTGATCTTAGTACTTTTCACAAATAGCTCAGAAAATTATTCTGACCTATTTTAACACTCATTTCTGATTATTTTTCCTCAGAAACAACAAAACCAGCATAAAACATGAACAGATTATAATAAAAAGTTATACAAACCTATTTTCAATTTGAGAATGAATGTTTTGCCACCTCTCGGCTAACTGATCAACTTTTTCTTTATGCCAGTCAAAGTCAAGATCACGTTCCTTGTGCATTTTAAACATCTGATCGCTGATCATCTTTGCCTTCTGCAGTTCATCCTCTAAGGCATGGAACACTTGTCTTTTCTCATCTACTTCAGATCTCCATTGCTAGTATGCAATAAATGACAAATTGTAAATAAATCCTAGATTATGACACTATTTTATAAATTAATATTTTACATGAGTAAAATGTATAAATGAATAAATGAAAAATGCTTAAATGAATATTTTACTTCTGGTTGCTCAAACATTGCAATGGCACCAGAATGGGTCTGAAGCAACTAATTAGCTATGAACTGCAGAATAATTCTAAGTAAAAGCATCCCCCACGACACATACATCAAAACAGAGAAAGCAAATTAACACACTTATCTTATAAACTACAGCTTTCAAAAAAATCCTTAGGTAGATGCCAATCATTCTATCTAACAAAAAACCATTACTAATCATTTGCAATATTAAAATGAGGTATATACAGGTATAACACAAAAAATGCTGAACTTCAATCTTACCCCTTCTTAAAGATATCTGCCAAACCTCCTAGGAAACCCTGATTAGTGTACCATAGCAGTTAGCAGGAATGTTATTGTGGCCACATTTATGTAACAATATACTTATGTTACCTTAAGCATATGTTACCTTTTGAAAAGACAAAAAAAGTAAGCCTTACGGCAGCATTAACAAGTGCCCCTCTTGAAAGTTCAGATACTGCAAGGCATTTCCTAACAGCAGGAATGCTCGTGCACACTATCCAATTCCTAATGCTCCAAAGCTGTCATTTTTTTCTGGGATGTCAATCCTAATACAGACTTTCCTCCAAATACACAAGCCAATTTTTGATACACTATACAGTACAGCATAACCAAAACAGGTGTTGTAAGACAGATCATTTTCCTATTATTTTTTGTTTTGCCCATGAACAGGCACCAGCCAACTCTTACCTTTAATGTACCCATCAGATTTTCAATATTGTTTTTGTCAGCTGTTACTGCCTCTTCTTCACACAACTTAGTTTCATAGAGTTTTACTAGCGATTCTGCTCCTTGGGTGTTCTTCAGCACCAAATTTACAGTTTTTAATCTGAAAAACGGTAATCTCCTGTTAACTGAACCATCAGTAACAACACTCAACACACTTGTGCTTTTCAGTCTTTTCATGTCACGGGGTACCCCTTTATACAATGTTAAAATTATGTTAACTCCCTTTTCCTTGATCAGTATTATTCATACTAATATTTTATATTTAATTTATTTTGAAGAGAAACTGTAAACTAAAACACGTGTGATGGGAGATGACCTATTACATACTTATCTATGTAAATGGAAGACATGGAATAAACTTGATTCATGTTCTGAATAACAACATTGAGTTCAGAGCGCAGAGTAGGGACTGAAGGTGAACCAGCAGCTTGACTGAAAAACTCTTCGCATTTATCTGTGATGACTCCAAGGTCATCCTTCAGTCGATCCAGTTCTTTCTTCAGTTTCTGTAAAATGAAAGGTGATTGACAGTGCTTTTATCCTACATCAACCTCATGTATACTCTACATATCATTACCAGTACAGGTCTGCTCTCTTTTGCTTGTTTCATGTGGATGCCATTAAAAATTTTTAAAAAGGAACGTATGCTTAAGAGGGAAACTAACAGAGTTGCCTTTTATTGGCATCTTTCTTCTCACAAACACAAGCTTAATCTTTGACTCCTGTCTTTTCAAGGTGCACTGCAATCTTTCCTGGCTACACTCAAAACGTCTGGATGTATTTGTTTTAAAATAAAGCTCTTTTCCTAGGTAAAAGAGCCTTTCTCAAAGGCTCACCTCTTGCTCTGAAATCCTAAACACACTTTCATGTAGATCATCCCTTTCCATTGGGGTTCGGATCTGCCGTATTAACCGTTCCTCACAACTCTCCAGCTGAAGTCTGATATTTCTGACTTCGGAGATGTACAGATTGTAAATAGATTCTTCCTGCTCTTCTGTTGAAAGAAACAAGCCACATGTTAGCAAACAAAGCCATCACGTTATTTCCACCATGTCTGCTTATGAAACACTTTATAAAGTCACCATTCTACAGGTCTTTTCATGACTGGCTGAAATCCCATCAGTTTCCATTGAATTTTGGTTTTAAGGCAAATTTTAGGAACCTTTAAATTTTAGCTATTATTAGATCACCTCCTCACAAGTGAAAAATTAGCATACATCTTTGACCATTCATCTTAGGCACAGGCATCAACCCTCACACAGACACTGCTAAACACAGTCACTGATTCTTTCAGTCAGATGGTATCAGGCATACTACTACAGTAAATCTCCAGGGCTTGTTGTTTGTTTGTTTGTTTGTTTGTTTAAATCCTTGCTTTCAGACACACAGGGCAACACATCTTTCCTTACGTATAGTGAACTATGCTAATGCAGTAATCAGCTTTGCACTACTGTATTTCTTTAAGTCACTGGCTACTCGACAGAGTAGTAAATCAGAGCAGGTACTTAAAGCTTTCTGTTCTTATTGTATTTAAAAACGGAGTTAAGAAAACAGTAACTACAGGTATTCTGTGGAGCTAGGAAAATATCTAGGACACTTTTCTTGCCTTAGCAGTGTGAAAAAAGTTCTAATTCTGTTATGAACTCAACAAAGTAATCAAGTTGCTTTTCCAACATTCAAAAACAAGGAAGGCATGACGAAAGAGAGCTGTAGTGCACAGAATAAATTCTGGGGTGTAAAATTTTTTGTAGTGCTCTGTATATTAAGTAACATCAATATTTCTACATAGCTTAGTATACACAAATTTGAAAAAAACTTAGAGCTTCTGTACAATGTAATTGTGCACATTGTTAAAATGATGATTCAATCCATTCAGAAGAACTGGGGCATTAACAATATCAATATGATAAAATGGGTAATTCACTAGAGCTTGTATTCAGAGAGAAAAGTTTTATCAAGAACTACAATCTCTCTCATGACGGCATCTTTCTACTCTTCTCAGCAAAGTTTTACCTCTTTCTGCAGATTTCAGAAGCTCTTGATAGTATTGCTTGCAAACGTTAACTTCCCTTTCCAGCTGTGCTGTATCGGAGCTTGTAAAGATTTTGGACTCCTGGCTATCTTCCACAAAATCATCAAAGCGGGACTGCAAATTGCTTAGAACCTGCTGATGTTCACCTGGCAACATCGTCTTTATCTGCAACAGATTATAAACCCAAGGCACAGTCAGCAATGATGCATCACTCACACAGTTCCCTGTAACGCTTTTTATCAAAAAGCAATATTGACCAATTACTAAGGTGGTAAAATCAAAGAATCAAGGTTCTGAAAGCTTGCTGCTCCTGGGCTGGAGTCCACTTGACAGGTATCAGCATAACAGCTGATAGTTAACACTCACTAAAAAAATCCTTTTCCATCTTTAATGCCAGTAATGGGCTATTTTAAGACAATCCTACATCAGACACTGTTTCTCCATCTAATGCCACGTAGCAACAAACAGGAAGCCAGCAAGAGTCACAGAAGTAGGGACACTTCAAGAATTATCTCAGATTCCTTCTTTTCAACAGCAACAGTGGGAAATTAGGAGTGAAAATGTCATTTTGGGTATTACAAATATTATTGCAACAGTTTGTACGCAGATATACACCGATGTTGTGTAATAAACTATTATATTAAATAGCGTTACGCTATACATCTAACATTGTGTGATTCAGTGATCTCACACACAGTTTTAGCCAGACAGAACAGTATTTTGATCTATATCACTATTTCATTTCTGACAAATTGATCCTAATTAGCTATTTGACATTTCAAGTTACAGACATGTATAAGAATGAAAAAATGCATTACAGAGGAATAAGTGTTCAGCTGCCTTCAGCCTGAAAGACTAAATGTTGCTTCACAGTTATTCCATTGTTAGTAAGAAGCTGCAGCCATAAGGAAGCAACGGGGGTTTTCATGAAGATTAACCTTAGCCTAATGAAGCAAATCTCCCCAGATATCTTCAGCACAAATGCAGAAAGGTAGACTCTTCCAGAACAAAATTCAGATTTAGTCACTGGTCAATTGCTTTCAAGAGATCCTGTCCCTCTGCTGACAACAGGCAGCTAGAGAGATTAGTGCAATAAGGCTACAGGTAGTTTTCGTAATACAACCTCTGCTCCTTCCCAAAACGCATCTGTGTAAAGGCTACTCAGATCAAGGCAGAACATTGCACAGCAGTAACCAGCGTGGCCACTGCCAGCTGTTCCCACAAGGAAGATGAGGATTGCTGCAAACAGTTGATTATACAATATTTCTGGGAAGTGTAGCCTATAACTTCCCGGCAAATGGCTAAGAGGCCCTTGCTAGATGTAGCACGTACCGAGGCAACATTGCCAGCTTGAACAGCTTCAATTTCGTTTGTCAGGTAATGCCAGGACACCACACTCTTCATGTTTACATGTGACTCGTGCCAAAGGGCCAGAACATTCTGAAACTGCTGTTCAATCCTGAAACATAAAATGACTCCAACTTTAGATCAAAGTAACACATGAAAAGGGAAAAAAAGTTAAACATTATTTTAACCCAAGCTTCACATAAATGAATTTTAGAAGAAATTTTTTTGTTTGTTTGTGCCTACCTGTTGGCTGTATCTATTGCTTCTTTGTTTGGTGGAGGAACTGTAAAGCATACAGATGGAACCATGGCCTCATTACCGCTCGGGCTAATGACTTTCCATTTAGCACGATGGGAGTTGTTTGCTAATACACACTCATCATCTTTGTAAATAGTTATCTAGTATTGACAGAAAAGCAGAATAATTGAATGAGCTAAGCATTACAAAATGCTTTTACAAAGCACTTCTCCAAATGGTGTCAAAAAATAAGCAACAGAACAACAAAACCAATGTTCAACACAAGGATTTGCTCTTGTTTACTAGGGTGGAAGAAATTTAGAGCCTAGTGTTGTCCAGGAACATGGTAATTAATGAAACTTTAGCTGAATTCTCACGTCTGTAATTGATTTGAAGAAATTCAAGTTTCTAACCTCAATTTGTCTATAGTCACAGATGGCTTTAATTGGGATGGATGTTTTGAGTATACAGTCAGGGTTCCTTGGCTTCAGCTGAATTATTGCCTTTGCTCTCCCCACAAGGCCTGCTACTGTGCTCTTATACTGCAAGAGTTGTTCTTTTTCTTCCTAAAACAGTTCAGAAAAGAACACGTCATAAGAGATGGCCAGAATACAGTGCTGCTTCTTTGATCCTGTTAAGCTTTTCTTTTCCTGACTTATTTTACTGTGTTCCTTAAAAGTAACACATTTTACAAGAACAAAGTATCTTTCTGAAGTCACTAGTTTCCCACAACATCTGGTATTGTAAAGATAAAAAATAAATAAAACTCTATTTTAAGGGTATGAAAAACAGTCATTATACATGGGTACTTGCAATTATTTAATTATAAGTTCTAAAAAACAAATCATCTTTTTGTATTCCTTCACTTTACAGGAATAATTTTAACACACGTATTTTATATCCAACTATAATCTACACATTTCTTGTTTAATTGTAACTCACATTAATAGGATCCTTGAATTCTTACCATAGACTCCTGAACAAGGTCCTCCAGCCTATGAAGGCTGCTCGATCTATCACAACTGTATTTTCTGTATATGGTATCTTTCAGATTCTTTAAATATTCCATAGCTTCTTTGGCATCACTGAAAAACTAGGATGAGATAAATATCCAGGTTATTTTTAAACAACCTAAAAAGTATACAAACAGCTACACTATGAAGTTTTCTTTAAGTGCTGCCTTTTTAAAAATAACCTTTTCTAGTAGCTTGAGGTGACCTCTGTATCACACAACACTATTCGTGATTTCATGTCTAAATGTACTGTTCAAGAAGGCACATGTTGGAACACCCGTTATTCTCGGTACTATCCACATGCAAAATTACTTCAGCAGTTATTGAACTTTAGTTAATTACTGTTCCTGCAATGGAAAACTTTTCTGAAGTGATTTTTGCTTCCCTTGGAATTACAATTACTTTCATATATAAAAAACAGACACAGCCTACAAACTGTAGCAAACTAGCTGCAAACTTCAGCAAGCACACCGGAGCAAACTTTTTGTGCAGGAGAGGAAGTGAGCTGTCACACTTGGCAGCTCTGCATGGGCATCTGCACCTCCAAGCTAGGGCCCTGGTTAAGCAGAGTTGGGAAGGGAAATGTCCTGTGATAATCCTCACCCCATTCTGTCCCTGAAACCTCATTTCTCAAATCCAGAATTCCCATTTCTTCCCCCTACCACTAGGACCCCAAATCGCTCAACTTTGTCTTCTCCAGTTTCCATTTCCTAACTTTGGGCTCTCACCTTTCTCAGTCCAAAGGCTCATCCCAACATCACCCCCCTTCCTCTTCAACCACCCAACCCAGAAGACACTAAGTACTAATCTTTATAATTTAAATATAGAAAAGGAGTAGATTTCTTTTTTTAAAACAAAACCACTTAAATCTTCGATCCTCGTGTATGTAACTGAGAAACCCTTAAAACTTTGATCCTCATGCATGTGACTGAGTACTGCATCATTTGCTGAGTGTGTAAATGGGTGATAATCAGAAAGGTGTTTCGTTGGACATGTCTGCTGTCAGGGTGTCCTCTGCTCCGTTTATTAATGCGGTACATTCCATTTCTATTTGGATAGTCCTGGAACAAACACCTAGAATATGTTCTCCCTTGGCCATCATTAACCACCCTCCACTCTACATCATCTGCAAAAGCTGTAATGACAGCAGTTGTGTATGACAGGAGCGAACACGGCTTCCTTCTCAGAGTCTCTACTTGCAGCTGTGGCACTCTGAAAAAACATCAGGCCAGATTTTCATCTGCTGTGAACTGACATAACTGTAGTGAAAACAGTGCAGGTGTGGTAACACTGTGGGAGCATGGCTCTTCATCTAATGACTGCACATGACAGATGCCAATTCTACAACTACTGTGAGACAGCAACTAGCACTTTCAGTGGAACTTTTTTTACTATGGTGCTAACTTAAAACATTTCACATTCTTACCTCAAAATATGCAGCGTTTTCTCTCAAATGTTGTTCAACACAGTGACAGAGCTGAAGAATCCAGCTCCACTGTGTCTGCATTGCAGCTCTGTAGGCCTTTAAAGGAGACAAAGAGATTTTACAGAAGGAAATTAAAATTAAAACATGCATACATTTCCAGAATTTAGGAAACATAAAAGTAATGTAGCAAACACAGGCATCTAAACTGACCTCCTCACCCAGGAAAAGCAAGGTGCAGCAAGGAAAATTCCAATTAGATGTGAGAAAAATCCTGTCACTACAGCATAGTCAAACATCAGAAAACTCACTCAGAGAAGCTGTGAAATTGCCACAGCCTCAGGCACGTTCAGAAGTCAGCCAAACAAAGCCCTGACACTGCTTTAAGCAGTGTCTACATCTCCTGAGGTTCCCCCAGTCTAAGCTAGTCTTTGATTCTGTGGCTCTATTTACTCGTTCAAAATAGCTTGATTCTTCCTTGGATACAAATCAGATATTAAAGTAACACTGAATGCACAATAAACACAATTAATCAGGACTCGCTGCAATGTATAATTTTGTGTAACAGCTGCACAGGAATTTAAACAATGTGAGCCTACTCAGATGATGCCTCCTATACTGTCTGCATGGTGCTGCCACTAGAGATGCACTGCACGAGCATTCACCAGCAGAGGGTACTCTTGACTTTGTGAATCAGCCAAAAGTCTCAATTTTTCAATTCTGTACGATTCTCAGGGAATTCAAGAGTTTTTCAATTGGCTTCAATGAATTTCAAGCTGATGCATTAATGCATAGGTTCTGCTGTGTAAAAGCCATAAATTCCCCTTTTTTTTTTTTCTTTTTAAATGTCCCAATATAGCATTACTGCAGACACCATAACCTGCATAGTCATCTTCACTGCGATGGCCTGGTTTCATAATATGTATCTTTAATATATTCATATATCAAGTATATTACACTGATAAGAACCCACCAGAACAGCATATACCTTTAAAGAAAAGAATTCTCCACATTACATAATATCATTTATTATTCAAAGCAAAGGTCATGAGAGAAGGAAGGAAGGGAGGAGTTTTCTTCATGTTTCCCATTTACGCAGATATAAACTCACTAAGCTGAAGAACCATAAAAATCCATCCTCTGACTGCTTTTTCCTTCTTATATAATAAAACAGCTTTTTATTGTTTCCATTTTTACCACCCACTGTCTGTATTTACTCTTTTCTTTAAGATCTACAGGGAAAAGCGTTTTACATTCTCCTTTGCAAATTTGTTATGACCCTACAACAGCTACAATAAATTTTCTGTAAACTGTTTACCTATAATACAGAGCTTGATTCAAGCCTGAAGTAAATCACATCACCTGGTCAGATTTTTAACATCCAAACAAGTTTCATAATTCACTGACAAGTAAGTTATGAAACCAACCCTAAACCGTAATAGGAACCCGTACATAGAGTAAGTGACTAGCAAAGCTCTACCAAAACTTACTTTCAATCCAACAGGAGAGAAACCACATAAGGACTGTTCCGTGCCCTCAGTTTGCCAACGCAATTTGTATCAATAACTGTAGAAGCTGCATGCATGACCAGAAACATTTGTACAGACCAACTCTGGAAATTTTAATTTTAGACTTCAGGAGGATTTTATCTAAGCAATCCAAGACGTAACCTAACTTTAAAGAATTGTTTTTACTTTTTGGAAACTGGAAGACGGATACAACAGAGATGCTGAAGAGGAAAAAAAAAGGCCCCATTATTCAGAGTCTTGCTGGTTAATTTCCTATGCACTTCCCTTCTTTTCGCCTGGAATCTAAGGTCTATTAAATCACAAAACTATTTTCTTGTTTGTGTGCTGTTTTTACTAACTTACCTCAATGGTTAGCCTGGCTGGGTGATTTTCAAGAAGCAATTGCTCAGCTATTTCTTGTACTGATTTAATAACAACTTCTTTTTGATCAAGTTCTCTCATTAATTCCTTTTTTCCAGACAAAAAAAAAAAAAAAGAAATGTTTTTAGAAATATCTCAAATTCTTAAAGATGATTTAATTATTCCCTCTGGATTATACCAGCAATACGTACTGCATGGTATTCCTTTTTTCTTGTTATATTGGGGTTTCTTTCACTCCAGTCATATGCAACCTCTTCCTCTTCTTTTTCATTCAGCCATATCAGCTCTCTAGTAGCACGAGACACAAAACTGTGAAGAGTATCTAGATGCCTTTCCTGATTTCTCGATGTGTTCTTTATTGAAAAGAAATAGATTTACAAAAATCAGAATTTAAAGCTCATCCCATATCAAAGACGATGTACATTGAAAAGCTGAACATCTAAGAGCTATGACAAACTTACCAAGAGTTTTGAATACTGACTCTCCAGTTTGTGCAATTTTTCTGCATAACTGAGTTTAAGAGGGGCAGTCATCTGGATCTGTATTTGGTATATGAGATCAAAAGACAACAAAAAGGTTAGATTCGTTAAACCATTAGATCTCCTAATTTCATGATATGTCATGTAGAGACCAGAAGTAAAAGTAAGACTGTGAAACCCAAACACAGTTCTAAAATTTAACATTAGTCTATGGGTCACCCAGTAAGAAAGTAACCAAAGGAATAAAGAATATGGTGCTGTACCTCACTGATTTTAGCTTCTTTAAGGCTGGATTCAAATTCCTCAATAGCTTTGTGGACATTTTTGTGATTTTCTAAATGGCTTTCAACACTTGGTAGATCTGAACCCCATTCTGCTCGATCAAGTTGCACCTTACAGACAAGAAGGAAAAATTAGCCATGATCTACAAGGAGTAAACATAATAATTAGAAGCGGATCGTTTCCGTAAAGATTGCTACCTGCATTTCTTCCACCCAACTCAATAGGTCCTGGACAAATTTCATGTTCACCTCTTCTTCTGTTAAATTCTGATCCACAAAAGCTGATTTCATAAGAGGTTTTCTGATTTGCATCAGTTTGAGTGTTTGCAGAGTCCCACTGTCTACTCCTGTCACATAGCTTTGAATTAACCGTGGTGGGATGCCTGGTGTGTAAGCGGGAGTGATGGTTGGTGTCAGTCTGGAAGTAAGACCTGATGAAAGGCCAGATGTCAAGCTGGAAGAAGTCAAAGTAGGTGTTAAACCTTGGGTTATTGCAGCATTTAGTTCAGGGGTTAGGTTCGTTGTAAATCCTGAGTTTAAGCTTTCGGTTATTCCTGATATCATCAGCTTTGTCTGCTCTGTTGTCAGTGCATGCCCCTTGTTGTACACAGAAGAACATTCAGTCCGTATGGCCATCAGTTCATCACGAAGTTTTGCAACTCTGTTAAAATAAAGGAAAATAAATAAAAATAATTTCCACGAATGCTTATGATTAAAGGTTTATCACGCTGAACTAAATAGCAATATGAATTCACATGACCTCTCACTTCAGTTGTACGTAAATATTTACAAATAAGCATTTATATCAGGAAGTATAGGGTATGTCAGCTTATACTTCTATAAATACAGATAATAGATGCAGAAATCGGGCAATGACCAGAAAATGAGCATGGTATGGGCACTAGCATGCACCATACACAATTCCAGGGAACAATCAGCAAAGCAGAAATCTTACAAGATACTGCATGTTGCAGCAGATCAAACACTTGCAGTTCACTGCCAAGGAGCTGTTATGTGCTTGATCTCACCCAGTCCACCACAAATCCTGAAAAACTTTGGAGCTGCTTCTTCATAAAATTGAATTATGCCATTTAAATGCATCTTTCTGCTAAGACTGTACACACTGCCACATACAAGCTAACGTTACCCCACCTATTACCTGTTAAGACATCTACAGCTATCACCAGAAATCTTGCCTCCATTTTAAAACTCAAAGTTGGTGAATTATAAAAGCATTTTAGGTTCAATAAAACAAGCTAACATCTTTACACTCAGATATCTAGTAAATATTAAACATTTAAGTCATGTTCTGGTGAATGACTTCATTTTCACAAAGCAGTACAAACAGCTCCTCTTGTCTCCAACAACGTTTGTGGGCAATGCACCCACCAGAATACCTGATAATCTCAATCTGTCACTGGGCACCCAAATAAAGAAGTTTATCCATAGACATAAAGATTTGAAAATGTGGTCCATAATGGGTACCCATATTTGGGACATTTCTTTCTTCATATAAATACGTTGCAAAGTACCTTTGCACAAGCTGGTCTGCCTGATAGTATTTTCCATCAATAAGAATTTGGGCATCAATCACTTGCTGGCGGAGAAGGTTCTCGGATTCAAGAAGATACCCAGCTATCTCTGCTTCATGTTGGAATTGAAGCCCTGACTCTAATCGTTTGGTGTCCTGAATAAATAAGAGAAAGCCATTAAGCCCCGCAGCTAAATCAAAGAGAAGTGAGCTGTAAGAAATCCTAATTTTTTTGTAAAAACTTCTTCTGATCTTGAAACAATTGTGAAGCATTTTATACAACTACCGACAAAAAAAAAAATCTAACAGAACTCACTCTAGGCAATTTTGGGGATTTTCTTTAAGAAATGCTAAATCAAAAATAATAGTACAACGAAAATAAAAGTAGCAGCTCTTAAGTATGCGCTCAAAAATCCTAAAGAATTTTTTTTTTTTTTTTAAGTAGCCATTCCACTGCAGTAAGTTCATGAACAGAGACAAGTAAAATGACCGACTGACTTACAGACTGCAAAGCGTTCCGGGCAAGTATTAGTTTGTCCTCACAGCTCCGGCTGTCCCGCTGAATTCTGTTTGCAATCTGCTGCAGCATTTCCAACCTAGGTGATGCCAGAGCATTTCAGAAAAATAAATAAGTATTAATGTTATTTATATTTACTAGACATGTTGCAAGACTTTAAAAACAAACAAATGAACATCGCACAAATACAAATGCCAAGTTACCTGTTTCCTTCTAAGGTGCCATTACCAAAGCTTATACAAGATTTAATCAGTGTGGGACCACAATTAACAGAAAGGAAATTCTCGTTAGAGTCAACACTGGTTCGAGCACTAGTACTGTTGCTAAACAGTGAATCACTGCTATGATAGCTATAACTACTGCTATTCATTTTTACATCCAGAGCACAGCGCTTCTGGTTGTTTGCATTTGCTGAAAAATGAAAAGATAAAGCTCCTACAAAATGTACAGCTTCTAGGGATGAAATTTCACTACTGGCTTTTGAAACACCTACCACTCCTCCTTTAAATAGGCTTCAGTATGCATATTCAAAAGCCAGCAATTAATATTCTGCCAGCTCTTCAAAGGATTTTACCTGGGGCTATGTATGCTACCTTGCTTTTGGCTTGCCTACCTTGCATTCAAGCTTTGCAAGTACAGACTAGGCAGCAACATCAGGGCGTCTCTAGGAAACAGACACGCCAAATATTTTATTTAAGTGTCACTAAATGTCTAGAAGCCAAATAATGTAAAGAAGTCTTCACAGCGTTTCTCAGACTTTTCAACAAAAAGTTTCAGAAAGGAGTGAAGTGAGAACTTCACGCTCCACAGTACGCTACAAAACACCTCCAGGCTGGGCTGACTCCTTTTCCTCCAAATGGAACTGCACAATAAAACTGGGGGAATATCATGGTTAATCAGCTCGTAACAATTTAATTTGAGACACCTGTACACCATCCAACCCACCGTCATTACTCCACTGGCCAAGTATGCATGTTTACTAACTGCCCTGTCCCACAAATCTGTCCTCCTGCAAATTTCCCTTCAACTTCTTCCACATTCAGAGCTAATTGCTGCTTGCTGTTTTGACCGCAAAACAAGTAAGAAAAATCTGATCACTGCCCTTAAGTTTATGCTTTAACTCGGAATTTGGGTTAGGGGTGATTTTTTCAGTATTTCACCCCCTGCTTTTCCTGAAAACCACACCCACACCATAAGCTGACTGTGTTTACGCAGAAGAGCACAGCAAAGGCACAGACACACCCCTGCAGTAATTCCAAACTCTGCTAGTTTTGCAAACTAGAGCTCAGTTTGGCACTCTCCTCACTGACATCAAATTAATTTTGATCCCATACACCAATCCGGCCACATGATGTCTATCTGTGTTGATACTTTCAGATGTATTCACCAAACTTGCAGACAAAATTTTAGTACTTGCCAAATTTCAATATTATCTGAGGTCACATTTTTGCCACAACCAAATCCCACCCCAGGAGCTGTATCAACACCTCGTATTAGTGAGATGCACTAGTAACCAACACAACAAACATGGATCAAGTTCTTATGTCCAGATTAATCGACAATTTTAACTTGTTCACTAAGCAGAATCACTTAATCAACTTTTCTCTCTTATTTTGCAGTGACTACCACACGTAGTGACCATCACCATATGATCTGTCACTTTAAGTGTGTTTACCAATTCTGAAATATGGGAAGGAGTTTATGTTTACTTGTTTTTACCTGTGCTCAGTCCATCTGAATAAAAAAGGAATAAACTAATGTCATTTATACACGTTCTCAACAAAGATAATCCAGCTTTCTGCAAGTATGAACAGAATTCCTTTTGGTGAAGGCAGGCACTAACTTTGCTTTTGGCAGGTCAGGACAGATTAACCTACAAGATCTAGCAGGCTGTATTTCTGCTGCTGCTTCCCAGTGTTCTGCTCTGCACAGTGGGAACAACTTTGTATTCCTCTATAGGAACTTCTTTCGCAGCAGGATGCTGTGAATCAATATCTCCTACTGAATCTGCCATTTCAGTCATGCTCTTGCTTTTGTAAGCATGACACATATTTAATCAACTATGATGGTCTTTGGGACCTTCTCTTCCTCAAATCTGTCTTTCTGAGACCTCTTCTGAGGTCTGGATTCTTCACACCTGATTTCGGGTACCTAAACCAGAGAGAATGATCGACCTATTGTCACCAGAAAGTCAGTGCCAGGGTTTTCTAGAAAGTGATTCGGATCTTAGGTGTCTTCTTTGGATGCTGAAAGTTAAGCAGAATGAATCCAGACTCAGGCGTCTATACCCACCTGCAGGTAGAAGCCTAAAGAATCATTTTGCTTAGAGTTAAATAAAAGGGTTTTTTTTAATTAATGAATGGATAGCACTTGCGTCTGCCACAGAACTCAAAAGAGGTACCATTAAAAAGCACAAATGCTCTAAGACTGCATCAAGATTTTAAACATGCTCAGTATCTTACTAGTGATGTACAAAACAGTGTCACACATTCTACTACCATGGAAGACTACTATGCGCTTTGCGCATCTAAATGCTTTGTGTGCTCTCGAGTACCACCAACTTTCAAACAACCTCAGACAGGACGTTAGCCCACAATGCTGTGCACCAAGTGAAATATACATTTCAAGTAAAGGATGAGGATGTTGCTTATATGAAACCAAGTCCAAATGAGACAGCGAAGTGATATGGACCTAGCTCTGACCAACTGTACAAAGAAGGTGGTTATATTTGTGTTTAAGTGCTTTGATGATCTGAGGCACAGATACTTCATCATGACCTTCCGAGACCACCAAAGTTACTTCCATCTGGACCTGCTTCTATGAAGTAGGTAAAGAACTTCAGGCCTTGAACAAAGGCAGAATTACTTGATCTAGAAAAACAATGTGGACGTTATCATGGAAGACGACATTTACAATTTTCAATATGGATTAAAACAACAGAAAATACATTAACCAAGCCTGTCAAACATTCACTAGCGTACCTCTCCACTTCAGGCCGAAGGATCTTCTCTCTTTCCAGCATGGCAATAATAAGCTTTCCCCATTCTTTTTCTATATCATTTGGATGATAGCCTTGAGGAAGTTTGATGCGTCCGAATTCTATCCAGACCTTAACAATTCATACATATTTGTTACTTTAAGCCACAGACAGGGAACTTCCATACATTTCAATGCATGTTAAAACTTACCTCTAGCAGTTTATATAGACGTTTAATTTTTGATTTATCTGTCTCCTTTGGTGGAATTTCTGTTTCTTTAAACTGTAAATACTGATTATAAAGTGCCTACAGAAACATAAAAACCATCATCAACTTTTACTTACAGTGAATATGACCTTACTCTCTAAACCCCCTCAATATTCTTCATAAACTTATGTTTTTATACTGTTCTACTTGAGTTCTACAAAAAACGATCAGTGACAAGCTACAGGTTTGCTTTTGATTGTTCATATGTCAGTAATAATGTATTTATTGTACTTTGAAAAGGTTAAGGGGTAGTTCTGTTCTACAGTTGATTTGTATAAACCAACAAGCACTTCATTTGTTCAAGCATGCTTTGAGTCAGTAAGATAAAGTGTCATTCCAACAAGGAGTTTAAGACGGCACACCTCACCTTCAATTCCACAGGATTGTTGGGAAATGTTCTGTCAGACATTATCGTGACATGGTGTCTGATCCACTGCATGAGGTAGTTCACCATATTCTGATATTCAACCCATTTGACTTCAACATCCTACCAAAGCACAACCCAGATTACAGATCAGAAGAAAATCATCTGAGAGCTCACTTTTGCCTTATCTTTGAAGTCTGAGGTCTTCACACACATAGAAAAGAGATTTCTAAACCCTGCAATTCTGAAACAATATTTACTTGCTCATTACAGCTCACTTAAAGCTTCCAAATATATAATTTCACTCTTCAGTTTTGGTCTCAAATAATGGCACTGAAAACACAAAATTTTCTAGTTTAATAAATTTCAAATTGGTAAGAATCACAGAGGCACAGTTTATAGGTCCATGACTGAAAAGTAAGAACTTTGACTCTATCTTTCTCCAACTTCAGGTATATGGTTTATAGTTAAGCTCTTTGCATGAATATTTTCATGTCCAGAACACGAAATAGCTGCTAAGCCTCTAAAATCTCAACCTAGAAAAGCGTGTCAAAGAAAAGTGTGACAGCAGTCCCATGGAAGATCCAGCTAACGTTCTGGAGCTGAAATCAAGAATCGTATTAATGAAGCTCACACACTACTCAAGTATTTTTCTCCTACTCACATTTGCACCGATGCCTTCACCACCTTCAGGTACTTTGGGAAATGCATCATAAAGTGATGACACATAAGTTATTACTGACTTCTCATCAGGTGAGGAAACATCAACATCTAAAAGAGCAAGACAGAACAGCGCTTTATCACGTAGTTGTAAGAATGCCCACAAATATGCTACAACCTGCAGGCAGACTGGGTTTTATTTTAATGTTAGGGTTTTTGCAACAAAGCCCTTTGCAGCTACCTTACCTTCGGGGTCCAGAAGTCTGGCAACACCAAGTTTTTCTGCTACAAAAAAAGCATGTTCTAAATTTGCAAGGTTGCTTTGAACAGCAACGGTATTCATGTCTATCAGGTCCGGCCTGTCAAATAAAAAGGGTAACACTTGATTACAACTCTTTACCAGTTTAAATCACTGCTGTATTAGTAAATCAAACCAAGAGCACGGATGGATACAGCAACAGAGCCTTCATTAAAACAGGATTTCATTAAAATCACGTGAACAAGCTGAGGTCAGTGCTAAGTGATAAACACAAGCAGCAGGTAACTACAACACTGTCAATTCTTTATCTACAGGCTAAAGTTTCCAGCCATCCCTTATATACATCTCTCTTTTCTTACGCATATTTATTCACATGCATTGCCATTGTGTTATCACACCTTGTCCTCTCCACTGCCCTGGAGGAAGTTAAACTCACTTTTCTCTTAGGACTCATTTATGTGAGGAAGTTCAGTTCTACTGCCTTTACAAGTTTTTAGTCATTCTGCATCAAACTCTTCAGCGCATGTCAGAACCCATACAGAAACAAGTTCAGTCACAAAAAAAATCACTTTAACCTGGAAGACAAGTATTCTTACTGGGCTTTAAAGAAGTCTTGTTCAAACTGCACTGAAGCCCCGCTTTCAGATAAACATTGCTGTCAGTTGTCTTGTAGAAAACCCTCAGCCCCATGCACTTACACCCTCACCCTGCTCAACTCCATTGCCAGCCATAACACTCTTGTTTGAATGGAATACTCATCCTAAGCAACACGTTTTTAAGGTCCATAAGTATTACCCTGTACCAACACCACTACTTTAGTGTTTTAAATTAATGTAAAACTTCAAAAGTAATATTGTCCTTTAGGTTTGCTATGTGGTGCTTGGCTTTTAGATCTTGTGATTCTTGGGGCAGAGTGTGTTACTCTTTGGCTCTTTCGGGACCGGGAATCCTCTTAGCCATAACAACTAAAAGGAAGAAGGGATTTTCAAAGATGCTGCGCAAAAACTCATCCCATTGAAGCCAACCAGAGTCACAAGGGTCTGAAACCTTTGCTACTGAAATCCTACGCTACTGAAAACCAGACCCACACTGAAAAAAAACCTAAAACAAAACCCCAAAAGAAAAAAAAATTACATAGAAGCTTTAGTGAAAAATTCAGTCCTTAAATTTTCTTCTTTTTGTCTCCAGAGAAACTATTTCCTTAGTTTTAGCTAGCAGAAGCTTTAAATAATTGCAACAGAGGAATAAAACTGTTAACTATCACATTGCTCAAAACGAATAACATTTCATTTGGCAACACCCCAAATTCCCTCGATCACAAAATGGTATTAACCTTGGGAAACTCAATATAAGCTTGTCTTTGAATTAACTACAAGGGCACTGTAAATAGAAATGTATTTCTTTTCAGCCATTCAGAATCACTGTGCTCTTTAGAAGACAAGTCTACAAGACAGATAATACTGCATCTATTATTTCCTGAAAGAACACTTAATTAATAATAAAACTTAAGTGGTGTAAAAAGAAACATAATCCTCCTAAACCAGTGGGACCTTCCACTTCCAATATGCTTAGTGGGAGCACGATCAAGCTTATGCCATTCTTCTCTGAATTTCAGTGCAATGAAAATAATGCAATGAAACCAATATAATTTGTTGCTCTTAACAGCGCAGAAAATCCAGGAAAAATAAAAGACAATACTAGAAAAGGAAACAGAGCGCTCCAGTCTCCTATTTCAGCCACAATAATTCAAGGGTATGAATAATAAATAAGACTGCTTTCACAGCACAGTTTTGACAAGAGAAGCAGGTTTCTGTAAGAGTACACTGTTGATTTGGTTATTTTTTTCACCTGCCTTCTTTACATTTGTTTCACAGTTGATAAAAATGGCGCAAGAATCACTTACACTGCCTGTTCGATTGCCAACTCTCAGAACAAGAAAGGACAAGTTGTTGTAAAAGCCTTGACTATTCCCAGAAAACAAGCTGCAAGCTGCAGAGACGCTGACACAATAAGCTCCTTAGAATAAAGCTTTCATTTAGATGAAGAAGAGGTAAAGTTTTTCCCACCGTGACACAGGTAAAAACCAATAAAAACAACTGCTCTTGCATAATGCATCGTTTTACATCAGTGCTGTGGCTTCAACCCCCATCTGAAGAAGACCCCCCTCTGTTAAACGCTTTCCTATCCCCGCAACTCCCACCAGCACAGGGTTATTCCCGTTCCCCTTTAAGAATAAGGGAAATGTGCAATGAACACTGCTGTTTTCAGTTAATTATACACTTACCACATAGCATACCAACCTAGATTAACTAGTCTATATTTATCTAAAGTCTTGATCTACCAGAAAATACTACAGAAGATAGCATTTGTCTCTGTCTCGATAGTGCTTGCCTTTGGTTTTTCTGAAGCAGACAGAAGGCTCAACAGCTGACTGAGAATAAGCCCTGATGGCTTATAAAGAAGAAAAGACAGGTATTATGACTTGAATGCAAAAGCATCTGGTCTTGGCCATGGGAAGTGCACACTGCTGGGGGCTTGGGGCCTCCACCCTCCACAGACCACCCCTTCCCCTTCCCCTTCCCAAATAGTAGAGGGATATGTTGCAAAGCCACAGGAAAAGGAGCCTACACCTCCCACAGCTCAGTAAAAGACTTCTAACCCCAGAAAAATGCATCCAAAAGATACGGCTCAGGAAATCACTAATTGCCACATTGTGCCTTTTGTCTAAGAGTGTTTTCTCACGATTTTAAATGAAAATAAAAGTAGTTTTTATCTGCTGTAAGCTTGCAGACATACCTGTCCAATAACTGGGTACGTGGGAATTTGCATTTAAGCATGCGCACGCAGATTTCAGTGCTGTGATCACTGATCACCATCGTTCTCTGAGGAATCAAGGGAATCCGGTATTACTGAGCACAGATTGTGCACAGTGACTGTTGTGGGGCTGTATTATAAAGGATCACCAATATTTTCCACTATCTTGAGTATTTCGTTTCTCCTTTGAATTCTGGAATACTACTAACTGCTTAAATTGCAGTTGTGATTAGTATCTTTCTAATACGGATTTATTTAGTTGTCTTAAGTAAACACTGGATTTAAAAGCATCATCTATCATAGCAAACATTTTAATTTTTAAGGCTAAAGAGAAAATACATAAGTTTTGTAGAAGCTATTTGTCATTTATTATAAATATATTTTATATCTATTTGCACAGTACCATTAAGTGGTTTTATACATAGTCAAGAACAAATTAAATTAAATGCACTTTAAGTAAGACGATGACTCTACCTTCTCTCATAATACTGTGAATCATCTTATGGCAGATTTTTCAGCGGGCTGGGCCCTTGCCATCAAAACACACACATAAACATCCCAAACACCAGCCGAGTTGGAACATTCCATGCAAAGGAGATGCTTCTGCTGCAGCCGCACCTAAGTCAAGGGGGTTGGCTTCTACATTGCCAGTCATTGATCATTTCATTTATAAATAAGACTGGTGCCTGCCATTCAGGATCTTCGTGTAGGTGTTAGAAATGAGACACAATTTGTATCAGAAGTGAGGGAAAAAAAGGTGTGATTAATACCACTTCAATTAGGAAGCTGACAAAATTTTGATCAAGAAAACAAGTACTTAGCACCACAAAGACAAGCAAGTGAACAACATCTGCAGAACGGCATAAAGAAATGAAGAGGTTTATAATGCAAGTTACACAGATCAAATGCAAGCTTTCTACTCTGCAAAGACTCCTTGAAATCAAAGAGTTGTACATAATAAAGTTAGGCACATGTAGATTTTCCCATAGCCAGAACCTAATACCTAGTAAAACAGTTCAAGATCCAAACTAGCAGCTACAATATTTGCCTGTTAAAACAAAAGGTGAGATCTGAAGGGAATTTGATATTTCAAAGTGGAAAAAGATATTTAACTGAACTTTTATTTTCCCAGTCAATGATGAAGAAACCACAACCTTCTCTTCACTGTTCCGTGAAGACAGTGGCCCAAGTTACAGCAATGTTTAACTTTATTAAAACATACATAAATCAGAATAATATTCCACATGAAAATACTGTTAACAGGTTCAGGAGGCTAACTGACAAGGCCTGAAGCTATTTACATGAACCATCTAAGCTGTTTAATCTGCACAACTCTGTTTCAGTCAAAACTCTGGACGCTGCCTGAGTAATACCTGACATTAAAAGGACGTTTCTTTCTTGGCTTATATTGAGCAGAAATATTAATATAGTGAGTTTCAAGCAGAACTCTCAGAGAAAACATGACTGAAGATGCAGAGCAAAGTGTACACGTCGCTATAGTCCAGTTAGCTTTTCCACTGCTGTAATTAGAAAATGCCTATAAAAATGAAACAAATTCTTTGCTTCATTGTTCACAGACAATTGAAAAGGACGGGTGCCAGAAAGACTCATGCATTTTTCAGGGATGGGAGGACTACTGAAAAAAATTAAAGACCATGCCAGAATACAGAGTCATAAAATAAATTTTTAAAAAACACAAGAATAGAGAGACTTCTCAAGCAGATCAGATTCAACACATATTTCAGAATGCAGCACAAGAAATATATTAACATCTATTCTAGAGATTTTGGTTAATAGCAGAAAGATTGCAAAGAACGAAATCAGAAAATAGGAAACGTCCATGTGAAACAGAAATTTTAACTCTCTCTCTTCTAACACAGATCTCCTGTTACTTTCCCAGGAACTCTACAAATCAGATGATGAAGCAAAATCAATTTCTTTAACCTACTATATAGTAATGCCTACCATTTAACCTATCCCTTAACAGAGTTTCAAAAGCACTAAAAAATATGTACACCAGCTTATATGCAGAGTCAATATTTGGGAACTTATTAAAGAATTTGTCTCCACATCAGGTACAAATCTAAGTCTTGTTCAAAAGAGCTTGCCAAAGAGCCTGCTTCAGAAAGACTGAGGCATCAACACAATGGGAATGACTCCTGGACTTCAGCTAACAGGTACTTCCCTTGTGGGCATTTCTACTGATGCCCAATGTCTGCAGATGCAGTGCTCTCTACATTGCCATGACCATGAGATCTAGTTACAGTGTTGGAGGTACCCTTTGCTAATGCATATGCCTATCACAGTTATTTTCCTGATCTTTTTCCCATGGTCACACGGGAGCTTCAATATAAAGGATGCCATGTCTTAGGGAAAAAAAGGCCATATAGGACTAGCTGGTTCAGTAACCCTGTTTCAGAGAACTTGGAAACCCAAGTTTCAGGGAGCAGAGTAATTCAAATTTCCTTCCACATAATCTGATCACTTACAGAGCAGGAAGAGGAGAGTTTCCGCTCAAAAATAGCAAGCAGGTATGACTTTGTGGCATTAAGGAGGAATAGAGGCCCTCCATCATCAGAATCAAGGACCACAATATGGACACACAGCACAAGGTTCTCCAGCAGGTTCCTTCATGTCAAAAACCCCATGCTGAGGAGAGCAGGCACAATGTTAGAATCACAGAATCATTTAGGTTGGAAAAGACCCTTAAGATCATCGAGTCCAACCATTAACCTAGCACTGCCAAGTCCACCACTAAACCATGTCATCAAACACCATGTCTACACATCTTTTCAATACCTCCAGGGATGGAGACTCAACCACTCCCCTGGGCAGCCTGTTCCAGTGCCTGACTACCCTTTTGGTGAAGAAGTTCTTCCTAATATCCAACCTAAACTTCCCCTGGCACAGCTTGAGGCCATTTCCTCTTGTCCTATCCCTTGTTACTTGGGAGAAGAGACCGACCCCCACCTCACTACAACCTCCCTTCAGGTAGCTGTAGAGAGTGATAAGGTCTCCCCCAAGCCTGCTTTTCTCCAGACTAACCAACCCCAGCTCCCTCAGCCGCTCCTCATAAGACTTGTGCTCTAGACCCTTCACCAACTTCGTTGCCCTTCTCTGGACACGCTCCAGCACCTTGATGTCCTTCTTGTAGGGAGGGGCCCAAAACTGAACACAGTACTAGAGGTGCGGCCTCACCAGTGCCAAGTACAGGGGCATGATCACCTCCCTGGTCCTGCTGGCCACACTATTCCTGATACAAGCCAGGATGCCATTGGCCTTCTTGGCCACCTGAGCACACTGCTGGCTCATGTTCAGGCAGCTGTCAACCAACACCCCCAGGTCCTTTTCTGCCAGGCAGCTCTCCAGCCACTCCTCCCCAAACCTGTAGTGTTGCATGGGGTTGTTGTGACCCAGGTGCAGGACCCGGCACTGAGCCTTGGTGAATCTCATACAGTTGGCCTCAGCCCAACGATCCAGCCTGTCCAGATCCCTCTATAGGGCCGTCCTACCCTCCAGCAGATCGACACTTCCACCCAACTTGGTGTCATCTGCAAACTTACTGAGGGTGCACTTGATCCCCTCCTCCAGATCATCAATGACGATATTGAACAGGACCAGCCCCAACACTGAGCCCTGGGGAACACCACTCGTGACTGGCTGCCAACTGGATTTGACTCCATTTACCGCCACTCTCTGGGCTCGGCCGTCCAGCCAGTTTTTAACCCAACGCAGAGTGCACTTATCCAAGCCGTGAGCAGCCAGCTTCTCCAGGAGAATGCTGTGGGAGACAGTGTCAAAGGCCTTACTAAAGTCCAAGTAGACAACATCTGCAGCCTTCCCCTCATCCACTAAGCAGGTCACCCTGTCATAGAAGGAAACCAGGTGAGTCAAGCAGGACCTCCCTTTCATAAACCCATGCTGGCTGAGCCTGATCCCCTGATTGTCCCACACTTGCTGCATAATGGCACTCAGGATGATCTGCTCCATAACCTTCCCCAGCACCGAGGTCAGGCTGACAGGCCTGTAGTTCCCTGGATCCTCCTTCCGACCCTTCTTGTAGATGGGCATCACATTTGCTAACCTCCAGTCAACTAGGACCTCCCCAGTTGACCAGGACTGCTGATAAATGATGGAGAGTGGCTTGGCAAGCTCCTCTGCCAGCTCCCTCAGTATCCTCAGGTGGATCCCCTCTGGCCCCATGGACTTGTGAGCATTCAGGTGGAGGAGCAGGTTGGTGACTGCCACCTCTTCCGACAACTGGGGCTTCATTCTGCATCCTATCTCCATCTCCCAGCACAGGGGCCTGAAAACCCTGAGGATGACCAGTCTGACTATTAAAGACTGAGGCAAAGAAGGCATTAAGTACCTCAGCCTTCTCCTCATCCTTCGTGGCAATGTTTCCCTCCACCTCCAACAAAGGAGGGAGATTCTCCCTGGCCCTCCTTTTGTTGCTGATACATTTGTAGAAACATTTTTTGTTATCTTTAACGGCAGTGTCCAGTTTAAGTTCTAGCTGGGCCTTCGCCTTTCTAATCTTCTCCCTGCATAACCTCACAACATCCCTGTAGTCCTCCTGAGTTGCCTGCCCCTTCTTCCAAAGGTGGTAGGCTTTCCTTTTTTTCCTGAGTTCCCGCCAAAGCTCTCTGTTCAGCCAGGCCGGTCTTCTCCCCCGCGTGCTCGACTTACGGCACGTGGGGATGGCCTGCTCCTGCGCCTTTGAGACTTCCTTCTTGAATAACATCCCGCCTTCCTGGACTCCTTTGCCCTTCAGGACTGCCTCCCAAGGGACTCTGTCAACCAGGCTCCTGAACAAGCCAAAGTCTGCTCTTCTGAAGTTCAGGGTAGCGGTTTTGCTGACTCCCTTCCTTACTTCTCCAAGAATTGAAAACTCGATCATTTCATGGTTGCTGAGCCCAAGACAGCCTCCGACCACCACATCACCCACCAGGCCTTCTCTGTTCATAAACAACAGGTCCAGCGGGGCACCTTCCCTGGTGGGCTCGCTCACCAGCTGCGTCAGGCAGTTATCATCTCCCACACACTCCAGGAACCTCCGAGACTGTTTCCTCTCTGCTGCGTTGTATTTCCAGCAGATATCTGGTAAGTTGAAGTCTCCCACGAGAACAAGGGCTAGAGATTGTGAGACTTCAGCCAACCACTTGTAGAATACTTCATCTGTTTCCTCATCTTGGTTGGGTGGTCTATAACAGACTCCCACCAGGATATCTGCCTTGTTAGCCTTCCCTCTGATCTTTACCCATAAGCATTCAACACCATCTTCTACTATACTCTGGGCTACCTCCCTTTCAGAAGCTCTGGATTACTAACAAAATTGTGGATTTGTCTCTGAAGGATCTACGGACAACAATACACATGAGGAGGTTTTCTAGTTTCATTGAGATTCTTGCTCTATGTTGGGAAAGAACCCTTCAGTCTCAGACCTCAATACACAAATGTGAGCACTAATTTCCATGCCAACGTCTGCAACTGGCAAAAGTAAGATTTGAACCAGATGTCTAGATGTCTGAACCAGGTGATCTTTTTTGCCTGAAGCTCCTTGGCACTCGTCCTTGGGCTCACGTGCCTGCTAGATGGATAGTTTTGCACACTACTCACAAACATTTGAGTAGAAAAGCTAGAAAAGTAAACATGAAAGATAAATCAGGGACCTAAGTGTGATGGAGTATCTAAACAAAGAAGAACTGGCTGCAGCTGTCCTTCAGAGGATGTAGTCAAAGGACAGGCAGAACTTTTAATCTATAGGTACGACACTATTAACTTGAGTCCCCCAGAAAAGGAGGTTAGCGTGGAATAACGTGCAGCCAGGTCTGATCATCAGTAATCAGCCTCGAGCATTCACAGGATATGTAACTGTGAACTGTAACTTTTATGAAGAATGGTTTTGGTTCTTTTTAACAGATTCACTTGAACGTGACAAGAAAGAACAGAGAAAGATTTGAGAGCTTCCAGCTTTTATACTGCCCTGAGATCAAAAGATCTCTATTATATATAAGAATGAGGAAAGCAGCAAGGGGTGAGATTCAGCTCCAGATCCAGACAGCTAAATTTCAGTGTATACATGCAAGTGTCTGTATATATTTCATTATAGCCGGTGGAAATCTGGCCAACACATCCAGTGCAACCTACCCAGCAAGCTATCCAGAATCTAAGAATTACTTCAGAGGGAGCCAAATCCACTGACCGTACTGAGTAGAAATTTAGATAAGTGCAAAGCTCTCATGAAATGTGCTGCCTCACTGAACATGCATGTTTTGAGACTGACACTCACAGAAAAATAAAGCAATGCTGTACATTTTAAATGCAGAATTGCTTAACCAGCTCTCACAGACTTGATAACAATGATCACTGCAGATTTGCTTAGGACTTCTTGAAGACTTTCTCATTCAATTAATATGAAGCAAATTCAAAAAGGCTACCAAAATTTTACACCATAAGTAAGGAGATGCATGGTATGTCATGTCTGGTAGCTCATCATTCAGCACTTGACTGGAAGTTTAAAGGTGAAAGCAGGTGGAAAGTAATCCATTAAAGCCTTCTATCTTGGCCAACTGATACAGATTATTTGAAGTTACATAAATATTTTACTACATTTCATAAATATCTTTTGCAGGGGGAGATATGGAAAATATTTCATGTAATGTCAAATGTGAGATTAAAATGACTGTTCAACCATAGACTTTACAAGAACATCTTCAACTAACACATGACACGGTGACACAAAAATTACCCCAATGCATCAAACCACTGGGTGAAGCTGAGCAGTGTCATTACTGAAGTTAGGCAACACTTCAGAATTCAGGGACAATGTAAACAATTTTCTAATTGAAAACTGTCATTATACAAAAGTTTTATCCTTATAACTGTGATAAACGAAAAAGCATGCTGCTGAATACAGCTCTGCGCATTGTTTGTTCAAGTATGTGGCAAATTCTTTTCTCAAGCCCCACAGGTCCCCAGCCTCAATGACACACTGTGCTAATGTATTTCACATGATCATTATGACTTGTACACTCTTTCTGGTGGTGTTTTCTCTTGTGTTGGTATGACAGGAATGTCTGTACTATTCATGATTTTATGTGCCTCTATAGATTTCATTCAATGCCTCTCTAAAGATGAACAATCATGCCTTTTTATTCCCTCAAGAGCTGAAAACTTCTCATGTGATCTGGACTCTTCAGTCCTCCTTTGTGTATCTTTTTCATAATTTTTCATAGAAATTTTCAGATACAATGAGTAATTCTGAAAAAAATATTGCAATTGACGGTGAGCTGGAAATACTGTAACAAAGGTACACTACTCACGGATACATTTCTTGTCTATTCTTCAGACATCCCAACATGTTATATCAAGACTTCCAACAGAAAAAGAATGAATTGTTCAGCTGCACTAAAAATAAGGGCACCTGAGGGCTTTTTTTCTTACCTTATTAATTTAGCCCCTAAGAATATATACAGCTAATTCAGAGAATTCCTTCTATCGTGCACGTCCTTGATTTGGCGAGCACTGAGTTTAATAAACCTACTGATGCCTCCTGTCCCACCTTTGTTAGCACAGCAAAACTTTACCTGTAACGTGCCATACCAATTGACTTAGATAAACACACAATTGAGGCACTGTAACATCAAAGACCTATTAGTTAAATGTGGAGTTCAGCTTTAGCCATGCCTAACAAACCCTAATCGCAACTTGGCAGTAAGTTGAATGAAACTAGAAATGATCTCAATCAGTCCTTTCATCAGCTTCAAAACCAGATTTTACATTCTCCTTGTAATTCGAGATGTTTTTGTCATTACAAGAACAGTAATGGTATAGTAACTTTGCCAATTTTTTGCCTATGATAAAATTTAAATGGAAGAAAGGCTCATAACTTTTAACTTCAACCCACACTGTGCAGTCTACAGAAATAACTATAAATAATGGTTCCTTGGAGTGTCTGAATACCAAAAAGACAATGAAGAAACCCAACCACATGATCTTTCTGTCCTGTTCCCTGAGAAAACTCCTTCCAGACCCCAGCAGTGACTGCCTGATGCACTAGCTTTCCAGCGGGATTCATACGCTCACCAACGGGGAAGAAGGGTGAGGTACCGCAATGAGTTCAAAACCAAGATTTCTCCTTGTGCCATCCTGCCTTGGAGGCAGCCGTTTCTCTATGTGCCACAAATTTGCCAGAGGCACTGCCAGAAGACCATGACCTCTCCCTGTCCGAATTATCATGGGCACATAGGCCACCACTGCTCAGACACCACCCTTTTGAATAAAGGCTTCTGACACCCGTAGGTGTCCTGGTCTTTACTAATCAAAAAGTAAGAGACACATGAAACCTGAATAAAAAAATGGCCTTTCAATCCAAAGCTTTATTTTTCAGTTTACTCCCATTTGGCTAGAACAAGAGAAAAGCTTTGATTTCACCCCAGTAATTTTTTTCTTCTCCGTTACTGCAAAAAGAAAACTGTTATCTTTCATTTAGCTGCTACTGAGCAGTAGGATCCAGCACAACATACACAGGGATCATTTTAAGTCCAGATCTGAAATTAATCAACGCAACTGCCTGGAAGTCTTCCATCTAATACCCACTAAGGCTAACCATCACCACAACACAAGATGTTCAAATTGCAGGCCCGCTTCCAGTACTATTTTAATATAGCCTTTACCAATAGCCATCAAAGTTTTTCTGAGTGCGTTCAATTAAACTGTAGCTGAGGTTACTTGCTACTTCTAAACCCATTAGCTATATGTATATGCATAGTCAGGCAAGCAACATTAAAAGCATGTCTGCTTGTCAATATTTTTAATCATCCTAAACGCTGTTTATCTTTTCCCAGATTGGTGATTCTTAATGCTGAGTTTGTTTCTTCTACATAACAAAAACTGTTGAAAACAGTAACAGCCACGCTTCTGAACAATGAAGTGGGTGGGAAGCAGGGGGCAACGCAACCAAACCTGTATTTTCTTTTTGTTAAAGCCGGGTAACAATAAAATATGACTTACAAAACGGCAAGTCAAAACTAGCAGACCCAACTAATCTCTTTATTTAAAACATATCCCCTAGCATTTTAAGGCTTGACACTGTGTAATATTTAGTTTCTTTCTCATTCATTCCCCAAGGGTTTTCAACATGTTACTGCAAATTAAGGCATCACTATCCCTCCCCTTAAGGAATGTATTCATGTCAGTACCTGATCAGCTGCAACATGTTTTAACATCAGAGGGATGCCACATGCACTGCCAGCCAGGAGCTTAGTGTTCAACTACATACATGGCAAATTGTCCTGGGTAAGGTTGAAACAGCTTGTTCTAAACCAGAACAGTTATTTAGCAGGCAGGGATCTAGCTTGCTCCCTGCTATACCACACTCAGAAAAATATCTGCTTAGTAATTCTGAAAGTGTACGGACTTATTATAGTAATATTTCAAAAGAAAAGCGTTGTGACCCTGGAAAATTTGCCTCTCGCTTTACCTAGCATTTATGGAGCTGTCACAGTGCTCCTTCCTTTGAGGACACATTCTTTGCTGCAGCTTCTATTCCTCCCACATGAAGTACTCAGGGTACCTACGCTCTTTCTGTGCTGCATTCACTGTTGGCCTCTGTTCCTCTTTCATTTGGGGATAATAGGCATTTTCCCCTTGCTCTCTTTCTAAACTACATACAACTTAAAAAGTGTAGGCATCATTAAGGTCTTGCACAAAGTTTACCAGTGCCAAAGGCCCCTTTGGATCACATCCTCACATTTTGTTTAACAATACAGTAAAAAAAAAAAAAAACAAACATTTTCCTCCTAACTTGTGCTCAAAATGCACCCGTTTGAACTCTATCACCACTTTCCCTCCCTGCAACATTTCTAATACTTATCATTCTTGTTAGGCGGTGCCAAAATTTGTAGACAACTGCCTGCATGTGGTCTCAGCAAGCCTTGGTATAGCATTATATGAAATGACCTTGCTTGTTTTCTGTCTCAAACCCTTCATGTGCATACTACAGTTCTGCTCACTTGTCAGACTGCTGCCTGACCTAAACGCAGTTTATCCACTTTTTTTCCTAACCAGTATCTTTCCATTTTGTACGGTTGCTGAAATTCACCTTAAAGTCCAAGCATAACTGGACATGTCTATGCCGAAAGTGTACAGAAGCCCAGATCAAGGGCCCATGACTCTTTAATTGCTAGTCCTTCCCATAGCATGACTATTGCCATTGCGACTCACACCCTCCCAGGCCATAAATGAGCCCAGCTCAAGGGACAACGCTGACCCAGGACTGCTCTCAAGCGGCTGCAGCCTGTCTGGGGGATGGAGGGGAGAGTCCAGCCACGCAGCCGCAAGCCCTGCTGTACCGCCCACCCACGGGGCCAGAGAGCAGCGGCTGGAGCCGCTTCATTTACTACAACAGACCTAGCACCTGAGAATAGATCTTAAAAAATATGGCTTTATCTGGGAACTGAGCGCGCAGTGCTTCCTGAACACACGGTATTTTTCACCGTACAGGCACCACTGGGGCTACTCATTAAATGCTATTACCTCGTTACACAAGAACATAACTGCTCTTGCTGGAATTCCTTTTGTAAATGCTAAAAGCAAAATTACTTCTTTATTATAAAAACTGTAAGAATGAAAAAATAAAATGTAGAAAGGAATGCACACATTTTATAAAAAAACATGCATGTCTGATGTCAATCTCCTTTTCCTATCCTCCATACTTCATTTTTTTTCCTTAGAAAGTAAGATGAGCTGGTCTGTAACCGTGCCCGTGTTTTCTGAGTATCAGTAGCCTCTGTCCTTAACAAAGTGTCTATAGGTGCTATGAAACTGTACATCTTTCCGAAAGTTATTATTTTTGTTATTTCTTAAACTCAATTTTCAGACACTTTTAAAATGAAACTGCTTGCAGTCCTTATGCACCAAAGGCTCAGGGCAGTCTCAGGTCTTGTTACTTTGGTATAAATTTTCATTTGAATTTGCTTTGCTTTAAAATAAATTTATCTGCAAAATGTAATGTAGATCTACAGTTTAGATTATTAGCTCCAATCTGGCATGCAACTCCTAATGAAAGAATAGCTTTCATTCTCTATAGACACCAACTGTTTCTATATATTTTAATAATGGAATACAGTTCTAAAAAATTATTATTTCTTCTTCCAGGGAGAAAGGCATGAATATAAGAAAATGAAAACACAAATCTAGAGCATTTACCTAAAACACAGTCTAGTGACTTGAAATACACGATAGAGCTGCAAGACGAAGACCCCAGTGTGTAGACAGCAGTATCTCTGGGAAAATCTGCGTGTTGCACACTGATTAAAGTCAGCCTCCAACTCTGAAGTCTGGCTTACAGGTTTTTGCTACGTATGATATGATGGTATGAAAGAAACATCACGTACTTTTTAACTGCCTGAAGTCAGATTTCTTCCAACACAACACACTGAAGCAAATAATACACGTCTTCAATGAAAAATTAAGCTATAAAAGGCCAATTACATAATAGATGAGACATACAGAATATTCTTGAATCTCCTAGGCGTATCTGTAGCTTTCACTAATGGCCTCATCACACACCCAAAGTAAGGTGCGGAGGTTCAAAAAAGAGTTTGAAAGCTGATATATTTAAGTAAAATCGTACAATTAACAAACATGGTAATGTTCAGTATTAAAACTAACTTTTTAATTTGATCATTTTATTTGGTTTTTTATGCAAAAACAAATATTCACACAGAATAACAGGATGAAAAACAAAAACCAGGGCCTGCAATGGAGCTCCCTGAGGCAGTTTTTGAGGCCAGTGTGGAGCCTTGTTCATTTCCCAGGGATTTAATCATGTACAGGATGTTTTAAAATGGAAGCTTTATATACTCTTTGAAAGTTCAGCCAAGTAATCTTCAATTATAAACACAGACCACTGGAACCCGCTGAAAACATAAGCAACCTTCTCACATGAAAACAAATTACATTTTCCTAAATTTGGAGGGGGAAGTAAAAAAAAAAAAAATCAAGTTGTATATGGAGTCAAACACCTCAGAGTAATTCTTTCCTCTCACTTCTGTCATTCATGAAATTACTGCCTTGATTTCAACAACACTGCAAAATCACTGGAAACTCCTTCATACTCTTAACAGAGGTAACGGAGAAAGTGACTGAAGGCTCTTAGGAAAAGCTCTGACAGCCTAACCCTTGTTGCCCGAGAGGAAAGAAAACAAATACCCTGCATTTGCTCAGCTGAGCAGGTGACTGTCCCGAGCGGGTGTGATCCGGCGCCTGCCCGCGTCCCCAGGCTGGGCGCTGGAAGCGGAGCGCCGCCAGCATGGCTGCGGGCGCGCGCAGGGCAGGGAGACGGGGAGGAACCTGGCTCGCCCAGCCGCCACACGCTGGCCTGCTGATCGCCGCCGAGATCCTGCGGCGGGCACTACAGTTAGTCATGCCAGGGAAATGTCGGCCTTATCCGGCTTCTCCCACACACCTTGTGGGAGCAGGGAGCCATGGCAAATCCATGCGTTATTCCTACACTTCCTCATCATATATCTTAGCTGGCTTGCACCAGAAGGTGCTGTGGGATCCTCTGCCAGGACAGGGGGGAAAAAAAACAAAAAAACAAAAAAAAAAAAAAGAGACCACTACTGGCATCCCAGATGAAACAATTCTCACCTGCTGTTAAGAGCAGGCGGGCCGTCAGCCCCGCCGAGGGGAGAGGCTCCCTGCCCGCTGGCGACTGATTCACAGCCCTGCTCCTTGCCCAGCCCTCCACAGCTTCAGCAATTTCCTGAAGTCTTGAAGCTGGTGCATATTTGCAATTTAAAAAATGGCTTATGCCTGGAAAGGAGGTAATAATAACCTGCCACTCCAGTCCAGTCACCTAGAACTGGACAGTGACATCTCCCTGTCTCACGGATGACCGACTGCAGGGATCATGCTGGACCCATACGGCTTGTGTTCTCGATGGCGCATCCAGAAAAGGCCTCTCAGCCACGGTGTCCGGGCACGGGGTTTGCCTGTCTGTGCTCAGGTTCAGCTCAGAGACAGCGTGGCTCCTGGCCTCCGGGAGCTGCTGGTGCTCTCACCTCTGGCCCCTGGCTGAACCACGGCCCCTGGCTGAACCACGGCCCCTGCAGTGGTGCAGCCTACCTGCGGGCCCACACCTCAGGCCCAGCCTCAGCCCACCCCCATGGAGGTGCCTGATTCCCGGGGCTGGTGCTGCCCCGGTGCCCCCCAGTCACCCTGCTCCTGGCTGGGGCGGTGGGACGGGCCCTGGCTGCCCGGCCCTGCCCTGCTGCCCCCCTCCATGGGGAGCCCCGGCTGCTGTGCCCTGACATGGGTAAGCGCATGCTCTCCATCCAACCTACAGCTTACTGTTGCTCAGTACAACTGCAATTCTAGATACCAGTAACACACCTGGGTATTTCTGAGCCTTCTAGTTATGGCTGTTATAGCACTAAATGTCATCCCCTTAAAATTAGGTCTGGGCCCATTTACATCCCTTCCAAGGCTGGCAGTCGCATTCCTGCTGAAGAGCCCTGTCCCCGCTGGCACAGAGCGGATACTCCTCCTGGCCCAGGGCGCATGGCGCGTCTGTAAGGAGAGGCATCTCCAGCGAGCACGGCATACCTGGCACAGGAGGGGCTGCAACGCTGCACCACGACGGAGAGACGTGCACCCACAGCCACAGGGGTGCTCCGCGGTGGCAGCACCACAGTCCCACCCCACCGCCCGGGCAGGCACGCCTGGTCACCCGCCCCAGGGAGCGTGCCAGCCGGCAGCATCCGCAGGAACCTCAGCCTAGCTACTGAGACCACCTGTGATCCACAAACTCGGAGCTACTAAAACAGACAAACGGAGCATATGGAGGATCACTGCCAGAAATGTGTGCGCTTTGTTAGTGTTTAACCTACTTACTGCTCAGAACACAAACCGAGCTTTAAAAGAGCTCTCTGGAGTAAAATACTGTAGTTAAAAATATCAGATGACTGTTTGGAAAGACCATTCCTATCTTGTGAGCAATAGCTGGAAATTATTATCTCTGTTTTAACGGTACAAAACAGTAAAGGAAAGAAACATAGAATCTCACTGAAATCGGTGGAAGAATCTCACTGATTTCATCAGCAAGGCAGAGTCCAAGAATCTGTAACCTCTCACAGTAAGACGACATCAGATAAGGACGGTAAACATTCCTGGGAAGGACACGGGATCCTTAGGTGGAGAAGTTATATTTACAGGAAGAGGACAAGCTAAATGGAAACTGGCACAGAAGCACACAAAATGGGGACTCTGCTCCTCAGCCACTGAACCATCTGCCTTGTGCAACGCATTCATGTCAAAGGGGCCTGTGCTTCCCCGCTGAAACACTGTGAATGAAACTAATGGTGGGCTGCCAGAAACACTGCTCCAGCAAAGCAACTGCAGGTACTCAGTCATGTCCCAAGGCATTAACATTCGCACAGCCGGAGGACAGAATTCAAGTTTTTCATTATTTATTAACTGATCTGTACCACAACTACTAGTTGCTGAGCTGTAAAGGCTGCACAGCTCTATGTAAGTGGTATAAGGCTCTGGGAAATAGTTTCCATTATTCCATCTCATTAGGCTCCTTCATTTTTTCCCTCTTCTCTGTGTCTTTCAAATTGTTTATTTCTTCAAATATTTGCCTGTGCTATGTTCATTCTTTTAGCTGCTCTGTCCTGAAGTAAAACAGCCTATCTTTTGCCAGCTATTTCCCTTTGTCTTGCCAATGTCGCTAAAAGAACACTTTCTTGCTGGCATGCACCTCCTCCCTGACTGGCTACCCAGAACAGAAGCATAGTCAGAAAAAGACCTCATTGATTCAGATGCAGCTTCGTTTTACCATGGAGTTATGCACTGCCACAGCTAACTTCTCTAGGACTCGGAGCACTATATGTTATGCTTACAGCCTCTCTACACAGCGTGTGAGGAAAAGGATGCGCCTGCTTGACTCGTCTCCCATTTTACTTCAGTGCCCTAGTCGCCATACCGTATGCACGTTGGCTCTCCCTAAGCTTCTTTCTGTGGTGACCCAAATGGTCCCACAAGAGGAAATCCAAGAACAGAATAATCTGTGCAGGGTCTGCTTCCTGAAGCTGTGTTAGAACATACCAAATATGTCTCTCTCTACTTAGGACACTCCTTCAGTATTATACCAAGGAAATCACATACCCTCGAACTTCCTGATGATACGCCCCAGGGTATATAGCACAAACTCTTTACACGTGCTATAATAAAGCCCAGAAGTTGCAAGCTCTGCACAGTGAGGGACAAGTCAGTACACACTAATTAGCCCAGTGGCCAGAATACTCTCCCATGTGGTCCTCTAAGACACAAACCTCCTTATTCAATTCAGGAATCAAAAAAAGTACAAGAACAGAGAGATGCTGCCAACCAAGAGGGAACACCGAGCACAGCAATGATCTTAAATCTTGTTCCTCTGCCGAGTTTTGACGCCAAAGTCAGCTTTGTCAAGAGAGACATGTTCTTACTTAGAATCCAGAGTTAGAAATCCTCTCTTGTCAGTAGACATCTTCAAGTGTATTTTAAGTAAGTTAATGTGGTGCATCCTTTAGCTTCTAGCCACAGCCACCAGTGGTTCTACAAATGCCTGTTTGTAAGACTGTGGTCACAAAAGCATAGAAAGCAGAGGGAAAGTAGCACAATTCCCTGCTCGGAGTGAGAATGCTCAAGCCAGCTGGTCCCATTTTCCGTAAGAATACCCTGCCATTTTACAGGAGACACATCTTAGAGTAGATCTGGGCTCCAAGCAGAAACACTAAAGAAGCTCTAGGCTTCAGGGGCTTGGTAAAGTCACACAGGGAAGAATATGAGGATCTTAGGCATTCCTCAGGTAATGCAATAGTCGATGGCTCTCACCAGCAGTGCAATTTTGGACGCTGGTCATCAGTTCTGTCTGTACCCTGCCTATACTTAAATGTTAGCAACAAAAAGGGACCGTGGAGAAGACCGGGAATCAGAACCCCAGCGACATTCTTCTCAGCAGCTTGGAAGTGCCCCATAAGAGATATGCAGGATTTGTGGAGATGTTCCTCTGAGGAAGGAGGGAGGCACAAGGGCTAATGAGGCATTCTGTGGCTGCAAGAAGCAGGGTATTGCCCAGGAAGAGCTAGTGTCATCTCAACAGCTGCAGTGCTATTACAGGCATAAACCCCAGAGCCCTCTCTCTATGTACATTCAAATGATGTAATTAATATTTTTCAGGAGAACAAATGGAGTACTTACCTGTATTTATGAATGATGGCATTAAATAATCTTCCATCACGCCAGCAGGTAGTGAAATTTTCACAACGGATTCCAGCATAACCCTCGGTTGTCTGCTGTGACCACAGGAGCAGTCTCTCTTTAGCAGACATGTCCTCTGACTCTCCAGTAACATGGATATCAGATATCTAAAATACAGTTAATATAAGTATTACAATTACATATAACACATTATAATGTTTAAAATATTGCAGAAAACCACTCTGCACTACCGAAGAATTTTCTGTCTGATATTTGCATATATAAATATGATTATTCATATACTCTATTCTTTCATGTCATGTCCTTATGCACTCTTAGTGTCTTCAATATGAAATACAAAATTCGTAGCTTCACAATTTTCTTCAGTTAGCCAGTTCTCAGCCTCTCAATTTCTGGGGACAACATAATGCTATTACATAATGAAAAATACTTACCTATGTCTGTGTTATGTTGATAATGTGGATAAGAATCTATTTTTATGTATTACACCTATTATACATAAATGTTATATAATTATATAAAATACAATGTATTTTATATGTACATATTCACACCTATCTAATACCCATATTTATATTAGACATACTTTATTTAGCTACAATGTTCTGAGAAGCATTTTAGGAATGATGGAAGGACTGAAAGATTATAAATTAAAATTTTGCCTGATAGAAAAGGTTTGGTTTTGTATTATCTAAGCATTATCAACTTCATGTCAGGGACAGCAGGAAAGCATTGGAAATTTTATATACAGACACTACCTTCTGGTACATTAAATTCTCCCCTAATGAAGTTCAGTCAGTTTGCTTAGAAAACTATCACTGTATAAATATGAAGCAGACATTTCCCTAATTTGCACATGTACTGTTTGCACCTCATGTTAGGGAAATTGTACTCAGTGTAAATCTGAACTGCAAGACAGCACTTTCTTTATCAAGGCATGTCTTCTTTTTGTTCTGTTACATATTGTCTTTCTTCTAAATGACCACCTTTTACCACTTATCCAAACAACAATAGATAATATTTTATTATGAAGAACACCAAGAACCCAGGTACCACGAGGCACTACATAAGGACCCATGTACCGTAGCTCAGACGTAACAAAAAGCAGGCTGAGGTGCTTGGGCATAGGCAAGAGGGCTTGAGACAACACCAAGATTTGTGGGTGGACACCAAGCACCCCCATGAGCCCACCTGGAAGAGGCTGCAGAAGCCTACACCCAGCACGGCAGAGCGAGATAGGTCTCTTCTGCCTCTGGGGCCAGCCTGAGGCCAGGGCTCAGGGGACGTTTGCCCACAGACAACTTCAGGGGCGAGGTACGTGCTCGCGTTAAGCTGCTGAAGAGGCCTAACTCTGAGGCTGTGCCAATTCCAGCAATCCTATTCTAGTGTAACCCAGGGAGCTACGTTCATAAGGTCAGATGGGACAGCCATAATGATGCCTCCTGGCCTTGAAACCTCTGCACACAAAGGTATCTTCTGTCTCGGCTCTTCCTGGGGAAATTCGGACAGGCTAGGCTGGAAATTACGGGTTTTTCCTCACATTAAAGCCACGCAAAACACAGTGTCAGGCATAAAGAGATGTAGCTTTCCTACCGATGCTGCTATGTCAATGCCTAACAGGAGGTGGTGGAAAGCACTAGGAAGCAGGGGACTAAAGGAAGAGCCTTGGAGATGTCAGGGCAATGTAGCTGCTGCAGTGCTCTCTGTGATTTCTGTTTAACCACCTTTCACGCTTCCAGGGGACAATGAGCATTTACAGCTCATTTACAGTAAATTTAATGCAGGCAACAAATGAATTTACATTATTTTCTATGCGAGTATCCATAAAACACCAAGTTGTGAAAGTAGTTCTTCAGATACTTATCACAGACCATCGTATAAGCTGGCTCTAGGTAAGGGAAAGATACAGGCGCCAATGCTAGAAAGCAAAGTAGTTTTAACTTTTCCACTAGCCCATAAATATCTCTGAAGATCTGACGGCATTTTTTGCATCCTATTGTCTCCAGCTTCAACACTGCACATTTTTAAGAAAAATCAAAGAGGAAAAAAAAAAAAAAATCCCTTTTTTGTTTAAAACACTGAAGAGAAACACATGCAGCTGTGACTGTTTATAAATTTCTAGGTATCAAAATGCTGCACGGAGTATTTACTACATGAAATCACACAAAATACAGACAATATGAGTCTTGTAAGTGAAGACAACAGGGAATCCAATGTGGCAAAACATCAACTTAAAATCTCTCTGAAAATTTTCATGTAAAAATCTAGGAAACTCATCTGCAGTGTAAGATTTCCTTTCTGTTGCTTACCTTTGTTCTTTGGTATTTCAAAGCAAGAAAGCAAACAAAATATTTTTTCAGTAGCTGTAGTTTCTATTCGTCACAGAACAACCCGACCACAATATAAATTAAGTCAACCATTTACCACTTATCCGGACAACGCTTCTGAAAGAGGTGATGTCATCTGGAAGTGCCAGATGTCTAGCAAAAAAAAAAAAAAAAACCCAAACCCTATCATTTTTTCCCTGTCATTTTCAGAAAGTCCTCTGTGTGTAATCCTGAAGTATCACATTTTTAATATATTCTAACTAAGCAAGCTAACAATGTAATTTGCTAATGGCCATTCCTTACTGCTAAGTTCAAACCTTTAGCGTCCTTCACGGTTAATTGACCTGCGATGGCTCTGTGCATTTCAGACTGCAGAGAGTGCAAACACAGCATATTTGAGTGCACATGAGAGTCCTCTGGCAACAAGTGATTTCAGACATCAAGGCAACTTCTGAAGGTCGTACTTGCATCTGTTGTTACATACAAACAACATTTGTAGCTATGGACACAAACACAAGGAGAATATTTCTTATACTGAAAGTGACCACCAGGCAAGCTTGCAATCCAAATTTTGGATGGCTAAAACATGAATTTAGCTCATTACCCTAAGATCAGCAGGATTTCGATCCAAAATCTTTCCTCAAGCAAAACGAATAGACTAGACTGGGTTTAAAAACTGAAATTGCTTTTGACTCATGGAGGTAGCCCGTTTCAGTACAGGTTAAGGAACACTAACATTAGCCTGAGACCTGAAACAGGCTGAGCACTTCTGTCCTCTAAATAAAGTATTTCAGATTCCAAGGCTAAGCTTTCAGACTTTTTCATAAACACTGAATTCATAGTTAAAAAGTATAAAAATACGCTGAGGGAAAAGGTGAGTCAAAGAGCTGCATTTTATTACACTTACAAATATGAGTCCTACTTTGCAAGATGCCCTATTAACTTGAAACTACTTAACAAGTAAAATACTACCCCCACAAAATAAGGTGTCAGAGATAGCACATCTTTCCTTTGATAACCCCATAAGGACAGTACAGACACTCATCTACCAACTACACATTATCATCAATATTTATAACATCACTTGCCACAGGAAAGAAAAAGAAGGACTACTAAATTAGGAATACTAGAATGGAAAATAAGTTAAGGGACAATCACATCTTTTACTGTCCAAATTTTGTCCTTCAAAGCAAACAGTTTGTGTGAACCTTTCATTCTTACATCCCACAAGCCTATCATTTACCCACTATAATCTGTTACTAGAGGACATTTGTTCCTTGAGCATGGAACAAATTCTTGAGTTTGCATGAGTTTGAACAGTTGTTTGCTAGAGATCCAGTTCTCCAAATCATCTCAAAGCCTGTGAATTACAAGTGATGCAAGAAAAAGAGACAGAGGTAGTTCTCTGGACAGCCCTAGTATCTCAGGACCAAAGTCTTAATTGTCACTAAATACTCTATTTCTCATTTCTAACTGGGAGAACTAGTTCACCTCTGCTACTGCTAGTGTTTTTTCTCTGCCTGTAAGTTTGCTCTGCATCACACAATACACAAAATCCATACACCAAAAAGTCTCAAGTTCTTTACTTGTACTGATTTCAGTGATGCGGTTTTGAGTCCAAAGAGCAAAGAAGATCAGAGAAGACCTTCCAGAAAAGATCAACAGTGCTGCTGGATTTCTGTGCCTCATTTTTTACAGTGCAAACAACAGAAGAGCAAGACTGGTATAGACAGTGAGGAGTCTTCCCTCCAATTCCATCTTATCCCAAATGTTTTGAAGCAAGTCTAAACTTGACATAATGTACTTAACTGCACACAGACTAAAGATGTGTGATGTATAATGAAATGTATCCTGATGTCAGCTAGCCCTAAACCAGAAAAGTCTGAAGAACAGAAAGAAAGAAGAGAAAAAAGAATACATGAATATGGAGAGATTTTGAAATGCTATTTTCCACCTAAGCTAAGTAGTTAGTTATGTGTTGTGTTTGAAAAGGATTGTTGACAGCATGTTGGGGGAAGCCTAGTTATACAAATGGAATTTGAACTTGCATGTGATCACAAGAAGTCATCTCCCCTGACGTTACAGTTTGACTTTGTGAGTTTCCATGTGGCCATAAATTCAAATGCTTCTATCCAGCTCTTGCAAGGCTCTGTGGAGCTGCGAGTCCAGCTCTGAGCAACACCCTTCAAAAAATATTGGATCAGTTGAAGCATATCGAAAGAGAAAAACAAGAATGACAAGGATCTAAAAATACATGACCTGTTAGGGAAGATTGAGAAATTCAGTTTATTTAGTCTAAAGTAGGGAAAACCAAGGCGAGATGTGGTAACAGTCTTCAAATATGTAAAATGCTGTTGCAAAAAAGATAATAAATCAAGTCTTCTGGGAATGGGAAAAGAACTAACGAATTTAAAATAAGCATACATGTTTTCAGCTAAAACCACTTTTTAATACAAAAGACAGCTAAGCACTAGAATAATTACTCAGGAAGCATGTGAAACCACCCATAAGGCAGACACAGAAGAACAAGTATCAGTCAAGAATGGTTTTCATTAAGTTATCTTGCCTTCAGGTACAGAGATGACCTAGATGACCTGTCCAGAGCCTTCCCAGCCCTAGTTTTGTAGTTCCATCAATAATTACAGATCTCCTTCATTCACCAGCCTTTAAGGTGGATTGCGTCAGCTTCTTGTGAGTATTACAAGGAAGCAAACAATACTGTGCCAATAAAGCAAAACTGACTTTTGCACCTTTGCCCTGCAAATCACATTCCAGAAGACCAACTGGCATCTCTCCCTCCCTTAACTGTACTACATGAATAGATAATACAAGATTATATGATGGTGGACATAGCTGGAAGGTGCCTTGTTATCTTACAACTATTTGCAATAATAACTGAAATAATAAACAGATGACTACTTAGTCAGAAGTATTCTACTGAATATGCTGATTACAAATAATCTACATTTTTTTATTTAAAAGCAAGTGTATTGCCTTCAACCTGACTCAAATACATGTTTTTTTTTCCTTGCAGATTATTATTAGTACTGTAGATGAGGTAAGAAATCCACTGTATCAGACACTATGTAGATGTGGCAAAAAAAGAGCTGAGGAACCTGCAGCCCACACAACAGTTGAGTACTGGAAGTAGATGAGTGATTTTGTTTATATATTAGACATTTTTTTCTGGGAAACATTTACCTCCATAAACCAGAACTGAAACTACCACAAATTAGACTGGAAGAATACTGATAATGATTGATAACGTGATACACGTAAGTCATTCGTTTTGACACAAGCTGACAACCACCAAAAACTGGTGGTAACACCAGCTGCTATCTCTCTTTTGCTGATACTGAATGAAAACCATGGCTTGTTTCAACACAGGAGACATCAAATATCACAGCACCATTATCCCCTGTAGAGAAGCCAAAACTACAGCCTTGCTTTTCTCCTCTACCTGCATTGTGCTAAAACATTACTGAGAAGGGGTCTGCTGCAGGGAGCCTCTTTCAGTCTTGATCAACAACTTCTTGACCTTAATGCAAACTGCCATCTGCCCTAGGACAGCCCTGAGTTAGAACAGTATCAGAGTGCATCTTGCTCAAGGAAGTCATCTTCCTGTATTAGGACCAAGGGCTGTAGAAATTAGGCTCCAGCAGAGAGTAAAAAAACCTTTTATGTCAAAGCTACTGGTGAGCAGTGAGGAATGAAGCTTCAGAACATCCTGCTCACCTGAATTTTGCAAATAGGAAAACAGAGGTAATGAGGTAGCGTGTATTTCAACACAAAATCATAATTGTTTTACATGCACCGGAAGACGTGCCACAGAGACAAACTGAAAGGATATATCCCAGTAGTGGGGACTATGCTGTTTCAGAGGGTAAAATGTCATATCTCTGTTACAGTGCAAATTAGCCAGCTGTACCAATAAATTTCCTCTGGTGTCTGTCTCTCAGTTTAAAAAGCCAACACGCTTTCAAATATCAGCCACATCTGAGGCACTGTGTAAGCTGAGAGTACATTACAGCATGGATAAGCTGACAAGGTGAGTGGAGGCTACTGATCTCTGTAATTATGGCAAAGAAAATGGTAAAAACCGAGACTGGTAACTGCAAACCTTGTGTATTAGCTGAGGCTGATATCAGGAACTTTGTGGATTTGTATAAATAACAGCTTTGCTCTTTTATACTGAAATACCAAACATTCAAATACTTGTTTAGCTCTCAAATGCAATCAAAAGGAAAGTGGTCATGACTTTGTAAAATAAGCTATAGAGTCTGAAATCTAGTCTTCTTCCCAGATTTGTTTTCAGGTTGAAGTTAGGTGCTCTTAAAATTACTTATACTCAGAATCTTGGGTGGAGAAAGGGAACTGAACTGAAAACTAGACATTTCACCAACTCAGGCATTTAGCCCGATCCGTCAGTAGATTTCATATTCATATCATTATGCAGTGTTTTATCAATACCACCAGCACAAGTCTCAGTATTGATGTAGGTGCTCAGCAAAAGCTTAATTTTTTTTCCCCCTTCCCCCTGTGGTAACAAGGGGTATATGCCTGGTTAGAGTAATAACTGCAGCAATATTAGAAGCTGTATTTCTCTGATTATACAGGAAAAAGCAGCCATGCTTGGCTGAACAAACAAGGCCTCATACTCTTACTCAGTAATGACGTTTTGTTCAAATCAAAGAACATCCCTAAGCTGTTCCTGAATTCCAGCTAAGATTAGGAGGGCAAAGATCTCCGTGTGTATTAGGAGGCCATTTGTACTAGTGTGTACTGTGTGTTGTAATTGGATATGTTATCTGTACTTAAAAACTAAGCTCAGAAAAAGTATAATTTGATTCCTGTTACAAAAGTAAATTATATAAACAGAAGCGTAGTTACTCTTTGCTGGAAAGAGTACCTTTTGCACATGGCCATTCCCTCTGTTCACTCAACTCAAAGCTCAGATGTCCCTGTTGAGCAAGGGAAATCAGTTTTGGACCAGATCCTGGTGTCGGCATTTGACCCACACCTATGGATTTCAGCTGTGCTGAAGATAAGTGGGGCAGAACCGCTAATATGGATTGAATTGGTAAGCATGAATACCAACAGACAAAAACTTGCTTTCCTTCAGATACTCTGCAACTAAGCTCATACTTTGGTTTCTTTTGTCATAAAAGGAAAATAATCCTACCCTCAGAGGAAGATGGAATTTCAATAATTAATAGGTCATATAGACAGTTTGGGAGGAAAGACCTTTTAAAAGAAGTGTAGAGCATTATTAACATGATTTATGTTCACTTTTTCTGTTTCAAGCTGCCTACATATTTCTGTCATTCTTCAGTTCCTATTGGCCATAACTGAAAATATTAGAAATATTCCTTTCCTTGATACAAGACCCAAAGGAATTACAAGACCGTCGAGAGCTGATAAGAAAATTTACTGCAGATATTGAATGTGGAACTTGAACAACTCTCTAAAATTCACTCTACCTTCTAGAACCATTTTAACATGAAAGTCTTTGTCCTAAATTAGGAAACAAATCAAACTACAGACAGCAAAACAGCACAAGGATACATCAACACTCCTGAAGTACAGAGGTATTACTTAACCTGTGAAAAAGATTAAATAATATGTTCTGTCCTACGACTACTTGTAGGACCATAGCATATGTAAAAGGCTTATATAGAGCAAAGTGAAGATATTTTTGTAACAGTAAAAATATTGGTTCAATACTTATTCTGAGCTAACTTTCAAAGATAATGTACTGTGCCAAAATATTTACCTTGCTCCTGTTTGGTGGAATGCTAAATAATGCATTTTCTTTTGGCAATTGGTAAAGCACAGCATCAGAAGAATAAAACCTCTTTTGTTCAAGCAGCAGATCGCTTTTGCTTTCAGAAAGAAAGTGATGCAACTTTCCAGATTTATTGCTTTCTGGGACATCTTCAACAATTCTGCAAGAAGTTAGGTTTAACCCAGTTTCTTCACGTTGTCTGCCTAAAATGTGGATAGCAGAATCCAAGCTGGCTGCTTTTCCATAACAAAGACCACTAGATTTCTTCAGGAATGCTAATTCTCTCCTGTTGCTATCCTCCGAGTATTTCCTCTTCCATGTACAGCGTTTCTCTGAACTGCTCTCATCTTGTTCCTTTAACCATGTCTCTGTTTCATCAGACTTGGTGAGCCTCTGAAAACTGTCCCCACAAAGAGAATCACTCTTTGTTTCACCCAGTAACACTTTTGCTTTAACAACATCAGCCAAAAGGTCTGTACTCACGGGCAGAGCATTACCAGCCACTGTCACTCTCCGGGGGAAGGAATCAGTCAATCCCACACCCTTGGGACAATTCTCGGTGTTTTCCGAAATCCCCACTTCACACTGGCTTTTTTCTTCATTTTCTTTAACCTGTACTGAATCTGGTCCCTCGTTGGTTGGTTTCTTTCTCCTTTTTCTTCTGAAATATTTTCTTCCAGGGGAATGTTTAGCTGGACTTAAGGGAGCTTTGGCAGGATCTAAACACTGTTCTTCCTTTTCAGCCCTCACACATCCACAGACATTCCCCATTTGGCTTTCGGTAACTCACAGTCGCACCGTCTCATTCATTCCAGTGTATTTACATACACTTAAATCCTCCTCAGAAAGTTAAGAACTGCCGTTTGCACCGTAATTTCTTCCAGACTTCACGTCCATCCTCCTCAGTACGTAGCCATTTTGCCTATGAGAAGTGCACACGCAATAAACGTTGTGGCACGGTGCCCAGGCAGGGCCTGTGTCTGATTAGACACTGTGTCTTATTTCTGGCCACCAATCCTCTTAAATAAACATCACCGCTTCAGCGCTGGGCTGTAATGCCGATGGCCTTTCACAGAGATGACATAGCATTTATGAGCAACAGAAAATTCTTACATGCATTTTAACTTCCCGTTTCATTTAGTAACTCCAGCAAGATAAAGTAGAAAAATATGCAGCAACCTTTGAAACTATTAGCTACACCGCAAATCCAAAAGCAAGCAGCGCAGCAAATAGCAGGGATGTAGTTAGCAGATTTGGTTTGCACTTCATATGTTTTTATTACGTATCCAATGATCCACAAAAGGGAAGATTAAAGTGAAGGATCAGAGATTGCTCTGACAGTTTGTTGGGGGGCAAATTTTTATTTGTACGTGGAGCTTTCATAGCAGCTGATGTAATTTTTCACTGATTTGTCAGCTATAAATAATCTGCTGCTTCACTACTATCACACAAGCATAACAGCTTGCTCAGGGCAGTGGTGCTGTGTACTGGAACTTTGCAGCAGATTTAAAACTTCTGGCAGATAAAGGTGAAACAAATCATAACAGCCAGTCTGTCTAGAAAACTGTCCACAAAGTTACTGTTTATAAAAATGGAGCTTTATCCTCCTCCGATGCTCCTATTCTGTAGGCATCTCTGTGTAGCTCTGAATATAACAGCCAAGAAGCATCTAGCTACATATGAAAACTAGGCAGAAATATAAACTATTAAAATGCAAGCAAGTCTAATCACCAACATACTTGGTTTGAAAAAATATCTGTGTTTTGAAGGTTCAGCTTCATTTTTGTTAGCAGTGTACAAAACCTACTAAAACCAACACGCATCAGCAGGGGTAGATGTGTACGGTTTCTCATGCTGAGAAAGAGCTACCAAGCGACTTGCCAAGCATTATCAGGTGTTACCATTGAGTTTGCCTTGTTTATTTGAAAAGGAATTGCAATAATGAAACCCAGAGACTGTATTCCCCAGCGGCCAGTTCCACCCCAACATTTTACTGACAGAATCTAGAACGAATAATACAGCAAAGTAGTAGGATCAGCCTCCAAAGAATTTCCAAGAATACGGATGCTCGTCGCTGACCACTCTCATGGCACTGGGGTAAAATTTGACAGTAACGCTTAGAAAATTTTATACCATAACACTAAGGGACTAGAAGGCTGTTACAGAATACCCTCTACCACCGATAGACAGGCAACTACATACAGGCACAATGCTAACATGTTTCTTTTCAAAATAGATGTTCATGCCATGACCACGCTCTCCTTCATGGCCTCAATTTGTATTTGCGTTTGTAGTATGCTTAACATACAGGTGCAGTTGTGACATTTGCTCCCTTTACTCACAGTAAAAAGCTGTATTCTAGTCAGCTTAGAAAAGCGACTTTCAGTCAAGGCCCAGAGGACTCTGATTTAAAACACACATCTACATGGGACTCAGTTGGGTCCTGACTTGCCCTGCCCCCCCTTAATTAAGAGAAAAGCACATAAAAAGAAAATTATAGTCTTTGTAAATGACATTGCTGTGCTTGTACAAACAAATGGCTTTTATGCTTGAAAATATACCTCTCTTTCTCCTCTCTCATCAGAAAAGAACATTCAGGACTTTGCAGTGCAACGGACCAAGATTGATTTAATTTCACACAGATATAGCTCCTGGTTTAATAATAACATGTTTAATAATAATAATAATGTATAGTAAAATATATTATAGTATAATAATATCGAAACATTACATTAGGTACTCTTACAAAAAAAGACTTATTATGACTATCCTGATAAAGCAGAAATTATGTAAAAGGTTAAAGACAAGAGTGTCCAGCATTTGAATGAAAAATTGCAAGTTTTCATGCTATATTAACTTTCTAATCGAAAATGTATTAAATATAGCCTAACACTAGTACACTGCCAATGTTGTTCTTCATCCACAATTTCACAGAAGTTAAGAATTTGCTTAAAAATACTGCAAATTTAAATTTGCAAATGCATATTTAAATTAAAACACACAGGCACTGCGGTTTCTAAACAATAATTGTATTAGACCATCTGAGTTTATTTAATAGAGTGTGATTTAATACATACTTTTTTTAAACTGTTTACATGTTTAACAATCAGCCTAATACTGTGTTCTTCCAAAGAGAAAACGTCCCTGAAGCATTCTGTTATTTCAAAACTCCTGTTAGAATTGGTGTCACTCTGACTGTCATAAAAATGTCAAATCAAATGTAATTCAACATAGATCAGAAGAAACACATACTGTTATTTTACAGCTGACAATCTGTGTTTTGTAATGTAATCAGTAATTTAGAAAGTCTCTGATTTTGCACATTCTCTTTCATATATACCTTAAATCTGGATATTTTTTTTTTTTTTTCTTAAGTAGGTCATTCACTTCTTCAGAAAATCAGGTGCTTCTGAAGTGTAATTAAAAAATTGAGGCAGCAAAAATACAAGAATCAGTTCTGAAACACTGGTTACAGGCTCAGTGCCCCCAACAATCCTGGACTGCTGCTGCATATTCCAGGTCAATTTAGTTAAATACACAGGGTATATCTGCAGCTATTCCTAGAATTTAATAATTTCTAAATATTACCTAGGAATAAATGCATTCCAAATATATCTCTACAGATTATTAGTGGCATTTGTGCCTTTCAATCTTCCTAGAAATAGCCAAGAAATATGTATTTTTGATACCTAATAATCAATTTAGCAATACTTACCAACTGTTCCTGAGTGAGAAGGCTATCACCTCTCTATTAACAATCTTTCTGCTGTTCCTTGTTTTTCCACGAACCAAAAAGTAACTTTAAAGTCACTTTAACTTTTTAAGTCATTTACACTCTTGAACCAAAGAAAAGATCAAGGACAAAAGAATTGACAAATTGCATTTATATGGGTTGTGCGAAATCATATTCCATATTAAGGGAAGATGATAAATGAAAGTGTGAGTAACTAAAGACAAAATGACCACTTTCAGCTAATTGAAATTCTATAAAGTCATAACTTTGGTCTCAGCAAGGGAAGAGGCAGAGACAACAAGATTAAACTGGAGATTCAGAAAAGGGAAATTGAAATTTCTTCTAAAACCTGTCTGCTAGAGCAAAGAAATATCATACTCTAAAGCATCAAGACAGACTACCACTGAAGCCTAGGAGAACCACCTAGAGCAAAGACCCAACCACACCAGGGGCTTTGTCTGACACCTGACTAGACCCAAATGGAAGCTCAGCGCTGACTAAAGCCAAAGATCCAGATGATAGAAGCTGGATTAAAATACTATAATGGATTATTATATTTCTTTTAAAACAAACAAACAAACAACGAAAAACCCAAAGATACAAATTTATACCCACCAATGCTGGAAAGTTTTAAGGGGAGATTAGCAGAAGACTTTTTCTGGCACATAAACCCTTAAGAAGTATAACATAAATATAGGATTAGACCAACACTCGTCTGCAATTTGATGTCTTAGAGGCTTCTTAATCACAAACAAAAAGTTAACATTAAGACATGGCAAACAAAAGATCAACATCGAGACATGAAATAGCTCATGCAGATTTGTATGAGTTTGCATTTAACCAAAGATTTCTGTAACTTGTCAAGCATGTCTGTGACGGTGAAATGCATTATGCTCTTAACATGGGACAGCTGTATTACACATTAAAGCAGCAACGTTGTTGAATATCTGCATATTTGTTAGTCTGCACAATGCTGAGACCATTCATCCTTTGTACACTGCTAATTTATGCTTTATCATTTGTTTCATATAATTAGCAAATGCAGTAAAGGAAAGGTTATTCCACTTTGCCAACCAAACTGCACCTGGTATCTTTTATCCTAGAATAACATAATCAAAAGCCTACTAGAAATACATTTCAGGCACGTTTGGGTCTAAGATCCCCTCCCCCTCTTTTTTTTTTTTTTATGTTGTTTATGCAACACAGCAAAAGCAATGGAGCATATAGCATAAATGGGGCATGTCATTTCACGGTACTAAAACAGCATACCAGATAACCAGCAAGCATTTTGTTGCACAGCCCAAAGGGCACATGCAGAGAGATAAACATTAAGTCAAAGAGAAAGTGAAAATTAAAGCAGCACAACACAGAGAACAAGGTAAAAAATAAAGGCTTGCCAGCACACAATACAACAAAGGTTATATGTGGAGCTGTTTGAGCTGTCCTGACAACTGCTGCTTAAAATCTCAAAAGAGCTGTTCAGCTTTCAGGTACCAGTGAGGTACCAAAAGTCACGACGCTGAACAGGAGAGGTTTTATATCCAGTGAGACGGCTTACAAAACGAGGAATTTGTTCCCTGTTGATGGATTTATGGGATTAAAGACGAAGAGAATCAAACGGATGAGCTAACTGCTCATAAATCTTATCCTGCTACAGATAGCCCACTATTTGTAGAGATAAAGTCTAAATATGACTCTGCAATGAGCCTTAATGCCTCTCGTCCTTCCTGTAATTCAGATTAGTCCCAGAAATTCCAAGAAATCCACACTCATTTTCTTACCTGAGAGTTAGCAATTTTTTTTTTTTTTTTTTTAAATTGCTGAAGAATCCGGGAAGAGGTAACTAGCAGCTCAGCTGAGGAATAAAATACAGGAAGAGTATGCCCCATCATATGCTGAATGACAGCTCTGCTGCAATGGCTGATGACTGGGAGTTGCAGCTCCCAGGTGGACTACAGTTCACCCTACGACCGCTTGTAGTCAGAGATTAGACAACTGGCTGCATAGCTCCATCTTTAAATCCTTGAGAAGTCCAGACCCTGAACTATTCTAGCTATTTTAAAGCAGAGGCAGATTAAACTTCAAACCTTGGGCTCCAAGACCCGTGGCCTGGGCAAGACCTGATTGTCCCCCGCACCGGGGGAGGGTGAGCGAGCAGCTGCGTGGTACCTCGTTGCCGAACGGGGTTAAACCACGACAGCGAGCTTCAGAGCCAGCGGCCGCCAGCCAGCTGCTCCCAGCAGGAATAGGTGCCAGGAGCACAGTGAGTGAAGGCCAGACCCAGCGCTCTCCACTCCACAGTGCCGCCTCAGGAAAGGGAGGAGGACAGCAGGCAGCATGTCTCTCGTGTGGTGACCCCATCATGGATTTAACAGCAGAGCAGCTGAAGCAGCGGGAGGTGCCTGGGTCCCAGAACATCCCACTGTCCCTCTGCCTTCTGCATGTCATTCACTGGAATGGGCCACCACAGCTGAGCTGTCTCCTCCTCTGGCCAGAGCCTTCACAGCCAACACAAGAGCACTTCAAAATACCTGCATTGCAGGCTCTGAACACCTAACTGCGGTAAGGGGTATCAGGAACTTGAGAAACAGCTGGGTAGCTGTCCTTTATCTCAGCGAAGTCATCTACGAACAAATCCACCCGTCTTACTTTTTTGCCCATCACGGGTAATAGTTTAACTGTTGATCTGCTAGACCAAATGATCAGTCCCTAGACTGCTTCGGGGCAGACTGATAAAGAACGAATTTGGCATGAAGGCATATGGGGAGTCAGCACAAAAAAAAAGTATTTTCTGGCTGACAAGAGAAATATGAAGAGGTTACACGTGGCCCAAGGAGGCCTGAAAGAAAGCACTCGTGTGGCTGGAGGGGGCTGGACAGTACCGTGACATCTGGAGAGAACAGCTACCGACCTGAGCCTTGCAAAGCAGCACCCTGCAAAGAGGCCTGACAGCAGGGAGCTGGGGAGGGCGGAAGGAAAAGCGCTCCACGGCAGTTCCTGAGCTGCAAAATGACGATGAAACTGAAACAGGAAAAGTCTATTGAACCCTGACTTAGAAGCTCCAGAAATTTTTTAAGGTCTGAATTCACAAAGGTCTAATTTTGGATGCCTTAAAGTATCAGGTTTTGCTTTGGCTTGGCATGTTTTTTTCAACTAACTGCAAATTATTCTAAATATTTAACATCTGTTAAATTAAAGAACATTTGCAGTGGTAAATTATCACCAATTTTCATAAAAATTATCTTACTAAAATTGTGGTTACTTACTGAGGCCAAATTCTGCTTTCATTTATAGTTGCCCATCTCCAGTGTCATCAGTGAAAATGTACTGGGTGTTGAAGGAGTCCATTCAAGTATTAATGTGGATATTTATAATACAGCCTATAATTATACGAAAGACTGTAATCTGATTTAGCATGTTCTATAGGTGCCAGGAAAATAACTTACAGTCATTACTGCATTATGAAACTGAATTTTAAAAAAGCCACATATTATTAAAAGCATGTGAAATGCACACATTGAAAGCTTGCCTAAATCCTAGTAACATACACGTCTCAGGGATTTTCAATACCCACAGGACAAATTATTTTCTAACATACTCAATAAACCACCGGATTTCCCATTCCATCTTTTCTCTCGTTTACATGTAATTACTTGGGACACAAAATACTGTACAATTTCTGGACCTGTGCAGCTGCAAAAGTCAGTGGTATAACTCAAAACAACATTTATATTTATCTAATTATGGCTACCAAGTCACAAACCCATAACCATCTCTAGACATAATTCAGATGCAAGAGAAACATTATCCTCAAATGTATATCATCATTTATTTTTGTTTATCATGTCTTTCCCCTAAATCATTCCTAAATTCATTACAATACTGAGAAGGATTTTCTATTTGGAGGAAATATTATTCTCCAGATAAGTTCCATGACTCAGAGAAACAAGAAGCCACAAACAACAGGCAAAAAAAAAAACTCTGGCATCTTGACTACCTTCCAGGTTGCAGTGTCATTAGAACATACATAAACGATGGAGCAGAGGCATTAACATCACACTGCAAACAGCTCCTTAGACTCACTGAGAAATTAACTACTTCTGCAAAGGCTGGGAAGATTTAAGGGGTAGTTCAGATTAAGACACCTCCATGTTGGTGTCTACATATACGTGTTTACATGCTAGCTAGGTCTTAAAGAGACCATTTCATCCAGCGGAGGCAGGATTTAGTTTCCTAAACATGGGCTTCTAGAGCTCTTTGAGATATCCTGCTATATCCCAACTGGCCTCCAGCTGCAGGTTTGGAAGAGCATAGGTCTGTCATAGATCTGGTGTCTCATCAGAGAACTCTGCATATATGTCCTGGATACTCTAGCACACCTCAGATGTCACTCAAATGCCACACGTCTTTAGGAAACTGAATCAAAAGCCCTGAAGATCTAGTTAGAACAATCAATGGATCTTGAATGACAATGTTTCACACCCTGAAGCAGAGACATAAGAAGAAAGTCAACTGACCACCCAGAACATTTGAGACACTTAAAACTATCTGAGATGGCAGATACACCACAGGACCTAAGGCAACTTGCTTCCCACTGCATATGCTACTGGATATGCCGTGTCATCTCAGATCACACTAAGCACCTATGCTGGACAACTGATTAGCTCAGTAGGTGCTCCAGGCACCTACTGCAAGCGATCTGAATTGCTCCACCAACCTCACCCACTGTACTGACTAGCCCTCCAGGCCTCAAATCTGTTGCTAAACATGTTTACCATCATTTAAGATGAAGTTTATCCTTCCTGATCTGTCTCTTCCCAGATGATGGTGGGACCTGTAAGACCTACATCATGTTTCTCATACTCAAGTGAGTGTCTCATTAATCTCCAACAACACAGATGTTTATGTTTAGTCAAAGGGAGTGAGCCTCTAGTAGCCGGTTAGTTGACTCGCTCTCTAGGCTATACTAGCTGTATAGACTAAACCTCTATCACTCAGATTATCAGATGATACGGACAATTTATACACTTAATGCATATGAACACAGCTCCCCATAAGCACCTAGATTTAGGTGTCTTTAACTTCAAACTGAATCTCATCATAACCTTCCCAGTATCTACAGGATTACTCCATACATAAAACACAGTTGTTAGGAAGCTTCATCCCTTTGAGAAGACTCTGCTGTTAAGACTTTTCTGTTCAGATTTTTCCCTCATTCAAAATCTAAATGAAGACAAAAAACCATGAGGTGTAAGTATGCACATTCTTCTGAACTTCCTTATATGTTCTGAACCCAAATTGGCCATATATGGGTGTCAATGACACCAAATTGACATATACTTCAAAAGAAGTGGCATACAGGCAAATGCCAGGCTAGCACAGAGGGTATCTCTGACATCACCTTACAAATCCCTTCTGCATTCAGTGTAGATACTGCAGCCATTAATAGCAAAAAGACAGAAAATAATTTTTAAAAAACCCTGTTCTTCAGTTACTTCATAGTTACTAATGAGGCTCAGTATTTACTCCAAGAACCACTGCTCATTCTTAAAATTATTTTAACACCGATGCTTAAGGATATTATTTTGAAAAAAATAAAAGCTCACCAAGAGGGCAAACCGCGTCCTGGGCTGCATCAAACACAGCACAACCAGCAGGTCAAGAGAGGTGACTATCCTGCTGTATTTGGTGTTGGTGTGGCCTCACCTTGAATACTGCATGCAGTTCTGGGCCCCACAATTTAAGAAGGATGTGAAGGTCCTTGAATGTGTCCAGGAGAGGGCAACAAAGCTGGTGAAAGGGCTGGAAGGCATGTCCTGTGAGGAGGGGCTAAGGACTTTGGGCTTGTCTAGTCTGGAGAAAAGGAGGCTGAGGGGCGACCTCATTGCTCCCTACAGCTTCCCGAGGAGGGGAAGTGGAGAGGGAGGTGCCGAGCTCTTCTCCCTGGGATCCAGTGACAGGACGCATGGGAATGGTTCAGAGCTGAGCCAGGGGAGGTTTAGACTGGACATTAGGAAGCATTTCTTTACCAAGAGGGTGGTCAGACACTGGAACAGGCTTCCTAGAGAGGTGGTCAATGCCCCAAGCCTGTCAGTGTTTAAGAGGCATTTGGACAATGCCCTTAACAACATGCTTTAACTTTTGGGCAGCCCTGAAGTGGTCAGGCAGTTGGACTAGTTGATTGTTGTAAGTCCCTTCCAACTTAAATACAATATTCTATTCTGACAGATCTGCAAGATCTGAATTGTATTGGTAAACATTTAGTTGGTAGTTATTGGGGGTCAGGACAGAGTGAAGTAAGTGTGTTTCAGCTGCAACATTCAATCACTGCCTAATTCTGTGGGTCATGCTTAAATATATTTAAGCACAGCCTTCTTTCTCCTTAAAACCATGCGGGAGCAAAGACTGGCACAACAGGGGGGAGCTGAGGGAACTTCAGGTCCTTGTTAGTGGTGAGGAGTTACCGGTTTCTCCTTTACCCTGTGCCCTGGCCTGGGCTAACTCACGCACCCTGTTTAGACCAGGGCCACGTTGGCCCTATTCATGTCTTCTGTTCCTTGTTAGGATTTGCAGAAAGGCAAATTAGATCCTAGCAGCCTTTTTGTGTTGTTTTGGGGGTTTTGTTTGTTTGTTTTTGTTGTTTGCCTTTTTTTATTAAGAACTTTTTTCCCCAGTCATAAATCGGGTGCAGGATATTCCTAAGTGAACCACGCTTTTTCTGTATGATCATGTAATTTTCTGATCATTTAAAATGCTTGCACAGCAGGGAGTTTATCACTAACAATGCTGCAGTCACTAAACGGGAATTATCTGTCATCTGAATTACATCATCTACAGCCACAGCCATTGTGAAAGCCTCATTTTGAGGAGCAATTTAACACCACACACTGTAAGGCTGCATTATACTGTACACAATCCCACCAGGGTACAACAACCAGAGTGCCACCTAGTGTGACCCACGATACCATCGCTGGGGCTAAAAAGAAACGCTGAAGTGTTATGAACTGCTCAGAAAGGCTGAGCATAGTGCTTGCTAACATAGTCGTACTAGCAAGAGAAATTCAGATCCAGAATGAAAAAAGATTTAAAACTTTTTAAAATATTTTAACACTCATCAAAAGAAGTCTGCAGAATAAAATAAGACCGGTTTGTCCAAATGCTGGAAGGAATACATCAACTATTGTCTTTAATGACGTTCAAAACCCAAGCTATTTTTCTCTCATTCCACAGACAGGAGATTAGCAAACAAATGACACCTTCAGATTCAGTTTACATGACGAAATAAGATACATTATCAAAACCTTCAAATACACATTAGCAAAGAAACATAATCTATATTTTTGCACAGCGTATATGGAGTCCTGTCTAAGTTGACACATTCATCGTAACTGTACGCAAGAATCTGACTGAAAACATACTGTCAAGCAAAACTAGACTTACCTGAAAGTGCAAAATTATGGTCCATATCAACCCCAAAGTCAATTTGGGATTCCCATCTGTTATGTCATCATTTCTAATGTTAACCAGTTTCACCTGCCATCATGGAAAGAAAATACAGACAAAATTGAAATAAATATGCCACAAATACATACTGCATTACACAGGCACGACTATAAAGGATGCATTATTTACTTCCTGAGCCTACTCTGTTGTTTTTTTTAATTCTCAAAAGTAGAAAGGAATTGTATTCTGGTTGCAAGCAGCCTGCCAGGAACTGCCCTCTCCCACCCACACTGAGCTGAGAAGATTCCTCAGCTGTCACTATGCCGGCAGATCTGCTCCCCGTGCCAAACACCCTTCACCTCGGTCCTTGTCAGAGGGGGAAGGTATGATAGAGGGGGAAAGGATAACAAGAATACGATGATCTGTAACTGGTGTATCAGTCTCAGGGCAGTGCTGAGACCTGGGAAGCTATCACTGCCTTTCTTCCTCCCCACGCTTTCCTGCACCAAAGCAAGAATTCAGCAGCAGGACAACTGCCTGCTAAAACACAACGGTCTGGCTTGATAAAACCAGGAATTTAGTATCACATTTAAATAACCAATGGCTTAATAATGACAGAAATTATTATCGCTTCTGCTGCTGTACTCATTCACAGTGCTATAAACATGAAATGGTTAATAGGATTAAAACCAAGGCTGAGATTTTTGCCACTCCAATAAACTCACATCCAGAGTGAGTTCAATAATTCTGGTTTTTGTCATATTTTATTATTACATTTAATTTCTCTATATGTATTATGCATCCATATAGCCTAGCAATTAAAGATGACTCATCTAAAAGGCATTTTATGTTTATGTTATTAAAGTTACGTGCACATGCTTTCTAACATATACCCTGTTATCAACCAAACAAGCAAAGGCACGTCCTTCTCTTGATCTGCAGACATAGTCTTAACTATTAGGGGAAGAAAAAAAAAAAACAAAACCAAACCAAACAAAAACCCAAAACCAACCAACCAAAAAAAAAAAAAACAACCCACAAACCAAAAACACTATCCAGAACAAAGAGAGTGTAATCCACAGTTCAAAAAATGAAATTAAAACCAAATCCAAATGTTTTCCTCCCACTACATTATAAAAACTGTGCTTGGCAAAACTCTAGAAGATAGTCAAATATACCTTATCTTTGTTTTTTTCTTTGTTTTTCCCAAGTTGGGCTTCAAAATTACCAACATATAGGATCTCTCTGCCTTACAATCACAATAAAGCATTGTATCTGGAGGTTATACAGCCAACCTGAGCAAGTTACCTCCTAAATATGGTTTAGAAACACCTAACGGGGCTGAAACTTTAATCAGATGCAAGTCCCACTGGCAACTTGCCAAGACCAAAGCCCTACAAGCATCTTGTAGAGTACAGCCATCTTCACGCAACTGCAAGGCTAAAGAGAGCACAAAAATCGTCCGATCGCAATCGACAGCTGCGTGATGGAGACTTGCGGTTCCCAATGACATGCACACGTTCATAAACATGAGAATGACTTGATACTACATCTTCTGGGTTTTAACATGCACAGTCTGTCATGCATAAATAAGGCATGGTGCAGCACAAGTCCAGAGGTCTCACTGCATAAAAACGGCGTTGTGACTGTCATTTCAAATAGCCATTCATTTCCTTTGTAGCATATTTGTTCAATGGCTCACTTAGGTTAACAGTAAAAGTTCACTTTGAACTCAGCGAAGCAGGATGGAGTTCTCGGTGCACACACATCACTCAGTGACCCGAAAGGTAGTTTGCAATTTCACTCGAAATCCGAAAAGACATCTGTTTTTATAATCTAATTAAGTATCTGTCTATGGCTTGCTACCTCTTATTTTTTCAAACCTTTTAAGTAGCAAATAACATTAAAAAAAAAAAAAATCAACAAATCAGAAAGCAGATTTCCAGTGTCAACTCATTTGGATGGGATGAATAGGGAGGTACAGTTTTTTCTTCCATCCATGTTTTGGTAATTTTTTATTATTGCCGTTTTGCAAAGGGAGAAAGCAAGAATCCCGTAAGTGCTTAAAAAAAAATTTAAAAGCAAAAAGAAACTCACAGCAGTGGAAAATTGCCCAGCAGTGTGGGTTTCAAGTGTTTGGCTTAAAAGAGATACAGGTGAAATTAAGCCAGAATCTTCCACAGCCCAGGTGACTCTGCTACCTTTCTAGGGCACCAGTTTTGCTTTCGTCAGGATCAAGGCTTAAGAAAGTTTTTCCAAAACAAATATAATCAAAACAAGGAACTCCCACAAAATGTTCTAGTTTCTTTGAATCTGCATTTTGTACTAAAAATTAGACTGTGAACAAAACTGCATATCAGCTAGTACCTGGGCAGCATGAAAGATAGTTAGATCTACTATAAGCAACTCCTGAGGATCTTACCCATAGTTTTCTCCTCTTTAACATCATATACCACACAGAGTGTGTTGATGTTATCGCTCAGAGAAGGGTGGTGCAAAGTTACCTTTGCCACATCTCTCTCAACCATCTCAAGCACAAGACCAAGCCGAGCCTACACCAGCAGCTGTTATACAATATGCATAGAAGACCAAGCAAGACATATTTTTTATTTGTTAGCTACAGGTGACAAAATTTTTGTTAACAGTTTTTATTCAAATTTTCACCATACCTGGCGTTTTTTCAAATAGTCAAGTGCAATTTGGACGTTCTGGAGTCTGTGAAAACGCATCCGACCTTTTTCTCGGGGCTAAAATTGGAAAACAATAGTTGTGAGATTTTCTTGTCAGACAAAAGAGCAAACAGTCCGATTTAAAAGATACCACGTGAAACATTTGAAACTCTACAATTCTAACGAAGCCAATACCTTTGGTGGAAAAGTGTGCTTTAACAATTTTTTTTTTTTTAAACTGTAGTTGAGATTTTTTAGCACAGTGGATGGCTAGAGAGATCAGTGGTCCCAAACTGCAACTTTCATCCATGCAGGCTGATAGCTGTTTCCCTGTAAAGTACTACTTAGGCCAAGAGGGCTAAAAAGGCCCTACATAAATCTACCTACCGAAACAAACTGCAATATATTATTATAAAAAATTTACAGTATATTAAGCAAAGCAAAACTATAAGTAATGTCATGGACCTTCATGCTGCTCTGATAAACTCTGCGATGGAAAAGCTTACCTTTGTATGCGACTTTATGATTTAATGTTCTTTATTTATGGTATGACTGCATAATCTTTATTATATTGACACATACTTATTTGAAGTATGTAATAAAGATAATACCTTCCTTCAAACAGAATAATACAACATATACAGCCCTAGAATGTAAGTTTAAACTCTTGACTTGGGTAGAACATTATAAAGCTTGAAAAAACCTAACAAGTCACTCTTCTCAAAGCAAAGTCAAAACTAACAAGAAGAAACTGTAAAATAAGCATGAGTGGTGTGTTAATGGAAACATGGCAAAACCGCATGCAGTTAGTGTAAAATCACCAAGAAGAAGAATCACACAGAAAAAGCATACTTTACTTAGCTGTCACAGATCAGCAATGGGAAAGCAGTTAAATTTGTATCATCATAATATCCAAATCCTTCTATTCTTCTTCCTTATTTCAGATTTTTCACAAACTTTCACAGCAATAAACTGAAGCGGACTATAATTGCTAGAGATCAGCCATGAACATGAGTATTTCCTCAGACAGTCACTGCGAAACACACAGGTACAAGCCCAAGCCTTCCTCAACTGCCTTTTTTTACCCCCTTTGGAGTATCAGATGCTTGCCAAAAGGAAACATGGGAAAATGGAGTTGAATAAGAAGCATAAACTAAAACACAATGAATTTTAATTTCCGTTATAGAACCTTCAAATTAGCCCTTTGTTTTTCACACCAATAGCCCAGGATCAAGCCCTGCAGCCCTCGCTATTGAGTAGCTTCCCTGGATGGAACGAAGGACTGCAGACCTGGAACTTGGTTTTCCACAACAAAGAAGGTATCATAAATCCCAAACTACATATTTAGGTATAGCATCTCAGAGGGGAAATATTTTTTTTCATTGTACAGCTAAAATGCAGCGTTTTGAGTTATGTTATGCCCCAGAAAAAAAGCACACAAATTCCACTGAAATCACAACTGCAGCACAACACACGGGGAGCCAAGAAGGCACTCGGGCCCTACAACAGCAAGTTGCTTTAGCAAATGCTAATAATGCAAGGTCTACAAAGGCATGAAACAGCTCACTTGGACTAACAAGCACTCAACGTTTTACACTTTATAAGTAATTATTTTCCTTCTGTTAAATTCCACTGTTAAAATACAGTGAATCGATAATTCCGCATTTGTTCCCAGAAAGACAAACCCTGAAAACAATCCATATATTTAGTACCCAAGGCACTACACAGAGCTGTCATGAACTTCTACTTTGCATATCTGCTTTGAAAAAAATAACAACTATTACATTTGATAAATTCTAAGAAATAGATCTGCACACCTCATTTCAAGATATTATCCAATATTATGTCACATACATCGTGGGTGCAGTAGACTGATGCTTCTAATTAAGACAAATTAAGTTGTTGCCATTGACTTCACAACGGAGAGCCTTCAAGCCTTTGTCTAAATTACTTATATATGGGCAATACTGATTGCAAGTATAAAGTCTTGGTTTAATGGAATTACGGTACGTCCCTACTTATTATTTTAAAAAGATTGTTCTATAGTATCCTGATAATGTTGTCCAATACACATTTGCACCATGGTTTTGTACAGTTTAATGAAAGAAAAGAAATACAAATCTCAAGCCTTTGCATTTCAGCTGTTCTCAAAAAGGATGAATAAAAATTTATTGTTACCATAACTCCATTATAAACATACATATCCTGATTTACCAACATGAGTTCTTTTGTCCTTTCTACAGCACACTACTGCAGCACACCAAACTAAGAATTTACATTAGCAGACACCACACTTCAAACACTACATTAGTACAGTTATGGGGGTCGGCACCTACCCCCTTATCCTCATCCTCCACATCCTCATGCTGTTCATTTGCGCATGCTTCTGTTGAACTCACCAACCGTAAGGTCTTCAAAAAATCTCGCTCTCTTGGCTAATGAATATAACAGACAGAAGACAGGACAGCAAAGACACAAGACAGACCACAAATGAAAAGAAGAGCATGAAAAGAAGAACATAATGAAGAGAACAAATACCAAGCAAGGGAAGTAATGCTCACAAAGAAAGGAAATGACACCTGAGGAGTGTGTTAGACAATTTCAGGGACATTTTATCCTTGCTATTTGTAAGTTACTCCCTTTAATGTGAAGAGATATTAAGCATCCAATAATTGTTAAAAGAAAAATTGTAAAGAAAAGGGAAGAACAGAAGAAATAGCGCATTACCCTAGTAAGAAAAGAAGTCTCACTGCCTACAAGAAATGAAGAGAACAGATTGCACTCCCCCGCAGAATTCACAGTGGAATATTTTACCAACAGAAATACAACTTGTGTCTTTGGTATCAAGTCACAGATTATGGAAAATATCAAAGAAATCTTCAGCAGTCAATATGCAAAGAGTTAACAAACAGAGTAAATGTATATGTAACAAACTGGAACCACTGCGTTCTCATCTAAAAGCTTACCAAGGTGTCTCCAGAAAGGACTTCTAAAAGTGAGATCAAGTTATGTCCATCTCTTAGGTCTTCATATAGGTCATTCACATGCTTTCGAACCTGCACAGATAAATGCAAAAATAAAATATAACATCCCCATTTACACTAGAGCATTCACACTCACATTAACACAGTTCTCTTTTAATATATAGATATACCTCAGATACACCTCGGCATAGCTTTTCAAATTTATTCACTTTAATGACAAATTTACAAACCCAAATTAATTATAACAGGCAAAATTCACATTTATGTCTGCACTCGCACAGTTCCATCACATTTTATTGCATAGTATGAATTTGCAGGTAGTGAATACGTATAGCAATGCAAAATCAGTATCTGACAATTCAAACAATACCAGATATTAATCTATTTTGACCTAAATAATGACCACGTACAGATGACATTATTTAGACCTAATGAACTGTAAAAAAAATATAGAGAACAGAATCCTGTCTTGACGTATATGTTATCCTCAGCATACAAGTTCACTGGAGTCAGGCCAAAAGTTAACACAATTTCCAGCCTTAAACATTACTACTCAAAGTACATCCACCAATTAACAACATGCTTTGTCACCTCAGGTATCCCAGTACCTAGGGAGTTTTCCCAATGGCTCACACATCCACCTTATACAACATACCAAAGAAAGAGGACATTAGGTTGATCTAGTGACGCCACGGACACGTGCAGCCCTTCCCACCAGCTGTTCCAGTGGCAGAGGTTACCACTCCCTACAGCTCTACCACCAGCAGTCACCAACCCAGCCAACCCGTTCCCGTGGTGCCCCCAATAGATGGTCAGCCTTTGCCAGCTGACCTCAGTCAACTAAATTGGGTTGAGAAGGGTTGATAACCAGCAGACCCTGCAAGGCCAACCATGAGTGAGGGAGCAGATATAATGAGAAGAGCGACAGCTGAAAGCCCTAACTTTTCTGATAGGCACAATGAAGCTAGGAGATGTCTGTCCACAGGCCAACTTCTTGCTTCTTAGCATGAGCTTACTTAGCTCAAATATAACTTTATCTGAAATGTCTTTAACCATTTCAGCCAGCTACTCTTTAAACGTAAACAAAGGGCCTGATTTCTCAGAAGCAGAGACATGGCCAGCCAGGGCAGAGGTTCAGGGCTTTCCAGCTACAGTTTAACGTCAGTTCCCTGGTGTTCCCATTGAGGCGTCAGATCAGAAACGCCCTACGCTTCCAGGGGATAAAATACGACATCAGAAATGTCTTCTAAAGTTACCACCTCTCCTAGAGACAAACTGTACTTCCAATATGAGATCTATGGGACACTCCCCTGAGTGCCAACATCTCTGTGTGTCTGACAAGGGCAGCAGGAATCGACCCAGATCTTCGACTCCATGCAACAGCTCTGTTTGCCTGACTTCCACGGGCATTTCTAGATCCATCCTGTTGAATAAATAACTGTCTCCATATTGATGATTAGCTTCATAAACGCATTTTAGTTCAGGTTTTCTTACTTCGAGCATGACGTTACTCTGCAACCTGTTTTTACAAAGACCATCATCTTAATTGGAAATAATATCAGAGCATATTTGTTCTTGTGCTGAAGACTAGCCAGAACAAGTCATCTAGAAGACTGTTCCATAAGGAATTACAACTGATAATATTTTCCAAAATGTTTATACAGACTCTACATACGCAGTCAAGTTATATACATACCAGCGCTCTTATACATATTCATAGCTTTATGCACTCATCCACATACACAAAATAATATAATTTTAATTCTAGTTGTGATTTTAAAAAAACTCCTGTAAGCAATTAATTTAAAAAATTTCCAAGAGAAAAATTATCTGAAAATATTGAAGTACTGTTAAGCCGAACAAAGAAACAGATGTTCTCCTACTGTATCTGTGGTGAAAAAAAGAAAAGGGAAGCCACAAAGGTATCATTAAAATCTCTGATATGAGATTTGATTGTGCTAAACGCTTAGAAGATGAAAAGCACAAGGGTCTTTAATTTTTAACCCAAAACAACTGTTACTTTTCTTTTTCCATTCAAAGAACTATGCCAAACTGAGTCCTAAACTCTTTCCAACAAAAGCAGGCATTTTTTTTACAGTAAAACCCTGTGAGAGGGTTCCCCACTCTCCCTGCCCCTCTGGCCGGGACGTGCCACTCTCCACTCAGGAGTGCAGAATCCCAAGGCAGAGCAGATCCACAGCGCAGGCTGGTGGCCAGAGTCATGGGAGGACGTCAGGTTAAGGACAGAGAAAAGGGATGTACATCTAAAAGACACTGCACCAGCACAGCTGAAGAGCTATTTGTGCAGCATCAAGTCAATGCCCGCGCTCTTTTCAATATAGAGCTCTTGGGAGTTGCCCTACATGCAGGTATCTGAATTATAAGATGAGAAAATAATACCGTTTCTAATATGTCTGCTTTTATTTTCCATTAGATGCAAGCTGATTTGGTAATCCTGCCAGTCCGTTTCTCACAACATACGTTTTGTTGACCTTCTGTTTTTTTCTTATACTATGAGGTTTCCAAAGTATTACAGTGACAACCATCTTCTTCAACTTATCTTTCTAGAAATCACAGATGCTTCAGAGATGAACTCATACTGTGTATGAAGAAAGCGGCATAGAGCCGTCAAAACAAGAAAACCAGCAGTACACCTTGAATGTCTGTCTTAGTTCTGCCACTGGCTGACAACTACTGTGAGGATTAATTATTTAGGACCTACTATGTTGGTATGCTGGTACAAGACAACGTGATAAGGAAATTCCAATATCCTGAACAGTAGATGTGCACCTAAAAAGATGTATTTGAGCAACTGATGTGCAGCAAGCATGTTCGCTCAAAGCAGCAGATCACTTCTTTTAAAAGGAGCACCTTGTGCTTCTTAAGACATCCTACACCGCCACTTGAGAAAAGCTTGCAAAATCACCTCTCTCAACTATCACTTGAGCAGGTCTTGTCTCTCAACATATGTAACGAATTCCTAGATCTTTAAACGCACAAGAAACAATTATTACTATTTCATTGCTGTTTTGCCGCCACATTCAGTCTCCTTTAGAACATATAGCACCACAAGCACTAGATGCAGACGAGGGTTCCTGCATGGATCTATGGGATCTGCTGAGCCCCATGGCATTTCATTAAGAATTCTTGTCACTTTTGAATAAAATAATTGAATTGTCAGCCCTACATTTTGCAAGGTCCACGTGTAAAGTAGGCTACATGCTGCCTTGGGCAACTTTTTGCAATATACCCATGCGAGTGTGGCAGATTCGATAACCTGGGCATGAGAAGAGATTCCTTACAGAAGATGTGGGAGATGCTGAGGGCCATCTGACAAAGCTTAAACAAGAGAAGCAAAATGGCTTCATCAGCCAAAAGGAGAGAGGGAGGATTTAAGGCACTGTTTCAGAGGTGATTCACCTTCTGATGTTCATCTTCTGGCATGTATACTATGATGTTTGTGGCAAGGAAAGCTCCACCCCCCTTGATATGAGCATGAGATATTTCATATCATACTTTCCCAGTAAGCTTAAGCTTTGCAGTCTAGTGCCTTGGGGAATCTCCGCTCCCACTAGTAAAAAACAGCTTTTAAAACTGTAGCAGTCACAGAGCTGTAATCTTGCACCCAGACCCCAGCATGTTAAACACTCGACAAATGAAGACCATAAAGATGTCTGCTGCCTCTAAAAGCCAGCAAACTAACACCCCGTATAACTCGCATAGCTTTATCATACTGTTCAGCTGACACATCTGGTTGTCCTTACAATCAAGTTGCTATCGGTTCCAACCTCACATACCATTCTGCTTCTACAGTTGAAGACCCTGGCCCACCAGGCTTGGCTTCCTCTTCTGTGGGCTGGTGTCACAGCAAATCTGTCACCACTGCCTTCAGTCTGCCTGATTCTCATTTCCATCAACAGAAAACGAAGCCATGATTCAGCTGCCTGGGTGCACACCTATAGGGCTAGTTTATGTTTATGTTTATGTTTAGGGGGTATGCCACTTGGCCTCCACCTGCTTCTCCAGAATGACTAAGGTTTGCCGAAGACCTGCTAGCCAGTCCCCCACAGATGTCTGTCCTGAATACCCTTACACATGTCAAACAGCCCTAGATGTCCATACTTAGGGAACTGAATCTGCACACAGGCCTTTGACACAGTCCCCCACAATACCTTTCTCTCTAAATTGGACAAATAGGATTTGATGGGTGGACTGTTCAATGGATATGGAATTGACTGTATGGTTGCATCCAGAGGGTAGTGGTCAATGGCTCAATGTCCAGATAGAGAACCTGGGGGTGCTGGTTGACAGCCAGCTGAACATGAGCCAGCAGTGTGCTCAGGTGGCCAAGAAGGCCAATGGCATCTTGGCTTGTATCAGGAATAGTGTGGCCAGCAGGACCAGGCAGGTGATACTGCCCCTGTACTTGGCACTGGTGAGGCCGCACCTCAAATATCATGTTCAGTTTTGGGCCCCTCACTACAAGAGGGACATTAAGGTGCTTGAGTGTGTCCAGAGAAGGGCAACAAAGTTGGTGAAAGGTCTAGAGCACAAGTCTTATGAGGAGTGGCTGAGGGAACTGGGGTTGTTTGGTCTGGAGAAGAGGAGGCTGAGGGGAGACCTTATTGCTCTCTACAACTACCTGCAAGGAGGTTGTAGCGAGGTGAGGGTCAGTCTCTTCTCCCAGGTAGCAAGCAACAGGACAAGAGGAAATGGCTCAAGTTTCACCAGGGGAAGTTTAGGTTGGATATTAGGAAAACCTTCTTCACCAAAAGGGTAGTCAGGCACTGGAACAGGCTGCCCAGGGAAGCGGTTGAGTCCCCATCCCTGGAGATATTTTAAAGACGGGTAGATGTAGTACTTCGGGACATGGTTTAGCGGTGGACTTGGCAGCGCTAGGTTAACAGTTGGACTTGATGATCTTAAAGGTCTTTTCCAACCTAAATGATTCTATGATAACAGTGACGAGTGGTGTCCCTCAGGGGTCCGTACCAGGACCAGTGCTGTTCGATATCTTCATCAATGACATAGACAGGGGGATCGAGTGCACCCTCAGCAAGTTTGCAGATGACACCAAGCCAAGTGGTGCAGCTGACACACCTGAGGGACGGGAGGCCATCCAGAGGGACCTGGACAAGCTCAAGAAGTGGGCCTGTGTGAACCTCATGAGGTTCAACAACAGCAAGTGCAAGGTCCCACACCTGGGTCAGGGCAACCCCTGGTATCAATACAGGCTGGGGGATGAAGGGATTGAGAGCAGCCCTGCAGAGAAGGACTTGGGGGTACTGACAGACAAAAAGCTGGTCATGAGCCAGCAACGTGCTCTCACAGCCCAGCAGGCCAACTGTATCCTGGGCTGCATCAAAAGAAGCGTGGCCAGCAGGTCGGGGGAGGTGATTCTGCCCCTCTACTCTGCTCTGGTGAGACCCCACCTGGAGTCCTGCATCCAGCTCTGGGGTGCTCAGTACAGGAAGCACATGGACCTGTTGGAGAGGGTCCAGAGGAGGACCACAAAAATGATCAGAGGGATGGAGCACCTCTCCTATGAGGAAAGGCTGAGACAGCTGGTGTTGTTCAGCCTGGAGAAGAGAAGGCTGCGGGGAGACCTTATTGTGGCCTTTCAATACTTAAAGGGGGCCTACAAGAAAGATGGGGACAGCCTTTTTAGCAGGACCTGCTGCAATAGGACAAGGGGTAATGGTTTTAAACTATAAGAGAGTACATTTAGAGTAGATATAAGGAAGAAGTTTTTTACAACGAGGGTGGTGAAACACTGGAAGAGGTTGCCCAGAGAGGTGGCAGATGCCCCATCCTCGGAAACATTCAAGGCCAGGCTGGATGGGGCTCTGAGCAACCTGATCTAGTTGAAGATGTCCCTGCTCATTGCAAGGGGGTTGGACTAGATGACCTTTAAAGGTCCCTTCCATCCCAAAGCATTCTGTGATTCTATGATAGTGATCTCTATTTTTTGCCATGGGTCACAGCAAAGAACAAGCCATCTTCCATAGCAAGCCTGTTTCTTACAATTTTTCTTGATAGTCTTAGTTGTGTTGTGCTGATACTGGAACAAAATCTATAGTTTTACACAATAAAACCACAAGCTGCTTATGCGTGCAGGGGTAAGAGGGGAAGAACTGTCCCCTCTGCTTCTGCAAGCAAAACCAGCTTGGTCTTGAAAAGGGCAGACAGAAGATACACAGGCTGGAGTACAGTAGGAAGGTCGCTCTTACGCTGCCACACCTCTATGAAAACACAGAAGAATCACCCCCTTTTTCTTATTCAGAAGTAAATCTGGCAGGAAAACAAGGTTGTGGCCCTTTCTGCACGTACAGTGGGTGCACACCCAGCATACGCGCAGGGAGACCTCACATTCATGTTATGGTACAACATATTGCAGACTAGCACCTAAAATGCAAGGGGCCACATCCTCAACTGAGATAGCGTAGGAAGGAGCGGAAACAAACGTTCATGTGCTGCAGCATCTAGAGTCAAGGCCAAAGAGGCAGGAGAGAGTACGTAATCAGATCAGGCAGGAATGACCAGAAGCAGCTCCCATGTACCGGAGGCCGCCAGGAACTCCCCGAGGGAGGCGAGGCAACTGCCGCAGCCCTGGCAGGCTGCAGGGCTTGGAAACAAGGCAGACACCTGTGCTCACACGCTTGCAAACTTACCCATTTTGTACACGATGAGGAAAGCAGACTATTGTAATCAAACATCTTTCTTAAAACATCAGGATTCTCCTTATCTATGTTATAATTAAGCTGAACTGATTGTTAAGAGAATATGCCAAACCAGACCTTTTCTTACAGTTTCCAGAACAGCCAAAAATTAAAATCAAATCTGAATCACATTTATTTTGAATAACTGAAGTTCAGCTGACAAGCCTTTACAAAATCAGTGTCATCCCCAGGCATTATCAAGAATTATAATAATATGCATGCAACAGAGGCTTTCCAGACCACATAGCCTGGGAAAGTCTTTTCAAGTGCCGCTCTCTTCACTTCTGGAAGCAAAGTTAATTAAATGCCCGGCACAAACATAAAGCATTACCACTCTTCCAAAGGAAAATGGGATAAGGCTCAAAAGTTAGAACTGTAACAGGTGTGTTTGGGGAAAAAAGGGTCAGGCCTAAATTACCACTGAGGTCACTGATAAGTCCAAATGACCGCTGGCACAAGGCCACCGTGAGTTTCACAATAAACTTCAAATTTATTCTTTAAGAATTGGATTCAATGCCATGGAAAAAAGATCCCTCAAGACTCCCATTCACTTCAGCTACAGTAAAACGCTTTTCTCCGAGATAATAGACACAGATAGTTAAGAGCTCCTATAATTACACTATCCCACAGAAAATGTCATCGGCATTCAGAGAGCTGAAAGACTGCTGGGGCCACTGCACGAGACCCTGACATCTTGAGGAGTTTCCCTAATGTTTCAGCTTCCTAAAAATGTATTTAAGCTTGTTTTTAAAAGACAAACTGTATTAAAAGCTCTAGTAATGAGGAAGCAGTTTTCTCTAAGTTTTGAAAATTTGTATGTTTTAGTCCTTTCACCTTTAAAAATTAAGGAATCACACTGGCAGGTCTAACTGCATGGTAACAAATAAACGTATGACACGAGTAAAGAATAAAAAACCTCTCTTATGAAAAGTTGTATTTATGTACAAAAATAAAGGTTTACTATGCCAACACATGCAGCATGATTCATGAGAAACACTCTAAAATTCTGAATAGTTTGTAACAAGATCCACACAGCATGTAACTGTCAAAACATCAGATTTGTCAAAATATTCCCACGTGACTGATCTGCCAAGCAAGGCTGCTTCTTCAAACATCTTCAAGACTACTTATATTGCTCTACAGACATCTTAGATTCCCCCATGTAGAGCACACGTGGGTTGCTCGATACGCAGCAGGGCCATCCCACCTCGCGTAGTTTCCATCCCAACGAGCTGCTCACCGCAGCGAGGCGCTGAGCTGTGGTCCATGACCAACGTGATGTCACGCCAAGAGACCAGGGAGCCGAAGCGGTTACATGCAGATTGACATCCTCCCCCTGAGTCTCTCATGTTCTTTAATCTCCTTACTTTAAACCCAAAATTTATTTCTGGGGAAAAAACAAACTGTAAACACACACCCTGGTCATGATCTTTGTTTTGTGCTGAATCCTATAATAAACTGCACCCGTTCTGTTAAAAATAAACGGGCACACAAGTTCTGGCAGAATTCAGTCACTGGCTAACCCTGCGACAGTGGCCTCCGGGCACAGCTTTCCGCGGCGGACCGGCGCAGAGCGCAGGCAGCCGGAGTGCTGGGCTGGAGATGGTGCTGTTCCCCCGCCTCCGGGCAGGCACGCAGGCCCCAGCGCTGGGCACCCGCCGCCCAGGACACGCCAGCTGGCTCCCCCGGACCAGCAGCACCGGGCCCGCAGCCAGGGCCAGCGGTGAGACGGCACAAGAGAAAAACTTGTGCCCAGTCTCTTGTATGCCTGTTCACTTGCAAGCAAAGTCTGGTGAATCCAGTTTTAGGTCCAGTGGTCCAAAACTCACTTTCACTCTTTTCTTTTGCTCGCCAGTCTGATAATCCACTCCACAGCAAACATTTCTTGCAGTTCAGTGAAAATAAATCATTCTTTGTTTCATACTCAGGAATAATTTTGTAGCTGTTTGACTTCAGATATTAATTTTCCCAAATAGCAGGCAGAGTTAAACGCTACTCCATTTCATAAAGCCCTTTACCACTTCAAATACTTTTACTAAGTCACCTTTAAACAACTCTCCCATCCAAAGCGAGTTCAACGCCCCTGATCTTTCTTTAGAACAGTTGTTTCCTAACTGAAGATTCATCCTTGGCTGCACCCTTGGATTCATCCTTCACTTTCTCATCTGGTCAATGCTATACACTCTGTTAGCATGAGAACTTTGTGATTCAAACACATTTCACACATTCCACCCCTCTAAAGCTCTGTCCTTGTGTCTACGCTTGGATCAGTCACAATTTTTTTTTTTTTTTTTTTTTACACTAACTCACATCTCTTCCAGACAACTTGATCATCCAGTTAACCCACTGCTTTTGCATACTCTATCTTGCATTCTGTGCCCAGCCTTCGATTGGTTCATATGTCTCTGGATAACTCTTAATAAACTAACTGCATTTAAAAAAAAGACACTTGTATGGCTTTAAGGTCATTGCTAAATCTTGTCCTTACATTCCTCCTCTTATATTTCTATGCTTGATTTCGTGAAATGCATTCCAATATTCTCCTAATGCCCAGTCAGCAAGTATGCAAGCAGGTGCATAACCTTACATGTATATAAAACAGTAGGACAGAAACACGCACATCCATGAGTCCTTTTCTGGATTTCAGTAGTGTGATACCTGAAATGCCATTATTGTACGGAACAAGTTTAACCCAATGTCATAAATGTAAAAATCCCTCTTTTCTACCTCCTACGGGAAAAAAAAAAAAGATTATTGTCATCCCAGCTCACACATCTCAAATCTTTCTGAAGTAATGGGCTGAAAGGTTCTTTTCAACCAACACTGGTTCAAGCCACCCAGAATACCTCCACAGGTCCTATTCCACTTATGCGTCATCATTAACACATCACTACCCTCACTGTTTTTAACACTTACACAGTCTTGGTCAGCTGCTTGTAATTTTGCATATTGGGAATGGCAACTCCATCTGAGTGGAGCCCACGCTGCGTAGATTCACCAGCTGAGTACAAATGGGTATCTACTAACATAAAATGGCCATCTACTCCATTACTGCTAAAATATTAATTTAGGTTACAGAAATATCCAGCCAGCTTTGTATCTATTTCACCAAAGTAACCCTCATTCTACAGACAGCCCTCAGCGAGCACAGGGGACAGATGCCACACATGGCATGTTCCCAGCCCACTGACACTTCTTGCACCAGTTGTGATTTTAATGCACAGCATGTCCATCTCTCACCCGTGTTTTGCACCTCAGCAACCTTTTATGATTTCTCCTCAATGCAGTACTCTTTGTTCAAATGCTTTTGTGTATAAGACTATATAAAGATATTTATAAAACTTAGAAAGACTTAAAAAAACCCTGCATTATAAAACCTTCTCTACATCTCTATCACATTTTCTAGCTGTTCGGAGATAGCGCCTCAGCACATATTACTGATGATAATTGAAGTGTGACTCACAACCTGCTTAAAGCCTCACTTGTGACATTTATCCTATCCCCTTTTTAAAATACTTTACTTACAAAAGTATAAATACAAATTAATTAAGAATATAATGCAAACATCACTAAGTTTCACTTTACAGGGTAGGTCCCTGAAAGAGAGCATTCTCACTGGAACTGTAGGATTGATGCAGACTGAAATCACTAATTTAATGAAAGCACACGCTTTAGTAAAGAACATGGCATTGATCAGCTCTAAGACTCAGAACTGAGTATTATTTTGCCAGAGAAGGGCCAGGCCTTACTAGGCCGTCACAGAATAACACAACTGTAAGGCTAAAAAGGACTGAATGGATCACCTCACCTGACCCAGTGCAGTGGAGCAGACTGAGTTTGGCTAGAACATGCCAGAAATGCTTCTCTAATTTATGATTGAAAATTAAAATGAAGGAAATTCTACAGTGTAATACATGTACTTCAGTGTTTTATTATGTTTACTTGTTTTTCGGGAATGGGGATTTTTCCTTGCTAATCTTCAAACTAAATCTTCTTCTGTAAACTAAGCTGAATGTTTTGTTGTTCCCCCTCCCTTAGAACCTAACCTCAGAAAATACTTCTTCACCAGCCTCTGCATAACCACCTTTTACATACCGAGGACACGTTATCACGTCTCCCTTCAGTCCTCTCTGTTTCAGACTAAACAAACTCAAATATCACAACCTGCCCCTGATTTTTCAAGAAAACTTCTTATCTTCTTACTGCTTTATTCCAGACAGCTGCAATCCTCTTGTCATCGCAAAGATCAGGAGTTGCGCAGCCAGGCGGAGTTTCACAACTGTATGCCCACAAACAGGCTTGTGTCTCTACGAAAAGGCAGAATTACGAGCTGTCTCCTAAGCAGGAGTGCGGAGCTCTTCTGTAGCTCCTGGAGCTCCCCGGGCACAAGCCAACACAGGCCAGTACAGGCGATGGACCTTGGTAAGAACCGTGGCAGGGTGAGGGTCACACTTGTTGCTGACAACATGACAAAAGGCCTAAGCCAAGAAAGGTACAGCCGCAGTGTTAGAGAATCGGGGGTATCACCACAAGGATGAAGTGACAGAGCTCAAATCCTCGCTTGAGGATGTGGCAGGGCAAGGGCAGCGGGTGCTCGGATGCTGCCTCTGGGTGGAAGGGAGATGGGTCCTTGCTCGTGTGTGTGGCCTCCCAGAGCCAGGCGATGCTGCTGCAGCACCTGATGGCAGCCACAACAGCAGCAACAATCGATGGCGCTGGCTCTTCCTAGTGCCAGGTCTAGCTGCGGCTGTTACCGATGGCAATATCCAAGCAAACTGTATCTGGGATCCTTCTGTTCAAATTTTGTGACAGTAATCTGCTAATGAGACTACATGTGGTAGCATGTCAAAAAATGTAGACACACCACATACACTGCTTCCCCTTTGTCCACCTGCTTTCAAAGACCAGTTGTTCCACAGTCTTCCCAGGGAAATACCCTGCGATGTCTGCAACTCCCCGTTCTTTTCTTCTGCTTGGGAGAGAGGTATTACACTTACTTTAACTGCAGACTCCTAGGAGTCCCCTGCTCTCTCTGAATTCTTAAATAGAACAATAAAATGTTATAAATCACTTCAATTAGTTCCTAACTGTTGGGTGAATAAAGCTGGGCAACCAGAAAGCACATAACTTACCTGAATATTCTTTGATCTGCTCGTTCCTTACCTGAATTTTACCCTCATCTTATTAAAATGTGTTTTGTCAAGTCAATATTTTGTATACTGAAGAGGCCGGAGTAATTCACTTTTCTCCACCATTCAATACTACTTCTCATTTTTTTCCCTTAGTAATGCATCCATACTCTTTCTTATTCATATTCTGACATAATCACAGAACCTTTCTCCTGCGGATTTTATGTCACACTGTAACTCCTTCTGGACCTTTTCCTAACTCCTTCATACACATCTTTAGTCCCGCTGCCCTTATTTCCACTTCCTGTATGGCTCCTTTGTGGTTCACGCGTCTCTTAAAAGCAGCAGTATATTCTATACGATGCCTCCTATCTGTTCTGCCTGTCTGCAGCTTGCCTTTGTGCCTCCAACACAAACGCCTTCAATAACTGCCAGATCTGCATTCCTCCCTCTCCTGGATTACTTCCCCAGGAGACCCTACCTATTGCTTTCCCTAGTTCTGCTGCTTAGACGTTCATTGTTCTTTTTTTACTTCTCACTTTTCTCCTTTCTTTGAAAGGTTAGCCTAGGATTTTGCAATCACTTGCTGTTAAGTTACCTCCCCTTTTTAAATTTTGAAGCAGTCCCTCCCAATCAGTCCAGACCTAACTAACTAGCAGCGTTGCTAGCGACTCTCTGAGCCTGACAGGCCGAAGGTCTCTCTGGCTGGCACTTCTCTCACAAGACCCGTGTCCACACCGGAGGCAGCCACCCCAACTCCTGCAGCAGGCAGGGAACAGAACAGCAAGTGTGCCCTGACCTGGTTTGCACAACTGCTTGGGGATGAGCTGAGTTGTGCCACAGAAATGCCTCCTTCTTGCATAGACTACAGAGGGCACCTTTGCAGGTGTTCAGATACAGACCTCCACATCTGCTCTTCCCGTCAGTTATGAGGATAAATGATTTTCCCCATTGCTACACAGTCCTGTCCTTCCAATGCTAGTTAGCAACCAGAAATCTGCTGTCAACCTCCCTGTTCCAGTTCAACGCCTCAAACCGACAGCAACCACGGTCACCTTCTGTCCCATCTTATCTTTGGCCAGAGACACACTGCAGTGTTTCAGTTACACAGTGCCACCACTTCTCTTCACCCTTCATCCTTCCAACTTGCCCTCTCCTTTCCAGCCCTGTACTACGTGTCACCAAATATACCTCATCAGGGATGAACTGTTTGAAGTATGCAAATGTAATGCCAATAACATCAAACTCAGCCAATAAATCTGGCTTTCACAGCTTAAAACTACAGGGATACACTAACTCAGGCAATGCACGCTCACTGCTCTGGTGAGACCCCACCTGGAGTCCTACATCCAGCTCTGGGGTCCTCAGCACAGGAAGCACATGGACCTGTTGGAGAGGGTCCAGAGGAGGGCCACTAAAATGATCAGAGGGATGGAACACCTCTCCTATGAGGAAAGGCTGAGACAGCTGGGGTTGTTCAGCCTGCAGAAGAGAAGGCTGCAAGGAGACCTTATTGCGGCCTTTTAATACTTAAAGGGGGCCTACAAGAAAGATGGGGACAGACTTTTTAGCAGGGCCTGCTGCAATAGGACAAGAGGTAATGGTTTTAAACTAAAGGAGGGTACATTCAGACTGGATATAAGGAAGAAAATTTTTTACAATGAGGGTGGTGAAACACTGGAAGAGGTTGCCCAGAGAGGTGGCAGATGCCCCATCCTCAGAAACATTCAAGGCCAGGCTGGATGGGGCTCTGAGCAACCTGACCTAGTTGAAGATGTCCCTGCTCATTGCAAGGGGGTTGGACTAGATGACCTTTAAAGGTCCCTTCCAAACTGAACTATTCTATGATTCTATAGCCAGTAAAATATAAGGCTGGCAGACATAATATTATTCTGATTAAAGCCAAGGTACTGTATTTCAGTAGGCACATGAAGATTTTAAACATTATGTTACTATCTTTAAATTTCCTTGTTCAAAGCACCATAAACACCTTTAGCAGACAATACCATTCTTTACAGGAAAAACACGTTTATTCTGATACCTTCTTAGGTCCTCATGTAGTCACACATCTACATTACCTCGGGGCAATGGCTTTCCAAAGTATATGAAAGACTGTTGTAGGACGAAATATTTTGGTAATGTTTGTGACTGAATGTTGGGGGTTGCTTACCGTCTGGAGTCCACATATTGGGACAAATACTACTCCCACTGGCCCCAGGGCAGGAAGATCAAGCCAGAGTATTTCTGAACTGATATAGAAATGATTATTAAATGTGGATACATCAAAAGTATATAGATAAAAATATAACTCCATGCATAATTTAACAGTTAATTAAAAAGCCGACATTTAATTGCAAATGGTAGAATTTTAATTCTTGTGATCTCTAAGGAATAAATACTACTAAATAAAATCTATGCTGAGAGCTAATTGCAAACAATGAACCCACCAAAAGAGAATGAATTAATGTATTAATATATTAGACTATCATAGGAAACACTGAGTCTAGTGGTTCTATTTCATCATACAGTAATCTCATGGTAGACTTAATTCTCTTTATACTCATTCTTTCATATATGAGCACCTATATAAAACAATTTAAAAAAACCTCAAACACCACGATAAAAAGAAGCATAAAAACATACACTCAACTGGTTCAATAGTGCTGCATGCCATAAAATATCGATGCACTCAAGCTGTCATATATTTCATGAATATTTAATTTGCTGTTTTCAATTATTCTCCTTCCTGCTCCCAATTAGTCATGAAGTCTGCATGCATTAAGAGAATCAAATAAACTTGAAATCTGTGGCACAGTTTTTATTGACTTGGATTTATTTATTTATTTGCTTGCAGAGAGATTTTGTGATGCGGTTTAGCATTAGCCTCTAAAACTTTGTACGAATTTCCTCCTCTTTTTCAGCTTTAGTTTCTGGTATTCTGTCACTACTCTTCCTCACCATCTCCTGCTTACCTTCCTCCCTCACCTAAACTTTGATTAAGCACCAGAAAGTCCTGAGTTTGCTTGCTGATCTGCTTTGCAAACAGCTATAGGTTATACTAAGCAGATGAAAGATGCTGTGTGGTTTACCTCCAAGTGAAAGATTTTTGAAAAATTTGTATGCAATGCAGCGTGAATAAACTATAATTGTGTATATTTCCAGGGATAATAACAAAAATCAAATACTTCTTTACACCATTAACTGACAATCTTCTTCAAGAATTATTTTTCTGTATTTTTTGGAAGGCAAGTGTCTCAAAGAAAAAAGACTTCAAGACCTTTTAGAATAGTCCTAAACACATAACAGCAAAAATTTTTAGGAGAAAACCTGAAATATTCTTTTGTCTACCAAGCAGACAATAGGCCTTGTTGAATAACTGAAAAACAAAATAGAGGAGCAAATACTGGTAGTTCGGCTGCATCCAATGCCTAAAGCAAGCTGAGCGCCGTGTTGGAAGTGGGATTTTGCTCCCAGCGCAGTCTGCAGCAGCTGTCAGAATTAACTAGGAGGAATACATAGCAGACTCATTCAGATGCACTAGCACAGCAAGCAGTCTTCATCTTATTTTCCTTAACACATAGAAAAAACTAAACAAACCAAAACATGCTTTTTGCAAGTATGTTTCAAAAAGGAAAGGTGTCAAATTGAGACTTTTTTTAAAAACAGTCAGTACCATTAGACTAACACCGGGTGCCTCATCCCTTAAAATAAATATAAATGTAGGGCTAAAAAGTGTGCATTTCTAAAAGAAGAGGAGGTGGGGAATTTTAAATAACAGATTAACTGCATGGCTAAAAAGAAGATACTGCAGAGTAGCACTATCTAAAATGATAGCCACGAGTGTCAGTGAAGTGCCAGCTTTCAGCAAGGGAACGACTGCGTGTCCCTCTGCCATTAAGTGCATACCTGAACACTTCAAGAAGCGATTGACCTAAGTGGCCATTTGCAAACTGTGTCCTGCCTAAAGGATGCACAGGAATCAATAACTTCAGGTTTCTATTCTGAATTATTGATTCAGTCTTTGCACAACAAAAAGCTGCTCGCTCTCTCTCTAATGCACTATCACTGTGACACAGTACATGATTTTGAACACGGAGCTTTAAAACAGTAGTTTTAAAAACATTTTGTCCTGCTACTTATAATAGCCTTCTTGCTCATAAGACCTTTAAAAGTGACTTTTGGAGCAACTAATGACTGTGCAGGGATGCTGCCCATTGCTCCCATCACCAGCGTGTTTCTCCCAAAGTCTGGCCAGCCCCAAGCCGACCCATGGGGAGGGGGCACAGGGTGGCGGGGCTCCCCAGTGGGGCCTGGCCAGGACAGACCTCTCCCTCCAGGGAGCTGCTCAGGCACCCCAGGGTCCCATGTCGCTGCTAGAAGGTCAGTTAAGAGGCTTTCTACAACCTTTTCTTCCATAAAAAAAGAGAAACATTTTTCCTTGGAGGGAAGATACCTGGGTGTTCACCATATTTTCCCGTCAGAGCACTGATCTAGCCAGTGTCTGGTTTGGTTGCCTTGCCTTTAGTCCTATTTTCTGTGCATGATAATTTCTGATAAAGAAAATTTAAGTATTTCAAAATATCCCATTTAATCTGTCAAGACTCAGATCTGGCACTACAAAAATATTTTTAAATTGGTTTGAGAAAGGAACTGAACAACAAAGAAGAATTTGTCTGCTTTTACTCCTTTTTCATTATCAACTTCCTTATTTTCCAACTTTTATCTCATTCTCCCCCTGTATTTCACAATTCTCTCATTCTTTCCTTAGGTTTTGGGGTTTGGGATTCAAAGGAGTGTCAGGAAGAATTTCTGGGCTTTCGTGGAAGTTGGATTTCTTTTTGGGTGATTTAGGACCACGTGAACGCTACACTAGAATGCAACCTCTTTCTTCCACAAATTTACCTGTTCTTGTTATGTCAAGGGTTACTTACTGCTGTAGCAAGTACTGGAAATTAACATCCTATTTTTGACAGCAGCAAAGTGAAACACTTGCTGGAAGCAGAAGCAGGTTTAGAGAAGTTGAGAGAAGATAAGATCTCTACCCCACTGCCACACTACGCTGGCATGCGAGTTTCTCCCTGGAAGCTCATTCCACAGCAGCAGGGGAGCCTGAAGTCCAATATCTCACCTCTCCAGCCCGTATGTCAACAAGAAGTAAGAGATAACGTTTAAACCAGAGCCCCACCATCAGACATTAAACAGTAGCCTTAGCAAGTGCAATGCTCTCATCAGCCCTTGGAAAATCTATTATCAATTCGTAAGAAAAACATCAGCATTTAAAAAATGTAGTGACAGTCCACTTGATCTTAAACTGTGGAATTCAAAGATAACTTGAACAGTTGAATTTTGCAAGTAACACATGATGTATCTGTCTCTAAAACTACATATCTCAAGATCATTTGCAGGAAATATTTCTGCAATGACTATGTTTCTAGTTCAGCAAAGTACACGAGTACAGACTTAACTAGTCAGATGAACTGACAAGGAACTAATCTTAAACACTGAATCTTATATACTACGTACTTATATGCTTTGAATCTAATGGAATTAAAGATGGGCAACGGAGGGCAGAAAAGTAAGTATTTCTCAGCCATCTTGTTGTTTGGGGTTACTCAGTGAATCCCATAAATACAGAATTTAATTACAAGAATGACAGCAAGCTTCCATGCCATCTCCTAACAAATGATGGTATCCCATAAAAGCATCATGCTGCTGACCTAGAAAAAACTCTTTTGAATATACTGCTATAAAGGAATAGGAGTCCAGTACTTTCCCAAGGACTGCAGGAAAATCAGAGATTAATTCAAATGAGCAAGGGAAGAACTAAACAAGCAAGGGAAAAATAAAAAGAGTCAACAGGAAAAAAGAAAAACAGAGAAAAGAAAGCCAAAAAAGAAACAGGGGACAGAAAACAAACGGGAAAGATAAGTAGGATGGAAAAAAGACGAAAGAAAAATGCAATCCATCACCATGCCCATAGTGGGGTCCTGTCCACATCCATGGTCTGGTGCTTTCCACGATCTCTCATAGTTTCCAGGATCATCTTCATCCTTTCCGCTTCTTGTTGAACCCCACACAGTGACAGATAAAGCACACTGACCTGCTTTTTCAGTCAGCGGAGCGAAAACACTTCTAGGACACAATTCATCTCCCTCTAAGGTAGCAGATATCCAAGACATCTAGAAAGGCCTGTTCACTCTGCTACCTACAGAAGTAGTCTGGATAATTAGCTCAAATAAAGCTATCGAGATGCCTGAAAGAAGCTGACTCCCACCTTTTTTTTTTTTTTTTTTGTCTGCAATAAGCTATTGCCAGTGAGTGGGCAAATATGAGTTGCATATATTTTGTATTAAATCCAAGGTAATAAAGCTGAAAACTAGCACTCAAATTCAACTTAATGCATAGATCAGGATAGGTCTAGAGACTCTGCTAGAAATGCACTCATGTATGGCGATACTTTTCCTGCGTTCCCTCCATTATATAGTATTTTCTAAATATGCCTTTGAACCTTAAGAGAAAGGATTTGAAGGATTGATTTTAATTTCCATGCAAATCACTGTCCTAGAAACAATGCTGTAAGAACAAAAATTTGACAACTGTATCACCAACTGCTTTCCAGTATTTCCAAAAGATAAAGTTGAGTTGCTACATAAATTCAGAGTTAACAGAAAAGCCATAGTCAAACTATATTTGTCTAAGTTAACAATCCTTTACTTGAAATCTGAAGCAAGCAACCTGAGATGAAAATCAAGGCCAGCAGTACAGACACACACACATCTATATCTATATCTCTACAATCAATCACACTGGGAACTATCTGAAGATGAAGGCCTAAGGCCACTGACCTTGGCAAGCAAGTCAAAAGGATTTAATGTGAACTCTTTACCCTGATTTCCTTACAGGTTTAGAGTCTAAATCTTTTTTAAGCTGCTCCCAAGAGGCTGACAGTATGGCAACGATGACTGTGCATGTTTTAACATTGTGTAAAATAATGGTGTATAGAAATATAATTTTCAGTACACTGCTCTTCTGTAAAAACAGGCATCACTTTAAACTTATGTTAAAGGATTGCTCTCCAAAAACTTCAGGTAGGCTTTTCCACTTCCCACAGAAAATTAAAACTACATCTTTAAAATGCATCTTTAATACACAAAACGATTAGTAACTTCTACAAACATAGTAACAATTACCTTCAATTAGAAGGAGATGGTTAATTTGGAGATTGCATTTTGCTGCCAGAGTACTGGCAATCTTCCTGTATTTTTTTTTTTTCTTTAAATCTAATTTGTCTGAAGTACTGGACAATGGATAAATTTCTTAGAAATAAGATGTAAAATCCACAAAGGGAAGGCTGCAGGTCTGCAGCCTCTTCTCTTTCCTCATTAGCAAGTAGAAGACTGCTGCAAAGACACAGGGCCATTTGGGTATTTCAGGATTACGGTGAGGAGGCATCTACATAGAGGGGGTCCTTGGAGCAGCTGTTTCTACACAGAATGATTCCTTTGGGTCTAGCAAATCCACAAAGGAAAACCTACTGGTATGAGCAGTATTAAAAGCCATTCTGCAACTCCAGGCTCACCCTGTGGACAGAAAGGTTGTGTGTAGCTGCTGTTGCACAGAGGCTGATGTCAGGACCACTCCTGATGGCTCAATCATGGTGGGAAGGACTAAAAGACCACTCAGGAGGAGAGGTCTTCTGCTAAAGATAAAATTGGGACCAACTTCACGTACAGGCCTTGCTAGCTCCCTAAGTCACACCATTTCCAAGAGCTAACCTTGTTTCAAATTTTTAAAAGATGCGAAACCAGAATTCTGCATCTTCTCAAGATTCAAGGAGCACCCCCAAGCTGATTTTAAACATCCCTGAAGAAATTCTCTTCTGTTTCAGTGTCAATATTTCTCAAATACCCACAAAGTACAGCCACAAGAAGCAGACAGATAATTAAGTTGGCCCCTAAAAAAAAAAAGTATTTTTCTCTAAATATGAACATGAGCAAATCTTTGTAGCAGTTTCTGAACATTATACACTATGCTCATTAATTAAATCTCAACTCTGACAGTTTGCAGATACGTTTTTATTTAATGTGACTTCTACATGAATTCAACCTCGGGGGGGGTGAGGCAGAGGAGGGGAAATCAAAGCAAGTTATGTTAAGTAATTATACAATCTGTTTCTCCAGAGAAATGTCTGGGCTAGACAGTTGGCGCTGAAACAGCAGATTAAATTTAGAACTGAAGGGCCATGCAGTGAAGGTGAACTTGTGGCTTTTAGTTCTCTGTTGACTAAAAGCTGTACATGTTGTTAAAATGATGTGCTTTGTCCCTGAGGCAAAGTTCACTGCTATTCAAAAGAAAGATGTTGAAAAGTGACTTTCGTCCCTAGAAAGCCTCTATTTCTAATCCATGAGCAGCATACTGATGCCACAGGAGGATTTAGAGCTATCCTTCTCAAGGTCATTTCCCTGTCCTCAGCACAGTACTTAAAAAAAAAATTAATTTATTTTCATTTGCCTTAACTGTGGTGCTACAGCCATGACAGTCTAATGCCAGAAAAGAGTCAAGCTTTGTAGAAAGAAATCACGTCCCTTAAACTTTGACTCATTTGAATTTCAAATGCAAGTATTCAAATAGATCACCTTGGGATATCAGACAGCAGCAATTCAACTCCCCCATGACTCCTCAAAGACAAAGTACATGCATAAATCTCACAATTTAAGATCTTCCTTATTATATGTAACACAGCTGCATCCTGAAATCAAATATTTAGTAAAAGACACGATCGCTACTGTAGTAATGAGTCATCCAGATATCACAGAAATCTCAAACTGACCTTCATGAGATGCTGATTTATCCATTTTGTGAAGGTCTTCTTTTGTACTTTGTCTCGCTCATCTGGAAGTAAAAAGGAAAAAGAAAAGGGTTTAACAGCTCTGCAAATGATGCAGAAGATTTTTTTTTTATTTTATGGACAGCGTTATAATATTAGCATTCTACTAAAGTTTAAAAACAGAATAGCCTGTAAAAGCTCTGAAATGTCTAATCAAAATAATAGCATGGAAATGTTTTTGCAGTACACCACAGCATGTCATGTAAAAGTTCCTTCAGGGCGACAGCCCCACTGGGACGATAGCAGTGCTACTGACAAAAATATAACTTCCTAGGAGAAGTCAACTGTTCCCTAAAATGTACTAAAAAGACCAAGGCAAACTTTTAAGAGCTATAAAAACTACTTATAGCCCCTAAAGTCCAATTAATTCTTAAAGTATTTACCAATAGAAAATCTCTTACTATATGAAAGCCAGCTTTTTTAACCACTAAGCTTTTCGACTGGAATATCACCCTTGTTTCAACACGCAAGGACGAGCTACAGCTTCAGTCAGAGAAAGCAATCTCTTTCTTTTAATCCTCTATAATATAAACAGGAATATCCACTAACCCAGATACAGGACCCAGCCACTGCCAGCAGTTTGCTCCCTGGAGTGCCAGTTAGCACCAACAACCGCCCACAAAATATTGAGAAGAAACAATAGAAGAAATAGACTCGGGATAAGAAAGCATCCCACTTACGGATGGGAAGTATATACATGTATTCTGCAAAGCCATGTTACAGAAACACTAACCACCACTCCAGCGCCAGAGTTAAGTTATCTCCACAAACCTATGTATGGTCACCAGCCAGTACAACTGCTACAGAGCCCATTCGCAGTCCCAGAGCTCTGCGGAGCAGGAGCTGCTGTGCATTAGGACCACAACCATCTGTGCAAGCCTAAAATAGCAAGATCCCTTAAGACCCTGTACAACAAAACTGCAGCTGTTTCATTGACTGAGGCTATTTGTAGTGTGGCTGAGAATGACCAACGAGCTCAGGTAGCAAAACAAGACCCCTTCTGCAGCTACTGCCATCACTAGAAGACTGAATCGGATCTGGTATTTTACATAAAAAATACCGTTTTCAGATTGGTCAAAGTTAACAGAATTACTAGGGGAAAAAAAATAATCATAGAAGGTCCATATTCATGGACTTTCAAGTCTCTGATGTGACACTCAGGTCTTTCAAAACAGCATGAGATCACACAAGAATCCATCCTGGGTACCTATGCTGGTCCTAATAGTACTGAGAAGTTAATATTTGGGAACAAATGCAAAAACAAGACAAGCAAAAGCCTGTAAAGCCTTTGTATAATCCTCCCTTATGTGACTCACAGACTTCCTACATGCTTATACATATCTTTGCATTTAAGAGTCATAGATGCATTCCCCCCCCCTCCTCTTTTAACACACCTGTAACTTTTGCAGCCACAGTTCTCTGTGGCAATGAGTTCTTCATGTAGTACATGTAGTGTACGGGTACATTCGGCTCCGTACAGAACAGTGGCTGTTCCCTAAACGCCTTTTTCATGCTACTCAAGATCTTCCAAGCTTCTGGCATATGCTTTTCTCCCCCCTTTGCAGCTCCATAGTCTCTTATTCTAGTTGAGGACCCAAAAAAGGGGATTAAGAGACAGACTTAAGAGCAAAGCAGCAATACTGGAGAGAAAAATCTGGCAGATTAAGAAAACCTTTTGCTATATATACATTTTCCTACAGCCTTCTAGCAAGGCAGCATTTCCAACATGAGTAATTTATCCTAACAAGGTGGAAGCTCTGGTTTGGTAGACGCAGAGAACAGAAAATCTCAGAAATGAAAGAAATCCAGAAATACTTTCACTTCTAACTGTTCCATTATGGGTAGCTGTTTTAAAAGTAACACAGGTTTTCAGAACTGGGAACTTAATATTCAGCCCACAAGTGTACAATGTGTCTTTTTTCCTAAGGTAACCTCAGCTAATTTTTACTAACTACCACAAAAGTTTACATGTTAGGAAACATTACTGCAGCGACAGCAAAAACAAAAAAAAAAGTTAAAAAATCCACTTCCTTGTCTCTTGTTAGAACATGCAGTGACTATTAATTTCAAGTCTATTTTCAATTAAAATGCCAAGATACATAAAAAGTGATGCTTAGTACCCATATTCCTTTTATATATACATATATTACACATACACTCATAGAAAAACTCTATACCTGACATACACAAATGTGTAACACAGATGAAAACTGTCACCTGTCATGTTGTGAAAAGACACCGAGGTTAAAGAAAAAAAAAAGGGGGGGGGGGGGGACGACCCACAAACACCACACTTAATTTTTAATCAAAAAAAAAATCAAAACAAAAATACAAAGGCTTCCAGAGAAGCAAATGGAGGAAAACACAGTGCGACAGTATTCAACATGCTAGAGCTCAGAGCCCAACATACCAAATCAAAGCCCCCAAATGAAGTAGAAACCAGGCAGCTTACTACAACAGAAACACCAAACTAAGGAAGGAAAGCCACTGAAAGTCTGCCGAGAGCGCTTCCCCCAGGGAGAGCTCTGCTCTCTCCCGAAGGCAGCCCTGCCACCCTGCCAGCCCAGCAGCACGCGTTACTGACCCATGCAGCACATTACTTCCACCAGCTTGGAGCTCCAGTCCTTTTCATCTTCAGTGAACTGTCTCATACTTCCCTTCGAAACTTCAGAGTTTCTTTTCTTTTCAGGGAAAGGAGAGCCAAGGAGTAACCAGGGCTTCTCCCAGCTGACACAAACTAGCAACTCCCCTTTTAAAAAAAACCAGGAGCATACAGCCCATGTGCTGTCACAGCAAGCAAAACTGCGAGCCCTCTGGATTTAACTCCCAATAAGTAAATTAAGCATCTATGTTATTGTTTTGAACTTTTATGTGCATTAATACACATTTGAGTACAAATACTGAGCTTTTCAAACCAGGACATCTATTTTTTTTTCCCTCTACCAACAGTGAGTAGCAAGGAAAGAGCATCACCTCGAAACAAGCAGCAGCAGTGCTGTTTAAACCGAGGTAAATTAAGGATACAGGTGAGACAGGAGCTGCAGAAAGAAAACCCATCTTCCTAGATCATCTGATCTGTAGATCATCACAACAAACGCTCAATGCTTAATTAATCTACATGAGCTTCTCTGCTTCTACCTGTTATTGCAGACACATATCGCAGACATTATTCTGATACATCAGACATAGAAAGTCTCTTATGCTTTATACACCTGGGAAGTACCTCAACAGAATGTCTCCGATCTTAATAAACTGACATCTCCTTTACAAACCCACACTACAACACAGCAGCACCTAAAGAGGCTCCAGATTAGAAAATCTGGATTTAAAAGGCAGTTGCCGCAACTCAGGTACCTCATTACACACCCTTATAATTCCTCAATCCCAAGGACAAATTGAGGGGCCAGATCCTTCTAGCACTGATGCGCCCTGCCACAAACCTCTATTGCTTGCACGGACTGCGGTGTCTGCAAACTACACCAGTTTCTCAAGAGGACGGGTTTCCTACCAGAATTACACCAAAGGCAACAGGTGGCCTTGACGCCCCTTGAACGCTCTCCTGGGGAGAGGCTGCTGCGTGGTCCTCTCTGCCTGAAGGCGACCTGAAACCATCGCTGAGCAACCGCACCAGATGCCACCAGCTTGAAGGAGCAGAACAGCGTGCTTGTCTCCACGCTGATGTGAGCAAAGGCAAGAGTACAACACCGTCATTTTCTAGCTGAGCTGCAGATTTCCGCGCTTCTTTCTTTATTCTAATGGTGAAAATATCAAAGTTTGGAGTTCCTCCACCTAATGACAGACTTGCAAAAAAAAGAAATAATCTCCTTTTCCTAGGCAGCTTTTTGCACTACTAAGTTACGTTTGCTTCTCTGCCGATATTTGTTTGCCAACATCAATGGCCAGATAGGCAACAGGTTTTTCTACATTCGTCCAGGTGTTTACAAAAGCCCTGACAGCTGTTATTCCTTTCTCATTTAGAACCGCACTAGTTTTTCTGCACATATCACTGCTATTCACAATACCTATTCACATATAAAGTCAAAAAGCTGTGTTAAAAGAACATTATTGCAACATGGTTGCAAAGTGAAGCACTCAAAAGTGGAGTTAAAACAGGAATTAAAAGTGGAGTTAAAACAGGAATTAAAAGTGGCTGTGAAACCTTAATACAATCCTCTTGGGAATATGCCCTATGATATTTAATTAAATGATCATTTATTATTTTTCATGACACTATTGTCTACTTCACTGAAGAGATGCTACTCATTTAAGGAATAGTTATTCAATAATGTATTTCATGTTGTCGTTGAATATGGAGCACCAAACCTACTCATTGTTCATTTTCCAAACTCTGAAGACAAAATTCATTTCATGACAGGTTTTCCTCTAGTATTCCTAACTATAGTGATTGAGCGCATAGTACAGAATAATGTCTTATTCAAAACTCCTAGGAAAGGAAGGAGGTATTATTCCCATTTTGCAGAGAAAGGAAGAACAGAAAAAAGAAAGCTACTAATGACTAGGTACTAAGACACTGAAAATCCAGTTTTTCAGAGAAGTCTTATGTTCAAGCGTTAGTTTTCACAAAGTTCTATTGCTCAGCACTTCTGCAAACTAGACCCTGGTATCTCAAACGTCTCACTCAGAGAACAGAGCATAATTCATGTATGATCTCTTGGGAAAACATCTGTTTTATGACACTCATCCAGAATCATAAAGCTATATAAGAAATAGGGGACAAACCCAATTCTCCAGTTAGTGCTGAGATGTCTTACCTAGGCGGCCTTCCTCTCTGCTCCTGCAAACCCCACCTGAACTTCTCACATGCCTTCCATGTCTATACTTCCATGTCTATATATTCATTCTCACTGATTAATTAAGAATCAGGAGACATCCAACAAAACTATCAGCATTTGAAACAGTCTCTAGGAAGGTAAAATCTCTGTTCAAACAAGTCCAGTTTGGAAAGTTAAAACTACAGGATTTTCCATAGGGAAGGGCTGAATAACCTTACTAACAGGTAATCTACCAGCTTTCCTATCATTAGCGGGTATTCTTAATTACGGCTGGTTTTAAAACACCCTTACCTGTAGGCCTTGTGTATCAATTTGCACTATCTGAAACAATGATTCTGTGAAAGCTATCCCTGTTATGAAGAACTGGGATTATCCTTGATCCTGTATAGTATCCGAAACTAGATAAACTTAAAATTGAGTAAACTAAAACTCTAACACATAATACAGTAAAGTGTATGAGTACAGACCTATGCTATGAATAGCACAGAACAATAACGTCAAATTTTCATTAAGACACACAGCATATAAAATCCTACATACTTTGGCAATGACTTCCGATAATAAAAAAGATATATATGTATCCTTCCTGCTATAGAAATGTCAAGGCTGAATTAGCATGCATGTTTCTAACAAGATGACAGCTATGGTTAGGTCTTGTAGAAATGCTAAATAAATTGTGAAGAAATAAACTTAGAGGCCTCGTATATGGATTTCTGCATCTCCAACGCCAAGACCTTAGTCGAGAGAAACATTGAGTCTGCAAGCGTTACAGTTCCAGGACCTGCTTTTGTGGGGTCAGCATCTACTGTATGAGAAGAACTACAGGAAAACAGGGAACTCCCCAGTTATTTTCAGAAGTTTCAAACTTTAAAAACAAACAAATAATAAAAAAAAACACCAACAAAAAAAGACCTCTATGAAACACTTAATTTAGTCCCCCAGAACTAGAATGGTAATATACATTTAGTGATTGCCATGAAAGATTAGCTTGTCAGCTAAAGGATCTCTATGAAGTTCTTGTTACCTTCACCCCAAAAAGTCCTGGGTAAATGTGACAGTTTTCTCAGAGTAAGCTCACCTGACAACCCAGCTTTTTCTTAGGTATTTGCTTCCTCTAACAGAGCATATTTTGCTACAGAAAGTGCTTTGTGTTTTATATTTCAAAAGAGTACTTAATGGATTTTAATATATAATGGTGCTATTCGTGCATCAGCTGTTCTTGAAGAGCAGGAGACATCTGTCCAGCTTAAAGCAACATTTTATATTTTACAACCTTTGTCGTTTTTTTAATTTGATCAGCTTCCCCTTGGATTTATGAAATCAGAACTCTAACATTTCTTGCTTATGTCGCTGTTGGTGTTCACGTATCAGGACACCTTGGGGAATAGCGCCAGCAGTTTGCAGGCGCTTGCCTCGGAGACACATCACATTACTTCTTTTTTCAGAAGGACTGAATGGAGGCCTTGTCAGCCAAATACAAAACAAGAGGATAACTGGAGACAGACTGATAAGGTACAGAGTTCAGACAATACAGAGGAAGAAAGACAGCAAGGGCATGGAGCAAGGGAGACACATGGTCCACCCGTGAGAAGGAAGAATTAAAATATATATATTTTTTTAATATAAATAATAAATAAATAAAGAGATAAATAAAATATATATATTCACTATCGGAACTCAAACTATATATATATTCGCTATCGGAACTCTCTCTCGCTCTCGCTCTCTCTCTCTCTCTCGCTCTCTCTCTTTGGATAAGAGAATTCAGGACAGACATAATGATGAGGTTTCACCCTGTTGGAAAAACTGTCAAAAAAAAAAATCAAGAGACAGCAGGACAGACAAGGATTTTCTTACACAGAGGACATATCCTACTATTTAAGAAATGCAAGCAAAAATGAATGCTGTTAGGCATTCGTTAAGGCACAAACTCTTGAAATGCACTGCCTAATTGAGGCTCACTTCTTAAAAACGATGAAAACCTAAAACCCTCTTTTAAAGTCTTATTTCATTCAGGTAAAATTCCTTCATTTGTCTTTCCCACTTACTGCTCATTGCCATCATTCCCTCCTTCGTGACAGGCTTCAATTCCGACTCACAGATGTGAAGTTTCAACTACCACTGACATGTTTCATGCATCCACAAAGGGGCATGGATGATGCTACCATTGCATGTATGCAAATGCAGCTTTTCAGAGAGAAAGATAAAGCACAAAGTGCTTCTTTCTCACCACGTTACTCCCAAATGCCTGAAATCTGGAACTGAGGCAGTGCCACAGAGGAACTTAGGTTATGCATCAGCAACCAGAAAAGTCTAAGGGAAAGTGCTGGCACCCAAAATATTTATTATTTATGTTTAAACCCTATAAGAAAAGCTTGTATTATGTGCTGGTGTTCCCATCACTGTTCGCATTATTTTTAGCCACAAACCACCCAAGGATGGTAAAAGTACCACTAGATCCTTCTCCTACTTCTACCACGGCATCCACTAGTGGCTGCTGTCAGCGGAGGACACCGGTGAGGCAAAACCCTGGGCTTCCCCAATGTGTCTCACAATCAACTGCTACCCACACAAATAGAAGTATTTGGCATCATCTGACCTGTATTCTTCCAGAAAATGTTTCCCACTTACTGACTCCTCTGACAAAGTCTGCATTGATACAGCAAGGTTCTTTCAAAAGCATGGCTCCTCTTCTGCGTGCTCCTATCAGGCAAGCCATCAACTCTTACAAAGCTTCATTTTATATGTCACGTCAGATCATATATGCACATAGCTATGGAAGCAATTCAAATTTAATCCTATCCTGAGCTTTGCATTGTTAATTTAAATAGCAATGAAATATGAACCTCAGTTCAGGCTTTCTCTTAATTTTTCTGGTTGCGCCAATTATTCTGTGAAGAATTTTAAGTCTCTCTCTCCAGTTTCCTCTCCTCTGAAAAACAATCAAATTTCTTACACACTGGAGTGAAAAGTCACATATACAGTTGGTCTGATTACAAGGATTAATCAGGATAGAAGTTTTGCCCATTTATTCTAAAATCTGATGCCCCTTTATGCTCTATTAAACTGTGGACCACATGCACCAAGAGCTGAGGATCAACTAGCAATTACGTGTTGCTCCTGGAGCTACAGTCAAATAAGACCAAACTCAGACCTCACTGAAGTCAATAGCTAACCTTTAAGTAAAGCCCCCATTGGCTTTTATGTCATTAGGGTTCAGCCTTCATGACATAAAACCAATCAATGTTTAGGATCTCTGATACATTTTTCAAACAGAGTATTTTTATTTCTCTATCTTTCACAAAATAGTGTTGCAAATTTTACTTGCCAAATCATTTCTATGGGTATGCATTCAGCTCTAAAAACGTAAATGTTTTCTGAAAAAATGTTCTTTAAAGAAATGAGCAATGTAATTCACAGGCAGAATGTGAACTAAATTTGACGACAGACTGGGAAGCGCTCAATTTTATAAAAGCTGCAAGAAAAAACATACTAAAAATTACAAAGACTGAAAATAAACCGGGTAACTTCAGCATTTTATTTTGCATTACATTCAGTCATCCCTCAAGTGGTCTTCCCAATGAAGTTGTCTCGGCTGCAACAGCTGCAAACAGAATCCAAAGATAGCACCCTTTCATCTGCCTTTTACTTAATGCATGTTTGTTCACCCAGCTCCAGTGACCCACCTCGACATTGTCCCAGACTTGCAAATGAAGCAATGAAACAATACTGCAGATTAATTTGTGGAGAAAAGACTTAAAATACTACAGAAGTTTAAATGTTGTGATCTGGAACGATACTTATCTTTGAAATTCTACAATTCTTAGTAACTAAATACCAGGATAATCCGTTTAATATGTCTGTTTATTAAAATGGATAGAACAGACCACAAAAATCTGAAATTAATTACTTTGATATGTTAGCAGTATACTTCCAATGAAATTAAAAGGCTTGCAAAATAAAAAAAAAGGCTTTAGTCGCATGTAAACTGTTGTATTTGCTCATCAGCTCTTGTAAGAGGCTTCGCAAAATACAGCGCTCTGTCTGGAAGGTATGTTGCTACCCTGCTGTAAAATGAAATGCAACATTGAGACTCATATCCCCAAAACAATCTGTTAATTGATTAGATGGGCTTATCAGGGCCCAAATATAGAGTCAACAATAAAATCATAACATTAGCTGCACCATCCCCTCCAGCTGTACACACACCGGTTGTTCATGTATTGTTTCTTAAACAAAGGACCCAATTCTATAGGCAAACAAATACGCATAGTTTCCCTGAGTCTATGCAAGATAAAGATCTAGCAGAACTCCATGAATCAACCCGGAGGAGAAGACTTCTCTGGAGTCCGGGGAGCTCAAGCTGCCGCATGGCTTGGGTGCGCTTGCCTCCTGGGCCCAAGGAAGACCTCAGGCTCCTGCTGACGAACTCTGGATGCTCTTTAACAAGCTACTTTGGGTAACGGTAGTACAACAGCTGTACCTGGGAGCACAAATTCGCACTCTGATCTTATGAAGACCTAGGCTGCTGTGGCTAAACTCTTCCCAGTTTCCCAAATAGCTGCTTCCCAGGTATATCAGATGATGCACGACAGCATGAATGTCAGACGTGTTTGACTGTAACATCAACATTCATAACCCAGACTGATATAGACTGATCTCAAGAGATAGTTGCTGAAACAAAGACAGAAGGCCTAACACAGAAGCGTGTTCTCTGTCACCACCATAGTTTGCTAGAAACAAAATAAGACTTCTTCATATTTTTGGAGGTCAAAGTTTAATCCTAATAGCAGATGAAGGAGCAATCCTAAAACTCACATTGACTTTGACAGAGCTATGACCACCTCAAAAATCAAAATAAAGACCACATGCAGACAAAACCACACAAAAAATCTAAACTGTAAGAGTGACTGGCTCACCATTTAGGCTTGTGATATTCTGTAATGCACTGCACCTCAGCCCTACAAATGCAGGCAAACATGAAACCACAATAGGCAGTAAATAAAGGCTTTGTGCCCTGAAAATATTAAAAAATTTGCTAACTGCACACCCATCTGGCTCAAAAAGAAACTGCACTCATCAAATTCTCACTTGGACCTTTTTTCTGCCACTACTTGCCACCTATGCTTGAAGCAGGATGAGGAATTCAGCTGGCCTAAGCCTGAAACACGTGGGGATAACTCAGCTGCATGAAATCTCTGCAGGTTTGCCCGGATTTATCATGCTACACAGAAGATGCTATGTGTATCTTCACTACCAGAACAAGAACTATACTGCTGATACGATTTGCAGGTATGTAAATTAACGATACCCACACCTGTACGGAAGAAATATTGCTATTTGTGTGTGCACATACATCAAAATCAAGAGGAACCCGAAGGAATCACTTTGTATTCATAGGATCTCTGTCAGCCAGCACTTTCTAATGTTACCGTAGTAAGTAGCTGACTCACACCTAATCAGAAACATCACATGAAATAAGCTCAAAAAGCATTTTTCTAGTGTCTTCCAGTCCCAGCAATGAGTGCTCCAAAAGGTTTAGAAACACAAATCAAAAAAGGGCACCAGCCCCTGAAAGTTTACAGCTGAAGTATAAAACAAGGAATCAACCACTGACACAAACGGAGGAGAATAAACTGAAATAATAGCATTTACCTATAGGCCTGTTCCAGTTAAGGAAAAAAAAAAAAGGTGATATAGCATTTAACTTTCTTATTTAGGCTTTTTTAAAAAAAAGTAATTAACCAATTCAGATTAACTAAAGTCATGTAAAGAAAATATGTCTGACACAATGCTATAGATCTCCACGTCTGGTTCTTTTCTGACCAGAAAATCACTCCTGCGTAAGTACTGCACTGGCATGATACCGTGTCAACACAATCCCTACAGCTCAGTGACCTTCTCCTGCGTTTCCGTTTGTGCAGCCCTCTCCCTCAAGCCCTATAGCAGGACAGATGCTTCACGCTATTACAAAGAGCCCAACAAAGCAGAACTCCACAGACGGCAGTGAGCAGCACTGAAAAACACTTGTCTTCCAATTTGATTCAGTCTTCAGTATTATTTGATTTCCGCCTTTTATATGAGAGAGAAGACCCACGTGAAAACGTCACATCCAGCTATCAAGACACGTAAAACCTGCATGTAGTCAAAAAAACCTGTCTCAGTAGACATCACGCTGCTGCAAGGTGTATCATAGCACCTCTTGACTTGTGGTTGTATCACCTTTTTACATCACCACATCAACCAGAATTTAAACTTTTTTTTTTTTTTTAAGTGAGATATCAGCAAGTATTGATATAAAATTAATGACAAATTAATGACAAATGATGACAAATTAAAAATTGGTTTCTACAATGTCAGGTGACAGCTTAAACATTTTAAAATGTTGAAGCAAATTTTAACAGAAATCACATACTGAAAAGATGTGTCTAATCAAACAGCAACCTTCGGCTGGGGCTGCACGGCTAGAAGGCGCGTCCCCTGGGTGGTGGATAGGGGATCCCTCTCTGGAGGATGCACCGGATAAAATTGAAGAAGGTGCCGCGAACCAACGCAGCCTAAGGGAAGGCCACCCTGACAGAAAAACCACTGGCCCTCCAAGTCATGGGGATTGGGCAGGAGGCCAACTACCTCCTCCCGGAAAAAAAATAAAAAGTTGCAGAAACGATGAGCATCAACTCGGAGATGCAGAAAATCAGTAATGAAGTGAGGAGGAGGAGATGGGGATGCATCGGTCATGTCTTGAGGAAAAAACCAACAGAAGACTGCGCTGTGGCCCTTGGACTCCAGAGCACGCAGCCGCAGACCGATCGAAGTGGAAGAACGATGTTCCCGCCTTGCGTGCCTCCTGGCACTGAGAGAATTCAGATTCAGATTCAGAATCAAACAGCAAAAGGCTTATGAGACTAAAGCCTACTTCATCAATCCAGTGCAAACTTGGGTCACAGCAATAAGCAGCACTGCACTAAGAAAACTGCAGTTATTTTCCCCAAGCCCCCAGAAGTCAGTGGAGATTCACACTGACTCTGTGCATTTGACCTGTCCTTTGATCAAGTCCTGCTTTGCTTTTTACATTCTCCCTTGGAGAAAAAGCAGAGGGATACATTCCAAGAAACGCATGAAAAGGTCTTGAGAGAAGAAAAGACGACCCAGAACAACGTTCCCTTTGCAAACTGTTCAGCCAGCCTTTGAAGTCCTATGCTTGCAGTGACTGTACTAAATCCAGACTGCTGCAGAGCGTGAAGAACTGGAGGGAGAGCAGCAATGTTTCCCTGTGACGCAGCCTCTAAACAGCACGGTTTACATCGCCATTTCCTCAATACAAGCTAAGACTATGAAACTTTAATGCAGTGTACAAAGTACATGAATACACTCACAAGCAGTGTCAAGACAGCTTGAAAACAGGGGATAGGGGCAGAGATCTGTGATGCTGAGTTTGGCTAAATCAGTAGGTCTTGCTGTCCCTCTATCTTCACACACTCTAATACACTTACATTAAAGATTAATTCAGTTTATGTGTGGTGTCAAGATAACCAGCAAGAATTGGAATCATTGGGCATAAAAAAAAAAAAAAAAAATCTCACCAGCTGATGTTTACACCAGACATATATGATATTGCTCCTCATTCATCTCCATCAGCACACTCACCCGTTGTTCTCCCTTCAGTTTCACAAACAATAAAAGATTCTCCTCCACAACAAAGAAACACAAAAATAACTACCAAGATGTTTTCTGTGTCACGGGAAGACAAAGAACACACACACTCTGAATCCACTATCAGACTTTCAGAGATTTAATGCCAGCTCACATAAAAAAATAGTTATTAAAGTATTAAAATAAAACATATTCTAGCCAATTTAATAGTACAGTATTTAAAGTATTCCAGCCAATTTAATTTGAAGACTTAGCCTAAAGAACACACTTTATTTTTAAAACAAGCCTACAATAATTTGGAAATTTCACTGACCACTTCCCTTGATTACCACACAAACCCAGAGTCAGAGTTGAAGTGTTTCAAATACATTTTGTGTTTCACCAGGAATATCTACAGTCTTAATCCACTTCACAAAGACTTATTAACAAAGCAATTTTTTCATTCATGTAAAGAGAAACCAGTTGATTGAACTGTCATACTGAGATGTGCAAAGTGATGTTGAAAATAGGAAAATTATTTACTTAAAGAATGAGATGTGATGCTTTTCAAATATAGTATCGTTATATGGAATATACAGCTGTATAAACATCTGGAAAAGCAGTAGAAAGCAACTGGCAACTGCATGGGTGTTTAACAGCATGCTGGGGGGGTGGGATCCGCCTGGGCAGGTGGCCCTGATCATCAAATTATCTTTCCCATCTTAAATTCTTATTCTAGCTTTCAGAGAGTCTAAAGCATGCAAACTTGCCAAGCATTTATCCAGCTTCTGCACCTCCCCATTTAACACAGACTTACCATACATATTCACAGTCTATATCAAAATATACCTCCACCTTTAACTTTCACAGAGAGCTGCGAAAGCTTTGTATGAGCTTTGGTATGATCACAAAATTCCTGCTCTTCATGAAATGAACACTCTACCTATACTAATAGAGGAGGTAAACCACGTAATTTCTCTATGCGGCTACACTGGTGCTATTAAGTTAAATGTAAAAACTGTGAACTCAGGATACAGAGAGAGGAATAATAGTGCTAATTTAGTCACAAAAATTATCCTGAAATAATTATCACTCTCTCTTAAAGTGAATTTCCACGTGCAAACAATCAATTAAAATGACACATTTTATTCAGTGATCTGTTTCCTTCCCATATTCATGGCAGCAATACAGTATCATTTGAGTCCACCATGATAATGATGCAAAAATGATTTGTCAAGTCCTGCGATAATACTAAAGCTTATTCAATAAAGGGTCAGTGGGGCTCGGGGATGATGTGAGTAAGGGCAGGTACCCGTTTCTTCATTAAACTTACTAACCACATAAATGCTCCTTCCCATCTGATCTAACTGCACCGCCAGAGCCAGCCGGTTTGGGATTTCGCTCTGTGGAGCAGGCACCAAGGCAGTGCTGGAGGAGCTGGGGTGCCTTTGCCCTCCTGATCACCCAGAGTCTGGGACATCTAAACTCACCCCAACACATATTTTAGCCATACTCAAAGGTCCATGGACCTCCAATGACTTCATGTTCATAGCAGCTCCATGCTGCACCATAGATAAGAGAAGTGCCACCATGGATGGAGATCTGAAGGTTTCAAGGAGAAGAAAAGGTCACTTCTGAGAAGTCATTGCCATGCATAAAGAGCAGCTGATAAAGAGCAATACAAGAACAACAGGCAAAGGGAGTTTTGAATATGGCACTGTCAGAAGAACAGGAAAATTTAAGGAATAAGAAACAACAGTGCAGAGAGGGCTCTGAGTGGTACTGAAGATAAAGACAAGCAGCTTGTACATTTTATAGTGGAAGAAGAGGATTCCAGCACAGCAATAGAGGAAGATGATTATTTTAGTGAAAACTTATGTTGAAATGACTGGTTAAGCTTGGCATCTGGAGTAGCATAAAGATGGATCCCATGGCAGTCACTACAAGACTCAGACCTCTCTGGAGGACAGCTTACGCTGCATGCACAGAAAGAAAGGCAAGGTTTCAGAAGCACTCTGCTGTCTGAAACTACAGAGTAAGAGCCTGAGAGAGGAGTCGCGTGTTTCAGCCTTAGAGACCGGTAAGTGCTCTCAACAGTGACAACAAAACAGGACAAATGGTGATTCAACTTGAGGAATTTTGTGTATCAATAGGAGAGGGAATTTAATTTTGGCCATATTTCACCCAAGGGGTGGGAAGGCAAACAGGAGATACAAACGAGATGGGGCAAAACATAGCTGAATCAGCTTTGCTATGGCAACAGATGAAATCACGAGGATGGATCAGACTGCCTAGAAATACCGAATGGGAGACAGGGCCAGTGAGGAGCCATCACAATCTCAAAGGAGTAAGGAAAAGAACGACAAGGAGGACTTCCTTCAAGGAAAAGCCGCTGGAACAACCAAAGAGAGAAAAAGCAGGGGGAGGAAGGGGAGTGCAGTTAATTGCTTCAGAGTAGTCACAGAGGTCAAACAAGGTGAGGAAGAATTTAAAAAAGGAAAGCGACTACAAAGCTCTGAACGTGCCAAAACATTCCCTGGCATTAAACGAAACAGTCACACAAAAATCACAGCTAAATGCTGAATTTTCCACGTGTAGCATTTAAAGATGATATTCGCAATATTTAATCCTTTAAACGAAAAGCTAATGAGTAGGAGCGCATTGTGCAATTGTTCTTATTGTCTTGCATTTAAATGTGAAAGGATTGCAAGCTCTAAAATTGATAACCAAACTAAGTACATCATGAGCAGAAAGCTGAACCCTGGGATGTTCCAGAGCAGAACAGTTACAGGTGAAACACTTGCTAACAGCAACGCTCTGCTTCACCAAAGCTCATCAACTGGAACGATTTCTACCACCTGTGATGAAGTTGAGGTGGCCCTTCCTTAGGACAAGCAACACCTGCGCTGCGGTTCAGGCTACAGCTGGATACTGGTCAATGTCCCTGGTGTCACACTGACTGACACTTTTGTACTGGCACTTCTCAGCTTCCCTCCATAAAGAACTCTTGCTCAGTAACACTGCTCACAACTAACCCTGCCATAAGGGTCAAAGCACTATCTGGAAAACATTTGGGTTTTTCAAACAAGAGGCAAGAGCTTCTAAGTAAGACAGAAAAGCACAGCAGCTTCCCTGCCCAGGCAGTCTAACCCTACTTTTAAAAATTGCACAAAGCTAATAAATACGCACTTCCATGATCAGTGAAACCAAGGACAGCTGATTTCCCTTCCCGTAAGGTGACTGACTTTGGTCTGAGAAAGTGCAAGGTTCACTTGACGCTTCTCCTATAGGCAGGGCAGTGCGACTCCCTTTCTCCCTCTCCGTCCCATGGCCTCACCTGTGGGTTCTCTGGTGTCTTATAAATGGAGCCATGTGAACTCTCCGACACCTACATCCAAGTGCTACTACTCAGATTAAATGCAAACAATTCAACAAGGGTTTATGTGAACCTAAGGAAGTGTATCTATTCATGAAACATTTTTGGATACTTGAACAAAACCGTGGGAGCTCCCCACCAAAAGAATCCAGCTACCACAGGAGCTCTGGTGTGTTGGAGCTCTAAAGATTTGGATTGAACATCTACACCTGCTTTGCTTGTCCTCTATTTTTTTCCCCCCCCCAGAAATTCCTCCTCACAACTCTTTTATTTACCTATACTTCTTACAGCATAAACACTTTTTGAGCTGAGTCATGAACAAGATCTTTTTCACAAGTCCAGAAATAAAACCAGCAGCATCTCCCAGCAATAGAGAAAAAATGTAGTCTATTACAAAGTTTGTTTAAAAAAAAACCCAAACAAACCGACAAAACCCAAACAAATAGCATATGCATAAATCTCAGCCCCACTAGTTAGTGACAAAACTCTTGACTTAAATAGAGAAGAAAATTGGGAACTCTCTGAAGTAATTCTTTGCAAAGAGGAAGTTATTAAAATAGTAGCCATATTTCTGATGGAACTGAAAGAGAAATGTGGGGAGCTCTGTAATCTGAGGTAATCTACTTAACAGAAGAACTATCATTAAAAAAGGCAGTAAGTACATTTACAATGTTCTATGATTCTAAATAATGTTTCTGTATGAATAACAACTGCAGGACTTCACTGTTTTTCTGAAAGATCCAGAGAGTTTCACACCAAGAGCATAAATGAAAAATTATTAGCAAAACGAACATTTTTGTACTTAAGAGAGATCACATTAAACATACCCATGATCTTCCTGCCAACTTAGTCTTTGTCCTCGTGTATGACCACATCAGTCTGCAAAAAGCAAATGCCAGGCTGATATTCTGCACTCTGAAATTTAATAAGGGAATTCTGAATCTTGCTGGAGGTACTGTACCTTATGGCAAGTAATGAATACCTAAAAGCTTGTTCAAAATTACATTACTATTATTGGTCATAATTGATCCCCAACTCCAGAAAGCACAGTAAAAGAAAACCCAAGATTTTTCCCTCCTAAGCCTATTCCTTAACACCTCTGCTGTAGACAATCGTAAAAATGAAAATGACAGGAGCACAATCCATCTTGCCTAACTGTGGATGTCTACAGTGCAGACACATCCAACTGAAGGAGTCACAACAGGATTTCCTTTTAAGCAATGGAGAAAAATGAGCTCTTTCAGGACTATCTTTTCTCTGCTAACCAGAAAAAAGACCTACACAGCTAACTCATATTAAAATATCTCCATTTGTTCTCAAGAACCCAAGCATAAACCCAAAGGATACTCCAACTACTGAACTGGAAGTTAGCCTGGAAAAAACACTTAAAATCACTTAAATTTACACTTTTTTTTTTGTTGCAATTTGTACAATGAACATTTTTAGTCCATTTCATATCTTTTGTTACTGCTAGTCTTAAATTACTAAGTAGTTTGAACATTTTCAGTAAAAGTCAAAATCACTCAAATTTGGTTTCCAGACACAACACGTACAGATACTACAGCTTTTCAACTACAACGAACCTTCAATTATCTGAAACGCTTGTGCCCACAGGCTGGGCATCCATGAAGCCAGAGTTCAAAGGGACTTCCAGCATCCTTCAGATCTGGAGAACTGGAAGTATACAAGAGGCTTGTGGATCTCGTCATACCTTTATGTCATACCTCTACTCTGACAAATTCCAGCATAAACTGTATTGATATACTGGCTAACTCGAGCTTGCATTCCAAAATCATTGTACCAAAGAACCCCACAAGGTCCTTCTTTTGGATTTAGCTACCTAGCCAGAAGCGCGAAGATACTCAGATTTCACACCAATTATAACACTGAGTGCACTTGTACAACACCTCTCTTCTGGAAGTGACTGTACTTCTACGAGCTCCACCTCCCCCGGCTCTGAAATAATTGAGCCTTTTGAGCCTTCCATCCCTAAAGGCTTCAAAATATTTCTGTAGACAAAATTTCAGTTACAGTCTTACTCCTGTGTTTTAAAAGCCATATTCTATATTCTCAACTCAGCAAAACATAAATTCTTCACTAAAACCTTTACAGCCAAATTCTGTTTTCACAGGACTAAAAATACGCATATGCTGACTTCAGTAGTAGCTGATTTTCTTCAACCCTGTAATTCAAATTTGTGTTATATTTCATTTAATCTCATGGGAGGAGGATGGAAAATACAGTAGAACACAGAGAATCACGGTTTTCTCTTGGAATTCTGGAATATATAATAATGTACTTCAAGCTTAGAGACAAAAATGACTTTGTAGGCAGAGAAAAATCTTGAAAAACGTAACTAGAACGCCAATATTTCGGAGAACTCTGAGTGCTGGGAAGAACACTAGATCAGAACATAGACTGATCTGTAACTTGATTACAAAAATCACTACTAACTTAGCCGCTGTGATGACTTTATTCCATGTTTGCCTGGCTCCCTCTAAACCTTTAAAGATCTATACTCAACAGGAGATTTGTGCTTCAAGAGGAGATGAAATACAACCTTAAGAAGTCTAACGTCCTCTGAGGCGCAGAGCGCAAGTGCAACAGAGCCAGGAGGACAGTAAGGGGGGCAGGCTGAGTGACATGCCACCTGCCTGTCCCAGGCAGAGGGATTGATTACCACCACCGGGGCTGCCAGACCAGAACTTGCCTCTCTGTCCAAGTTAGGATGTATTTTTAGTCTTTGCAAATATTACTGGACTATAAATGGATTTTGTTCTAATAGCTTTTTATTATTATTGCAATATAGAATTAACAGTGCTTTTATACACAGCCATTTAGCATCTTAAAAGCAGAAATGTTATATTAAGAATGATCATGAAACCTCTGGAACCTTGGTTAGCCCATGGCCTGAAGAACTTGCACACCGACACGTGCCAGCCAAGCGCCAGGTGAAGGAGGGTCCCTGGCGCACAAGGCTGTGCGACAGAACTGGTGAAGGGAGACCAGGTGGCAGGAACGACCACGGAGGAGCAAAGGGGCTCCCAGAAGAACCCACAGCAGGAACCACGCAAAAGGAAACTGAACCAAGTGTTCAGCCACCGAGGAGATTTGCCTTCTCACTTACGCTGTTGTTACTCAAATAGGAAGGAAACACAGCCCTAAGACAGTCGGAGGGACAACATCACCCACCATGGCAGAGCCAGATCCAGTCTCCAGAAACCAAGAGCAAACTTCAGTGAAGGTTAACAGCACAAGGACTGGGTTGAACAGGCCTGGTTTAGCTCTGCTCTCTCATATGCCACCACAGTATTTAGGGACAAATCAAAGTCTTGTCTTATATATGCAGTGACACATATAAAACACCACAAACGAACAGAGTTTGTTAGGCCAAAATGGCTGTTCTGCAGCTTGCGGACATGGCCAGGGCCGATCTGGCCGGAGGGGGTAAGGAAGGGCGTAGAGGAGGTCGGGTTATAGCACCCTCTCACACAGGTCAGCCCCTGAGCACCAAGCTCCCTAGCTGAAGTGTTGCATTAACCAAAATACCTTACTAAAAGCAAGCGCAGGTGCCACCTAAGAGTCCCTACAAGTCTCCTGGTCCTTTAAAGGGAGGAGCTTTTGGAGCTTTTTTTTTTTTTTTTTTTTAAAGTTAAGAGCCCAAAGCTTGGCTTGTAAGCCTCAAATAGTTACTGCCTGAGATAAAAGGATCAAATGAATTACTGTCTGAAATTACTGTAACGAAATAAGATACAGTCTGCCCAGCCACATGATGCTGACAAGATGTGAACTACTTGATTTTATAGTACTGCAGCAGCAGTACGACCACAACTTGGGGTGGAGAGAAATTTATTTTCGATTGAGTGGGATTTTGTTAACAACTGGCTTGTTATACACATCAGATTTGTTCTACACTCTCCGCAGCAAATTAAACCTGATGAAATTTGTATTCTTTCATGTAAGGTACAGCTACAGAGAAATAATAGACCTGATTAAGTGATCCCCTAGAAAATCAGCAAGATTTTCTGCTAATAAAAATGAAGAAGGTATGAATGAAACTTATCTTTGGCAAAGATGCTCCATGAACCGCATACAGACATGATCCAGCAAAGCCCCAACACAGAGTTCTGGAACTGTCCCCATGCCAGAATGGGACTATGTATTTCTTACACCTAGATTACCACAAGGAATATCAATTTCTGTGAGTCTCATGAAAGAGTACTAGATCCGCAGTTACACAAACAACAAAGCTGAAACAAGGAGCAATTGGGGCAGAAGCGGTAGCAGTGGTCCGTGACTTACAAACCAGTGAGCAGGACAAGATCTTTCAAGCAAGAGCCCAGGACGCTTGTGCTAGAAGAGATTTTTGAAACACTACATTTTTATGACTAGAGAAGTAAAGATTACTGAATATTAACAATTGAAAGAATGAAAATGCTTTATAACAAGCAGGCCTGCACCACCATCTTTGCAGACGCAAACATTTTATAGGCTAATGGCTTACTGAGGTTGTACACCATCACAAAAAAGCAAAAATGCAATATTTATTAACGTTACAAAGCTTACAGGCAGGATCAGAGACCATTCTCCCAGGCAGATCAGTATTTTCTTGGACCAGTTATGCAGTGCTGAGGATTGCCTCCAATATCCCCAAGGGATACATGACACTGCCACTGAGGGAGAGGAAGCCTATTTGGAAAACCTGGACTTTGCAAAGCCTTATTTAGAATGGTGGTCACAGTAGAAGTTCTGGCTTCTGTGAAAATATGATTATTTATGAAGGAACAGTTTCCTTAAGATTGGTTCTGACAATGTTCCTAGGCAGGTTAAAAAAAGTAAACCCAATTCTGTCTTTAATTCTTTGGTCCAGTCAACCCAGTGAAGACCTGAAGCAAATCAGCAGGAATCTGGATGTGTTTACAAGCATAATTCTGTCCACAAGTTTCAAGGATATGCTTTTTTTTTTTTTTTTTTTTGAATCACACAGCCTACAGCAGAGACGTTCCTCATTTTCAGGGACTCATAGGCACTGTAGGTGTGATGGACCTTGTCTCCCCAAATGCCACCGGGAACAGCTGCACAAAGCCTACTGACTAATAAAGGGCAAGAATGTCACCCTACATTAACAGCTCCAGTTACAACACAACAATAGCGATTGTTAAAATACTCAATTCTAGGCAGCTTGCTGGGTTACAGATATATAACCTAGGTTTCCAGATTTACAGTAAATAGAGTGAAAAACTCAACCATAGGAAAAAAAAAATCAGACTCATTTGGGAAAAAATACATTCATGTTTGCCATGTTAAAAATAACACAGATGAGTCATGGTTACCAACAGCAAACAGAAGCTCATGCCCTGTTCAAAGTGGCTAGCTTAGACATCTTCAGAAAGAAAAATTATAAATATACAAACACACACACATTCAAAATAAATCCCCTTGAAAATAAGAAAAATCTGAAACTTAAATCAGAAATAAAGCAATGACAAATGAAAAGCAGTAACATAGCCATTGATCCTTAGCTGTACGTATTTAGCAAACTACCAGTAAAACAGAGTACTCGCTAGTGGCCACGTTAAATGTTATTAACAGTATTTTGTGAATACACTGGAAAATCTCTACCTTGCATTGAGCACAGCTAAATAAATAGGTAGTTAAAACTAAGTATTTTTAGATGAAATGGAATAACAACAAAGACACCAAAGCTATTCGCACACTTCCCTACAGACAGCGTGTCCTCTGTTCATGCCTGTAGGCACTGGAGAAGCAGTTTGTTACTGTACTCTGATGGGTGAACTTGGCTGCATCTGGGCCGTTACTCGACTGAGCCCTGTGTTTGCACTACAGCATGAGCAGTATTTCACTCTTCTGTCTTCACGCAACTAAGTGGGGCAAGGAAAAGTTAGGAGACCAAAGACAGGAAAAGGGTAACAACATTTTACTGTATTTCTTTGTTTATACTGTGGTAGTCACTGGTTGTCTTCCACTGTGCTAAGTACTAAACCACAGGAACAGACAGCTATTGCAAACATCATTTTTTTCTTTTTTTATCTTTAGGCAACACTTTTGCAAGAACTGTTTTAGATTAAAGTCCTCACAGAGAAAAGGTCAAAGGAAGTGAAGGAAAATAATCTTACAGCTCCACTTGTACTTCTTGTGCCACCCAGTCCATCAGCAATGAGTGCAGAAAGCAAAGCAAGATGAAGTAACACAATGTCTGCCCAAGAGCATATATATATATATAATTATATATATGATTTTCTTTATATATGTTTAATATAGACTTAATATAAATGTCATAATTATATATGTTTATTTTCTAAAAATAAAATTCCAGGTTGTTATGCAATGGGATCATAGGAGAGAAATATAATTTCAGAATGAAATAGCAAAGCCCCTTCTCCAGAAAATTTTCCCAAAGAACTTTTCCCTCCAATACTAATTTTAGCATAGGATTTTATCATCCTAATAACTATGGTGCAAGACCCATAAACAGAAAAAAAATTCAACCGGTTTGGGAAGCAACTGGGACAGAAAGCTGCAGCTCAGCCATACGCTCATCCTTATTTATTCAGAAGGCACCTACAAGGTCCATGCTGCCTAGGAGACACGTGCAATTCCTCTGAATCAGTTCCTGGCACAAGTGTCGATTTCCATGGTGTTACTGGGAGCTTCACTGTAACTTTTTTAAAATTGCAGTTTCAGAAATGCTACTTTTTTCTTTTCAAGTGATATGCCTAATTCTCACAGCTACAGAATAAACTGAAAAGAGGGAGTACCTGTTCCTGAAGCTGTCAAGAAAAAAGACAAATCTAAAAAAATATTTTTAAACTAATCTCACCTATATTTGTGAACACCATCGCGTTATGCTATTCCAGTTTAAACTGAATGGACAGACAAACTAGATTACAGTGGATTAAGATCAATGGAAATAAACCATTCTTCTGGAGGCAGCCCCTCCACCCAAGGAATCCTGGAACTGCACGTATAGACAAGCCCTTTAAATCCCGCAGTTAAATTTTAATGAGTGCTATTAACACCTAGTTAATCTATTTTATTTTAAAGGCCCACTCATACTCTTTTGGCCAGATCTAACCGCAAAGATTTGCTGAAATTCTTATCTTGGATTTGCAACTTTAATATTATCAATTCCTACTCCAAGTCAGAGTGCTTGATTTGTAATCATATAGTCTTTTAGCAAGGACTTTTACCTTAAAGCCAAGGAAAAAAGTATTAAACTATTTTGATAAGAGACCGGGGCCTGCTCTTTCTACCACTTGTCTGATGAAGCAAATTATGACAATAAAAAGGCCTTTATCTTCCACACAGAACAGCCACAAAAGGAGGATGACACACACTGTCTGCAGTTTCAGTGTATTTTTGGACAGAAAAATTGTGTGCAGACCAAGTATTCTTGGGCTCGGCTTCCATGCTGTATTCTCCAAAGCCCTTTCTCCACCTATTACTGCAGCTCTTCTCATTCCTCTTCTGCAACTATCTGGCCTTCTGTGGCTGCCCTTCCCTTTCCCCCCCATCTCCTCCTTCTGAATGTCCTATTCTTGGTCTCCTGCTCCTCTTGACCCCACTCACTCCTCCCCCTTTCAGTTTTTTGCCAGTCAATCGGCATTCCTTCTTTGTGTTTCCATCCTTTTGATGCCCCTATCCCTACGCTCTCACTTTTGTCTCCCTCTCGTTCCTTATTAAACTCTCCATCCACTGCGCTGCTCATCCTCTCCTGTTCCAAACAGGAGACGTCCCTTTTCTTCTGCATTACGTGGAAGTCAACAGAAGGAATGGACACACAAGAGACAACCTTGCTAATGTAACCGAGATGCTCAGCATCTGAATGTCGCAGCTCCACCTGTAAAATACATTTAACCACGTCCTAGAGGTGTGTGTGAGAATAGCCTTGCTCTGCCAAAGCCTCTTCGCCCCAAGTTTTATAGCTGTGAAGAAATTGTTAACAGTCTCAGAGTAATCCTTTAATTAATTCTTAATTAGTTGCAGCACAAAGTTCTTTTTTTTCCCCTCATTTTCAGAGCCAATGTTCTCTCCCATTTTTTATAAATGATTTACATCTTTACAGTACATTAACTTCATCTCTTAATTTTAGTTCATTGCAACAGAACATCATCTGGCTGCACACATGCCGTTATTAAAGATTACGGCAGCAGTGTGTACTACCAGTAAACAAACTGATTTGTTTATATTTCTTCTTTGTCGTAAAAGCTCAGCTAGTTTAACTTACGGCCAGTCAAGTCACTCAAACCCTCCAAAACCAGCTCTCCTCCTTGCAGAACTGGATAACACCATTTTCTCTGCCTTTCTCAACAGCTTTTGTTCTATAAGTGCATCTGTAAACACAAGTTACTGTTCTCTTGCACTTTTCTAGCCATGAAAATAGCCTTCATTAAGGAAAGCCTTCTGCCATTCCTCCCTCTGGTTCTTGCCATCAAAGAATTAGCAGCGTACTGATACAGGGTGCCTGTAGCACAGCTCAGGTAGTAGCCTGTCAACTCCCATCTCCAGTGCAAGGCAAAAGAGAGTAAAAGGTAACGGCACTACTTGGGGTCCAGGGTTGGTGGGGTGAACAAACCACCCAAGACGGAGTGAAAGGTTCAAGTGACCTTGTCTCACTGCAGCTGGAAGGCAGATCACGTCTGGCAGAAGAAATTAAAATGAATGGAAACCTGTTCCGGCTGAAGCAGTCCAAGAAGGAGAAATGATTTTATCTTGGTGCCAGGAAGGGCCACGAGAAAGGACAGGGACCATTTGAATGATCACATCCATCTTGAGTAAAACAAAGAGGGAATCTGCTGCAGCACTTCTGTGTTTGGCTTTGGCTGTCCTACAATGCTGCAGCTGAACTGTCTGCCAGAGAAAAGAAATTTGGGGGAGAAGGTCCTGGTTTGGTTTTTTTTTCCCCTCTTCAACTTTTTTCATGTCAGGGTGCAGCTGTAGCCAGCAGCAACCTGGGTGCTGGGGGCATCGGGGGCTCCCCATGGAGGGGTGGCAGAGCAGGGCCAGGCAGCCAGGGCCCGTCCCACCACCCCGGACAGGAGCAGGGTGACTGGGGGCACCGGGGCAGCCCCAGCCATCGGGCACCTCCCTGGGGATGGGGCAGGCCGAGGGTGGGCCAGGACGTGGGCTCATGCGTGGGCACGGCCAGGCAGAGCAGGGCTGTGGGGAGCTGGAGAGCAGACCTGCTGCGGCATGGCTGGGGCAGGGGCTGACAGCCCTGGGGGGGCTGACGTGGGGTCCCGGGCTGTGGGAAGGTGGAGGAGCCCTGGGGGGGTGGGCTGGGACAGTCAGGGCTGCCGGAGCCCTCAGAGCCCGGTCATTTGTCAGGGCCTGGCTGGATGCACCCCAGTAAGCTGCAGGAGAAAGGCTGAACCACGTACACCTACCATTTCATCTGAACAGTTTTAGCATGTCTAAGTACACTGTTCCACATGAGACAATACAGGAAACAGTACAATTAATAGAGACAGAATAAGAGAATACCATAAGCAACTGTTTAGCAAAATGAGCAACTCCACAAGCGGCTGACGTAAATTAGCTTCAGTTACGCTGACTGGAAGTGGTACGTCTTGGACCCGCAGAGAGAAGGAGGCAGAGCTTAGCACGGGCTTTCCATGGACGAGAAAACCAGACCAGGCCCTGCTGCAAGCAGCCAACAGACACAACCAGGGTACACAGACCCTTCTTGCATCGCGGTAACCACCAATGCAAAATAGTCGGGATTTGTACTGGCAGGGAACCTACGCTACCACCTGTACATACTCCAATAGCCTCCTTGAAGCTCAGTCTCCTAAGAAAGATTAAATTAAATCTGTGCATAAAATCTATTGAGGCTGATAATTTAATAAGCGCAGTAAGGGTAATTTCAAGATACCACTGGAACATCAATTGGGTGCCAAGGTCCAGACAGAATTATTTTCAAAATTTTATGCCAAGAGTTAAGCATCACCACATATGCTAACCTTCCAATTAATGATAATCCAGTGAGCAAGGATAAAGGTTTAATCTGCATTCTCTCAGAGACATTCAGAAAGTTGTTTTGCTAGGATTCAGGGAATCATGGCACTCAGAAAAACAGCATATACGCCTGAATCTGGAAATCATTAAGAATTACAGCAGAGGTCACTTTTCCTTAAAACTATGTACTGTTGACGTGTTAGTAATTATTTTCTATTCTTAAGCAAACCACATGGTGTTCAACCGGGGTGGGGGAGTGTGACAACTACAGTCATGGAGAATATCAAACATTCAAAATAGCTAGGATGAAACACACTTATTCAAGTAGGACATACATGTGAAATAATTCACAATTTAGTAACTAATAACCTATAACAAATTTGCAGTCTAGCAAATACTACTCACAGGTTTACATTATTTTTACAGATCAGATACACCTTTTTTTTTTTTTCCTTCCTTTCTTTTATCCCCCGCTCATGCTTTCAGCCTATCTAAAAGGAAACTGTTGTTCACTTTGTTTTCTGAAGTGCAATAATACAGCCCTGAGGCAAATACAGTTACTTAACATAAAACTAACTTTCAGGTTCTGCTTGCACATTAAAAAGCAGCAGAAAACAGAAAAAAAAAAAAAAAGAAAGCGGGGATAAAGGGAAGACAAACTGTGCATGTTCTGTAAAACAAAGGGCTGCCTTTATGGACTATGTTATGTGTGGCACTGTGAACCCTTGGGTTCGATTCCTTCCCCCAAACAGCACGATGACCTTTCCGTGCTGCCTGGCAGGAAGACTGAAACTTCCTCAGCTGACTTTCAACCAGGCATGGAAGAATCTGAACGTATGGCTCCCCTCTGGAGCCCTGCCAGGGAGAGGAGAAGTACCCCCATTGTACGAAGACGGCCTTCTGACGCTGAAAGGCTGCGGTAAGGAAAAAGTTTCCAGAAGAGCTGCAGTGAGGAAAATGAATGCTCTCCCCATCCAGATAATTTTATTACATTTTCTAAGGCTTTCTGCTAGAGTTAGACATAAGTGGTATGGAAAACTGACATAAATGAGCAACAGAGACAAGAATGCTATCTAAAACAGCATGCCCACATTCTTCCTGTAGTTGACTCTGAAAGACTTTTGTTCACACATTAGAAATAAAAAACAAATATTAAAAAAAAGGTCACATAGCAGGAATGAAAAAAAATCAAGGCAAAGAATTAACATTTTCAAAGAAATAAAGACTATGAGAGAACAGTTTTATAATTTTTTTATGTATATAATCTTGTAGTCAATCAACCTTTTAACTTGGTGGTATCAGGCTGAACTCAGAACAGGCACTTACCATAAAAATAGGCAGAATGACAACTAATAGTGCACGGCAGAATGATGTGGAGAAAGTTTTTGTGGTTTGTTTTCTGTTTGTTTTTTAAGAAATCTTATCTTGCAATTGTTACTCAATTTTTAACTCGGTATTAAATATTCTGAATGAGGATGAAAAATGGGGGAAAAAAAATATCTTTTGAGTCATACCAAAAGGTTCATTTAACAATAATTGGAAAACAAAAACTGCCAACTGATTTTTAATTTTTGCATATTAACATTAAACAGCTTTGAAAGCACAAAACCACTCTTTATTTGAATTTCATGTTAATTTCCACATTACAAAGCTGTTTGTGACTTCTGAGCTTCATGGCTATTAAATACAAAACAGGATTCCCCAGGTCTCAGGAAGAATGTAGCTGGTGTACAAATACATAAGGGGGGGAACAGGGGAGAGAAATCAACTGCAATTTATAACGCATGCAACGAAGATTTTGCTTGATGAGCTAGGTCATCTTCACTAGCAATATAACCTCTCAGAAGAGGCATTTTAAAGTTACAAATGAAAGATGTCATGACATTCCACATGGTGTGCATATGAATTTGTGTACTAATGAAACCTATTTATCTTCTGCAAGGATTAGTCCCTGTTAAACAATATCTATCAACAGAGCTTACAGAAAACAGACCATTTTAATGTTGAAATGTACAGAAATAGTAAATTTAGAGTTACAATTTTACAATTTATCTACTTGTATTTCTATTCAAGAAAGATGTCTTGGTTCAAAAACTGGATTTTCGTAAGTTTCTTTGGACAACCAACCAAATCTTTCTAGTTCTCTTTCTAAATTGTCTTTTTATCCCATCGCTCCACACATTCCCATGCACTTTGTCTCCCTCATACAGGACACAGATGCATCCTCACTTCCCACCTATCCAAGTGGCACTGTAATGTAAACATTTAAATAATAATGACGGGCTTGCCTTGCATCCACACATCTCCTTTGGCAACGTTAGATCACCACTAAAATTCAGGGACGTGCATCACTATTCAACAGAAGTAAAATAACAACAAACCAGGCCAAAACCAATGAAATGAAATGAAATGAAATGGACTATCATGTTCCAGGCACAACCAAGTTTTTCCCCATGCTCTTATACAAAAACCATTAGGAAGAGTCATACTTTATTTTGAGCTATTTTCTCCTTGGATAAGGTCAGCTCCTGCATCAGCACAGGCTCTAACTCTCCATATCACACATACAGCGGAATACAAGGAACACACAAGGAACATACTAACACAGCCAGCTGTGTTCTTCCTCTTCTGTGCCCGGTCCCAGCAATAATTTCACATGATGCATACAACACATTTATCATGTAGACTAAAATGAAGCCATGCTGTTGCTATTACTTTGGAACTGTTCTTCCCTAACTTGTTTAGTACTAAATGATTTGCCCGCACAAAGGAAAGATTTTTATGGGTCATCACACTTGATGCATCACTCAGGGAATGGTCTGAGGCATGCAGAAGACCTGAATGTACATATTCTTGTAAAACATTAAAGATTTAAAAGCACAACAGAAATTTCTTCTGGGTGGCAGCTGTCAATTCAGCCAACTCAGGTTTAACAATGACCATTACCTCAGGGCAGGCTTAGTGCTGATTTTAGCCACAGTTTCCTGAGCTGGTCACAAAGAACTCGGGAGTCTGACAGCATCGCCTGCTATCCTAGCAAGTAAATCTGAAGACTTCTCCTTTTTAAGTGAAAAAATAAAGCCATGAATTTTAATTTCCTTTCATTTTTCAGCAATGTCTTCAAAATACTGCACTACAGCTTAGATATTCAGAATTTAGGTCATAAGACTGACACAGAGGTCAGTGAGAATTTCATCTCAATCTCTTTCCAATCATCTGCTGGAGGCGCTTTTCATACTTTTAATATAATCTTTTTTTCCATCAAATGCTTAATAATAAATGCACTGAGTCTATCCTACAGTGCAGGCTATGAAACTTCATGCATCCCCTGCTATTCAAATTGTCTCCACAGTAAAGTCCTCATTTTAGATAAGATTAATAAAAAATATCCACTGTTTCTCTAATCTCTTCCAACACTGCCAGTTTTAGTTATTTGTTACAAAAGGGCAATACAATAATTTTGGTCCCAAAGTTATTGAAATAATACCTGGCACTGCAAGTACCTTTGGTCTTACCTGTCACCAATAAACATGCATTCTCCCAAGCCCTCCCTGTTCACCTAGCCTCAACTTTGAACTGTCCTGTTATACAAATACCCCTTAGACAAATCTGGACAAACCCTCTTTTTGCTCTGTAACCTGAACCTACTGGCAGAAGCTGCATTTGAGGGATTTTTTTTCCCCGTAACTTTTTAAGCCATTCCAACTCCCTGTGATCTGGAGAGAATCTAGCTTTTGAATTTCAAAGTCTGTCTAGATTTTTAGGTTGTGCCCATTCCCAACACTAAAAAATAAAGAATGGCTTAAAATTCATAAGATTGTCTGGTTTGGGTTGGGTTTTTGGTTTGGTTTGTTTTTTTAATAGCCTCTCTTCCACTGCTTTCAGCTCTTGAATCTTTTTTGAATCTTTAGCATTCACATTACCAAAATTTCCTCATTTACCACCCAAGTCAAAATCTTACCCTTTCTAATACAGACAAGGATTCTTATGAAATCATATAAAACCAGAAATGCAAGCTTTCGTAAGAACAGAATTGTTGTAAGATGAACAGTGATAGCACTTTATTTTATTTTAGTGGAAGACATACTGAGAAAACCCACCAAAAGTGACATTTCCTTGTTTCATCTTATTGTATTTGTGTGACAAAAACAGTAGAAAGGTAAGATATTCATGATTTCATTCTATACTAGAGCTCATCAATTTTACACTGGAATAACTTCAGTGACGTGACAGTTACCCAAAGGTGCTGCACCACTGTGAAGCATAAGCATTTTGTTACTTGACTAAATACTGAACAGTGGGGTTCAAATCATCTCAGTTAATATTAATATGAACAGTTAAATCCTTGTATGCTTCTATGTACTTAAAAACCTACAGTCCGAACAAAAGATCGTACAATCAAAGAGAAATACTTCCATAAACCTCAGCGAGATCAAGATCAGGACTTTACCATATTACGTACAAAAATACTACTGCCTGGGAGCTGACTGTGATTCAAAAGAGGAAAGCACCACCATCCTTGTAACAACAGCTGTGCAACCACCAAGACTGAACCGCCCAGAGGCAAAACCCCCCTCCCATGGCCATGGTATGATGAGCATCCTAAAATGCTTTGGCATTTTCTAAAGGGCCACCAAACCCAAAGATATGGGCCTGATGGAGTGACCAAGAGGGGTAACGTGAGAGTCCAAATTCCCAGCATCTGACTTCAGTTGCATAAAACTCCTGGGAAAACAGAAAGGTTTAGCTACAGCTTTCAGTTATAGCCACTGGAAAAGGCAGATGGTGACAAGCAGTAATGCTTCAGAATAGGAGTCACATATAAAGTGAAAAATAATAGCATCAATTTTTAGTGGTGCCCTTTTGAAGTAGCTAAGAAATGGAGCGATGACTAAGACAATAAAAAGCAGTGACAAGTATAAATCCACCATGGATTTCAATACTATATTTAAATTATGGTTTTATGTCAGTGGAATACTACAGATGAAAATTAAAATCTTTTGTATTGACAGCTGCGGAGCAAGGGAAGAAGTTGTACCTCCCTAACAGTGAAAATTAGAGACCTAAGTTAGAAACCTGAGAGTTTTGAGTCCTTCAGCTCCCACTTCTACAACATACACGTTTGGCATCTCAGGAGGCAAGTGGCAAGGAGGCAGCCAAAACACTTTCTGACAAGTTTTCCCTACACAGGTATACATCTCCAGCAGCACCCATAGGAGCTTTACACTTCAAAACAAGAGACCTCCAGAGAGAGACCTTCTATCATGAGTATTTTTCAGAAGCTCCTCTCCCTATTATATTTTGTGAATTATTTTTCCCCACTGTGTGATTCCATAGGTGCATTTTTTCCATAAAAGCAGACCATTATCTTTGTGTACCATTAAAACTGGTATTTGTCTAAATAATCAGCTATCAAATTTCCATAGACATTTATCACAACAAAACAGCAGTGGTGGAAATGTAACAGTCTACATTACCACTGCTCTTTTTTGGGGCAGATGCTCTCCTCCATTACAGGAAAAGAAGATCCAGAATTATGTAAGGAACCTCTATGATCCCTTGATACCAAGTTGGCTAGCTCTACCGTACATCTAAGCTTAAAGACAGATATAAAAAAAGACAGGGGAGAAAAGGCTTGGAAAATGCACTGCTCAACTGTTGCTCAATTGCTACCAAAACAAGTGTCCCGTTAGGCAAAATAGAGGCATCCCAGTTAGGCAGAAAGGAGCAGAGCAGACATCAGCAAGAGGATGTAAGCTACAGAGTTGCCTGTCCTCTGAAGTGAAGCATACAAACTTTGTACAATCATCTGAAACAACAGATAAACAACATAATCATATAGTCACCTATTCCAGATCAACTGCTAGTCCACATGAGTCTACCTTTTTGGATTACCAGACAGGGAGCACACGGCACCTGATTTAAATCTATTATTGACTGACGTCACATTATCACAGAATTTGTACCCGTACATTTTTGCACATAAGCAGTTAATAGACATATAGAGTTAATAAATGTAGAGAAGTCATGTCTGGAACCTGCTACAGCAGCCAAGAAGGAAACAGGATTTGAAAGCTATCTTGGAAGATTTCATCTTCAATATTTTTAAGCCTCTCGCTTGAGTATCTAAAATTTGGGTGCCAAAGCAAGGAAGATTGATTCAGCAGTTTGATAAAAAAAAGTCAAGTAGCTACACTTCAATGTATATTTGTGTATCAACGTAATGCTTAAATCTTCAAAAAGGAGCCCTAAAATATTCTTGGGAAATACTGACAACACAGTTTAACTGAATAAGTTCACCTTCTCTGTTATCAGTGTCCACACTGTTCATCTATTAAATATTTCAAACAACTAAATATTGACTAACAAAAACTTCTTTCTAAAGTTTTACTATGAGGGCAATTGCCAGTACACAGTGTTATTTCATCAAGGAATTACGTTGTGAAGAAAATAAATACCATTACTTAAATTTATTAAAAAAAAAAAAATCCCTAAGCCTTCTAATATCCATTAACTATTACCAACTAATAACATGTTATTCCACTCACTGTCTCTCATTTGCTAGAAACCAGATCCAAAAACACTGTTCAACATCTTTAATGTAGAAAGCTGGGAGGTAGGGTTAATATTATTAGACTCTTGTAAGTTTTAATCCAGCGGAAACCTGGCATTGACCTGATACAGTTCAGGATGATGGAAGGGATGCAGAAATAGCCAGAGAATGAGATTAATTCCATGTTCAGGAACCTGATCTGAGCCTCTTGAGCCATATGTGAAGTAGCGATGCCAGAATGCAATACGTGTTCCCACCAAGAAAATGGATTCAGCATATAAATAAATCAGAAAGAAGCTAAAATAGCCAACTTCAACTTCTCTCTTCCAGGGATGAGAAACTGGAAAGTGCTGAGGGACTTTGTCTCGTTACCTAAGTACTTTTAAGAGACATCCTATTACAGAGCTTCCAGAACCAGAACTGGCATTGGGAAGCACAGTTTTTACAGCAGTGACATTGCTAGCAGCAGAAATCTTACAGCTGTGCAGTATGAACAACAGGGATATGTTTTCCCAGGCTGGCTGGCTTCTTGATTCAAATTCCCTCAAACTTCACCGCCAGACCTTGAAGACCACCCTCCCAAAAAGCAGGGCAGGTAAAAGTGGGGACAACACCCGAAGTTTAAGCTTCTTCTCTTTTGTTTTTATTAGTATTCAAATTCTAACAAATTGCTATTGGTATTCTAATTCCAATCGCCTAAAAGATCACCTTAGGGGAAAGATGTAACTGTTAGCAATTTAATACTCCTTCTCACGAAGCAGCAGGGTATCACAAAGAGCACCTGGAATAGCTTCAAGCAGTCTTCCAATGAAACTGTTTCTAAGGCTAAAATAACAACACAGGGAAAAAATGCAGGCCTCCATGATAACCGCTGATGAAGGCTTACGCTATGAAACAAATGACTTTATTAAACCTTTAATTTTGTATTGTTTTCCCATTTAGTGTAAAGATGTGATTTTAATTCTAAACTTCTCTTTAATACAAGTTGATTCCTCCATACAAAAGGGGAAGTGAAAAAACGGACCATCACTGGAAGGTCAACTGATCCCAGATTTGTCAAGAGAGGGAGGAAGCCAGCTCCACCATCCTACAGCATAAAGGCCCGCCCGCAGTCCCCAGACATTTACAGTCAAGAACTGTTACCACGACTTGACCGGCTGAACTCAGCTGTCGCATTGGATCACGCAGAAAAGGTAGCTGCTCGAGCAGATGCAATCTGAATCACTTTGGGTTTTAATTTCTGCACTCTAAAATATACCTGGAAGGGAACATCCAGTCTATCCAACCTTTGCAGAATTAGGACAGTGTTCTCTAAATAGCCAAATTGACTGCTTAGCTATCCTAAGTAGAGAATTAAATATTCCTCAAGCTGGAAAGAGGTAGAAGGGCTGGCAAAAGACTATTTCTTCACCATACCTGAACCACAAATTAAAACAAACAAAACACCTATGTCCACAAATCCTTTCCCCTCTTTGAGGAACGAGATGATTTTTTTTCTTTATTAATCAATTATATTTGTATAGTCACAAAAAATTATATCACCTGGTAAAAATGATAGTCAATATAAAAAAGAACCTCTGATGACAACCAATACCCATGCTCTGTACTAGCTTTGCCGATTGCTCGTACTGTTTATTCAGATCTGTGCAAGCATTTTTAGTATGTGTAGTTAATCAATGTAGTTAATCCACAGGTCAAACTGTAAGTATGTAAAAGTGCCATGACACTTTCTTCCTATTTACCGTACTTCAGCACTGGCTTACAGTACATTACTATTCTGCTTAATAGTAAAACAACCATTTCCATGGTGGGTTGTGGGTTCCCCCCCCCCCTTAATTTCCTGTTTAGAATGACTTACAGGAGTAACTTACCTTCTCCAGCCAATTTAGTCTCCCTGATTTTGTGCCCCTTCAAATAAACAAAAAAATCTGACTGAAATAACAGTTATTTCACCAGTCATAAGACCACACTGTTCTTGCATTACAGCAATAGATACTAGACACTACAAAAAGATGAAAAAATGTAGTAATATCATGAGATTAACAGGAGTAATTTATAAGCCTAAAATGAAAAAAACAGACCAAGCTTGTTTTGAACTTTTTGAAAGTATTATTCTGCAATTCAGTTTGTATGGTTGCCACAAAGCCTAAGAAAACCTCTTTGCAAGGTGTTCATCCACAGTCCAACGCAAAGGGAGGAGCCAGGGTTCATCTGGGACACAAAGGTACCAAAGAAATGGAAAGCAATAATTACAAAAAGATAAAAGATTGAACTATAAAAAGACAAAATCCACTTTAAGCCTATGTAATCACCAGACTTAGAACAAAAAAGGATGACTATCACGGATGGCTTTCTATATCAATCTTATTTATTGTGCCTTGGCCCAGGATGTAAACCAGTTGCAGAGGCAGGAACATTCCTGTCTCTGGACTGATGGTAACAGGCTGCAAACGATTTCCCAGATGCAGCGAGAAAGAATTTTGTATCACATCTAGTCACACAGAGTGCTTTTTCCAAAAGGTATGAGATAGGTCAATTCTCCTTGCCAGGAAGCTCTGTCTGGCAGTCTCCACCTTTTCCAGCTCTCCTTTAGCCAACAGTAAGGCCAAAATAAAATTTGTCATCTTTACCTGCCAGCTTCTGCCTTCCAATTTTCCTAGGCTTTTCATTAGCATATTGAAAATTCATTACTGCATACAGCAGAATGGGAAATTAGAACGTCAGTGTCCTCTTTACCCAAAAATGCTTAGTCTCAATGTGCAGCAGCAGGAGGTGGTGATCTTTGCCATTCTGCACTGGCGCAGTAACGCAGTGTCTAATATTTAACCGGTCAACTTCCAAAGTTACTCTCTCAACCAAAAAGTCTACAAAATATACATATACGTACACAAAATGAACTATTTTTTCCTCAAGCACAACCTGGAAGCATAGGAAACTGTTTAGAGAAACTGAAAATAATTTTTTTCATGGACATGAATCAATTTGGAAACATTTTGATTCAATATTAATTTAACATTAACTAATTAATCATGTTTCTATGAACAAAACCAAGAGTCCTTTCCTCACTGAGGAGGAAAGAGAAAACAGTCATGGATAGGAATCACACGCCTCACGTGGCAAAAGCTGTTTAGTCCAATGCTGTCAAACCAATTACAAGAAGGGGAGAGCTGTCATCTCACCCTCAAATCCAGTGCAAACAAACCAGTCAATCACAGACAGCATGTCATTTTAGTATGTAATTTTTCACATTGGGCAAGGGGGCTATCATGGTTATAAGAGGTAAAGGTGTTTATTCCAGAAGGAAAGCAAGCATTGGGGGAGGCCTGCAAGCCCTGATGCCTCCATCTGGACAACACAACTATTTTCACCTCCAGAGCACTTGACTCACTTTTTCCAGTTTGGAGAAGTCAGTTGTTACTCTTCTTGAAGTATGACTGCTTTTCAAACTCTGGACTATCCAACACCATTAGAATAGTATTACCTTCAAACCATTTTAAAAAGTAAAAAAAGACCACAGCTTCTTGTAAATAGTCTTAGAAGAATTAAAGAGTATCATCCAGGATTATCACAACCAGATGAAATACAGACTAAATAGGTCAGCGTAGTGCGTGTGCTCTCGCTCCTTTACTGTACTCATTTTTCACTATGAAGTTATCTTTCAAAAAAAAGCCAAAAGAAATATTCTTTCAAAGTTTTCCCATTTCTTTTTCCCTAGAAAAGAATAAAATCAAATGCTACTCTCTGGTGCCAGGTTAGCTGGCAAACCACTAGAAAAAAAACCTCGGTTAATAATGTGTTGAACAATTCACCTTTTATAATGAAACCCAGGTATTTACAAGGTCAAATTTCAACTTCAAAGCAGGAAATTCATAATAGATCTTTTTAGCAGGGATTATGGCCCAGTAATTATTTTTCCCCAGTACAAAGCAATTGCACTGTAACACAACTACTACAAAAACATGCAGGAAGTGCACTGCTTCGCAGGCCTCAGAAAACTCACTACTAGAAAATGACAATCCTGGAGTTTAAACTTGAGATCATGTGTTCTCATTTCACTACGAAGGTTTCTCTCCCTTGGGACACTTGAGGATTTTTTTTTTTTTTTAAAGAAAATTTCTTTTAGGAAAATCAGATATAACTTTGGAACGATGTGACTAAGCTGTTACTCTCCCGTGAAACACATGTGAAAATATTTAAGTAAACAGTAATGAGCACACATTGTCCAGAGTCTTTGTTATAGATGGAACAGGATTTTAGCCACTGATTTACGCATCTGAAACGTGTTGCCATGGGACCCCATTAGAAGGAGATTTTGTTAGCGAAGAACATTAAAAAGTCCTGGTATTTTTTTGCTCTGACAGTTAATGAGTGTTTATTATCAGAAGTGAATTTACCAGGCCTCTTAACTTGCTGAATCACACATCTCTGGAAGGTCTACTGTCGTTCCTGGGCCCAGCAATCCCCAACTGATCCTCAAATTCCCTGGGCTGCAGCTGCTCCAGGAAATTCATCACTCTAACTTTTACCAACTCCTCGCATTTTATGTGTGCCTATTAGATTTACCTAAATTAATTTTACATCTCAGACAAGTTTAAATGGAAACACCCCATACTATGAAAGTGGATTAAAAAAATCATATGGTAAACATTTGAGCGCAAAAATTGGAAACACTGTTGTAATAGAGATGTCTAAAATAAGAAAGCACAATTTTACATTGTAATTAGCAAGAAGCACCCACCAGTGTTTTGGAGAAGTTGGAACGTCCCTCAGCAGTGGACCACCAGCCCTGAGGAACTTGGGGAAATAATTCTTGCCTACTTGCCCTGTCCAATGCCAAGCCTCCACTCAAACCACGTAAACATTTTTATATTTGGATGATAAAATACACAACCTTTTAATTCAAAAGTATTTATAAACTCATGTCACCTACCAGATAAAAGTCAAAAATTTAGTCAAAGTCACTAGGTTTCCCTGTTTCCTTCTGGTAACCCATTCCAGACAGCCTGAACTTGCACACCCTTTTATTCCCATGAAAGGAACAGAAGAGTACTTACCTGTGCTGGTATATTTTGGAAATCACTCAGAATAAAAGCGAACACAAATCTCAAAACAACATTCACCCCATTTTTCCTCAGTATTTTTCACAGAGCTCAAGGAAAATTCAAGAAACATGAGAAGTATAATGGTTAAGGTTAATAAAACTGATGCTGTTATTAGTAGCCTAATGGAAGGAGACTTCAGCATGGAATGCTAATGACTCACAAGTATATTTTACTGTTTATATTAGTTGTGCTTTCTTCTGCTTCAACAAAGTCACCTATTTTAAAGTTTTACAACACTGAAATTCTCATGGGTCTTAATTCTACATCCTCCAGGAGCACAGGCCCCTCTATGGAGGGGCATAAGCACTCCATCATAAGCAAAGAAAAATCTGGAAGCTCTTAATAGTACTGTAAATGTGCAAGTGGAAAAATCCCAAACACACAACTTCCTTTGGAAACAGATTTTCCCAAATTGCAAGAAAATTTCTGGTTGTTAAAATTTCTTCTGAGTTTGGCTATTGAATAACTTTCTCTTACTTTGAGATGGAAAAATCTAGTATTTTTGGAGGCCAACTGATGCAAGAGCTTTCTTCACAAAGCACATCTCTTCTACTGCTGAGGCACAAGCAACCACAACAATGAAAATACTATGTGCAACTCCAATCAGGCTCAAGTTCTTTTCGTCTCCATCTTGCAGTTTTCAGAGAAACTGGGTCTGACACTACACCGTTTGGGTTTTTACACAGATTGCTGTACAACATTTAGATCAGCCAAAAAAATTTCAAAGGAATCTTTTTTTTTTTTAAAGGGGGAAAATGTCACAGTCATATGATTTCTGTAACCATATCCTACATTTTCTGTATTTGACACCATGGTGGATGACGCTGTACTAGCCAAAGGACAAGCCAGATCCCACCAGCAGTAATGCCTGTGCAAGTGTCATGACTTCAGAGTGGTTATACTGAAAACAAAAATGCAAACTCACCAGCTTGCAAAAGTTAATCCTCATCCACACTTCTATTCTAAAGGAATTGATCAAAAATGTGAGCAGGGCAATGATGGATTTTCAAATGTTTGTTAGCATTCCGCAAGAATATTTGGCAATTACAAGGTAAGCTGTAGCATTCAGAATTGCCATTGGTACTTAAAAATACAAAGGTTTTTAGTTACATGAAATGCAAACCTTACAAAGATCTTTAGAAATACAATACCTCCTCATGTAAAAGGGAATGCGAGTATGAAAAAACAATATGTGCAAGTAAGAACGTTTGTCAGCCTATAGAGAGATGTCATTCATAAGGACTAGTGGCAAAATTAACAATTTTAGGTGTTCAACTACTTTTCTCCCACATGAGAGCCACAATTATTAAAACTATCACAGGAAAAATTTCAAAGGGTAGGTGGAGAAGTCAGTAGTCACAATTATAGGCAGATTTGTTTCTCAGGAAGGAAGCAAAAGCAAATCTGTTTACGTTAGCAGAGAAATAGCATCAGGTTTTCAGGGCGGGAGTCTTACATGTTGGAGACTTGTTTCTTTATATTACGTTTCTATAATAAACGCCCTGATGCTCTTTGAACATCAGCTGCTTCCTGCGATTAAAATTCACCACCACCACCTACTTCTACAGTCCTCCTCTAAGTTCATCATCCTAATGAAATAAGCTTAGTAGACATCTGGCCTTGACCATCCTAATTGAAGCACAACCATGCGCTTATGTTACATCAAAAATAGCATGTGAGATCACTTCCTCAAAATAAAGGTTTTGCTCTCCCACATCATTAACAGCAGACTGGTGTAAGCGCTGTTCAGCGGCCATTTCAAGGCTGAATCCACTGGTTCTAAAAAGGAAATAAACCCTAAAATTTAGGCACCACATAGTCTGTGAGTGCGTGGCTTTGCAAAAAGGTAAAACAGAATTTTCTTGGTTTTCCCCTCTGCCAAATACAGTGTATCTGCATCCGTTGTGTTACACCATCTTAGTCACCACCATTCTTCCATTTTCAGTGGAGAAGGTCTCGACCCATCAGCAGACTTCACTGCTTTTTAAGCTACACCTACGCTGCAGAGTATCCATGTTCTGCAATGGGCTGTAAGATTATTCAGACTGAGGACCTGATCTGAGCGCCCTACAGCTTTCTTCCACCCTCATGCCCATGTTTCCTTTCCTTGGAAACCAGGATTCAGGTTGAAAGGAGAAGCAAAAGAAGAGGAAAAGAACAGCGTGTGCTCAGGGCTCACCCCAATATTAAGTCAGGACACAGACAGGCTGTGAGGCAGGACCTGGAAAGTACTCCTGAGTCCCAAAGTTCAAATATAGCCAAAATAGGAGAACAGTCTAAAAGCACAGGGCCCACCTTCATCCCACTTAAGTACTTCACCTTTAAACACAACTGCCTTCCAATTCCTTCTGTAGTCAACAGACAGAAAGCAGCATGTCCAAAGAGTGGTTCTGAGTTTAGTCCCACACTCCTAATTTTCACAGCTCAGCGAGACGGGATTACTCTTGACCACGATGTTTCTTGTCTTAACCCTCTGCATGCCCCTCTATGTCATCATGACTGGCAAGGGGGGGAGGCTGTCTGGCTTTGTTGTTATTGGTTTTGTTTGGGTTTTTGGTGGGATTTTGTTTTGTGAGTTGTTTTTTTTTTTAATACAAGAGTAAGCTCAAGAGTAAGAAGTTCAAACATATCTATTTATGTAAGTAAAAGACAAAGCTATGAACACAATGGAGTATTTTAGAGATAATGTTACAAAAGTCACAGCTTTGATCACAAAAACTGACATCAGACATAACAGGGTCTTTAATTCCAGCTACTCATACTGTTTAAAGTGTTACTCCTTAGCATTCTGCCAACAACATATAGAAATAGTAGCATAAGTATAAATATCCAAGTGACTTTTAAATACATTAAAATATGAATTAAATGTCATAAGGAAAACCAAAACTGCAATGGAATGATTTAATATCAAGTCTTCTGTAACAAGTATCACATAGATATTTTTAAAATTCCATGTCTGAAATAGTGCTTATGTAATTTTTTTTTTAAATCAGTAAGGGCCTTTAAAAACATATCTCAGCAGCACTACTTAACATACCTTCCCCTGAAAATGATTCATGCAACCAGGCTAGTTACATTTTTTTAACTGAAGAAAAAAAGCATATATTGTGGAGCACCCTTACCACTAACAGATATGAATGAACAACAATTATTTGTTATTTGACAGAGCAAGAGCAGTTTTAGGCACTTAAGCTATGCATCACAGTAACTCAACGCAAAGAAATTTCAAAGGCAAAAACCAGTTTTAACTCAAGATCAAGTACCATCTACGTACCCAAGGTTCAAAACACTTCTCCAGAACAACTTCTACCTACAGGAAATCAGCCAAGGCTCAATGACTGGGCAAGGGGAGTGAAGCGGTGTTACTGAAAGTCTTGAAATGCTCCTGGAATTCCTTATCTGTTATATAATCATAAAGCCTTTTTATAACCCACTGGGGTGAAACCACAACAACATCTAGCAAAAATATATCAGTTTTTAGAGGTATAAATATATGTGGTCATGGTCATAGAATCATTAAGGTTAGAAAAGACCCTTAAGATCATCGAGTCCAACTAGGACTACTCAGGAGAGAAGAGCACAACTATTCGTTTTGCCCCTTCCTTTCTGTAACAGCAGCCCATGGGCAGTCGTCTTGTTCGCAGCCCTTTCCAGGAGAGCCAACATAGCCCAGATTCTCAAACCCAGACCAGCTCGGTTCTACAGAAAGGCTCCTTTTCCATACCTGGGAGAGGAAGGAGGAGTGAAATACCTCCCTTTCCTCAAATGAAGCAAAGCAAAATTGCGAATTCTGCTAACCTTCCACATAATCTCCTCCCTCATCTGTACAGCTGAGCACAGATGTTCTACCTTTGCCTTACCAAACACTTCGACAGCCAGGACAACACAAGCCTATACATATGCGTATACCTAAACACACACAACTTCATCCTCTCCATCTTTTAATTCTTCGTTAGTTGTAAAATCTTCATGCAAAGATTATCTTTTTTACCTTTACAAGATTTGCAGTAACAGCACTATGACATTTATCAAGGTCTTCAAGTGATGACTGAATTTAAATACCTCATTACAGCAGTGATCTGTTCCGCCCTCAGTGTGGGAGGGTGCCCACACCACCTGATGACTATGCGTACTGATAGAGCATCTTTCACACCTCCTTTTGAAGCCAAGTACCAGCAAGCAGAAAAGTACAAGCCAAAACCTATTTAGAAACTCCCTCCTCCTGAAAGCACTCTCTCAACTGATCACATAAGGAACATATGCACTTAAAGAAATTCAGATTAAGTGGACTAGATCCCTGTGCTGATTTCTAACACGAACTTTGTGTGCTTATTCCTTTAAAGTTTTTAAAACATTTTTATTTGAGAAACTACTGTGTTCCTTTTCACAGCTTTATTTCTCACATGAAGAGACTCCTATATTGCATGGTTATTTACTTTCTCTTAAAAAAAATCTAGGTTAATAAAAAGAATTATGGTCAACTAATTTTCCCATTCTTCCTACAAACTTCTATTAACTCTATGCAGTGACCATGCCATAAGGATTTTTCCATTATGCAATCTAACTGTAACGCCAACATGGAAGAAAAGTCACAGAGTAAAGAACATTATTTTAACAGTTTCCTCCTTTCCACTAAAGACATCAGCTTTCCTAGAAGTGCCTGTAAATCACTATCACGAGTATCATGTCAGCAGTCAACACTGGGCTGCATGAGGTCTTAGTCTTCTAGGGCTCGGTGGTCACACAAATTCACATGCTTTCAGAGTATTCTGCTTTAGGAAGAGATTTAATTGCTCAACGAACACGTTCCTCATACTTCAAAAGGTTAACCTAACCCACAAAATACAGTGGGGGTATAAAAGAAACGCTTGTGACTTTTGTAAAGTAAGCATTGCCTTTGATCTTATCTGCTACAAATTCAGTCACCCCACATCACCTCTGGAGAGCCTGTTTTGTGCTGCTGGGAACAGAGCAACAAGGTATCCATGTGATCTCAACATTTCAACTAGGAGGTGATCTCTGCAACTTGGCTCCCACAAGCGTTTGATGCTATTTCAGATTACAGAAAACTACTGAGCAAAAAAAAAAAAAAAAAAAAAAGTAAATGCCAATTAAAAAAAATAAACAAAAAGAAAGGATGTACAAACTTAAGATATATATTACTTAATAATAAGCTTAGACCTTCCTAGTCTGCCATATTTCCAGTACAGTTTAAAAATGGTAGTATTATTTTACTGTGCCTGCTACATGCAGCTCTATAACAAATACTCCACAGTAAATATTAAGCCTTTCAGCATAGCACGATATTCTGAGCTCAGATCTATGTATTCACTCCAGCTTTCAGATCTTTTTCGGCTCTTTTGGTCTTTTAAACGCATTCTATTTTGCTGAAAAAGCAATACTTTTTATCTGCTGTTTATTTACACTTTCATTTCCTGCTGATTTTGCTACATCTTTACATTACTCAAACAGTGCTGGCAAATGAATCTAATTATGGGGTTCAGTTGCCTTGAAGAAGATTAGTATAAAAATTTTCCCAAAGTCAGTAAATCAACCAGCAGCATCTAGAGCTGGAGATTCGGCTGTTTCTGCATATGGTCTGAATTCAAATCCTTCAGTCCAAAATCTGGACACCATTATATTATACATTTTTGATGTACTGATATACAATACGGTCTTTGGTCATCTTTCTTTGGTCACCCTTGCTTCCACCACAGCACAGCAGTTAACTGAAGCTGAAATTAGCGTTAACCCTAATTGACATCCTGTGCATTTACATCTTTTCTTCTAGGGGGCTGATGCTTACTACTCAACTTGTCTAATCTGTCAGAGGGTACAATGCAAACTAGCGCAATTCATTAGCTGCAATTCATTCGTCATCTTTACATCACAGCGAAAACAATGACTGAGCAGTAATTCGGTTTCACTCTGCATCTCATATATTATTATTTACGGTGGCTGTTCTCCCTTGAGCCTAACCTGCCAAAAGGTAATGAGAGCAATTTAAGTTTTCAGGAAAGATATAACTGGGGACCAATGTATAACCTGACCCAAGACAAATTAAATGTGGCCAAATGACTGGGTCAGAACCTAAAATTAGGTATCCAGAGGAAAGTAAATGTAAAGAAAATCTGTATATCCTATAGCTGAATTAGACAAATATGTTAAAGTACTATACCATCCATGTACCAGTTACAAAGCAATGGCACCAAACAAGTAAAATTAATAACTGGAAAACATGCATAAAATAGTTATTAGATACATCTAAAGTAAGAAAAAGAAATGTCAGGAATCAGGCCAAACATACACACCTCACAAATCAAGTTACACTAAGCACACATGAAACCAACCACCATGGCATAGGAAGCAAACTCTTGTATTAACATATAAGAAGTATTTTAAATAAGTAAATAAATAAATCCTTCGGCTGGGGCTGCACGGCTAGAAGGCGCGTCCCCTGGGTGGTGGATAGGGGATCCCTCTCTGGAGGGTGCACCGGATAAAATTGAAGAAGGTGCCGCGAACCAACGCAGCCTAAGGGAAGGCCACCCTGACAGAAAAACCACTGGCCCTCCAAGTCATGGGGGTTGGGCAGGAGGCCAACTACCTCCTCCCGGGAAAAAAAATAAAAAGTTGCAGAAACGATGAGCATCAACTCAGAGATGGAGAAAATCAGTAATGAAGTGAGGAGGAGGAGATGGAGATGCATCGGTCATGTCTTGAGGAAAAAACCAACAGAAGACTGCGCTGTGGCCCTTGGGACTCCAGAGCACGCAGCCGCAGACCGATCGAAGTGGAAGAACGATGTTCGCGCCTTGTGTGCCTCCTGGCACTGAGAGAATTCAGATTCAGAAATAAATAAATCTGCCGAACCATGGGAAGGTCCCTTCCAGATCCTTTTCCAGCTACGCCTAGTGACAACACATTTGTAACATACACACTCTCCTGGCCCCCTTTCTGTACGAGTGGGTCAGTCACAAAACAGAGCATTGATCCATCCCACTGTGTTACTTCATCAAGTAGAAAGAAATACGAGTGTGACATTTGTTTAGTTGTTCTCATCTGTGGTCCTGATGCGCTGTATGTGTGCAGCGAGACGGCACACTGATTCCCCAAAGATACAAACCATTGCAGATGGACCACAAAGCACTGACTCACAACATTTCTGCAGTTTAATACATCTATTCCAGATCTCACTAAAAATAAACCCATCCAAAACTCACAGCGCATACTCCTCTCCATGCAGTTGAAAACAATTTATGTGGCACTTGGCCACATCATAAAAATCACATCAAAAGCTGGAGCATCCCACCAGGAGAGCATGAAGTGATGATCACAGCCCTGCAGAGTGCAAGAGTAGCTGCATTTCAGGGGTACCCATGCTCCCTACTGCTCACTGGAATCCAAGGCACATTCCCGTGTCACTTTGGAAAGGTCACAGTCCCTCAGGCTTGGTGGCTGAAAACATTTACGGACTACCGCAGGATTTCCAACAGGCTGTCAAAACTTCATTGATGACGGACAGTCATTTTCACGTCTCATCCTGTGTCGCTGCATAACAGAGAGTGACTGGCAATTTCTGAGTACCACTGACAGGCTGCGGTTTTGTTTGGGTTTTTTTTGTTGTTGTTGTTTTGGGTTTTTTTAGTCTTTTTTTTCAACCTACAAATGCCATTTTGAGTTTTTAAATTTTTTTTTTTGCTCTGAAGAAAGAGAAAAATCCGTTTTCTATAAACTTATCAATTGACTATTTGGAAAATATATGGTCACTCCATTTTAAAAATCACAATATAATGCCGCACATCCGCGGCACATGTTTGTGCGTATACAAGCACACAAGTAACTGCTCTCTGAAGGACTTCTGAAGAAGCCTTAAATCACAGTTACTCTGCTTTAAGGAGATAAGCTATTTTGAGGAAAAAAAAGAAAAAAAAAGAATTTCCATTTTTCTCAATTTTAAGAAAACAAAATTAATTTCTCCCATACAAAAAAGGCTTCAAAAATCCTCTTACATATAAATAATTGATATTTTTAGAAGTAATAAGCCTGGCCTAAGGCAACTATATTTTTCACAGTTCACAAACTTTTATTTGGAACAAACAAATGAGGAATACAACACTCCATCAACACAACGAAGAAGAATTACTTTTGAATTTTTCATAGTCAGCTCTGCCAAAGGCTACGGGACAGACCATAGCAGCATACAACTGGTAACCCTTTCACATTTTCCCAAATCTTTACTACATTACAATTCTGCAAATACTGATCATATGTAAGGCTTCAACTTTTAACTCTATTGCAGATTGTTAATTATTCCTTTTTCTCCTCTAAACTAGTAGGCACGTTTCCACTGCACTTAAGCTTACTCCAGCGTGGATGACATATTTCAATGTTCAAGTAACTTTTCTATTACCAACAATATCAAAAACGTACTAAAATATATACAAGGTTTAGTGCATAGTCCTTTCCCATCGAACCTAAGAAGAAAGCGAGTACCTTTGTTTGGTGTAATCTACACTTCATGACTTTATGCTAGTTTCTCAGCCAAGTCTTCTCAATGCTCACATATAACTTTCTTGACCATTTAAGCATTGGTTGGAACATGTAGTAATAGCATCAAACCTTAAATTTACACCATTTTTTTGTTTCAACCCTTCCTGAACTGTCATTGCTCTGAGTCTGCTTATCCTATGCACTGGAATACTCCCTTACAAAATACCCATTTTAAACACAAACTGAATTAATAATTGCTAAAAACAACTTATAAAGAGGTCAGGAAAAGCATCAGAAGCTTCTTATTCAAGCAGATGGAATACTTTAACAAACAAATAAAAATAATAACAAATTAAATAACACTTTCATGAACTTGGAATTTTTTCCCATAGCTTAGTATTCAGAACAAAATTTTTTTGCTCTAAATCTGCACATATAATTTTTCCGATCTTACCACCATGAATTCTCCTAAAAACGAGACATTAGAATTCAGATTGCTTAATTAACGTGAGTAGAAGTACTAAAGCCTAGTAATTCTAAAAAACTAAACTTGTAAAAATCTTTTTAGGACAGTTTTCAGACTACATCTAACCTAGCAAACTAAACACCAGCCTGGTGTTCCTGGGCACTGGAATTAAATCCCCCAATGCTAGTACGTTTTTGACGGAGCCACCCCTAGCTTGCTTTCAGCCCGTGCCAGCTGTCTGTCTCCCAGACAATTCTCAGGCACAGTTCAGGGTGAGCATGGGCCACGCACCATTCCCCACAGAGCCTGCCTGCAGCCCAACCTGGAGAAAAAGAGAATTTCAGAGTAGAGATGCAAGCTCTTCCATGGCAGTGAGCATCAGTATCACAGAATGGCCCTGATCACTTCAGTTTACTAGCACTGATGTAACCACAAGACAAGTAACTTTTGCTTCAACTTCTCAATCCAGGTTTCAAAGTACCGCAAAGACTGCCCTCAGCTCCTTACGTCTAATCCTTGCAAACATCAATCATGCTGTCTGCTGCACTCTGGAAAAGAAAACACCTTCCCAAGGCAAGCAGGGTACTGTGAGGCCAGGCAACGAAGGGACACGAAGCGTATCAGATATATCACGGTTACTCTGAGGCAAATGTCAGATGTGCCTAGAAGCACAGTCGTTGTCGAAAGAAGAGTTAGTTACATCCCATTTCACCACTGAGCATGAGCAGACGCACAAGGCAACTAATACAGATTAGCTCACGCGCTGTAATCTCTCATTTTATCTTGGTCTAGAGCAACTTAATCTGTTTTGCAACGCCACGCAGCAACTACAGTTCTTCCAGATGTAGACAGGAGGTGCATAAACCCATGGTCCTTGTGAGGCTGCATATTTCTGAACAGCAGAAGTGATCACGTGCCCCATGTCTTACTGCAAAGCTGGTCATGCTGCACTGCAAGTCGGCTCCCACCACACATGACTGGCCAACACCATCCTCTCCAACATAGAGGTGAAAGAGCTATTTCAGCTGCCCTGGGGAAGCAGCAGCTGAAACACTGCTCTCCTGAACCAAACATCTGGTTCGGCAGTTAGGTCCAAAGCATACTGCTTGTATTGCTTGGCTGTTTACAGTTTGCACCACATTGCTGCTGTACTAACTCCAGTTCTCACCTATCCTTGAAGTGGGTGGAGGATGCAGCAAGTGGTCTCCTGGAGTGAGCCCTGATGTTCAGCTGGAGGAAAAGGTTACCAGACAGCTGGTATCTTGGCAAGATTAACTAGGTTATGTACTTTAGTATCATCTGTGAAGACACAGCTGTGCCTTCTTAACTTCCACATACCACACCAAACAGAGGAAAAAATAGTCAGTAAAAGAAATCAAAATCTTGGGAACATTAAACCTGTTTCTATTTCTTCTATACTAAGTGTGGTTCTAAAAAGAAGGGAAGTTTTATATGAAAATCCGTAATTCAGAAATGAACCATAGGGGAATTTCACAGTCCTGGTGAAATGCTGTTGCTTGGAGATTCAGGTCAAAATTTGTTGCTGAAATAACAGCTACCAAAAATAGCTCAAGTGATATTTGACTTGGTGTAAGGTCACAAAGGCAACGTTTGGAGACATGTGAGGGGAGATCCATAAATTTCAAAATCACTGGATCCCAAGCTGACCTCATAGCAACAAACTTTTCGACAGTTAAAAGAAGCTACCGTATTATGAGACGAGGACAAGATGCAGAAAATCTGTACCACTGGGTGACAAGCTGAAATGTAATTAAAAACAAACAAAAAAAACCCCAAACAAGTTGCTTTAAACACAACAAATAATCAAGGACTGTCAGTAACAAAGTCTACATGAGACTGTGCAAGACCTTGCAAGAATCTCTTCCATACTTCAGCTGTACATCTCTAGTATGCTACAAAGACTCTCGCCTAGCAGGTAATCCCCTCCTCTAAACTAAAACATCCTAGGCCTATACGCAGCGGTTCCTACCCAGATTACTTAACTAGCCAACAACCACATCAACTGCTGCAGCAGTGGCTGCAGGTACTCCAGGTCTGGTTGGAGTAGCTCCCACGTTACAGTGGGACATCAGACCATGACAGGCAAGGAAGCACATCAGTAGCCACAGAGACAGAGAGAGAATGAATGCATCTTCTATCCACCTGAACAACTCGAACGACCATAAACTTCTCCCTCCTGAACGACTGGATGATGCAAAGCACTCTCTGTCCCATCATCTGAGGAACGTGTAACAATATTGGAAATAACCACTCTATGGAAAGAAAAAAAAAAACAACGATGTTGTATAGGGCAGGGAGGGAATGAGTTATTTAGTGTGTGCAACTAGATTCAGCAGCAAGGTGTTTATTAGCCCATGCTGAAGGGAAGCCAGTGATGGCACTACTGGAGACTGGTCAGCCTTGACACTTCTCTTAAGGCCCCTGGGCACATCCCAAACCACCTGGGGGATTTGAATTGCCAACTGAATCTGGCTACCGCCCCCAGGCCTGCCCCGCTCGGAGGCTGTGGGGCTGGGCCCCATGGGTAGGGTCTCTGCTAGCCTGGTTAGCACACTGGGCTCCCAGTCCCCCACAGAGCAGCCAGCGCTTGCTGCTCCCCAACAAGTTCCTCAGAGTTTCCATCCTCTTATCCAGATGACAGATTAGAAGGTATTATGGAGAAGGGAAATCATGGGTATCTTCCAAATCCTCACTCTTGTTTTCAGAAACACTGCTCCAGCTGGCTGCCACAGCCTGATTCTGCTGGAATTTTTATAGAGTTTCCTATCACAGATTGCTGTGTGGATCCTCTGTTCTCAATGGAGTGGAGGACATTACCAGTGCTTTCGATGAAGACATCTACATCCTCCAATGGCAGTGTCATAACCTCTCTTGGTATTCTTGATGTTGACAGGTCTACATTTTATATGGGTTGTCAATGTTGAATATGTTAGTGGAATTTCTCTGGCTCTGGGTTCTTTGTGGAAGTGTTACCATACAGTGGAGTTCAGCTCAGTGTTTCATCCTATTCTTTGAATTTTGTATGAATATAAATATCAGCGAACAAAAAGCAATGACAGGCCTAGAGGCAAAGACCAGAACCTACATTTTCCTCCCCTGCACACCAATCTGTAACTTGCTTTCCTTTCAGCTTTCTTACTCCTACGTGTTCGCACAGTAACTCAGTTTTAAGAGAAAAACATTATACATCCAAAAACTTGTGCATTCTGGGTTGTAAATAATCAAAACTCTTCAAGCTCAGAGAGGCCTAAAATTACGTCTAATTCTCAGGCAAATACTCAAATCACTGTTACTCTTATGCAAGGCAAATACTCAAATCACTGTTTTTCTTATGCAAATTCACACAGAAGCAGCATTCAGTTTTGGATTAGGTTTCCCTGGTTAGTAAACCATTCAGGCAGTTTGCTGTCTGACCCTCGGCATACAGTGAACCCTAGGCAGAAGATGAGAGCATGGTCCTTCGGCATGCAATATTTCTGAGAAGACACAGATACCCAACGGCCTTTTAAGCCAAACGCTGATACTCCTCGTAAATTCAGATGCCTAAAGAAGTTGGCAGTGGTGGAAAGCAGCTAACCTGGACTGCTGTATGGAACATCCCAATTTAGACAGGATTTAGGACTGGATTTTGCCCTTTGTCTTTTATACGGTCTTGTTACATACGCCCTTACTGCTAAACGTCACCGAGTTTGCATTAAGGCTTTAGTAACTTTCAGCCTTCATTTCTTGGTTGCACCAGACAAAGGAGTTTTCTGTACACTGGGTGGTCTGGCGGGTGGGTATAAAATCAGCATAACAACACACTGCAGAGCATTTCTTCCAAGGATCATAATATTTTCCAAACATTAACTAATTATTTTTTCAACTAGTGATATGTATGCACGAAGCATGAGGCTCTCCTAGCTCCTAAGAGAGCTCTCTTCCCAGCTCCTTAGTGTCTTGTTGAAGTTACTTCTCAGTACCTTTTAAGTTCTGCAATGAATTTGTTCTACAGCTCTTCCTTCTCTGTCACTGGGTTGTTAGGCTGAAGGAATTAAGCCCTGCTAATAATAATAAAAGCCATTATCTTAAAGCACACATTTGATATTCCTGTCAAGTCCTCATATAAAGGCAGTGCCTTTATCTCAGTTCTTCACCTTACCTCTAAGACTTCCAATGTTCCCTATTCTCTAAACATTTTTCTGAGATCTATACCTCCTGAATGAAATATTTTACTGGTGTTACATTTTAGTCCACTCAGAAAGGGGAGGGGGGGGCAAACAAACAAAAAAATTAAAATTCAACACTAAGAAGTATTCAGTCCATCACATTTTAAGCATAATTCAAGAGTTTCTTCAGGCATTTCATAACTATTCCTACAGCACCAAAGAGTACCAAGAGCTACTTATTGCAGCTATGCTCCCCTGAGCAGACATGACAACTGCCGATTATTACACCAATCTGTACTGAAATCACTGATCAGCCCTGAAACTGAACTTCTCCATACTTCTTCCTGATTAAAAGCTCAAAAGCATGAAGAGAAGGGACAGGCCTATTTTTTTTTTTCCTTAAGTAAACAGACATCCATAATTGAGAAAGTACAATGCAGACACCTGTCAGAAAATTTGAATCAAGCTTTACCAAAGCTGCATAAACAAATTAATTTGATGTTCACAGAAATTGCATCAATAACACTGTCTTAACACATCATTAAAATGCATTATTTTCACAGAGCGGTTTTTCAGCTACACAATAATTTCTAGAACGGCCAACACTAAACAGGACATGATATATAACACAACCAGCCAGGAACGTACAGAAAGCCAAGGAGGTGTAAACTGCACTCTAATATGAAAAGTTGCCATGCACATATCCTGAGGCCAGGAGAGAGGACAAAATTATAAAGAAAGAAACTAATTAGTAGTGAAAAAGCAATTTAAAGAAGGGAAACTAGGTGAAGCAAAAGATGGGCCTGCATGGAACTGTCATGGTGCAGCGGAGCCTGGCTGCTCCCCGGGGTCGGGGTGTTGGGGGCGGCGGGCGCTCCCCATGGAGGGGGGCAGCAGGGCAGGGCCGGGCAGCCAGGGCCCGTCCCACCGCCCCAGCCAGGAGCAGGGTGACTGGGGGGCACCGGGGCAGCCCCAGCCCCGGGCACTGGGCAGGTCCCTGGGGACAGGCTGAGGTTGGGCCAGGCCATGGGCAGGCCCAGCTCAGCAGGACCCATGGCCGGGCAGGGCGGGTCTGTGGGGAGCTGGAGACCGGCTCTGTCGCAGCATCACTGCGACAGGGGCTGATGGCCCTGGGGGGCTGACGTGGGGTCCTGGGCTGTGGGCAGGTGGGGGAGGGCCCCAACAAAAAAACTACGCTAACAGCAACTGTGATACCAATTAAAACATAAAAATAGCTTTACCCTGATGTCAAAAGTAAAAATGGCCCAACAGGCGAGATAGAAAGCTCCCTTTGCAGATAAAACTGTTGTCATACTAAAAGTATCAGCAGTAACTGACACACAAAAATTCCTGTTTAAAAACTTCACAGGAAGAAGCAGTTAGATCATGAAGGGTGCCGCTCTTCATAAAGCAGCCAACACTACCCACCAGGAAATGTTCAGCATGGGGAAGATGAAGAGGGAGAAAAGGGAAATACAAGTATATAAAGGGTTAATAAAAATGCTGTTAGTGCCTTCCAAATCAGAAAAAAAAAAAAAAATACTGCTTATTTTAAAAAGTTAAATCTTGAAATCTTCATTCAGTCTTTATTTTGATTAATTGCCTCAAGATATAATTTAACAGATACTTATCTGCATGATTACAGAACGTACCGTCAGTATTTTGGACAAGATTGGGGATCACTTGTTTTTAACAATGAGGAAGGCACTCCTGATGTCATCTTGTTCAAGTTTTAGCAAAATTTTAGAAGATCAATATGAGGCCACCAAACAGCTGAAAACCTTATTGCAGTTAAGATTTCAAATGTCAAAAGTGATGCTGGATTTCAAAAAGGCAAATAGTAGCATCTTTAAATTACTTATACTAAAAATAACGAAGATTTATAATTATAAAACACAGTAAAGCATAACAGATAAGTCACAAAGGAGCAGGAGAAACTAAAACTAAAGCAACACTACTCAAGTATATACCTTAACAGGAGAAAAAAAAAGAAAACATTAGGTAGTAAGGGAAATTTTTGCTTTACCATACACACACACACATCCCCCTATTTTTCCAAAACTTTCCCACACTATGCAAGTACCATAGACAATGTTAGATGATGGAAGGATGTTCTAAAGTAATTTTAAAAAAGGAAAAAGTGTGCAATGTTGATCCCTTTTCACATGAACATTACGGAGTATAATTTACTTCAGTACCAGCAGGCTAGTAATCTAAATGCCCAACGCCAACAAGTAAACAGACGCATGCTATAGAAGTTTGCTATGCCAGAAATGTTTCCTTAGCAAGATAGAAGCCCTACCCAAGCAACGGCTGGAAAATCAGGACAACAAACAAAACAAGAGACATAGTACCTATCAAAAAGAAAAGAGAATTTTTTTACAAATCAGACAATAACACACCATGTTCATGGACGATAAGAATCAGGGAGGCAGTGAAACCAGGCAAGCCGCTGCAATGGCTAAGTATCTGAATAAACTCGTTACAGAGCAAGGACCTAGTCTTTAAGATGACAATTTGTTGTTCCACAGCCTCCTATACAGAAAAATTACCACGTTCCATTGCAGGAAGGAGTGTCAAAGAAGAAATGATGTAGCCACACAGGAAACCTAAACACATCCATCTACAAGCAGCTTACATAGCCAACTACCATCACCTTACTACAAATTCAGAAAGAACTTAAGGTATCAGAGAAAAAAAGTTGCTTACAAAAGCTTACACTAAAATACGTCACTATTGTCCAGATTATTTGCAAGAAATAAATGAAGAAGCTTGAGAAATTACTGAAGTAGCTCTGATTAGTTCCACTGGGAGTAACTGGAAAGCACAAATTAAAACAAACAAAGAAAAACCCTAAAATACTGGGAAAGATACTGAGAATATAATACCAAATTCCCATCATTTCTGCAATGATAAATCAAATTCCTCCATAATTGTTTGGACTCCTTTGAGTTAAAAACAAAAAAGGTGTGTGTGTATATATATATATATATAGGTAAACAGCAGGAAAATTGACATGTATTTCCAAAAGCTGACTGAAAACAACTAGGATATAGCGTGTAATCTTTTTGCAGCCTGAAAAATGTCTTACAGAATAAGAAAGTCTTGAATTTTGGCTGCCTTCCAATGTGAGAAGAATGGTGTGGTTTTCCAGAAATCATCAATGCATTCTGCATTTATTAAAGATTTGGAGAAGGCAGGAAACAAAAAAAATGGGATCTTGTCTGATGATACTAATGTTTTCAGACTGGGAGAACTCCAAAATTTTAAGACTCAAAAAACAACTTATTGAAACTGGAAAGATGATTAAATAACGACAGGATATGAAATATAATTTAAACAAAAAGTAAGAAAGTATTGGGAATGAAAAACAGAAGTTAAGCATCTCGGAACTACCAAGTCCACCAGCGGAAAACTGCCTGCTAACTGCACAAAGATCAATAAATCTTATCCTTGGTATTCTAGAACTATCTGAAAGAAAATAAAATATCAAAGGGAATTCTTAAATACATATCAAAGACATATAAAACAGTAACGCAACAAAGGTACTACATACAATCACACTGTCTCATCTCACGAAGTACATCAGTAGTAGAAGCACTGAAGTGCATGTACAGTCATTAAATGCTTTAGTACTACGGCACAGAGAGAACTCAGAAGTGTAAAGAGATCATAGAAGCTGAGATTTTTCATTGTGAAATAAAGAACTAAAAGTATTTTAACCGAAATAAAAAAAAATATGAAAAGACCAAAAATGTTAAGACTCCCTTTCGCTTATTTGCTAGCCTGACAAAATCAAATTGCAAGCAGACTCCATTATCTCACATAGCATCTAAGCCATTTGTCAACACTAACTGCTAGTCATTGAGATAAATACTGTGATGGCCTGTTTATTTACTCAGAAAAAAAAAAAAAAAAACCAAATAAATTAACTTAAAATTATTTATCAGCTGAGTCGTTAAGCCAATACATGGAAAACAAGTCTTGGGGGTTTACAATGTAGTTAAGATATAGAAGACACCTTGGTGCATTGCACAATTAATTAACTTGGTCGCACACAGCAGGGAGGGAGCATTCGCTTTCGTTGGCAGCGGGAGGTCCAAGCACAAAACCAGACCGAGTCTCTCACCCTGAACAGCAATGCTGATGCAGCCGGGTGCCAGTTAGAGTACTGAAGCCAGGAGCTAAAGAAATACAGTCCTTTCAGAAGAAGTGACCGAGTTAGCGTCTGTCCCCCCCGGGTGTCCTCCTCTCTCTCAGCACTTTCACTGAGAGGGATTAAACTCTGCGCTTGACAGGCTCTCGCAGCAGGACACCAGCACAGGTCAGTACATGACCTGAGACTCAAGTCCCAGTCGGGCTTTATCCCAACTCCAGGAACTCCAGTTCACAGCAGGAACCAGCACGCGGGCACGTAGCCTGAGAAATCTCATTCCACACACATACATTATTTTTTACATTTGACTATGATAAGGAAAAGCTCAAAGGTTCAACTACAGCTTGTACAGCTTCAACTACAGTTCAGGGAGTGAAGCCCGTACTGCTTTCTAGGACTAGTGCTCCGTGGGTGCTCTCCGCTCCAGCGGAGGGCAGGAGGGGACTGGAATCGAGGTCTCCTCTTTTTCCACCACGACTGGGAAGGGACCAGCCGGAGGAGGGAGTATGATACACTCCTCTGCAAAGCTGGTACAGGGGGTGTGCAAGTGTGTCCCACAAGAAGCCCCTCAAAGCAAGCCCATTTTCTGCCTGCACTTTGTAGGTGCAGGCCCACAAGGAATCCCACTTACACCTAAAATTTAAGAAAGGGGAACCAAGGGTAGAGTAACAGGAGTCACACTGGAGCTTCCAGTTGCTGGGAACAAAGTCTGTCTTTTTAAAAAAAAAGCTCCCTGCCTCCCTGAGGTACTTCTTACTAGGAAAACAGAAGAGGCCATGCAACCTTCAATGAAGAAGTATGCCCTCAAGAAGGCAAATGACAGAAGATCAGAGGTTGGTAGACTCAACAAAGTGTATTAGTTGGGGGAACACAAAGAAAAAAATCCAACATCCAGCACAAACTGTTCAAAGATCCATCAACATTTTAGTCATACACCTAAACCTCAAGCAGACCATTCACAACGTTAGTCACTGAAACGACTACAAAAATCTAGGCACCAAATTAAAAATATATTTCATGCTTAGAATACAGATGATCCCCCACTTTCTCATGTTATTTAATCAAATCCTTACACTTGGTATTAAATTGCAAATTACTGCGGAGACACGCATGCTCTCAAAGTGTAAACTTAATTCTTTAAATTCTCTTGAGCATTATGTGGTTCCCAAAGCCAAAAAATGCTTCAGGATGACAGTCAAAATATCGAGGCATAAACATGTCATGTTTCTAGGACGCTAACGTAATCTTCATAAACTCAGTTATAACTTAGATTATAAATGTTTGATGCTGCAATCTACAGATGGCTGCTCAGTGCTATCGTAAACCTACTTCAAACAGCATGTCTGATGGCTGGACTGATTCAGTGTAATACAAGATCTGAAGGAAATGTATATCCGTGAGAAAGCAAAAATAAATGTACAATTTAAGTAGAAACATATAAAGCTTACTTAAATCAATCTGATTTCATTTAATCCAATTTGCAACAGAAACAAGCAGAAAATTAGAATTTCAGTTGATATTCTCAGAGGTAGACTAGATCTGGCCTCGCAAGGAGCGTATGGACTTTATTAACACCGGCTCTATTTTAAAAAATTCAAACAGAACAATGCAAAAGTATCCTGTTGAGCATGGTAAAATTATAAGGTAATTTCATCAAGGGACCTAATCAACTTTGGCTTTCTTCCTGTAGCTCATCTGTGTCTGTTCTTCTCTGCTTGAAAGAGATACTGAGCCAAATGCCACTTTAACTCTAGTGTAAACTAAACGTCAACAAAAATTATTTGCAAAGAAAACCAAAAACCTACCCAAACCCACAACAAATGTGTCTCAGCAATTGTTTCATTAAAAATTGAACAAAGAGGTTAGAAGTCATAAAGCCTGAGAAAAATGTTTGCTCTACAATACGAAGCAAATTTCAGTATGTTGGAAATGTATGTCCTTTTTAATTCTGAAACCAACTTTCTTTCTAAAAATTATGATGAATTTTCCTCCAGACAAGTTTTCATATTTAAAACCTTTCAAAAACTGAGTTTCAAATGCAGAACTAATCTGTAATACATGGTATTATAATATGGTTTCCAGCATCAGGTTATGATCTGAACAATGTATAGTCACTGGGAGCGAAATTCCAAGGCACAAACAGCAGCGAAGCACCTAATTCCTATTAAAAGTCATTGGGGCTAGCAATCAAATTGCTATGTATGCTTTTGAAAATATTGTACTCTGAAACCAGAACTATCTTAACAACAATACCATATTCCCAGAAGTTATGTATGACTGCACAGCAGTGGCTTCTCCAGACAAATGCTCAAGTCATTTCCTAATTTCTAGGACATAATGTAAACCCTTTACCTCTAGATTAAAAATTCATCTAAAGGCAAAGTAACTTAAAGCATTAAATATTCATAAACGTCAATAGCTAAGTTCCTGACTCCTACCAAAATTAACATAAGTTTTGTTTGACTAAAAACCACAGCACTGCCAGTGCCATTCCTCTCTCGAAAAAGCTCTTTTGCTAGAACTGCTCAGGATGCTTTATTATTATTATTATTATTGTATAATGTCTGTCCAAACGACCGCATGCATTTCCTAATGCTGCTTCTACGGTGCCTAAAAGACCTTGTCACATGAGGAACAGTCAGACTGTAACCTGATCAGGCAGCAGCAAAGTCTCCAAGCAGGATGACAGGATACCCATTTCAGTACCCAGCAAAAGACCTTTGGGGACTTCTCTGTTCACCTGTAGTCTCATCTGTAAATTGCCTGAACCTTCTCTCCAAAAGATGTATAGAGAGTCAGACTTTCACCCATTTTCTGAACTAAAACATCTATACTGGGATTAGAGAGAAGTGTATGAGAGCCCTACTAATTTTAGAACCAAGTGGTGCAAAGTGTCATAGCTGTCAGATAGCTGGATACCTGAATCTCAGGCCAAATTTAGTTTTCCAACACAATAAGGCTATGAACCCCACTTAATTGCTGATCTGTATTTATATGCATTGTAAAACACATTATTAAATACTGTAATTTCACATAATAACTATGAAACTGAACAATGAAAATATATTTAAAAGCAAACCAAATTCAAAAGGGCCATGTGGCTATAATCAAGAGCAGATTTTGGCCTATGCTACTGAAAAGCCCATTAGAGGCCTAATCCTCCTTGTCTTACAGAAATAGTTACGCTAATTGTGTAATTGCAATGTGCAGAACTTAACCCTCAATATATTTGCCTAGCACCTTCGTCCTTTAACAGATTTATTTGCAGCTATTGTCAGTTTAAAAATGTACAAAATCCAAAAAGTTCATAGATTACACTCCACAACAAAATCATGTATTCACCAGGTATAATAAAATTAAATCCTGAAACACACTAACTTGCTTTTAATGCAGCTAAGGCCAAACTGGAATGCCCTAAAGTATGACTGATTTCAGCAGGAGTATGCTTTATTAAAGGCCGAGCTATTACATGGGCCCCAATCTTGGGAAGGGGCTTGCGTGGGTGGATTTCTGAAGCCAGTGTATTCCCACAAAAGCACCGGAGTCTGCCTACACAGGTCAACTTGTAAGATCTGGCTATTAACATGCCCTTCAGGATTTGACCCACGGACTGAAGTGTCTTTGTAAGCATTGTTTCACCTGTTTGAAAGCTGGGTTGACTGAAAGCATTCAGTACATGAATATTTTCACCCACTACAGAAAATCAAGGCTTTGTTAAATTAAACGGCTTTAATGATGTTTTACAGGAAACATTTCAGGCATGCAGCAATAAGCTGCATTCATATTTGACATTTACAAAACTTTATTCTTTTAAGCCTGAACTTACAAAATACTTGCACTTAACTTCAAGCATGTGAATAAGCCCATTTTTATTTTACAAAGCACTTAATTCCAAGTACATGTTGAAGTTCTAGCAAAATGATGGAATAAATTCCTCAAATCAGCCATGTCTTAAACAGTGTAGAGGAAAAAAAAGAACACATAATCTGGTTTTCAAGCAAAATATCACTAGAGATTAGCAAACTAGATCACAGCAAACAATTAGAAACACCTCAACCAAAAATGTAAACTGAGCCAGAACAAGTCTTTTAACACAATGATGACTCAAGTTTATTTTCCTCCCCCCCCCCCCCCCCCCCCCCCCATACTTCACCACCTCCTGGTTTTGGCCATTAAAAAAGAATTACGGAATATTCCTGTGAGCTCTATTTAAAAGATGTTGCTGACTCAATGGGAATTGGGAAGTACCAGAAAAGCAACAAAACAGACCTTTGATCTCTGCCCCAGTTCACACACTAAAGATAATCTGAATCGATGGCCAAGTTCTGCCTGCCTCAGTCATCCAAACAGGTATCTTTTAAAGCCATAGAGATGCAACTGCAGTTTATGTAGACCATCAAACTCAGCTTCAGAAACTGCTGTCCAAATCTTGAGGCCTTTACACAGACAAAACCTCACTGAACTGGCTAACATTCAGGTTCTCATTATTTTATTCCAACAAAATTAAGACCTCTTCAACTTAGCTCAAGTGAAGTGCTCACACAAGTCGAATCAGCAAGATCTGGTTCATATTTAGGATGAAATGCACTCAAAAAGAAACCCCATCTCCAAGCAATTTTCAAGTGAGAACCTTCTGCTTAAAGAAGGAGGAATGTTGAAACAGAGTAGTACTGCAGCCAAAGCAGCAAATGGCCAAAGCAGCCCATTAATTTTGCCTGACTTCATGCAGCACAAGTGCCATTACGTTTGCATCCCTAATTGAAGGCACTTTCTGTTGGCTAAAATCCTTCGTTCCCGGGAGGCTAACCTGCTGTAGGAAATGTGCTAGGAACAGGGGAAACGACAGTGTTGTCATGCTGAAGACTTGCACGGTGGCAAAGAAAGGATTAGGTGACGTGCAGCTGGATAATCCACACATACCCTCCACTAGTCAGCAAAAAACGTGTGCTATTTGAACAAAAAAATTATCAATTCCAAGGCTAGATACTACCAGCACGTGAAAAGAAGTTGAAGAAAACCATCCAAGGTGGAAATTCCTTATACATCCTGCAAAACTAACACCTATATGCCACCAGTTTTTGTTACGCCACAGGAGAAGGAAAATAAATTAAAAGCATCTAGTCAATTACTCCCTCCAGGATTTCTTTCTGAGCTCAAAATCAGAAACCCTGAAACAGGAGTTCTCATTAGTTCACAGCCGAGAGCCCAGAAGAGCAAGATTTCTGCAGGCTGTAAGTTCAGGCCCCTGGGTTCAAAGCATAAATAAGGAAATGCAGAAATTCACAGATTTCAGAGCCAGGAGTGTCTGCCATAGCGTCTTTGCTCTATGAAGCCATCTCTAAAGAAGAATATCCTTGGACGAAGTCTAATACCAAACACATTTAGGAGCCTCCAAATTCCTAAAATGCAACAGCACCTTTATTTTCAGATGTATAAAAACCATTCTGAGCAAATGGTCCTTTCCTGAAGTCAGCTCAAAGGAGCTGGATGACAGGCATCTATTTTTTTTTATCTTAATTCAAAAACTGTACCCAAACAATGTCAGAACAGGTTTACTTGACACTACCCTCAATCAATCATTAGAACAAATTACATTACCTCTGAACCCTACACAGGCAACAAAATGAATCAGATGACCCACTAGCTCTCGTCCATCTCCAGCGTCTTTGTTCTCAGAATACAGAACAGAACTGTTTGCCGTGTTTCAGCTGAATGTGTAGTATTACAGATCTTTTTAAAGCAAGACAGAAATGCCAATAGTGACACAGAACGTACCAAAGTTTAAACAGCCCAACCTGAGTTTTGCTATCCCCAGTCCCAGACTTGTCCCTCCTTCCTACAGAGACAGAGGCTATGCAGCGAGCCCGAAGTACCCTAAGGAAGCAGTAATCAGGCATCCAATCTAACAAAAACATTTATGGGATACTTTTCCTATCACTAACAACAATTTCATCGAGTCCGTGAACCGCAAGGCTGCATTTTTTGCGGGCAGTCACGTCAAGCTGAATTTTCTAATAGATCTGTTTCCTATAGAGCCAAAATCTGCAGCATTAAAAGGTCTGCATGGGCCAGATAACCCTAGATATTTTAAACTTTTCTAGCTCACATGATTGTAAGAACATTCTTGAATCACAGTCAGTGATTTATTCAATACTTAACTCTAAGAATCTGCTTTTTTTCAGAGACAGCAAACATGTAGTCATTAACAGATGTGCCCATTTCAATAATGATGTCAAAGGGAGGGAACTTTGTTACACAATTGTTCAAAATCTTGCAGGAAAAGAAGGTTGTTGCAATTGGTATTTAAATAAATGTTTACTACCTGAACTGAAAAAGACAAAGACGTTTTACCTGAAATGAACTATACCATTTCAGAGGCATCACATATACATCTTGATTCTTGGTGTATTATTTAAGATTTATACCAGAGTAAATCTAATGAGTGCACTGCACTTAAAGCTTAAAATGGTGATCTTCAAATATTTTAATACTGAAATAATGTTGGTATGGAACAATGCATACCTATGCCATCTGATAGAGATGGCATTTAATATTTTAAAAATTAAATGTATATTAAATACTATTGGACATTGTCTTATTTATCAAGAAGGCTGCAGCTAACAGTAATTTTATTAATTTTTGTTCTCAGGCAATGGTGAGATAAAAAATTAGTCTTGCTACTTTGTAAGTTAAGTTCTTTACACCCTCTTAGGGAACTCAAATACAGTTTTTGAGATAAAGTTGAACTGTTAGCTATATTAACAAATATTTGTACAATTGTTCATCTTCCTATCCAGTCACAAACAAGATGTGAAATATGTCAAACGTTTCAGATAAAATATATTAGACGTTTTATTGCTGCTATCACAGTAAAGGCTTTGCCTTTGAATTCTTAGAGGTGCTACTAACAAAGCAGCTTTTTTCCCTGAATAAGTAGCTTGATTCAACATGATTTCTATATCATCTGTGCTAATGTGACTTTTTTCCCTCCACCAAAATGTCTTATGCCAATGAATTACTACATGAATCAAGAAACAAAATATGACAGCCAACAACTGAGCTGACCAGGAATCAGAAAACAACACTCTCTTCTCCCACAGCAAACAGCTCTTCTGTGCTACCTCAGATTTAGCAAACAGTTGCCTAATTATTTACTGTCACAGCCAAAGCCACAGCCAGCAGACAGAATCTGGAGACATACGAATACCCTCATTTCAACTGTTAAAGCAACAAGGTACTTGCTATTGCACCATCTTCAAGATCCGCAGCCACTTTGGCTGCAGAAACAGATGAAGAGTAAAATTTCACTTTTCTACCTTTAAAAAGGACTGCTTTTCTCTTCCTAAATCAAACTGCCCGAACGTCTTAATGATGCGGCATCATACGATCCCAAGCCTTCCAAGACAGGCAATGAATTTTGTACAGCTGACTCTGCTAGTTACAGTACTCAACAGCTGGGGCATAGATAATTTGGCACCCTGATAACGCCCTAGATGAATACGAGGGCGTTCTGCAGACTGTAAGAAGGAAAACCAGAACTATTAGCATTAAAATTATGGATTGGAGCTCATCTTAAAAATACAAAGTCAACATGGCTAGCATTTGATTAAGAAAATTACTAAAGACGGTGTTTACAAAACTGAGAAATTCAGAGAAACGGCACTCCCTCTTCAAAGCCTATATTGTAGCCATTCTTTTCTGATTAGATCAGCTCCCATAGCAAGTCATCAGGACAACAATCGCTGTAGTGAAGTCATACTACTGGGGCTCGGATGGGAAATCATGACCGGCTTGGAAACACATTTTAAAAAATAATGTGTTTTCCAGGTTTCAAATATATCCTAATTAAAACAAGTCCGAATCTTTACCTTTGCTCCCAATGGCTGAATAAAGTATACCTTGAGCAGCAAAACACAGCATACCAATATACTGAATACGACACGAAAAACCAGGACAACAGAAACTGGATCCTTCCGAATAATTTCAGGATTTGGCTGTCACTGAAAATAGCACGTGAATGGACCCGATGTTAGCCCCACAACATGATATACTCAAATATTTCCAGAATGTGCCTTATTTCTAACAGAGATGTGAATTAGTCTTAGGAGTTTATTTTAATGAAAATCCCTTTGTCCCCCAACACTTAAAAACCAAATCTTTCAGTCCTTTTCCTGATAACACTCTCACTGAAATAGGGGAAATTAGGCCTAATATCTTTCCCAGGTCTTTAAGCAAGTAAACAAACTGGTATGAGAATGAACCTTATTAAACCTGACTCTAGCAGCAAATCAAAGGTAATCTAAAGCAGAATAGCACTGCTTTGGATTAGAACCAGAACAGAAAAACAAGCTTTCTCAGTGTTTTCTTTATTTACAAAGTAAACAGTCTGCGTGCTTTAAAATAATGCAAAAATCAGTTCAGCTACATATAAAGTAATTGATGACTTGAAAAAATAAGAAAGAATGAAATAAAGATGTGCTTTTGAAGATGATCTATTACGAACCGTAATTATTTCTCAACCAAAATGCACTAATGCATTTCCGTACAGAAGCAGTGCACATGCTCCATAGCTGCATTGACACAATGGGCAACAGACACAAAGGAGTCATTAGTCAATACTGTTAATGACACATGAAATCGCAAGTGACACAGGTATAAAGTAGACTCGGACCTGACAAGTTCTCACATCAAAATAACCATCTGTAGGGGTTTTATTTTTCAAAATATTACCACTAACAACCCGGACTAAATAAAATCAACTATCAGTATCTTCAAATCAAGCTGTCTTAAACTATGCCACTCCCATTCCCATCGGTGGAAACCATTTAACCAAAACCTTTAGAACTGACTGGAAACATACAGCTGAAAAATTGTAATCCTTCAAAATAAAAATTTCAGATATAATATCTAGCCTATCTTTTCCCCAAACATTACAAAAGGACTTGGCACTGCAAATGTCAGCATATGCTGTGACATGCTGTAAAAACTATTTCTGGGATGAAGATGCAATCTCAACAGTTAACTCCATCCCTTTCGCACCTGAATTAAAATCAGACCCGTTACACTGTTGACAAGCATTTTCAGATTTAGTATTAGCAAATGTACTGAAAAGCAGTAATGGATCATGTCTCCCAAACCATCTCTTCCATCCCCATGCATTTAAGAAAGCAACATAATTTACATTTCTATCAAGATAAATTTAGCTGTATGCATCTCTGTTATGATAAACGCCTTTTTCCTTATTTTTCTGTATTCGATAAAAAAAAAAAAAAAAAAAAGGTGCTACACGAGCTAAGGTCATTCTTTGCCCGAACACATAAAGAAAAAAATAAAAATAAAAAGGTCAAAATAAACTATAACTGTAAATACAAATGCACATCGAGACGTAAATCTCCGTGTCCGCGTTTCACTCGAAAAAGAGACTTTTCGACACAGGAGAGCGCGGTGCACCCGCTGGCGAGGCAGAGGCGGTATCTGTACCCACCGCAGAAGGCACGGCCGCCCGCTCCCCCGGCCAGCGACCGGCCAGCGACCGGGGGCCACCGGCCGCCCCTCACCTGGCCGGAGCCTCCGGCGGCCCCGCTGCGGGGAGGGCTGCCCTACCTTTGTATCGCTCCAAGACATCTTCGTAGGCTTGCAGGTACTCCTGCTCCTCGGCGTACAAGTAGGCGCCGGGGGAGAGGTACCCAGCCATGGCCGGGGGCTATCCCCGCCCGCCTCCCTGCGCGGCTCCGGGCGGCCAGGAGCCTCGGCGGCGGCGCACGACCCAACCCAACGGCTGGCGGCGGGGAGGGCGCTGCCAGCCCGGCCGAGGAAACGCCCCCGCCGGCCGCTCGGGTTTCGGTAGCCGCCCCTCGGAGCGCGGAGGGGGGCGGCCCCAGCCCGGCGGCTGCCGCCGCCTCCCCGCCACAGCCCCTCGGCTCCAGCCCCATCGCCCAGGCGCCGCCTGCGGGGCCGGCGAGCTCTGCCTCCGTGGCTCGGGCCCTGAGCCGCCTCCCGCCCGCCCCCCGTGTTTCTGCCGCGCTCTGCCCCCGGGACGAGGAGGGTGGCGGCCGCCGGGGCGGGGACGCGACGCCGCGGCACGGACGGGGCCGGCGGGGGCACCGCCGCCCTGCGCCGCTGGCGCTGAGGGGCCGCAGCACGGCGGACACCGCCGGGACCGGGGTGGGGGGTGGGGGGGGTGGGTGGCGGGCAGGGACCCCGCGGGCAGCCCCCAGCGCTGGCAACCGGCCGGTGCGGGACCCCCGCTACCCCGGCGGCGGGGCGGGACAGACGCGGCCGCGACCCCGCAGGTGCCACCGCCGCTCGCCCGCCCCCAGCCGCATCCCCACCGCGCCTGCGCCCCGCGGCCGCCGCCGCCTCCCGGCCCTGACCCCGGCGCCGGGCCCGCCCCGAGCGGTCCCTCCCGCCCGGCTCCAGCCCCCGGCCCGCTCACCCTGCCTGCGGGGGGCGGCGGCGAGCCCCGCGGGCGGCCGGGCCGGCTCCGCAACCCCCCCCAGCGGCTGCATTCTGCGGCTGGCGAGAGCCCGGCCCGGCGAGCAGCCTCTGCCACCGCGGCCGCCGCTGCCCCCAACAGCGCCGTTAGGATGCGTTACCCCGGGAAACGATGCCCCGGGAGGGGACCGGCGAGGCACGCACAAGAGGGTGGGGAGGACCGGCGGCGTCCCCGGGGAGCCCGAGGACCGCCGCACCTTCCTGGGATTCATCTACGGGCGGTTTCCAGCTTTCGCCAGGGCGAAGCAGACCTCCGCCCTGCTTCCCCCATCACTTGTCGCCGGGCCGCGGGCCAGCGCCCGCCCGCGCCTCCGGCACACCGGGCGGCTCCGTCCCGCTCCCCGGCCCCGCAGGGACACGGGCCTCGCCCCGCGCACCCCGCGACCGGCACCGGCCGCCTCCACCGGCGCTGCGGGCGGCCCGGCGCCGCCTCCGCCGCCGGGGCGCGGTGCTCCCCCGGCCTTCAGCCGGGCAACGCCGCCGCTGCTGCAGCCCGGCGCCGCTAACGCCTTTCCGCATCAAAGTTTAATGGGCGCACCTGCGCGCGTTTCGGCTCGCTTTCCCACACGCACCGCGTCGCCCGGCCGCAAACGGCGGCCAAAGAGCTTAGTCACCCCCCGGAGGGGCCGCGCTCGGCCAGCCGCGGCAGGGGGTCCCCTGCCCCCGCCCGCCGCCTCCCCGCCGGCCCCCGGCCGCGCCTTACCGGCGATGCGCAGCACGGCCCTCTCGGCGGGGTCCAGCACGGAGCCGCCCTGGATCTTCCGCTTGGACCGCTCGTGTTTGGGCAGGTTCCAGGGCAGCGTGTCCCCCGGCGCCGGCGACACCGTCCCCGACCGCTGGCTGAAGTCCTCCTCGTCGGAGAAATCGGCGGAGGACGACATGGAGCATCGGTAGGACGCGTTGCCGGAGCTCTGCACGGGGAGACAGACAGACAGACAGACAGACGGGGAGGGTGCGTGGGGAGCGGCTCGGGACGCGGGGCCTCCGGTAGGACCGGCCAGTACCCGCCCCGCGTGGCGCGGGGAAGCGTCTCACGGGAAAAGGAGGGGAGGGCGGGGAGGGGGGCGCCGCTCACCATTGCCGTGAATGGAGCGGGGAGAGGGGTGCGTGTGCGGAGCGCCGAGGGCGAGCCTCCAAAAAGCAGCCGGCCTTCAGCGGGAATGCATTGGCAGGGACGCCCGGGCAGCGCCCCGGCCTGCGGCTGGGCGACCAGCTCGCAAATGAGCCTCCCACCCCTCCGACAATAAACCCAGCAGCGACAACAACCGAAAAAAAAAAAACCTTCCGGGCTACAAATCGATAGCGTTTGGCTCCCCCGCCAGGGCGAGGAGGAGATCTGCCATCCCCGAGCTGCTGCTGAAATCGTTCCTGTAAATCCGTCGCCGCGTTACCGCCCCGCCGGCCCCCGCCTCCTGCCCCGCTCTCCCCGGCGCAGCCCGGCGGGGAGGGAAGGGGGGGGGAAGGAAGGGAAGGAAGGAAGGAAGGAAGGAGGAAACATGGTTTCTCAGAGCAGCCCCTTTGGGTCTCCGGGCACGACAGGCGGCTTTCGGTCACGCTTTGCCGAGACAGCTTCGGCAAACCAACGGCTGCTCTCGGCGTGTAGGCTGTACCCACGTTCAGACTTCCCAGCCACCCAAAAAAAAAGAGCGGTTCTAGAAACGTAAATAAGCACTGATGCAGTGCAGGGATGGGGCTGCTGCCATTTCTGGCTTCCCTGGTTAGGGTGAAGTGGGAAACGGAGATGTCTGAACGATAACATTTCAACGCCGTTTTGAGAATTTAGGACACAACGTTATACACAAGTTATCAGGACACGATGGGGGCAAGGTGCTATTTCTCTTCCTCTGCATTTTCTGATCGGAGAGACTCGTGGTTTCTCCAGGGCACCTGACTAGAAAATGATGGGTTTGATGTGTGATTTCATGTGGGAGCTACTGTGACAGTCTTTCAAAAGTGTAACCTGATGCTGGTCCAGGCATGGTTAATTTTTAGGGGTATGCTATTCTCAGCTTGGAGAGGTGTAGCATTATACTTTGTTATGCAGAGATAGCCCTCATTCAGCCCATCTAGATTCCAGATTTTCTGATACTAAAACAGCTATTATTTTACGCTTGTCTTGTAGCCCTTTTTTTTCTTTTTGAGGGTCTTAAAATGTACCTTTACTTACAGAAGAAATTTGTATTGTGACTGAGATCTGATAAAATTTATTGTTGCTGTCTGAACCTTTTTACGGTCAGTTCTCATCATTATTATTACATTGGGCGTATTTTACCCATTTTAAAACTCAAACCCTACATAATCCAGAGTAACAACACGATGCACTCTTTGCTATGCATAAAACTGCCAGTAATACACAGTTAAATAATGCGCTAAATAAGAGAGGATCTCTTATTAGTGGTTGCTCCTCCTGACTTCCTTCACTTCTGTCCCAATCCTCTTTTCTCCTTCTACAGTACTTCATGGTGAAGTTCAAAAGGAGAGGGAGGGAGGGAATGAATACATAAAACCAATTAACTGAGTTCTTATTTAATGTATTGTGGAGAGAGGAAGAGGTAAGCAAGTGCGGAAAAACAGAAACATGAGATGTCTGATCCCAGCTCTGATTGCCTTTGTAATTAGTTCTAGTGCCGGGAATATTTTGCTGCCAGCTTATATAATAAGCTAAAACTCTCTGTAGGATCTCATAATGCAGGATGGTCACATACAGGTGTCTTCCTGATGGGAGCTGGAAGTGCAGAGCTTGCTGCAGGGTACAGAGGGCACTCTGCTGTACCGGCTGGTCTAACAGGGCCCCTGATGTGCTTAGTCAGGGATTAGGCTGCTTCTGGCCTGTCCTTAGCTCCAGATCTTGCCATAAAAGAGAAAGTGTTCCCTTTAATCCCAGCTCTGAACATCCTCCTTCGGGCCTGTATCTTCTGTTGGCTGCTCAGCAACCCTCAGTATCCTTGGATCACACAGACCCATGGAGACAGATACTGCCTTTCAATTTCTTCATCTTCTTAATTTCTAGTTTATAATATGAGAATTGGAAAGAGCCCAGACATTTTGGGGTGCATTTGTGAGGATGCTATAGCGATACTTTGTTAGTATTTATGTAGCAGCTTGGAATATGCAAGGACAAAGTACCATAGCAGTTGTTACTGAAGCTTTGAAGAAAGGATCTCTCAACTCTCAGATTTATCTTTGAGAGTACGCTATAATTTTTATCCAGTTGGATTTCCTTTTCTCAGAAGAGGCCTTAATAGCCCATTTTTATTTTTATAATAACAACTCCTTCTATAGTTCCTCCTACTCTTAGCAACCAAAAGCGCTGTTGAGTGATCGTTCCATATACAGCACTGAATGTATTCTCCGTACTCTCAACTGAGATGTCAATTTTAGGGAAAAAGAGACTGTCCTTCTGGTCAGCTGTGCTACAATACTGAAAGATAAGCTATGTGAGAAGACCCCACTCCCATATTTTTGAGAAATCAAACTGAGCAGGCAATGGTAGAGCAATCTTTGGCATTTATGTGTATTACACCTAGCTATCCTCTTTTAAGTTGTCCTTTTACTTCACTTAATGCATGCATTAACAAAATAAATGAACAAAACCCACTTTAGCTTACTAACTCTTCAGGAATCATGATATCTCATTTTCAGAACAAGGCAGGAAGCTCGGAAAGGAATTTTTAATAATAGCAAAAGCTAGCAAACTCGCATCTAAGAAATGCCAACTTCTAACTTAATTACAGTCTACTGTTTTATTCAGCGTGGAGATACTTCAGAGTAACGTGTACACCGAGCTATTGAGCACATAAGTATTTTTAAGAATCTTGACTTTGCTATTCCAAAGACATTTATAATGAGCTGAACAACTGCTTTGCTTGAGTAAATTAATAGCTTTGATAAGAAGCCTGTAATTGTTCTCCTTTTGTGCAGCCACTGTTCACAACATGCTTACCACTCATCCCACTGGATTGGTTGTTTCTAGGGAACACGTTTTCCATGCCATAGCTGTAAGTCCCAACTAAGCATTCTCTGATTACAGCAACATATTAACCGGTTTAAAAAGTACAAAATAATGCAGAACATCTGTACTATCCTGAAAAGGGTTCCTGGCCAGTTAGGACAGCACATGAAAAAAATCGGTTATATTCTGTTAAAATCAAAATATGTAATGCACTTCTGTTATTTTTCTATGAAGCACATTGCTGTATGCAAGTGAAAAACATAACTGTTAATAATACACAACACTTTTGGGTTATGTGAGTGAAGTGTCTTCTAAATCCACTACAATATTGATCAGACACATCCTTACTTAGCCTACTCTGGGACTTAGCGAGGGTCAGGGCATGACCCTTCTTAGCTTGAAGGCCCATAAGGTCACAGCCCAGATGCAATAGCTGCTTATTCTGTGCCTCCAGTTATGCATTCCTGCTCCTCATTAGCCTAAAGACTTATCTGTAGCCTCTATTGTTGATGAGCAGGAACTGTTGTATTTGCATAGCGGTTACGCATATAACAGCTTGTGCATTGAAGCCTCTTGGTCATAAATAAGCAAATCTAAGTGGAGTTTTGTCTGCATTCAAAGTCCAGGATTAAAGTTAAGCATCGTTTCACCATCAGTACCACAGGGGGGTGCAAACTGCACACAGAGTCCTCACCGCTGTGTCTCGGGAGGTGAAGTGCTCAGGACAAGCATTTAGGAGAGCAAAATTCATTTCTGCCAGTGTCTACAGTTTTCTCTGTAATCAGGTGATTTGCAGCAGCCGCCTGAGAGTCAGGCTTGCTACTTTGCTGTAAAAGCGAGCTGGTTTCCAGTAATGGGGATGATTTCAAAGATTTAGTATACTTCTTGTAAGAGGGATTTGGCCAAGCACCAAGACGTGATTTCCTTTGAGGAGGGAAAGAAGGAGAGTTTGTCATAGGTGAGGCACTGCAGAAGATCAGGTGGAAACTAGGTGGAAGACGGTGTAGCTGGAAAATGGTATAAGGTAACGCACAACACCATATATCAGCAAAGCCACCCCTAGATAGGATGCGATACCCTCAAGAACGCTAGTGGGTTTTGCACTGTCATTCCTCAAGGCGGAAGCATTAGCAGAGGTTGGGTTTTAAACTCAGTCAAGCAATCCAGCTGGCAAAAGCTGCCGGGAGGCTGATACCGAATTATCGTCATGTTGCAAAAATTCCCCAGCTTTATGACACATCAGAGATTGTGCTGGCCAACTGAATTCTAATCAAATACCTTGTACTTTCATATCTTATCTTTGTGAAGACTTTGCACTGCAGTGAGTCCTTTCACACTGGTTTTTGGAAGCTCTTGGGAAGTACAGGTCAACATTCACTGAAATTTAATTTTCAGTTTAGTTATGAGTTATCTATATTTCAGTTATACTAAACTATCTCAGAATTCCTGGACTATATGTATGTTTGTTTTTTTCTTTCATCATGTTCATTGTGGGCAATGGATAAATATTAACAGAAATGAAGTGTTTCAATCATGGTTTTACTGAGTGTGTTTCAACAAAATTCCTCCTAATTTAGAATAATTTAGAATATCAGTTGAATGTAACATGCTATTTTTGTCCTTTAACATCCCAGATTGAATGATATTAAAGTGGATCAACTTTTAAAGTAAAATAACTTAATAAATTTAAGACAAAATCTAGGGCAACTGAATGTTCCCATTAGTAAATCGCTTTAACCTGATTAGGTGATAATGCAATGCAGAATACAAAACATCCAATGTATGTAATCAGGCTATGCAAGTCCCTTGGGACTGCATGTTATCAGAAATGATCAAAATTCAAAACAGACACAGAAATGAAAGTACAAACAAGGGCAATATAAAACCAACTATGCTAAGCTTAATAAAAAAAAAATCCAGCATTGGAGACACAGCCATATTAAATGAATATTTTTCTTTGGTTCTGTGCCAGTCATTTAAGAGGACATCCATACTTGAAAGTGCTTATGAGCATCGAGGGTCTGATTTTATGTTAAACTGCCTTTGCAAACAGTTAGGCTTTTCAAACATCAAGACAAATTATTGCTTTGTATAGACAATTTACATTCTTTCTTTCTAAAGGTAGGAGAAGATGGAAATAAGCATTCAGTGTTTATTCTATCATCACATGTATTTTGAGCCCGTGATTGTATTTATACAAGGAAATTTCAATGCTTTCGTAGGCTTTTGAAAGGAGATGGGATCTTTTCTGGATGCTAGTAGGTCAATCTCTACCATCCCCCCACTTTGAAAATAACCTTATTGAGGCAACTTTCATTAAATAATAGGTTATCTGAGGACATGAAATTCAAAATGGATGAAGGGCTAGATCCACGTATGTACTTGGACATTGCAATACAGATTTGTAACATCAAACTATGTTTACTGGATAACCATCTACTTACACATCTAAAACTGACGTGATGCAAAACTGGGGTTTTGGTAGGAACTAAGTAGTCAGAATAACCTGGTCACCCAGGATGATGCAGCATCTCATTCTTCTGGGACATAAGACACCCCCAAACCTTCTCCTGAAATTGGTCCTCAGTCATCCTTTCATAACAGCAGAGAGCACTAGTTTCTTTTGAACCATAAAAGAAGTGAAGCAGCTGTTTGCCTTTTCCTTATTGTCTTAAGAAGCTTGAAACCTAGCGTCAAACCCTCATCTCCCAGCAGCCAGCCTGGAGACTATTCTGCAACAACCTCCTGGTTGTGGAAGTGGTACAGGTTAAAAAAAAAAAAAAAAAAGAGTTCAAGATTTCTTGGTGTGGAATGAGGAAGAGGGAGCATGGCGTGCTGCGGCAGAGCATGAAAGGCGCTCTGCGGAGAGAAGGAGGTGCTGGGTTCTGATCCCTGCTCCGATGACTGCTTATACATTCTGCTTTAAGTAGTAATTGGGTAAAATACTGAAGTAGTCCCTGGATGAGACGTGCAATGGAGGCAACAGAAACCACAATGCAGCTTGTGTGCTAATTCTGCAGAGATACACCAAATTTCAAGTATTTATTGGTGTGAAGTGATACCATCTTCTAGTAGCTAAAAAAATAAATTAGTGAATATTATGCTACAACAATAGAGTTTTGCTTTCATTTACTTCATGTATCGGTGATCTCTTTCAGGAGCAGAAAGTTGAGAGATGCTCCACGTTTGTAACTCCTTGTTAACTGTGAGATGAGCTGAGGATTCAGATACTGTCAAGATAATCTCCACAGATCTCAGCAACTTCCACCAAGGAAGATAGCCATAATAAGAGACAAATAAGGCATTTAAAGTACGTTGCTGTACAAGGAAAACCTGCTTGTTGTTTTTCCTTTTTCAAATGAATACATTGAAAAGCAAGGCATACTTCATTCAGTGTAACCAAGACCTCTATATAAGTGGGGCCAAATAACATTCAGCTTAAAATGGCCGTGTTGTGGCAAAGCCATCAGTTCTCTTGAACAGCTGCTTAGTAAAACTGTGCTAATAAAAACGTGGATTCTTTTTGAATGTCACTTGAAAATTAATAATATCATCAACATGACAGCCCTGATAAGTTACATATTTAATCCATTCCTTTATTCCTCACCTATTTCCTCTATTTAGTTTTTCAATATGAATTGCAGGATTTAATCTTGAAATAGCTTACCTACGTTATAGAAGCCGACAGAAAGGTACTGAAGGTTTTGCAGATGGAAAGATAATATTTTGAGCTCCGAGTATCTGGGAAGCTACAGCATGGGGAATAAGTGTTTTCGTTGAGTTTTATGCTAAAACCATCAGCAAGATATAAATGCTAATTCCATTATTATTATCTTGTTTCAAAATGAATGCTTCATAGATATTAATACCTAAAATGTGAGGATTTCATGGTCTCAAAATCGTGAATTATTTCTGTAAAAGAAATGCATATACCTTAGATGACTGCTGTATACAACTGTTGCAAAAAAACCCATTGCCTAAAAGTAAATTTTGTATTAATTTTTAACTGCAGCTATCTTGCATCCATTCAGATCTCCCTAGTCTGCAGACACAAAAGAGAATAACGTGACAGAATAACTAAGATTTGAGGAAGGCACACACAGTTTTATCTGTTTACTGTGCCTACAAGGCCAACGATGTAACAGAGCAAGAGTCTGGAATAAGAAATCATCTAGCTTCAAATACCTTCCTCAGCCTTCTAAACTTCTCATTGTAGATGGTATTATATTTTATTTTTATATATGTTTTAATAGCAAACCAAATTACTCCTGCCATAAAAGGTTTATCAGAGTATGAAAACACTCTGGACAGCAAAGAGCAAAATAAAGTTCTAAGTAGCTTTTTGAATCTCTGATGGGCACAGATTGTTTTCAAGAAAAAAATAAAAGGAAGACTTAAAAGAATTTTTTAAAATTACACAACGAAAATCTTAAACAGTGGTATTGATATTCAGCTTTTAGTAACAACTGGTAACATTCCTGACTAATAAGTTTCCCTCCTTATAGAATTAAACATTCGTTTGTTCTTTCCAAACTGTTTCAATCCCATGTTGTAAAACAAAGTTTCAAGGTGTGATCCATCAATCAATCAATCAACATTTAACTATTTGAAAATACAGGTTCTTATAATTACACAACACTAGTAATACTGTTAATAATTAAGTTAATCAGATTGTTTTCTCTTATAAAATCCACTTTAAGTTGCCTTGCCTTATGTTTGGTTGAAAATATTCACTGCCCAAGGTTGAATTTTCTTGAAAATTTTCAGTCAAAGGCTGACTGAGAAGCCTGAGAGCAAGATGATGAAAATATCCAGTTATTTGTCAATGCTAAAAAATATCCCAGTGATCTTTTTTGAGAAGACTCCAGGCTTTGGGATGGATACTTCAAATATGAATATCCTTTAAGCTAGACATAGGCCTTTTGCCGTCTTTGTTAAAAATCTGTCTACAAGTGTCAGAGTGATGAGTCTTTGAGATACAAATATCTGCTCTCCCTGGTGTCAGGGAGTATAAAGTAAAGCTTTTAAAGTTTGGGCTTGATCTCACTGCTCTTGATGAGGAAGCTATTCCAGAACCTACTGCTTTCTTGATTACAAGTAATCTTCCCCTACTTGCCACCTGAAACTTATTCCTGGTCTTTTGTTTTTTGCAACAACAGCATGCATTTCCTTAAATACCTTTTTTGCTTCCCTGATGTGTTCATAGCCTGCATTGTACCTCCTCTCAGCCTTTTTTGGTTTTGCTGAGCAAGTCAACTTCTTTTAATCTTTCCTCATCTGCTAGTAGTCCTTCTTTGCAAAGTTAAATAGTTTGATTTAACTATTCCTAGGGCCCAGGTGACTACCGATGTGATTTTACCAGATTTTTTTGGGTTTTGTTTTTGTTTTTGTTTTTTTAACAAGGCCACGCTTGAATTTATCAACTAAAATCTCTTCAGATTGGCACCCACTGCACAAAGCCTCTCAAGACTCTCAGGGGTCTTAGAGCTGCCGGACCAATACCCCACTGTCACAGACTGACCAAGCAAATTCCACCCTCGCAGCTCTTACCTCCGCTCTCAGGACACTGACCATCCCTGCTGAGGAGCTGAGCTGGGTCCTTCCAGCTTGGAGATACGGAGGCAAAACTAATCTTTCCATCTGATCGTTACCTGCTGTGGTTGCGGGCTGATGGCAGTGTGGGCAAGAGGCATGGAGAGCAGGGGAGGGCAGGCACCAGAGCTGACAGGCAGGAGACCATTTCTTTTATGCTCTCCGTGACTCGCTCGGCTGTGCTTAGCCAGCAAGAGGAAGAAGCCGTACAGTCTGAATGTGGAGAGGACAAACACCGGAACCGGTGCACTGGAGGAAAGGGCTGGAGAAATACGCTGGGACTGACAGCCTGAGGGACAAACACTGAGACCGGCAGAGTCTGGGAGCTGCAACTGAAAAGCATTCAAGGGAGCAGCAGGCTCCGTGGATAAAGACTAGAGGAGAAATGGACCTGCAAGGTAACAGCTGGGACTAGTAACCATCACTGCTGGAGAGAGCGGATCGGGGGGGAACTAAGGATCTGACATGCTGGCATGAAACTGGTATTGCCTCAGCAAAAGGCTTTGAACAAGGTCCTCTGATGAACGAGGAAGGTGGGAACTGTGTGTGAGGAGAAGGTCTCCGAGAAGAGAGACAAGAGCCAAGGAAGGTGCGCATGGAGTATGCAACCAGAGGCCACAGGGAGACACAGAAATCAAAGAGACTGGTTGAACAAATGCCTCCAAGCAAGGAGATGGCTGACCAGGTGAGCCTGGGAAAGGCTGTGCAAGGGGTGTGACACAGAGGAGTGATGCAAAGACTGACAAAGTGAGAGGGGAAGGGCTGAGGTCAGCAGAAGAGCGAGGACTGGGCAGCGAGGAAGGATCCAGCGGTGGGGCAGAGGCAGGCCAGGAGCAGGCTGGAGGAGACAGGGTAGAAAGAGCCGTGCTTGGGAAGAATGAGCAGAAGAAAGCACATCCCCCTAAGGAGCCTGGTAGGAAATGGAAATTTCACCCCAACTCTGGCCATTAGCAAATATCTGCGAGTTCCTCTAGAAAAAAAAAATACCTCTTCCCCTGTGTTACTGATTCATATGGAGGAATACAAATATCATCAGTCTCTCCCTGAAATCCAATAGCAGAATTTTCTGTGTTGTAGTTCAAGTGTCAAAACCCGCTCATAAGCCACGCCACAGAGCTTTGGTTTTAAGTTTACTTTTTTAACAACAGTAGGAAATTAAACACAAAGTTCTTGTTAAAATACTTTTCTTAAGGTTGCAAAGTCAAGCACTAAAATGTTACCAAATCCCAGATTCAAGGTTCTCTGGGCACCCTTAGTTCAGCCTCTTTATTTGTACATCATGATGTACAAATGATGTACAAATGTACAAATAACGATGTGATTGTATACTATTACATCCCCAATGTCTTGCTCTTATTTAGTGCAAATGATGGGTGATATCCACTCCATAAACAGTTGTTATGTTTTGACAATATTTTTAATATTTTAAAATCTAATCTTATATTATGACAATATTTCGTTTTGTCATCCTCTGTTCAACGGGCAGCCCCAGAACTTAACTTGCTTCATGCTATTCAAATGCTGGTGTGAAGAAGAAATTATGATTTCATAGGCTGCTTTGTGGCGCAGTAGTATCTGACTACTTCACGAATACTAATGATCTTTCCCATTACAAAGGATGGAAACTGAAACCAGGAGGTCAATTTTGATACCTAGGTCAAATTGAGATGCCAGGGATCTGATTTTTAAGAGTTATTAGAATTAGATATCGGTAATACTCAGACCACAGCACACACAGAGTTCAGTGGTTATACTGGCAGTTTGAGAACTTTTATAAACCCAACTACATGCTTTGAGTCAGGCACTGAGAAAATGGAAAATAAAAGATGTTTTAAGCCAGTTGTTCAGCACGTTCACAGTGACCTTGTGCCCACCCTTCAATCTCCAAGGCAGCGCTCACTGCTTTTTAAAGAAATGAGATCCTCTCTCTTCCTGCAATCTCCTGTTTTATTCATTTACACACTTTACAACTTCTGCAGCAGAACTCCTACACATAAGAGTCATCCTAAGAGCACTTCCATCCTACAATGAATACAGAGTACAGCCTGTGAAAAACAGTATGCCATCATACAATTAAAGTCTGTATGACAATGCAGATGCATAATCAACTGAATTAAAGCTGCATGTGTAACCTTAATTCTAGCACTTCCTAACGTTTGAATACTTGCCGTTGCCAAACTATTCTTTTAACATAATACCCATGTGCAATGTTATATATAAATACGAATGGATAAGGGAGTCCCTTGCTATATAAAGATGTACTGTTTATGTGCCACAGTAGGATGTTACACAATACAACTCTGAAGAGTGACCCCTGTGGTAGCGAAGGAAAAGGAAACATCTGCATTTAGACTCTATAATTACTACGCATCTATGAGACAATTATTGTTCATTTTAAGTTGTGCAAACAACACCATCATAACTAAATCAGAGCTGTTTAATATTTTTTTCCAACCTGCCTTCAGCTACTGTACAGAATTTACTATTTATGATTAGTTACATGAAACATTTTTTCATACAGTTAAGACCGCTAGCACATTTTAGCAGCTTTGGTTTATATTACTACCTCTCAAGGAAGGATACTGGGATTTTAAAAAATAAAAATTCTGAACAGTTAAAAAATTAATTTCTCAGTGAGGCTGCACTGCATACATGTAGTATAATTTTATCGATGAACACAAAATCCCAGTTGATACAAATCATGGCAAAATGCGGGGGGGGAGTATTAGACATTTTTCAAGCCAGAGTTTTACAGCTCTATTTCTTTGATACAACAGTTGAAGAATATTTTATCTATCTCATTCACTTCTAATTTAGTAGTAAGTTATCTTCAGCTCCAAGGACCAATATGATGCAAAGTCAGGTTTATCATGAAGCTATTGCAATCTGAACAAAAATGTAATCCACAGTTTAGAAAGGGCAAACCACCATACTGGCAAATGATGTCAAAGGTGTTTATTTGCTAGTAAGCACTACTTTTACATCAAAAAGAGTGTAATTGGCTATGCCGCTTGCTTTTTTTTTTTTTTTTCCCCCAAGACTAGCTATGCTGCCTTCTTTTTTCTGAGCTTGTAAAAGAGAATAGAAGTCAAAGTCACATCCTACAACAAAGATTGCTGTCTTAGCTTCATGCTGATGGTGCACTCTGACCCTCTTTCAACACTTTAGATCAAACAGAGCCAGGCTGGTTTAAGCTCTCATCTCATTTTCAGTAAATAAGCATTTGCCCTGGGAATGAAAATTGATACAGACAAAATAAAAATTGCATGGAATCAGCTTAGCTATCAAGACAAAACCTGTTGTATTAGAGGGCTTTGCCTACAGGTGTAGGATGATTTGAAAATGCGTATAGAAAAACTACATAGATTTGATACTATTTGCAACCATACAAGCATAAATCTAAGCAAATACACTCAAGCATGATCATGCCACAGGGACAATTAATTCAAATGACCTTAACTCTCCAAATAAGAGCCAGCAGTGAAAAGTCAGTTAAAGTGCTCTAAATGTGGATTTGTACTGTTACTGCTATGTTTATGTATTTTTACATATATGTCATCAATAATTATTAGCACTACTGCAATTAACTTTCTTTTGCACTATGCTTAATAATAGCTGTAATAACTCATCCACAGAAAAAAAAAATCACTAGAAAGACAACTCAACAATAATTTTAAATCTCAGATCTAATTCTTAACATGTTACCATTGTGTTTTAACAAAAAGTAGTTTTAAAGTTGTAAAGACATCACCTCCCTGGCCTAGTGAAACTCATGGCAATACACCTTTAAGAAATCCCTTCAAAAATCTAAACTGCCTGGGAGCTGGGCAAAAGGAGTGGAAGAAATGGGCAATTGCTACGATGCAATAGATGAGCTGCAGGGTGGAGAGGGGGAAGCAGCCAAGAGGAAATGGGGAGCAGGCAGCAAGGGAGGAGGTCTCAGAAGCTAGCAGAACAGTGGGAAAATGAAGTCTTTGTACAAAACTGTTTATGAAGAATTTATCAGTGAGGAGTTATTTGCTATAAGAAAAGCAATAAAACACAACAGTCCAAGCAAGAGAGGTAAACAGTCTCTTGGTAGGCACGTGTATGTTTGGAAAGAGAAGAGGTACCTTTGAAGTCAACCTAATGGCCACTGAAGGCTTTCTCTTTATTTCAAAGATGACTGGATTTAGCATTTATAGTCATATTTGCAAAGACCCTACACACCTAAAACAGATTCCTTGAGGTATTTTAAAAAATGTTTAAGATGGCTAGATGCTTAAATCTTGTTAAAAACTTTATGAATCAATCACCTAATAAACTCTCAGGTGCTTCTCAAAATCTCCATCAATATCCTTTAGGTCTTAAAGCAAAAAATGCAGTCCTTGTTTCCCTTTTTATATTCATTCACATGTTCCCTGCATTTCTTCATTATGCTCAAATTATCCTGAGAGAGGACATGCGCGCATGCGTGTGTGTACACACACGTGCATGCAGAGCCTGGTAGCTCACAGCTTTGTCATATGTTTTGAGAACATTAATACAATGTTAATAAAAATGCTGAAGGTGAAAGATGGTATGATAATGTTTTGCCATATTTGCTTCTAAATGTGATTCACAAGAGACACAATCTAACACAAGCAGATGTCTCCGAAAGAAAGAAGCTATGAATGCAATCTATAGATTAAATAGCTAATATTTGGAATTAACCAAGTCTCGTGCAGGGTGATGAGTAATTTTTGTACGTCATCTGTATTAGGTCATTCAAATATCATGTAAAGTACATCATGGTATTGGAAAACTAGTAAATAACACCAGAGTAAGAATAAATGGAAATTAACAAGATGAAATGGCAATTATTTAACGAGACATACAAAAAAACTCCTAAAAAGCCCTGTAGAACAACTTCATCCATATGAAAAACTTCATCTCAAGTAAGCTAAGCATCAGCTAACACCCAAACTTCTTCTATAAATGATTTTGGTATCAGATGTTTAAAAAAGCTCCTAAGTGTTTTTCTTACAGAATTATAACACTGTTTTTCTCATAAGTTTTAATGCTTAAACACATAAAAGCAAAAACCAGGATAACTGAATAAGACCATGGATGGGACAGCTAATGGCATGCATGCATTAGAAAATGATAAACTTTGCTTTCAAGCTTGCATCGTCAGAGTCTTTACAGTGCAAGCTTCACTTCAGTCATGGGAATGGTCTCAGTGGAGCCAAATGAATCTGCTCACATCAGCAGATTTTTTTTACATGTGTCCTCCCAGACATCTGACCTTCCTCTCGGTTCCCTTGTAGTGACTTGTAGCAATGCTGCAACCACCCCTAAGAAGCTAAATTGCTTCAGCAAATGGCAGTCTTTAAATAATTAGAAACAGGTTCATGAGGAGACACTGAGGGATACCTATGAGCAGCAATTCTTCTGAGATCGTCCTGAATAATCATTGTCATCAGTTTATTTGTAAGTTACTTCAGAGAGACTTTTTTTTTTTTTTAACGCTATTCAGTAGATAATCACCTCAATATATGCTGTCACTACAGTGCTGGGACAAAATAGATGAGTGAGTTTCGATGTGTAAAGTACAAGGCTTTTGAGTAGAAACAGGGATTTCACATCTGAAAGAAACCAGGTTCACTTACGCCCCAATCTCTGTAGTCCCATCTGCCGCACATCTTACAGTGATCCCATTACAACAAATGCAAGTGCAAATTTTGGTGCTACATCTCATGATCTTAAATAATCCTTGGTGGCTGCATGAGTCAAGCAATTTAGGAACCCCTCAAACAATGGAGATGTCAAAAGATGCTGCTTCGACAGCATCTCTTTTCAACTATGTATTTAGACGTATGGGTAAAATTAGAATTTGGCAGAACTGTATGTCTAACTGACCCCACAGCTCAGGAGCCAGATATGTTTACACAAACTCAAGGCCATCTTTTGGTTCCAGGCCAGCACAGGAAAAAAAAAAAAAAAAAACTATTAGTAATTTGCAGAGTTTTATACTTTTGCTTCAGAGCAGACCACTATTTAAAATATAGATAATATTTGCAAAATGCTCGTAATAAACTGCCCAGTTTAAAATTTGCCCCGGAGAAGTATTGCTAGACAGCAGCAAGCTCACAACAGGAGACTTTTGCGCATCCTTCTACACCTTCACAAAATTTAACTACCCATACAGAATCAGCTGCCCGATTCTTGAAAGGAGTCATACATAACATTCCTTTGACTTGCATGAAGTCATGCTAATTTAAAGAACACAGTTCTGTTTCTTCTCAAGAGTTCTCCATTGTGTTCAAAAATTCAGTGCATGCTTCAGTAATACGTATCTGTACTCTCCTCGGTGTGAAGTTGGATGTAAAACTGTCACCTAAAGAGAATGTCAGCACAAATAATACAGCCACCCATGAGAGGGTGACCTACAGGGCACGAGATATAACAACGTGCCATAAAAGGGGTAAGCTACACACCATTATGTTGATGTTGCACTGCAGTAAGATGAATAAAATGAAGTGAAAATGGCTATGAACTCTGTCTGGTAAGGATCAGTATTAGGATGAAATGTATTTAATGTCTTCATTAATGACCTGGAAGGTGTAACAAAATAATGAAGTCTTCAGAGAAAACTAATATTCTATTTCTGCAAGCATCTGCTCATGTAGCTTTTCAAGGGGAGCCATTATTGTCTTCAGCGGGATTTCTCCCATACACACAATTACACCTAATTTAGTTCTGACAGATCAGGGACAATACTGGAAAGATCTCAGATTGCTGTGCAGGAAGTGAGAAATAATCCAAGCAAATTCAGATAATTATAGCTGTGGCTAGGAAACCGCAAAACAAGATTTAGAACCAACAAAATGAACTAAATACAAAATAGTCTAAATTAGCAGGAATAAGAAAGCCTAGGATCTAAACATCAAACAAAACTTTTAATGAAATATCTGAAAAGTCTTTAAGCATATATCTTAATACGGCAACAAAACAGGCTAACATATTTTAGGACTAATCACTCAAAAATCAAAGAAAAAATTTTCCATAAGGCTCTTTTATAGTTTCTTTGGAAATACCATTCTCTCTTGTCAGAAAATAGGGACAAAAAAGCACGAGTAGGAAAAAAGCAACAAAATTGATCAGGAGAACTGTTTTATGAGGAGAAATTGTGTCTTCTAGTTAGCAGACATCATACATCATTTTTTTCAAGTGATGACTAAGCAGGATATGGCCATAGCTGCCTACAAATATTTCCATAGTGTAAACATCAAGACAACAGATGATTTATTTAAAGTGGTTCAAGTGGGCAGAGCTAGGAATAACAGGAAAAAATAATGGAAAGAAATTATGCAGACTAACAAGAGCCTTTCTGGCACTGAATCACATAAAACTGTACAAAGATAAAGGCCAAAAGTCTCATCTTCGAGACATTGAGACTAAGTGGAACGAAGCTGCAACAAACTGCGGGATCGACGACATTGGAACTTCACAACGCTGCAGTGATTTGTCATGGCATGAACCTTACTCACCCTGTCACCATGGCGTTAATAATACATTCAGAATAACTTACAACGTCCATGAGAAATGAAATTGGTGACTTATGTTTTCTGGATCATAGTCTAATAAAGATAATGATTTATTCCTTTTTGTAGAAATGTGAGTTCATCAAGGCTGTAGAATGAAAGGCTTTCAAAAGAACTATATAACGTTGCATAAAAGATATACTGCAAAAGCAATTTCAAGATAGTGACATAATGGTGACAGCACAGAGAAGTTTTCTCTAAATCTGGGATTTATTATTGTTTCAGTGGTAGGTCTTGTCAGACAGCATAGACCCATGAAATGATAGGAAAGTGAAGTTACATAGTAACAGTGCGAGTTTTCTATTCTTATACTTCTTTTTCTTTGCTGGTCCTGAAGTCACTGACGTGTTACCAACTTTGGGGAAAAGCAGGGCTTTCTTAGCTTCACTAATCCATTCTTCGAAGCCTGTTTTGCTGTTTACACCATTGCCACAGTTTTAGCTCTTTAATTCACCACCACTGATGCTCTTGTACCCATGTTGGTAATCAGTGGCAGTTGGTAATAGCCTCAGCAATTACAGACAGGCTTACCCTCAGCATAGGCCTACCATGGAAAAAATTAAGAACAATCAAACAAAAAAGGTAATAAAAAAATCAGGAGTGGAATGGAAAACAATAGAGGAGATGATAGAAGAGATGAAGGAAGGACAACAACGCAAGGAAAGGACCAGAAGCAAGTAGTGAACAGAGGAGAGCCTGGTGAGAGGCTGGAGACCTAGTAAGAGTAACGGAGTTAGACAAAGTAGTCTAGAGAGCAAGATAGGATGGGAGTGAAAGGGGGATGGTTGAGAAAAAAGGAAGAGCAGATCCTTTAAGAAGAGCAGAAGACTAATCCATCAGATCAAATTAAACCACAGGAACAGCAGCAGAGTAAAATAAATAATAAGTAGAAGCATGAGAGACCAGAGGAAATTGGTGAGTAGTGAAGTGAAAGCAGAGAAACGAAATGTATCAGCTAAAAGGTAAAAATTCTGGCAGTTGTCGGCAGCTCTGGCTTTCTTTTCTTTGCACAAGTTTCTCGCTCTCTCAGGCAATGTACTTTCCACTAGGGAATACTCTTTCTCAAACCAACTTCAGAGCTCACTGATAATTCTTGGTGGTCAATTAATACAAACGTGGGAAGGTTCAGTTAGGTTGGAGCAACCTTGAGATAATCTTTTTTAGGGTATGCTCAATAGTTACCTTTTTAATAATACTGGCTTAATAGAAGTAGTTCAAGCCCCTTAACATCGGCACAGATAGGTTAGTCAGCAAATGCATCAAGGCAATGAGCTCTCATTAAAAAGAGAAATGCATTATGTCTGCAGGAAGTATCTCCACGCACATTTACATTAGGAACTGTGTGTTTCAATGAAATGTCGTATTTCCTCACTAAAAGTAGGTTATCAGTATTAAAAGAACCATGTGTAGATTAAGCTGAGGAGCAAAGAATAATAAGACTTGAATACAAGTGTTGTTCTAGCAGAAAGATCGTAAATACTGTATAAAGCAGAAGAGACCTCAAAATTGTATCTAGTAATGAGATTTAATATGTATTTGGTTCAGTACACAGAATCTCTGATAAATCTGAGTGAAGAATTTCAATAACATACACGTGCTATAAAAACCTGTGAAGTAATATCACTATAAAACTATCAAATGAAATATCTTATTTGAATATTGACTGTAGACTGAATATTAAATAAAAATCAAAATTCAAAAACCCCTCTTCAGAATTGGATTTTTTTTAGAGTTATGCATCAATATTAAATACAGTCTAACAAACTTATATCTAGATTCGCTGAACATGAGAACTGAAAAGGTTTTTAAAGTTGAGGAACAGAATACAGATGGCCCAAAAATTAGAATTGTATTACATGCCTCTATAATATACTTTGACTGCTATTTAGCCCTAAAGGTAGAATACTTACAGGTTTTCGAGTTGGGGTAACTTGAACAGAATGATAAAATTCTGGTTGAACTCGGCTGCTTTTCTTGATTTTTCTTTTTCTCACAGAAGTTTCCTGCTCACTTAGGTGGTGAGCTTCCACTATAGGTTGTGTTTCCTCAAGGCGAGGTGTTACACGTCTTCTAGCATGACGAGGACTTGATCTAAAGCCCTATAACAGAAAAAGCAATCATGTGTTTGACATCTCCCGGAATGGAGCCATGTAGCAACAGAAAAATCACACAGGACCTTAACAATGACTTGAGGTACAAGCATGCTCATCTTAAATTAATATAACATCCACGTATACTGCATGTAACAATAAAGAGATGTTGCCAGGTGCTGTTAATATCACGTTTGTTTTATATTTCTCAATTATATGTATTATTGACAGCGCTAGTAGCAGTAACTCCTGTTGCTTTTCTTTATAAGCTCACACTTCTGGTTATTTATAACTAAATAGTTCTAATTTAAAAATTATAATTAAAATTTTCCAGGTTAATTCTTGGTCTCATGAGAAATTGTTTTAGGGAGCGTGAGCTGAAAAGGTGCATTTTTTCCTGAGAATGAAAGCGAAGAAAAATTGGTAGCTGGCCACACTTAATTATGACTAACGGTTCTTGTTAAGAGTTCTGATACTGCTAGATTTGAGGGGAGGCTTTACCATTTGGAATAAAATAATTAAGACAGAGTGCTGTCTTTTACTGTCATCTGAGAAATACAGGTATATGTGGCCAAATAAATAAACTCAGGAAAAGCTGCCCTTCACAAATGCTTTTTAGAGGCTTGCTGTGAAAGCCTCTGAGCATCATCCAGAATGTCTCATAGCCTTACAGAATTTCATTCCTTTAATGGCAAAATGTATAATGCTAGCCCTGTATTGCTACCTGCAGAGCATTTACAACGAGCATTCCCTCATTTCACTGAGTCCCCTCATGAGCATGCACGAGCCTGCCATGCGTCATTTGTACTGAATACAATGTTGGCTGATATTAAACTTGGCCAGGTTGTAAATAAGAGTTTCATTCACTTAGTCACATCAGCTTTCAGAATAAGTGAGCCAAATCTATGTCCTTAGTGACAGTCTGCAGTTTAAGGACTACATTCCCTTTCAAAACCAAGAATAGATGCAACAATTCCTAATTTTCTACCTTCTTTTTTCTTCCAGTAAAATATCTCCGCTGAAGTCCTTATGCGACAAACCCAGCACTCAGAAATGGCTGGTCCATATAAAGAATCAAACTTCTGCAAGGTGAAATTTTAGCTAAAACTGCAGAAATCTATGCTGTGAATCTAAATATCCTGGCTGAAAACTGGTGGGAGCAATACATTTCCATATAAACCTGTTGTTCTTTTTTCCCCCTTCCCTTAGCTTTTGGGTTTTGTGTTTTGTTTTGCTTTTTTTGTTGTTGTTTTGTTTTAATTAGGATATCAGCATAGAAAATTTATGCTAAAATGTTGTTATGTTGGTCAATTGAAGCAATCAAAAGTCAGATGTATGGCTCTGTGCAAACTGGATTTACTCCTCTAATGTTCATGAGACCGCAAGGGAAGAGAGCTGCAGTCTGTTCTGGGCACTCAGAGACAGACAGCTATTTTCATTATTTAAAGGTGTGCTCCATTAAGTAAATATACCCCTAAATAGCCAAAACACACAAACATATATTTACATACACATGCTAGTAATTGCTACAGATATACATTGCATGCAACAGATGACGTGAAAAGGTTGAAGTGCCAAGGTGAAATATCAGGTGAAGTAACTTCCAGGTAGCAACCTTCTACTCCTGGCCACTGGACAGGAGGGACAGGAATAGAGCCCAACTCTACTCTAGTCCATCTCGGAGGTTCGTGTATGTGGTGCATCAGGGCTATGAAATATATATGATGGAAAGATACATCCAACATTTCCTGAATCCTTTTTTATGATCCATCCTATTCTACTGAAGCAATAGAGTCCTTCAGACTACAGGTAGGGCCAGACTTTGACTTGCTGTATCTTAATGGAAGCAGGACCCCCTCCGTATCAACCAACGCAAGCAGCGTGGTGGAAGCCACTGCAGCCAGCAGACCTGCACAGATTTAGGAAGATCTCTAAACATTCAAAGATGTAAATCTGTGAAATACTCTGCCACGCTATTGCAGTGGGAAAACTTATTGTCCCATTCTCTTTCTCTACGGTGAAATAGCTAACAGATACTTACAACATACCATTCATTGTGAATCTAGGACTGTTCAGGATGACAGGGAAGAATACAACATAGGGAGCCTACTATTATAGAGCTACTTCTTGTGGAAATTTTGCTTTACAAAAAAAAATGCTAGTGTGCATCAGGGATTATTCCGTAGTAAAAGAAAATACTCCTTAAGAGACCAAAATACCCAGAAAACCTATTCTGAGTTCTGAAATCAGAAGAGATTTTCTAAATGTTAAATGCATTATGATTCATTTACAGATGATGGCTACTGGCCGAAGCCTGGTTACATACCCTGTGCTGCAGCTGCTCCCTCACCACGCTCCCATCCCCATTAGCTGGATAAAACTCTTTGGGAAAGTATGCTTATGTAACACAAGAATTTGGTAGAAGCTAAGCAGCTCTAAAAGTGCTTAAGAGACACATGCCAAATAGGGATTTAAGGATGTGGGTCTCTCTCACTAAGTGACTTCACCTCAAAATACTTCAAGGTTTACTGATTATTACGCTTCGATATGAAAAAGTCACTGGTGACTTCCAGAAAAGTCTGTTTATTGACAGTGCATCTCCTTCGTATTTTATATATTTTTCTCTTTTGCTCTTTATTACTAGCAAGAAAATGAGATCTTTATCTCTTTAAGGGCTCATCTGCTTCTGTTTGCTGAAGCTGGTTCTTCACTTGAAGTCATAATCTGCCTGCAGTATCACAAATGGTTGCTCTGGGGAGGATTATAATGCGATAAAGGCAGAGGATCATGATTTCAGGTGGAAAATTAATTCCATATCAACAAAGACAATGTTAAAAGGGCAGAGTTCTCAGACCAAAACCCGAAATGCTTACTCATTCCTGCAATGGGACTTTGCCAGAGCAAAAACCCAAATCTGGAACATTTCAAAATTTGGTAACCAAAAATGAAGACAGGAGTTAAAAGTGATGTAATGTATGGGAGCTGCCACTCCTGTGCTCAATGCAAGACTAGAATGACCAGTGATTCCTTCTGAACAGTGTAATGAACAGACGCTCCTTGTGTCATCTGTGTTATTTATCCTTCAGCTGAACCCATATGAAGTATGACAGTATGAAAACGTGTCATACTATTACAGCAATCTAAATAAAAAATATGAAAATGACACAAATATCTGTTTGGTAAAGAGACCACTATTCTAGCCAGTACTCACAGGAGAGCACAAAAGTATTAAAAAATATTGAGGGACGTGCAGTACACCATCTGAGACCAAATCACTGGGTAAATGCTAGAGATTTTAAAATCATGCTGGCAATACAATGAGGTTGCTATAACACCATTAAGCAATTTGTAGTTTCCGGTATCATGTGAATGCTGTGTCACTGGACAATGACAAACCTTTCTTGTTCTTTGCATTGAGGGTTGCTCATTCCCTACTGACTGACTCATTTTTATGCCTGTAAAATTTTAACACAAGGCAAACCAAACAAGTAAGACCTCAAATATATATTTTTAGAAAATCTGTTTTCTTCTAAATACTAAAGTAACTACACAAAGAGCACAAAATTTACACGACGAAGTATTTCTCCTTAAAGGAACAACTCGGATGACCAGCAGAACCAGTTTTAGATATCACAGAGGAAGACAAGAGTCAAACAGGAATTATCTTCTCTCCAAAACCATCGATACATATCCTCCTAGTTAGTCTGTTTGAATCCATGACTGATCTTCCTAATCATCCCCTACAGCCAGTGGGAATAGACAGGTGTCTCTGGAGGCCAGTGCAGAGCCAAAGCCTAGTTCACCTGCTCTCAAGGGAGACTTTCTGTCTTTGAAAGGAGGCTGGGGACATCAGCCTCTTTTAGCTGAAATTCATCTTTGTGAATTAATCCTTTTATGTCTTCTCTAAAAGCGTTGTGTTGTTTTTTTTTTCTGGAATGAAGTGTGGTAATATTGAAAGGACCTGTTGTGTCTATCTTTACACCCAAACCAACGATGAATGTTGCAAGCCTGGGGGCTACGTGCCAGAGCGCACAACCCAGTGGTTGTGTAAAATTACTTCCACGGTAAGAGGTTCTTTAATAAAATATCTTCTTATCCAGCCAAATTTTAAACTTCACACTTCTGATTCAGTGCCTGATTTCTTGTGTATAGAAACGCAGTGTGGGATTCCTCTGACCAAAGCTGCTGACCTCCCCTCCCTGGGTTCCCTTTCGCGCCTCTCGAGTCAGCAGGTGAGATGAACCATTCCCTAACAGCGCCTGTTTCTCTCCACTGGCCATAAAGGGAGCCCAAGCTGACTGCTTCACTCATAGACATCTATACTGCAAGTATCCAAAACCAGATAGGATGGATCAGACCCGTGCTGACTAGCTTTTGGTCTGCCTTCAATACAGTGTTCATCATTCCATATATATTTTATCATCAGATTTCCTCTTATTTTCCTCCTTCTACGTGAAATAACTCCAGTATCTTCCATCACTTTTTTTTTTTTGGTGAGCGTTTTACATGTCCCTATTCACAGACATCACTCTTGCTGGATCCCCATAATTCAGCATAGTACTCTTACAAATTTGTATTACTCATATATATATAATAGTATAGCATGTTTTTCCATTCTGTTTAAATATTTCCCATCCCATCTTCTTTTCTGATCAGGCTATACATCTGAAAGAGGTCTTCACTGAATTGTCAAGAGTAATTCAAAAGGCCCTTTCTGGAGACCATAAACTTAAAAATTAATAAAGTGGATAAACAACTTTTCTCTGTAATATACCCAGCCTGGCATTTATGAACATCATGTGTGTTCATTTGCCCCATTCTTCAGAATTTCCTCAGTATGGTCTGGTATTTGATAACCAAGTATGTGATACTCCGCAATCCTTATTATGTTTTTTCCTATTCCCATTCCTAGCCCATTCATTAATATAAAAAACAGGATTTTGAAACTTCCTAAAAAACTTGCCTAACTTCTGCCTTTTTTTATTTACAGATAAGGACATTTTGGATAATGTGTTTAACCTTTTTATTTTGCCTTCTTAGTTTTTCTGTATTTCTTTTTAATTCTTTGTCTGATACTTAATAGCACGATATGAATACATCAGTGCTATCCCACATGTGCATTATTGCTTTAGTGACATGAATCTTTGACTCCTCCATTCTTTCAATGTGTGATTGTATTAATTCACCAGATCCTTTTCCTCTCCATTCTAGTTTCTGCTACCCCTACTGCTTTCATCATACGTTATCTATTATTGTTATTCTTGGTAAGAAACCATATTCATTCTTCATTTTTTCCAGTGTGTAAGTATTTTATGTAGAATATATCGGGTATCAGAATTCTAATCTTGGAACCCAACCTTTCCAGCCAGTATGTGTTTTCAGGGTCGCTAAACATTAACTTCAAGAGAAGTAAGAGTGCATTATCTGATGTCTAGCTGAAGTCAACAGAAATCTTTGCATTAACTTCACTGGACACTGGACTGCAGCCCGGTTTACCTTCTGGCAGAACGTCAGTAAACCACAGAAAAAGCCCTAGCTAGCATTAAGCCACAATTCAGCACTCCAGGAGGAATGACAACAGAACTGCATGCACATGCCTTTACAGATATTTGAGTGAGTCCCGTAGATTAAATGCACTTTTGCAGGTACACTAATGAATATCAAAGCCAAAGGAAGCTCAGATAGGATATCTAACTCCAAACCTTTTTTAGGTTTTTGACAGTGGTTGTGTATGTATGAGAATTGTCATCTATTACCATTGTCAATTAATGGCCTCAAGAAACAGTCTTTGGATTGTCAGTCACTGCCTGTTTAAAGCTTCCCCCCTACTGTAACATATATGCAACCTACAACATCTTAAGGCCTGAAAACATTGGTATGTGTAGTATCAAAACTGTTCTCAAGATGCCAAAGTTCTCAGCTGTTTTGCAGACAGGCTGAAATACAATTAAACCCTATAGTTGAAGTACCTACTTGAACTAAAAAGGCAGGTTTAATTAAATAACTTTATTGTATTGAATTCCCCTGCACGCTGAAAGAAAGAAATTTGAAAGTCTTTCTGCTGCACATATAAACATATATATATGCATCTGTATTATCGGAACAGTTTTAAATTAAAAAGTGACCAAGATTGCATTATTTCCCATAGTGACTTCCATCCCAAATATCCTCAGTTTACAAAGAAACAAAACAAAACCCCACAACATTTATTTAACTGCCAGTTCTGCAAGTTCAACCCAAAATCCAGGATTCAAGTTAAGTCCTCCAAACTACTTATACATCCTCTCTAATAGTAGAGATTGCTAATTAAAGCTAGGTCCTAGTTTTCTATAGCAGGAAGATTACCTATGCTCACTCAGTGTATTACTTCACAAATGCATAAGGGGGAAGCAACTTCATTTGCTCTTTCTTGGTTCTATCAGGTCTCAAAAGATAGACTGCAACCTTTTTTTTTGTGGTTCTCTTGATTTTTTTTTTTTTTTTTTTTAAATCTTAGCTAAGGGTTACTCCTATAAAGATCTGAATCAAGATTTAAAACATCAAATGTAAGATTTTACATTCAATTTGTCATTCCACTCCCTCATTAACAAGCTTTCACTGATGCTTCTTTGCATGTCTTATGTTTATTTTAGGAAATATTATTCTTATCTTCTAAAACCTAAACTCTAAGCAGCGCTGGAACCATTTCTCAGATACTGAAGACTGTGATTTGGTATGTGTCATGTTCCAAGATAAGTCCGCATATTCAGAGGGATTAAAAGCAATTGTCTTTAACATAACCTCAACAAGATTACTTTTCCAACCGAGTTCATTAAATACAACATCAATAACCTGCTTTCCAGTTCCTAAGCAGGCCCCCAACTGTACACATATGAGCCCTTGTGTGAACCTAGGGTTTAGATGTGAATTTAGAATGCAGTTTTTAATAACCCATGCTGTATTACACTGCTGTTTTACCCAATGAGTTTGTTTTTTTCGTATCATAAAGTTAGGATTCCTATCAAAGCAGGTAAGCTGTAACACTAGGAAAATCTGATGATGTGTAACCAAATAGCATCCCCAGTCCTGCCTTAAGATACCCTTTAAATACTCTTTCCTGTCTAAATCTGTAAACCACAGAAGCTGGCCTGTTCTCCAAGCAGTCCTGTCATTCTCTGACAAGAAGGCTTGCAACCCTCCACGGCCACCATGCCTTTGCAATGGCTTGTCCCAGTTCCTTCCCTGTTACCTCAGGGCACCGCAAGCCTACAGTAGGAACGGAACAATTATTTAAGAACAAAAATAAATCAGAGTACTTCTTGATCAGTGGTCTGCAAGGGAAAGTTTAATTTAGAACATACTAGCGCATTCCCCAAGCACGTCCCTCTTCCGCCCCTGCTTCCTCCGTTTTCCATCTCATCACTTCTCCTCAGCTTGGGCAGTGTACAGTATATATCAAGAATCTGCCATAAGGAATTAACTTTAAATATTAAAAATACAGTAAGAAAGAGAATAAGAAATAACAGACAGATTGCTAAACCACACAAGTGCTGCCCAACATCTAGTACAAAGAAATGACTCTCCTCTGTCCAGCGTGCTTGTTTGAAGTGCAAACCCGTGAATTTATGCCACCGCAGCATGTGAAGATGGGTCTGCACTTCATCAGGCATAAAACAGATGCATAACTGATGAGAGACTTAACAGGCATATATAAAAAAAAAAAAAAAAAAGTTACCTAGGGTGGAATTCAGATACCTATTAAGATACCTAGATTCAGATAACAACAACATATCTGAACGGGTCTCTTCTTCAGGAGCTACTAGTCTAAGCTCCCATTATAGCCAATGTAAAATTTAGTCAATACATTCAGTGAGGCTTGAAGAACTTTTCGGCTCATCCTGAAGCAGACACCTACACTAGGTCAGCTGAGTAGCTCTACAGACTATAAACTGTAAATGCTTACAGAGAGCTTATCTTGCTGTATAAGAAGATGCTGTTTTTGCAAAGTCAGTTTCCAATTCTGGCTGCACTTTACGCGCAGGAAGGTAGCGGGAGCAGGTCAGAAGGGAATGATGCCTCGACCTAGCTGTATCGTTTTGTTCTCTAGAACAAAGAGGGAAGATAAATATGATGCCTCAATCTGACATGATTATGCATGTCAGTGTAGTTAGTGCTATCGATTTAGATAATCATAAATTAAGTCTTCTAAGAACTGTGCTTCACTTCCTGTCTGCTCTCCTATTTACCCTGCCGTCCTGGAGCCGAGTGCTGTATTTAAGCAGCTGAGTGGACAGGGGCGATAAGGGCATTGGCACAACTTGCAAGAAATGTGTCTTTGCCCAAACGTCAACTGCAGTTAGTTTCTATAGCTGATGTAGTATTTTCACACTTCAGCCGTAACTCATGTTTCATTCCCACTGATGAGTCAGGAACAGCAAACCGCCGAGTCTCCTTGAGGCGAGGCAGCAGGGCACAAGGGAGCACAGCAGGGGCTCAGACTCTTTGGACAGCAGCAGAACCCCGATAACAGGTACCCAGGCTCACAGGTGAACTAGAAGCACAAGGAATCAGCCCAAAACCAGCCAGCTTTGCTGGTACTAGGTCAAGATCAGCCATATCAGCTGTGGGCCTGACAACCTGCTCAAGCATCTCTGCAGCACAGTGCCGAGTCCTTGCCCAGGGGAGCTGGAGGGGCCCCAGCGTGCCCTCCTCAGAGCCTGAGACCCCTCCAGACCACAGAGCACGGGGACAGGCTGAGAGCCCACGGCTCTGGATGGTATCTGCTCACGTTTGACATGGCCAGGCCCAATAGCCCAGCTCAGCTGAAATGGATCCTGTATGACAACAGCAAGGTGACTTCACTCTGTGCCCTGCGTGGTTCTTCCATAGCCCACCCAAGGTGCCTCTCCTTAAAAAAGTCTGGGAGAGGAAGAGAGCGTGAGTGACGCTCCCATGCCCTAGGGAAACACATGGAACAGCCCAGGAGCAGAAACAGCCCCAGAGGTTGTACTACCCCGTTCATGCAGTGCTTTCTTTCATTTAGTAGCCTCAGCCTCAAGTGCTGAGCTGTTTCTGAAGGGGCATCTACGACCTGATCTGTCACCCTAATAATCTAACCACAGTAACTGAGAAATCAGTGTAGATGGTTAAGCTTTTCTGAGCTCTATGTGATCTACAGACCCCTGCACAATCCGTTCTAAGAACAGTTTCTACAGCAGATGGGGAAATACATGTGCTCACCACAAGTATGACCTCAGCTATTTTAATTCACAGTTTCAATCTGAGGTTAGTTTCGGCCAAAAAACAGTAGCTAGAAGTTCCCATTCTGTACATGTGTACAATGTGGCTGCTAACAGTCGCATGGCAACAAGCCTTGCCCCACCTGGATCCCCTTGAAACCAGGGCTTTGCTTGCTTGCACCAGGAATGCACACTATAAACAAGCATGCAGCGTAACTGAAGCTGCAGCCTCATCTAAAACACAAGTTTCCGGAGATAACAGTAGTTACTGAGAAGCCTGAACATGTAAATACTTACATGGTAGCTGGGAGGTTGTTGACATAACTATATTAATGGGAAAGTAAATAGTAAGCACTTCTGTCATGTACTGGCTCTTTATGCAGTGGTTGCCCCCATCCTGTTAGAGAACTGGGAGGGTGCGTTCGTTTATGACGCAGGTCCCAATATACAGTGTATCGTTGAGACTGCGCCTCACCCGTTGATGTGGACCATGACACAACATCAGTACTTGATTGACGGAGCTAGGAGGAGATCCCCTCAGCATTTCAGTGCTCTGCAGACTGTTGGATGCCAGAATGGAGATGCAGGCAACCAGATGGCCATAGAAGTATAGAAGGCATTTCTACACTACAGTGTAGTGCAGAGTAAAGGTACCAGAGTTAACTGTGGAGTTAGCTCATGAACACAAGTAGTCTTACTGCAGCAACCGGGAATTGCCATGTATTTTGCGATACAATTGCCAAACAGGCTGTTCCTCAGCATAGACGGATGCTTGCTAGGCTATCTAAAGGCAGCACTGCAGTGAACAAAGCTGACAAATGTGATGGACAGGCGACGTATAGTAAGCAGAATCTCAGTGGTACCTAGTTTATCATGTAACAGCTCAGTGTAACATACTCTGTCTGGGGCACGTTATTGGACATTTTATGAAAAATGGATAGAAGGATTTGTCCTTATACGGTGTAACCTGTATTTATAGCTCTCCATTCATCCCTGTACATAAGTGCTTTCATACATCTAAGAAAACAATTTATTTTTGTCTCTGATTTATTTTCCCTTGAACCTGTTCCTTAACTCTTAGACGGCTAATGGAAAAACAGTTTAAACATCCTGGGGGGAAAGCATGTCAAACACAAAGGTAAAATATTTTCAGGCTGATTCAGCTCCGCAAAGACAAAGAGACATCCTTTGAATAGATGAATGGATGTATTTTCCTGGCTAGTCCTGTACATTTCTGTTGCTCCTTGAATGCACTCCCTCCAGTCAAACAGAAGACTGAAATTCAGCTTGGAGGGTTTGCTGATTTCTCTTTTCACTGGAGCTGTACATATCTGGAGCAGTTTATAAATAACTCTGCAATGCTTGGGATGATTTATGGTGCAACTCTTCAAAGACTATTCATTATTGTTTTGTAAAATATCTAGAACTGTATTTTTAGGCAACTGTCTCACCATCAGCCTCAGAAGGGGGACAATTATGGCAAAGGTATGCTTAAGGATAAATTTATGAACACTTTTTCTGGGCATAAATTGTTGGAAAATTCAATATATACATTTACCGGAGATTGTTGTACTATAGTGTTGCGTCCGTTGTACCATAACGGATGATTTAGCAAATTCATTTGCTTTTAAAAATTGTCATCAGTCTTGGCTGACCTATTTCACTACCAGTCTTGTCACCACAATAGACTGAATATATATAACCTTGTAGTGACTGTTCAGTATACTAAGAAGAAAACATGGGGTCTGCAAAACTCAAATGACCAAATGTTATTCCTTTGCTACAGCTGTGGTTAATATATGCTGCCAGCCCTCCCGAAGAGCCTTTTCATAAAGTGTCAACTCCTGTTTGCCTTAGTGGTGTGTCTGGTCCCACCAGACACGCATCTGGGTTATGTGAAGCCAGAATTTACAGTGGACTGTAAAACTTCTACAGATTTGATTCCTAGTAGGTTTATACCTGTAGGTCTCAGTGGAAGCATTCACAGGAAACTTGCCCAAAATATACAACTCAAAATTAAATAAATACAAAAAGATACCGTATTGCTCCTGACTGCCCACTGACACCGATACCTTCAGTTCCTGAGATCATACTATTTCTAATTTAAAAGGTAAGATAAGGGAAAAATGTAAAGCTCAGAGAAAATTTCAGGCAAAAGACTTATAAATCTGGTAATTTTTTTTCCCCAATAATATGAAAACCATCAACTACTGGTTTAGCAATTAGCACAATCATTCCTTCACATTCTCATAAAAAAACACCATCTAAAAATCCTGAATGAGAACCTTCCTTTTCAACAGTCCTTATGCCCAAATCATGAGATTTTAGGAATTATAGCATTTGGATTAATTCCATCCAGCCTGAGGACTAGAAGCTTACTTCCTTTTTAATTGAAAGGTAAAAATCTCACATAATCCCATGACTCCAGAGGTTTAGACAATAAGGAAAACTAATTCAGAAAGAAATTTAAATCACAAGAAGTAGTAACACCAACACGTTAAGCAATGCCTTTAAATTGTAAAGTACAGAAGACACTCAGACCTCTTTGTAAAGTATAAGCTGCTAAACATTTAAACGTATCGAGCCCAAGCCCCCAAAGTACTCAGAGAAAATTCCTATACTTCATGAGAAACCAAACTTCTACAGAGAGCACGAGAAGAATTAAGTCAGTGAATCACTGATAACATTCAAATTTTTGAATATACAAGGAATATAATAATAATTAAAAAGAAAAAAAACCCAACATATAGTCCCTATTTCAGTAAAACTCTCACCGAATTAATATTGTTACTTTGGTGTGGTTTTGGCTGAGCACAGACATTTCATTCTACAACTGATTCTCAAAATAATAAAGAATAGTCCAAATAGCTACATGAAAGCCTGATTTGTCATGTAAGCAATGAATATTTCTGTTGGAAATGTACTTGTTTTCTTTTTACAGCTATGGCATATCTAGGTCTCCCTCAGATTAGAAACATTAACTATTCTGGGTGCGGTTCCTGTGTGACTTCATGGAGTATCTATAGTACCTGGGGGATGGAGGGAATCTTAAGAGCAGTTATAGTCATAAGGAACTTACAGGACTGCAATAAAAAAATATATAAAAAAATAGACCTTGCAAACTTCAGATAGCAGTAAATGAATGTTAAGTGGGAAGGTAGAGACACCACTGTACTGTCTCAGGAAGCTCTCACATCTTCTTGCTGGTTAATTTTTCTGTTATGAAGCATCTCTAACAAAGACAGACTTTAACCTACTTTATATTCATAATGGCTCATGCAAATTTACCTCCTTTTGAGGCAGGGGGTCAAGTGTTTAAGTTCATTCTATAATGAGTAATATCTGCATAGACTTTTGCAGTATAATAATGAGGCATGTTTTGCAGAGACATTCAAAATCAAGACCCACAAAAAAAGACAAACTATTTGTGGATTCAGTTCACCCGTGGCATATAAAAATCAGAACAGAAGAGCTGATAAGGATCATAAATACATTTTCAAATTTAGTATTTACCCTCCCATAGTATGGTGGCTTATTTTTAACGTGGGGTTCAGTACTAAAGGAAAGGTATTAAATAGTTCTCACTGTATATAGACAAAGACAGTGTAGGCACGCGCCATGAGAGCTGTGGCTCTGGCAAAGAACTTCAACATAAATTTGCTACACATCTATTTTTCCAAATATAAGGCTTTCCTGGCAGGCAGCCAATCATGCAGGAATTGCCAACCGTTCTGTAGATAGGGCAATTATAATTCTCTCTGCACTGCCACTAGACCACCTGCATCTTCACATGTGATGTAAGTCGGATTTGAACCCAGCTCTCAGGAGATGAATGCCAACCCACTGCTGTTTACTATCAACCTATTCTTCATTATCTTTTATTAGCATTAAGAAACACCATTTATAACTGCACCTGACAAACAACTAAGCATAGTGGAAGCTAGCAGACGGACCTTGTACTATAGAACTTGGAGTTGAGATGTCATGTTCATTTGGGGGGGGGGGGATTATGCAAAGCTCATATTTTCATGTATCATGGTTTGCATTCATCAACATCTTATTGGAGTTGGAAGTGCCCGATGTTTTGTGCTGATATAGAATGAGAATGTCAAATTCTGTTTCAGATAATGCTGCCAATATTTTCATGGCCTGTAATTTGTTATTAATCAATTCAATTAGATTCACTAAAATAAGGGTTTACTTGAAAAAAAATTGGAAAATGAAAATTTAATGATGTCAAATGAGTCATCGTTTTCTCTTAAGAATCAAAAGTCTATCATCAGATAACGAAGGGGAAAACAGCTCCACCACTTACTTAAAAGGGCAGTTTAGACCATTACCTGTGGTATTATTCTGTCTAAACAAAACGTAGAAAATTGTGAAAGAATGTGTTTATTCTAGCACGTTTCAGTAAATGGAAACTTCTAGGAAATATTTTAAATGTGTCTACTTCTAACTAACTGGGTGATATGCAAATAACCGCATGCTGGATTAATAAAAATAAATTAGTCACTTTGCAAACTTCCCTTTTAAGAGTCACCATACCGGACGACATGCATTGCAAAACGGCATAACACGTTAAACTTCATCTTTATCTAGGCTCAAGAGTGAGAGAATTTTACATGGAAGCCAAGTTATTTCATACTGGAGGAACTAAATCACGAAAAAAAATCTTTTGACTTCCGCGGGGACACGTTTGTTTGTTCACTTTACTGCAGCACTGCTCAGCCAACAACAGAACCAGACTGTTGATGGTTTAAAGATAGGACACTCCCTATGTCGTCTTCTTTTTGTGATAGCGCATGCAAATTTCAAAACAGTTAGGAGTTTAAAACTAATTGCCAATACAAATATTGCAAAAATGCATCCCATGCACACTTTTGAAAACATTACTCATAACTGGGTAATTTTCTGAGCCACAGCTGGGTAAGGAAAAATGCAAATAATTTAAAACGAAATATCATTTTAGTGCAAAACTCTCCCAAGACTTCCAGAGTAGCAGGAGATGGCATGAAGACATGCCTTAAATCAATAGCAGGAAACCAGGCAAGAGAAATATCTAGATAGGAGCTCTACAAGGCAGCACGGAAACAAAGTGGATGCTAAAACAAGTATTATTTTCCATATTTTTCCCAGCAATTATGCTCCTCATTCAGAATCCCTAAGAAGTGACCGGGTTTTGTGTTATACTTTTAGCACTGGCATGTAAGAGTTTTGATTCCCCTGCCCTGTGGATAGAGAGTCACGAAACGAGGCGCCTGCCAAGCAGGCTCATGGTCTGGATCCTTCTGGGACCTCCCGCGGCAGCGGCCAAGCCCAGCGGGCAACTTCCCTGACCAGGAGCAGGGCGCAGGTGAGGGCTGGCGGCGAAGCGAGCAAGCGGAAGCTCTGCAGTCGCAAAACCTACCAGCTCTGCATGCATGTGCAGTGCGGTCAGTAACCGGGCTCGGGGTTGCTTTTTGGACAGAGGGAGGCCTGGCACGTACAGCAAGCCCAGCTTTTCTTGAAGTAACCAACTGCTTTGGAAACGACACAACTCAGCAGGCCGGTTAGGATAATACAAATGAAGAGCTGACGTTTTGTGTGGAAAAAAAACAAAAAATGGAAAAGGACATTACGTCTTTCATGCAAAATGAAAAGTTTGCTACGTGATTTCATTAACAAAAGACCACAACAATCATGTACGCAGGTAAATAGAACAACTTCTGACCTTGAAATTGCGTGCTAAATAAATTACCTCAGAGCGAAAATGATGAGTTCTCATGACAGCATCTGGAAGGGAAGCAGAAAGACACACAGGCTGCATCCAGCTCCACCTCAGATTTCCCTCCGGCTAACGGTTTTATCTAACCGCTCGCCCTTCAGCGCGTATTCCCGGACGGCGTCCGGCTCTCCCGGCGCAGCTGGCAGCTCCGCCCGGCATTTATATTTAATTCCTCGGGAAGAAGTTGAGGATAAAGTTCTGCCGCACTTGAGAGCCCGGGGGGGCTGGGGGGTTTCCCAGCCCCTCGCTTCCCTCCCGCGGGCCGAGGTTTCGCTAAGGGATGGGTGGAGACAAGGCTGCCGCAGTCCTGGGCTCGGCTGGGATTTTCTTTAAAGCCTTTGCCCGGCTAAACTGAGGCGGAGCGGCCCTCCGCCGCCAGAAACGGCGGGATGGGCCGGGGGCACCCCCCCTCCGCCCTCGGGGGCGAGCAGCATCTCTTACCTCGGCTCCTTGAGCGACCCGAGAAGACGGATTTGATGGGATGCCTCCCTTTCTGCAGCCTGCGGTGCCAGCAGCAGAAGAATAAAATCGTAGCGATGGTCCCCAGCAGCAGCAGGAGCAAGAAGAGGGCGCACTGGATGCTGTAGGGTCTCAGCAGGACCAGGAAAGCCGCGGCAATCATGGCTCAAGCGACCGGCTGCCCCTGTGCGTGCGCGGGTCTGCGGCGAGCGGCGGCGGGGGGCCGGGCAGCGCCGGGCAGCCTCTCCCCCCGGCAGCGGGGCGGGCATCGCCGCCGGCGGCAGCGCGCTGCTGGAGCCGGCAGCCGGGCGGGAGGCGGCGGCGCGGGGGAGGAGGCGGAGGCGGAGGCGGAGGGGGGGGGGGAGAAGGAGGAGGAGGAGGAGCGGGATGAAATTCAGGCCGTGACTCAGCACCGCCGCGGCGGCGGCGACCGTTGCGGCGGGGCTTCCCCCTCCGCGCCCGCGCGGAGCCAGGAGCGGGGGGCGCGGGGAGCGCGGCGGGCGCAGCGCCCGCGGCCACCGGCGGGGCGGGGAGGGGCGGGGCGGCGGGGGGGGCGGGACGAGGAGGAGGAGGAGGAGGAGGAGGAGGGGGGGGGAGGGGGAGGGTACCGCCGCCGCCGCCGCCGGCGGGAGGGAGGAAGGGCACGGCGCAGCCCGCCGCCGCCGCGGGGACTTGGCCGGGGCGGCCGGTGACATCAGGCGCTGGAGCTGCTGCAGAGGGAGGCGGAAGATGGCTGCTGCGAGGTACCGGGGGGAGAGGGGCTGCCGCGCCGGCCCCGCCGCGGAGGGCGGCGGGGGCGATCGGCCGCGGAGGTCTGCGCGCCTTGGCGGGGGTGGGGGGGTCCGTCGGGGTCCCCCGGGCAGGCGGACCCTGGACCCGGGGCACCGATCGCGGCCGGTTTGGTGGCAGAGCCGTCGCAGGAGGGAAGGGATGGGGAGATGTTAATGAGCTACGTCCCGGCAAGGTGGTTGGGGTCCCGGTGTCGTGCTGACCCCTGCGTCTGGTGCTGGGATTCAGGCGGCAGCTGACTGCGGGAGAGACCGGGCAGCGGGGTGCAGCGGGGTACGGCACGGCACCGGCTCTCGTCTGGGCTACGCACCAGGCTCCCGCCGCGCGCGGTGCTCGCCCGCCGTGCGCGGTGCTCGCCCCGGGCCGCGGGCGGTTTGCACGCTCGCCGGGACGTTTCCCGCGTGGAAGCCGCGGGGAAGTTGGCTGGTGCAAGGGCTTGCTGCAGCGAGCGCTGTTCCCGAGCGATACCTTCTGCACACCCCCTTACTGCAGTAAACTGCAACGTGCTGCAGCAAATGGCATCTCCTGCGCCTTCCCTTGGCCGCCTCGCCGCAGCTGGGGCGTCGCGTATAGCAATAGCATAAAAATCCTGGCATGTGCAGGTTGCTCATGCAGGTAACACCAAGAGTTCATCTCTGTCACTGTGACTGCCTCTGCAGCTGTTACTTTGAGGATACTCTGTACTTCGACAGGCTGTTTCAGAGGTCTTGGAAAATGCAGTTTTAAACTCTCTCATACTTGTAAACACAAAAAAAATCACATGCTGAAAATATATTCAGATGATATTTTGTAATACTGTGTTTGCCTGTGTTACTGGGGAAAAAGTTAGGGTTAATTCGTGACGAAATTCATACTCTCTTCATGCATCTTTGATGTGAGCACATAAATGAGAGGAACTTTATAGAAATAATGAAAATCTCTGTAAACATTGGAATAACATTGAAATGTTACTGCTTTACATGACTGGCATAAAACTATATAGCAAAGCATATGTGCCAAGTTAAATCAAACTACAAAATATGCAAGCTGGAAGGACAGAGAGGGAAACATATCTGTGGTAGCTTAAATAAGAAGAGGAAAAATTATCTCTAGAATACTAAAATTCATTTATCACTGAGCTAATAACATTGTAACAATTTGCTTTACCCGTAACGTTAGGGAAATCCATTTTCATTGAAAGATTCTCTTGATCCCAGGTTGGGGGGCTAAGTAAAGAAAGGAAAAAAAATGTTGGCTTTTAGGTCTATAATATTTTATTCAGGGAATTTTGTATCATTTCATGCTGTATGCCAACACAGTGAGCCAATGTAGCCTGTCGTATTACTTTGTAAAACGGTAAGTTGCTACATTGCAGCCTTTGATTTAAAGCCTTCCCTCACTGCCTAGGAACTGACAAATGCCGTAAGGTTGCGTTGCATCACATGGTGCAATATTGAAATCTTTCCTAATACCGCAGTACACTGCAGTAAAATGGTTTTAATGCAGATTACCTGGAGATTATTCCAACAGTTCATGTTACCTCACTGTAACATGAAGCAAATCACCGTGATCCTCCCGGCAGCGCACTGCCCTGCTGCAGTGCTTCACTGCAGTAGAGTGCAAGGGCAGGAAACTTTTCGACACCTTTCGCTCCGCACTGATTTATTGTTTCAGAACGGGATGGTAGAGGAAACGTAGCACGGCAGTGACTGCACGGTAAATCGGAGAGAACTGAGAGGGAACAGTTATTTTCACTTTTGTTCTTGGTAGCAGTGCATAGAAAACATTTGACAGACAAATCTCTAATGTTAGCTTGTTAGTTTAAGGTTTATAGCTTTTCCCTTCTAAGACTTAGAGCTCATTGGTGTCTTGAGGATAATATTTTGCCAAAAGGCTATAATAAATTTCATGACAACTGCTTAATTTTTTTTTTTCAAATACAAAAGAGAGTACGGTTTAGTACAAGAAATGCTGACATGCATGATTTTTCAGAGAGCTACTGCTCCAGGCTTCTGAGCCAACTGTCTGACATGTATACTAAACTGCTGCTATGGCTTTCTTCATAGTCATTACTGCTCTGTGTTTGTTAAATACTGTGGGGTTTGGTAGCGTGGTTAAAATATTACTTCCATGGTGAATAAAGTTTAAGTTGCTGAAGTTATTTCATGTTAAAAATAAGCAAACTATATGAGGGTAGATTTTTTTTTTTCCCCAGATAGTAATAAAGAGAAATTAAAAGAAGTTTTATATGTGTTGCATTTTTAATCTAAGCTTCTTTACAGAATGTTTTTCAGGGAACTTTTCATAAATCTTAAGGATGATAAACAGAGAAGAGAAAAGGAATGAAGAGAGAAGGTTAAAACAAAGCCGTTGGCTCTCAGCTGAGATTTGACCTCAGAAGGAGAATCGAGGAGGTGAAGCTATTTCAGAGAAGAGGAAGTAAAAGAAGGTAACAACGTCTTGAGACTAATGGTGGCAAGAGCGTGTGGAATGGCAAGGCAGGTCAGAAAAGAGATCGAAGTTGTTGAGAGGCTGAAGCAAGTCCAAAAGAGTTTTATAAGCTATGGAGGCAGCCCTTGACCCTGAAATAAATGAGAGGTACTGCTGCCATTTCAGGGTGCGTGTGATGTGGCCGCACTTTTGCGGAGATGTGAGAAGATGGGAGGTAGCGTTCTGCAGATGCTTGTTTCGATGGGGGTCACAGGGAAACAGAGCAGTGACAGAGTCACAGGCATAGCCGAAGTTTTCGGCAGGAGGCTTGGAAGCAGCCTTTTACTTGAGCAATGCTGGGAGAGGAGGCGGTGATAAGTACCTGGGCAGGGGATGAAAAAGGAAAGTTCTGCCTCAGAGACTCCACAGAACAGAGGCAACCAGCAAACATTTGCAGTGGAAAGGGACGGGGCGGATGTTCCTCTGGTTGCAGTCACTCTTGGATGCGGTTGTTTACCTATTTTCCCAAGTTGCGTGAGGGAGGGGTACAGCATGGAAATTATGTCAAACTTCTGCAGTTTAATGGAAGAGCTGAGCAGAGAATGTGTTGTAGCAGCAGCAGCCTTCCTGCAGGGAGACAAGGCAGCATTGACCTAAAATATTCTTTCAGGCAGTCTCCCACGATAACCTGTTCTGACTTGGCAGTCTTGCCCAGCAAGGCTGAAGGCAGAGATACTTTCTTCCCTTACTTTTGCCCTGTATGCAGAACTGCAGTACAGTCTATGGACTAGTGCATAGTTCTTGGTAATTCGTGTGAGGTTCAGCAACTCTTTTTAAAAGAAACTAAAAATCCTAGCTGAGTACCATGGGTTAGGCTGAAAGGAGAAAAAAAAATTGCAAAAAGAAAATATGATGGTATTGTGAGTGGAGAAACCATGTCAGCAGAGATCTGCTGACCTCTCCCAATGTGAGCTGTGCGATTCAAGGGCACTTTACAACTCTGAGAAGGCCCCTCTCTGCTCCTACAGATTCAGGCCTTGTGGACCTCCTTTTGTAAGACTCCTTGTATCAGTGAGCCGAAAGAAAAAGGTCACATGCTAGATCTGGTGATGTGTACATAAGAACGGGAGATGATAGATGATATAATTTCAGAAGAGTTGCTGAGTAAGTGAAAGGGTAAGATCATTTCCTTTCACTGGTGTGTAGGTATGCTTTAAGGACTCTGTTTCTACTAATTAATTATAATTAAGTAAAATATTCTGCTTAAATGACTACTTAACAGGTTAGAAGGGTTCTCTAATCATCTAATAGTTCTTAACAAAATATTTGGGTTTTTTTCTGATCAAAGAGGAGCCAAAGTAAATACAGTAAAAACCAAAAAAAAAGCAAGCGAAGTAAATACAGAAAATATCTTAATATCTGAGTATTATCAACTTCATTCAATGAAATAACTGACTTTCCCCCTCAATATTCTATTTCAGGGGGAATATTCTATTTCACACTGCTGTCCTCAGTGTGCTTTCTAGCAGTTTAGCATGATGCATGAGATGATGTTGTGGGAGTTTCCGGTAGATGATTAAATCTTATAAAATACATTCTTCAGCTGAAAGAATAACAATTTCCAGATTGATATAGGCACTGCATTTTGAAAAAAAAATCTGTTATGTGAAATTATATGTTGTAAATTAAGCAAGGTTATTGCAAATCTTTGTTCTGCAAAACTTGTTAAATTGTTTGCTCCATACAGTGCTTTGTATGTTTGGAAGGCACACTAGCATTAGTTAATTCTCACAATATCCTTGAAATTAGGTAAATATGTATTAGTATTTCAGATCCTTTGAAAAGAGAAGCTGAACTGTAAAGGTTGTTCGATTTGCCCAAGACCAAACTGTGTGATTCCGGTGCTGCAGACTAGACCCCTCCATGACTGGAACGTTTTACCATCTGCAAGTGTCTTAGGTGACCACGTAAAACCAAATTCTGCCTGCTTTATATACGTAGAGGTAACTGTCCTTATTTTGCAGGTTCATCAACTCACACAACTTGCATGTTTTGATTCCCTCTGTTTATTAGACCGAATATAAATGGAATGGAGTATGAGCCATGCAGTTGTGCACTCACGGCTTGCTGTGTTGCTGGAAAAATGCTGGCAGGAATTCTGTGGGCATAAATTGACTTTGCAGACAGAGAGGCTGATCTTGAGCCTAGATCGAAATATACTGCTAAAGCTCCTATGGCTTTTTTTATTATGGCAGTGATATGCCCCTTTGTCCTTGGTTAAAATTCGCTCTGTACTCATTTTTGGCAGCGTTTAATGTAGCAGTTGTCAATCTGAATGTGGCCTTGCATCCCAGAGGGAATTGCACTTCATTAGTATTTTATGTATATAATTGGAAGTTGCTTAAGGATTGTTTCAGACCTATATACAACACTGGTCATTCAGCTCTTATATTAATTTATAAAGTTACTTTGAACTACATACACTAAAAAGGCATTTAATTTTACAGGAGGGGAAAAAAATAGCTCTAATAAGGTTTGAGGTTGCTATCCTTGCAGAGAAGATGCCTTTCTGTCAGTTCCTCTAAGTGCACGCAGAACCATTCTTCGTTGCAATGATATTCCCTGGAGTAAGAGGACAGCGTATATGTCTCTTGTTCTAGCTCATGACCTTTAATAGTAATGCAGGGGTTATTTTATTTAACTGAAGATCATCAAGTTCATTCCCTCCTACCAACATGCCACAAAACCAGAGCAATTGAGTAACAGCTTTGGAGTAAAAGAGCAGGCACTTTGAGTATTAACCAGGCATGACTTCTAATCTATCATCACTCACCTATGACAGCCAATAACGACATATGAGTAGAGATAGTTAAGATGCCGCTAGATTATTAAATACTGACCAGAGCTCAAGCCTGGAATTTCCTAGCTGGTATTTCACTTCTATGCTCTTAGAGTTGAAGGGAGAATGTCACCGATAGTAATGCTTTGGGGCAGCACAGCTTATCAAAAGATATAAGATAGCTTGTGCCACCTTATAAAAACAGTAAGATGCCTCCTCTTGTAAACTGTCACATCGGGTTATCAGTGGGATGTTTGAACAAGTCCAATTTGAAAGTACATTAGTTGCATATGGAAAGTATGTCTGATATTTTTTCAGCCTTTTAGGAAAAGGGTATTCGACTGCTTGGGCTGTTACATAGAGCAAGCGCACAGTTTTTGCACCTCAGCACAGACTTGCATGTGGTCAAACTTGCCCTAATGGTGTTGCCTTCCCATAAACATCTTTAGACAAAATAAGTGAATACATCACTGGTCTTTAGCCTTTATAATTTGGGAGCTGTTAAGATGTGTTGTGTTGAATTACCCCAGCCAGATCAGAATGAGTACAGCCAAGTGTTGGACTCTACAGAACCATGCTGACTTGTTTCTCCTCCCAGGCCACTTACTGCTTCTCAGGGTTTGGATATATTAACCTGCATGGAAAGAGCTCACATGTGACTATTCAAATTCCTGTAGCTTAGGTATCTCATCCAGTTCAATAAATAAACTGATTTTTGTTGGTCTGTATATTAATACATTTTGTTGAGCATGGCATTTGCGAATAAGGAAATTTAAGTGGGTATTAGTTTTCCATCTGTCAGCTGTGAAATAGCTATTTAATAAAGATACTAATTTGTGGTGTAGAATTAAGATAACTTCCTGCAACTTGTTATATGGCATCTTGTTATCTTTCTGGGAATCTTTCACTGAGTGTGGGATTAAAATGCAGCAAAATAAATGTATGATGTGGTTTATAGGCATGTGAGGTATCTAAGCTCCTATTTAAACTCGGTTCAGTCATTGGGGCCCAGAGAATAATTGGGTTCCCTAAATGTATCTGTTTAGTGCCATTTGGCGTTAGTAACCATCTTCGCGAGCTTGGAAGAGGGCCTAGGCCCTATGTGAGATATGTGCCCATCAGAAGAGGCAGTCAGAGGCCAGGCATAATAATTTATGGTGCCTAAGATTGCACCATGCATTTATTTTTTGGCAACTGAATGAGCCCCAGAGCATTTGAAATAAGCTGAATTGCTCTGCAGGGAGCTTTAATTGTGTTCAACAGGGGCTTCACTCTTATGGCTGTTGGAGTTGCTCAAGGCTGAGACATCTCCAAAGGGATGGCAGTTGTGATGAAAGACCCGTGGGAGGTTTGCAATTCTGGAGTAGCAGCTGAAGGCCAAGCAGAATACCAGAGGACACTGATGCTAGACACCTACGTTTAGGAAGCCAAATTGATCCCTAAATCTCCAGTGATTACAGTGGTTACTTAGATACCTGATGTACCAGTGACATCTAAATGTAAGCATCTTAATCTAGAACTAAATCCTGTCCTGAAAGCCCAATAATGATGCCAGGTTGCTATCTTGAAATTTATTAAAATGAATGCCACGTTTCACTGTTAGTTGAATTAATTATTAGTTGGAACAAAAATTTAGTACTTCTGGACATACTAAATATACCTGCTTAATAAATTAATTATTCATCCTTTCCTATCACTCAACATTACAAATAAAATTAATGGTTTGATGCAAAAAATCAGAACATTTACAATAAACTTCTTCAAGCTTTTGATTTAAGCCACAGTTCTACAATGACCTTTGGCATATTTAGGTATTAATGTTATTTTATAGAACTCCTAGGCTGCTAAAAATCACAGCATGGAGGGCACTACTGTGAAAAATAATAATGGCTTCATGAATTCCTTGGGCCATTCAAATGGATTTTAGCGTGGGACAAGGTGTGGGCCAAATCCTCTGTAGAATCCTGTGGATTGTAAATGCTGCTGAGGCTTTGAAATCAACGAGACGATCTGCGCAAATAAGACCAGAAGATGTTGCTCTACCATGAATAGCATCACTTCGTAGAAAAGTATCTCGTATTACTTTGTAGCTAGTCACACCAGGATAGCGATCTACAGTCAGGAAGCGAGCTGTTGGATATCAGTAATAAAAATCATGTAGTTTTATGCTTCCTGCGGAAGACGAGTGGGACCATTTCTGTGCATTTATAGTCTTGAAAGTTGCCATAATGTTCTGATTGATAGATGCTTCCCCAGATTTCCAGCTGAATTTGGAACACAACGGTACTGCTGATTCTGGAAAATCTGTACTCTCTATTTCTCAGCTGAGAGCAGTAGATTTGTGCTTTCAAGTCATATTTTCCCATAAAATGACTAAGATATCACACTGTAAATCTTTCAAGCAGTAACAACACTTCTGCATTCTTCTGACAGTGCCTAATTCCACTGAAATCATTAGTAAATCTTACACCAGTTTCAGGTGAATAAGATTAGAACCCACAACAGGGCACATAACATATATAAATATGGTCATGTTTTCTGTCATACACTTGCTACAGAGAACTGGGCATTTTGAGACTCCAGTGCAGCCCAGGAGTTTTACACCAACATTGTATTTAATGTCCTGACAATTTCAATGTAAAATGCCACAGTCTAAGTAACACAAACCAAATATGTGACTACCACTCATTATGCTGAATTGGAAATAAGTAGTTGTGAGTGAGGCAGATTAATTTCTAGCCTGGTAAAGGTTGGGGTTTGTTTTTTTCCAAGGAAAACTGGGATTATCAAAGGCTGAACTTAGAAGGTAGATAATATAAAATGTTAGTACTTTATTATGGATCTGTGTTGCGTGGTTGTGGTACAGTTTCTTGTTTTGCTGAAATCAGTGGCAAAGCCCTATTTTAAGCTGGCAGAATCAGACCCATTGAGTGGGCCTACAATCTCATGTTGTAAATTTGTAATACTTTACACTGCGCTTACTGAAAGGAAAGAGAAATAATGATCTCAGCATGCCATCTGCCAACTCTCCGGCTGAATGGAACAGACTATGTCAGTAAAAGGGTGAGATATGTCTTTAAATGACTTTTGTGTTTTGGTTTTTTGGTTTTTTTTTTATTTGTTCTGGCTTTTTGGGTTGCTTAGTAACAGTATTCTGTGTGCAAATTTGTAGCATCTGTGCAGAATGTGAGGTGTTAACATGTTTGTAAAAAATTAAGAGTCCAATTAATGTTTCCTCTGCAGAGCTTTAAAATTAAATGGCTCCTTTCTTTTTTTTTCCCTTCTACAAATTACCTGCTTTTAGAAAAAGTAAAGACAGATTTGTGCCTTAGAACAGCAATAAATCATAAATTTGCATTTCAGTACTTCTCAAATAAGTAGCTAGTGTTTTTAAATGGAGAATATAACAAAATTAAGTAACTTGCAAAGCATTAAGTGGCTTTCAAAGGTCATGTAATTCTGTCTCTGTGGTTAGTAGCTGCACACAGGGTACTGTCTGTGAACAATTATATATCTTCCAATTAAACCACTGAACAAAGCACTCAGTGTCAGGAATCTTACCTGATGACTTGCAGAACTGTGTCAGAAAGATTTAAAACGCAGAACCAGATACACTTTAACAGACTTCATACTCCATCCTTTTGGCTCCCTATAGCAGAGGGTCCACTGGAATCTATCCTACTATTCAAAATCGATTAAAAAACAGAAAAAGCTAATATAGGATGAGTTGGACCAAGCCAGCTTCTATAAGGAGACATACTTGTATAGTCACTGAATAGTCAGTGGAGAGAAATAGGCTCTCCCAGACAGTAAGTCATCTCCTGTCTTTTAGATACGTGTCTTAGGGTGAGATGAATCACCTCTCTTTCTGTGGTGACTGAGCCAAACATGGCTAGACAACCTCTCACTTTTAAGGCAGTAAAAGTTGGTAAGATTAATCCCACCCCCCAAGATTTTTTTTCCTGATGATACAGTATATTTTGCCTTTGATCTGTTTTGGCAAATATAACATTTTAGAGGGAGGCATCTGCAGCAGTCCTGACTCAGACAAGGTTCACATTGATTCCAGTGGGAGAACAGGGTGAGAAAACACTGCAGGACTTCTCTTGCAGTAAGTGAAGTATTTTACTGTTCCTTTTCCCCATTAGAGACATTTTGTTCTACCTTTCCATTCCTTTTAATCACTGGCCAGAGATGATGCCAGCAGACAGTGAGGTATTATCCCCAGGGCCCATGGATTGTCACGATAAATTCTGTGAAAAAACGTAGTTTGATTAATGTCTACTGCAGGAGCTGAAGCCATAGCTCTGTAACAGAAAAATACTAACAATCAACTATTGCACTCTGTTCTTTTTATTTGGCAATGTAATAATTTCGTCATTTTATCTGTAATGGAAGCAGTTGAGCTGATGCCCAGCAGAGCCATAGCAGAGGAGAAGGGACCTGGCCAGTTGCTGTTGCTGCCCCACAACTGCTTCTCTGCCTTGGCCCCTTCAAAAACAGCAGGAGCAACAGGACTGAGCACAAGCCTCAGAAAGCTGCCGGGAGGCTTTTGGAATCTTGCCGGGAGCTGAAGGAGTGGATCGACCCCATCCCTCCTCCATGACTATTTGTGAAATCCATTCCTTATTTCTCTCAGCATCCTATGTAGCTTGTATTTTAACTTGGCAGCTGTTAAGACTCTTGGTGAAATCAGTTTAGCTGTTTACTAGTACACCCTCCCACCATAGGCAAGAATCTTGGCAGCTCAAAAGAGCTTTATAGATAATGTAGAGAAATTGCCGAGCTCTGAGTCCTGCCATGACCATGGTAGAAATTGTCCCTAGCTTTGAGTGGCAGGATGGATTTTTGTGGATCCAGGTGCTTGTCTGGTGTAAAGACTGTGGGAAGGATCTTGCTGGCCGTGTGCTTCACCAGAGTCTACCAGTGGCACCAGGCTGCTGTCGTGGGCTCCGAACATCCAGAAGTCCACCTGTCCATTGACTTCTTTAAGCTGTGTAACACATACGCAAGTCTGATACCTTCCAAAAGCTGTTGGACTTGCTACCGAAGTGCTTGGTCGGCCCAGTGTGCGTGTGAATAGCCCCAGCGCCGTGGGGAATCATCGCTTACCTCCGTGCTGTGAACAGCCTGTGTACTCAGTGCAGCCCTGGAAATCCCGGGCTGGCTTGCTAACCCTGCACAAGCGCAGACCACAAGCATGTCCCATGGCTCAGAGAATATTTGTCTCAATATAAAATGAGAGACAACGTACAAACTGTTAGAGGACTACAGGGAAACATTAAAAAAATATAGAAGTCAGTCAGCCAGCTGTTAACCTTAGCACACTGGCAGTTCTAACTTTGCTGCAATTCTGCTGCCCTTATGTGGGCTTTTAGGAGGGTAATGAAGTAGCTCACAAGGGCCAAGGAGGGGAAAGCTCAAAGTACTTTGAGAACCGAAGAACTCTGTGATGGGGATTGTTGTCTTGGGTTGACCAGGAGCAGAAGTTAACATCTTCGTGCTGCATGAGAAATGTTAAGCTGACTAGGGTATAGACTCAAAAGCAGTTTGAAAAAGAAGGAAAAACACTGATGGTCGATGTGATCGCATGCACGGGCTGTTTTAAATTGTTGAACGATGCCTTTCTGTGGTGTAGGGATCCACTCGGCACGGATCAGTGGCAGAATGAGGCCTCCAGTGATTCATGCCGGGCACAGACATTCAGGCGGCTCCCTCTCCAGAATTTACATGGGATGGATGTTTCCTGGCCTTTCTAACTTGCTTTAAAGAAAATTAATGTGAATTCTTGCAAACACAGTCTCCTTTCTTCAGCAGAGCAGTGCTTAACAAACCTACTGCTATCACACTCAACACACTCTGCATAAAAGCATGATTTAATACGCTTTTTAATGGTGATTTCTTACGCCGCTTGCCTCATTGTATCAGTGAACATGTTGACAAGAGCGCAGCTGTCTTTCGCAAATTAACAAGTTCACCCCTGTGTGAAAAACCAGCTCTTTTGAGGCATAGCACAGCCGTGGTGAATAGTGGTGAGCTGGGCTTCTGCAAACAAATTGACATTGCATCTTAGAGCACTGCAGCCAGATTTTCTCACTTTGATGTGATAGCTCTGCATAATTCTTCTTTCCTACCTCTGAGTTACCTTTCTGACAGCCTCTGCATGAGGCACTAGATTTGCTTCCGACTGATTGAGGCCAAGTAGATCGCAAATCACGCTGTCACATCTGGGAATTCATGAGTTCGCAGCTCTGTAAAATTACTTCACCTCTATGTACTGACAGGCCAAACCGTATGTTTGTTGGAAAGAAGACCAAGGTTTGACAAAATCAGATTTTCTATTTATTGGTTTTATCTGATTTAATAATTTTAAAGTAGAAAATACCTTCTCTGAGTATAATGAAAACACTTAAATGAACCGGTTACATTTCCAGTAGAGTTTAATACTGTATGTTACATTTCACACATTCATGTAAGGCGTATCACCTTAATTAGAAAAATAAAGCACAAAGTATGAGAGTTCCCTTCTCCCACTATGGAACTTAACTGCTTTAAAAAGCCCAGAAGTGGTCCTTTGCTTTAAAGAGATTGTTTCATGTAAGCAAAGGATTTAGCTGTATATTTGGGTCTGGGATCTCCTTGTTGCCGTTATTCTTCATGAAGCAGCCCGGCTCTCTTCCAGTCCTCAGCCTGTCATTTCTTTTGTACGTCAACTTTTCCACTGCCAGAATGTGTCATACCTCATCCAGTCAGTTGTCCTGGGTTGTTCTGGGTTGGGTTTTTGTGGCTGCAATTGTACAGTTTGCTGCCCGTGAGATGATTAGTACAGTCCTGGAAGTCATACATGCCTTTTAATAGCCTGTAGAGCTAGTACCTTCCCTCCTTCTAGGGAAAGTTATCACACCTGTATTTTTTAATCAGAGGCTGGACTGAAAACTTCTGTTGGGGCAAATGTAGTAGTGAGAGAGATCCTGGGCAGGAGATAGATTAGGCATGGTAGTAGTATGGAAGCAAGGGCTCTGTGAGTGAAAGCTGTTTTCTGTGCACAGTTTTGGAGGCAACTGTCTGATGTACATGTATTGAACAGACCATCTCCCATCTTTCAGGGGACACAGAAAACGCTGCTTGGCTAGTTTTCGCTTCCCTATCCAGGATATTTTCATACAAGGGAATTGCCGAACTCCAGGAATGGGAGGGTTATTTGGGGCTTTTTAAGGTATTCTTGTAACATTCCTGTGGCATGACATGGTAACAGCTATTTTTCCTATGACGTCCTGCAGGCAGTGTCTGTGTGACAAGAAAACCACTTAACAATGAAAAAATTCACACTCTTTGATTTTGTAAATGATAATTCACTGCAAATTGGAGAGACTTCATGGATACAGGACCTTCCCAGTGATGACAATGGACTCGAAAGACTTCTGAAACCAAATGAGCACGTGCTAGTAAACTGGCCTGTGGGAGAAAGAAAGACAGAAAAGCACCTGGTGAAAGTTGTGTACATGAGTGGTGAGTGTAGTCCCAGAGCATTTGTCTGATATGAAATTTAATCTAGTTGTAAGGTATTGCTACCTGATTTTCTGTGCTTTGGCTTTTTTTTTTCCATCACTTCAGATGACCCCCAAGAGCTGGTGGAAATGATGCAAAAGATATTACGAGCGGATGAAATTACAAAAATACAAGTCCTTGGAAAAGGCAAGAGGAAGAGGATAGAAATGATATTCTCAGACAGTGAAGACAGTGACCTGGATAAAGAACAGGTAAGTTTCTGTCTTTATGTGCCTGGTATTGGTAGGCCCATAATGGAACGAAACAGACCGTAACTATTGAGTCTTCACAATATAATATGCAAAATGTGTATAGTAAAGGTAGGAATACAGACAATCTTCACATGGTGCCTCAGCACAATCACCTGTCAGAGTAATTAGTTAGGCCAATACATTTTGTCCTTCTCTATTTAAAGAGAGAAGTGTTATTCAAGACTTGGATGCTCTGTAGCTCCATTACATTTCTCCCTTAAGACAGAAATCTGACCACTGCATAAGGAAGGGAAGGGACCCAGTTTTCTGAGCTTTGCATTGTGCTGAGATCTGCAGTGACAAAATGCAGGGAAAGAAAACATAAATATTAACAAAAAGTTATAAACTTATTTTTCAAAAATACTAACCAAGAATGTCAAGTGCACAGTGAATAAAAGTTTATGGTATACCATGAGATACTGTAATGAAAGGCTCTATAGGAATGCAAAGGCACTGTTATGCTCTTGTTTACAGGGGAAGATGATGAAGCATATAAAAAGAAAGAAATCATTACAGGCATCTGCTCCTGCCAACATCCTGAGTCAACTTGAAACATCTTTAATTAACAAACAGGTAAACATCTCATCTTCAGCAATTGTAATGTATTGAGCAAAAGCAAACCGAAACGTATTTGTTTAAGGGGGCATAAGACTTTTGTTTCAGTGAAGTTAATGGTTCTAAAAGACACTACCTTAGAAAACTGGTGAATAGAGAACAGCGAGAGAAGTACCTAAGGGTTATGTATTACCCTGACATTTCATTTTGAATTTTAGTATGGTAATATCTATGTTCAGTAACAGCTATTATTAAAATGCACCAAGTCCATCTATACATTCTGTGTACAAAGAGAATATTCTGATTTAGCCAGATATTTTAATGCTAGTTTTAATGCTTTAGTTTTATGTTGTTGTTGCCCTAGATAGCATGTTTTGGTTTTTTTTTCTTCCAGAGAGAAACATATTCAGGAAGCAACTTTCTGTACAGTGAAAGCAGCAGTGATGATGAAGAGCCTTTATTTCAACTATCCAAGGTAGAACTGTGTGCCAAAATAAAAAGTCTCAAGAGGAAGCTGACAGATACCATGAGAGAAAACTGCCGCCTAAGGCAGTCCCTGGTGATGCTTCAAGGTAAAGTCAGGGGAAGTTTTCTGATGAAGAGGAAAGCCTGAAGGTCATGAAAAGCTTGATTTATAAGAGGCCATTTGGATGGGAATTATGGATGCTCAAGCACCTGACACGATCAAGGCCTACCATTAGCATCCAAGTCTTTGATACATGGCAACATTTAATTCCAGCAGCACTTAGAAAAAACGGTCTTACACGGAGGCCATGCAATCACAGAGTTAGAAATGGAAAAATCTGTCTAAATCCTGTCAGTCGTTCCCAAGAGAACCTTTCTGTTTGCTGTGTATAACCATCAGCTAAGCTCAAACACTCCACTGACCAGTCCAACTAATCTTATTTATTAACAGTTATTCTTGATCTACTGAAATTTTCTTTATTCTGGAATGATTTCATGTCTAATTACTTTAGTAATTACTCATTATTGATAATCTGAGTTAGTTTCACGTACAACAAATTTAGTCCTTTCCCAGAGGTGGACCATTTTGTTCTTTTATAAATGAATCCTTCATCACTTAGTGATCACCTCTGAAGCCCCTCTAGCTTGTCCCTGTCCCTTACTCTGGGGCAGCCAAGACTGAATCCAAAATTTCAAAATATTAGTGAATAAATAAGGTTTAAAGAGGATTTGCTGCTTCTTGCCCGCTCCGTCATACCATCCCTAAACAGCCTAGTATCTCTCTTTTTATTGTCATATGATTTTGCAAGTGCTTCTCAGTTGCATTGCCCACCTGATTCTGTTCCGTATGTTATTCATCTTGGTTTGAATCATTCATCTCCACTTTTGCGAATATTATTTTCAAACATTTAGCTAGTGTCCAACAACTTTTCTTACACATTTAGGCCCATTTGCCTTGCATGTTAAGCACTTGTATTAGTCTTCAACAGTATTTTCTAATAATTCAGTGATTCTGTATCTTGCTGATTTTTTAGCCTTTGCATCCTTTTCGCTCTGCTGAATTGATTCTTCTTAATGGACTCAATAAAAGTTTATACTTGAAAACAAATATTACTTGGAGGAAGAGCCATTTAAAACATATTCTCTATAGATTAAAGAAGAGGAAAAAAGTCTGTGCAGTCTATGTAGCTTCTTTGAAGCAAAAAAAAAAATCAGACATAACATTACTTAGCCCATATTCAATAGCTTTACAGACTCGTAGAGATTTTGAGATAGCAGAAAGAAAAAAAAGAAATAGGCAGCTTAGTGCCATGATGGGCATAAACTAATGGTTCCGTTTAGCCTTGCAGAGAACTGATCTATCCTATTGTAAAAACAGAGACCAGATCTTCATGGGTGGGGACAGCAGAATGGCAGGAAAAGCTTTGAGAGAATAGGAAAAAAAGTATGCTAAAGCGTTTTTGCTAACTGCTTTGACTCTTTGGCAGTACGATGGGAATCTAACTTCAAAAATATACATCCTTATGTAATTAGAGTCTGAAAGCTTCAATTACTTTTACCCATCACCTTCCGTTTGATTTCAGTGTTGCCACAGGCAGTCACCCATTTTGAGGAACTGGTAGGGATGGCTGAAGCACTGCTCAAAGGGGGAGTGACATCATCTACATCCAGTCTGCATTCACATGCTCTTTGGAAAGCATCTAACAATCCGTTAGCAGATTCATATGCAGCTATGCATAGTAACTCCAGCTCACCAGTAACTCTGAATGTGGAAGATGAGGAGCAACAGACTGAAAAACAGGTCAGTTAAAAGGCAATTTCAGGCATAAAACTTTACACAGTACAAACTTTACTGTTATAATATAACAAATATAAAAAATAAGCATCAGTAAAAATCATTTTATCATCATTCCGTTGATGACGTGACTAGTGAGCATCTTTTGTGCAGGAGGATCTTTCCATGAGAAACACTAGACTTGATTCGGTGCGCTGGTACACTCTCAAACTCGCTTTGATTTTGGTGGCTTTGCACATCTGTGACTAAGGGCAGAATGCAGGTGCATGAAGAAAATACTGAGATCCAGGGATAACTTCCAGCCTAATGCTTTGGATGCCAAATGGGAATGGTAGTGTTTCAGAGATAATCTAAGAAAAATACCAGCAGTCTGTTTAAACTGTTAATAAGTAAATTGAGAATGGTATGTTTCTGTTCTTGTTCCAGATGCTGGCTAGCAGTTAAGTAGAAATACCTATATAGAGGGATACTGAGTAAAGATGTTCCTGTATTCTCTGTAGCTATAACAGAGCATAATGGAGAAATCTCAGGCACAGATGCTGTACATGAAAAATATGAAGACCCAACCAAAAGAATAATTCTAGCTTCTGCATTCACAATTTACATAAACATTCTTATGCGCTGAGTCATGCCAGTCCGTGGAAATCATTCTCATGTGGTCCTAAAAACCAGAGAAATCTATTAAGAATTATCAAGATATGATGTTTTGACTGAATATTGCAATACACAAAATTTGACCTAACATCTCCAAAGAAATAAAAAGACCTAATTTTCTAAGCAACCTAGCCTTACTTAATGGAGGTAGCTCAAAACTGCCCATTAGGAGAGTTCAAATACGCAGGCTGTACAACTGCTGTGTGTAGAAGTCACTCTCAAAGCCCAGGACCAGATGTCACAGTTCTTAGGGCATGTCTGCTCGGAGGCAGGAATATTAGCTTGGGCATAGTGCCACGCTCCTGAGGCTGTACAGAATCCACACCAGAACTGGACCACAGCCAGCCTGCATGGAGTGCAAGCAGAAGGATTTAGATATGTCTGAACATGTCCTGTCTCCACTAGTGAGTAACAAGGATTGCTTGGTGAGGTGTTTGCTAGGATGAATGGCATCCTTATTCTGCCCCACGCTTGCTTCTGAAAAAAAAAAATCAACCTGCATGTACAGTTGCAACCGTTGAGTGGTATGCAAGCTTAGCGTTGATCTCAAGCGCACAGTTTGCAAAGATTACTTTTGAAATTGTGGTTTAAAAAAAGAAAATTTAAAAAAATATTTCAGAGGTAATACTAGATAATATTTCTAGAGAACTGCAAGTTATGCCTATGACCAATTTTGTTTTCCAGTTCAAGATCGAAAAGTGGCAGATTGCACTTTGTAACAAGAGCAAACCTCAAAAGTTTATAAATGACTTGATGCAAGCACTTTATACACACGAATACATGGCTACGCACAGCCTGACAGGTGCGAAGTCCTCCTCTTCAAAGGACAAAGCAGCGAAACCAGCTATGAATCAGAATGAAGTTCAGGAAATCATAGGTGATGACGTGTTAACATTACTCGATGTGGCACTGACTTGACAGAGGGCTTTCTCTGAGGGAGGGGCTGTAATGCGTAACAGCTGGTCTGCTCAGGTGATGTGCTGTTTCCTATTTCCTTCTTCAGCTACATACTTTTCTAACCCATCTGTTACAAATCCTGCCAGGGAAATGCTAAGTAGTAGTATTTCTATTGGGTGAATTTTGTGGTTTTTACTTCAGTGGCTACTCAGCACAGTGATATTATAGATTATTTTTTAGCCTTTGAAAGGTTAATCTACAACAGTCAAACTTGGAGCATGACAATTAACGGATAAAGGAAGGCAAAGAAAGGACACACTTGGATCAAACTTAAAATAATGTCTGCTATATTCTGAAGTTAGTGAATGTTATGAATTCTGACACTTTAGCGCTGGAGGCAAAATGAGACAGTAAGTATAGAAGACAGGAATAGTGATCAGAGGAAGCAAACAAAATTTGTTCTATGCTGAGGTTTAAGGCAAAAAATGTTTGGTGCACAGGAAAGAGAATCATTTCGGATGGAAATAGCAGCTTTAAAGAAAACGGTATTTTGTGAGGACGTGAAGCCTGATTTTTATTGGATTCACACCTATAGCTTAATACTTGAACAACATAGCCTAAATTCCTGTACTAGAATCCCTCGCCCATTGCCATTCCCTTGGACTTCCCCAGTTCTCTCAGTTCCCTTCCCAGCTTAGTTCCAGTTCCTGTACCTCGGTCCAGTTTCTTTGAAGCTGGCCAGTGGTTTCAAAAGTTATCAGTTACAGAAACCTCTTTTCCTTAAGAACCTAGCTAGAGAAAAAGGCCCAAAGCCAAGAGAGAGAAAAGGAAAGAGTGTGTAAGATGGTGAAAATATATTTAGAACCAGTAAGATGAGACAATTTCAGAATGATGTATGAGAAAAATTAAAAAGATTTCGTAGGATGAGAACGGTTGGACTCGATGATCTTAAGGGTCTTTTCCAACCTAAATGATTCTATGATTCCAAGAGCTACTAGCGACTTTTCTGAAGGTGGATTCTGGGGAAGGGTCTAGGCAAAACTGAAAAAGGAAGCAGAGAAGATAACCAGGACATTGAATACAGCATGCTGCGGAGAATTCAGTGACAAAGGGAAGCCTATAGAGAAGTCAAAGAAGTTTGTCAAAGGAAACGAGAACACACCTGAATTCAAGTAGAAAAGTGACAACATTATACAAGAGAAGAAGAAAAATAAGAAGGAAGCCTGGGAGTTCTAGGACTGTAGAAAATGAGTTAATAGATCAGATTATTTAAAGAAGATGGAAACTGTAAGACTTCAAAATAAAATGAAAGGGGGGAAAAAAAATCAAGGGAAGGGAAGATGATGGAGAAGAGGAGAGCAGGAGATGCATTCCTGGTGTTGAGTCCTGTTAGGTTTTTTGCATTCAAAAAAAGTTAGCCAAGCAAAACAGAAGGGAAGTGTTTGGGGAAGGAGACATTACCCGCAAATGAAAATTAATGAACAAAACCTGTAAGATTCAGAGGCATGAGGACTGACGAGGATAGGAATAGGACTCTCCGATCAAGAATAGAACAAAAGAAGAGAGGATGAGCAAACACAAATCACTTACTACAGGAAGCCCTTGTGGCCCTGGAGTTCCCTTTGCGTTTGCCAAGAGCAGGCACAGCAATATGGAAGGCACAGAGAAAAGCAAGAGCTGGCACATGCAAAATCTATGAAGTAGTGAGTGAAGACAGCAAAGTAACTAGAGCTGAAGCTGAAGTATCTGGAAATTTCAAAGTTGCAATAAATGCATTTTAGGTCATACATCTAAATGTATGATCTAATGTTTCCCCGATTTGGAGGCCTCATATATATCATCTCTTTATTTTGCAGGCATCACAAAACAGTTGTTTCCAAACACAGATGATGCTTTAATTAGGCGAATGATGGGACAAAAACTGAACAATTGCACCAAGAAGCCAATTTTAAGCAAAGATTTTAACTCAGGTGCTTTTCAGAAGCATAGCTTTTGGTAAGTCTTAAAAAGAAATTGTAGCCTGCAATGTGTCATTCCATATATTACCCTGTGGTAACAAAATCTAAAAGCAATCTTAAAATTACCATGAAGATACGTGTTCATCTAAGCATTGCCAAGTAGGTAAATATTTTTGTAACCTTGTACAAAAAGTGCGTAATACAGAAGCAGTCCAGCTTCACATTACAGCACAAAAAAGAAGTTGTTCATTCTAGACAAAGCAGCACAAGGCTATTAAATTACAGGAAGAGAGGACAGAAGTAAACACATGGAGTTACTTTGATCAATATGTCTGTTTTAGATTTGGCATTATTTACTTTTCTTATTATTCTCTGTAGGCTCTCCAGAGACCAGTCAATTCCATTTTCATGTCACCTGTTGTGCCTCAATTAACCCACAAGTAAAAATAAGGAAAATCACACCTCTTTTGTACCTACTGATAAAAGTACTGTAGGAGAGCTACATCAGCATTCTTTTACTGCCAGAAGAGTCTAAATTATTTGGGCAGAGGAATTATTAAATAACATCTTGCTTATTATGGGCATTCTTACCTTGTGAACAAGACTAGTCTAAAATTGCTGAAGCCATCGCTGTTGTCGGTGAAGTCATCTATTTGCATAGTACAGTTTCCATATATATCAAACGTACGCATCACAGAACAGTTGAGGTTGGGAGGGACCTCTGGAGACCAGCTAGTCCAACCCTGCTGCTCAAAGCAGGGTCACCTAGACCAGGTTGCTCAGAGCCATGTACAGTTGGGCTGAGCATCTCCAAAGACGGAGACTCCACAGCCTCTCTGGGCAACCTCGGTCACCCTCACGGTGAAAAAGTGTTTCCTGATGTTCAGACCGCACATCCTGTGTTTCAGTTTCTGCCCATTGCCTCTGGTCCTGCCACTGGGCACTACTGAGAAGAGGCTCCATCTTCTTTACACCCTCCCATCAGATATCAATACACATAGATAAGATCCCCTTGAGCCCTCTTGAGGCTAAACAGTCCCAGCTCTCTCAGCGTCTCCTCAGGAACAGGATAAGAGATTAACAAGGAACAGGACAAGAGATTAAAATCAGTGAGACAGGGAGAATAGATTTGTCTTTACTTAGACTTTCCATACTGAAGTAATATTTTACTCAGTATCTCATTCACGTTTTAAAATTCCTATTTGCAACTGTAAGACGCTTCGTAACAAAACAAAACAAAAACAAAAAAACAAAACCAGCCCAAGATATTTGACTGTGTTACGACACAATTGTTTGAAAAGTAGCAGTGCTTCACTACTGAAATTCTTCTCTACGCCACCTGGAAGTACTCCATGGACCACCAGTGGTCTATGAATTACTACTTGAGAACTACTCAGATAATATCTAATAATATTGGAAGAATCCACATACACAGGTTTTCCCATCTGGAAACAATAAACAAATGCACCAGCCTGGCTAAAATACAGTTTACTATGTTAATGCTTTTCTCCTAGAGATGAGAAGGCTTCATAAAACAAAGGTCCTCTGTATTTGTAACATACAGTGTGCATTGATTCACTGTAGTATTTTCCCTTGTCCTTGACACAGGCAGTAAAAATAACAGCACAGAAACACAGACTCTGTCTTCTTTGAAAGTATTAAATCTTAAATATTGTATATTTTAAATTTTTATCTCCATCAGAGGAATCCATAAATTTTGCTAATTCCTGAGTTTTCTTATCTACAGACACTGTATTCCTGAAGCCTCGATGGAAGGAGGATCTTGAGCTAGCACTATAACAATTCTGGGTTGTTTTTTAATACTGCCTATAGACCTTTCGATTTAAACTTGGTATCTTAAAAATATCTTTATGTCTGTTATCGATAAGCATTTATGTAAAATCCAGTCCAATATCCATTGAAACCAATGCAAATATTGCCTGCATAATCTCTCTTGAACGGATGATTATTAGAATGCATTTATAATGGATTCATTTTACACCTGACCAGAATTTCCTCACTGTAAAAGCACTTAAGCACCTTGTAAGTAATCGAGATAACGGTGGTGATTCCTTTAACTCAGATGACATAAGTTTTCTCTGGAAGAAAATCAGGAGAATTTAAAAGTGCTCATAATCTCACTGCTACTCCTTCAGTTCACCTTCCAGTGATGAAGTACAGAGAGGGGTCAAGAGAAAATCCTGTTGTGCAGTACCTTTAGTAACAACTTACACACAAGTTACTAACTTTTAAAGCTAGTGATACTGCAGTTTGGATCTCCTCCCTTGCTGCTCCTCCTTCCTTGCCCACCTCCTCCGCCTTTCCCCAGAATAGGATTACAACTCAAGAGATGGAATTTGGAGTCAAATCCAACGAGACAGACAAGTCACCATCTCAGATCCATTAGGCTGAGGTGAAACAAGGAAAAAGGGAATGTGTCAATGAAGAAAAACAGTTAACTAGCTAATAAACAAACTCTGCTGCTCGGAAACTAAGAACAGCAGTAATTGCACATTTAATGTTAATATCTGAAGCTTAGTTATAAATTGTCTCAACAGTGGTTCAACAGCTGCTCCTCAGGGCATCATCTCTTCGGCTGTTCCTCCCAGCACACAAGACCAGCAGGATGATGATTCACCAGCTGCTAATGCACAAATTCCGCGAAGCGACAGCCGTCCGACTCCTCCACCTCCCACCACGCAAGGTCAGCAGGAGAGCTTCAAACCCGCTTCTTCTAAGGTGGAGCCTCATCTCGCCAGAAGCTCACCAGCGCCCTCTCCCAACCAGGGCTGCGGACAGGATCTCAGGAATTCAGACAAGGAATAACAGAAGGTATTTCATACCAGCTCAAATTCTCAACAGAGATTAAGCAGTAGTATAAAATAAAAAAGAAATAATATCTAAATGGGCCTAGCAACAGTGGACAGCGATACTGCAAGCAGAATAGAAGCCTGAGAACCATTTTCTCAAACAAATCAAAATCCCACAGCCTAGAAAAAAATGAAGGCATATTAATATCTTTGAGCTTAAGATATTATTAAATATATGCATGTTATGCGGTAATTCAAAAAATATAAACTTGTTCTGAAGAATATAAGAAGAGTTCCCCTTAGTTAGAAAAAAACATTATTTAAAGTAATACCAAAAGAATGTGTAAGAGGAACCTTAATCCCCTTGCCTTCACTTTGACAGTTGATGGAAAACTGCTTTACCAATCAGAGAAAGCTATTGCATATTAATACAAAAACGATATAGAGGTATGAAAAGAGAATAGAAAAATTTCCTAGTGAAATTAAGACTATGGCCAGCACAAGGTTAGAAAGCACAGGGCCGCATGAGCAGAGAAGAAGAAATAAAATGGATATTTAAGGATGCTGTTAACTTGGAAAGACAAAAAAACATTCTTAGGGCAATGAAACTGCAGCTCTCAAGATGTCTGCAGGAAAGAAGCAGCTCATTTTTAACCTCTGAAAGTTGGAAAGGCAATGAAAGAAGCCATGTTCCCTCTTAGCTCAGGTAAGAGTCCTCCAGGATAGCCTGTTTGGTTGTGGAGGCCGTGGCTTCTCTCACAGGCCTTCTGCTGCTGGTACTCTGCCGGCTTGGCAGCTCTCACTCTCTCTTCTTCCCTGAACATCAGGTCCGTAGGATAAGGGTGCCTGATCCCTCCAGTCGGGAAATGGAGGATAATCTCTTGGAAGCAACTAGTAAAGGGCAGAGTTGCCAGCCTCTACTCCCTGCTTCGATTTTGGTGTGCTACCTCTTGCTTAGAAAGAGGGTGGACAGGTTGGGTGAGCATTCCTCATGGGTGAGCATTCCTCATGGGACTGGGACCAGAAAAATCCCAGTAACTGGGCAGTTCCTCTTGAGATCTGACACCGCTTGTCCCAGGGAGCCGCTGGCAGTCACGCACCCTGTAATTGCCTGAGGAGGAGGAGGGAAGGTACATTTTTTTTCCTTGCTGACTGATTCCAGGTTCACAGTGTGCAGGTAGCATGGGAAGAAGAGAACACTTGGATTATAACTTTCGTGCTTCAGAGTACGTCTCCCAGAACAGAGGGTACTAATAGTTAAATCTATTTCATACGTGGCAAATAAGTAACTAAGGAATCAAGATGAAAAAAAGCCCCAACATAAAGTTGAAGAAATCTAGCTTGATTTGAGGAGGATTTTTGTAACTCAGAAGATCTGAGTTATAGAAATAAATTAGAAATAGTATTAGGGTGAATGCCAGGGAAAAAAATCTGAAGATAAGGTTAGCAGCCAAATACCTCTAAAGGAAATTGCTGCGAACCTTACTGTACTAGAACAACGCACTAATAAAATGCACTGTGGAGAAGACTTTTGTGTGGGCTGGGGTATGAATTAAGTGATCTGCTAGCCTTTTTCATCTCTCATGTCTCTCAGTTCCTTGTAGGTAGGATCAGGATGAAAGCAGGTATGAACTATGATGTGAGTTCCATCTCATGTTATTAACTACCATCCATAAAATGTAACAGAAGGATGTTTGCTATTATGTACATTTTGTATATGTAATTGTATGTACAGCATATAAGAATGTATATAGTTAATCATATTTTTGAAGCAACTTTCTATCAAATAAAATGAAATATTACTATGTCTTAGTTTTATTTTATTGTCCTTACTGTCTTCTGGCCTTTGCTTGCATCAGCTTCTCTTGTACACTCTAACATGAAAGGTTAGGTTTTTTTCTCTCGCTCTCTTTCTTTTTTTCTCTTTTTCTTTAATAACAGCTCTGAAGCCAGTTTCTGTAAAGCTCCTAATTTTTAGCTGGGGAAGGGGTTGGCCCACCTTACAAGGGCTCTGTAACCTTAACGTTGTCACGGCTGATATTGCACAGCTGCAGCTGTTCTGCTGTTGGGGAGGTGGAGAAGCACTGGGGCAGGTGCGCGGGGCCCACGGCGAGCGGCCGTTCTCCCCGTCGCTGGTGCAGCACGGCAGATCACGCTGCACTATCTGCTTTTCTACTCCGCCGACTTGGTGAGTTGTCAAAGGAAAACCGGTGGGGCTGGCAGCTCACCGCAAAGAGTAAAGGAGGATTTTCGTGGTAGGGTGAAGGGTCTACTCCCAGGCACGGACCAGGGAGAGAGATGGGTGTTCCGGACAAAAAGAGCAACATAGAGAAGGAGACATTTTAATGTTTTACCAAAGGGTAAAGAGGGAGCAAGCTGAAAACAGCCAGTTCCTTCCTCTCTCCTAAAGTACAGGACTGATATTATCCCACTGGATAAAAGAATAGCTTTTACACAGCTACACAGTTAACAGAAAAGCCATACTCCTTGCAGTATGACCAAAAAGGAAGAAAATACAACTGGTTTTCCAAAATGATCCTGACAAACTCTGAGGACATGAAATTGAAGACTAGATAATCGCAAATTAGAAACTTCAGACGTAACAGAGAGGGAGAGCGGAACAACCTGATGCTGCTTCTCCGAAAATTTGCACTAAAATCAAAATGAATTGGTGATGTGTAAATGTGTGGTGTTGCGAAGTGTAAAATTCTTCTGACACGAGCGACAGAGGACACGTTATTTGCATTACTCGGAATTGGAGAAGGCTGATGGCTACTGCAGAAAAACCTAACAGCTATATGACTGTACAGCATTTAGTCACTGGAGATTTAGTACTGAAAAGGTAAGCAGTACTAAAACTAATAATTTGAACTATTTGTTTCTATTACTGCATTTTAGATGGAATTTGAGAGTTACCATGGAAAAGAATTTGGTCGTTGTTTATTATGAACTGCTCCTTGCTTTCTAAGGAGGGAAGAATATTGAAATATGTGAAGAACGGGGTAAAAAAACTTACTGAAATTATTGAATAAATCAAGGTTTTTAATGCATGTCAAGTTCATGTCCCCTCTTACTATGGTATATAGATAGGAGTCAAAAAAAACCAAACCACCAGACATCTAAATTTTCTAGATGAAGAGTAAGTGGCAATATGCAACGTTGACACAAGAGGAAAATCAAGGGTTAAAAAGGCAATGCTTCACTCACTCTAAGGAGCAAGGAGAGAAACAAGGATGTTGAAATATGTTTAAATTCTATGAAAGAAAATAATTAAGGGCGCATAATGAATAGGTGGAATTAGTTGCTAGAGAGCATTACTGAGTTTATAAAGACAGTCTGCTCAGAAACAGCTTCCCCATCCTATGGGATACCCAGACTTCGTTTGGAGGTTTGGACTTGGAGATCTTAGCTCCTGAAGAGCAGACTGAGTATTCCCTGCTCTCCTAGGTGTCTGCTCCTCCCTTAGGCAATCTGCTGCCTGTGTTTAAAAACAATTGCCTGCTCTCTTACCGAGTTAGACAGCGAATGTGCCTTGCAGGTGGCCCACCAGCCAAGAAGTCCAGCAGGCTGCATCTTTTCTCTATGAAACAAACTCTGCATTAGAACTTTCCTATGCTGACCCAAACTAGGAAGCCTGTGCTTTCCCAGGAATTAGCTGAAATACACAAATTTTGGAATTCAGAGTTTTGTTAGCATATTGGAAATGCTGACATGATTGCATGGCAATTCCCTTTCTATTTTTTTTTCCTTAACTGTATTGTTTAAATATGAGGAGAATGTTTGGATGGGTCATTGCAAGAGGAAACATTTACATGAATTACTGCTGAAAAATTCATATTCAGATGAGTGTCATTTTCATAGGGTATCAGAGTTTGGAAAAAATAATGCCACCTCGCTGTTCTAGTAACTTGTTATTATTGCACCTCATATTATCTATTCTCAGGAATCAAAAGTAATTAAGTGCAAATGCAACCTACAAACAGAATGGCTGCTATCAACGTTCTGTTAGCAAATTCAAGTTATAAATGCAAAATACAAAAGTTTAGGCAGCAACAATGACTTTAATTTTCCAAGTGGTGGTCAGGTTTCCATTATTTTAATAATGAAATAAAATTGCTCAAATCAGTGTTGTTTATGCAGTCCAACAATACTGATTAAGTTGCACAAATTTGCTAATGACTATATAACTAGTATATATAACTATCATCTCAGTATGTCTATCTTCTATCATAAGGCTATTTTTTCATTCATATATGGAAGGAGGCTTAAAACTAACATTAGTAATAGTAACTCTGCATTTACAAGAAAAATAAGTGTACTAAATTAATGCTGACATTAAATACCACGTGCTATGTTATTTCTGATAGTTGTTTATTCACAAAGCTCCCATAACATCAAAATTTAACATGCAACCCTGAATTCTTTCTCTCCTGTGTATACAGGTTTTGATAAGCACACACCAGAGAAGCGCTTTGTTTGTGTGCAAGCAGTTCTTTATATATTATATAGACACACAACGCACAGGTGACATTTACACTGTTCAGCTTACTCAAAGCCAATGCATTGAGTAAAGATGATTCATACCAGCTTCTACTTTGGGTGGCTCAAAGTAACTATATGATGAAGCAGGAGAGCAGTAGCAGATAAATAGCAAGAATCATGGGCATGGGTGCCCAAGTGATGTTTCCTTGATCCTGACAGTGAGGGGAAATGAGGAGAAGGGCACTAATATAGGAAAAATCAATAATTGGTTGTAGAACTGGTGTTGGTGACCAGGTTTTGCGTTGTATGAGCATGGGACCCTGCCTGCAGATCACCATCTGCTCGAGAGAGATGTGATCCACCTCACTAAGCAGGGCAAAGCTATTTTTGCCAGTAGGATGGCTGAGCGCATAAGGAGGGCTTTAAGCTAAGAATGGAGAGAGAGGGAGAGAGTAACCAGCAGCCCTGTGAGGGAGTGATGGACATGGTCGAAGAGGAAAGGGCATGGGGTGATGTGACAGGAATGGAACACAAAATTAACAAGATGGGGCTTAAGTGAGGTCACCTCCAGCACTTGCATGTAAGCAAGGAAAGGCCTACAAAGCACCATGATGGAGAAATCACCCAATTCCTTTCTAGGCAGTCAACATGCTGGGGTGCCTCTCTAAAGTGCCTGTATACCAATGCATGAAGTATGGGGAATAAACATGGCGAGTTTGTGTGCAGCTGCAGGGCTACAATCTTGTTGGGATCACAAAGACGTGGTGGGATGGCACCTGTGACTGGAGCATTACAATGAGGGGAGACCTGCTCTTTAGGAAGGACAGGCTAGGAAAACAAGGGGGGAAGTTGCCCTTTATGTGAAAGAGCAGTTGGAGTGCATCGAGCTCTGCCTGGGAATGGATGAGGAACTGAATGAGAGTTTATGGGGGAGGATTAAAGAGAGAACAGGTAAAGGTGACATTATAGCAGGTGTCTGCTATAGGCCGCCTGACCAGGAAGAACAAGCAGATGAGGTAGACGGATAGGAGCAGCCTCACGTTCGCAAGCCCTGGTCCTCATGGGGGACTTCAACCACCCAGATATTTCCTGGAGGGACAACACAGCAGGGCATAAGCAATCCAGGAGGTTCCTGGAGTGCACCGGTAACTTCCTCTTCCAAGTCATAAAGCAGCCAACAAGGACCCATGAAGAGCAGTGCTTTGCTGGACCTCCAGAAAGCTGGTTGAAATGTAAGGATCACCTCCTCCAAGCTCAAGAGCAGTTCATCTCAGCAAATATGAAGTCAGGAAAAAATGCCAGGAGGCCTGTGTGGATGAACAAGGAGCTCCTGGTCAAACTCAAACACAAAAAAGAAAGCATACAAAGGGTGGAAGCAAGGACGGTTAACCTGGGAGGAATATAGAAACATTGTTCAAGCATATAGGGATGAAGTTAGGAGACGGGTGACCTGGTGACACAGGACATGGAAAAGGATGAGTTACTGAATGCCCTCCTTGCCTCGGTCTTTACTAACAAGACCGGGCTTCAGGAATCCCAGGTCCCAGAGATCAGGAGGAAAGGCTGGACCAAGGCAGACGTACCCTTGGTGGAAGCGGATCAGGCCAGGGGATACTTAAGCAAAGTGGACACACTTAAGTCTATGGGCCCTGATGGGATGCACCCACGCGTGCTGAGGGAGCTGGCAGATGTCATTGCGAGGCCACTTTCGATAATCTTTGATCGATCATGGTGACTAGGAGAGGTGCCCGAGGACGGGAGAAAAGCAAATGTCACCTCCATCTTCAAGAAGGGCAAGAAGGAGGATGCATGGAACTACAGGCCGGTCAGCCTCACCCTGATGCCTGGGAAAGTGATGGGTCAGCTAATCCTGGAAACCATTTCCAGGCACTTCAGTGACAAGGAAATCATCAGGAGTCATCAGTCTGGCATTACCGAGGGGAAGCCATGCTTGACCAACGTGATAAACTTCTATGATAGAGTGATTGGCCTGGTAGATGAGGGGAGAGCAATGGATGTTGTCCGTCTAGATTTCACTAAGGCCGTTGGCACCGTCTGCCATAAGATGCTCGCAGACAAGCTGCTGGTGCCCGGGCTGGGTACGCGGCCAGCGATTTTCCCGCCTTCCCTCCCGCCCCACCGCCAGCCCCAACGGCCGCCCCCTCCCCCCCGGAAGCGGCGGGTGGGCTTTCCTGCCGTGAGCAGGAACTCCGTGCCACCCGACTGAAGGCGGAAGAGGGGAGGCAGGAAGTTACCGACGGAAAGAGCCCCCGAACGCCGCCGCCGGGGGGGCTGCGCCATGGCGTCGTCGCGGTAGCGCCGGCACCGGCCATGGGGGAAGAGGCGGGGGAGCGAGGCGAAGCAGGCGGCAACTACAAATCCCGGCAAGCCGCTGCGCGCTCCCGCCCCACCTCTCCCCTCCCCGCCGCCCCCGGGTTGAAGAGGAAGCGGAGGCGCGCCGGGTCGGGGCGTCGGTGTGCCCTCGGGTGCTGGCGGGGTGAGCGGGGCCGGGGCATTGTGAGGGGCGCGGGGCCGTCGCTCAGCAACCCAGCCCCCGCGGGGCGGCCGGGCGAGCAGCGGGCGCCCGCCGCGGTCCCCCGCCGCCCGCCCCCCCCCCCCCCCGGAGCTGCGGCGGCGGGCGGCCTGGCGGCGGCGGGGCCTGGCGGCGGCGTGCCGTGCGGCTGGGGCGGCCGAGGAGACGTGAGTCAGCACCGCCGCCCGCCGCGGCCGCGCTGCCGGGGCCGCCCCGGGGCGGGCCGCGCTTCCGCGCCGCTCACGGAGGTCTTCCGCCGGGCAGGACGGCGCTTGTTTTGAAGCAAGGAGCTCAGGCTTCCGGCTCTGCCGCGGTCCCGAAGGGGCCGAAGGCGTCAGAAATACCCGTAGCGGCTGATGGCGCCTGAACTCGCCCCGCGTCGGTTGCCGCCCCGTCCTGTGTGTGTGTTGTAGCGGTAGCAGAGCGCCGAGGGGCTGCGCTGCGGGCTGCCCCCTGCCAAGGTGTTCAGATTTAAGCACGGTATTGAACCCTGGCGGTGCGCTCCAGCCACGGCTGCGGGAGGAATAGAGGTAGTGGGGTGCTTCGTAGGGTAGGCCACGTTTTGCCCGTTTGGAAAAATACAGTAACGTGATTCGAGTCAAAATTGTTATCCCTTATTCTGGTATTGCTGACAATTGTCAGTGAATGATATAGAAAGGCTTGTTGAGTGCAGATAGGCTGTAAAGCCAAAGTAGGCACAAACCCGAAAACGCTGCGTAGTTAAAGAAAATTGCAAAATCATAGAATGGCTTGGGCTGGAAGGGACCTTGAAGATCATCTAACTCCAACCCCCCTGCCGTGGGCAGGGATGGCACCCACTAGACCAGGTTCCTCAGGGCCCTGTCCAGCCTGGCCTTGAACACTGCCAGAGACAGGATGATGAATATAATGACAAAATATAATGATGGAGCATGTTTTGGTTTGTTTCTGTTTAGATAATGGAGTCTGATAGCTCTATCAACGTTCACGAGAGTAAATCGTCAACTTCTGAAAGTGAAGATGAGATTGAGTTTGTTGGAGTAAGTAGATGCTGAACTGGAAACATACTGCCAGTTATTGTAAATATGCTCTTAGTAGCCTGATAAAATCGGAGGGGGTCTTTGTGTACTGTGTTGATGATCTTGATTATATTTTGATGGAAAGCGTTACTTCTGGATTTAAAGATAATTTGATTTGTAAATCTTTGTGGCAGATAACAAGTTTATCTTAAAGGTTTATCTACCCTTTCTTTGGAAGGGTATAGGATGATGTCAGTTGGTCCTATAGAGAGAATATAGACTTGAGTATGCCAGCAGGTGGGTGGGGGATTACAGTGATCAGTGAGATGTATGAGAAGGCACTGTAGGTGACTTTTCTGGTAATCGTATTGCTTAGCATTTTGCTTCATGAGTAGTCCCACTGAAATTAACGGAATAAAGTACTGCTCACTCTGCAAAACAATGTCAAAACAACTGTACTTTGTTTAGGAGAAGAGGAAGGAAGGAATAGGTTGGAGGCCTTAAATAGTCTTCTCAAATTGTGAAGCACTGTATAATAGCTACAGCACAACACCTAGTCTAATGCTGACCTGTGGCTTATGTGAATGGAACTTTTAAGACACGTCTCTGGAATATCTAAGAAAAGCAGAATGTTTTCCATGCTGCCTGTGTTCTGGCCTCAATCCATCATCAGTGAAGTGGTGCTGGATGGCAGGGATACATGCAAGAGCAGAGAAATTATCTTCCCTAAGGAACAAAGCATGCGAATAAGATCAAGTGGTTAATTGATGCCAGGACTGGTAATGGCTGGTTTCCAGTGGATTTGTCTCATTTTTAATGCTGAACAATAACTTTTTTTTTCCCCCTGTTTTGTACAGTGTTTGATTAAAGCCTAAGTTCAATATACAGACTTCTTCTGCAGGGGTATTTAGGTGCCCAAGTATGAGGGACATGTATATTTTTGCAAAAATTATAAATAGTTGATTATCTCCGAGCCTTCTTGGTCTTGTAGTTGATTTGGTCAAAATTGATGAATGAGTTCAAAGTTCATTACATACACACACAAGCATTCATGTGTATCATGATTGTATAAGCTTCATTTTCTTGAAACACTGGGCAAAGAATGAGGAAGCTAGTATAGCTTTGAATGTGTAATGATTGAAGGGCTGCCGGAGCACCAAGAGCAGTAATTGAAAGAAAAGAGACTTACTAAAATCAATGCTTCTGCTACCTTTTTTTCTTTGTTTTGCCTGTGGATAATACAGAGCCTTTGTGGTCCCAGTGATGATTGCTTTTGAGAGAGGCTGCTGTGTACAGGAAGATGACTCTGCTTAGGCTTCTTTGTGCAGGATTGGTACTTGGGGTGAGGAGCTTACTGTTGCCATTGATGAATACAAGGGGAAAGGTTTGTGACACTGGCCATCACCTAATGTCAGCAATGTGTCCTCGGATCTCCCATTTGCTCCTCTGAATGAGGGTGACCTTGGGCTTTTCAAAAGGACTTCTAAACTATTTGGGTAGCTTCAGATCATCATTTCCATAATAATAATGTGTTGTATGACTAGAAGCATATAGGCTTCGTAGATGTTGCTTGTGAATGCTACCTCATCGTCCAAGTACTGTTTTCTGCATGTCTTGAGGACACAGGGCACCAGGTCATACTGTATAAATTGAATTGGAGAAGCCACCTGGGTATCTCAACCTGTGCTCATTTTGATAGAAAACAAATAGTTGTAGGCCATGTGATCTGTGTTCTTCTCCCCCCACCCCACCGCAAGTTGGGTGTTTTTTTTTGGTGTGGGGTTTTTTGGTTTGTTTGGGGGGGGGCGGGTGGTGGTGGTGTTTGTTTGTTTTCTTGTGGGCTTTTTTTTTTTCCATTTCAGTCACTCGTCTTAGGGTGTTCGAATTTATACTGTAGGACTATGACAAAAAGTCCTCATTTGATGGAGCAAAAGCAATCTCTGCTGCTGCCAGAGTTTTTGAACTTTTACAGTCAGATTCACCCTTATTCAGGAAACTTAAAACTGTTCTTCCATAATTTCCCACCTTTTAATTCTGCATTACAATGTATTTTGTCCACTTAAAATCATTAAATTCTAAGTTTTGCATACAGGCAGAAAAATATAATTTCATCTACAATGCAAGCCGTTATTCCCAATGGCTTAATTTCTTAGGATAGGATGGTCTGGCCCCCATTCTGTTTCCCTGGGAAGGATAAGGCAAGAGTGAAGACATTCACAGGTTTAATGGGGTCTATAGCACTTAAGTAGACAGATTATTCAAGTTGCCACAAGACTGCACTGAAAGCATTGGACAACTCCTGAATTGTTTTTTTGTTTGGTTGGTTGGTTTGGTTTGTTTTTTTTTTTTATAGTATTGATCCACTCACGGTTTTTTCTGACTTATTTCTTTAAAGATGAGGCTCATCGTTATGCTGCTCTGTTAAAGAAATATAAGTTATCCCTGATAAAGTTGGTGGCTTTCCTAGGCAGGGGCTCTTACCTTTGTTACTCTATGTGAGACCTCAAAATAATATATAGTTTTATAAAACGTTTAAATACCTCCAGACTCCTCTGTTGTGTGGCAATGGCAAACACTGTTAAGGAGAGTATTTGTGTTTATTTTCTGTAAACATTTGTTAAGTACATATAAAGATTATTTATCCAAAATAATACTCAACTGGAAAATTGAAGATCTGTGTATTTTTAAATTACTTTAATTTTCTGATGCAGTGTTACATTTATGCCAAGTTTTCTTCACTATTGGTGATTTTTATTTAAAAAGTCTGAATTCAAAGGAAAACATACTTCCAGAGGCCCTGGCTTATTCAATAATGAGCTCTAAATTGATTTCAGTTTCAGATCCAGGAAAAACAAACATATTTCATATACTTTGCAGCTTTTCCTTTTTACAATGTTTTGGCTGCACTTTATAACAAAAGATACAGCCCCTTTCTGTCCTGCAAGAGTTGGAGCAGCCACTTACTTTCTTGCAAATGCATGGTGGTTGGTTTTTTTTTTTTTTTCCAAACCTGAAGAGGACTTCTGGCCTATTTTGGGAACTGATGATATTAGAAAAATTGGTTGATGAAAAACAATTGCAGTTGTTTGAGTTCTTACAGAGGTCGTAAGGAACAGGTAAAATATTTGGGTTTCTTTGTAATTGTTATTTTCCAATAAAAATGATATCTGAAGAACACTTGTCAAAAGTGAAATACTTGTCCAATCAAGTGATTTGCTGAAACATGATAGTTACCATTTAAGTGTTTTGTTTCCTTTCCCCCTGAGGTGTTAAATATTAGATATACAGACTCAAGTATCTGTCTCTCTGGTTTTCAGCTGCATCACAACAGGAACAGAATAAAATTGTAGAGCTGTTACGAAGCATCTCTGAAACAGGGCTTTTATATTTGCTCCCAACCCAAGTCAGCCAAGGACTTGGATATTTTTATTTACTAAAGTTACAGAAATCTAAACTTTCCAAGTGTCTGTTGGTTCACAATGTTGGTCAGTTACTCCGCAGTCAAAGTTGGAAATCTGCTGGGACAAAGATTTAGAGCACAAATAGTACAACTTCAGTCAGATTTATTTATTTTAATGTAAACTTGTTCCATGATAATTAGTGTGTTTACATGTGTATACACAATTATGCTTGCATAATTATTTTGTCAAAGATATGTTAAGTCTGTGGTCACATATCCTGAAAGCTAGTTTCATGCTTTCTGTGTGTATAATTATGCAAAAGTTTAACTGCACTTTTTGAGTAAACTGGGTATTTGGTCTGAATGCACGTAAAGCTAAAAACTGAACAAACAAACAAGAAACCTTACATGATATATCCGTGGACTAGGTGTCCGTTAGCTAGGCCTGATTACCCAAGGATTAATTGAAATGCGGGAGGGGAAGAAAGTGAGGCCACAGTTTAGGACTTTTTGAGAAAACTTCTGGAGGCAGTAAAAATGAGCGTCACAGAACTTGAGAATAAACTGTCCTTGGACATGAATATGAGGCTTCATCTTTATGAGCCACCGATTAAACAGATTTGATTATATTATTACTATTGGTATTTTGCATAGCATAATGAAATTACGGTTTTGTTGATTAAATGCTAATGCTTTCAACCAAAGCTATGAATAACAGCAGAGACACCAAAGCTGCCTGGAGGCTCAAAAGATAATTTTCTATCAATTAAAACCTAGAAATTCTTCTAGTAACCAAAATAGCTGCAGCTTAGCCATTGGTTTATTGCTCAGTGGTGTGGCTGTTGGCTGGTGAGAAGAGTGGCTTTTGAAGATTGTTTAGAGAAGTAAGTGAGGAGTGGAGCATGGGGGTTTTTTTGTTTGGGTTTTTTGATTTTTTTTTTTTTTTTTATGTGAAGGATCTGCTTATGAGATGTTAAGACTGAGTGTATCTTAGTACGGAGCACTGATGGCTTTCTGGGTGCCAAGTATGCCAGTATAGTCAGCTAGAGAGGCCGCAACTTACAGCTGTTCATGGAGCGCTTGTCCACGTTGTTTCTTCTGTAATCTCAGGCTCTTGTGTGCCAAGACACTTTTTAGCTGGTGGTGTTCATCTCGTGGGGAGATACAAAGAGTTGGATGAAGCTAACTGATCCTCAGCTTCTTAACTCTCCTACAGTGATGGAATCCTCAGGGTTGGCACTATCTTTGCATTATGTTACTTTTAGTTTAACCAGTTGGAAAAAATGAAGTCATTAAACTTTGCTTAACTTTCAGTTTGGGGCTCAACCTGTGTGCAGGTGAGCCCACAGAGCAAAAGCTAAATTCCTGCTGTTGAGTGGTACTGGAGTATTAATTGGGAATGTTTGTTAGCAATACCTGCTCTCTCTTGCTGGAAAAAGGATATGTTTCACCTGGCACCACTTCTCCAATCAAGATTAAAAATATAGGAAGTCCATCTAAAGCTATGGCTTACATGACATTCTCAGAAGGCCTCTGTGAACATTTAATCATCTCCCTCCACGGGGATGATTTCTGTCCTGGGCCACTGAATAAAGAGGCTTTGAACTTCCACTTTCATTCTGGTATCAACACCTCTTGGCAGAGAGGAGCACTGCTGTCAGGACGAGCCTGTGCTGAAGTCACTGTCTCTTTAGAAGTAGTATTTGGAGTCTTTTCTAGTAATGGCACTCAGCTGGCGTGGATCTAAACCAGTGTTGTGACATTTAATGATGGCTTTCAATCAAGGTTTCTCATATATTGACTTAAGCAGTTGCTGAGTGGATATACTTGGGATAGTTTATACTGTTTTCCCCAATTCTTATACTTTCTCAAAATAATCTTTTGTAGCACAGATGAGTTCTTGATTGGACCCAGGATTGTAGTTCTTATACTCTTAATTTCAGTATTTATTTTTAATCTTCATCTAAAGGTTAAGCTACCAATCAATGAAACTCAAACTAGCCTAGACAAATGTTACATTTGGGGTTTGTATTATTCAGGAGTGTATATAGGCAGGTGGTGTGGTGGTTTGTGTTTTGTTTTTTTTTTTTTTTCCCCCATTTTATTTTTGTGGAAAGTAAGGGTGTGTATCTTTGAGGAGTTATTTTAAAGAATTACCATATTGCATTTGTGTTCAAATTGGAATGCAACCCAAAAAGTAGTACACAAATTGTGTAGTAAGAGGCACAGAATTCAGAAGGAAGAAAGAACGTTTCATGTATGCAAACAACATTTAAACAAATGTTATATTACTTGTGATAAATTGAACTTACTGTTCTGGTCCCTAGAACTTCCTAGGCTTGAAAGCAAGTTACTCTGCTTTTCAGCTGTCAGTTTCCTAACTTTTAATTAGCTGCTGAACCCAGGGAGCAAGTAACCAGAAATAAGGAAAAGCTCTGCATTTGAAGAAGCTACAGCTGTTAGGATCATTTCAAAACACATTATTGAACTGATTGGACAGTCAGGTGGTCTGAGTGTGTCTTTGAATTGTTACTTGCTAACACCTGTTGTTTAATAAAGATTTAATTTCTTGTAAGTTTATAGAGGTCAGTTTCTACAACAACAAATCTGTCATGGATTTTCTTTTTTTAGATTCATTTAGAAAACCTTTATTTATTTGATCATAAAAAGTTAAGCACTCTTTTGGGGTAATTTGAGGCCTGCAGCTTGATTCATACAAGCTTTTGTCATCTGTCCAAGATCTCATCCCTCTTCCTCCCCAGTGAGACAGTGAGGACTGTTTATGCCTGGCCAGCTGAACAGCTTTACAGCCTTGAAAGGTGGAAGAATGTAAAGAATGAGATGCAGTAAGGACAGCAGAGAGAATTGCATGCTGCTGTTTGCTACTTCTCATGAGGCAATAAATCTTCCTCACCTGCCCTAGTTGGTTGGTTTTTGAGATGTTGAGGACACTGCCAAATACATGGCAGAGATGTTGGATATAGTACTGGACCTCTTCAAGAAGTCAGTCTGCTGACTATCGTAAGTGCTGCTTCTGCCTGGAAAACTTAACTTTCTAACAAATAAAGAATACCTTTGGAGTATATTACAGCTCTGTGGTATCTGCTAGCAATATTGCCAGACAAATGGCTAATACTGCAGTTTAGTTTAAAACTGTCATATGATGTAGATGGCATTGCACGTACAGACTTTAAAAAAAAAACACCACCACCACCACCACCCCCAACTTAAAGTGTCATTGTTCTTTGGTTATTTACTTTGATGTTAGATAATATCTTTCAGAATTTGGATGGGAAACTTTTTATGGCATGTGGAGATTTTCGTTAACTTTGCCTCTCACTGAAGATGTGTACACATGTGACCATGGATGTGAGTTAGGGTCGCTAGGAATACTTTTGTTTGGTGTATGTAGACTTACTCATCCTGTTTCATCTTCATTATACTGATTATTTAGTTGGCATGTGATAATGTTGTAGTATGATATGGCGGGGGTGTGCATGACAGATTATGTGAACATAGGGCTTTTTTTTTTTTTTTGGCTTTAAAGACTGAAGACTCTTGTCTCAGCAAGTGCGGAGGGAGCTCCATACATGATTTTGTACATCTTCCTTAAAAAACTTATAACCTATGTGCGTAGTTTGGGTTGCTGATTTTAATTTTTCTTCTCTGTTTGCTTTTTCATGTTTATGCCAACATTCTGCTGTCTACCAGAAGCTTTTAATAGACATGTTAAAATTGGTATGAACAGAGAGTGAATGGGAATATGTATACACGCGTGTGGAAGCACCAGACAGAATGAAAAAAGGGGGGCATGTGAAGGCATGTAAATCAACTGATGTTGATACTACCTAGACTAGCAGGTCATTGAGGTCATAGACCATCTGCATGAAGTTTCTGAAGACACTCGGGTCAGGAAAGCAAGGAACAGCGTTCACACAGATTAAAACCAAGGCTTAAACCATTAAGATGATTGCAGAAGACAAAAGAGCAGGGTTAGAGCCTTAAGACATCCTAAGGAGGAGACAAAAACAATTAATAACCTTTAGTGACTCGCAGAGGAGGGGCAGCGTGGAGAGAGACAAAAGATGGGAAATATGGAAAAGGAGCACATGGCTGCCGAGCCAGGAAGAATGGGGAAGAGCTAAGTACTTGTTGATAGCCAGGGTCCTTTGCCCTCCATGTCACTGCATGGAGTCCTGACCAGGCTGCCTGGATGCACATCTTTGCAACCGAATGCTGGACAGACTATTTGGACATGTGTCTTTGTGCTTTTGAGTATGTGGTGTGAATGGGTGAAATGTGTTTTCTTTTAAAATGAAATGACCTCCCCCTCATTGTGATTCTGTTGTGCCAAAAAGCAGGGTTCTTTTACCTGGTGTGCAAAAAGCTGAATAACACGCAGCGTCGAGATATTTTTTCGTGTCTGCGCTGAGATGGGTGCTAGGTGGTAACTCCACAAAGCTAGCACACCTTGGTTAACATACGGTGACATTTTATACAGTCTGAGTAGCTGTTATCAGTGTTTTTACAATTCCGCTTATTCATCCTTGCTTCTGTTGGTTCTCCGCAAGCCTCGTCTCCACTTAAAAGTACACCGTGTTTTAAATTTACAGCATGTGCTCAGTAGGTAGGGGTCTTTGCTTGGGCCGGGGGCTTTATTGCTGGAGGTGTGGTTTTTACTATGTTAATTAGGATAGTTCACTCCTGGTTCAAGAGATTCTCCCTTCACCTTTATCAGCGGCCTTGTTTTCTCATGCTTATCTTGGTATTTCCTTGCTTGACTGTTTTGTGGTGTCCACCTGTTTCTTCTCTCAGTCCAGGTCTTGTTAACTGTTTACAGATGTTGATTAATGTCCTCTGCCTTAACATCCTTTGCCTTATTTCTTGCATATCTCCACCAATTCCAATACGGAGAAAACACTTGTAACCTGCTTATGGAATATCTGTTCAAAAAGGAGTAGCCTTCAGGGCTTAAATGTGTATGAAACTGTTTCTCACTTCCTTAATGTTTGAAATGCCTAAGGAGTTTAATTTCTTTTGGAGTTGGAATTTAATTTGTTTTGTTTTTTAAAAAAAACAAACACTGAAAAACAATGAAAAACTATTTAGTATTGCTTAGTGAAATCTAAGACTGTTCCTCTCTAGGTAACAGCTTGCTACCCTGTTACCATTGAATTAATGGCACAAGTTGAATATCTTTAAAAATGTAGATCTAAATTGACTGAGAAGGTGAAGAATGTAAGGTTATTAAGGAAGCCAAGACTGTTAAGTTGATTATTTTTTTTCCTAGTTGATATCTATATGTTGTTGATATTTTAATTATTTGTGAATACTTATTTATTTGCATGTTTTACCAATTTTGAGGATTAGTCTTTTAAGTAGAAAAGTTGCCCTGCAGGAATTTCATTACTGTACTCTGTTGAAACCTTGGTGAAATTCTTCTTTGGGTATTGCTAACGCTGACAATGTGCTTTGATGCATGCAACGTTTTACCTCCAAGGAAAACCATTTAATACTTTTGTGTGTGTTTTTAACACTTTTTTTCAGGAAGGACCTTTAAGACCTGTGCTTGAATGCATTGATCTTGTCAGTAGTGAGGATGAGGAACCTAATAGCAGTTCTTATGTTCATGTGAGTATGCTGTAATGTATTTTGGGACCTCTCGGATGAATAAAATACTTAGTCTCCTGTATTTTTTCCCATCAGTTACTCTTCACAAAAAACTTGTTAGAGGTATTTTTAACAAGCAATAAATAAATAAACCAACATTAAAGTCTCTTGATTTGTACCCACTGTCAAGTGGAAGGCAAGAATGCCAATACTTCATTTTTTCCAGAGCCATTTTTTGCCTTCTTGAAATGGACTTAGAACTTTTATTTGACCTTCAGTGGTTTCAGCAAGCGTAGCGAAGAAAAATGTCACTTTACAAGTGACCTTCAGAAATCGGTATGTCCAGTCTCTAGCCTGTGAAGGTATCTGGCCTACTCCCAGGCCTTTTTCTTCTAAAATAACTTTTTAGGAGCAGCTTATAGGTTGGAGGACCTTGTTCTGATGGCAGCCCGGTCTTAACTCAGCCTCATTCTTCATAATCACTCCTAAGAATGTGTGAGTCAGAAGTAGGCTGGTCAATTCATGTATCCCCCAAACTCATTGTGCCTACTCTGCAGGGCCTTTGAGAGGGACAGCAACTGAGAATGACTCTACTAGAGTTGGTTTTGGCAGCAATGGCCATGTTTTTACTTCTGTTTTCCAGTGTTGCAGTAGAGGATGTGTGTAATAAACCTGGTTCTTAAGGAAAGGTGGGTCTTCTGTACATGCAGAGGCTCAGTCCACAGTGATGATTGCTAGAGCTGATTGTGTAGCAGGAGCAGACTACAGTGTCTATCTATGCCTTATGCTAGAAAAAGCTAATGATCTGTCTTTCTGAAGATATGGGGCAGTGTTGTCTTAGAGCATGAGTGATAACAGTTCTCAGTTTTTCAGCTGGGCTGCCTGTTGGCTTTGAAATCTTTAGGAATTTTGTTTACTTACTTAGAAGAATTTACTTAATTTTTAATTCATTGGAGAATTCTAGGACATCCAGCACAATCATCCATATTCCTTCTAGTGCTTTGGTGAGGCTAATGTTGATGTTGAGTTGCCTTGAATATGTAGGGGGGTTGTTTTGTTTGTTTTTTTTTAACAGAAGTTACAGATGTTGGTAAATAGGAAGAGAAAACTAACAAGGTAGATCATGAAACTTAGGATCAGAGTATCTCTACTGAATTGTGTCCTGATGCTTGGGCATTACTTTTCACTAGTGCCTGTTACTTAACAATTACCAAATAAAAGTTTAACTTTTCAATTGTAGAGAAATACTAAGCGTAAAGATCACATTGACTATCAGAAAGAACGAGTTGCATCAACTTTGGATCGTCTGGCACGCCATGTTGAAGTAGAGAAACAGCAAAAAGAAGAGAAAAACAAAGCCTTTAAGGTATTAGATGTATTTCGTTTCAGTAGAATTGCATAATACAGGCCTTGTAGTCATGAGCGTGTTTGTTTTCACTACTAAGTAAATAAAAAGATTGGTGGGCCAGACCTGGAACTAGCAACTAGAGATTTTTGCTTCTGGGGCATCATTTGAAACACAATACGAAGTTTGTCTCTTCAGCAGCTTTTAACTAATCAATTTGTTAGTCTTATTGCAGTTCCGAAGGAGAAAAAAAAAACTAACTTCATGCAAGCTAATGGCAAAAACTTGTTCTCTCATTAATATATATAGCAGAGGGACCTTAGCATCAATTATTCTGGTTAAATAATTGAAAAGTAACAGTTATCACAAACCACCATGCAGCAAACCTGGTTATCTACCTGTTTTTTGTCTGAGATTTTTGGGAGCCGTTTGCCACATTAAATCTCTGTATCAGGTAATATTTTATAATGGGGTAAAATTTTCTATGTATAAGGCATAATTTTAAAGTTGAATCCTATTAATTGTATTATGCAGCCATTTGAAAGGCATGGATTTTTTATTTTTATTACAAACTGGGAGGTGCAGTCAATATGCTTAAGGGTAGGGCTGCTATCAGCAGGACCTGGACAGCTTGAAGGAATGGGCTTACAAGCACATCATGAAATTCAACAGCGACAAATGCAAATCCAATATTTGTGGAACATGCTGACTTTCCAGTCTAATTTTCTGAAGACTGTTAATGGCTTTTAAAGTCACATAATTGTACTATAGTTACAGCTTGTTATAGTCTACAATAGGCTATGCAACTGTAATACAACAGAGTAAAAGGCTGTTAGGTATAGTCCAAGGTAGACTTGAAGTCCAGAGGCCTACATCCCACTCCTGCCTCTTCCACTTAGAATTTGGCAATCTGTTAATGTCTCCACATACAGTTTTTCAGCTGTAAAGTGGAGTCAGAGATAGCTATGTAGCTTTTAAAGTACTCTGAGAACAAAGGCTAAAAAATCTTTAGGCTTTTGTTAATGATGAATATTTTCCTGCTGGGCGTCTCCTCACTCCTCATCAGGTAATGCAATCTGCAGAATTAAAATTACTCTTCAAAGTGAAACTGCCTTTTTTTTTTTTTTTCTCTTCTTCTTCAGTGGTGGAACAAATTGACTCTTTAGTTTCAGTAACCATTTTGTGTTGCCTTTTTTGTTGTTGTTGTTATTACTTGTTTCTTTTTATAATCTTAAAAACCTTCTTGGTTATGTCCATGCTTCAGAAACTTCAGGAGGTGCAGTAAAAGTAAATTAATTGACCTAAGGTGTAGCTTTTATTTAGGGCACAAAAATTAATATTATTTTTAAATTTTTTTTTTTATTGCTGTTACATTCCATCTTTATTGTGTTATATAGAAGTCGGTCAAGTTGTAAGATTGCCCCCCTGCCCTTAGGTGAGGGGAAAAAAAAAACCACCACCCTTTGTGGTTTTTTGTTTTTTGTTTTTTTTCCCTTAGGTTTTGAGAGACCCACATGTAAGTTTTTGTATACATACTTAATCTTGATTTTTTTTTTTTTTTTTTTTTTTTTAATTTGATTGCCACCTTGCCTGATATGTTTTCCCCTTCAGGAGAAAGTTGATTCCCAATATGCTCATGGGTTGCAAGAACTAGAATTTATTCGGGACCACAGTGACACAGAAGCTGCAAGATTATGTGTGGACCAGTGGTTAAAAATGCCAGGTAAGAATAGGAAACTAAGTTCCAGTGATACCTCTTCTAAGTCCTGCGTTACAGAATAGAACATGTGATAATTGCATTGAGCAATACTGACATTGAGCTTGCAGGTGCCTCTTATGCATAACCAAATCTTACAATATTAACTTTACTAGAGTGTGGCGTTTGAAAGTTCTTACACGCTCATTTCCATAAAAGCTATTCTTCTAATGTTTTGCTGCTTAGAAAATTTAATATACAAAGTCTAAAAACCACTAAGGCAATGTTAACTACTTTTATAAGCAAAGTTGCTAGAGGAAAAAATGTTACTGTTGAACTGTCGCTCAGGAAAATGTCTACATAAATAAGTATAACTTCAGGAAATTCAATCAGTTTAAAATATCGCCTAGAGGAGCGGTGTCAGAGTGTTTGAAAAGTAATCCTGCGGGGGACTGAAGAGACAGATTCGTCAACTGAAAGAGCAGACTTACTATAGTAGGATTGAGTTACGGTGCATTTGCTTTTAAGAATCAATATAACTTGATTTTTAAATGCTGTAGGGCTTGTGTGTTAATTTGTTTTCTTAACCAGAATCTGAATTATAGAGGCTTAAGTGCTTTGTTTTATAACACAGGTCTCAAACCAGGCACTGTTAACAGTGGAAAAAGGGGTATTTATAAGAGGGCAGGTCGGACGCAAGTCAACAGCAGTCCCATATCTTGTCCTGTGATGCATTGCAACAGAGAGTTTGATAACGGACATCTTCTCCTAGGTCACCTTCAAAGGTAAGGACATAATGCAAGACCTCAGTGCAAGAAATAATAATGAAAGAATATGCTCGAACTTTAGCATCAAGTCTACTTTAAACTGCCTATAGTGACAAAATTCCATTTGGAGAGCAGATTAATATGTTACAGACTTTACATAGATGATGTGCAATGAACTTCCTGGTTGATTGTTTTTTTGGGTTTTTCTGGTTGTTTGGGTTTTTTTTTCTTTTCATTCAGAATTGATTTCTTCCTCTTGTTGAGCATTTTTTAATATCTGGTTTTTTTGAGAAACAAGATTTCTGTTCTCTAGTTCTGTTATTTCTTCATCCAAACTTGAAAAAGAGCAAAAGGCTACCATATATAACTTGATGGTAAGATAAAAAAAGAGCCCCTAATGAAGGGAAAGAAGAGCAAGAGCTACAGGCCAGACGTGTCCATAGCTGATCATTGCTAGTCAGCACTCACTGTGTCTGGGGTCAATTCCAGCATATACTACCTTTCAACTAGTGAATGTGTCATGAGGAAGATGGTAAGGAGAGCAGCTGACACGAGTGTTGTGGTTAACCCTGGTAGGCAGCTTAGCCCCACACGGCTGCCCACTCACTCACCCCAGTGGGATGGGGAAGAGAATTGGAAGGGTAAAAGTGAGAAAACTCTGGGCTGAGATAAAAACAGTTTAATAAGTAAAGCAAAAGCTGCACATGTAAGCAAAATAAGGAATTCCAGTCAGCAGACAGGGCTTTATCACGCATAACGGTTACTTGGGAAGATAAACACCATCACTCTGAACATCCCCCCCTTTCTCCTCCTTCGCCCAGCTTTTATTGCTGAGCATGGTGTCATATGGTATGGGATATCCCTTTGGTCAGTTGGGGTCAGCTGTCCCAGCTGTGTTCCCTCCCAGCTTCTTGCCTACCCCCAGCCTACTCGCTGGCAGGGCAGCCTGAAAAACAGAAGGCCTTGACGCTGTGCAAGCACTGCTCAGCAATAGCTATGGCATTCCTGTGCTATCAGTGCTGTTGTTCGTAAATTCAAAACACAGCCCTGTACAAGCTGCTATGAAGAAAATTAACTGCATCCCACCCAGAACTAGTGCAGGGATGTAAACATAAATACATTTAAAAAATCCCTCTGTAGGAAGTCGAGGTTTTGTTTGTTCTTTTGCTCTTAAAAACAGTATGAATTCTCTGCAAAGTGGTCATTATAACGGATAAGCTGCAGGGAGAATCGCCTCTGTACAGGATACTTCAACTGATACAGTTAATGATAGGGGAAGTGAGGAATTCTACAGTTCAGGTTGATTTGATAGGGTTTTGTCCAACAGCTCCAAAAGACAATTTTTTCCACTAAAAAAACATTTTGACTATTTAGAGGGGACTAGTTTGTTAATTATTTCTTCCTCTACAGGTTTGACCATTCTCCTTGTGACCCAACAGTCACGTTACATGGACCCCCAAATAATGCTGTTGCTTGTGTGATATGCTGCAAAAGATTTTCAACCTCTCAGCAGTACAGTGATCATCTGTTATCTAAGGCAAGATCATAAGGATAAGTAACTCACCTGACTGAACATAGTAGAGGGTTTTCAAGATGTATAATTAGACACTAATTTTTTTTTTCCGCTTTTGACCCTTCTTCTCTCCCCTCCCTTCTTTTAATCTTCAAGATAGGTTTTCTTATTCTGCTGTGTTTCAAACACCTGGTGTATCCTGACAGTATTCCCATTAAATCTGACCATTAGGTTGTACTTCCCAGCATACTTTCGAGAGGACTATAGTTCTGTCTTGAACGTCTTGTCCCTCTATTGGTGCTGTTGAAAGGTATTCCCTTTTTTTGCATCTCCAAAACTATGAAAGATAAAGGCAAGAAGTTAGAGTGAAATACGTGACGATAAAGAGAAGCAGCAGAAAGGAGATGGGGAAGAAGAGGCAACAGAGTGAGAAAAGAAACTTGAGTGATTCAGATGCAACTGTTTTTTCTCTGATAGATGTATTTGCTGCTACTCACTAGTTAAATTACAGAAGGGAAAAGGATAATCTAGCATTTGAGTTTTGATTTGAATATAAGCTAATAGTATTTGCTTTTTTTTGCTCCCTCCCTCCACTCTTTTCACTTTTTTTTTTATAATGCTCTCTCTTTCCCTTCTTTTCATAACTTACCACTGTAAAACCTCAGTTCAATCAATGACAGATGCTCAGGTGTTATCTTCTGGGTGTATGGTTTTATTTAAGCAGTCTGGCGTTGAATTGGATAATGGATAGCATTTTCAAAGTTTAGTGTTTTAATAACAAATCTTGTTGTATACCCACCTAGACTCCAGAAGCTGTGTTTAAATTCAGGGGAAGTTTTAGAAACTCTGAAAATTGGTCTACTTTTAGCTAGTAGTAAATCCTGATGCACAGTCATACCTGACAATCTTGAGAGATTGTGTCATAGTTTGTCCCTGCTCTTTTTCCATTGCTTCCAAGTTGTGTGCCTGTGGTGTGTCCAGGGGCGTTAGCAGGAGTTACAGATAAGTTTGGGGAAAGGGAGTGGCTCTTGCAGCAGGCAAGAAGACGGGATTATTTTGGTGTGGAAGGATGGGGAGATAATCCTAAACAAAGTTGTGGAAGAAAGCATAAGCATATCATGAAGTTTTTTTGAGTGACGTAAGAATGGAGCAAGCAAAAATGTCAGAAGCAAAATTAAAGGATTTTTGTCCTGAAGGTGGAGATCTGAAGTTGATGTAGAAGGCAAAGGGGGTGGAAGGAGTTGACTTTGACAGAAGTCACAGGGCTGTCAGGCTGCTCTGAGGAGCAGCATTTTGACAAGTTGGAGGTTAGCAAGATTACAGAAGAACTGTCATGAGGAAAAACAACTGCTTTAGTGACAGAAGGAGCTTTTTCTGAGAGCCTGGGTAAAGCAACTAGCTAAGAATTGATGGAACCCATAGTTCCTGGCGAAGGTGGTTGCTCTGAGTGGTTCAAGAAGGGAATGGAAAAGTTGCCAGTGTAGTAAGGATGAGCAGCTGAGTTTGACAATGGCAGTTTGGCCAATCCCTTCTGTCTCAGGAGCTGAAGTGCATAGGGGTAAGCTGTAGATAAACATAAATGTGGTAGCTAAAAACCTGAAAGTGAGAATATTACCACAGAAAGGAGTGAGGAATGGAAGGACATGAGGAGAACTGGGACTAGTTTCTTGACTTAATATTTTTCCTAACTAGATCGTTTTCTCTTCCAGCTAAATGAAAATGACGGGCATAAAAAAGATCTCCCTCCACAGCATATTCAGTGTTTTGCATGCCCAAACTGCTTCCTCCTTTTCACCAAAAGAGATGAATGCTTGCAGCATATGTCAGGAAAGAACCACTTCCTCCAGGTTTCTAAATTGAGTGGTATGTTGCTACTAAGTGTACTTCTTGTCATTCCTTCTGATAATTGATCCTTATGATATGAAGCGACTTATATTTTTCCGCCGTGTAAAAAAGCTTAAGGTTTTTAAGTTTGTTAATGAATTCTTATTTTTCTTTTAAGGTCTTAAATGTGATACAGTTCTGTAAGAGGAGATGCTTTGAAATTCATATTTTCGTGTAGAAATGATTCCTCTATCACAGTTGGTGTAATGAGAAGCAGACTTTCCTTTATCTCTGTGCTGTCAGGTCTCTCATATAAGCTTCTCATCCTCCAGTGACTCTGTGCAAGTACTGTCCTAAATAAGTTTGCATTTAGCATGTTGATAGGAACTGGGACCAAAACACATAAATTTTTTTTCAATTCCAGTCAGACTGGCTGTGATGTTCGTTCCCCTTACTGTACTGTCTGAAGTCTGCTGGAGGCTATTTTTCTTGTCGCTGTCCTTGGCATTCCTGATGGAAAAGACCCGTGAAAGTTTCTTCTCCATATAATTGCAAATTTAGCCTGTTTAGCTGGAACAGTGCTGCCAGTCTGATGCCTTGCACTGGCTGCATTGCTACTTAAGGCTAAAATACTGGTTATGTTGTGAGCTGGTAAGATCCTGAACCATACTTACTAGGTGCCACAGAAGACCTCTGCCTGATCATGGTCTTGAAAACAGGCTTAATGACCATCGTAGCTGTACTGATTTTTTAGCTTTCACATAAGCAATAGGCTTTAAAGCATTTACTTTAATGTTGGGTAAACGACGTGAGACAGATGAGATATAGATGGAGTTGACTTCTTATTCAAGAAGCTGCCATATTTTAGATAGTGTAGCTTTCAGGATAAGCCTACGTGGCCAAAAGGATTGGTCTAGTTATTTCTCATCTTCATAACTATATCTTCTACCCTCCTCCAGCATGGCTGCAGGAAGTGTATAGTAAAGACAGGCTTTGAAGGAGTCTTCCTGCAGGTTGAGTCAGTACTGCTGTGTTCATGGAAGTGACAGTCAGCTGCACGGTTCTGAGTTCTCCTATGTATTGTAAATCTAATGTACTTTTATTCTCAAATAGATTATTAATTCTGTATGGGCTGACTGTAGATGCCTTTAAAATCAGGCCATAGGTTTTAAAAAAAGATTACTGGTGAGCTATTGCTTTGAGAAGATTAAAAGCACAAAGTAGTGTTTTCTTCAGAGATGGATAGTGTTTACCTCAGAACAAAAAAAGGAAGTGCTCCATTTTTTCCTTTGCGTTGGTAGGTCTTCATGATTAATATTATCAGCATGGTCTGTAAGATCTGGCAGTGAAGTTAGTTGAAATGCATAACCTCAGATTACTGCCTGCTGATCATCACATCTTACTAGACAGAAAATTCAAAGAGAATTTGCCTCCTAAGATGCAGAACATTAACAGCAATATATCGTTCATAAGCCATTTCCCGTTCTCTTTTCAATAGAAAATTTCTTATTCTGCTGGTACCTGGAGTTAGACATGGAGTCTGTACTCGGAACAACAGAAAGTCCTGCACCTAAAAATTTAAGGACAATTAACAATGAGGATGGGAAAGAGAGAGATGGTCAGAGTATGTGGGAACTTGTTAAACGAATTGCATACGTTTTTCTTTTTTTTTAAACACACTATGGCTTTAAGCAAAAGTGTATGTAGTAAGAGTAGACAGGTGGTGATAGCTGGAGAGGAAGAAGGTCAATAAGAACCTCCCTAAGAGAGATATCTGGCCTGACCTTGTAGAAGGAGGAAAAGGGAAGTAGAGTCAGTCACCGAGTATGAAAAAGCAAGATGTCAAACAGATTCTGGTATGAGATTGTTACAGAATTTTAAAAAATTAATGCAGTTTTACTTAAAGCTTCCATTGCACAGTTACTGTGACTTAGCTGACACACAGTAACTTGCTTTCTGAACCCTGTGACAAATGAATACAATTGTAACGATGTCATCTGAGAGCTGAAACACTATGAAAGAACTCTTTAACGTGTGGTTGCACTTTCTGCCATTCCATGTTATAGATGACATGAAGGCTGGCCTTCCTCTACCTTTCCCATCCTATGCAAAGAACCTTCTGATATCTCTGTGCAAAGAGGTCCCCTTCCAAGTGAAGTGTATATCCTGCTACCAGATATTACGCTCGCATATGGAATTAACGGCTCATTTCAGGTTTGTCTTTGTAATGTGAATGTCCATAGATCGATAACAGATAGGCAGATGTGTTCTTAGTGGTGCTAGTGGACTTCAGGTCATCTAGGACCATCTGAATGTTGACTTCCTGAGTAAACTATCAAAAAAACCTGCTCCCTTTCCATGTCTTTTACCCTGCCTTACCCCACATAATCCATTGCAGAATGCTGACCAATGTCTGTATCCTTTTTGTTACTTTCTGTAACAGAACAACAGAACTTGGTCTCTGCTCCGCTATTTCTAAGTTGGCAGCATTTGATTTCTAAAATTTACTGAGTCAACAACACAAGCGTCAATCTAAGTGCTAGTTTTGGAAATTAGCACCTAATTCTCTGTAAAGTGCAGAGACTAGATAGGCGTTGCATTTTATTGTTGACAAGCTAGTAGGTGAGTTAAAGTATATGGAGGACACTGTTTCTATGCACTAATTGCTGTAGCTACTAGGTGATATTTCAAAGTACATCTGAAAGTTTATAAATGTTTCAGGTTATGATACAACCTCTCTATTTTTTTTTTTTTTAATCCGTTCTAGAACACGTTGTCGTAATTCTGGGCCTGTGGCACTGTCCAAGAAGAGCATCTCCCAAGTTGCAGAGATATTTAAAACAAAAGGTCACTGTGAGAACTGTGATAAACTGTTTGCTGATAAGAATCAGATCACCCAGCATAAACAAACCACTCAACATAACGTTAAAGTTCTTACTACAATGGAAGAGTCCATCTTGATGTTCTGTCATATCAATGGAAAAAATAAAAACCAGTCTCATTTGTGCCAAACTGTGGATCGGTCAAGACCACTGCTTAAAAGACATTTGACTTCGAATGAGTCTACCAGTGAAAGGGGCTCTACTCCTCCAAAACAGAAGAGCGATTTAAAAGATAAAAATGAAGATCGTGTAACAAACCAAAGTCAAGGTAGTGCTTCCAAAGTAAAAGCCTGGTTTTGTGAATGCCTTCAAAAGTTTTTTACAGAAGAGTCAGTAGAAAAGCACATTTTATCAGCAAATAGGATCTGTCACAAGTGTGCTGTGTGTGGAAAGCTTGCTGAAAATTCAAGCATTATCCGCCTGCATATGAGTCGATTCCATGGGGGAGCACACTTGACTAATTTTCTTCTCTGGTGCAGAGCATGCTCTGTAGATCTTCTCAGAGAAGAGGATATTATGGGACATGTGACTGAATTTCATGGTGGACATAGTTACTATTATGAGCAAGAAGCTCTAGAAGATGAACCTATGCCATCTGCTTCTGATACAGCATGCGTTTCTGCAAGTGAAAAGAAAGACTGCATTCCTAGTCCTGTGGAACTCTCCCCTGAAAAAAGTCCTGTTCTGGGAAAATGGCAATGCCGCATTTGTGAGGAGATGTTTGAATCTGAAGAGAGCGTTAAACAACATTGCATGTCCTTAGAAAGCCATGCATTTCACAGATATTGCTGTGGCTTATGCAGAAATCACTTTCGGAAAGTAGGAACGCTACAGCGACACTTCCAAGAGCATCATAACCAGGAGATGCAAACTAAATACTTCTGTGGCCTTTGCGGTAATCTCTTCTTCGACACAGAAGAAGAATTTCTAATCCATTATAAGGAGATTCATAGCATGGACTATGCATTTGTGCCTGAGCAGATGGAAGTATCAATAAAAAAAGAGGAGGACTTCCTCCCAGTAGAAAAAGGAGATTGTTTAACCTGTGGTTGCCGGACAAATTATGTCTCCAGAATAAACAGGAGGAACGATTATGTGAATTGTCAGAAAGCCATGCTACAAAAAGGAAACTTATGGTTTCGATGCTGCTTCTGTTCTGCAACTGCACAGAATTTTGCTGATTTGAACACCCATCTCAACAGTCACACGTCAGTGAAACAAAAGGAAGAGATGTATGTTGTTAGATGTGCTGCGTGCAACAAAAACTTTGACAGTCTTCAAAGCGCGCATCAGCACTATCACATGAAACACTGCTTCTTGCAGAAACCTAATATATCAAGTCTTGCATCAGCATCGGAAAATACAGTATTCAAGTTCACAGCAAGTGGGTCTTGTGTGGACAGAAAACCACACAAGCTAAAATTTCAACCATCTCCATCCAAGAATCGGGAAAGACCACAGTCATCTCCTCTGCAGGGACCAATACAGGGAAAGAAAGAAAAAAAAGAGAACTCGGCATATTCTGAAGAACCTGGTGAAGGTTTGTAGAAATTTTTTTTAACATTAGAAAAATATTGTTGTCTTTAACACACTCTGTTTCCATGTCGGTACAAGTATGTAGCATACCATTTGCCTACATCCAGTCTATAAATCAGCTCAGAATTTAATATTTGTTATTTCTTAAAGCGGCATTTTGAATTCTTGGTATTTGAGTTTCTAGAACTTGGACTCAACAATTTATTGCTATATGCTGTATGCATGAAATCTTTAAAAAACAAAAAGTAGGCAGATGTGAGAATCCTGGGACTGAAACATTTAATTTTCAAATTAGTTGGTAGCATAATGTGGTGTTAAAAGGAAGGAGACAATCGAGGACCCCAAATAAAGATCTAACTCTTAGAAATGTAAAAATGGTCTATAATATACACACACGTTCAAGAGAAACTTGTCTTCTTTGTATGTATAAATATTTATGAGCCTGGTAGTGCTTTCTGTGTGGGGAGTCCTATTATAACACAGTTTCCTTAGCTTGCCAAAAAATAATTTCAGCTGAGAATTTATATTCTTAGTATGTATTACATGTTTTTGCCTTGTGCATGCAAATATTTTTTTTTTTTGGAAGTTTGTGTCACTTCCAAGAATGATATCAAGAATGCTGAAGGTGTACCTTGTGTTGAAAAATTGGAAGTGTTTTTAATTACTCATGGTGTCATAATGCTTTTGATTAAGAGGTTGACATTTGTGTTGGATATACAGCAAAAATTATGTCTCTGAACATTTTATGTGCTTTTATGCATGTAAGCAATTAAATGTCATGGAGGCTTCCTGTAGTAGGGGGTGCACAGTTGAATATTAAGTGGACTGTTAAAATGTCTCCGTGCAGGACAACAGCTTTCTGTGCCTACCACAAAAATATCCATCTCTACACCATTGTACAGCTAGACACTACTTTCTTTTGTCCAATTTGTGCATTACTAAATGCTACTTCCGTTGATTTAAAAACAATGCAATCGCCAAATAGGATCATGTTTTGTAACTTTCAGCTTATAGAACAGTTGAATACATGAATTTTCAAAAGCATATGTTAAGTTGATGTATGTTGGTTGACCAGAAAGTCAGGTGAACTTTAAATGCGTCCTTTTTATCCCATTGAAGATGGTGAACTTCCTGATCTTGACTACCTGAGTACCATGACTCACATTGTGTTGGTGGATCTGGACAACTGGGGAAGCTTATTCACGCAGCTGCCAGCTAACCTGAACCAAGGGACATTTATCTGGGGCTTTCAAGGTAAAAAGTGGTTGAAGGAAATAGGAAGAGAAGATTAACAAGTCTACACAAATACTTGAGTAGAGATTCTTTGAATCCGAGAGAATGAAAAGCAGGAACAAGCAGCCACTAGGGCTTCTTAAGTCACGCTATCACAAGCACCATGTAATATAAGTGTTCTTGAACTTTTCTAACTCAGTCTTAACCTCCTCTGCTCTTGTTATTCCTTGTAGAATATTGTTCCAGAATTGCTGAACAGTTTAGGAGTCTTTCTGGCTTCCCTGCTGAACTTACTTAGGCTGTATCATACTAGGTTTTCTTCATTATCAGGACAGCCATAATACTCTGAGATTATTTTCTTTCAAACTCCCAAGTCCTTGTTGTAATGTTCTTTTTCTTTTTCGTTCCAAAAGGCATGATTTTACATTCTTGTACTTGAATTTTGTTCTGTCTCTGGCTTGCTCCTTAAGGATGTCCTTGGTCATCCTGTACATCAATAGGTGTATCTCACATCTGGAAGATACTAGTAGTGGTACAGGGTGATTGATGGAACTCATGTTGTTATGGGTTTGTAAGAAAACTTTTTGCAAAGTTTACCAATAGCATCCCTTTAGCTTGATACTTTTCCTTACCTGACTATTCTTGAACCAACTTCTTGTCCACCTCATGCTTTTTCTGCTGGTTTTCTCTGTACCTGCTTTTATAATTATTTCGCCTGTGGTACACTGAATACTTCAGTAAAGTCTAGATAAGGGATAGCTTCAAAATATTTATTGCCTGAAACATAGGCATCATCTTAACAGACTTGTAGGAATTCTCAGGTGTGTTTTACACTTAGTAAACACCACTGCACTGCACTTCTTAATGTTCTTGATTATCTCTTCCTTTAGAAGACAATCACGAACACCCTGAAAGCTGAGAGTTTTCATGCCGCTGAGGTTGGACAGAAAGGCCTGTTGTTGCATGAATCACTACTTCCCCCTGCCCCCCCTTAGAAATAGGTATTCCAGTTAGCTGATGAAGGCAGAGCAAGTATGTCTGTGAGTGTAAAGCGTAAGTCCTTCAAACAGTCAGCTGTGCTCCTGGACCTATAGCCTAACCTGGTTGTTAGGAGTTCTGGGAATGAATCCCCTGGTCTTCTCTGTTAAAGCAGGCTACACTCCTGAGTTTTGTGTTGTGCTCAGGCATTACTTCTGTATCATTGCCTGTATTGTCATTACCTAGCCTTTGGCCTCTCTGTACAGTAATAGTATTCTTGCACATGCACACATACGTACACAAAGCCACAGAAAATAGTGATTTTGAGGGTTTAGATCATACTTAATCATCCTGGATTTCTATTTCATCCTTTTCTATATGGCGGAACAACCTGTTGTTTGTTCTTACTATCTTTTGTGAAGCTTTGCCCAGCTTGATTTCTGGTCCAATTTCACTTCACCTCTGTACTCCTTGACTTCTACGGTGATTTGGGGTTTGGTTGTGGTTTTTAATTGCTGAAGGTTTGTTGTTTGTTTCTATAGTTATCCAATCCACTTGGCCTCGGAAAAACTTTTTTTTTTTCTTTTTCTACAGTTATCCAATCCACTTGGCCTCGGAAAAACTTTTTTTTTTTCTTTTTCTACAGATAAAAATAAGAAACTATTAGGAACCTGACTTGAAGAAGTGTCAGGCGTGTTTGACATCTAAAGTCCAAAGCTACTTTGTCTGGGTTTTGTAAAGAATTACTTAGCAAAGAATAATTTTTCACAGTTATGTCAAACTTTCCCCATTTGAATTCAGACACTTGCTTTCAGTCGTACTTTGTATTTAATTTACTCAAAACTGGTTTGTCATTAATTGACCCAAGCTTGTTTGTTATGACAGGGTCTTCTGTGCCATTACTATTTTTCCAAGGTTAAAATGCGCTACTTTGATTCAGTAAGAAAAAATTGATTAAACCCAGGAATGTCTGAACTGTATTGTTGTCAGAAATGTCTCTTCTTTGACCTACCTAAGAAAGAGAAATAATCCGTAGTACAGTCTTAGTGATACTAATCTGTTGTTAGGAACCTCTATTAATACGATAATCTTACCCAAAGGTACCTCTGTGCTAGCTAAGACACTGTGCTCAGGGATGTTCCAGACACGGGCACCTGCTGGCACAGCCCAGCCCATGTCAGTGCCACTCAATTTTTTGCTTCCCAAACAGGGTTGCTGCATGCAGGCTGCCTCGTGGGAATGGCCCCTGGAGCACTTTAACTCTTCGGCGTGGGTTTTTCAGTTCATGGTGATTAAAATGGGCCATATTCATATCAGAGAACACTTTAGCAGTTTAATAGTGTCAACTGTATTGTTACAGAGCCTGGGAGCACCAAGGCTCCTGAGCACATCTGGATTTATTGTTGTAGGTGCCCTCTCATGGTTTACAGAGTTATTTGATGCATGCTATTCTTGTTTGTTTAGCCTGTGAAAATATAGCAACATTGCTATCTCTTCTGATTTTTTTCTGCATTTCCCAAACAATGTTTCTGATTTTTTTATTATTATTATTTTTATATGATACTTTTGCATTATTTCTGTTATTCCTACTGCTAATACAGCCTTAGCGTTGCTTTGAGTTCCTCCATTGTATTGCCCAGGCTCTGTATTGTTTCTGTTTTCAGATATTCCGTTGTCCTTCACCCATTTGTGGTCCAGCTCTGCCAGAGTAAATACAATTCTGTCATTGTTTTCAGCTGTCCTGGTCAAATGTTTATGTTGTACATTTATGTAGCCAAAAGCCACAGTTGGTGATTACAAGTCTTTCACAAATAGCAGTGATCAAGGCTGTCACAACAGAAGAGAATGACTTGCAAACACCATTTTTCTCATAGACGGATATCCCTAAATCTTCTCTGTGTAGTCTGTTACTAGATCTTTGAGCTTTGAGATAATTTTTTATACCCTCTTATAGCTATTAGGCTGAAAAAGAGAAAGAAAGGAGAAAAAAAAAAAAAACAACCCCAAACAACAAAACCAAAACCCTGGAGAAATCTACAAATCTACTTAAGATTGCTTCTATTTCTTTGTCAGCCTGGGGATGGGTAGGCTGGAATACACAATCCTCTCTACCCTGGTTACTTGGGCCTTAGTTTCACATGTCCTCATATGAAGTGCCATCGATGACTGCTTTCACTTTCCATTCGAAATCCTTTCTTGCATTCAGCCACTCTATCATCTGGCAGATAAAGCAACATTTTTTCCTCCCCATTGCAGACCCATTATTTCTTAGCAATTGGGAATGTAATGAAATTCTTATTCACTCCCTTCAAATTGTCCTTCCATTTGTTTGTCTTTTTATGTTGCCATAGTAACTGCAAGCTCCTCTGTTTTTCCCTCTCTTCTAGAGAGACTTGCTGCTGCTCCTTTCCTTTCCCTTGCAACCTGTTTCAGCCTGGTATTCTTTTATCTATAGCAGGCCTGTTACTCAGCTCATCTCTATTATCCAACTATTTTCTCAGCCACTAACTACATTTTAGGATACTGTTGAGAAAATTCCTGCATTTATTCTCCCCCCCCCATGATTGTAGCATCATTGGGGGGGTGTAAACCATGAGAGGGCACCTACAACAATACATCCAGATGTATTGTTGTATACAATACAACAATAAATCCAGATGTGCTCAGGAGCCTTGGTGCTCCCAGGCTCTGTAACAATACAGTTGACACTATTAAACTGCTAAAGTGTTCTCTGATATGAATATGGCCCATTTTAATCACCATGAACTGAAAAACCCACGCCGAAGAGTTAAAGTGCTCCAGGGGCCATTCCCACAATCAATGATGATTGTAGCATCATTTTGCTTATCCTTGACTGCATCCAAGTGTTTGTCAGGACTCTAGCATTTGTTTCAGCTGTCGCTCCAGTTCTTGGATCTTCTTTTTAAAGAGTTCTGACATGTGATGTGTCAGGCAGTTAGTCTATTGGAAATAATCTTGGGCATTAGATTAGTACAGGATTCCTGACGAGAAGCATTTCTGTTACTTGTACTGTGTTCCCAGAGCTCCTCTGCTTCTCCATGTTAACCATAACTGTGCTTAAAACTGGAAAAAAAATACATCTTTGTGTCTAAACACATATGATATCTAGAAGATAAGTTTTTCAGGATTAGAAGAAAAAATCATGCAAAATTGAGTGAAAGGCTTTGTGTAGGATCAGGCTAGCTATTTTTTCTTTTTTTGTTTTCTAACCCAAGAACGAGAGTTCTTTTGGGACTTTGAATATATGTTTATTTTAGCTTTCACATTGGTCAAAATAAATTCTGTCTTTAAAGTGAGATTTATCTTTGCTTTTGCCTTCTTGCATTCTTAATTCATGGTGGCATTTCTGTTTGGTTTTTTTAATCATTATTTTTCTTCTTCACTGTTTAGGAGGACACAGCAACTGGAAACCTCCAGTAGAGTGCAAAATTTACAATTATCTTAAGAGGATTGGATGTTTCTTTCTTCATCCACGTTGTGGTACCCGAAGAGAAGCAGCAGACTTTGCTCTCTGTATTCATGTAAGTTAGTGCACGCTTTCTTGATTGTTGTGTTTTTGTACCCAGAGAAGAGTGGCAGATGATACCTGCTGTTGATGTTAAGCACTAATTACAGATGGGATTCTTAGATTCTCTTCCCGTGACTTCTACATCCACTAGAAAGAATGATAAACTTGTCACTGAATTGAGTGGAGACAGCCTGTTGAGAAGTGATTTATTTCCCCCCCCCCCCCCCCTCCCTTTCTGTAGGAATGAAAAAGTTAACCCAAATGGGACATCAGTCTATTGTGGAGGGGAAGGGGTCCGGTTAGAGAATGAAGAATAAAAAACCCACAATTCTTACAGTTTCTATTTCAAAGAGAAATGTAACTCCTGCCTCTTTCTTCAAGTAGCCCAAATCTAGAGCCACCTTTAAGATGGAGTTGGATGGGTGCCAGTTTCAGAGACCCTGTTGGGCTGACAAAAAGCAGTGCCTCTGTTTGGTAGACCTAGGGCTTTGGCTGGGTTGGGAGAGGTGCAGATGAAGGACAGGAATCTGGGATGCCATGGGGATTCATGTTCCTTAATATAGTGCCTAATCAATTAGATAAAACTACTTGAGAATCTAATTATACGATCTAAGGGTGTTTTGCAACAGTGTTTGTATGTTACGTTACACTTTTTTTATGATTCTTAAAATGCTCTGCACAGATGACTTGTTTTATGTGGAGAAGGTTATGAAATGCTGCTTTTCAGGAATTTGTTCCATACTCCATCTGTACTGTTCTGGTAGCCATTTCCTATAGCTATTGTCATATGTATAGAATAAATGCAGTGTCAAACTGTTGAAATAATACCTTTCACAGTGGTGTAATGTGCATCGGACCATAAAAGCGGAGGTAGGTTGATGTAGAAGGCTTTCCTATGAAAGGTGTCTTACAAAAGCCAGCCAAACCTCACGAGATAAAAACGTGATCTCAGTTTCAACACTTGTCACTTCTTTCCGTACAGGCTGGTCGTCTGGATGAGCACCTGCCCAAGCAAATTCCTTTCACTGTACTTTCTGGAGACAAAAGCTTCCTGGAACTGGAAAGTCAATTTAAGATGACTCAGCGGTCAGCTCGCATCCTAAATCCTCACCACATTGAAGGAGACATGATGTGTGCCTTGTTAAACAGCATTTCAGATACCACAAAAGGTAGAAAGTAAACATTAAACACAATCTTTCCAGTAAACCAATAGTTCTTTCCAATAAAAGAATTGAACGCTTGTGCTGATAACACCAGCTGTTGCTTGATGCTTCTTGTATTGGTATTGTACTGGTATTTCAATGAAATATAGATCAGAAAATCAACTTGCTTGGGGCAAGCTTTGAAACTAGACTTAGGCATTTTATTCAGCATAACAAAGTCTGTCCTCCCTGTATTCTTTATAGGATTTATTCTTCTATAGCAGGCGACAAACTGTTGTTTCACTCTGAAACCCCCTTTCTAGTTAGGGAAGCTGTTTAGAGCACTCTCGTGTGCATATTTGTCAATTGGTACTCAAATCTGCTTTGCTTGATTTGTTCTGGGTCTGAAACAAACATGACCCTGCTAAAGCATCATGATTTCCCAAAATATCTCTGCGTATTTTAACTCTGATTGTCCTCCTGGCCACTTCCAGTCACTTGATATTTGTCTTACTGGCACATGGCTCACATATCTGTTTGGAGGAAAAATGTCAGTGAAAGCTTTTAAGTTCTCTAGAATGCCATATTCTAGTTAATGGCACACTAAAACGGTTGCAATGTTTTTATGTAGGATAATCAAAGAGGTTTGAGGCAGCTCATTTTCACGCGAAGGATACTGGAGCTGAGATGAGTTTTAATACTTGTCAGTATTTTAAAATATCTTGAAGTAAAGTTTTCCTAGAAGACCTGACATTTCTCTGTAGACATGCTATTGCTTTTCCTGGCTGCTTCTTGTGGTTTTGGGGGCTTGTAAATCGAGTGCATATTACAGAAAGTTGTTTCTGAATTAGCCCCAAACTGTTTTCAGAAAAATACACTGCTAGTTTTGATGCAGGTGTATGAGAGCTATTGCATGGTACTGCTGTTCTACCAGGAATACTGAAGTGGAGTGCCAGCACTGAACGGTGAATTGGCATCAATCGATTAAAGGAAGAAAGAAAGATAGGATAATTAAATGGTTTCCTGAAAAAAACGATCTGTGGTGAGCTGGAATTGATTTATGTGCTTCTGATACAGAAAAGGTGCTTATAGAGTTTTCTGGCCACCCCAGGCATTTGCTGGTCTAGATTTTTCAGCTGGATTACGGAGGTGTGATTCCCAGCCAGAAGCAGCCATACCAGTAAAATTTCTTGGTGTAATTAATTACAGAACTGTCACTTGCACTGGTGCAGTTCATTTTGCTCAAGGGGGAAGATGACTTTTCTCCATAGTTATTCATAAAGCTGCACGTTGAATCATTGCATTCCCACTAAGAATGTTTTCTTTGTAGAGTGTATTGCAATTCCTAGATTGATAGATCTCTTCTAATGTAATTATAGCTATAACTATGTATTAATGTGGGAGGCTGGTTTTGCTTTGGGAGCTTTGCATATTTTAGGGAGGAAGAGTTGGAAGAGAGCTGTAACTTGCAAGCAGTCAAGTCAATTTAGCTGTAGGGGCCTCCCTTTCTTGTACAGTTTGTTGTGTGACTTAACGACACGAGGCGGTGAGGAGAGGGGAATGACTGTTTTGCTATGTAAGGGTACTATAGCTCCCTGCCTGGGTAGTTTTGCTAGTATAGCTTTAATCACCGGGATATACTGGCTCAGAGGTGATGACATTGATCTAACCGTTTTCTGTGTATAAATTATACTCCAGTATTTTTCTTTATATTGCTCTTGCTTTCAGAAGTTTCCCAATCTAACTGTTCTTTCAATGTCATTTACTATGTTAATATTTAATTTGCTCTTATGGTGATGGGCTCTGTTGAGAGGCCCCAAACCTTAACTTGCTGGCTGGCTAATTGTTGTGCATCCCACTTAAGTTATGCATGTGGTCATGTTATTAAAAACAAACAAAACCAAACAAACAAAAAACCAAAACAAAAAATGCAAACAGAATTTTGAGCCAGGAAAGTGATGGAATCACACATGAGTCCTTTGGCTGTTGGCATTCCCTGGCAAACTTGTAAGGAACAGAATTGTCTCGAGCCATCCTTGGTCCCTTTCTCCAGTCAGTGTCAGCCAGGGGGACCCAGATAGTGAGAGCTGCCTTTGTCTCCTGTTCCTGTACTAAAACAGGACATTAGAAAATTCATTTTTGATAATAGGCTGATGTTCGCTATGTAGTGGGATGCTGTCATTACCAAGAGTCTATAAAGTTTTTTTTAAAAAGATAAAGCCACCACAGAATACATACTTCACTGTGTGGCTGCATACTTCACTGTGTGGCTCAGCAGCATGAGCAAGCATTTGCAAGTCTTAGTGTGGCAAGGCCAGTATCGGAGGGCTGAGACAGAAAGTCGTGCAAGGTATCATAGGCTGGTATAACCTGTTGTCCTGTTACAGAAATGCAGATGAATGTAAGGAAATATAAACAAGAATTGCTTGCTTTGTGACTTTCCCAAGCCTATAGCTATTATTCTGGAGGGAGAAATAAGCAAGAAACGGTTACCACAGAGAACTGTGTTGAAAAATGTAAGACATTTGTTGGTAGTGGATGAGCTTCAGAATGAAAAAGTTATTTCCCTGAATCACCTTCACAGAGCTGTCATTAGCTTGTAAGCAGTTGGATTGCATTTGGATTGTGGCCGTCTCTGACGGTTGCACCTTGTGAACCATTTTACCTTGTCAGCAGAACTGCAGTGGGAACTGTGGTACGTGCATTCATTTTAAAATAAATAAAAATAAAAGTTCCTGCGTATGTTGCAATAGGGTAACAACTGTATGTTACCTTAGGAGACCACTGGCTGTAGTGGATGCATGAATTTCCTTTCAGGTATGAAAAAAGTGGGCAAGACATTTATTTTTATTTGCTTTCTTCTGCTGCTAAACCTGAGTTCATAAATACAGAAGGTTGGTTGTTTGTTTTTTTTTCCTTTAATGCTGAAGGCACCACACATGATCAGATATTCATGCATATTAATGGAGTGGTTTGAGAAGGGTAGAAGGGAAGAGTTTTCAATGTCTCCCGCTCTAATTCCTTTGCAAAGAAAAGTTTGTAGCATGCTGAAAAAAACCCATCATTCCGTTGTTTATGTCATGACACTTGATATCTAGTCATGACAGTACTGCTACAGCTTATACTTTTAATGATTGCTGGACAATGTTGAGGGCAAGCTGATGGTAGGTTAGGGGTCATCGTACCCATCCTGATACTGACAGGAATGCCACAACTTCTTGGTTGACAAAAGTGATTTTTGTGTGAGTTAACTGTATTTCTCAGTCATATTCAAATGAGCTCTTAAGTAAAACAGACTTTTTTAGTAAGAGGACCAAATTTTTTTTGAGTATTTCTTCTCCTTTCTTTTAAAGAGCCAGGCTGTCTTCATGAGACTGTCAAAATCAATGGTGTAGCGATGTACTGTGTTGCCTGCCAAATAGCCACTGCACCTCTTTCACTGACCCATAAGGTTCGTTTCCACTGTGCTCAAGTGGAGTTGTCAGTCTGCTACTATTGTCCAAAGTGTTTAAATACTACTGAATGCAGCTTCTATGAGAGTTTATATTTGGGAGAGCAGGATTTCAGTTCATTTTCATGAATGCTGCTAAGCTTCCTAGCTCCCACTATCCCAAAAAGCTTTTGGGTTACATACAGCCAACAAAAGAATTTAAGAGGAATTAAGAATTAATTTACGGAAGATGTTGAGAATAATTGCTTGCCTTCTCAGTAGTCAAGTTTTTGTGGGTGTTGAGATACGATATGAATATCACATCTGACCCCAGTCTCTGCTTTTTCCGAACCTTCAGTTAACACACACTGCAAATGACCAAAGATAGGTCACAGCCTCCAGCCCTCACCATCCAAAGAGACTGAATGTGAAGGGCATGAGCAACTGCAGTGTGATGCACCTTGAATGAATGATAGTTGCTCTAGTAAGCATCTGTTCTTTTATTTACACTGTTATTACGGTGGCCACAGCCTATTGCAGTAGGAAGTGATAAGAAAGTCACCCTTGAGTTGTAACCTTGTGTTTAGCTACAACAGGAAGTTATTATTGGCTTTGGTATGTCAGTGGCATCTCTTGTGTGCATCTTTGGATGTATGTATACGCCCTAGGGAGAAAGCAATACATTAAGACCTAAGATAATGAGTCTGAACAAGAATTGTAGCCAAGTGGATGAACTGGGAAGACCTCACCACACAGATCATACCAAAAAAATCTTCAAGGTTTAGTTTAATCTGGTTGTGAATTTTAGAGAGGTGTCTAAGACGAAGATTAAATGAAAATCTGAGTAACCATCACGGTATTGGCCACAGTTTCAAAAAAAAAAAAAAAACCAACCAAACAAACAAACAAACCGCAATTGTAGGAGGATGGGGGATGGAAAGCCTTATTTTTAGTCATGCTACACTTGAATGAACAGATGAATGAGCATCTGTAGGGGGAGATATATAGAGTGAAGCTTTGGTTTGCATGGAGGAAGAGAGGTCTTGTGTATTTGTGCACCCTCAGTAGGGAGTAGCTGTACTTGCATTTACAGCTGATGTTACCTTAACGAAGAAATGGAGTTTAGAGCAGTAAGTACTGGGGAGGAGTATGTGGGGAGGATCCTTCAGGGACATGTTGGAGAAGGAATAAAGGAAAGGATTCTGGAAGCCAAGGAACACTGTTTTAAAGGCAGCATGATCACACATACCGAACATGATTGCTAACAAAGGTAAGGATGGGGTACTGATACTAAGTTTTTCGCTAAGTAGTTACTAGAATTCCAAATGAGGTAACTTTAATGGTATCCTTAAGGTAAGGTAGCACTAAAACTTCAGACATCAACTGTAAAAGGAAAAGGGTCAGTGGTTGGAGAGACAGTGAGTTAAGTGTGATATGAATGTCATTGTATGTTGGGGTAGTAAAGAGGCAGATGAGATGGGGAGTTACTGAAAAGACTAAGAGAAGGAGCATTGTAGGAGAGAGAAGTGAAGGTAAGGTGTGAGACTTCACAACATGTGAAGTAGTCAGGAGGTGCGTTAAGAAGTTGTGTGGCAATGGAGGAGGACTAAGGCCAGGAAAGGGAAACTGAGTCTCTGGTGAGACAGAGGAACTGGTAAACCTGATGGAAATTATTAAGGGAATGGTGGTAACTAGGGAGGTTGCAAGAGAAGAGGGTCAGATATAGGGGGGCGAATTATGCTGAGGCATGTGGGCAGCCAGTACAAATTCAAGTTGTGGCGCTTCAATGTCAGGACAGTGGGTGGCGCTTGCATTCTGTGAAAGTTCACCGGTCTCTTCCCAGAATAGGTTTCTAGGAGAGACTCATGAAATGTCAAAAAATCACTACATTTGCTCCTATCTATAGGGTTGATCTTTCTGAGCTCTATATCCATCTAGAATTTGCTTTCCTGTTTTTTGGGGGCTTTTGGGGTTTGTTTGTTTGTTTGTTTTTTGTTCTTCCAGCAGGAATTTGGAAATACGTGAGGACAATAGTGAGCAGTAGGATTTCTTTGAGAGAATAGGTATGGTCAGAGTTTCTTAGCTGTTGTTTATTTAACAAAAGGTACTAGAGAAGAGTCCATATCTTAAGATCTCTTGGCTGAGAAACTGAGCAATTGCTTTCTCTCTGACCCCAGAGGAGCTGGGAACTACAGAATGTGCTAAGCATTTTAACAAGAGAGACAAGATATGCCTCATTTCTCCAAATTAAAACATTCTCATTTACTCTCCATCATCAGAAGATGCCAGCAGTACCACAAGTATACGCTCATGAAGTGTGGGCTGGATGAGCAAACTGTGAGGTGGACTGAAAACTGGCTGAATGGCCAGACCCAGAACATGGTGATCAGTGAAGTCCAGTTGGAGGCCAGCAACCAGCAGTGTACCCCAGGGGTCAGTACTGGGTCCAGTCCTGTTTGTCTTCATTAATGACTTAGATGGTGGGGCAGAGTGTACCCTCAGCAGGTTTGCTGATGACACAAAGCTGGGAGTGGCAGCTGATACACCAGGGGGTTGTGCTGCCATCCAGAGGAACCTTGACGGGGGAGAAATGGGCTGACAGGAACCTCATGAAGTTCAACAAAGAGAAGTGCAAAGTCCTGCACCCGGGGAGGAACAACCCCAAGCACCAATATATGCTGACCAGGGGTCAACCAGCTGGAAAACAGCTTTGCAGAAAAGGACCTGGGGGTCCTGGTAGACACCAAGTTGACCACAAGCCAGCAATGGGCTCTCATGGTTAAGAAGGTCGACGGCACCCTGGGCTGCATTAGGAGGACTGTTGCTAGCAGGTTCAGGGAGGTGGTCCTTTCCCTCTACTCAGCACTGGTAAGGCCATAACTGTCAAGTTCTGAGCTCCCCAGTACAGTATCTCTTTGGTAATATTCAAGAGCCATCTGGAGATAGTCCTGGGCAGCGGGCTCTAGGTGACATTGCTTGAGCAGGGGGGCTGGATAAGATGACCTCGAGAGGTCCCTTCCAACCTCAGCCAGTCTGTGATATTTGCATGGAGTATATTCTTAACTGGAATCCAAGACCTCCTGGAGAGCAGAGTTCAGTCACAGGGTACAGACACGCTACGAGCAACATGAGGTCAAGCACAATGACCTGTCCCATGTGGAAAAGCAGCCTGCTCTCTTCTGACTTGAAAATGCATCTGTTCAATCAGTTGGCCTTTCTTTCTCTTTAGTTGACAAGTGATGAGTTCCACACTAAGAGTTCTTGCTGTCTAGCCCCTAAAGGAAGCCTCGTTCCTGCCCCTACCCCCTTATTTGTTGGAGTATTTCTGCCTAGGATTTTTGCCTGGAGATGGCTTTTCTTCTGGTACAGTGTTATTCCTGATTCTCATAGAGTCATATCAGAACATCTTAAAATTCTCATCTTTACTGCTTTTGTGCCTTTAGTCTGTGCTCTGTGTAGGTTTGGGGAGGGTGGAGGCAGGGGGGGACGCTGAGGACAAGCATAACCATGTTTTTGTTTTTGGATAAGGAAAGCCTCATTATAATTTGAGATACGGACAAGTCTTTGTGTCAAAAGCTCCTAAATAAGATTTGACTCTTTGCTAGCCTCTTAACGGGTTAACTTGTACCAACTCAAAAATTTTGGAGAATCCAGCAACTGCCTTCATGGGAAGTTGAATGTACATTAATACAGTTAGGTAGAGGGGAGAGGAGTCTTGCAAATAATGACCAGTGAAGGCAGAGTGTAGCTCAGGAGACTTCTTTAATGTGCTTCATGACCACATTTGACTCCGAGCTGATTTTTTTTTTATTTTTCCCCTCAAACTAATGGAAGATCAGTACTAAATGTTTTCAAGTTTCATAGTTTCTGGCAGTGGAATGGTGTTTCTTCAACTATGCTTTAAGCAAACCTGTGCTCTGTGATGTTATAACTATCAGGTTGTATTTAGTTAGTGCGTATCAGGTGCAGTGATAAATCATGAGGCAGGCAGCTTGTTTTAAAATGTTTCAATGTTTTGCATGCCAGTTTGCATATACCTCTGTTCCAATATGAATGTGTACCCTGTGTTATTACAGCGGTGTAATTAAGGTGGTGAGACTAACAAAACATTTCGGCAAGATGAGGCCTGCATTAATACATAGGATGAATCCTAGACTTTTTCTTAATGAACTAAAATAATAATTCTATCTACAAATCCTGTTTTAGCATTCATAACTGTCCTAATTGACAGTAAAGTCAACTTAGCTGCCAATCTGCTATATTCTGAAAAATGAGTGTCAGGTTAGCCGGTTGCCTGGGTCGAGGGAGCCGGGAGTAAGCAGGAAAGTGCTGTCCTCGAACAGCGTGTCAGTGGGTTGCCATCATGGCTGCTTCTGTGGTAAATGCTAACTGACACTATAACCTGTTCCAGGAAAGTTGACTTCTTTAGATCATATCTGAAAGAAACTGCTGAATTTCTGAGTACTCCGATCCTCTGCTGTTTAACCATCTATGCAAGATGCCAATCAGAAGAATATTGCTTTCCTGTTTGCCAGCATCTTCTGTCAAGTTGCCTAAAAAAACCCACAAAACTTCAGGAAAGTGCCCCTAATGCATTTTTATTTGAAATGGAAGAAAACCAGAGGTTCCCTTCTACTATACCTTATTACTTACTGCTCTCAAGATCTCAATTCTTTCATTATACTTACACCAACAAATTAGTTAGGGAGTGATTGCTTCAACTGTTACACCTCTAATGGGTACAAAACTTTTTAGAGCAGTCTGAGATGTCTTCTGGGCTGGAAGAGTAAAAGGAGGGTTAATGAGGGAGAAGCCACTTGTGCAAAACCTTTTCATTGCTTTTTTTCTTCCCTTTTGTAAGTGGTTGTAATGACATTTGTTTGGGTTATGTGGATTTTTCTTTCTTTTGCTTTGTTTGCTTTGGAAGATCATGTAAAAAATAGTCTCTCTTCTGCCCAGAGATAGTAGGCAGCTCCAAAAAGGATTCATAGTAGGTCTGCCAAGTGACTGAAGAAGGACCATTTTAACTGCAATGTGTATCCAACTATTTCTGGCATCTTTGTGGGCTCCTGATCTCTGTTTGATACCAGCTGTTGGAGTTTGTATTCCTGGAATTAGGAAAGTCAGCAATGTTGTTGTTCAAACAAGGTATATGTGTCAGAGGTTTGAAAACCGATTTTAGAAAGTGTACCTGTCTCTTTGAATACCTTCCTTGGGTCATTTAAAATGCCAGAAGTCACACAGTCAGTAAATTAGATATCCATATCGAAATGTTCTTTGCCGGTAAACGTAATCAGAAGTACACTGGTGTACTAATAAATGTGATGACTTCAAGGGAAGTGCTTCTGTGGGTGTGACCGTAGGAGACCTAGTCGATTGCGAATACTGTAAGACTTTATTACAGAGACCATCTCCCAAAATAGCAATAGCCTGTAGCAGGAGAATGAATACATAATGTGACTCATCGACTTGTTTATTTTTTAACCTGTAGATTACTGAGACTGTTTAAAGCAAATAAAAAAACAAAAGAAAACACTTTAGGTACACCAATCCCTACTAGACACTTCAAAATGGAGCTGTCATTCCGGAGCTGGAAACCAGCCTCATGAAGAGCATTATTTAGAAAGGGAAAGGTGGTGGAGTTTTGGCTGGGCTTGGCTATGATGAGTTAGCAGATTAAACTAAGTGTATCAACTTTTTTCTTCTGTGAGACTTGAACAACATCTGCTGAATTGTACTGCTCAGTTGAGGTATAGCACTCCATTGTTCAAATGGAGCATTTAGGCAACAAAATACGGCTAAGATCATACGTAGGCAGAGACACGCTATAGCACTTCTTCCCATAATTAAATCCTTGATTCATTTTGTAGAAAGTGAGTAACGTCTTTTTTTTTAATAACTAAGTATTACAAAAAAGCAAATGCAGTAGACATTAACAGTAGCTTCTGCACCTATTATTTCTTGTTACTGCTTTAAAATAATATAAAATTGAAGCAGTCTGCGTCTAGATTTTGGGGATAAAGGGAAGAAGGTAAAAATATATAAAAATAACTGTCTCTTGAGTTACTGTCTTGAACTACCACTATAATGTATTTTTATCTTGATTTTCAGATCATAACAAGTGTATTTCTTCAAATCCAACCTGCAATGTTGTTACAGTAAGAGAAATGCAAGAGGGGACTTAACTTTTTTTTTATTAGAAACAACGTGTAATTTATGTTTCATTTGTGCATTTAAGGTTCAGATAGTGAAGAGGATGAAGATATCAAACTAACAATGAAGAGGAGCTTAGAAGAAACAAAGAAACAGGAAGGTCTGTTAACTTTTACTTTTCTGTGTTCAGGAGTGCTATTAATTATGGAAGATACAGAAACTAAACTTAGAATCAGTTTTACAGCAAGTGACCTCTTAGGAATACTCTCTAAAATATGCTGGGCAATCTTGAGTAGTTAAGAACACTGTGATGAGTTATAAATAAAAAATAATTTCCTAACCTGAAAAGTATGCCAGCAGACTTAAAATCTATTTTATCTGTGTACCACAGGGTATTGTGCAATTAAAGACTTGACTGAGCTCACTTTGTACCAGTTTAAGATGACTCTGTTGACTCAGAGTAGAACTACTGACTAAATAGTTGAATTTCTGAATAAATAGTTCAAAATTAGGCGTTATATCTCAACAAAGCACTCTGCTCTCCTAAAAGATTTATACACGAGTTTGAATCGGCAGTACAGCTGTCTGCTCTACATTGTATCTTACCTTATTTGAAATTGTTTTCATCCTTTTTGCTGTTGTGCTTAGTGGTGGTGTTCGTACAACATAGTCATTAATGTTTGGTGACGGACTACAGTGCACTTTGAAAATAATTTATTGTTTAAAAGCTTGACTCTACTCTTCCACCTGATGGAAATAAAACTAACTAAAAAAAAAAAAAATCAATAAATAATTTGCACAAGGTCAGTGATAAAACTGATAACTGAATCTTATATTCCCAGAATTTATTCAGTTATAAATTTACCAACTGTTACTAAATATTTCTAGAGTACTGCGAGTTTGCTGCGCTCAGGTCCCCCTCGCAGTGGGTATTGCCATCAGGGACTGCAGCGGCATTTGGTGCACGCAGGAGGCCCCAGTTCTGATGCTGTGGTGCTGAAGGCATCTGACCTTACGAGGCAGCCTGGCTTCGGCCGTGCACACTGGCTGCCTGCGTGGTTGATGGCAAAGGGAGTGAGGAGGCAAAGGGAGTGAGGAGGCAAAATCAGCCCCAGAAAGGGGTAAAAAGGAAAAAACACTAGTAACTGCTGGAAGAGGAGAAAGCAAAAAGCAAGTGTAGGAGGCAGAAAAAGCTGCTTCAGCAGCTCCAGGGAACAGAGGACAATCCAGGTATCACTGTGGAGCTAACCGCATGCCGTTACCAGCAGAGTCACAGTTTGGACCTTATTCTTGATTCTTGCACGTGCTTTCTGGCTAATGGACAATATATTTTGATGCAAGCAGTTGACTGCAAATGGCTTGCTGCTTTATTTTGGTTTCAAAATTTCTTTTTTGTTTCTGTGACAAAGTAATGTTTTCTTTTCAGAAACTAACATCTCTTTTTATCAGTAGTACCGGATGTTACAGTGAAGTCCAGGTGAATAAATATGGCTCTGCTGACATGACAGAGCATTCATTGATACTATTTCTGTTCCAAATCCAGGCCTTGCATAAAACAGCCCAACAATAATTAAAGTTTTAAAATCTGCTATGTTCATATATATAATCATTCTGTTTCCTTTGTCATAAGAACAGACAGCTTTTTTTATAGGATGAACTCCTCCTAAAGCAGAAGATGAATAATTCAGGAATGACAGTGTGTCTGAAAGTTGCTTTCATTTTTCCAACTATACCATTGGTATTAGTATTTACTGTACATACAAACCTTGTCTAACTTATGATACTTAATTCACTAACCCCAAACAATTAGTGTCCAAACCAACCTAAATGTAATGCAGAAACGGAGTTGCTTTTTTGAGTATTATGAAAGGTGTTTAAGAGAGGTTGTTAACAAGTCAGACGAGTGCAATGCAGTCTTCCCCCCCCACCATCAAAAATGTTACAGCCCCGATCTAGACTATTCTTACTGCTGATGTGACTTTTTCTCTGCTTATGTCTGGCCTTCCTAGTAAGAGCGACAACAATGGTACCAAGTCAGAACGTAGGTACGTAGGTACGGGAGTATCTGTTGATAAGGAACTGGAATGAAAATACTGAAACCTCTCTGCTTGTTTTTTGTGTCTGTCTTTTTCATTTTAATGCTTTATTTATTTTTCTTCGTGCATACACATGGGTTCTAACCTTGGTATTATTTTGACCAGTAAATATGTAGTTATACTCTTAAACTAATCACTGGGCTGCCCCTAGTTAATGCAGTGGAAGGGTGTAGAGGTTGTTCCTATATTTTGAAGTGTTGAAAAGATAGTATAAGACAGAAGGAGGGAAAATACTTTCATTCTGTTTCTCTGCCTTCTTTTTGCAGTCTGCTGGCATGGCCCACGGAAGTAATTTGTTGCTTTATGTAGTAATATTAATGTAGTTGTGTTTATGACTAGTTATCAACCATGGTTTGAGATGATAATTTTTTTTTGTTTATACAGAGGAAGATGCAGAATTGGAAGAAGCTATCAAGAGAAGCCTTGAGGAAATGTAGATGAAGATACTTCTGTACACTAACACCATGTCATCAGAGCTGCTCACAAAAATGGAAGCTTGTTCATCTATTTACAAAGGTTCAGATATACCACTTCAGAAACACGTCTGTATCTTGAATTGTTAGATTTATAATCTGATGTCCTCTGTCATGCTGATGAACAGCTAGAGTTTATGGATATCTGCTGCAATATATTGTGTATGATAAAAATAAATTTTTAAGCCTTTGCATATTCTGTTTCTAATGGGTGATGACGAAGTCTCTCAGTCTAGCTGTATAAGTTGTTGCCTAATTAGTAGGCTGGTCTTACTAGGTATTTTGGGGTTTTTAGTTGTGTTCGGTTTTTTTTAAATTGGTTCTTGTATTTAATTTTTCTGTCACAAAATGTCATTGTCTTTATTTACTTTTTCATGTGGTCTTTGCAACAGATAAAAATAGTAAACTCCAAGTTTCTCAGATTTGCCTAGCTAATCTTGTTATAAAGAGAAGCTTAGATCCCAGGTTTATAAATTGAACATATGGCCGAACTCTTGCCTGTGGCCAGTCTCACCTCATAGACCATAATTTTGTCTACATCCTGTTTGTTATAAATGTCAGAATCGGGACCACAGACTGTACAGTTAGTTTGTTAGCTTTATTTTTATAAATGTATATGTTTTTTCAATAGTAGCATGGTAGAGTGTTGGATTTGATGGCTTAAAGTTTGACGGGTTTGGTTCTTCTCCCTGATCTGAGGCTGGAATAACTTTTTAAGGGATCAGAAGCTAAATAAACTTTCTAGTTCCTGTTCGGAATACATGTGAGAGAATTTAGGCTGTATTATTCTATATACTATCATCTTTGCTCCCTTCTGCTCATGAAGAGGTGGCCTTGGATAAATGAATGTAAATGTGTTACATTATTTTTGTACTGTCCTTATTTTAAGGTGAACAATTATTTCTGTGTTTAAAATTGTTACCTATACCACCTTTCTCAGTTCCTTTGTTTAAAAATACCATGCAAGCTGTCCAGCTTTACCAGCCTATTATACTTAATGATTGCTGTCAATCAGTAAGAAATCTCAATGTAATAAAACGCCAGCTTGATTTTTTTATTATTATTCATTAGCCTGTGAGTTTGCTTCTAACTGCTGTAAATCTAAATATTATGCAAACAAACACTTTTTGTGGAGAGCAAGACAAGGGGAAGACTAGATTTCTCTCACTCTCGATTCCAAAGAGTCAGAATAACTATAGCTGTGTATCATCATGGTTAGAAAAGCTGGAAGACTGGCACTGGTTTATTTCGGATCGTGGTTCTGATATAATTGCCATCTCTGAAACAAATAGAATTAATGAAGAATCTAGTGAGTTGTCTCGGTGCTCATTAGCAATCATACAATTTCAAGAAACTGTTCAAATGCCAGAAAATGGTTTGAACGCTTCCAGTGCATTTGACTCTGCACACCCAAGTGTTGCAGAGTGAACAGCACCTCTTAATGTTTTTCCCTTGTGCCTGCTCTTGTTTTCCCACTGCAAATCTCAGATTAATTGCGCTCCTGTTCAAATCTGGGTGTGTAGCTCATACCGCTGCTGAGGAAGCCCTGTTGTGGAAGCTTTTGAGTTGCCCTTAGCTACTGACTCAAGCTAAACCAGTTCCAGAATTTTTCACCCCAAGTTCTTCTAATAAAGGGTGGAATGAGACAGAAAACAATGTTCATCCTCAAAAACATCTCAGTCCAAGTTATAGAAGCTTTTGGGCAGGTTTTTTTTTTCAGTGCAGACCCTAAAGTTGTAAATTCCTTTCACATGAAAGGGTGTTTCAGATTGAGAAAGTTCTTTGCTTGGCTCAAAAAATGTTTAAAACCTGGGTAGATGGTCTTCTCCAGAGTCTGCTATGTTAGATTTTGATCATGTGCTTTATTCCTCGTAATGTTTTATTCTGTCATAAATGTCAAGTTTGCTTGTACCTGATGAGCCATGACTTAATCGGTTGCATTAAAAAAAAAAATAAGCCACGTGTGCACACACATTCTCTATACTTGGAGCTCCAGTTATTAAACTCATTGTATTGACCTCCTCATCTGCTTACCAAACCAAGTAGCAAATCCCAACCACTGCTGCTATGGCTTTTATAAATCAGCTAAACAGAGTTCTAGTCTCTGTATTCTTTTTATGTTAAAAGTAGTCTCCAGAATTATTGCTGTCTTGAAATTTGTCCTCATTTTCTTTGGTCTCTTTGAGGTTCTCTTAACTCTCTGAATTTTTTTCTTTGTGAAGTTTTCTGCCATCACAGGCTTGTGATACTTCTGTTTCCAGAAGAGCAGAGAAAATTGGATTCTTAAAATGCTGCGTGTGCAGACGTGTGACTTGTTACTCACCAACAGCTTGTGGTACTGCACCTTGTTCTTCAGCGGGAAAAGATGTCTTGTAAGTGGTTGTGTTTCAGAATTTAATGTTTCTGGCTGGGGAGTCTTGTTTAACTGGCTGAAATTTTTGAGGTTTGCCCTGCGTATGCAGAGAGATTTGTCTACATTTACAAGCACAACTCATCTGTCAAAAGGAGCTTGCCCAGAATCCTTCATGTTTGTACTAGAAGTGATTTGTCCTGCCCTTTTTAAGAGAATTTGCTTTTGTGGTGATGTTTGAGTTCACCCTTCATTAGTCTAAAGGAATCCTGTGGTACTTTTTCGTATTTATCTTTAATGAGGAAAAAGTCCAATCTCTGCCTGGCTACCACTAGCTGTTCATTTTAATGCTCTTAATTTCTGTATGGTGCATGCGTAAGTTTTACAAAACTGAAATCGTGACAAGTCGAGATTGGTACAAGACTCTTAGTTTTTGGTGCTTTGTGTGCCATATTCTTTCATTTCAAACAAAATCCCTCTTTTGGTCATATTCAGAGACAAGACGAGATGCCAAATAAGTCAGAGCAACTGTTATGAAAGTCGCTGGAGCACTAAAATGTCATGCCTACCTGATTCCTTTTGTAGTTTAATAATATAAAAAAAAAAAAAAATTAAAAATGGAGATTAGCTTACTGTAAGCTACTTGCTTTGTATGTGTTCTTGGGTGGTGGGTTAATTTTCTTAGCTCTTCAAGGTGTACAGAAATGGCCACTACTATTGCTATAGTGGTGACAGAATGCAAACCTTTACTGAATTTTTACCAAATATGGTGAAGTTTATAGAGGTTTGAAGTTGCGCTGTCTTCTTTCTTAAAAGGAAAGTGTTCTATCATCTGCTTGTGCTGTCCTAGCAATGTTTACAATGACTGCTGTAAATTGGAAGGAGGTGAGGAAGATGAATGACGAATTGTTTCAAAATTTAAATTTAGAAAAATTGGCTGACGTTAGCACAAAGATACTTTCTGGTGATTCTTTCCAGCTAAGCAGCTTTATTAACCTCTGCATCTGCATATTTCTTTAACGCTTCCAAACCTCCTCAAGTTTCCTGTAGAAGTTTTGAATTCAAGTGGTTTAGAGCTCAGTTGTAACAACCTGGGTCAAATAATAGGGTCCGAGATATTATAAAAGTAGATGTAAACAAGTCAGAAAACTTATGGCAAGTGGCAGGTACATGCAAAGCGTGCACTTTGACGGCAAAGCTCTGCGTGCATGGAAATTTAACATAACGTTCCCTTTGTAAATCTGTGCAAGTTCACTTTCACTGACTGCAGTATCCTAATTTCTGGGAGTCCTTCCACTTGATTTTTTGCTCAGAGCTCTGTTGACAATTGGCCGAGCACCTGCAGCTGTACAGAATTCGCTGGCTCCTTTACTGGGCAATTTTCTTCTCCGTGAGAATGAACTGCTGCATGCCCCGAAATGGCCATGCCAGCTTTCAGATCGCTTCTGAGACAGAGGACTTCGTTCAGACTTCTGACAGGCTCGGGACCTCAGAGCTTGCCTACACAGTAAAATGACTGCGACGTGTATAGGCAAACCCAGGGCTAGCTTTAATTAGCATTGATAACAACAGCAGTGGAGACACAGTAGCACAGGTTCAGCAGGTGCGAAGTGAAGGGGCAGCCTACTGTGATAGCAGGTACGTATTTTGATTGAAAACGTATCCTAAAAACTCACACTGGCCCATCTTTCCTGCTGTTGTTACGGTGCTGGGGAGACTGCAGGCTGGCTTTGGTTGGCTGGCTCAAGCCACGGTTGCATCCTTCTGCTATGCATGGGAGCTGTTGTGTTTCCATAACACCTGTGTATGAAGAAGGTTCTTCAGATGAAGTTCCTGTAGGTGAAGGAAGGAAAATAATCTGGCGTGGCATGTCTTGGGTGTGGACTTCTCTTTGATCCTATTCCATGACAGCTCATGTATAAGCGTTAGGGTATGCGACAAGGTGTATATCAGGGGTTGGAATAAGGCAAAGCTGGAACTAAGATGCTGCTTAGCAATGTGACAATTTGCAGTGCTTTTGGTGTAGATCTCCCTGGCTCTGGGACTTCTACAGATACATCAGATGTCCGAGACCTGGGAAAGCTGCTCTTTCTGCTACCTCAAGGGACCCTGCACATGTGAATGAGACTCTTCTGTACGTTGCTCTGTTTTGCAAGTGGCACCCGTTTTTTACGATGCTGTAGTTTAAACAAGAGACAGCCGGAGGCTTCACTGCTGATGCGAAGTGCAGAAGCCATGAGATACACACCCTCTCCTCCTGTTCTCGCTGGTGCCCACAGCCGGAGCAGGGCTGTGCAGTCCCTCACGTGAACACAGCTGCGGAGAAGGTGAGGAGAGGGGGACGCAGGCATGGCAGCACCGGCAGTCCTGACCCAGCCACCGCTGTTCCTCACCACAGACGGCAAGGAGGAGGAGGATGAAATCTCTGCTTTGGTTCAGATGTGGGGGCCGTTCCTCCTCCTGTTGCCTTGTGGTCCCAAAGGACCCAGTTCCTGCCTTCTGTGTCCCCAAACTTCTCCCAGTTCAGCTGTGAGTCACTTCCCTTCCGCCAGAGGCAAACTCCGGTCTTTCCAGCCCAGCCATCTATTATTATGGAAAAGTGGTGACAACTGCCCCTTTACATACCTCGGCAAGAAACAGAGGGGACAGGGGGCAATCTACCCCTCTCAGGAGCAGGAAAAGCAGTTTTCATGGTCCTTCCAAATTTCTAACTGGGAAAATATCCCGGCTTGCACAGGCAGTGATGTCGAGGCTTGTCCCAGAAGACCGTTTTTGCTTTTAAACCTGCGTTTTCGTTCCATGGTTTGTGCTATTCTCACTTCTAGGGTAAAATGCCATTTTGCAGTTAAAGAGGGTAAGTTGTATGTGATAGTTTGGACACAACTAGAGCTGTTCTGTGCCTGTGTTTCACTGCAGCTTCTGCCTGCGTGGAATTAAACCCCTGTGCAAGGAAAAAATGTTCGTAGCTGTGCAGCTATTTTGATTTCTTCTTTTTAAACCCACTCTAATTGATACTTAATAAATGGGTGTGGGAAGAATAGAAGGATCCTAGGAAAAAAATGTTTGCAAACTGTGTGTCATGGCTACAAATGGTTTCTGTTTGGGGTGGGAAGCCGTTTTTAATTATGTTCTACAGAGACCGTAGAGAGATGGATGGAACAATTGTTCAAATGAAGTTATTTCCATGAGCTCAGAGGCAATGAGCCTTACTTATCCATCTATGTAAAACAAAGAAAACGCAGGCAATTAATTTAACGAGAGCGCTTGGGACATGATATCATTCTGAATGGACGAGCCTGAGAAAACAGCTATTTTGACTCACAGCGGGATAAGCATACAAAACAGTATCTGTGTGCAACAAAATCCCTCTTAGCTGGGTGCCAAAAATTGGTCTGTTAGCCATGGGGTATTTGCCCAAACCTGGACTTTCGGGATAAGCAGATTCCTTCTTAAATACTCACAATAGTGGCAAGTAAAGCCTATGTGTGACTTGAATTGCTGAAACCAACGCTCCCGGTGGGAACCTGAAGTACAAGAGATTTCTGTGCGAGTCGTTTGCTACGTTGGTAGGGTGGGCGCTTGCGAGAGAGAAGGTGCCGTTCCCTAGAGCCAGGTTAAATATGATCTTGGAATAAGTCATTACTTGATGTAGATCCACTACCTTGGCTACCATGAAATAGATAGATACCTTTTTTTCTTTTTGGCATAGCAAGAGAACATTAAACAATTTTATTCCCAGTAAGCTTTTTTGTATTATCTTGGCCAATAAGGGTTGGCAGAATGGCTTCTCTTTTGCGGGGAATCAGGGGGCTCTTGCAGCTGGCACCAGAAAGCTGTGCCATCAGTGGGACTATCTCAAGTATCTTGGTTTTAGTTACGCTGTTCAGGTTCTGCTTGCGCTGAGGCCTGTCTCTGGTTTACTTTCCTCGAACTTGTCTCTCCCTTCAAACAGGCTTCTGGATTTTTACAGCATTTCTGGTTTTCCCCCTCCCATTTCTTGCATTTTCAGAAGCTTCAGCTGCGTAACTCACTTTTTTGATAAAAACAGTTGGGTGGTGGTGGTGGTGTTTCTTACTTACTTTAATGAAAGAGCAAGCAAATGAGCTAACCCTAGAGAACAGCTCTGGAAGGCAAATGCTCATACGAACAGCTGCCATCTCGAAGGAGGTTACTATACATCCCGAAACCCTCACTACTCCTCCCTTAGCTTCTGGGTTAGCAGGAGACAGAGTTCATGCTGCCTGGGGCTGGCCCAGGTTTTGCTCCTTTTGTCACGAAGGGGCCGGGGCGGTTGGGGGCCCCCCCGTGCCCCAGAGCCCTCGGGGAGAAGCGGAGGCGCCCCACGGCCGCCCGGGGCCGGGGTGCGTGGCGGCTGGGCACCGCTCTCGGGCACCCGCGGGCCGGGACAGGGGGTGACCACAGGAGCCACTCGTCCCCCGGCGGGCTTAACCCCCCCGTGTCACCCGCGCCCCGGCTCGCCCAGGAATTCCGCCTGCCGCCATCCACGCTTCTGCTGCAGGGGGAGCGGTGCCTCCTCCCGCCGAGCCGCCCCGCAGCCGGCCGGGGGCACCGGGCCAGGCCAGGCCGGGCGAGGCGGCCCGGCCCGCCGCGCTGCGTGAGGCGGCGCCCGCGGGGCCGCGGCCCGGCGCGGAGGCGGGGTGGCCGCGGGGGCAGGCGGCGGGCGGCGGGGCGGGCTCCTTCTTTGGCCATGAGCGAGGTGCCGGCATTCGGCCGCCGCCGCCGCCTGCGGGACGCGGGGAGGGAGCGGCCTCAGCCGGGATCCGCCGCCGGCAGCAGGCGGGTGCTATGGCTCAGGCGAAGATCAGCGCCAAGGCCAACGAGGGGGCGCAGCAGCAGCCGCAGCAGCAGCAGCAGTCCGGCGGGCAGCTCCGGGGCCGCTTCTACCGCTCCACCTCCATGGCGGACCGCTCGAGCCGCCTGCTCGAGAACCTGGACCAGCTGGAGCTCAGGTGAGGAGGAGGAGGAGGGGGCGGCGGCCGGGCAGGGCCGGGCCCGGGCGGGCGGAGGGTGGCGGCTGGCGGGGGGGGACCGCGGCCGGGCGCTGCGGGGCGCGGGGAGCCGCCTCGCCCCGAGCCGGTGGCTGCTCGCAGCGGCCCGGCGGCGGGCGCGGGGCCTTCCCCCGCCGGCAGGGGAGGGGAGCGACGCTGGGGTGAGGCTTCCTGAGGTGACCGGGGGCGAAGGGGTCCCCCTTCATCGCGGGCGGGGGGGGGCAAGTGTGAAAATGGCAGCTGCTGCTCTCAGGTGAAGTAGCGTGGCCTGGAAGTACGGGAAAATCGGAATATGTGCGTGACTGTGTGAAAACAGGCGTTTTTCAGGGAAGGCGCGAGGGGCTTTTGCGGATTTGTCCCCCCGAGGGCTTGGGTAGCCCCTGGCAGGCGGGGACCGCGGGTCGCCTGCGGGGCCGGGGCAGCAGCGAGGCGGTGGCCCCGCAGCCCAGGGCCCCGGCTGCCGGGCGGGCGGCGCAGGGGGCGGCGGCGGCGGTCCGGGGGTGGCAGCCGTGGTGGCGCTGGGCTGTCGGGGGCCCTCGCAGGCCTCGAAGCCGCCGTGCCGAGCGCCAGGGCGCGAGGCCTCGCGCCTCCCAGGCCTCCCCCCGCACCGACGGGTGAGCTGCGGGCGCCTGGTCACCCGCCGTGGCGCCCGCCTCCCCTCTGAGCGGCGACGACTCGTGCCACCGTGACGGGAATAGCGTTGCGTTCTGCAGCCGAGGTGTATTTTTCCGAAGTAATTGCGAATACGCTGCGTATGTCATCGTTGCGCCAAGGCGCGCCCCGTCTCCTCCTGCTCCTTGACGTTCCCCGAATGAGCCCATGTGACTTTTTTCCCAGTTCGGCTGCATGAGAGACAATTCCTTGCCTTTGATCATCTTCCTCGTCCTCTCGGCTCTCTCTTAATTACACAGTGTCCTTTCGGAGGTGGATGGATGCTCAGGGTGCCGTGGGTGTACCACTGATTCACCTCCTGCCGGTAGTGTTTCAACACGCCCTTTCCTTCATTACAGCTGCATATTGATCAGCGGCTTTCACAGAACCACCCAGAATGTTTCTAGGACTTTCCTGTAATTAAAAGTGCTCTGTGGGATACAGGAGTTGCGTTTTCCCCTTTCTGCCTGCATTACTTTGCATTATTCAGGAGTGGACTTTATGTACTATCATATTTAGCCTTTCACTTAGCTTGATTAAATCTCCTTGAAGTCCTTCGCAGACTTCTCTGAATTTGACTAAACAAAATCACTGTCTGCAAACAAGTCTCGCTGCTCACATCCAGGTCTAGCGCATGAATATATAATCACAAAATGAGCGTCAGAATATGCAAAAATGTGTTTTAAATTTGCTGAGTGACTCTGAAACAAAGCAGACAGTTTGGTTAACCGGAAATTAAACCCCAAATTAAACTTCCCGGTTTGCTGTGGGTCTTTCAAACAGGCATAGTAACAGTTACGATAAAAGAGTCAAGCTACTTTGATTGAAGGCACGCAAGTCTTACTTTTTTTTTTCCCATGCACAACTAACCAACGTGCCTCATTTCAAAGTAATTTAAATGACAGGAGGAAGAGCTTCCATGCTTCTTCCTTCTCCAGCCGGTTTAGTTTAGCTATAGACCCTCGAGATTTTGCTTGTAAATATAATAAGTGAAGATTTGTCAAAGAAGTGAACTACAGCCTTTAATTAACCCCTCGACAATCCTCAGTTCTCAAGTTGCTTAAGGTTGGCTGAATGCGAGGCAAACCTCCTCCCCTCGGAAATGCTCTGGTTTGAACAGCCTTCCCTTTTCTCCCTTCCCTTCCACTGTGAGAGCTGCTTTTCCGACAGGAACGGGGTATTTTTGTACCTCCCTGCTAGGCGTTTGCGGAGGGACTCTTCTGTAGGGAAAGCGAGCAGGAAAGGGGGGTTAATTCGGCTGGCAGGGAGCGAGCCCCCCGGCAGGGGCGGCAAGGGGGGCAGGTGGTACGTTTGTCCCTGTCAGGGCTTGGACCTTCGTGTTGCCCTGGCTGCTGGTGAAGGCCAAGACATCTCGGGAGCAGCTGGAAGCGGGACCAGAGTCTCTGTTTATGAGTCACCGTGTTCTGGTGGTTGTGTTATGTGAACACGCAGTCCTAGGTATAATGATACACAAGATAAGTCAGACTCTTGCTTTCTTTTAATCTTAATTTTTTGCGCTTTTTCTCCTGTTCTCCATCGGAACAACCGTATTCCCCCACCGTTCATTTGTATGCTCGTGGGACCCCTCACCTGAGAATGGAAACTCTGTTTAAGCAGCTGAGGATGCTGGGGTGAAACTCTTTGCCTCCATCCAGTGTGCTCAGCTCCGTTTCAGGAAAAAAGCTGCACTGCCTTCAGATGTTTCTTATTTCCTTTGAAAACTTATCTGCACCTCCAGCACGCAAGCTTTAATGGTGAGCTATTTCAGTCAGTCAGTAGTTTAAAGGACGTAGTTACTGCAGCTGTCCTAAGAAAGCGGGTATCGAGTTGCTCATCTGGAAACAAAAGCACAGGCTGGTCCACCTGTTCCTCGGGGGAATGCTCTGCTCATGTAAATGGTATGTAGGAAAGAAAGGCACTGCGCGGCTAATTGCGCTCGGACTGGGAAAAATCAGAAGGAAGGAATGTTTTTTTTTTTAGTCTTAGGTAATGGGTGGAATATTTAGTTGATGTTCAAAGTGACAAATACACTCCAAGTAAAAATATGATTGTAAGTTTTAATCTGTTTGTTAGAAAAAGACCATGCTGTTGCATCGAGATAATTGATAATTGGGCATAAATATGAGCGTCTCGTGTTCTCTTTTCTTTGCCTTCTGTTCTTTGGTTGGTTGTTTTTTTGAGACTTGGATTGTGTTTCCACCCTTTTCCACAGCAGTCACCTCTGCTAGAGGTTTATCTCTTCCAATCTCCTTTCCCCACCCCAAGAAAGTAAAGATTTACACAAACCTAGGAAGTTAAAGCACATTTTAGGAAAGAAGTTAGGAGAGCTGACGGCGAGATGTAAACCTGACACTCCTGCAGCGAGTAAGGCGAGAAAGGTGCGCGGCCCTGCCGGCGCCGGGGCCTCTCCCGGGCTCTGGCCTCGGTACAACCTGGGGCAGCGAAACAGGGTGAGGCTGTGGTGGGTGTCTCACCTTGATAAAGCCCCCAGCATCTTCTCTGGAGCACTATTTATTTTCCTGAGGCTGGTGTGAGTGGTTTCCTTATGTTTTTTTTTCCCCCCTAGAGTGCTGTTCTGAAATGATCCTACCCCATTGCCTTGACCTCCAGGCCCCTAGCAGCTGGCCCTTTCCTCTGCTCCACTGTCCTGCCTTTCTCAGGCCATTTTCCCCCTCATCTTCTGTTTGAGCGTGTAACTCCCGCTGGCTGGCTGCTGAGGCGCTGCCTTTGCTGCCAGTATGCTGTGTTATCGCACTGTGCCTCCGCCCTGCCCTCGAGAGGTCTCTGAAAGCCGAGGAGTTTATTTTTTAGGGTGATTTAATCCCGTCACGCTGCTCTTAATTGGTCAAGATGGACATTTTTAGAAGGGATCGCAGAGGGGTGGGGGAGTCCTGACTTGCTGCTTCCCTGTCCCTCTGCCCCGGCGGCAGGAGCTGCTGCGCCTCCTTCACGTGCCGTTACGCGGTGCTGGGGTGGACGCTCATCTTGACTGCCGTTTATGGAAGCACATACACTAAAATTACAATCCCAGTGGATTTTAGTTGTGTGGCACTCTGTATTGCAGTTGAAAAAGTGGTTAAAATAATTCCCAAGAAGCAATTATTGCAAATAAAATAGTTCTCAAGATTTGGTTATATGACTTTCTGTAAAATAACATCAATCAAAGTTCTAGGGTTTTTTTTTTCAGTATACGATCATTAATTCTGATCATTTGGCTTTTGGGTCCTACCTTACATCATACCAGTAGCTGGCTTTTGGAAGGAGCGATGTTTTAGGCACTCTTTTTAGAATTGCACCAATTCAGGATGCATCTCTGCAATGCAGTTTTTCCACATTCTTTGTAAGACCCAGCAAAGCCTGTGGAAATCACGGATTGATCCACCCGCTGAAGGCAGACCTTTGGTTTTTAAGTCAGTACAATGATATACTGAATCTGATTTAAAAACATTATTAAAATTGACATTCTACACTTCCAAGTTTTAATTTTAAGCTTTCCAGCGACCACAATGCATTTTTTAAATTGTGAAAATACTAGTTTTTTTAAAAAGGCATGGTGAGGCATTTATGAAAATATTGCTAGACTTCCTAAATTATAAAGTGCAGACATCTGAAGTATGAAATGACTCCACCTGCCTCATTGCTCTTACTAACCAGTCCAAAATAATAATTAAAAGTATTTGCTCTCGGCAAGAATTTGCATTGCATTAACTTTTCCCACTCCTCCTCAGAATGAACATTAAAGGCGAGACCCGAAGCTTGTGCTTTCACTGACTAAATTAGGCTAAATATTTAGTAAAACAGAACCATTTCGTGAGCAGGCTGCATGTGAAGTCTATTTATATCCTCAGATGCTCCCATTCTGCCTTTTTTTGCCCTCTTTTCTCTTGCTGCTCTTTTCCCGAAGTTACCTGCCCTCGGCCAGCCTTTGGGGAAGGAGCAGCAGCTCCATACCTGTCTCATCAGCCAAGCCCTTATCTACAGAAGCGGCGATGAGCCACCACCGTCTCAGGGCTGCATCCAGTAACGCTGAAGAGCACAGAGCATCCAAGAGACTTAACAGTGTTTTGGTTTGTTTCCCCGGTTCTGGCCAGGTTTAATAAACATTTCGGGATAGATGGATTCCCGAGCTGCTTACAGCAGCCAGACCTCCCGAGCTGCGCGCTGAAAGCACCTGGAACCGTCAGGCAGGTTCACATGATATTCTGCTTTTCTGTGGGGTCTGGGAATGCAGAGTTGACGTTTTTTGGCACAACTCTTGCAGCCAGGTGCAGCTTGGCAAGTCCTCTACGAACCCCTACCCTCAGGCCTCCAGGGCAAAGCCAGACGAGGGGGATGTTTCCCTCCTGCCCCCAGATGTGCTCTTCCAGATGACTGGGCTGAATGCAAAAACCCTCTACCCTAAAACCATGCCGGGGAATAAGATGTGAATTAAGGAACTAGACTCAGATTTCTAGTACGGCATTTCCCCATCGCCCGTGGCCAGGTGGGCCTGTACCTTATGCCACCAGGAGGAGGGCAGGCGGTGGGCACACAACCACGCAGCTTACCGAGACCCAGTAGTTACCAGGGAGAGCAGTTTCTGATGGGCTTTCCCCTCGCCCCCCACTGCATCACACGTGGGTTTCAGCACAGTGAACAGGAGCAGGGGGTCCTGTTTCGGGAGGAACCCGGTTACGTGCTTCCCTGCAAGCCCAGAAATAGGAGCTGCTCCCAGAGAAGCTTCCTCCCGGTGTGCATCACAGCGAGCATCGCTGCAGGGGAAACACCAGTGACCGTGAGGGCAGGCGGTCCAGCATCTCCTCCCAGCAACCGAGGCATGCCACGCAGGGGGAAGCCCTTGTCACGTTAATAAAAGCGTGGGAGCTTTGTCCCTCTCACGCGTTTTTCCCCCTCGTGAAAGGGGTCGTTGGGCTGCAAGGCGGTGTTTGCGTTTTCCGGAGCGTTTGTTGCTTTGTGGGGTCCTGCGCTGCTGGCCCGGGGGCGGCGGGGAAAGCAGGCCCCCGTGCTGCCTCCGTCCCCGCAGCTGCCGCCTTCACCTCCAAGCTCCCCGATGGGGACTCGGTCCGTTTCTCTTCTAGCTAAGCAGCTGATAATAATTGCCAGTGAGCTACGGCACTTCTGCTACGGGGCTGTAGTACCGGCAGGCTCTGGATATCCAGACTAACTGCGGAGGACAGAACAGCACTGCCACTAAAATAAAAGATTTAAGTCTGATCAAATTACTGGGTTTTGGCTTGGTTTTTGTTTGGGTTTTTTTTTCCCCCCCATTTGGTTGTTTTTTAAAATCATATTGAGTCTTGAAAAGTGAAGTTAAGGTATGGGAGAAGGTCATGAAATCACAGAGTCTGGCTCATGGATAATTAAGAACTGACTGTACTTCTGAAGCTGAAGTTTAAAGAAACAATTCTTGGCAGCTCTATAGGTGAACAGCTATTTTATTATCTAAACATTTTGTTTGGTTCAACCATGTTCAGGGTAGAAGCTTTCCGTGACGCAGCGTCTGCCATGGAACAGGAGAAAGAAATCCTGCTAGAAATGATCCACAATATACAGAACAGCCAGGACATGAGGCACATCAGCGAAGGTGAGAAGCTGCTTTGCCATGCCCTCCCCACTGACCTGAAGTCAGGACAGCCCATGCCTTAGGGAGCAGCTCCGTTTGACTGCGTGCTGCTGGTAATGGCACGGGCGCCGGAGCCAGCTACGGCTCCTGAGGGGCCATCCCTTACCCTGGGATCCCCTTTTCCTTGGCAGCGTAAATTCACGTACTGCTCCGCTGGACGGTCTGCCGGGACTGGCACCGCTGTGTATGTGAAAGCCCGTACTCGGTTCACTGATTTATTTTCAAAATATAGCTCAGCTGAGGGAGGGAAGTTGGTCATAATGATGATGATTAAATATAGCTGAAAACCCAGCACTTTAATGGCTTTGACTCCTGGGCAGGCGTGAGCGCTGTGAAGTGTACAGCCTGCAAGAACCTGAGGATTAAGATCGTTGTGCTTGTGTGATATATAACTTTATATTCCCTAAATCTCTGTTTTATATTAGGTGCTTTAAATTGCTGGTTTATTGGCTCTTCAAGAGCCTGCATGTCAGATATGCTGTGTCCATATTTGAGGAAAATACTAAGTTTTCAGAAAACAGAAAACCATTTTTTTCATGGGCCCTAATTGCATCTGGTAGCCAGAAATCTGTTTTCTCTTTATGGCCGCCTGGGGTACTGTCTAAATCTCTCCCTCGCGGTGGCACGGAAGGTCCTCAGCGCGCCTGTTCTGCTAATGAGTAATGTTTCCTGATCATACCGTATGCTTTGCCGTAACGCGACACAGCGAGCACCGGGGCAGCAGCGGAAAAGCACTGCTTACCTTTTCAGTAGAGCTCGATGCCTCATCTCAAATCAGAAGATGCGAGCTTCTGCGAAATCAGTAGGGCTTAGGCAAATGCAAACAACTCCTTTCTGGCCCCTGGAAATCTTGTCGATTGTCACTTAAAAAAACAACCTTGTTTATCGCAAAGTTGTAGCAGTTTGATTGTCTTGGTGATGTTACTTGCACAGGAAAGTATTCGCCTGTAACCTAGAATATTTTATTGGCTTTGATTTAGGTGAGAGAGAAGAACTTAATTTGACTGCTAATCGTCTGATGGGCCGAACCCTCACTGTGGAGGTTTCTGTAGAAACCATCCGAAACGCCCAGCAGCAGGAGTCCCTACTGCACGCCACGAAGATGATCGATGAAATTGTCAATAAACTTCTAGACGATTTGGAAGACGCCAAAATCCGCTTAATGTCGCTTTACGGCGCGTGCACATCCGACGTGCCAGCGGGACCCATCGATCAGAAATTTCAGTCTGTGGTAATCGGATGTGCCATCGAGGATCAGAAGAAAATCAAAAGGCGGCTAGAGACTCTGCTCAGAAACTTAGAAAATTCCGAAAAGTCCATCATGTTGTTGGAGCACCAGAAATCATCTGTTCGACAGTCTTGCAACAGCAAACAGGATTAAACCTATCCTCCTGGCTACTTCTGGCAAATCACAGGATGAGCAAACCTCCATAAAAAGCACACAGAAGCTAAGAAAAAAAATTCTCTGTACACGCACGCGCGTATACACGCATGCACACGCACCAAAGTATCTTTGATGATTGCGAGGTGCGAGCATTTAATGGGTTTTGGTAGCATTGGCATTTTCTTTTGGCAATAAAGAATGCTATCCGGAGTTCTCCTGTAGAGTCGATACCGCTCTATTGCAAACTGTAATTGTGCTTCTGCTGAACTGTCAGGAACCGTCAAAATCTAGCCTTTCCTCCATTCTCCTGGGTTGTTTTTTAAACTAAAAAGTCGTTTTGTCGTATAATGAGATTTCAGCTTTTCTCTGCTGTATACATAGGGTGCGAACCAGACTTTTGGGGAAAAAAAAGACAAATCATGGCAATAAATCAAAACCATTAATAAACTGTATATGGTATTTTCATAACCACCACCCTGGCCTACTCCTTGCCATTTGTAACGTGAATGATTCGGCACTATTCCCAAGTAGATGACCATACTTTCAGGAGACAGACAGCGACCTCCGGTTGGTAACTGAGGACGTGAAAAGCAACACCTCCAGGCAACGGCCGCAGCCGAGGCTAGAAACGAGCGCCAGCTCGGGCGACGCGCCGTTCCCCGCCTGCCCCGTGGCCCATCCTGCCTCCCGCCATCTAGTCTGCGTGCTGAGGCTGCTGGGTGGGTTTTTTAAAAGATAAATACAAAGGGGAATGGTATTGTTCAGCTACTATACTGCAGATTGGTTTTGCGTTATTATCTGTGACTCAACAGAGCAAAATGGTTGAATTCTCAGCTAGTAGATACCATAGCTGTTTCTTGTGTAGGACAACACTACACTTCTTAAATTTAATATTACCTGCTTTTGGGGGAGGGCTGCTTTAGCTTTGTCTGGTTTTTTCCTTCCACCCTCTCACCCCCCATAATTTCTGCCCATCATTGCTGCACTCTGACTCACCAGCTGGGGGGCAAAAGTTGCAGATTTTAGGGTAAGCCTGGAACTTTGCACCCCTCCGTCGCCCGCCAGCCTTGCGGTACTGCACCGCAGGGCAGCACTCTCCTCAGAGCAGCGTGGGGCTCTGCGGCTCAGCCCTGCCCCGGGCTTCTGGGCTCAGAGCCTGGCTCGGGTTAAAGCGGAGCTGCGAGCGTGGCGGGAGGGAGCTGGACGCAACGCCAGTGCCCGCAGCTTCCTCAGTGGGAGCGGGCTGCCTTGAGCCTCGGCCTGAGCACCCCCGGCCGCTCCCGCAGCACCGGCCCAAGGTGGGAGCTCGTCACGGCCGGCTCCTCCCGCGCAGCCGAAGCTCTGCGGCTCCAGGGCTTTAAACGCCTTCCACGCGCGCGGGCGCGCTGCTGGGGGACCCCGCGCTCCTTGGCAGCCGCGGCGGCTGCGAGGTTGCCGTCACTGCATTTTATTCACAGGACCGGCACTTCAGGGGAGCTTCCCAAACAAATTTTTAGCTTTGAGATTGTGAAAAGTCCCTAAGAACCTGATGAGATTAATTCTGTAACTCGACTTTAAAAATAGCTCATTTATTTTCATATGTTTCAGATCCCTGTAAACTTCTTTTAACATAAACGAGGTAAAGCTTCCAGCTATTTCACATTAACCCCCCCGCCAACAACAGACGGCACAGGTTGTCCTCAGAAATCATGCTGTGAATTAGTTATGTTGAACACAGCTCATGGATGCTTAGAATATTCCTTCAATATTTGTTTGCTTTTTAAGGCCACTATAAGGTTATCCAGGCCAAGAATGTTAAGGGGTTTTTTTGTGTTCTTTTTTTTTAATCCTCTTCATTGTACCAATAGCTAAAAACATCTTTATTTTTTATAGCACTTGTACCGGTACAAGTGGTTTTGTTCTCAAGGACAAAATGAAACATTCACAACCTCTGTATCTACAGATGAGCTGACAGTGTAGATGATTTGACTTATTTTGACCTAAGTTACCGGTTTATTTTTAAAATTCTTTCTTCTGTTTCCCTTCCACTTCCCTAAATCCCGCGCCATCTGACCCACAGGGCTCTGCCGCACAGCCACCCCCACCCTCTCCTACGCTTTCAGATCGCGTGCATCCATTAAAGATCCCAGAGATTTGAACAATCTAATTTTCAAACCAGTGATACTGCCCTTAACGTTTCTTTTACTCAGTCATACCTGTAAGCCGCAGCAAAAGATAGATAAATACCTTTTTTATTTTTAGTGTAGCTTCATGCTGGCTATCTATCTTAAACATATCTTACCCTTAAAGTAACTCAAAATAGCTGGACATAGGTGGCGTCATACACATACAATCATAGAATCATTAAGGTTGGAAAAGACCCTTAAGATCATCGAGTCCAAGCGTTAACCTGTCACTGCCAAGTCCACCACTAAACCATGTCCCGAAGCACCACGTCTACCCATCTTTTAAATACCTCCAGGGATGGAGACTCAACCACTTCCCTGGGCAGCCTGGTCCAGTGCCTGACTGCCCTTTCAGTGAAGAAGTTTTTCCTAATATTCAACCTAAACTTCCCCTGGTGCAGCTTGAGGCCGTTTCCTCTTGTCCTGTTGCTTGTTACTAGGGAGAGGAGCCCAGCCCCCACCTTGCTACAACCTCCTTTCAGGTAGTTGTAGAGAGTGATAAGGTCTCCCCCAAGCCTGCTTTTCTCCAGGCTAAACAACCCCAGCTCCCTCAGCCGCTCCTCATAAGACTTGTGCTCTAGACCCTTCACCAGCTTCGTTGCCCTTCTCTGGACACGCTCCAGCACCTCGATGTCCTTCTTGTAGTGAGGGGCCCAAAACTGAACACAGCACTCGAGGTGTGGCCTCACCAGTGCCGAGTACAGGGGCACGATCCTATGATGGGGATCAGCAAAAGAACAGATTAAAGTTTTTCTCTTTCACTGCTCTGTTGTCAAAACCCAGCACGCAGTAGGCGAGGCTCAGCAGGCACGAGGCAGCTGGGACACAGAAAGCGCAAGAAAAACCAGTGAAAAACCTTTGGTCCCGTGATCTCCTGAGCAATAAAACAAGGCTGCATTCCGCTTCTCAGCACAAGCCAGCCTTGGAAACAGGACATTCGCCAGCATGAAACATCTTCCCAGTGATGCCAGAAGGTACCCAGGTGTTTGCAGCAGCCACATGAACCGGCCACCAGCCTCCTGAAGCGGAACCCGAGGCGGCGGCACCATACAGACAAACCCCCGCCTGCAGAGCATCCATTTTCTCAAGGTCTTCACTTAATACAATTAAGTTAAGCACTTCCCCAACCTAAAAATACATGACCGTAAAAATGAGTTTTCTCACATTTCAAGATTTTTTTCTTGCGTAAAACATCGCTAATTAATCCTTACTGGGGTGTTAAGCAAGCAAATTGTTTTCCTGTGTGCAGAACTGCATGCAAGAGGAAGCAGGAGGATATTACCGCCCGGATTCCTGAGATGCCTGGGTCAAGAGGCAGACCCAGCTGCCATCAGTTGTGTTTCACTAAAACAAACAAACAAACAAACAAACAAACAGCCCCTAGTGACTGTTTACCCGTTTCTTTTCAGAAAATGCATCAGGCATCTTTGATACGTTAGTAATATTTTAATGCCACTTCCAATGCCTACAAACATTCACTTAAACCTCGTCGCGGTATTAGCCAGGCCAAGCATGGAAAAGAAAATGACCAGAAAGAGCCAAACAGAATCCGTATTTTGTGTTTCAACTGGGCGGCGGAGCAATCGGAGGCAAGAGCTCACAAACAGCGTCTCTGTTAGACCGGGGTGCCCACGCTTGTTCCTTTGGGAGCACCCGTGCGTGCTGCCTCGGATCCCGACTGTCTGCACCACACGGACCGGGATCAGGCGCACCAGTTCCTGGAGCAGACTCAGCTTGCGCAGCTACAGGGTCATACCACTTTTTTTTTTTTTTTTTTGCGATTTAATACACTGACAATTGAATATAACCACAAAAGTCGTGACCTGTATCAGATCAAACAGTAATGAAATAAACATGTTTACATTGCATGACACAACTCACGGCACTTACAAGAGAGCAGCAGAATTGACTCGTAGGGATTTTACAGGAACGGCATACACAGAATATTCAGTTTTAAACATTTATTTTTCCACTTGAGGATTTACTGGAAGTTACGTTCACTCTTTTTTTTTTTTTTTTTACTTTTACTTGAGATCACGCTGGTGATAAAAACAGTTATGTATGTTGTCTGCTTTAACCATTCAGAGTCACGTGAACTTGCACATAAGATTAAGTCATTTAGTAGTAACGATGCACATTTACCCTTGTAACGAGAGCGGTATTTCTGCTGGTCCAGATTAATTTCTACTTTTTTTTGACCAACTTTAGTTGGTTCTGCTGACCCACGTTTATCTCAGTAAGAGAAGAGAGCTCACTCACTCCACAAATTATTTATCAGTATTCCCCTACTACTAGAAACCCAAGAATGAGTCCAGTTCAGTACCAGGCCTCACCTGGCTTTGAGGTGACTTGTGGAACACTTCTGGGACAGGGACCTGTTCAAAAGTTTCTCTTATTCTGTTACAGCAACTTTCATCTCAGATCTAAACAGTGCTGCATTTTTTTCTTCTGTAATCTTGACTACCTGTTTAGATGCCATATTTAACAGAGAGAAGTAGTTTCTTCTGTCAATACTATTTAAGCATAAAAAAGAAGATACGCACGGCTGTTGCCTCCTACAACAAGGTGGTAAGGTAGTTTGGAGGAAACCAAGCTTGCTGGGCCACGCTTGCTCGCTGGCTTACGTACAATTACTGTTGGGGTTCTGCAACGCCAGCCAGAGGTCTGCGGTTACGCTTAGAAAAGCAGCAGGGGCTTAGGTACCGTCACTGGAATCCAAAAAGCACATTTGTTAGTTTGCTGTATGACTGGACTCCCACAAGAGGGTTCTGCAGTGCAAATAATTAATTCTATCATTAACTGGTAGCTATCAACTTGAATAGATGAATTAACAGGTTCAAAGTGCACGGTCACCGAGTATCAGCCATGGACCCCTGCATGACCGCCAGGCAGTACGACGTGTTCAGCTGCTCAATTCCCTTGAGTATAACATACATTACAGAAGTGATGCAAAGGAAAACTACGTGTCAGATATGCTGTAGGCCAATAATGGAGAGGAAAAAAATTTAAAAGACAAATTTTATCCAAGCATAAAAAAATTAAACAGGAAATCAGACTGACAGCATGGGAGTTCAGGCATTTTGACTCAAAAAGGAAAGCACTGCCTTAAGAAACACTGAAAATAAGAAAGCTCCAAAATTGTCTTAATTGGAATATTTAGGGTTTGGTTTTTTTTTTTTTTAATTAACCACACACACACACAAGCTCAAAAGTCTTAGTGTGATCAGCCTCACAACTTTGAGATTTGTTATTTCCAGTCAGAAATACATCCCTAGCATTACTGCTTTGCATCAAACGACGCCCCACCTACTGGGAGAACACCCATTCACTGAATGGATACAAGGCGGGAGCGACAGATGCTTTAGCGTCATACTCTTTAGTGAATGCCTGTTTCACTAAGACATTAACAACTACTGAAGTCTTCTACTAGTGGTAGCATTATCAGCTGAAAGCAAAGAATTTTGGCAAGATTCAGAGAATACATCCAATGAGCTATTCAAGAGATATCAACAGATAAAGCAGGAGTGCAATTAGCTTAGTCCCACAGAACAAAACTTCGTGCCTTGTGGTAGGAATATCTGTTGCTCCTGATGCAGGATGCCGATCTGCCATGGCTGTAACAGAGCGCTACATCCTCTTCCACCACACAGATGCACAGAGAAGGGCATTTTTATTACCAGCTCTGCACCTGTAGGTTTTGGTAACTAAAACATACGCTATTTTAATGAGAAGACTTTGAGTGGAGAATGGGGCAATGTTGATAATAGAAGTTACTCACAAAGGACAACGCGAGTGCTAAATGTTTAGGCATGTCTCTTCATCCAAAAGGTGAAAGTTACTCCCACTGAAGAGTGATGAGAATATCTAAGGAATCCTGCAATATGCAAGTCAGCTGGTTTACCTCTACACACTAAGCCCAGCAGGATGAAAATTAAATTTTCAAGCAGCGTACATGCAGAGCACTTCCAGAAAAATGCTAATTTGGACAGTCTCCACCTCAGTCGTATTGGAGAACAAGCACTGCAAAGTCACAACAAAGAAAGAGCCACTTTAGATTTAAGGTGCAAATGAAATTAAAACTCACTGTTACCCAATGCTGCAAATATACATTCCTACGTTAAAGCATATGTGTACTAGATGTCAACATATCCTAAATTTAGCAAGTCTGCCAAGTCTCCACCTATGAAAATTTCTACTGAGTTTTCAGACCTTAAAAGAGTGGTTTATAATGACAGACCTTAAATACAAATGGCTTATGTCATAGTACAATGTCTACAGTATTACATGTCATAGTACAAATGGTCATTATACGCCATAAAGACTTATTTTTCAGTACGCTGTACAAAGTCAAACAAGGCAAAAAAGATGTTTCAGACACTTCGTGGTTTTGTTTCTTTTTCAAGACAAATGCATAAAAAATGTGAAACCGGCAGACAGACAACGAAATGCACACGTTTCCATATTAAAACCAGGTGTCAAAATTCTTCATGCATACACTCTGTCCCACATCCTGAAGTTGTAAGGTGGCCCCATGATGTACAATCGCAAGTCTTATCCTAAGTACCTTACTTCTTAAATTGCTAAGACAGATAGGACTTGCCTCCATTTATACATACATACAATGATTAAATGCACTTGTTAAAAAATAAAGGCCTTTATCCGAGAGAAAATATAGGAAACATTACGGTGAAGAACACACAGTTTTGCTGCAATAGCAAAGGGGATCGAGCGCCTTGAAGGCCGCCTTCTCGCCAGCAACAAGAGATGCTCTAACAGCTTGTCAAAGAAACAACGGTACTCGGCAGAAAGTCGAATATAGTAAACAAAATACAGAGTTCAGAGATCTTTAGTGTTTGTGCATAACTTGCTACCCACTTCTCTCCCTGCAGACAGTGGGGAAAAAGAGCACAGTTCAGTTTTCATACTCATTGACTTAGCAACAAAGTAAGTCAAGCTTCCTACATGAATTCACACAGTGAAAAGTCCTTCCTCCAAAAATATACAGAATCACTCAACTCATTTTCATTCTCATACACCATTTAAAAAACTATTAAAACTCTGAATTTTTTCAAGCAGCATATTTTGCATTTGTCACCGGCAGGTTTGTTGTAGAAATCCTAGAAAGTTAAAATTATATCATACCATACAAAAACATGTAAACAAAACGGATATTTTTTAAAAGGCATGCACGCTCTTGAAGAGGATTAAAAAGTGTTTATTTTTGGTAAATAAAAGGTATCTTGCTTAGTGTTTTTAAGAGCACCTTAGTGATTTAGGAGCCTAAGCCCAAATAACTTTAATTTAGATTTGGGCTCCTAAACATCTAAATCAATTCTGTAAAATTACTTAAGCACTTTGAAAAATTTTTGCCATGTCTCTGATCTTGCAGAATTAAGATTTTCTGTAACCAGCAGCTAACTTGGAATCTGAGACAACATCCAAGAATGTCTCATTAATGTAACTCGGTCATCAGCTGCAATTTTGTGGATGCTCCATAACTTAGTTTATGGTATCTATGAAAAATTTTCCCAAAGAAGATAAATATTTTGTGACGCCACTTTGCGAGTTCCTTTTTCATAGACAACACAGGATATAACAATCAAATTTGAACAGGAATATGATTATATGTTCCTTCTGAATAGCTATTAGTGTCAAAGACTGTGTTATTTGTTCAACCTGTTAAGACTGAGAAAAACAAACTTACAAAAACATCTGTAGCACAGCATTAGGTAAAAAGAAGGAGCATTTTTGGCACCGTACATTTTTAAATCTAAGCTTTGAGGCCCAAAGTATAGCAAGTTAAACGTACACAGTGGCAGCTGGGAAAGCCTCATCTGAAATGCAACATTTTTAAAGGAAACTTTTTTGGGGAAGTTGCTATTTTATGATCATTAGCTGATCTCCAAGTAACGTACACACTGGAATTTAGCCTAAATATTCATACCAAGTGTTTACATATATACCTTAGCACTCATATATATAATACAAGTATATTGCACCGACAGAACTGCCAGAATCCATATTAATACAGTCAGGCATAAAACGCAGTGTCTTCTTTTTGCTCTTCATTAATCTTCTTAGTGTCCGAACTAACCAATTCTCATGTTTTCTTTGAAATTTAGTTGCAAGGTTGCTACTTTACCTTGGGCCATAGCGTTATGGTCTGTACCTATGCTTGTATGTATTACACTTACGTCAAATGTGCTTTGCAATTCAGCAATACCTAGTTCATAGCTCTGAAACAATTCCTTGAAAAAGGAGAAGCTTGCCTAATTTTTACAAAGTGCACGGGGCAGCCACGGTTCTGTGTTTTGCCACCAGGTGTCTCACTCTACACACCAAAAAACACTGCATCAGCAAGTTTATATAAATCCACCCTCTATCAAGGATCCCATAGGCACAAGATTTGCTAAAGCACTGGTAAAAATACCTCTACAGCTGGCTTTATTCTGTACTCAATTGCACAACTTCATCCAATTCACTGGGCTGGTTTTTTTTTTTTCTTCCAAGAGTGGTCTAAAGTATGCTGCAGTTGCTAAAAGGACTTCTGTGTTTCTTGGTCCTCTGTTTGTTTGGTCTAAGGTTGATGACATCTCCACCATTAAGAGTGCTAGAATTTTGGCTGGAGTGACTTCCACCAGCTGTATTAAAAACACCTACAGAATTTAAAAGACAAGAAAAATATTTGCATTTCTTTACTTCCTGCAGCATAATACATTAACACTTAAAGAGACAACACTTACTAAGGCATAGTAGCGCACCTCGAATGCATACTCTAGTTTTTAAAGGCTTTACCTGTTTCTGGGTCAATTTTGCAGCTAAATTTTTGAGGTAGAGCCAGTTGGAATTACCAGCCAGGCAGTATTTAAAGCTGGTATACATCTATGTAATTGAAGGGCAGCATATGCACTCATCTGTGCATGTGTATGCAACTAATTGCATGGTAAGGAAGTTATGGTTAGTTGAGTAATATAATAAAAGAAAAACATGACAAATTTGAAGTTAGAAACTTCGCTAAGATAAAGCCAAGGAAAAAGCCTGAATAAAAAGGGAGCGCATTAAGGAAAATAAATGAACTGACTCAGAAATGCTTTAAAGGAGGACTACAGAAGTTCAGTGTTCCCTTAGAAAAGGCAGTTTACAAAGACCTTCTGATTACATGCCAGATTCTTTCACCGTGAGTCTCTTGTAAATCCGCACCGAGATGAGTAACACTAACACTAATTAAATTAAAAAACCCAACAAGCATCCTCTCTCAAGGCGTTACACAATGTTTGTTTAAACGAATTTAATAAAAGGGCACTTGCCAAACATTAGCTAGAAACTGTAGCACATCAGTTTGACAATCTTGTAACTTTAGAGTCACAAAGTTATTTTACAGAAGGAAAGGAGACAATATCCTGAGATACAAAGGTAATAATTAGACCCTGATTCACCTTGTATTAACTCCATAAGGAAACAGATGAGACCATAAGCTTTGATGGCACAAAGTACTGGCTTCTGGTTTTTTATTACAGTATACATACCAATCTTGTTACTGCTTGTATGTACTACTTCTGGGTCTTCAGCTGTTTGTTGCTTGAGCCTTTGAAGATATTTATCAGCCAAATACTTGAAAACTGGAACGTTAAAAAAAAAAAAAGGTACATTAGAGTATGCTTAAAAATAATCTTCATATCAATAATAATACCCTCATATCAAAATTCTGTGTGGTGACAAAAGCGCATTCGACAGCACAGGTTTAGCACGACCTGGTTAGGTGATTCTCTCGGCAGGCCTGTGTACCTGAGCAGAATCCAGAGTAGTCCAACGTCTACCCAGGTCTTACAGTTTGCAGTACTAGGGTCCTACACAGCAGACGGAAACATCTCAAGACCCCTGTAATAAAGCTGGCACATACATATTGCCAAATGCTCCAATTCATGCAACTTGGGACTTTTTAAAATTATGTAGGCATTTCACATACATATTTTTTGCAAGAAGCCTTAGAATAATAGCAGTCATGTAAAGTAAGGCTATTAAAAAACTCAGCAGCAACATTTTTCTAATTAACTAACGCTACCCTCATTTGTATTGCAGCATAGAAAGTCTACCTAGGATTCTGGAAAAATCTACAACTATAGGACAATTTTCAGAACCTATATATGTTATGATTATTTACATTTGTAATTCATAACTCATGTAAAGCTGATACAGAAATATTTTACTTTTTCTCTTGTATATGTTTTTTCCAAAGTGAATGACGTTAACAGAGGAGAAACAATTAGTTTACTATTAAGTTTTCCTGATTAAATAAAATGTAAGTTACCAGAGACTATAATTCATGATTATTCAAACCTACCCCACAAAAGATAGTGACTTAATTTTATAACAGTACTCTTATGAAATTAAATATATACATTAAAAAGTGATACTTGGGAACTAGTAAAATATCACCAATAGACAAAAGGCTGCAAGAGATCCAATCTTTTAATGTACTTTGAATATAACTAAACTATGAAATAATTGTTTATATCATTTATTATTAACAATTACAAAATCATGCATTCAACAATTTGTATATGGTAATGATTGAACTTCTACACATCATTTTTTTAAAAGCTCAGTGCTTACTGACAGTCGTTAGAACTAAGCAGCCTTAACACCTTGGCACTTCTAAATATTGAAGCTATGCACTGTTTGTGGAAGAGAAAGGAAAGATGTACACAAAGAAACGGGCCTAACACACTGATATCAAGTAATTCTAGCTGTGTTTAAAGTGTGCTGCTAAGAAATACAAAAAGGATTGCCAACAGCATGCAACAACATGGGAAGTAACAGATCAGCTCCAAACTAGAGAGACGTACGGTGCAGTACAGCAGCAGGCAGGACAGACACCTACTCTGCTGTATCTCGTACCTTCAGTTACGTTTAGGTCTTCCTTCACAGATGCTCGGTAGAACCTTAATTTTAGCTTTTTTGCCAGTGCCTCTGCCTCTTCACTGCGCAACAGAAGAAGACTTTGTAAATACTAATTTGTATTATTTGTCAGCATTTATTCTTACGGACAACATGCCTCATGGTAAGTTAAACACGGCAAGGTGGCTTAAGAAACTCAGTCAAAAAATACCTGATCCTTAATTTCTTTACAATATCTCCACTATAACAAGAAGGCATTTTACATGCAGACCAAAAGTAATTGCTTTTCAATATTTATTGACTTCATTAACTGAATTTCCCAAGGGTTCGAAGACAGGTGTCAGTGAAACCAAAAGGAAGGAGGCTGTAATTAACAGCACTAGAATCAGAACAATTACCACTGCAAAGTCAAAACAACAACAACAAAGCAATCCTTAAGTATATTTTAATAAAGCAGTAGACTATGGAATCGGATGAGTGCAGAGATGAATCAAGAACTACTTTTTTCTGTGAAGTGAAAGAGAACTTGTGCTAAATTTTAAGGAAAAGCTGATGAAACTTAGGAAAATTTCACCAAGGCAAATCATGTCATCAAAAAGATGAAGTTACTGAGGCAGATGGAGTATTCTGAGAGCAAAACCTAATTGACATACCATGAACAAGGGAGGAGTTCAAATGCAATTTTGCTTTTCCTTTGAAAAATCCTCAGTATTCTTTGCAGAGGGAGTAGAAGCTGATTTATGCCATCAATGACAGCAAACAGAGAACAAAGAAAGCCAGTGTAGGAAACAACAAAAAGAAGAAATAATTTAAATCTCTCAGGAAGATGGTAGAAATAAAGAAGTGGAGAATGATCAATTTCATCATGCAATATTTTCTACATGATATGCTGTGATAAATTAAAAGTTAGTATTTGTTAAGCTGATTTCATGGCAAGAATGAAATTGCTCATATATACAACAGCAGAATGAACTGACAGTAAAATCTGTAAAGAAAAATACAGTGAAGAAGGATCAGCACCATGCAGTTTGAGAATATTAACAGATACATATTTCTATAGAGTTATAATGTTTTGATAAAAATGAACAATAAAAACAAATTAAAGAAAAGCAAAGCAAAGAATATTAAGATACTCTTTCAAACCACCTGTTTAACACTTCGTCATTTTAGCAAATGTTCACTAGCCAAACTAGACAACGTAACTTCACTGCTGCACAGCACAGTTTAACAGTACTGTAAATACTAACAGGAGATAAAATTTACAGTTTTAGAATTTCTGATTTAAAAAAAAAAAAAAAAAAAAAAAATCATATCATAGCACAACCAAGCTCTTCCTGCTATTCCTCTATTGTTTTGCCTGACACTGCAGCAGGCAGCGTGAAGCAAAAAGAAAGCTCCTAGGTTGGCAAGCACATCTGCCCAGGTAACTACACTCATACACCTGTCACCTGTGCTTCTAGGGCACATTTTGATGCAAGTCATCGGTTTGACAACCTAGAGATCGTAAGTCTTCAACAGAAACCCCTATGGGTTTTTTTTAAATGTGTGTATACACAGTGTATATATTGTTCTTTAAAAACAGTAAGATAAAACTCCTACTTCTTTATACAAGAGTCATCAAGAAGATCAATCTTATTCTGCACAAGAACTGTGGGAATGTCTCCAACTTCGGTCATGACTTTCTCCTTCCAGGTAGGGATTGCTTTGAAGGACTCTCTGTCAGTTGTAGAAAACACAAGAACACAAGCCTGGGCTCCTAAAAACATACAAATCAATTGCAAATACAAATAAATACAAATCAACCAACAAGCATTAAAAAAAAGAATCATCATATATAATGTATTTCAAATATGAGGGATTTTTCAAGTTTCTGCCATAACAGTGCACTTTTACTGCCAGCTTCTGTCAAACCAGTGGTCATAAACTCCCCAAATGAAAACAGACTGCCATATTATTTTGATCATTATACCCATTCTTCGTGATGGCTACGGGTATGCTACCTTTCAAGCTATTTCCAGCATGGTGCACGTATGCAGGGGAAAGGAATAGGAGGGGGTGTGAAAAGGCTGGAAAAAGGGAAAGGGAGGTTCGCTTATTGCTCACTGTTTTCCAGACTTAATGGAGGCCAGATGGCAAATATTTTTCCGTATGCAGTATCTGTAAAGCACATTTCATGTTACTCCTTGTGCTACAGTAATGTGGATTTTGAAAAGCAGAAAACTTAAAAGTTGTCGGAGAAAGCTGTGATTATTTCAAGTAAATTGTTTAGTAGCTTTTTGGAGAAGATAAGTGTATTTCTAATTCATACTCATTCTACCACAGCACTATGATAAATTATACGAAATGTTTTGTACCATTTTTGTTATGGTTTTGTAGCAGCCTTAGCAAACAATAGTTAAAACCCATGGATACTGAGAAGGTACTTCCACACTTGAAATATCAGTGAGTGGTCTTTTGACTGTCCAACAGCCCTTTGTTATCCTTAAGACGCTACTTTTCTTTGCACATAAACACATGGAGAAACACTTTATTATTTATATGCCTTTACTATACTTCGTATTTAGTAACAGGGTGTAAAAGGAATAGATAGCTAATGTCTTTGAGACTCCAGTGTTATCTTGTGGCGAATATCCCAATCTAATTATATATAGCATGAAAAATTATTTCATCAGTATGAATTTTCTTTTATCTATGAGTTTCACCAAGTATCCCCCATTCCTGTACTCTGTCTTTGTATTTCTTTGACACAAAGCACTCAAGTTCTTTTATTAGGTTTCCTTTTATTTATCTTTTCAAAGCCAAGTTCAGTCTACCTTTACGAAAGTTTTCCTGTGCTCTTTTACATTCTTTCACATGCCATTAAGACCCTTCTGGTATGGTTTTATACAGAATAATAAGAACTGCCCTCAGAATTTCAAATCCAGCTCTACCAATGAAACAGTAGCAATGTAGTCTTCCATAATTTTCCCTATTACTTGTGTTCTAAAATTTTGTTTGTTTTCCCTGATGTCCACACCATATTCTAAGGTATGCAATTCTTCTGATGCAATTCCACTTAGAATCCTGTGAGACAGATATAAAATTAGCTACTCTTTCCAAAGCAGGTTACTTCGCATTTGCCAATGCTGAATTTAACCTATCGTCTTGCAGTCTAGCTTAATAAAGCCTCTCAAGGTCTTTGCTCTACTGGAGATGAGAGTATTTATTAAAAGACTCTCACCATCTGTAAATATCACCTCGTTCAGTTTTAAGACTAAGAAATCCATTGTGAAGTTTCCACTCTACGGTACATTCACTTCATTGCTCTCCTTCCACCCCTTCCTTCCGAACGCCAAAACATGGAGATAACTTGATAATAGCAAGTTTAGAGGGAAAAGTCCTAGCATGTGGTAGGTAAAAATGGGGTGACTTACAATATCAGACCTCCTTATTCAATTTAGATATAATACATGTAGAACGCAGTGGACAGAGACAGTAAAAATAACTCAGCCTGGCCATATTGCTTTTTAAAGAGAATTACACAATAGGCTTTAATTAGGAATCAAACTGAAATATTTTTGAGGACCTTCAAGATTCTGACATTTAAAGATTCTTACCAGGAAGTTAACAATCAACAGTAAACTAAAGTGTCTTTCCTCATCAAGAGATATACCTGTGTATCAACAATGACAAGTTCTATGCATATATTCTATATGTAATTGTGTATTTCCAAACATCTGCTGAAGGTTTTGATCACTGGATTGTAAGAAATACCAGAATTTACTAATCCAATAACCCTGCAAAATGCTCATCTAAGAAGAGAAGAACAAAAGGAGTATTCTTCTCATGCTCAATTCAAAACAGTATCTAATGTGATCTTTCTGAAAGTATGCTTCAGTATAGCGCAGAAGTTAGCATGGCAACAGAGTTCACCAGAAGATGTCGCAGAGCATAGATCTTACTAGATAAATTCTTTTCATCTTCTAGGAATATCGCTGAATACTCAGTATTTTTATTGAGAACATAAACAAGTTTAAGAAATTATAATGTCCATGTAGGAGCTCTAAGGAGAAGAAAACCAAAAGACAAACCCCAGGATTTTGGCACTGAAACACCTTCCTGTGTGCAGTGACTGACACTATTCAAGAGAGTCAATAACATTATTATCTCACTCATCCACCCCAAATGGAGTCATGCACCACCTCTGTCATAGAACAGACTGTGTAAAACAACAGACATCAGCAGCAAAGGCACAGGATAGCGTCAGACAGGAGCATAACAGCTAAAACCAAGATGTTCTCAATGAATATTTTAAATCAAAGTTCTTCTGTGAGAAGCTGTTTCATAAAGCTACTTCAAAGTACTGAAGAAAAGGACATTGAATTTTTTGTGTGGAATTACTGCTTTGATAACCCCTGTATCTTTATTTTAAAAAGGTTCCAACCGGCTGCAGAATCATTGGTATGATATTCGAGACCTAGACTAATTCAGAAAAAACTTAAGAGAGTAGGGCTAGCATGTCTACTTGATTCAAGCAGAGCATGAGCTTGTCAGCTGAGTAGGTCTCAAAGATCCTCAGCAGACTATCCCATCCTCATAGACTCTGTAACCCTATTTTCTCCTTTCATAATGGTACAAAGCCCATGTAATTGAAAATATGTAAACAGATTCCTTGCCATGAGTGGACTCACACAGGGCTTTATACTTGGCACCTATTCATTTCACTCTTCTGTTCTTTGCCTCAGGTTTTTAAGGCTATGACAGAAAACACACGTTCACTATAAAACTGATGGTGGCTCCCTCAACCTTAAACTGAGATAAAATGCAAGGTCAAATGGTATCATCCAGAAGTTCTTGTTTACTGTTGATGTTCTAAGTGCTGTGGATGCTGGCTGTCTTTGACAGGCTTAGCAGGGTTTAAGGTCTCACTAACAACATCAGAAAGAGGGCTGCCTTGCTCCAAATTGGACCAGAACAGTCTTGTAACTATCATAGTTAATACAGCTGAAAGTGGTTGACAAGCGCAAGCTAGGGTAATGCTATGAAGGCTTCAGAAATATGAAGTCTAACTATTGTGCAACAAAATGAGGACCCTGAGAATTTGACTAATCAGCAACTGAAAAACAGACTAATGAGCAAGATGTCTGTTTTCCATCAAAAACCTAACGGGTCTACTCAGCCACTTGTGTATGTGCCTAGCATATAAGTGAAGTACCTATCCAATTAGAAAATGTGTGACTTCCACTGGATAGAAACCGGTAAGATGCATGATACACTATAAAAAAGAAATTATTAAATACATACAGAGCTTCCTTCAACTCTTTGAATTTAGGCTGCTGGACTCCTTGCGTTGTATGTCATGGGCATGCAGCTACACCGGCTGCACATATTCACCCATACATAGAAAACCACATGACAAATCCACTGTCGGCTCCAATTTTGTTTCTCTGCAAGGCTGAATGAATTTGGTCCCTGGACAAGAAGGGCTCAGAAACAGGCTCTGAAGCATTCATTGTGCAACCACGGATGAGCAGCTGATCCCTGAAGAACTGACAATACGCAGGGTTCCAGGAGAGTGCGTAAGCCCTAGTGTAATGATAGTGGGGCAGTGACCTGTGGGAGAGGCAGACCTTGAAGTAACAGCCAGCACCTATCTTACCTACCTTAGAGGCGTCCTCCCCTTATCAGCAATAATTGGCAATGAAATCTTCGCATTTCCAAAGTAAGCTTGACCTTTTCCTTCCATAATATTATGCTTGCAGACCTGACGCTAAACCAAAATTGTATTGCAGGCTCTTAGAATTTCCTTTGTCCTTCATGAGTCAAAGTCTAGTGCAGAACAGTCACTGCACCTAATAGCTTGAACTGTTAACATACCCATCGTGCTGCCTATGATGTGTATCCACAGGATGACTACGCCCTATTTCAGAGCAGCCTCTTCAGTATAAAGAACTTGAAAGTGGAGATCTAACCGCACTGTGCTGGGCGCGAGTCACGAGCAAGATTTCAAGATACTCAAGATATGCGGTAAGTGAGCCCAGTAAGCGTACTTTAAAGTTCTTCTGAACACTCCATATTTTAGCATATCAGTGCCAGTCATTAGGAGAAAAAGACTTTGGCTTGGAACAACTGAGGAGAGCAAAGCACGCAAGAGAACTGAAGGCCAGGAGAGTAAAAAGGAAGCTCCAAGAGAATCAAGTACTACCTTCTAAAATTCACGTGCTCAACTTGTCAGCTGTAAAATAATAGAATGATCTATTTCCACATGAGGATAAAAAGAAATATCTTTCTCTGAAGAAATGGTAATCATCAATTATGAGTGACAATCAGAAATATTAAAAAAAAAAACCAAAAACACCTATTAGTTGTGAAAATCGATCATGAAATATAAAAAGGTCAGAGGACTATACCGCCCTGAAACAGCATAGCAGAACTATTATTTTATCTCTAAATGAGGTAGTTTTTCTAAGATTTTATACCACAGCGATATCTTTTTCCCAGCCATCAGGTAATTAGTTTGACAAGAACTGAATAATGGAATCTTTGCCAAGTCATTCATATCTCTCATGTTAAAAAACAAAAAGGAAAGATTTTCACAACCATTGTTAAATTATATGCAAATAAAACCTAAGTATGCAATTTGTAACTGGCTAAATAGATAACCTACCTTTGTGTAACTGAATAATATAGTTTCTATTTTAGAAAGTAAATATGCTTTCCTTATTACTCTGTTGTGTTAATGTGTTCAAGGCAGTCTGTACTAGCCAGAGACCTGTTGTGCCTAGTAAATTATCTTTGCAGGATGACTGGCAGATCTTTTTTCCCTTGGATTAATTTCTAAGTGCCTGAGCCATAGTTTTTGGAACATTTACAAATATGTCTTACAGAAGGGCAAAAACACTTTCAGAGGGAAAAATATAATTTTGCATTTGATTGTGTGAATGGCTACATTCTCTGCAGTTTCTGTGCAGATATTTGTCTCATTTTCTTCTACGTTTTTTAAAGGGCTCTACTGAACAGCCTGCATAAAGTGACACTTAATTAAGGCAAGGATCTTACATGAAGGGGAAAAACATTTAAGAACTGAAAAAGGTGAACTAAAAATGCTTTGCACACATGCGAAATAACTAAAATTCTTAATGCAGAGATAAGAAAATATCTTAAGAGATGTGCAGACCAAAAAAAAAAACCCAACTGTGAAAAAACAAACATGGTATTTTCACCTCTATAGTAGGCCTTAGTTATTGCATCAAATTCTTCTTGACCCGCAGTGTCCCATAACATTAGCCTGACATCTTCATCGTTAACTCTGAAATAAATGACACAGTTTTGTAATCAATACAACGAACAAGAGCAATTCAAAACAACTGACGTGGAAATATTTCTATGTCTACAATATAAGAGTAATTCAGTTCAAATTTAACTGCATTTAAATATAATGTAACTTAATATTGATAACGGTTTACCTCTGTAACATGCTATGGCAGTAGCCTCCCAATTACATTACATGCTCTTTCCTGACAATCCATATTATGTTTTCCTCTTCCTTTCCTCCTCTTCCTCTACATTTGCCTCTATGAGGAAAAATAATAGACTTCCAAACAAAACTTAGGTGCCTGAATAACGGTCCTTTTGTCTTTTTTATCAGCTTACAAAATTTATAGAATTTTCTTACTTCTCATTACCATAGTATTTTCCATTTTATCAAACATAATTGGGTATTATCGGCTTATATTACATAAAGAGACTAAATCTATAGCATATTTAATTATCTTTTTTTTCACAGTCATTTTAATCTATATTGGCTAATAAACTTGTGTAATTGTTTTACCATAAGCACTTCCACTTCCTCCACAAGAAATTAAAAAAAAAAAAAAAAATCAACAGGTGGTAGAATACAAAGGAAACTTGTATTAAAAAAGCTTAGTACGACAGAGGTTCAAAATTTTATTTTGCTTTTGATTTATAATTCTAAATCTTGTATGTAAAATAGAGTGATATAATTTCAGCCCACTGTGCAAGAGAGAAAACAACTCCCTTTACTGTGCTTTGGAGACAGCAGGCCTTGTTTCAAGCCAATCTTAGAACAGAACAAAGAAATAGAGGGAGAGGTAAAAATCAACAGTATGGCATCTATTTAATACGTACTGGATTTGTCTTTCCAGGAAATCTACACCAATAGTTTTTTTGTAGTCTTTTGTAAAGATCCCCTTGCAATATCGCTGAATCATACTGGACTTTCCAACAGCTCCATTTCCTACTACCACCACCTTGATGGCCACCTCCATGTCTTCTTCCAACATCTTTGCAGCCCAAGTGACCCTCTGGCTTATTCAGGAAACTATCGATTCTGAAAACAAAGTAAAGAGCTACGTTCATAAAAATGCTGTGAATAGAAAGCAAGAAGAAATATGATCACACATTAGGATTCACAAAGATTGTGCAATTTATTTTCAGGTCTGCCACAGATGGCTTAAGTGACCTCAGGCAAGTTATTCAGTCAGTCTGTGCTTTGATTTGCCACTTATTAATTGGAAATTAATATAGCTGTTCATAAAAAATATCCTTCCACTGTACGAATGTATCGTCACATGTTGATTATGTTCCTGATGCTCCACTGCTAACACATATAACACGCTCAACTGATCAACCTAGCACCCAGCATGAGTCTGAAGTACGGCAACTTCTAACTTCAGCCACTGTTCTCTTCTGCCCAGTTCAGACATCGTCACCTAACACCAACACTGATGCTTTGAAGACATAAACCTACATCATTCTGTGATTATATCCCTTACTCCAGCTCTTATGAGCTTGCCTAAATTTGTCTTTCTGCGGAAGTCAATAAAAATCACAATCCAATAAATTTGTACGCTCTTATTCATTTCATTTTTGGCATGCAAATCACACCACTAAACATATAAATATTATTGGGCAATTCTGAAGATAATGCATTTTCCAAAGGTCTTTTTTTTTTTAAACAAGGAATTGAATAATCCAACTGTCTTAAAAAATTTCTGAACATTTAAGAAGTCTATATCATAAGCATATTAGGTGTGACCATAATCTCACATTACATGTGCACGGCAGGGGAGCCACCTAATTTCTCTCTGATTTGATTTTGCCCGCGTACACCGTACATTAATTAGAGACAAAGCCAGATTGCTGAAGCGCACGGCCAAAGCGGTTATAGCGGACACAGAGATTTTTATATCAACTAAAATTCCAACGTGCAAAAATGGAAAATAATTTATAGGGCTTACTGTAAGGATATTTCCCTCAAGTTTTGGTGGTTTTGTTTTATGGGCAAGGCGCACAGAAAAGCTAAGTTTCCCCGGTGTTCTGCCGCGCCGGGATATCCTCAGAGGAGCGCTCCCCACCTGCAGAGCAGCAGATGTCCTCCCCGCAGGTCAGCAACCCCCGCGCAAGGGAGGAGAACACGCACCCGTGCCGAAGGCTCTGCCCGCCACCCCGCACCCGCCCCGGGCGGGCAGCGCCGGGCTGCCCGGCACCCGCGGCCCCCTCACCCCGGCGGATAACGTTTCTGGCTTCCCTTCGGTTGCATCAAGCACCGGCACACGGACGGCGTTGGCGGGTGTGCGGCCAGCACCGCTGAAACGGCCGCTCGGTCGGCCCCCAGGAATCCCGATGGACATTTTAAGCCAGGGCCGACGCTCGGCGGAGACGGCCGTTGGGTGGCCTCCGCGCAAGGGGCTGCCCGCCGCCACCTCCCGGCCCCGCCCGGGCAGCGCCGCCGCGCTGAGGGCGGAGGCTCGGCCGGCCGCCCCGAGCCCCCTCCCGCGGCCCCGGCCCCCCCGGCGCCCGCCCCGCCGCCCCCCCGGCCCCGCTCCCCGCCCGGCCCGGCAGCACCTTCCCGCCTCGGGGCGCCGCCAGGGCCCCGATTCCCGCCCGCCCGCGGCCCCTCTCACCAACCCCGTGCAGGAGCGGGGCGGGCGGCGCTCCCTCAGCGGGCAGGGCGGCGGCTCCACCTCAGCGACGGCGAGGGAGGGCGGGAGGCAGGGAAGGGGGGAAGGAGGGAAGGCGAGAGGAAACCGCTCGCTGGGGCCGACCCAACCCGGACGCACATCCCGGCTCCCCCGCCCGGAAGCGCCGTCAGGACCGGGGGCGCCGCTCGGGGAGGTGCCCGCCCGCTGCCTCCGCCCCCGCGGCGGCGGCCCCCGGCTGGGGCGGCGGCGGGGAGGCGGCCGGGGCGCTCGGCGGGGGCTGGCCCGGAGCCCCTGCCGCGGGGTCTGGCTTCGGGGCCGCGGGGCGCCCGAGTCGGGGGGAAGCGAAGGAGAGGTGGCGGGTGGGACCTGCCTGCCTGCCTGGCGGTGGGAGGTTTTGGTCGGGGTTCCTGAGGAAAGATCCGGGCAAGGCTGGTCTTGCCGGCCCCCGGGTGCATTGATGCCTGCCTCGCTCCCTGCCCGGCGGCCCCTCTGCCTCGCCTCATCTTCCGTGGAAAACAAAACTGCGTGTGACCTCCGTGGGCTGTCCTCGGGCCGCCGTTCCTGTGGGTGGTACCCATTCTTTTTTGACCAAGGTGTGAGGGCGCCAGGTCTCAGCCCATCACCGTGGCACGTGGTCTGCCAGCTCCCACACTTCATATAAAACAGAATATGATAGGTTTTAGCATAATTGTAGACATGATAGTCTTAAGATGTGAAGATGTTCCTTTTTTTTTTTTAAAGTTAGAGTGATAAAAGGTGTCCCCTGCCTTAAAATCCCTCCCTCTTTCCACGTTGCAAGGCCCATCTCGTGGGCTGGGGCGGCTGCTCTCGTGCCCCCCAGCACCCCCGCTGCTCAGGTACGGCCGAGTAACACGCGGGTGTCACCAGGGTCGGGTTGTTGAAAACTGCCTCGCACAACTGAGGTCTCTTTATCCCTGTCCTGGGCTTCCCAAGGCTACGTCGGCGCTCTAGAGTCAGTTGGTGTTGCCAGTGCCTAAATAAATACCTTTCGGATTAGTGCATTTTGCAGCTATACCTTAAAAGAAGAGTTAAATTCTACACGTGGTTTTTATTCTGAAATTTATGCTTTCGTTGTGTTAATGCTGACCCTGCCTGCTAGTCTCAGAGTCCGTCTGATGCCAGGGCTTGCGTGTGCCAAAAGGCCTTGAATTAGAGAGCCCTCCCATTAACTCTTAAGAGAAATATGTTACCTGCCTAACACCAAAGTCCTTGTGTCAGAAATGCTCCTTACTGTATTTCCCGGGTTTCACCATGGGAGATGTGAGGTGTGTGGCTGGGATTTATCTCACCTAATACCTATATTGTAAACGTTTGTATGTTGTGGTTCACCTTCAGATGGCTGTCAGGTAGCCCAGGTGAAGCGCTCCCTCAGGTCCCTCCATTGACTGGAAAGAGAGCCTGTGGCCACAGCTGTGTAAGATTAGAGGAGACATATCCTATCCTAAGTGCCCTAATTTAGGCACTAAGTTAGTGAGTATATAGCAGTAAATAATTTCAGTTTTTAATTTTCTGGTCTTTAACTTCCATATATTGGGTAATGCTTTTATGAAGTATGAGGCTAGAACATGCACTATGACCTGTCTGTCATATTGGCGACGCGCAGATATTTCTTTGTGAAACCCCAGCAGTTCAGGGAGGCTAAACCATTCCAGCATGTCTTATGGGTATATTGAGAGCAATTCAGGAAACTTTTCTTATCATGTCCCACAAAGGAAAAAGAAGAATGGAAGACGGACACATTCACAGATTTCAAGGCTTTAGCATATATGTGATTTGATGACTCGTGATGAGATCAGCCAGCAGGATGACTTGTTTGCAACTAAAAAATTGTATCTCTTTTCATTTTGTCTAAATTAAAATTCCAGTCACTGGATCTTACTACATCTTTTCACAGAGATTGACTAGCACCTACTCCTGGATCTCTTTGCAGGTACCAGGATGCACTAATGGAATCAGCTGTGAAACTTCTCAACAGACTGGATATCCCAAGCCCCATGAGACACCTATCGTAATGCTAAATTTTCAGCATCTATATCACTTTTGTTGACGGTCCTTTGAACATTTTCCAGTATTTTGATGTTGTAAGCAGATATACCAAATTAGGAAGCAAATTACACCAAATTAGTGTTATAGTAGCAGAGGTACAGAGGGGAGGCAGCTTCTTACCTTCTACTTTGTATTCCCCTTTGCAGACCCCCGAAAGGTCAGGCTAATCCCTTTTGCCGTACCACTTCACCAAGGTGTCCTATTCAGACAGTTTTCCATACGTTCTCCTGTGATTACTGCTTTCCAAGGCATTTTTTTAACATGAGCATATAGCCCATATTCTTTTTTTTCCAGATGTATTATGGTGCAATTAGCTACAATGAAATTATTTTGTTTGACTGCAAGGCAAATCAAATCGATCTATAACAGGAAAGTAATGCCATCCTTTAATAAAGTCATCTGTTTGTTAACGGCAAGCTTTACAAGAATATCATTGTCTGATTAAGCAATAAAAATGTTAAATAATCTTTCACCAAGAGTCCTTGGGAGTCCCATTAGAGTCACTCTCGTTGCTGATATGTCCATAATCACAACTATGTTTTGAAATCTCTCAGTGAGACAATTTAATGCATCTGCTCCATGCCCTGTTTTTTCCACAAAATGTATGCATTTCAGCCAATGCAATCCTCAAAAAAAAAAAAAAAAACGAAAAAGAGACAGCAACTTCTTGATAGAATTTGTTTTCTGTGAAAATGTGCTGCATGCTGGACTTCTAGTCACTAACTTTTTGTTAATGTGATGAAGATATTTCCATTTAAGTAGTTTTGGGCCCCTCACTACAAGAAGGACATCGAGGTGCTGGAGCGTGTCCAAAGAAGGGCAACGAAGCTGGTGAAGGGTCTGGAGCACAAGTCTTATGAGGAGCGGCTGAGGGAGCTGGGGTTGTTTAGTCTGGAGAAGAGGAGGCTGAGGGAAGACCTTATTGCTCTCTACAGCTACCTGAAGGGAGGTTGTAGCGAGGTGGGGGTCGGTCTCTTCTCCCAAGTAACAAGGGATAGGATGAGAGGAAACGGCCTCAAGCTGCGCCAGGGGAAGTTTAGGTTGAATATTAGGAAAAACTTCTTCACTGAAAGGGCAGTCAGGCACTGGAACAGGCTGCCCAGGGAAGTGGTTGAGTCCCCATCCTTGGAGGTATTTAAAAGACGGGTAGATGTGGTGCTTAGGGACATGGTTTAGTGGTGGACTTGGCAGTGCTAGGTTAACGGTTGGACTCGATGATCTTAAGGGTCTTTTCCAACCTAAACAATTCTATGACTCTATGATTCTATGGTTCTATGTTTATATTTTACTATCTTAAGTCCTTTTAAAGTTGGGTTTTAATGTAGTTGCTCATATAGAATACCTGGTAGCTGAACTGCATGCTAATAAGTCATTAAGAGTCAGATCATACAGCTGAAGTAGAACATATAGCATCAGAGGCACAAGTGAATGGTGATGTGCTCCTCTGAGTGGATGACTACGATCACCAGTTCCCACAAACTCCTAAACTTACAGGGGTGACACTGGACCTTGCCATAGCGATGCAATGAGCTGCAGTCATTCCCCGTCTCAGGCTCTCTCTCCTCTGTACTCCACTGCTTGACAAAGACATCAGGTTAACACTTGCCAAGAGAGATGCTTCTCCACAATTCAGCAACTCGGACTCCTAGACAGAAACTATCCAGACTTTTTGAAAGGTTTGAGTTGGAAGCCAGGGTTTGCCTCTCAAATCTGCTGCCGCTGATGCTCTTCATTATTCTTTTCTCTCTTTCTCCCGTTACTAAGAGCAATTCTGACCTACCATTTCTTCAGACCTACTATTTCTGTTGTTATCACTTATTTTTGTAGATTTTATGTATTGTCCTCTCTATGATATCAGAAGAACTAATTTTCCAAACAACGGCTGTAAGGAATCATCTGAGTAGCCTAAAATAAAAACGATCCCAAGCTTTTCATTAGATTCCAGGCTTACACGTCACACCCAATATAGGGTCCTCTCAAAGCAGTTTTATGGTTTCTTTCTTTCATTAAACAGAACCTTTGCTGAAAGTTGGAGAAAAAATATACAACCCAATCATGGGAGTATCTAGGTATGAAAAAACACATTCACTTGAATGCCACAGTGTAAAAGTGTCAATAGCTGTGCGGCATCTTTTTACGTGAAGTCTATCTGTGAAATACAAAGTCCCATTTTTTAATCAAGATTTGCTTGCATTTTTGACACTAAAAAATTATTTTGCAAATAATCCAGTTTTGCTTGGCATCTAAATGAAAAAACAGGCAAAAATAAATTCTTAGAAGCCATACCATTTTTCATTGCCATTTATTTTAAACTTTAATACTTTTCATTTATATATCATATTCAATTTTGATTTTCATATATTTCACAAACATATAAAAATATAAATTTTGAGTATATTCTTTTTGTATTTTTTGAAACTGATGATCATATGATACAGTCTGGCATTGTCATTTTGTAATCCCAGGGTTGGGGCTATGTCAACAAGGTCAGAGAAAGTGATGAAATGTGTTTCACTGAAGTATTTTTATGGCTATTTTTGTAATTCTGAGCATACTAATGTTTACGGCTGCAGTTACTAGTGCATCGTTATGTAAATCTTAAATACGCCCCAACCAAATGTGATCTGTGAGTAGAAGTTAACGATCCTTGAGATGTCATCAGTTCTGAAGACGTTTCTCATGCTGAAGGCAATAGTTTCTATGCTTAGATGTAAATAAAGTAAATAAGATAAGTTGCTGGTAGGAGTGCTTTCAGCTAATTTCAAGCAATATATTTAGTGATGCTGTTGAATTATCAGGTACAAACAGCACATCATACAATGACAAAGTAGAATTTCTAAATACAGTTATTTCTATTAACTCTACAGAGACTGATAAAAAAATCAAAATAATTTATCTGTGTGCTGAATGTTTTTTGAGTAATAAAAATGTAGAGAAGAGAAATGGAAATATTTGAGGACAACATCAGGATCGAAACACTAAATATTAGATAATTCAATTATATGTATTAAGGAATCACATATAGTTTTAGTATTTACTGTAGCTTACTTCATCTGAAAATGCATTTGCCCAGAGAAAATGCTGAAAGTGTTTAAAGTCGTGTATATTCAGAGTTACTGATAAATCGATATTAACTGAGTTGTTTGTAGTGATGGACTTGCTTCTCTTTTCCTGCTCTTGCCACTTTAAATATGTATCCAGTGAATGAAACGTAACAGTTGCTTGAGAAAGAGGGATCTGCCACCAAGCAAGAAGGAAATGAAGATATTAGCCTTAATTGGGTAAGCATTTGAAAGTATTTCCTAGTAGCACAGAAAATGCTTCTTTCACAGTTGACAGACGACAAAGGTACGAAGACGTAGATAGCAAAGGAGGCAGGAACTGAGTCAAAATTAGCAATAAAGAGCTTCAAATTAAGTATTTGCTATGGCATTAGCACCATATTCTCCTGGAAAAGCAGGTTCTGAATACTGCTTATTAGTCGTTCATGTGACGGATCTCCAAATCAAAATTTCAATGACCCAGCAGCAAAGTGAGGAGTGCTAGAAGTAAAAGTTATTTGGGGATAAGAAAACAAACCAGACGCTCTTCTGATTAAAATTTGCTGCTGAAGGTAGCTGAAGAGAACTGTCTTAATGATGATCAGAAGGCTTAGGCAGTCAGATTTTTTAACAGTAATTCATTCCTTTATTTAAATTTGGCAGGATATACAGACCTTGCTGAAGTATTTTGGAGAACACAGTGCTTACTATAGTCAAGCAAACTATTGGCTTATTCTTACTTTATTTTCAGGGAATGTTGTTGGTTGGAGCATTACATCTGAATTTCCAGAATTTGGAGTGATAGAAATAAGTTTCAAGTTCACAGTGTTACATTTAGGCACCTGAGTTCATCTAAAACCATGTAACAGAGTCTATATGAGTTTTAGATATACTGAGGACTTACAGCTTGCCTGGAAATCAGTGGAGCTGAAGAATCTGAGTGAGTAACCTAGAAAACTGTTACCTGTATACGTACATACATGCATACAGATATATATGTACCTTACAGTACATATGCATATGCTGACTGAAATAACTTGTGAAAATACATTTTTTTACTTCTGTGTATAAATATTTTGACAGCATTTCTGGGAAGAATTAAGCAGATAGATAGAACAGAAATGAGATACAAGGAAGGTCACAATAATCCTGTGAAATTAACAAGATTCCAATTAACTTGTTTCTTAAAACTGTGAAATGTGTAATAGAAAAAAAATTGAAATATCTGCAGCAATCATTACTGCAGAGAAATTAGCTTGCTATTCAACAGGATAAAGTCAAAAGGTCTAAGAAGGTCAGAGGAAAGCGGACGCTTCCATTGCTTTAGTCTTGGGAACTTGTTATGAAAGTACATGCAATTAATTAGAACAAAGCTACCCACTGACCTTAAGCTGTGAAGAGTTTTTCTTGCTACCCGCTGTCATTTGTAAGTGCTGTTCAGACTGTCTGCAGAGCTGTATTTTAATCCTCATGTGAAATTAGAGGAGAATGTTCCTATGAAGTGCAAAATCTTCTTAATGATAAACTAATGCCATTCAGGAGGTGGAATCACCGGAATGCAAGAAGTTATAGTTAAGTGAGGTCCTTCTCAGAGGCAATTATGGGTTTTACAAAGATAGTAATTTGCTTCTTTTTTTCATAGATGCATTATCATTTATCAACATTTAGTTTCCCCCACATTTTTCAAGTTCTCTTTTGAGTCACTGAAGGCTTTATAGGAACTAGCTGATTTGAGAAATACCTTGTGGGACCTTATCTGTTTTGCGGCCCAATCTTGGCAGTCAGTAAGATGTACTTACCAGGGTAATAGCATTTGAAACTCGCAGTGGCAGGAATTAGAGAAAAAAAACATACACGTGTGGATCCATGTAGCTAGGCATTTAATGTATTTGCCTGGTTGCCAGATTTTTATTATTTGAGAAATTTTTCAGGGACTGGAATCATTCATAATTGTCACATTAGTAGAAGTGGAAAAAAATCGGGTTTCTGTACAACGAGTCATATGTGCGCAAACTATTTTTGCAGTAAGTTAGCGTCTTATGTGAGACTGATGTAACCTTATTTTAAGCCTGCTCTGTTAGATAGAAGGTGTTAATTTACTGTATTGAGTAGTCAGCATCTTTGTATCCTTATTTTTGGAAGCATTAGTTCTCCACATTACAAATTTTGCATGCTGATGGGTGTCTTTGCAGACACTTGTTGCTAGAAAGCAGTTGAAGTGTGGACTGCCACATTATGTGCTGTTATTCCAGTTCAGTCTGTGAAGCTTAGCCCATTTCAGACAAAAAAATACCACAAAACAAGCTAAATGTTTGAGATTATCATAAACCAATTTTGTTTCAGGACGTGAATTTCTGAAATCAAGACACTGATAATCACCATCTGAATAAAGCTTTGAAATATTGCACTACTACAAAACAGCACAAGTATTTGGGGAAAATGTTGCCATGGTCTACCACAGTCAGGAAAAGACTTGTATTTGCCATATGTTACAAATTTGCCTGTGTGGTATCTCATCTGGTTTCTACTGTGAAATGCCATCTGTCTTGTACTCAAAATCTATAGAAAAGTAACTGCTGAACTCTGTAATGAAGAGATGGTGGATAAATATTTTGAGATTAGTGCAGATCTGTAGGTATTTTATATTATTAACTTTATATGTTTATGTAGACATACGGTTATCTTTTAGCAGAACATATAACAAAATGAAAGTATACAATTATTAAGATGTTACCCTTTTGATATTTGCAGTTAAAGGAGACCTGTAAGATGTTCGTGATGCTGTGACCAGCCACTGGTAGATCATCTGGCAGATGCTACCTACTAAAGTATTCCATCTGCAGTTACATCTTAAACTTCATAGCACTGTGAGATGAAGGTGTCCTAATATACAAGTTTATAGATGAAAATGTTTTACATATCAAATGGGATGCTTTTGGCACAGATGAAAATGCTCTGCTTACATTCTTAGAGAAACACGGATTTGCTTTTCCCCGTGATTAAAGCCAGAGAAATTGTCTGCAGTTGTGTAATGGTTTTGGTAATGTGGAATTTTAGAAAGTTGTTTCCTGAAGTATGTCAGGACTGAGTTTAGATGGATCTTTAGATACTTTTGTAAGTATATTTACAAATTTAACAGCATCTGTTTAAAAAACAATGAACTCCACTTATTGTCCTTTTCTTTACATAAACACAAAGAAAACTGTTAAATATAAATGAAGAGGCCAAAAAGGACACTTTACAAGTGTGAAACAGGATATTTTGTGTTAGAGCAATCAGAAAACTCTCAGGCAGAATTGTCAAGAAGAACAGTGCAAGGCTATAGGTCAATTTGCTATGAAATCTGTATAATTTTATTTTCACTCACACTGAATTAAACTGAATAAATCTGCTGCAAATGAAATAAAACCTTGTATTGATTAAGTGTACAGACAAATAAATACCAAATGTTTTGATTTTACTCAGCAAAAAAACAATGTTAAAATAAACTGTTGGTATTTTTATATAAGGCTATGGTAGGTTTTCTCCTTCCTTCCAGTTTCACTTGTGGCTGACAGGATAAAAGTGCTTTCTAGGGTCTGCCTCAGTGCTTTCTAACGAAGATCTAATTTTCTCTGAAGCTCCCATAAACTCTTATGGTTTGATCAGCGGAGCCTGAAGCTGAAGTGTGTTAATTCGTGTGGGGACAACAACTTTAAGTCACAATTAAGCAAAGTTCTTCATCCAGACTGTGTGGTCTGACCAAAGCACACCCCGTGCAGTGCTACTTCTGAGCCTCCAACGCGGGGTGAGGATGACGTGGCCTCTCTGGATTACGGTCCCTTGTTGGAGCCACCGGAGCGGGGACTTGGAAGCCGCAGGGGGAACTTGTGTTGTTGATACTCTGCCTGAAAAACCGAGGCACAGATTTGTTTGGGGAGCAGTGCAGAGGGAGGAGAGCTAGAAAGCATATATTGGCTGCATGTAATTTTATTGAAAGCTTTGCCAGATATTTACTAAGCCTCCAATTAAGACTAACTTGTGCAGATTGTAACAACTGACAAAACGCAAAAATATGCAAAATTGTTAATTGTACTATAAAAATAGCATAACAACTTGTTTTCTGAGATTTTATTTAGTGTTTTAATCAAGAATGGCTAAAATTCACTTATTCACTGTGAAGGAGTGAGATATTAATAGAAAATTAATACATTAATAATAAATTAATAAATATACAGTCCTGAGAGCAGCTATGAGTCTTTCTGTGCCTACAAAGTTATTTCTGTTGTTCTCAACATATTGTATATTATACCTTAAAATGTGGTAGGCTTGTTTTCAGTAACTGCTGGAAAGAGCAGCAAATACGAGTTATTTGATAAAAAAGTTGATTCCTACGTCCCGGTAGCTGGCCTGACTTTTGTGCCTCCTCCATAATGCTGGGGTTTTGTACATTTATCATCAAGTAACTGTAGGTTTCTTGGGATTTTTTGTGTTTATGATTATACGACATGATGAGCTTGGAGAGAAATTTATGTATATTGAAGCTGGTGTATAGGTTTCATCAAAAATGAATTTTTGTAAGGAAATAATTTGTTGTGGGAATGCATTAATTGAGATAAAATGTCATTTGGTCAAACCTTCTCTCTCTGCCCAAGTAACTTGAGTCATGTTTTTGCCAATATGCTGGAAGGACACACTGGAGGGGTAAAAGATTTGAGTTCAATCAGGCAGAAGAGAAATGTGAACTAGATTTCAGTTTTCCAAATTATAACTCTAAGCACTGGGCAAGTAAGCATAAAGAATGGCCAAGATGCTACCTCATGCTTTGTGTGAGGTTGGAAGCTCACCAGATGATGACTTCTAGGGCAAATGGTGCATACTGTTCTTGTCTCGCTGTCCTTCGGGGCAGGCAGCTCATATAACATGATGGCAAGAGTGGTCTGTGATATAAGAGCTTCACTCTTCACCCTTTTCACCCTTGTACTATATAGGTTTTTAGGACACTTTCTGTTTCTTTATCACCTGATTGGCATATGCCTTCTGACTGTATCACCATATTCTGTACAAGGGTCCATGCCCGTCACTGCCCCTTGGCTTCTAATTTGCCCTTGCTGTGCCTGCTGCTGGTGAAGCTGGCAAAGTTTCAGCTATGCAGGGCTGGCTCAGGACCACCAACATCCTCTAGGCTAGGGCAGATGAGTAGAGTTTGGCATCACAGATCTCATCTTCGCCCAAAACACTGAGTGTAGCCGGTGCTACTTCAGATGGGACAGTACCCTTTATGTCCTCCACTGGTTAGCGGCCAGGGCCAGTGTCCCCTGCAGCCAGCTGGCAACTGCATCCCAGCGCAGTCTTTCCATTATCCAACAGAAGTTTTGGGTGAGGGAGCCAGCACCCATTTGTGGGACCATATTGTCTTCCATTTTGGGGATTACTAGTGCTGAGCTTAGGAAAAGCAGGGCCATATCTAGAGTGCCGTACCCACGGCCCTGCAGCGACGGCACGCGTCTGTCAGAACTGCTGTCAGATTGCCATGAGAACAGGACAGAAGCCATTGTTTTCTATGGAGCCTAGCCAGTCCAAACGTCTGCATTTTCGCTGGGGGCTAGTTCGGTGGCAGCAAATCCACTGCTGCTTTATAGGCTTTGAAATAATTTTACAGCCCTCCAAGGACACACATCACCTCAGAAATGAAAGAAAATACATAGGTAGATAGGTAATTAGAAGACAAGGTCTAAGCTATGAAATAGTCATGTCACTATGGAGATATCTTTTTTTTGTCTCAAAATTTGGACCTTTATGTGAAAGACCTCCAAAAGCAGCTGATTTCTTGAATCCTGAGTAAATGAAGACACTTTAAAATGGGAATTAGTTTTGGTGTCTAAAGCCATTAAAATAGACCACACAAGAGAAAACATTTTAGGTACACCTCTTTCTTTGGCACTTGTGATTGCCTGGGTCAGTCATCTCACTGTGCTGGCTGCTGCAAATCCTGGCCGGGGAGCGTTACTCTCTGCCTACCTCTGGATCATTTTGTATATAAGATTAGGCAAACACTGAAGACTGTGTTGTGAACTCGATCATAGACATGGGCAGAAAAAGAAGATGAGGTCCAAGAGAAATCTTGCAGCAGGGGCCTGCGTGCACCCCCAGGCTCTGCAGCCTCTCCCCCCCACGCAGGGGCTCGCTGCCTGGGCTGGAGGCCAGCTCTGCTATGGGGCAGCCATGGAAGCTGAGGTCAGGCTGCTGGGAACAGAGAGCTGTGAGATGGGGTCTCTTCTTTGCCTGGGAGCTGCAGTTAAGCTCAGGCCCTCCACCTTGGTTCTCGCCCGAGCCACACTGGAGATATGCCTGTGCCTGGCCCTGATCCTGACCTGCGGACTTGGCCTCAGACCTGCCTCGTCACCGGGGCCTTGCCTGGGCTGTGACTGACCCTGGTTACCCTCACCGGACCTGCCCTGCTCTCCTTGCTTGGGCACGGTGGGACTGTCCCCTTGCTGGTGAGGATGGTGCCCTGCCACCTTGCTGTCACCCCAGCCCCTGGCTGGCCTTCCCTGGGGAGCAGCCCGCTCTTTGCTTCACACAAACAATTTATAGAAAACATTTTGTTTTCATCTCAGACTTTTATCCTTTTTTACCTGTATTATTTGTTGGGGTTTTTGCTGGACTGTTTTGATGCATCTAGATTTTATATTGGACTAGGACTGAGAATATATCTAACTAGCTGATTTTAGGAAAATTACCAAAATAATTCATAAAGTAGAATTATATAGAAGATTTGTGGTCTATGAGTAAAGTAGGTCTTTTAGTGCTTTTGGAAATATCTGTCCAAGAAATCAGAAATCAAAGTGGAGGGAAAAAAAAGCCTGAAACCCATGAAACTGTAAGGTACTCCTGAACATCAGCTCAAAGACATACTTTTCCTGTTTTCTCTTTCACATTCATACATTGTTTATTTATATTGTATGGCCGGTTACAGCTGAGATGGGATTAGAGGTCTTACCTCAGTAATCATTTCAGATGTTCATGTGCGTTGCCAGATTACTACAAATCTAAGGAAAGCTCACAAGTTATTTTCCCAAAATGCTTGTTGGAGTCAGCTATATAACTCAACATTTCAATGGAAAATATACATTCATAAAATTGATGTCGACTCAAATGTCACTGAAAAGAGGAGGAAATTACTGCATAGCTTTTCACTGCGAGGCACGGTAACCTGGTGGAGCACTGCAGCTTGCCTTACACAAGTAGGTTGTCTATAGCTCCTGTCAACAGAGGGATCGACTTTCTCTGCCAGCGGCACTGTTGAAATGAATACAGCTCACGCTTAACTTCCTAGTGGCACGGTGAGTCGTTGAACTTCTGCTAAACAAGCAGACCATAGCTTCAGAGGAAGCTGTAAGTAACTAGTATGTGGAAATCCACCATTGACTAGCATGTCAAAATAATTTGGGCTGAAAAAAATAATCCCTCCTCTGGTATCAGTTGGGTTAGGAATTGTATTTAGCCAAGCATAACTATGTGGTTATTTTGCTAGATTAGAGATGAGATTTCTTTATCTTGAAAATGTGAGGGTTTGTACATGAGGGTATCACCAGATCCAAATTCCAAGTCTAGCTCTTAGCAGTACTTTTCGTTTGGGGATACACTGTGCTTCTTAAGTTTTCCTAAGTCCACAGGAACACAGCACCCAGATGACATTGCTTATCGTCTCCACTATTAACAAATTCCCCTTCATAAATTCTGCTGTCAGAAAATTGAAAGAACCTGTTCTTCTAGCCCAAGTTGTATTTTGAGACCCCACTATTATGCTAAACCCCTTTCTTCTGACACGGCATCCATTACATGTCTGTCCCATTGGGCCCAGCAATAAAATAAAAGCCTTCTATTTTTTCCCCCTCTGTTCCATACACTCTTGCCCCCAGAGTGTACTGAGGGTTTTGGTTTTATGACTGGATTACTTTTCAAGCTTTCCTCCCCCTAGAAAGGCTAATAAAACTCAGCAAGTGCCAATGTGGGTCTGGAACGTCTGAACAGTTGGGATAACTAATCTACTTTCAGGCTTCTCTTTTAGAGCTTTGCTGCAGTACAGCCTTCAGTAATAAAAGCAAAGATATATTAAGCTGCATAAATAAAATCTTCTCAAAAATCAGTAAAATGTTCTTCAGGAAAAGACTTTTAAATGGGCAACTCTAACAATGTTATACTGAATATCTCCACCCCTGTGAAAGAAGAATAAAAGTAAAATGTACTAGCCAAATGGCAAGGATCAAGAGCCCAATATATCTCTTTCTCATTATATGAGGTTTTTAAAAGGTGACTGGGAAACTAGAGAATGCATTTTTATTGTAGAGTGGCAGGAGAAAATTAAAAACCGGCTCTATTAAATGTTCTCACTAGCTTAATTAAGAGATGTATAACAAAGCACTTAATCTAGCTGGCTTTTATAGCCAATGGCACTAGTAAGTCTTTTAAAAAGAGAATAAAAGAGAAAAAAGGAAATACTGCATCTACATGTTGTGTGGGGAGAAGCTGTGGCATAAAGAGGATCGATTATCTTGAAATTTCATGTGTAGAAAATTGAAAAGATTATTTCTGGTGGCTGCTTTAGACTTAGAACTTTGCTATTTTATCCTGCAATCACAATAATTTTTGTGCTGCTTATTTTCATGCCTATTTACTGATACTTGATACCTTCAGGTAAATATCAATCTTCCTCGGTAACCTCCTTGTGCTTCCAAAGTGCATATTCTTGCCCGTCACTTAGACACTACCCACTAAACATAGTCAGTAACAGCACTGACTGTCTTTTCACAATGAGTATACGTAAACAAGAATCTTTGACATCTGAAGCAAAATATTTACATCACTTTAAAGACCAGTAAATGCATTAGAAATAGTTTAAGGAAGTCAGGGCAGGTTGTGGCATGCCTGTAAAGAAAGAAATCAATGAGTTGCATTTATATGATAGATTAAAATGAAGGCATTATTCTGCAGGAGGTGGAATTAGGAAGGTGGTGTGGGTAAGCTTAACTTGGATGGGAAGGTTCAAATCAGTTAGGGAAGTTTGATTTTCAGTATCACAAGGCAGAAGGGAAAATATGGAATCTGAAAATCTTTTTAACATTGACTCTTGCTCCTGACAAAAGCTTTAAAACAGAGTTTATGTATTTAGGTAAAGTAGATTCAGATTATCAAATGTAATTATCAATTGGAAAAAGACCAAATTAAAAAAAAGAAAATACAAAAATATTACAGAAATGCAAAAAGGTATTATGAATATGCTAATGAAGTTATTTCATCGGCAAACACCTTTTTGTTATGTTTCATGGTGTCAGTGAATGAAGATTTTGTTATATTCTCCCTAATGTTTAAGTAAACTGAGAACTGGTAAAAAGGAAGCATATGTGAGACAGAGAGTCTTTGCTTTACTTAAACATTATGAGGATTATAACAAAATCGTCAATCATTTACTGAAGGATTTTCTTCTCTGGCATACTCCAGAGAAATAAAGACCATAATTTTGACAATCTGACAGGCTATGTTTTAGCCCCCGTTATGCAGAAGCTTAAATTCTGTCAGGAAAAAAAAAAAGGCAACCTTTATTCAGTGGGCTGATTATTCAGCTGCCACTGGCTTCCCTTAACTCCTGGGGAAGCCAGTGGCAGCTGAGCAGGGACTCTGTCTCCAGGAGCTGTCTGCTATTTGTGTTCTTCAGCCCTTGGCCCAGATTCATCCTCTCCGGCCCATAAACATGGACATCTAAACCAGGAACTCTTTGTACAGGTGTCGGAAAAAGACAGAAATATAGGGAAAGAGCAATTCCAGTAACATTCAAAATTGTCCTGTGGGTCTGCTTACTCCCCCCATTGATTATAGAATTCCAGAGTGGTTGAGGTTGGAAGGGACCTCCACAGGTCATCTGGGCCAACTCCTCTGCTCAAGCAGGGCCACCTGGAGACGGTGGCCCAGCACCGTGTTCAGATGGGTTTTGAATATCTTGTAGAATGGAGACTCCACAACCTCCCTGGGCAACCTGTGCCAGTGTTCAGTCACTCTCACAGTGAAATAGTGTTTCCTGATGTTCAGAGCCTCCCATGTTTCAGTTTGTGCCCACATTTCCTCTGGTCCTGTCACTGGGCACCACTGAAAAGAGCCTGGCTCTGTCCTCTTTCCACCCTCCCTTCAGGGATTTATATGCATTGGTAAGATCCCCCCCGAACCTTCTCTTCTCCAGACTGAACAGTCCCACCTCTCTCAGCCTTTCCTCATAGGAGAGATGCTCCAGTCCCTTAATCATCTTTGTGGCCCTATGCTGGGCTCTCTTCAGTATGTCCATCTCTCTCTTGTACTGGGGAGCCCAGAACTGGACACAGCACTCCAGGTGTGGCCCCACCAGTGCTGAGTAGAGGGATCACCCCCCTCTACCTACCTACTGGCAGCACTCCTGATGCAGCCCAGGATAACGTTAGCCGCCTCTGTGGCATGGGCACACTGCTGGCTCGTTATCAACTTTATGTCCACAAGGACGCCCAGGTCCGTTTCTGCAAAGCTGCTTTCCAGCTGTACTGGTGCCTGGGGTTGTTCTTCTCCAGGTGCGGGACTTTGCACTTCCCTTTTTTGAACTTCGTGAGGTTCCTGTCAGCCCATTTCTTATTGATAAGAAATTTATAAGAAACAGAGTAATAAGAAATAAATTTCATATCAATAAGAAATTATTTAGATAATAAAAGATTATAGAGGAAGGATGTATTTGTTCTGTTTTCCTTCCCCTAAGGCAGAGCACCTATGCCTAAGTCATTCCTGATAGACATTTATCTTGTTTAGTTTTAACAAGCTCCAGTAATGAAAACTTGGCAAGTCCCCCCAGGCACTTCTTTACTATGAGAAGGTTTTTCCTGATGTCGACCCTAAAATATTCCTTGCTGTGATCATTGCTTTTCCTCCGTGATGGTTTTTGAAAATCATCAGGTTCCCACTCTTCCCTATCAGTCTTCTCTTTATTAAACAACGCCACTTTATTATATCTTTGTGATTTTAGATCTTTGACTATACTTGTTGTTAGACTCTCCAGTTTTGTGTATCCTTCTTGAAATATGATGATTAGCTGCAAAACCGTATTCATCGCCTCATTTGTGGTCTGGGCTTTTGGTGATGGCTCCTACCGAAATTCCACCCCCCACCCCCCCAAAAAACCCCACAAATGAGCTGAACAGCTGTGCAAAAGACTCATTGTGCTCACCAAATTCAGTGAAGCTTCATCCAACTTTCATAACAATGCAAAAGACAGAGACCTGGGGTTTTGTTTGGTTTGGAGTAGAAAATCTCAAGCTTGCTTCCTATCTCTCTCAAATAATATGTATCAGCTAACTGTGATATCAAGCTTCGTCTATGTAATGTCATTTCTTTGCAGGCCATCTGCAGTGAACTTCATATGTACACTGCATAAAAGCAAGTGTGGGCATCCAGTTTAAATTTGTCATTTTGACTACCTCTGTACTCAGCAGAAAGAGGGAGGACTCCTGGAGGGTGATTCATCTTGGGATAAAGTAAGTATCAAAAATACACTGGAGATCTTTTGCTCTCTGAGACCTCTCTCTCTCTCTCCAGTAACCACTGGGGCAGCCAAGTCAGTTAGCTTAAATTAGACACTTAACCTTTAGATGGCCAAATTAGGTGAGTGAAAGTAATTAACAACAATATTCTGTTTCAGAAATTCTCATTACTACTGCAAAAAAAATTACTACTGCAAAAGATGACCTCATGAAATATTATCTTGCTGACTGCTTTGTCCAGTGTAACTGAACAAAAATGCTTGTAAAAACAAAATTGGCACAGTTGTGGGCTATCTACTCAATAAACTGCACACACACGTTGCAACTAATGACCTGTGGTGAATCTGCTAAAAATGCCAAGGGTTGAATCACTGCAGTATGAGCAAATTGGGTGGTAGGAATTGGCTGGTTTTGCAGAGATTAAAAAATAATACAAAACATCACATTGAAAAAGATTCGCTTCAGTCAGGCATCTGCAGCAGACTCAGAAATGTGCAATTTCTCTCAGTTTACACAATCATCACCAGTGTACAATACATAATCCATGGATGTGATTGTTCAATAAATTACTGAGATTAAGAGCCCAGTAGATTTCAGAAATAAGTGTGCATCAGTTGTTATGGTCGCTCTTTTGAGTTGGTTTGTTTGGGCATGTGTAGCCATACCCTGTGATCTACAACCAGGATATGCACAACTCACAAGTACTAAGCAAGTGCTTATTGACTCACACAGAAAGTAGCTTGGCTTTAGTGACCTCTTAGGTTCAGGATTGGTACACTCACTGCTCCAGATCCGGCACCCAGGGTCTTTGCTGCCCAGCCAGGCATCAGTGACGATGGAGAGGGCGGGCTGGTCCCACAGCTCCCCGCAACAGATGCACAGGGCTGCTGAGCTGCCACCTACCACCAGCCCCACCAACACTCATGACACTGGTGACTTGACCCAGTAGCTCCTGACTAGTCCCTGGGCCAACAAGCCTCCCTCTCTATTTTAATTTAGGATTATACACCTTTCCATGCCGGTGTTTTCCCTCTTGAATCCTTGAGCTGCTAACAATCCTGCCATGCCAGTGCCTGTAATTTTTATTTTTCTTGTCTCTGTACAGACTCACAGCTCATATTCAGCAGTCTGAAGAGAGGCTGTGCAGCTGTGGCATCGGAGCTGGCCCGTGGATCCTTGGTGCACAGACTGGTGATGGGGGAACCTTGCAGCAGGGTACAGAAAGAAAGAGACAGGGTTCACTAAACAGGACATACATTATTAAGGTGATGGGAGAGAGTGAATTGGGAAAGAGCATAAGATGCCATTCTTCAGGGCATGCACCAGCTAAACAGCAAAGTTAGGAAGGAACTGTCCTTATGTGTCAGTTCTTCCATGACTGCTTACCTCACGGATTCTGTGGACATTTCCTTTGCAGCATCTGGTACTGATCACTGTCAGAAACAGATCACACTAAGTAGATGCTTGGGCTGCTCCTGTATTTGCAGCTCCTGCACTTTGTATAGATGTGCATATATGTGTGTAAAAAGACCTACAACCAACTCATGTTCTGCATTGCCCTGAGGTTAGTGAGTAGACAGGTGTAGAAAGTGATTGTAAAAGATGTGTATCTATGGCTACTGATATTTTTCACCAAGTAGTCCAACATTTAATTTATCAAGATTACAGAGGGAAAACAACCCACTTTTACTTCATTTGTAGGATATCTATCTGTCCACATTTTTATATCACATTTTTATATAACTGATGTCCTTGGTGATGGTTGCTATGAGAGAATATTGGCACTTTAATCCAATGTCCCACTTATGGGGTTAGGGCACAGTGGTCCTCTTGCTTTTGATTTATATTTTCTACTTTAGTAGCTTTAGATTTCCTTCAGTACCAAGGCTCTTTGCCTAGTGACTGGTTATCAGTCACCTTAGCATTGGTAGGAGTTAAGTTTTATCTTTCCTATTTATTATGTTGACTTTCCCTTTAGAGCTTGTCTCTCTTGCATTTGAAAAATATATGAAACTGATCTCTCTCCTAAAACATCACATAGCTCAAACTTTTTTTCAAAGAAAAATGTCAAGAGGACATGTTTTTGTCACTTAGACAAAGGACTCAATCATTAAATGTTTTCCTTCATGTGTGAATTTGTAATAGTTAAAGTTAATGCTACCTTCAAGGTAGAATAAGTATGGTGATGAAAAAATGATGCTTATGAGAAGCCCACTGACTGGATCGAGTTAACCCTGGGTCTCATCCAGGGAACTCCCTTGTTTCTCAGTAAGAGGGTTTCAGAAGTACCATTTCACCCTCTTTATTTGTATGTGACTTTTCACTTTCCTCTTTGCCTCCCTACAAACAGGAGATACTATTTTCAGATCAGTGTAACAGTAATGAAGGAAATACCTTCATGCAAATCAGGGAAGACTCTCGCTGTGAACCCTGGAAAATTCCAGGCTAGAACAAGCCTCACACGACATTGCTGAGTGTGATTAGGAAGGTGTGGTTTAGATCTATCTATCATACAGGTGATGCTAAGGACTAAAAATCCTGTGGACTTTTCCATTTCCTTGAGTGCTGCCTTCAGATCAGCAGCCTCTGCCCTACTCTGAGGTAGCTGGGACATCTGGGTATCTTGGATGAAACTGCTAAACAGACGTGGATAGGCATATCGAGGAATTAAGAGGATAAGCTGTTTGGAAGCTAGGACAAATGGGTATGATCTGGTAACTCGAACTGAAGATTGTTTGAAGGTGGTGTTTTGGGGCAAGGACTATAAGTAGGCATGGAGGTTCAGGCTGCTAAGGCTCCTAATGTGAACTGAAATTCCAAGAGGGAGTGGAGCAGAAGGAGTCTGAGACTTCAAGCTTACATTGCTGCTCCATCTTTTCTTCTTACAACTTCATGGTAGGGATCCAGCATGGGAAGCAAGGAGACAGAAACTGTTTGTCTATTCATAGCACCTCCACATACCTTGAAAACCAGTAAGTGTATGTAGGAGCTTAACATTTGAAGGAAATACTCAAGATACTGCTATCCGCCTCCCTGTGCTGTGCCTCTCACTCAGTTGCACTGCAACAACAGTTTGTGGGCTCACAATGTAAACTGGATTATGAACTGAAGTAGTGTTCAAACAACACTTAAGTTTTTTTCTTAAAGTCAAATCCGTTCCCTGATCGGCTTCACAGCATGGCACATCATCACACAAGGATAAAAGAAAATGCCTATGCTAGCATCACTGCTGAATTTATCATAATAAGAAACTATGGTGTGAGAAACTGTGTGAGATACAGAATATTCTATAGAACTGAATTCTGGTAGTCATAATTCTTAAGGACCTTACAATGAAACACCTTCTGTAAGAAAGACATACAAGAGAACTGAGAAAGCAATATTGTGACAAAAAGTCTTGTTTTTTCCTCATCAGAAACAATGTGCTATAAGTTTGCAAGTTGGGCACCATATCGCCTATCAGCATTTTCCCCATTCCATAGAATCATAGAATCGTTTAGGTTGGAAAAGACCCTTAAGATCATCAAGTCCAACCGTTAACCTCGCACTGCCAAGTCCACTGCTAAACCATGTCCCGAAGCACCACATCTACCTCCAGGGATGGGGACTCAACCACTTCCCTGGGCAGCCTGGTCCAGTGCCTGACTGCCCTTTCAGTGAAGAAGTTTTTCCTAATATCCAGTCTAAACTTCCCCTGGCACAACTTGAGGCCGTTTCCTCTCGTCCTATCACTTGTTACTTGGGAGAAGAGACCGACCCCCACCTCGCTACAACCTCCTTTCAGGTAGCTGTAGAGAGCAATAAGGTCTCCCCTCAGCCTCCTCTTCTCCAGGCTAAACAACCCCAGCTCCCTCAGCCGCTCCTCATAAGACTTGTGCTCTAGACCCTTCACCAGCTTCGTTGCCCTTCTCTGGACACGCTCCAGCACCTCAGTGTCCTTCTTGTAGTGAGGGGCCCAAAACCGAACACGATATTCGAGGTGTGGCCTCACCAATGCTGAGTACAGGGGGATGATCACTTCCCTAGCCCTGCTGGCCACACCATTTCTTATACAAGCCAGGATGCCATTGGCCTTCTTGGCCACCTGGGCACACAAGCAACATTTTGTGGTGAAGACAGGGACTCACTATTTGAGTAGCAGATACCATCCACGCAGCTGATCGCTGCTGACTGCCTTTGCAGACTGTTGCTAATGCAATTGCAGAAGAAGAGTTCTCTATTTGAGTTGGCAGCTGCTAATGGTGGTGAATGATTCCTCCTAATAAAAGTAGATTCCAAATACTATAGATAGAAACCAAATAATATACATGGATAAACATCTCAAAGATGGTAAACATTCAACATGTCTGAAAATTGGCAGCTAAGCAGATGAAAGATACCTAGATAAATGAGTGTGTTCACCAGAGGCAAGACAGCAGAAATCATCTGTCACTTTTGATAGCCATTACTTAGCTAATCAGTGTCCAGGCTATGCTCAGCATATGTGCTATCTTCTTCTGGCAGCAAGGAAGAAAAGATGGACCTAGGGAACAAGAATGGGGAAGAGGATGAGGTTGTTGTGTGTGAAATGGAGCAGAGGGTGGTAGGCATCCTAGGGGAAAGAAAAGATGGTGATCCATAGAAAGACAAATTGTATGTGTTCTCCTAATCACAGAATAAGTGCTGTACTTCTAACGCTATAGAGAGTTCAGGGATTACGCCAGGTCCCAGATGCTTCAGGCAGATCTCCTTTATTCAATGACCTGTTCCCACAGCCTGTGTGGGTCGCTCTCTGTTCCCAGCTGGAACAAAGCTACTGAGAAATCCAGCTCTCTACACTGCAGCCGGCACTGCTAGCTTTATAGCTACACAGAGCTGGAATTAATTCTTTTGCAACATCTGTGTGGAGTAATGGGGGTGGAAAGGAATGGATAACATGGCTTGTTATCTTCTCCCTTCTGTTTTTAGCTTATTTAAATTCTCAAGTGGACCTAAAATTCCAGAAATAGTGTTATTAACGCCTGTAACAAATACAAGATACACTATCTTGTCAGGTTTGCTCTCCTCAACTTATGTACAATTATAATTGCAATGACTAAGCCAAAAACTGAGAGGAGAAACTGGGCAACTATGTCACACTTTAATGAGCTGAAACCGTTTTAGATATGTATCACCGGCAAAACTTCAGCCTGAATATGTGAATGTTGCCTCAAAATGTTCTTCCAGCTGACTGCCAAAAGCTTTCTCTGTATTAAATGAGACCCCCAGTGCTCGATCTGTTTTTTCATAAATTTCAATCCTGACTTTTTTGTGGCTCATGTAGTACTGCTGTTATCATCCTACTCTGTGTCTGTAGTCCAAAATAGTCATAGCTGGTCTGTATGATTTCTTTTGTTTTAAATGTTTGTGTTCATGAATCTTATATTAAAAAGAGAAAATTCCTTAACTATGTTTTTAAAACTCTCAGGAATTATTAAAATAGAAAGAAACGGAAAAGTGTAAATTATTCACAATTAATTTATTCTTTGTTTTTCTTTCACTCTTGATAACAAAATTAGGTAAGATATATCCATGGTAACACTTTGAGGTTCTTGCTGCAATCTGCGAGGAACTTAGAAGTAACTGTTTTCATTAGTATGGCAAAAGGGATAAAAGTGATGGATTTGTAAGAGCTTAGTTTTATAAAATTTGCTTCAGATTCAGTAGTTGAGAATATTCTCTAAAGACATTTAAATGCATTTTTCCTTAAAATAATGTATTGTTCAAAGGTTAGAATGTCAATTTTTGGGATGCTGATGAAGTAAGCCTCGTAATTCAAATCACTAGTTAAAATAGTACCAGCCATGAACTGATGCTGTGCTGCTTAAGCTTCTAACACTGTAAATGCATGCGATAAGAAATAGCAATGCTTTGCCTCCCAGGGTCAGAATGTAGGTGTCTTTACAATACTAGTCACAGAACTTATAGCATATCAAACTATTATTGGTGCATTTTGAGATGTTGATGCCACGACATCTTTCAGACACGCTGGTTTCTGCGTGTATAATGAATTGCTTCTCCAAGAGCATGGCTCCTACACTCCACTGCAATATTAACAATGAGAAGGAAGAAAGATAATTTGCTGCCTTTATACAAATGTTCTCAGCCAAAAACGTATCCAGCATACATAAAGCCTATTCCTTTTTTAAAAAAAGCCAGTTTCAGATAGTTGAAGAAATCTGAGTAACTCAGCTATAGTCAGGCTTGTGTAGCAAGCACAGCTGGACTCCAGACACTGACTCATTCTCCAATTACCACCACCCAGCTTTTTTTCCAACAGGCTCTCTTCTGCCAATAAATCTTCCAGCTTCCCATAATGTACTGGCAGGCTGAGGTCATGTCAATGTAGACATAAAAACTAAATCTATGTCCACGCCCATAAGGAGGAAAATAAGGCAAGACATTTGGAACTAACTAGCACCGATAAAAGCAAAAAAACCAACTGGGAAACATACAGACAACTTTAGAACTTCTTTGTACAGATCACAGTGGAAATACTTTGCCTCTGTGTTTATCAGGCCGCTCTCTGTAAGTCTTCTGTATTTCTGCTGCAAGCAGGAGAGGAAAGCAATTTATACTTAAGAAAGGCTATCCTTAGTTAAAAGCAACAAGACGACAACAAAATTTGACTTTGTAAGATGTTACAGCCAAACTACAGGGAAAAAAACCCTATGTTTTGGTAAATATAAGAAAATAAACAATGGTGTCTCCCAGCCCCAGTCTTGCTGTCATATGTGAATAAATAATTTTTGATCTGAAGAACTGTTTGCAATGTCTTGCTACAAATTTCAGATATGTAACACATTCCACGTTCTTGTGACCACAGCATGTGGGCCTTACTAAGTTTTGGCACAACCAGATCTCCCTTTTGCTTCAAGTTTACTCCAGAAAACTTGGGTTTGAGTTGAACTGAAAGATCCCAAGATCCACTCTTTGCTAAACCAGGTATCTTAGACCAATTTTAGTTGTACGGATCTGTACAGTGGATGAAAGTCTATGGTTGTATGTAGGCAATTTAAATATATTTCCTTCTGGCTCTAAAATCTATTAAAAAACAAAGCAGAAAAAGTATATCATAGAGCATATTTTATTTTTTCTAATTGTGTGACCAGTGTCTTTCTGTAGGCCACCAGCAAGCACCTTATAGTCAACCCCCCATCAGTAGACCACAATTTAAAATAGACAATTGTCATGATGGAAAAAGATCTGTCAATCACAAAAACAATATAGAAATTGTACTGCTGAATTTCCAGAGCTATCTCATTTTCTAAGGAGTTTTTACAGATATCCAAAGATTCTAGCCAAGTGACTTCTTAGTCCTACACAGCATGGGAAAGATAATATCCTGAAGTAAAAATGTGGCTGACAGACCGGCTAGTGGAGACTCCCAACTGCAAAAACAACTTGATATAAAAATTTGGTTGGTATTGCAAAATCTGAGCCAGGCATTTTTTTCAGTCTTTCCGAAGTTCAAACATGTCAGGGAGAATGAGTTTCTGACATTTTCTTTGGCTGCTACTGAAAACTCATCCATATTCAGGCTATTACACTTGAACTTTGAAGAGTCTGTCATAGCAACCTTAAAAAAAAAAGTTAATGAGTCCAACTTTGGCTTACTGAGGGAGACAGAAACGTTAGAAGTGAGTGGAGGTATTTTTACACCAGGCTCTGAGGAAAATGCTCAATAAAAACCATAGAAGTAAAACACTATGAAGAAGGAGGAATGAAATGGGAAGTTATGCTAGTCTTTTGCCTCCAAAGCCAATAATCTGTAAGAGCAAATGTATTTGTAATTATCTAAAATGTCATTACCTCTCCTCTGCTCCTTCTTATACATCACATCACCAAATTCTCAGAAAAGCCCTTTGTCCGATGCATTCCTTTGAATTTCAGTACTGTCAGGAGACTGCACCAGGAGGTGCAGCTGTGCTGCTGTACCTACTTGGCCTATGCCTACATTTGGAGGGCCAGAGGGCTGGGAGGTGGTAGCTCTGCTCCTTTTCCCGGGACAGTCTGAACTCCTTGGATGGTAAGGCTGAGATGGAGCCAGAATGAAGAACTGCTAAACGGGGAGTGCCTGGAGATGCAGAAGAAGCAGGTTAGTAAGCGTGATGCTGGTGAAAAGAATTGTGGGAAGAAATGGGGCTGGCTATGGGGCTGTGAGTGAGGGAAAGAAGTGAACTATGTGGGAAAGAGGGAAAGAAGTGAACATGGAAAGAGGGAAAGAAGTGAACTCACATGGCTGTGAGTGAGGGAAAGAAGTGAACATTATCCAGGACGCCAGGCTGGCTGGGGATGGGGTTACTACTATTACCCCAACTACTGAATTACTGCTACCTACAAGTAAGGGATGTCCACATATTTGGAGCTGGGGGATCTGCGCAGGCAGTAACACAACTGTTGCCTATGCAGGGGAAAGCGTGGGGGAAGGAAATTCTGAGGGGGATGGGGAAAATGAGCATCACTAGTTCCTGGGGCCCAGAAACTGTCAGAGTGGACTTGAGAGGTTGTAAGCGAACTCTTACAGTTTTGGCTTTCTCAGTGCCCTGTGTAGAATTTGCAGGCTGCTGTGGGCATACAAAGCAAAAATGAGCTGTTCCCAGGCTTGTAAATAAATTAACGCTCTTGGCTCTGTGTCCTGAGAGTATCACCTGCTCCCTCCTGCAAGGCAATTACATTGGTTGGCGTTGGATGAGGAGGCGTTAACACAGTGGCTGTGCTGCCTGCTCACCACTTGCCACCAAAGGGCTACTAGCAGCTCTGTCACTGCCATAAATCTGCGTTTTGTTGTAGGAAATTCTCTGTTCACCTCTGTGCAAGAAGTCCCTGAGAGATGATAGAGGGGACTTTCAAACCCTAAGCGTGAGTTGCTGTCACAGACGAGCACATTTCCAATGATCTGATTTTCTCATTGTCCTTCTCATTACATTAAATCTTCCACTAATTGGACTTTTTAATCAAAACCAAATATAGTTTTCCTTTTATTACTCTTCTGATATATTTAGTTTATTCTACTAACAAATATATTATTGTTATGTAGTAACTATTTGTACACCATATAGGGTTTTGTCCTATGTTGTTTTTTGTACTAGTGTATTGAATTTGCGTGGCAAGGTTTTGGTAGTGGGGGGCTACAGGGGTGGCTTCTGTGAGAAGCTGCTAGAAGCTTCCCCCATGTCCAACAGAACCAACGCCAGCCAGCTCCAAGACAGACCTGCTGCTGGCCAAGGCCGAGCCCATCAGCAATGGTGGCAGCACCTCTGGGATAACACATTTAAGAAGGGGAAAAAGTTGCTGTGCAACAGCAGTCAAAAGGGAGGAGTGAGAATATGTGAGAGGAACAACTCTGCAGACACGAAGGTCAGTGAAGAAGGAGGGGGAGGAGGTGCTCCAGGCACCGGAGCAGAGGTTCCCCTGCAGCCCCTGGTGAAGATCATGGTGAGGCAGGCTGTCCCCCTGCAGCCCATGAAGGTTAACGGTGGAGCAGATATCCACCTGCAGCCCATGGAGGACCCCACACTGGAGCAGGTGGATGCCCAAAGGAGGCTGTGACCCTGTGGGAAGCCCACGCTGGAGCAGGCTCCTGGCAGGACCTGTGGCCCCATGGAGAGAGGAGCCCATGCTGGAGCAGGTTTGCTGGCAGGACTTGTGACCCCATGGGGGACCCACGCTGGAGCAGTCTGTTCCTGAAGGACTGCACCCCATGGAAGGGACCCACGCTGGAGCAGTTTGTGAAGAACTGCAGCCCGTGGGAAGGACTGATGATGGACAACTTTGTGGAGGACTGTCTCCCGTGGGAGGGACGCCACGCTGGAGCAGGGGAAGCATATGAGGAGGAAGGAACAGCAGAGAAAACATGTGATGAACTGACTTCTATTCCCCTTCCCCCTGTGCTGCTTGTGGGGAGGAGGTAGAGAATTTGGGAGTAAAGTTAAGCCCAGGAAGAAGAGAGGGGTGAGGGAAAGGTGTTTTAAGATTTGTTTTTTATTTCTCATTACCCTGCTCTGATTTTGACTGGTAATAAATTAAGTTGATTTCCCTGAGTTGAATCTGTTGTGCCCATGATGGTAATTGGTGAGTGATCTCTCCCTGTCCTTATCTTGACCCACGAGCCTTTCATTATATCTTCTCTCCCCTGTCCAGCTGAGGAGGGGAGTGACAGAGCAGCTTGGTGGGCACTTGGCATTCAGCCAAGGCCAGCCCACCACAACTAGCCTCATCTCTCTACTGTGTGGACAACTTCTAGGGATACATGCAATATTATGAATTTGTTCCACACGGTTGGTTCTTTCTCTCATACTCTTACCAGAGGGACAACTGTATGTGAAGTTTAGTACTTTGTTATCGTGCGTGTTATTGTTTTATTTTTAAAAGCATTTCTACTTATTTAACAGTTTGTATTTATGATAGAGAAAGGAAGGCAAAGAAATTCTTGCACTTGAAGTGAAAGCATGGAAAACTGCCTCCCCAAGCCCCTCTCATCTTTTACTTTGTTAGAAAGATGCTTTATTCCCGAGGAAAATAATTATTGACCTTAATCTTAGGTGATCCTTTGGCCATGGTAGTTTGCCCTCAAGAATAAGAGAAAGACTTTGTGTTCAATGAAGAACCAGTACAGGGAATAAAGAAAAGACAGAAACTTTTCTTAATCAATAAAATATCAAACAAATTTGTTGGAATACAACAAACAGTTCAAACTAAAGCACACAAACTAAACCACTCTGAGAGCTCTTTGTGCTGTGTGACCCCTCAGCTGTGGACTTAGCAGAAAAAAAATGTCCTGTGTTGCCTTGAGACTTCCAGTCTTCAGAACTGTTGAAAAAATCTCTGAAAGAGAAGCTGATTGTAAACGACAGCAGCTCTAACATATGTGAATTTTCTGTTATTCTAAAACAAGACTTGGCTGGCTCTCTGAAGTGGAAAATTCAGTATTTTTCATGCACAATTGACCATTTTGCTGCAGCTAAACTACGCTCATTGTTTTATTTCCCTGCCCTCTAGAATCTGCCTATAGGTGCCCATTACTTGGTAGCTTGCCTTGCAAGGTGAAGCCGGATGAGTGTGAGAGAGGGAGGAATACAGAGAGTATTCAGGCTGCCAGAGGACAGCAAGAAGAGCAAGGAGAAACGCTAATAGTGATTTTTAGCTGTGTTGACTGCCGTTGTAACCGTTGTACCTGCCTGACCAATCTTTGCTTTGTTTTACTTTCAAAGTCCACTTTTGCCTCAAGTCTGGACTAGAAGACCTTGGAAGAACTTTCTCCCACTAGCACGGAGTATCAAGTTAATGCAGAGATCATCATATTCATCATAAATCAGCAAAGCACTCAACAGCTCCGCATGTACTCAACCTCAATATGTAATTACATATCTGCCATCATCTGTACCTGTATTTAACTGTATACAGTTCATTGAGAAGGCAAAACTGCAGGCACTGAAGTGTGTAATACCATGCAGATACCCACGTAAGCAGTGGGTCCATAAAAGCTAAATATGTATAAAGAGAACACAGTCACTTTTGAAAGCATTTGGGACACTATATGCTAGAAAAAAATGCTGCTGCTTTTTTTTGCAATGCATCAATACCACCTAAAATACGACAGTAAGGTATACCAGCCGGGATTCATTTAGATTCATTGTGATCCACCCTTGCCATTTAACTGTTACCAGATTTGTTATAAAAATGTTAGATCTTCACTATATCTAATAACCTTGTGGCTTTGAAAGCAGTATGTGAATAATAGCTGTGTAACTGATACACTTGGTTTCCTACTTGAAAGTGTAAAGATAGTAACGTCTTCTACTTAATGTGGCTATACTGTAGGCAATTTTAACGATTATTTTAAACTTACTAGGATGAGTCTCAGCTTCTGAAATTTGTTATGCAAATGTACCATGTATTGTTTTCCAAACAATAATGTGTGTACCAGATTTCTACATATTCATGTAGATAATCTTAAGAAAAATTGCCAAGATACTGATGTCAATAGTTATTCTAGCTCTGTAGTCGGAAAATAAATCAACAGTTTTGTCAGCAAGCCCTAAATTTTAAGGAGCATTACAGTAGGAACTGATGTCCACAATGCTGGAGGATGGGTTGGGGTTTTACGTTCTGAGGCTACATTCTGCTTCCAGTGAAACCAATGCAGTTTTAGACAAGACTTAATGGGGAGAGGAGCCTTTATTCGAGCTTTTCACTGTTACTTTGTAATAAACTAGTCAGTGATGCTTTTTTAGTGTAATTTCCACAAAGCCTCAGCCAAAGGAAATGCTAGAACAAGACAAAAACAATATAAAGACAAAATACTAAGAACTAAGACAAAGTGATATACTTAGTTTCCAGTAGAAAGGTGGCTCAAGAATTAGCTAGTATGTTAATCGTCTTGATCTTGTATGTCTTGCTCTGGCAACTTCCAATTAATTTGGAATTTTGCTTGCATAAGGAATGTAGGAGTTACCTCTCACTCCTTATGCTGATATTAATTCATAACAGGGAACGGGACCTAGTATTACATACAAGGGAGACTCTTTTCCCCTAGCTTGCAAAAATGCTGTAGTTTTCCCTCCTGTGCATCACCTGCTTTTGACAAAAAAACCCACAAAACCCAAACCCCCAAAACCAAAAAAAAAACCAACCCCAAAACAAACTTGAGGTAAACAAATGGAAAATAAATCAGCTATCCAGCCATCAAAATTTAGGCAGGCTGGATGTCATTTCGGAGGCCAGCAGGATACCTACCTCTTTCCAAGTATTCCATAGGAAACTCTTCCCTTTAAAAGAAGAGCTTAAAAGGTAGGTGCAGGTTTAGTGGCTAGATAAGGCAGACTGGATCCCCCATTAGTGTTTATTTTGGGGGGCATTTCACTTGTAACAGTGAAAGTGCTCTGGGTAAGTCTAACACAGAGATTTATTAGCAATTGGAAGGCAGCTGGCCACTTACGTTTAGGCTGGAATTTTGCAGACTGTTTTCCACAGCGACTGGGTATTTGAAAACTCAGTGTGTGTCAGTACTGAACAGGACATTTTTTCATGATCAAGTCATAGGCTTAAAATGGCCAAGTCTGTATTATTCAATAGCCCTAAATAAACACCCAAAAGGCTGAAGAAAATCCTTAAACTGCAGTGGGTTTCTTTGAATGGAGACAGAATCATATTTTGGAATTTTCAGCCAATAAGAGATTCTCCTTATAAAAAAATATTGTAAACCTTTTTTGCATTATTCTGAATCCTGACAATTAATTCTTTATGTGATTAAAAAAAAAGATAAAAACCCTAGATACATCGCTATGACTAGTTTTTATGCTGGATAGTAATACTTTCGAGGTTAAAGAAATCTTTCAATTACCTACAGATTACTTGATAAGAAAGGATCCTATTCTTTACTGCTATACAGGTAGAAACTTGCTTAATCTCAAAAGAGCTTTAGAAATGCAGCAAATCTTAGATGTTATATGTAACAAATGCAAATTAGTTTAGTGGTAATAATTTCCAAGGAAAGAAAACATCGGTATCTATACAGATAGACAGACTGAAAAACTGCTTTGCGTGTTTCAGAAGCTCACAATTTAGATATGGTAAAGATAGATATTAGACTAGGAAAAAGAAGGAAGAGATCCTTGTGCAGCAGAATACATTAAGTCTACAAATGAATTCTATTTTCTTAGTCCTGATGCTTGATAGTTCAAATCTTCCCCTGTCTGTTTGGAGATGATGGTGCAGTGGCTGAGCTCAAGCGATATTTATGCTGATCAGCCAGGATGTTTGTGTTAACTGTCTGGTTGCTGCCACTCCATGCACAAAAGAGGCTGAGTTCTGCTTTTCTTTCCCATGGCAGAAATTTGAATCTCTCTCTCTTTCCTTTACCCAGGCTCTAATTTCTCAAATTTGCGAGTACTTCTCATCTTTGATGCTTCAACCCCTCTCTCTAACATGGATTGAATGCTCAAAAGTTATCAGAGGAAGATTAACAAGAGAAAAGAAAAACAGGTCAACCCCCGCCAAGCCCCAGCATGGCAGGCAAAATTATTTAAAGCGTATGGAACATCTTGTAATGGAGTACAAGAGTGGCATCCTTTTGGAGAAGCCTAGCACAGGGACAGGGCAGATCCTTCCTTGATATGTAGCCTGAAAAATGATGCTAAGGGATCGAAAATATGATATATAACAGAACAAGGATGCAGTGAGCATATTCGCTAAGGCAGCCTAACATATTGAAGAAGATGCATGCAGTGAGAGGCAGAGGTGGATGATAGACCTACCCGTCAGGATAAATTTAAGAAGATCGTGAAGATGTATCTAGGTTTCCTCTGCCTGTGTACTAGAGTCTTGGACAGGGGACTTGGGGAATAAATCCAGGATCTGAAAGCCCTGTGTGAGTGGAGCCAGAGAGACTTAAGAGTGTCACTAGGGATGTGACCATCATTAGTCCCCACTTAAATAAATGAACACTGAGAGACTGAGAGTGTATTCGACTAAAATAGCCCCCTGAACCTCTCTTCAGTGCATGATTCACGCTTTACTCACTTCGGAGCCTGCAGGAATTTAAAGGCCAGCTCAGAACATTTACCCTGCTATTTATAGTAAGTATAGAGGTATCTGTGCATCATGGTCAGAAAAAAAAAATCTCGGTATAACCTGAATGGCAAATATTTAAAGAAGCAATAAAAAGCATGGAGCAGAGAACTGCAAAACAGACATACAAAGAAAAGTTGGGCTATCAATGACACAAATGCACTACACAAAAAGTGTAAACCTGGCAAGACTTCTGAAAAAGCCAAATCATTAAAGGAATGGTGTTAAATGATGGAAAAAACTAGAAATAAATATTTTGAATAAACAAAATCTAAAAAAAATTCAAGAAGACTATTTTAAGAGGTGAAAACATCAAGAAAGCAAGTTATGAAGACAACATATATAAAGACTGAGTTACATGAGAATTCAATCAGACTGATGATGTGTGCAGTAAGTAAGATTGTCGGTAAATTAAAAAGAGCTGAAAGGGAGCTGGAAGCAGAGAAGGAACATTTTCTGCTAATCCCTGCCATCCATAGAGATCCAAACATCCCAGACATGACGGATGAATGGGGCAGCTTGAAAGAGAGACTAGATATTGGCATCACCATGTTTACCCTCCTATTAGCGGTGGTAGTCATGCAAGTAGAGAAGAACTGGGCTCCGATGGATTAGCATCAAACACTCTAATAGTTAGTATAACAAAAGTGGGAGTAGAAACTGTGCAGTGATGTATATTTAATGCAAATAAAGAATTTGGTTTTTGTTAATTAGGTAGCAGAACAGGTTGGGGTATGATGGATTGGACTGTGTTTGGATGGGATGATGGGGACAGTTTGACAGCTGACCATATGGATGTTGTTGCAAAACATTTGTGAGGTGGGTTGTTGCAACATCAATGATTCTGTTAAAAAAATACATACAAAATCAGTCCCTACTGGTAATGTTACTGTGGAAGTGATGAAAATATACATGGAAAAATACCAAGCAAAATACTATTGGAACTGTCTATAGGTTTCAATAAATATGTCAGTAGGAAAGTTTGGGTTATGAAATTGTTTGAATGGTGGTTTCAGGAGTTTTCCACCAAGATGATATCTTTTCACTTCTTGTCTGTTTTCTTTTCCCAAGAAAAGGATTTTTGTGTGAAAGGGCTGACAAACACTCGTAAGGTTTTGCATTGTAAGATTTATTTGAGTCTAGTAATATAGATGTTAATTTTTCTTCGTAATTTCTGCTGAAGTAATCATATGACTTTTTGCAATAATGTTAGTGTTAATGGTTAATTGAAACAAAAAAAAAGAAACAGGTTAGGTTTTCACCTAATTTCAGACAATTTGGGGATCGTTACTCAGCATTAGAGGAAAAGAAACTAGTAGTGGGGAAAAAAAAAGGCAGATGTAGATATAACTGCTGACCTGTAAAAAATCAGCAGGACATGGTTCAGTAGAAGAAATGGTGATGCACAGCAAACTGTATAGCATGGTTTCTGAAAGTGTGGTACCGCTTATGTGCCAAATCCTAAAACATGGATTGAAATGAAATTAAAATGAAAAACATTGCTGTTTTCTGCGGAGTGTTCCGCAGCATTGTCGCACTTCTCCCCCTCCGGTCCAGGCCGGGTACAGCACTCAAAGCAACTGTGCGAGCTCTTACCTTACTCCTTGACCTGCCCTGGACGGTGCACTGCCAGTCTCAGTAAGATCTCTTGGATATTAACACACTGGTCAGTCAAAGGCAAAAGTTCTGCCTTCTTGCTACTACTAGGTGGATTTTGGCAGATTCATCCTACTCCTGAGCAACTTGTGTAGCAGCCATGTGGAGAAGGGAAGAAACTGCAGGGATGAGTGCTTGCTATTTAAAAAAAAGTTGCTTTGGGTTAAAGTTGCTTTGTATGTATATAAAGGCATGAAGTTGCTTCGGATCAAATATATTTTTAAAGATATAAATATATAAAAAGATAGTGAGAGAATGTTTTTATCCTGGAAAACTATAGAGCAGCCCTGGAGAGTGAAACTTGATTTTCTAACCCGTTAAGATGTACAAATGGTCCCTGGTGGAAGTTCGGCCCAGACCAAAGAGCACACTTCACAGTTTGAGAATTAGCATGAACGTAGCACTCTTCTCTGTAGGCAATTTGCATGTGGCCACCTTGTTTTGAAAGGTAATTGGAGTGGGCTATCCAATGTCAGTTGAACTCAGCACCACGTTTAATCTGCTAGTACAGAGGTAGGCTGCATTTTTAGGCCGGCTTCCAGTGGCAGTATTTATTAAATTTGCAGTCAGGTTACTTGGCTTGATTTAGGTGAACATGAGACTAGTACATGTCCTCGTCCATGATTGCTTCACTGTTCTTAAGAACAACTTGCCAGCCTAAGCTACTGATTTTCCTCACTTTGTGGGTACAAACTGTATGTCAATTCTGGTTTTCCATCGCTTTACACTCTGATTTTGTTGCAAGATCATCAACCAACTTTTCTGTTTGGGGAAAATTAGCAAATAAGTAGCATTTTGAGGCAGGGACACAAAACAGAGCATAACCTCAACTGCAGCAAAATGGTCAACCCAGTGGCAAAAATGGCAAATCCTGCAGTCATCTTGGAAAAATGACAAAATTATCCACCTGTAGAATGGTGCAGAGTTTATGGGATCATGGAATTAAAAGGAAGTTGCTTGGTGTTTGAATACTGTGCTAAATATTTCACTTTCACACCAGCTTAACAGCACCATGAAACAGCGATATCACGACCCTCGGTTTTGGGTACTGGAGTTGCATAAGATTCAGACGATACTGCTGTCGCTAACATGAACAGGGGATAACAGTAGATGACTGATGAAAAGCAGTAGTTGTGCCAATCTCGAGGTCAGGGAATTCTGCTGAACAAAAAAATAATAAAATAAATGATAGTTTAATATCGGGACTGTAGAATATCATGATGAAGATAGATCGTTAACAGATTCAGGCCAGTTTCATACAAAATAGGAAGAGATATGGAAGAATGTGGCTTCAGATCCTCAAGCTCTTGAAAGTAATGGAGGAAGGGGAGAGGAAGAATGGGGTTTAGAGGTGCTTTCATTTCATTGACTGGTAGGGTAGCAAGATAACAAAGCATTAGAGAAAATAGGGAAATCGTATATTCCGGATAAATTAAATTCAGTTGTAAAATTGGCAAAGACAACAGTTGTGCCTCAGGAATCAATAAAAAAATTAATCAACTGCATCAAGTCCCATGTTGTGGTAAAACAGAGAGGCCAAGAATCACTGTCATCTTCCACCACGTTGGCAAGAAGGGCACGGGAGACGTCGAGTGCCGTGGGAGGACGCCTCGGGCAGACCCTTCGCAGACAGCGTCGTGGGTGCCTCGGCCACACGGGGTTTAGGCACTGCGGTTGTGCAGCCAGGCCCTCCGCAACGGTGGGCCACCTGCTGCTGGCTGTGGCCTGGTGCTACCGAGGGGCTTGGCCTGGCACGCTTGGCCTGGCACAGCTGTCCTGCCGCGGGAGCCGGCCCACGACTCCGCTTCGGCCCTGGGGGGCCCTGGGGAGCCATTTCACTACACTGACGTTCCCTGTTGAGTATTGTGAACAGGGGAAATGCCTGCGGGCAGGGAGGTGGTGGAAGCGGCCGCCACTGCAGACGCCCACAGCCATCCATTAGCCTCCCATTAAATCAAAGGTCAGGGGGAAAAAAAGAGGAGGGGGGTTTGTTTCATTTGGTGGCAAATATTTTCAAACACCTTCAGTCATGAAAATGACAAACTGACAGAAAGTCAGTTACGCGCTGCCAGAAAAACCAGACACAAAGACCCCTTTAATCAGTTCAGGTGTCTGGGCACGACGGGCCGGGCACAGCACGGCCCCGTCCGGCGCTGAAGAGGGCACCGCTGCCCGCCGCCATCTTGGCCGTGGGCACCGCCCATGGCGTCTCCGCGCGCTCCGCTGTCGCCAGCCAATTGCCGCGCGGGAGGCGTGGCCCGGGTGGGCGGGGCTGAGCGTGAGGCGCGGCGGAGCGGCGGGGGCGGGGCGGAAGTGGGCGGGGCTGGCCGTGCGCGGGAAGCCGGGGCGGCGGGCCGGGGCGCGGCGGCAGGTGGGGGCTTCTGCGGTGTGGCGGCGGCGGGGTAGCTGCCATGGGAGCAGGGCCTTGGGCTCTCCGGGGCGGGCCGGAGGCGGCCCCGGGGCGGCTCGGCGGCGGGCGGGCCCTCTCCGCTCCGAGGGCCGCCGGCGGCCTTCCCTCCCCTTCCCCACCCTCCCCATTCCGTTCCCCCCGGTGCTGCCTCCCTCGTGGTTGAGCGGCCGTGTCGTCCGCAGGGCCGCCGGCGGGGGAGATGGAGTTCTCCAGCGGCCGAGCGAGGCTGAAGCAGGGCCGGCTGGCGGGGGACCGGCGGGAGCTGTACCCTCACAGCCTGCAGTTCTACCTGGAGCCCCCCACGGAAAACATCTCTCTGGTGGAGTTTGAGAGCTTTGCCGTCGACCGCCTGAGGCGTGAGTAGCGTCCCCGTCCCCGTCCCCCCGTCCCCCCCCCCCCCCGAAGCTTTTGATTCCTCCTGTCGTGGCTGCATGGGTTTGTGGCGGGCTTTGAACATAGAGTCATACAATCATAGAATCGTTTAGGTGCGAAAAGACCTTGAAGGTCATCAGGTCCAACCGTTAACCTAGCGCTGCCAAGTCCACCACTAAACCATGTCCCTAAGCACCTTGATGCTAATTTTGCCTGTTATTAATGTGAACTGGCTGGCTGCTCGTGCTGAAATGAACCCCTTTTAAAGGAAAACGTGTTGCTTTAGGTGTTTCAGAGAGCTGTGACTGATTTCACGAGCATTTGGTGTATAGCAGTCAGGAGTGTATAGTTTTGGTTTACGTTGGTGGTTTTTATAAGCGTGTTTCACTCTCCAGGTGTTGCGACATATTTGATGTCTCTCAAAACAGCGATTCAGATCGCTGTGGCTGGGAGCAAGGGTTTCCTCTGAACTCCTGAAAACCACTGAATCCAAGGTTTCTGTCATTCCAGTGGAAACCGATGTTCTGAGACTGATCCATCAGAGTTAGCTGTCTCCCCTTCCTTGTTGACTGTATGGGTCCCAGAGTTGGGCGAGCTGTTCAGAACTTGTGGGCCACACCTCGTCCTCCATATTTCTTACCCTTTGCTCCCAACACCACTAAAAGTAATTCCTGTGGCTTTACCCCAGTTTGTGCATTTCCCAAGACATGATACAGTTAGATTTCTTTTCAATATGTTGTCTTTAACATGGACTTCTTTTTTTTTCCCAGTGCTCAAAGTAGTTGAAAACCTTGGTGTGAGCTATGTAAGAAGTAGTGAAATGTACAGAACTAAGCTGGGGGCTGAGCTCCGGAAACTTAAGTTTCCCTACAAAGTAAGTAAAAATCAAAAACGGTAACTCTCTTGCACTTTATTTTCTTTACACCATTCAAGAATCCTGAATAAAAGTAGAGGTGATGAAATACTATTCCTAAAACTTAAATTTTGTCATTTTGTCAGAGATGCCGTTTTTCTTTGAGAATATAGGTTTCTTTCTTTAGAACACCCGTCTTCTTTAATAGTCTTGCATTTATTGTCTTAAAGGTGAGTATTAATACACCGTTGAACAGCAATGATAAATTAATTGTGGATTTTTAATCTGGGAGAGATTATTTCTCTGAAATAATAATATGTTCTGTAGGCTTTGGCTGAGGATGATTATGAGGCAAGAAGAAAAGACCATATCTCTCATTTCATACTACGCCTTGCTTACTGTCAGTCGTAAGTACTTTTTGGATTATGCTGTTGTCCTGGTTTCAGCTGGGATAGAGTTAATTTTCTTCTAAGTAGCTGGTATAGTGTTGTGTTTTGAGTTTAAGATGAGAATAATGTTGATACACTGATGTTTTGGTTCTTGCTTAGTGCAAAGCTGTTGCTAAATAGTCGCTAAGCAGTGCTCACACCGGTCAAGAACTTTTCAGCTTCCCCTGCTCTGCCGGGTGCACGGGGGGCTGGGAGGGAGCACAGCCAGGGGGGCTGACCCAGACTGGCCCAAGGGCTATTCCATACCATATGATGTCATGCTCAGTATAGAACCTGGGGGAAGAAGAAGGAAACGGGGATATTGGGCGTGATGGCGTTTGTCTTCCCAAGTAACCGTTACGCGTGACGGAGCCCTGCTTTCCTGGGGATGGCTGAACACCTGCCTGCTGATGGGAAGTAGTGAATGAATTCCTTGTTTTGCTTTGTTTGTGTGCGCAGCTTTTTCTTTACCTGTTTAACTGTTCTATTTTATTATACTTCAATTATTAAACTGTTCTTGTCTCAACCCACGAGTTTTTTCCCTTTTACCCTTCCAATTCTCTCACCCATCCTACCAAGGGAGGAGTGAGCGAGCGGCTGCGCCGTGCTTAGTTGCTAGCTGGGGTTAAACCACGACACCTGTACACTTATTAATTTTAAATGTATACACATACATTGCTTTATTATAGGCATTACAGGTATTTTAGAGTTGCATGGCTACTAAATAGAGAGCTAGGCTCAAACAGAGGGTTTTTTTGCTAGGAACCTCATTTCAGCTGTGCTGAAAAGGGCTACTTGGGTTAAAAATTAATACCCAGATTTTGTAATAATTTTTAAAAAAGTATAAACTTGTGAGGTTTATGCACAGAACGTTGATTTGAGTCTCTTCCTTTTGACATCTTTTTTGAGATTAAAGCACATCAGTATTAAGTCTGTGTCAGGCATTTGCAGTGATTGATAATTCAGTTAAAATTAACTGCTGCATATGCTTAAACTGTTGATTACTGACCAAAGAACTGCCTATGTAAATAGACTACATGTTATTGCATAAAGAGAGAGCCTTGTTTCTGGCAAACTAAAAATACCATCTGAGTTTGAGGTTTCCTCTACTGACTCTGCTTGTGTTCCAAATTCATTGCAGTGGATGGTTGCACTGCAGTTTTTTTGTTGTGTGAAATCTCAAGCTCAAAGTTGGTCCTGTCAAGTGCATTGCTTTTGCTTCAGCTGTAGTTTTTGGATGAAATTATAGAGGTTGTCAGTGCTTTATGTCTGTTAACACGTTTGTTATGCATCAGTGTGAACTCCTGACTCCTTGCCATTGCAGTCCTTTCTTAGTACTAAAACTGGCAAATATGAAGTGTGTACTGTTTTGAATTGTTAATTCAATTGCACTTTAAGTTGCAATATAGTTTGTTTAAATTAGGTGAGTGTGGTAGAATACATATGATACTGTGATAGCTGACATGACTGAAGTGCTGCTATGGATGGATACAGATTCATAAGCAAAAACAGACTGGGAAGGTGAGTAGGAGGGATTATGCTCTAAGCCAAGGTATGGAGCTGGAATGGATAGGGCTTTTCCTTGAAATGGGTTGTGAAATAGTTGAGAGTTTTGGGGCAAGTGTTGGAGAAGAGACCAAGGTGGCCAACAACATCGTAGGTGCCTGCTACAGACCATCTGATCAGAATAGGAAGTAGCAGAGGCCGCAAAAGCCTCCATATGGAGGAAACCTCGCTATGACAGGCCCTGGGTGACTTTAAACACCCTGAAATCTTCTGGATTATTCACATCCCATCATGTTGCCCTTTCAAAAGACATCTGGGCTGTCCTGGAGACAGTTTGTTGATGTATGTGATTGATGAGCCAGCTAGATCTGTGATGCATGTACAATGAGGAACAGGTTGTGGATGTGAAGGTCAATAGCAGCCTGTTCACTGCAGTGACTCTGATAGTATAGTTTAAAATCCTGAAAGAAGGAAGCAAGTTGCATGACAGAATTACAACTGAAATTCCTACTGCCCTTCTTTATTCTACATGTTTTATTTGTGATTATGAATAACAAATGTAATATTGGTTTCTTTCTCTTGCCTATGTTTGTTGTGTATATTTTTGTAAACTCCTGTAGTCCTACTGGTGCTGCTGATTTTTACAAGAAAATATTTTGCTTACCTATATTGTAAATTTCTACCAAAACCCCTTAAAAGGTAATAGCCTTAAGTAGCCTGGAACTAAAAAGCCTCTGAAAACTTAATGTTTGTTATTATGCAGCTAGTGGTATTTTGAATAGTCAGTTTGGTTTCCATTATTCTCTCTTGTAAAACTTTACTTAATAGTTATTATTTAGATGGGACCATTGCTTTTCTGTGGGAGATGAGACACTTTGAGGGTGTTGGTAGTGACACATTTGAACAAAGTTCTGCTGTTCTAGAAGGTAAAATTGTCTGGTGGCAAGAATTTGATCTGGAATTCAAGAGGCATCTATTTTTGGTTGGTCTGTGGCTTCAGGAAAGATGAGTTTGGGTGAGATTTAGAGAAGGCGATACAAGCCATGTAGCAAAAGCCTGAAGGTTAGGTATTTGCTTCAGGAGTGGAAATCAGTAAGCTTTGTCCACTGTGCTGAGAAGGGTGGAAGTCATACATGAATGACAGTGGCTAGCATGCTGAGTGAACAGAAGTCATACGTGAATGACAGTGGCTAGCATGCTGAGTGAACAGAAGTCACACGTGAATGACAGTGGCTAGCATGCTGAGTGAATGGCTGCCTCAGTCAGAAACAGCCAAGCAGGGACTTCGCTAAATATCTGCCTTTGTCACTGATGTGGTATCTTCTCCCCCTGCCCTGCATCTGTATAATGGCTCTGGAATCTCCTAGAATTAGTGATAGATGCAGATAATTGGACTGCTTTCGTTTTCTTTGCAAGCTGTCTTTTTAAAAGAAGATCCTTGTCTTTTGTCTGAGAGCTTATTTGACTCCAGTGCTTGCTTAGGAAATAAACAGGAGACATGTTTCAAACCCTGTGTTTCAGGGAAGTATCTTAAGAATTAGACTATAGGCAGGGCAGAGGTGGGCAGCTTGTTGAAGGAGAACCACTGTGCATAAATGAATACAAGCTATTTTGGGCCACAGAATCAGCAGGAAAGAGCCTGGCTTTGTAGTCTAGGGGGAAAGACCCCTTCTTAGGGAGGGGGGGCCTTGGACGGGGCTCCAGGGCACTCTTTTTAAACTACTTGCAAATGTATTTTTGTGTTCCTGTTTATATACGGATAGTTCGATGCAGTGTTTCAATAAACCAGCTTGATAGTTTCCACTTAAAGTAGCTTTTTTTTTTTCTTTGAAAAGGTGGACTGGTGATTACTCATAAAATGGAAAATAGCATCTTAAGCACTGTGAGGTGATCCTGGTCCCAGCATTCTTCATTCTTTCTTGAAAAGCAGCTATTTCAGGGATGAGATATTTCTATGCTTTAAAACTGGCATGTTCCCCAAAAGATGAAATTCGGAGGCAAATAGAATATACTGTTCTCTAAGTTTTTATCACATGAGGTCAGAAAAATAAGCTTGGCACAAATCATTAGGTTAACTGATGAAAAGCTATTAAGGTAGGAGTGTTTGAAAAAGCGTACTTAACTTTTGCAGACACAACTGCGAACTAAGTTGAATTCAGTTCCCTGTGGCCTGCCAGGCAGTTGTGATTACAGGCTTTTCCTGTGACACCACCTTTTTAAGTTTCTAGTGTGCCAACAGTGCCACCCAGGGGTACGAGTTTACATCAGCTTTTTTTTTTTTTCCTAGTCTCCGTCAGTCCTCACTTATAAATTGGATTGTTTTGGTTTGGTTTTTACATGATCTGAAGTGGCCAGCTCCACCATTCTTGTCAGTTAAATTTGTAATGTAGTTGTCATCTCTTCACTGTCCTTCTGCCTTCTGAAATCCAAGACTTCAAAGCTTATTCCCATATAATGTCGCTAAGATATGGAATGTACAGTCTTGCGTGAACAGTCTCATCCATGCCCTTCTTTCACACCTCTTGTAATGTCACTTGTGTCTGTCAAGACCAGGAAATAGAGTAATCTTGTTTCATTCACTTTTGTGGCAAACATAACTCTAGAGAGAATTTTACTTGCATGTTGGCCATGGCCGTGTATTTCTGCTTCTGTCTGTTGCATCTCTCTTCACATTATCAGATTAGCTATGAAGAATCTTGAAAGTCACAGGAGCATGATCTTCACTTTACTTACTTAAGATGGAAGCAATAAATCTTGCCTCCGCTCTGACAGCGACACTCTTCTATTCAGGAAACTTTCAAACATAGTTTTGTGCCTTTTTTTTTTTTTTTTTTTTTTTTTGTCTGTGTCACATAACAAAGACGTAAATTCTTTATCAAACTTAGCAAGGCCTTTTCTCTACTTCCTGCCGTTTTTTTTCTATATGATAAATTAGACTGGTGTGCTGAAATTGCTGCCTCTTATATTGACTAGCATTTACTTTTGTGTGCTTTCTGCACCCATGTTCCCCTTGCTGTCTACTTTTTGAAACTTAAACTCTGAGGAATCTTCTGGTGTTGGTTGCCTAGTAAAATAGAGCTCTGGCCCATGCCCAGGCTTTTCAAAAGTTAACCTCAAGTTGTTGGTAACTGAACTCTCATATTTAATTGTGGAATGTGAGCTGCTAGTCTTAGGCTCCAGATTTAGTAGCATTTTCATGTCTTTCTAAAGTACTTTAATGTTGATGCTTCATAACCCATATGCCGGTCTTTCCTACCACTCCTTGTGGTGTGAAGAGGATTTCTGCCCCTCGCCCCAAGTGCTGTTCCCTGACACGAAAGAGCCTGTTCTTTCATATTATTTTTCTAGTCGAGAATCTACTGATCTGATTTGAACTGTGGAGCATTCTGCACACAAAACAGTTAAGTGGCAGAAAACAAGGAGACGTTCCTAATGTCTACGCTTCAACTACCTGCAACTATCTCCTCTTCAGCAGCAGCTTGATTAGTTATCTAATGGCAGTGACATTGCTTTTCAGTTAAGCTTGTGGTTTTGATAGTAAGTATTGTTACTGGTATGTGTCTGGAATGAGAGTGTACAATTTTTTTGAATGTTAATAACAAGTATAAGATGTGATTTGTGTTTAGAAATGATGTAAAATTTTCCTGAGACATAAGGAAAAAATGAACATAAATAATGCCCTAATGATGATGTTCGTAGGAAAGTCAGTTTTAAAATATATGCTGGACATACACAGTAATGTAAGCCAGCTCATCAGCTAGTTTGTCATCTATAGGAATAATCCAGGTAGGTGTGTGTATTTTATTAGAGATAACTTTAATATTTTCTTGTTTTGGTAACTTAAGTGGGTAGGTGCGATTACTGCCTTTGATCTACTCTCCTAAAAGAAAAGAGGAACAAAAGACTGGCTGGCCTGCAAAGTAACTATATGTGCTTGATTTCCCCCCTCTCCCCCCCGCCTTAGGGAAACAAATGCAGTGTAAAGCTGATGAATTAGGAAAAAAGTAGAATTGTCACATCCTAGGATTTTGTTACCGTCCAAGATGATCGCAGAAGATCAGTCATAAAGGCATCAACTTCCATTTTAAGTTGCACAGATTATTAATACACCCCAAGCACTGAAACTGTCCACAGGGTTATACTTTACAAAGCACCTTAACAGAGCCTTTCCATCTGGAATTATAATTTGAATAATAATTACTTTTCTCCAAGGAATATTTCAAGGAGAGGTTTTGTCGACAAAAGCACAAACAACTCTGTTGTAGTTCACTGGTCCCCGATGGGAAAAGGTGCTTAAATATTTTGTAAGGAGAGCATGTTAGACTGCAGTATTTCTGTGCTCTGTGAATTGTCCTGGCAGTGGCTCACTGCGTAGTTCTCAGAGGACAGCTTAAAAGAATGCCCTGTAATAACGAGATACATTATCATCTGCATTCTGTGCTTGTACGTACAGGGTGGCTGTTGTTACTAGGATTCTGGTACCTACTTGCTATAGCTTTGACTAACGTACTGATGCCTGGGAATCTGAGTGCTGGGATGTTAGCAATCCAGTGTGCAAAAAGTAATAGGAGTACTTAGAGTACTTAACGAGTGGCTTCAGTGTTGTTTTTCTTTTATGCTTTCTACTGACTCCTGTCCCCGTGTTCTTGTTTATTCTCCTACTTGCTCACCTGCAGTTGCTAAACCCCTTTTGCTCTTTTGTAAAGTGTTAGATGTTCTCTTTGTGTTCCTCACCCAAGTTAATTGTCACATATTTTCTTTTTCCCTGCTTCCAGGCTACTTGTTGCCTAGCATAGAGCACTGTTGTTGTAGTATCTGAGATGCATGTGTGTTTCTTCAGCTGGAGATACCCCAAAAGTGAGAATTGAAAGAAGTAGACTTTATAATGTATTTGCCTCATCAGATGAATCGTGACATTAATTGTACAGTGAAGAAATATTATGCCATGTTGAAGAAAAAAAGCTGTCCTTTAAAACCGAAGCAGAATGTTATCTGTGGTTGGTTATTCTTACCTAAACCAAGTAAGAAATGATGAGTACCATTTAAAAGAGAGTAGCAGCTTTGATACCTACAGAGCAATTTTTAGTGTTGAGATTGATTACCTCTGTTCTTCCAAAACATCCGCAGTCACACTTCTTTGTGTGTTGTCTCTTCAAAAGCCTTTTCTGCTTGAGTGCTCCTTCCTGAAGGGTTCCTACCTTCTTTTCTGAGCTCCTCAGTTTGTGGGTCCCATGCCAAAGTCAGCCCTGCATTTAATGCTATGTTCACTAGGCTTGACACCTACTTTATAAAGAAAGAGAGAATGTGTAATCAGAAAATATATTGTTGTGTTTTTTTTATCATTTCTTTGCAGTGAGGATCTCAGGCGTTGGTTTCTTCAACAAGAAATGGATCTCTTGCGATACCGCTTCAATGAACTGACTGAGAGTTTAAGGCAGAAATTCCTGGAACACGTTAACTTATCTTTTGAAGCTGTAAGTATGTTACTTTCTGGATTTGTGTTATGTAGCATGTGCCTGATGTTTTTTAAAATTCTCATTAAGATAGTTTTAGTACTTCTGTTTAAAAAATAAAAAGCGCCCTTGTGGCTTTAAAAAACAACCACACAGAACTTCTGAACTTGGAGAACAGTCATGCCACAGAAATGAGGATCAAGTGATGTAATTTTGTGCTGCCACAAGAGGAGTTGTCTACTTCAGTCAACCAACACTTAACGGAAAAATACGTGACTACAAAAGCAAGTTAACAAACAATGTCATGCTAGTTCTTTACCAACTAATGAAAAACCTTAAAAATACCAAATCTGTGTAGACAAACAACTGTTGCTTTTGAGATGCTTTAGGGATATTACAAAAGAGTTCCTGCTGTTACATACTGCTTCCTTTGTCTGAGTGGATTAAAGGAAAATGTCTGTTGCAGTCTGCATTAATGATTTCAGTAAAATTTTGCATTGCAGCTATGAACTATTTTGTTAGAAAGCTCCAGCTTTTCCTGTAGCTCTCAGAGTAAACTCAAATTAATAAAAATCAATGTACAATCATCACTACTGAAAAAAAGCTTTCTCTTAAAATACTGCTTAATTAGAAAAACTTAAATAGAAGAACTTAAATATTCTAAAATGTGTGGCTGACTTATGCATTATGTGTTGCTGGATTGAAAGATCTGGCACCAATGCATGTTGATGATGAAAGATGATTTGTGCAGGGTTGAGAATGAATTTGTCTAGCTGAACAGTAACACATGGGCTTTCCTGGGTCTTTGAGAGACTATTAGAAATGTCATTCTTTGGCTCAACAGACCTTTCAGCGAATGGTGTGTTTGTGGAGCTGTATTTCTGCTGCTTATTCCCCAGTCTCATATTGTCCTGTCACAGTTTCAGCATTCGGGCTTGTGAGAATAAATTAATGTTTACGGGTTGCTAGAAATAGCTGGGAGTATGGCTTGGTTTTGTGCTATTGAATGTGCCTTCAATATGTCAAAATGATTAAGAAGGTATTACTTACTTATGCCTATTGAGGCAGCAAAGCATCATTACATTGAAAATCTACTTCCCTGCTTCTACTGTTTTTCGCTCTTCCAATTCTGGTGTGAATTTAAGCAAAACTTATCCCTCCTCACACTATCCTGTATAAATTATTTGAATATTACTAAGGAATTCCATATGTATCTGAAATAGTTCTAAACTCTATGGTGCTATGTAGGGGCCACTGAAAAATAAGGCCACTGTAAAAGCAGTATTCTTTTTCTGAGCATTGTATTTGTAAAAGGCTTTAAAAGGGAAATGAAGATGAACCGTGCTATTTATACTTCTCTGTTAGAAGTTACAATGTTTTCATGCCTTACTGTGCATAAAACAAGCTGGAAATCAAACTTTGTGTTCCACCTGTTAGAAAAGGGAATGGTGTCCAGGAAAAGCAAATAAGTTCTGATATTACAATCCAGTTTCTGTATTGGTAAACTGATAGGAATTCTCCTACTGGATTTTAATTGCTTAAGATATCCTAAGAAAGTTAGTTAAATTTCTTTAAAGAGAAGACAGGTGCCTTGCATTTTCTAAATAATGGTTCTGCATTTCAGAATTGCAATCTGAGATAGGCCAGAGCTGCTGAAGTTCAGACCTTGGTGTGGTCTGGAGTAGCTATGTCTCCAGTTAACAATTCTAAGAAGCACTCTAAGAAGTTATTCTCAGTATTTCATAGAAGAACCGGTCACCTTTTTTGTGGAGAGGGGTAATAAGTGGATCGTCTTGTACAGTTTTGTCACAGTTGTCTTCATTTACAGCAACAACAAAGTAAAGCTAAACACTGAGAATTCAATAGCCTTCACTTCTCTCCTTTTCATGTTTGCTTACATGCATGGGAAAGTGAGATGTGTATTCTTATAATTATTTTTGCAGAGGTTTTGCAGACTAGTTCCTGAGGTTTTGTGAATTATGGATTGAGAATTATTGCTTTCCAGAATCAAGAAGTCTTCAGTCCCACTCAGGGATAATATTTAAGCAGGTGTTAAGATCTTCTTTGAAGACTGTAGGACCAAATATCTTATTTAGTAACTTTTTGGAAAGAATGAAGTTGTTAACAACTAGAAGAAAAAAATACCAGCCTCTGATTTTTTTTTTTTTTATATGACAGTCAGCTGTGAAGAATTTGAAATGATAGTAGTTCTGATCTCATGATTAGAGAGAATTTTTTATCAAAGAACAAGAACTTTCTGAAAATAAAAATGGAAATGAAATTTAATGAAAATGAATGTTTTCACTTTTATAATAGTATTTCTTATGTCCGGTGACTGACATTTATATTGATAACAGAGCAAAATACATGCGAAGGGGTTTGTTAAAATAAGTAAATATTTGCTCTGGGGAGCTATACCTGATTCTAAAGATGCCCTTTATTTGTAAAAGGGAGGCTGTAAACTTTGCAAAGTATTCAGATTAAAGATGGTGACTTCAGTATAATGAGTTTGTGTTTGAATATGCATAGGATTATGATCATTCAAAATTTTTTGCAATGTTTGTGAAAACAAGCTTCTCTACATTTAGCATAAATTATGGAAATTTGAATCTTAGGCATGTTCTTCCTTGAAATGTTTTTACAAAGCTGTCACTGCATTGAGTTAGTCCATCTTTAGTGTTTCTGTGAGAAGCCTCTGGAACCTGGGCTTTCTGAAAAAAATGGAAGTTTGCTTTGACTTTATATGTGAGACACTTTTTTGAGCTACTAACGGGTAGATTGCATTTTAATAACTTGTAGCAAATATCTTTGGTCAATCTGTTTTCTGGCAAGCGTGGAAGATGCCTGGACTGGTGCTGCTCAGCCTGCTGGAACACTGGTTCGGTGCTCAAAATTTTGCACTGCTCTGAAATATTAGTGTTTATATTATCCTACAATGTATGGCAGCATGGGCAAGAGGTAGAGCATGGGGTATTGAATAAAATGTCAAGAAAGGTAGAGGGTAGAAGGAAAGCAGGAATAATACTGGGGTAGGGGGAATGATGGACCTCATTCTCACTCTTCTTTTTTTTTTTTTTTTTTTTTTTTTTGTGATGATGAGCTGTTAATTATAACTGTCCTGTAGTGTGACATGACAGCCTCATTTGGTTCCTTTGTTGCAACTTCTGTACATTTTTCATTATTTACACCTTTATTTTAAACTCCAATGTAGATGTTCGACTGTTACTGAGACCCTACTGGAGCCCTTGACAACTGATATTCTTCCAGTTACTTGTAAATGGTAGAGGGGAAAAAAATTACATAAATGGCAGTGGTGTTTTCCTTTTCTTTAAGCATGGATATCTTAGGTTGGATAAGAAGAGGTTGTCAGGTCGCTGGTGGCAAAGGCTGAGGTTGTGCTCAAGAATAGAGACTGATGAGGATTATTTGGGATTTTATTCTTGTTACTTCTCAGTTTGAAAAACTCAATGGTCTCAACTTCTGAGAGGATGTATTCAACATCTCTGACAATAACTTGCTTCAGCTTTTGGTTTTTGGCCACAGTTTGGGTCAGGAGTGGAACTATTTTCTTTATTCCTTTTGGTTAAAGCATTCTGTGTAGCATAATGAGCGTTGGGCCCTTAATCAGAATACAAAGCCACAACTTTTTTTTTTGGCAAAAGGAAGTATTTTAATGAAGTGCTGTTTTGTTTGCAAATAGTACAAAAATAATACACGCTAGTGTGTGTCATAGTATCTGGGAGTAGCTGTCTTAATTAGTTCATTTCCATCATTTATTTTCTAATGCAGTCATTTATTTTCTAATGCAATACCAACAGCTTTAAACTAAAGAGCTTTAAAGCTGTTGATATTGCATTAGAAAATAAATTATTTAAGATTTGTGCTCTTCAGACACTTTTAAACTTTTTTAGATGTATCTCTCTGTTCTTTTTGTTATCTTTTTAAAAATTAAAACAGATGAAATTTTGAAGATGATTTCTATCTAAGAAAATCATTTATGCACCTTTCATGGATAGCTTTCATGTTTCCTCAGGAAATAAGTTGTAGTTGAACCATGGTGTCAAAGATGATGTTTACAATATAGCCTCTTTTCCAGTAAATAGGAAGACACTGAAGAAATTTAACTTTTGAGCTTTACCTTTGATGGTAGTTAGAACTTTTGGGGGCAAATAGAAATTATTTCGTATACACACACACTCATTCACCGTACGATACATTACTTGGTCGAAGTCCCTTCCTTGTGTTTTCCTGAGAGTGGTTAGTCTTGACTTGGGAGTGGTTAGGCTTGGCCTGGGAGCAGCATTTGTTACATGACGCTTTTACAGTAACAACTTTTGGGAAATAATAATTTGATAAACTATTATTATAGGTATTTACTAGCTCATTTGAAATGTAGTTTTCTTAGAGCAGTGTAATCTCGTTGATAGCCAGTTGAGCCAGTTGTGGGGTATTTTTCTTGATGTTACCTGTTCCCTGGGAAAATGGCAATTTGAATAGCATTTGCTTCATGTTAGTTAAAATCCTGCTGTCTTGCCAAAAGGATCTAGTTGTTCAGTTTAGAGCGTTGGACTTAAAGGAATATTTGCTAAACTTTCTATTAAGTAATTCTGTAGTTCTCTTGTTCAGTAAAGCTTATTTTTATCCTTATTTGACACTTTAATTTCTGGACCTCATTCTGTAATCTTATCTGTCTTGACTTTTTATGTAATGCTTCATTTGCTGTCAAATGTCCACCAAATTTTGGAGAACTGCTTAAGGGAGAAGAGACGAGAAGACTGGTTAATGTATGCCTACTGTTTGACAGAAATACTCTTGCGTCAAAACTAAGCTTACTTTTTTTAAAAAAAAACCACCACACATGGATCTATGACTCACTCCTTTTTCACCTGGTCATATAAGTTGATGTTATTTTAGTGGTATGTGGTTTGTCAGCCTTTGAATATATTCAGATGTGAGAGCTTCCTGCTTTTGATGTTTCGTTGTCCTGAAAGGAGTGCTACATTTGCCTTTCTTGACACTTTAATATGGGGCACTTAACATGAGAAGAATTCTGCTGTATAATTGTCTCTTTCTTTTTGGTGAACAAGAAATACTTACTAATCTGTTCCCTGTTTCTAGAGCTTGCTTATTTTTAATCTATATTTTAATACTATTTTCCTCTGATATGTTGAATGATTTTTCTGTTGCAATAACAGGAGAATCATGGAGTGGTTCTGAAGGCATTTCAGAATGTTTTCAGTCTATTCTGTAGTTTATACACTTTTTTTAAAAAAAAAAAAGAAAGAAAAAAAGGTTTTTAAGGGACAGTGCTGTCATCATCCAGATAGATACTGAAGCTTTTTATGTACGGCATGTAATTTTCAGCTCTCAAGGCACATTAAATAGTCTATGTGCAAAGTCAGTCACATAGGGAGCACAGGAAATCCTTAAGCAGCACTCAAGAGAAGTAAATGCTGACATTTAAGGTGACAGAGCCCATCAAAGAGAATGTGCAAACACAGGTGTGCAGTTGAGATTTACATTAATTTAGGAGATTAAAGCATTAAAATCTAACTGTAAATGAGTAATTACAGCAATGATGCCTGACAGTTTCTTGCAGTAAAAGCCACTAATATAGATTTTAAAGATATTTAAAGGGAAATATAGTGAATATTTTAAATATTATAGTCATTGAAGAAAATATTTTAATTTCAAAGTAAGTTCTTCAGTATATGAAGGAATTATATAAAGTAAATGGTTTTACAGGTAAGTGACACTTGGGCTTTAACTAGAAAGTCATGTTTCTTTCTTACCACAAGTTGTGGGCATCTGATGTTTTCCTCGTTTAAGTTAGGAGTGCCTGATTTTATTTCTGCCAGATTGTGATACAAGACCTGTTTGGAGTCAGCTGTCGTTATGCCCAAGCCCCATTTTGTCATGTAACTTTATCAGTGAGCTTGGTTGTCTGTGTGGTTTTCCACATGCCCTGCCACGTATGCATCCCTTCTTTCGTCCCCCTGTTTCTACCCCAGCCTTTTCACTTGTCCTTTTCCCTTTTTTCTTGTAGCTGGTTATGCATGACTGTATCAGAAGCCCTTGAGAAATGACCATACTTACACTTTTTTGTTATAATAGCACTTTTAGACCTTCATGGTGTGAAATAAATCCTAGTTTATCAATTTGGTGTTCTGATAGCCTTTTTGATATAATTGGAATATTTATGGCAACTGCCACAAGTTGTTATTGAAAAGCTTTCAATGCATCTGTAAGTTTGAGGAAAACTGCAAGATATCTGGGTCATTGGTGTTTCTAGAAATGCCTGAATGAAGGTGTTGAGCTTCCTATTGTTCACGTATTTGGTCTTACAGGACCTAACACTGGGGAAGTAATTAATCATGATGAAGATGATAACCTGAAGCCATAAAAATGGAGTAAACTTTTATTCTTTCCTTCGCTCTGTATGCTGCTTATCTTTTTCTTGCCCTCCAAGGCTGTGTCTATGTCATATTGCACAGTAACTCCTAGATCTTAGGCTGGATTTTTGCATGCTTCTGAAATATAAATAGGCACCTCTAATACATTCGGCTTCTTTCAGCAGTTGTTTTAAGATACTTTGGAAAAGTGATGAGAGTATTCTCTTTAGAGTTTTATTTACACTTTTTTTTTTCCCCCCCTAATATATGCCAGCTTGTGCTTTACAGCATTAAAGGAGAAATTGGGTCAAAAGTTACCTAGTCGTACTGGTATCGTAGCTTTGCTCAATAGTTAGAAGCTGAGTCCCCTGGATTGGCAGCTAACGTGCCAGTTACTGTAATTAGTATTTGGAGTAATGTTTCCTTAAAAGGAAATCTACTAGCAGAAGTCTGAATTATCTTTCCTTTCATTCCTTGTGAATTTAACTTACGTGCTAATTTCTGTAATTATTCAGACTTCCTTCTTTCCATGAGTTTGACTTTTTCCTGAGCTGTTGCTCAATCCTTCTGTTCCCTAAAATGACAATGAACAGAACTTTCCTCTTCATTGCCTTTTCATAAAACTTTTCATATAGGAACTGTCACTTATCTAAATAATTTTTAGACAACTGACAGGTATTCTGGGGCCTTTAACTTCTAATTCCTGGAATAGGTCTGCCATACTAAGTTTGCTCTTCTCTCCTGTTTCTCAAAGTCCTCCTTCTCCTTTCACAAAGTAACCCTCTGTAACTTATCCATCTGAGCATCTTGCATTCCTGCTTCCTGCGTACAAATCTCAGCAGAAGCAATGCCTAATTTTGCTCTTAAACTCCAGGAGATTCTTCCATGCTCTAGTCTGCTTCAGTGAAACTGATAATGTGCTTAAGCTGTTTATAATCTTTCTTTTGACAGGATTTAAATTTTGAAGAAAATATAACAATTCACTGTCTGTCTTCAAGTAATGAGCTCTCCTGCCAATATTGTATTCAGTACTTCATCACTACATTAACCGTACATAGCAGTTACAAAGCTTGCTTTTTCTTTGTCCTAACTTCAACTTCAGGTCCTTCTGGTGTTTCTCAGCTACAACTTTTTCTTCCTCTACTGAAACTACTTTCTAGTCTACTCAGTCATTTTTCTCTTCTCTTATTGTGTATGGCTGTGGATATTTCGATGATTTTCTTTTAACTTACCCATTCTGTTTCTGGGGTGAGGGCAATGGGATTCAGTTTCTCAAATTTTCTTCTTCATGGATGTGTGGAATCACCGTTGCTATGGTCTCAACCCTTCCCTGACAGTTAAAAATACTTTTTTGCTACTAGCTCTTCGTTTTCAATTAGTTTTGTCTTTCCCACTTTCTCTTTTGGATGTTCTCCTAGCTTATGTTCAGCGTAGCATAGCTGTACTTTTCCTTAGAACACCATTTACTTCTTGGCACTGCCAGAAGTATCTCCTCTGAAGCCCTCAATCTGAGTTTCAGCCTTTTGTCTGCTTTGCCTTGCATAATTTTAACTGTCCAAGGCCTACCACTTGTTCTTAGACAACATATGAAAGATCTGTCCGTTCGGCATCTGCAGCTGAAGGTCTCTGCAGGTTGGTGATACATCTTGAATTGATTTGGAAAAGACAGTGAACTTCTGGTGCCTTTCCACTTGGTTCTTGTGAAACCTTGCCGTGAAACTTGTTCATTTTAACCAGTCAGACTTTGTCTGTCTCTGGGGGCTGTTTAAAGGTCTCTCTTCTGTTCATGTGGACGAAAATGCTCTGTGGTTGCTTTCAAAATGCTGTGTATTTCTTCTTTCTTTGTCTTTGACTCTTTCAGTAGCACTTTGAGGATGACAGTTGTTTCATTTGCCTTGTGCATGAAAACTTCACAGCTTTGCTTGCAAAGTTCCCGGCACCTGTACGTTCATGTCTCACAGTGGTGGTCATCGTTCTGCTGCTTTACTTTCCTTATAACTTTTTTTCCTAATGTCAAAACTAACTCTGCCTTCCAGGAAGGTAAGTCTATTTCTTCTTGTTCTATCCAGTAATTGAGAAAGGTGTCGTTTTTTTCCCCCCTTCCTTTTTGTATTTGCCTTCTACATATAAGATGACTCTAATTATGCTTTCTTGTTGTTTCTTCTTTTAGCCTTTCTTTGTGGTGGTTTGTCATTTCTGTGGGTGTCCTTTGCCATTTTACAATGGGGCAACATCTTTAAGTGCAGTGTCAGCTGGTCAGAATATTCCAGCTGCACCATTACCAATTGTAAGATTATGGAAGTGACTTTAAGGGCTTTTGACACAATATGACACCTGCTTTTTTCCCTATCCCAGAGGTCTGTTGCACTGTCATAAAGGCAGTGAGATTGGCTTAACGCAATTTATTTCTTCACAGATCCATGTGGGCTGTTACTTGTCTCCTGTGTTTTTTCCTAAGTGCTATCAGATACTTTGATTTGTTGCTGTAGCTCTCCAGGAATTTAACTTGATATACTGGGATGTGGAGTGGAATAGAATGTAAAGTTTTAGCCTAAATTTATTTTTCAGTGATATTTGGTCATCATCTTGACTGTTCTGATTTCTTGTGACCCTTCCTTCATCTTATCTTCAGACTGTTCATTCCTTGAAATAGACATATTTCCTCTTTGTTGCTTCCACAAAAAATGAAAATTAATACTTATTATCGTATCTTTATCTGTGCTATAAGGATGATGTACAACTGAATTTAGATTCCCTGCAATGCTTCTGTTCTGTGTTATCTTTCTGCAGTGTGCAGAAGATATAAACTTCAAAGTGTAGTATATTTTTTTCTTGAATACATCTTTCTGTGTTGCTGTTTCCTCTCCACAGAGCATAAAAGATCCTGTTTAAATTATATTAGAACTTCTTCACCTCTGAAGAGCCTCCTGAAATTTAAAAATTATTATGACTTTTTTTAGAACTTCTAGGTTAGATGCCTTATTTTTGGGTAACTGCCAGTTGTTGTAAAATTAACCATCTTAATTTTTTTTAATGCTGTTACAAAGCACATTATTAAATGTTTTGGATCATAGTAATGTGGAATGAGCAGCAGATAGGAATAGACAGTTGGGGGAGCTAACACTCTGTAATGCATCTGCCAGCATTTGAGAGGAAAGAATAAAGACTGCAAAATAAAAGGAAAGAGCAAAATGCATTAATGGAGTTAATTTTTTTTTTCCACAGTAGCTCTTCTTTGATGTTGCGGTTGAAGTACTTTTTTAGCAGCTTTAAGCAGTAGAAATTAAACTTCTTTAATTTCCATTTTTATGATCAGAGCACTCCTATGAGAGACTTTCTGATATCACTATTATGCTTTCTTCAAAAGCATTTATCTCAGTAGTGGGTTAGTTGTATAAATATTTGTAGTTTAGCTTCTTGAAAAAATGTTTTATGACTACCTTTATTGGGAATGGAAGATCCTAAAGTCAGATTTGGATAAATGAGAGTGTGACTAGTTTGTGTCCTTAACAAGGACAGATATAGGTGAAAGAAAATACTCCATATCGTGTCTAGCCACTAAAAGGCTGTGACTGTAATTATCCATTTTGGTACCAGGTGTATAAACTGAAATATTCTTCTGATTGGGTTTATGGCTTTGCGTTTCAAGAAGCATCAAATAATATTTCTTCCTTTCCCAAACAGGATGGGGGGGGAAATGCTTAAAAGTGGAAACTGTCTAGAACCTAATTTTACTGTGTGGAAACTTATGCCAAGCTAAGACAGACAGTAACTATGTCCAGGTAGGCTGCAGTTGGCATTTGTGAAGGAAATGGTTCTGAATTTTATCTTAGTTTCTTGCTACTTGAATCTTACATTTGTCCCTTTGCTTGAAAACCAGCAATGCTTGTCTTACAGGTGACAGCAAAGGTCAGAAGGGATGCATGTCTAAGTGGGAAATAGTGTCTTATTGCCAAAGTTAAGCTAAAAATATGTATTCTGTCACTTAGCTCCATGCTTAAAGTCATAATAGAAACAAAACTATGTGGAAAGGCTTAGGAGTAGATTTTTTTTTTTTAAATGCTAGGGTTTGTTTAAATAAGACAGTGAAACATGTAGCACTTTAAAAAATGTAACTGGTTACTCTCATCCTAAAGTATTTCATTTCAAAGGCAGTAATAAATTTCTCAGTTTAATCATTCAAGTTTCAGAAGATAGATTTAATTTAAATGAAACCAAGTGGCTTCTTCGTTGCAGAATTGGCTGTTCCTTTTCTAAAATTGTTTTTCTTGTCCTAGATAAAGAAAAAAAGCCCATTGATCTCTAGGTTTATGGCTCTTGTAGTTGACTGTAGTGATGTATTAGGGGAAGAATATCCTGGGGAGACCTCTTTCCTCAGGACTACTAGCAGTGTGGGAATCCAGTTCAACCCGTAGGTCGTACTCTCCAGGCTGTTGTATGGCAGTCTGAGGATTTGGTAGGCCAACTGGCAGGTCTGTTTGCAAAGTAATAGTGAAGTAATGTCTTTTGCCAAGCAGTCTCATAAAATAACTGGGTTGATTGCAAAGCAACCTGAGTATTCTAGTGAGTTAACATTGTGAGGGATGGGTAGATGGGGTGGGGTTTGATTAAAACATCTAGGCTTAAAACGAATTATAGTATTCTCATATAGAGGTTTTGCATAAAGCTTGATTCACAGGAGAATATAAGCACATCTCATAAATCTAAGGGGGATAAGTGTTGGATGGAAGGAGAGGAGAACGTGCACTTGCCATTTTTTTGTGCACTGACAGGATGGATGGGGAGGGTCTTTATTTACCCTTCTCTAATGGATCCTTGAGCTATGAGCATGACTTTGTTATTAGTCATGGAGAAACCTAGCATTTTGCTGCAGTCATTCTAGTTGCATGTATTTATTTGCACATATGGTGTTGGTGATGTTCTATAAAATTGTGGAATTAAGTAATAAATGTGATTGAAGAATATATAGCTACTGGGGATGTCTCTTTTCACCTTCATAAACATAATGAACAACAGTTTGTAAATTATGCAAAGTGCTAATTAAAAGTTTTAATTTGGTAATCATCTCAGTTTGATTAGAAACAGATGCTGATTATCTGCAGAAATCTAAATGGACCCTTAGAAGATAGCTTTTATTGCTTAAAATTGACTTGTGAAACTAAAGTCAAACTAAAACACAAACTGTACAGTTACTTATGCCCCCTTTAGTGCACTAGAGCACTATGATTCTTCTTAGTTTTGTGTGGTTCATTGTTTGAGTTAAGTAGGACCTCTAGAGTCCACTGTAAGGTTGAATCCTTGTGTACTGGGTACTATGCACACTCTTTCTGTTTTGAAGTAGATTCTCTTCCAGCTTTGAAAAAGTGACATGCTTTGAAATAAAAATTGCAAAAAAGGCTGCAGTAAAAATGAGATGATGAATAAAAACATCCTTCCTCCTAATCTAGCTGAAAACAACTAGACAACTGAATCCTGAGGCAGATGCTCTGCTGTAACCCTGGCTCTCTAAAGTAATATGAAATGGCAGCTGTACCAGAAAGGCAGTGAAGAATGGGTATCTTCTACATGATGTTCTTCAGCTTATGATAGAAGAGGTGGGAAGGGGACCCACGCTATTTGTGTGATAACGTGCTATAGCACTCAGTGGTTGATCAGGTGACACTTGACTGCCATTTATCCAATGGCTTGGAAGTGATGAAAGAATAGCAGTCCTAACCTGATCCTTGTAGATCCTCAGTTCTTAGCAACTGGAGATTTTGGATTCCTGGAAGAGACTTAGTATAGACAAGGAGAATGGTGTCATCCAATGTCCTCTCTTTGTCTATAAATATTTTAGATGGTTTTTTTGCGGCATAAGGGAAGAGAAAATTGGGATATCAATAGTGTATTTTTAAAAATTATATCCATATGTTCTTCAAGAAGAAAATAAATTCTTTGGATAATCAAGGTGTTAAGTTCTTTTGTAGTGGTTGAGGTTAGGAATGTTTCCAAAATGAATTTATTCTTCATATAGCAGTCATTGCAGTAACTTTGGAAATGTTTATATTGTTCCTTAGTACAACAGCATAAAAGCTGATAGGATAGTTTGTGCAGGATGTAATTACACTGCAAGTAGAATTTACTAGCTGCTGTTTTGGACGTAAGCTTCATAAAAATGGTCTGTAAACACTGAAATGCTGTTCCCTGCTAATCCTGTGATTGAATCTAGAGAAATGTTTGTTAACAAGTTTCTGTAATATTGAGTCTGTCGTTAGCATCCTGATTTGTAAATGGAAGAAAACTTGTTGCTGTATTTCCCATAAGGATCTTCCATTAGCTCTTCAGTCATGTGCGACTCTAAGATGTATGTGGTGATGTTTCGAGAGTAATCTGTAGTAATCATTTTGTTAAGCTTTCCTTTTCATGGATGTAGGGAAATGTTTGTCAGGAATGTAGGAAACTGGACCTGAGTCGCTGAGTTTCTCTGTGATTAAGGTAACCATGAATTAGCTGCGTAGTTGAGGAAGATCCATAAAATGTCCTTTCTGTGCCCACTCCTGACTTAAAAAAAAGCCCAAACAACATTTCTGTCAATGGATAAGAATATATAATAATTCCAAGTGCAGCCCTTTATATTTTTAGAAATGCCAGCAATCTGAACTTGAGCTAAAATAGTAAGTGGTAGTACCCTGGGAAATATAAATTTCTTCTTAATTCATTTGTACCTAGCCAAAATGGAATTGATGTCTCTTAAGAAACATTGTAATCAAATTTGTGAACAACAGATTTATGAGCCTCGAAGGTTTTACTTAAGGCTCTTCATGCTCTTAATTGGTAGGGCAGCTGGGAATTATGTCCTTTCCCAATCAAGCTAGTATTCATTAACCAGGTGAATACACTTTAAATTTATATTCTTAAATTTAATGGTCTCTAGGTTAATACTTTTGTATTCTCGTTCTAGCTTAGTTTCTACTGTGCTGTGTGGCAATGGAGAAGATTGACTAGGAAGTTATTGTTTTGTCTGTTTGATAGCATTTGATAATTTTTGAGAAGGGTATTGTGCCATTTGAGTACCAGCTGCTCAGTGACTAAAAGCAAGTTTTAAAAAGTTCGCTTTCTAAGGACACCAGTGACGTGTGCCCATAAATACCTGAGGCTGAGCCTTGGAAAGGGAAGGGCCTCGTGCATTGTGTTCTTGTTTCTAAGTCTCCCAGTAAGGACCAGCAAAGTTAAGTAGTTGTGCATGTATAGGAGTATAATGTGTGCATGCATCTTTATCTCTTCATTAAAACAGAGTAGGGATATCAAATTTATTTTGAAGATTTTGGATGGCCTCACTGCCACTGTTTGTTTAACCAAGCCTCACATATTAAATTATTCATATTTTAATCTAAATTTATGTGTCTTTGTGTTTCCAAGACAATTCTGTGATTAAAATCAATGAATAAACTGCATGTAGAAAGCAAGAAAACTAGAAAGAATGCAAACTTGTCCCAAATCCTTGCTTGCTTCCTTCCTTTCTCTCATGCCTTCCCTTTTCATGTCTTGATTTTTCTAATTTTTCTGTCTCAAAAAGTTACAATGAAGTGTTGAATTGTTTCGAGCTACGATACGTGACCCACTGTCACTGAAAAGGGAAGATCCTTTTCTGGTGTTATTGTTCTTTGCTTGTGCCTTGGACTGCCTTGGTGATAAGCAGTTTCAGTTTATTAAACTGGCAACAAACTAATGAGGCAAAACTAGTGAATTGTCTTCTGTGGGGTGAGTTGCATCAGTTCAGTGTGAGGGTCAGATGAGCACCAGATGACACCCTCGGAAGAATTCTGTTGATTACTTTTTTTTTTTTTTTAATCTTTTGAACATCACAGTATTTTACTTAGCGAACATCATTAGTGCTGTAAAAAGTTAAGCAGTCTGTTTATCTTTCCAATCTTGATTAGAATCCTAAAAGCTGTATTTAATTGTGTCTAATTTTTTAATGATTACCGGAATGTGTTCTTGCGGGTGCCATTTTAGAGGTGAAATTATTAAACATACAAACCGTAGTGTTCTTATTAAAATTAAAAAAAAAAAGGACCAAAAAAAAAAGCTTTTCCAGCTTCCATGAACCAAGAAGAACTGGGATACGTGTTTCATGATGCTCTGTATACAGAGGTACAGGCATGACCTAGCTGAAAGCTTGAGTCTGAGCTTAGACTGTAAGGAGCTTATTTTCATTGCATTGCATCTTCAGTCAATTTCATACAATTTTATGTGAAAATGGTGAAATCCTTAATGCCAGTGCAAGGTTATTTTTAATGTTTCAGTCTTTAGGGAGGCAAGTTTTATTTTTAAATGTGTTCTGCAGTCATCTCCTAGCTTTAGTTAGGGGCTAGGGATATCCTTGTTTCTTCTTCCTCTCCCTCCATTAGCTAAAAACATGAAGGCAACGGGAATTTGTGAAAGGGCAAGGAGCAAAGTGTTCGTAGGGCTGCTGAAGGTTTGCCTAACCTGTAAGGTACTTGAGGCTGTAAGAAGTAAATGATTTAACAGCTTTATAAGTATTATTTATTTATATGAGAAATATTGTTTCGCAATAATATTTGTGTTTGTTTAAAAAATACAATTTCTGATGAAACTGTATTTTCGGTAACACTGTCCACAATCTTATGCAAATCTTTAGACATGGCCCATTAATCTATTTTTCTGGAGGTTTCACAAGGATCACTTTTACCCCAACAGTGTTAAATTTTTTGCTAGTGAGATGCAAGAAAATCTAAAATTGCTGTGACTTGATTGATATGGTCAAATTACTAATAAAGAAGGATCTAGACAGCTTGTGAAGTTTTGGAGTCAGTATAATTATTTTGTGTGTATATTAAAAGATAAAACCCCCTTGAAATTAAATGTAGTACTGAATAAAATGGTTTTGTTGATAAAAATGAGCTAATTGTTTTTTGTAAAACAATTAAGCAAGGAATCCTTGTCTTTCCTTCGTCTCATTCTTCCCCCAGTACTGCAAGTCTGTCTGTAGTTACTGGACTGTTTCAATGGCTTTCTGTAAAAACTGTCCTTGGCTCAGTTTGACGGTTTTTTTAGTGAGATATCCTAGAAGAAATAATGCAATTGTAACCACTATAGCTATACAATATGTTGTACTGTTTTTCTTTGAAGACAGTTTCACTGAGGATTTGGAATGACATGGTAGACTGAACTCTCTTAAGCAATTTCTATTGAGAAAGCATAAAACTGTTACACTGAAAAATGGAAGTCAGTATTCTGGAATTAACATTGAAACTTTGGTCTATACTAGGTGAAAGGCAAGCTTGCAGGCTGATGTGGTGATGCAGATTTATACTTATTTAAACAAGAAATATATCATCTGGAAGGAGTAGCAGGGTTTTGGTAGCACTGTGTGAAGTTTGTATATAGTTCCAGGAAAGCAGGAATCTTCCAGAGACTAACAAAAATAAGATTGTCAGTGGGTGTATTTTATAGAAAGTGTTTTCTCATATCTCTTACACAAACACATTTAATTGTTTTGATACAGCTATTTTGCCAAAGAAAAATGGTTTCCCTGCAGGCTGTTTTTCCCTGCAGCATTAGATTTTCAGATGCAGAAATATAATGCTACTGTGTATTTCCTCTGTCTTCAAAGTTACATTCTTCTGCATTGCTGGCAGCTTTATTATTTTTTAAACTGATTTTCCTGAGAGAGTACTACAGATAATGTCAAGATGTGGACATAGCTTCTAGAAGCCTTCTAGACATCGCTGCCTTGGTCATTTCATATGCATCTCTCAAATCACTTTCATAGAAGGGATTTGCTGAGCTACTCCTCCAAGTTTCAACTTCAAGGGTCCTTCCTATGACTTTCCCCAACATTGGACGCTTTTAAGATTCAGCTGGACAGGGTGCTGGGCCATCTTATTTAAACCATGCTTTTGCCAAGAAAGGTTGGACCAGATGATCCTTGAGGTCCCTTCCAACCTGGTATTCTACGGTTTTATGACTTCCAAGAAAAGTGTTTAGTTTTGTTTAAATGTCCATTTAACTGCATAGCAGTGTCAGTCAACAAATTAGATATTCTGCCCCATTCAGAGAAGTAACTGAACTGCTTATGCACATCCATTTCCACGGAGCGGAAGGACACCGAGTGCCTTTTTTATCTTGTGTTTGGAGTCTGGGTGTCTATTGGCTTGGTTCCTGCCTAGGCTCTAAAAGCTATCTTGACTGCAGCCTAATGTCACCTCTCCATAGGTATTAGAGGACACGTCCAGTTTGTGTAAAGCAGTGTTACACAGTGTATTATACTTTGGTGACATCTGTGTCCATCTGTGTTTTGGGAAGTTATTCTGTGTTCCTTAACATTTAATCCCTTTCAGTCAGGGACAAGTACTTCCACTATACTTACTAAGAACATATTATGTAAATATTTAAGACTGTTGTTGCATGTAGTTAAGTTACTAGGTATCATTGCTGGATTACCAGCATGTATGATCTGCTTTATCAGAGTGGATTATTTATGATTTAATTTTTTTAAAATTTATTAATTTTCTCAGGTTTTGAAGCCTGAGCTTAATCATGATTTAAAGCGGAACAAGTCGATTTCAAATTTTTTTGTTAATTGTTTTCTGTTGAATAAAACCCCAAAATGATTTATTGACTAGTAAAATCACTACAAAATGCTAATTTTAAGTGTGGCTTTTCTGCTGTATTTGGTGCGTTATTAAGTAGTCAAAAACCATACTATATATATTTATGTATATGCAGTATTTAAGTTTTTATATTCGGAAGTGTAACATTGTCCATGATTTTTCAAGCTAGAAATTTTGGCTTAAATATTTCAAGTTGTTAAATTAGAGCACTGCTGCTTAACTTGCCTGTTTCAAGAACTGGAAAACCACTAACATTTAGTGAACAATAAGTATATCATTGTTCTCACTCCTCAAAATAAAAAGGAGGGAGAGATAAATCCGTGAATATAAGATGATATGTCACTTTTTTAAAAAGTCTGGATTTAAAAATGAGCTGAAACTGATGTTTTTGTTAAAAATCTGACAAAGTTGTTTATGTCCTTACTAATTGCCATTAAGTCATCATGCTTTGTTTTAATGCATCCAGTAAAATCTAGATACAAGCATGGATTGTCACAAGTTTTATTTTGGAGAGGCTGACTTCTAAAAAGTGTGTTTTATCATTGTTGTGTTAATGTTTAAAATTATTATATTTTAAAATCTGCACCACTGCTTCAGAAGGAAGGTTATTTAGCACTATTGACCACTAGTGTTTTGCTGGTTTCTATTTATTAGTAGAATATTAGAAAATTATAATTATTAGTGATCACTTGAATATGTAGTAATTTTTCCCTTGTCAACTAAAGTGATGATATATTTACAGATTAAGTAATCTTTTAGCTCATGTTAATTTAAGAAAAAAAAGCCTTATTCTAAAATATTTCAGCAGTTTTAAAACAAGCTCTTAATTTTAGATCAGTGAAGACCTGAAAAATGAATTGGCAAATGAGCTGTGTGCATCAACCCCTGGCCTCCCTATGATTAAAGTAAAAGAACAAATGTTCTATAAGGTAAGTAGAAACTGGTAAATGCCACAGATTTGCATTCATTCTCTCAGTTAAACTTGGAGTTACTAATTTTAAGTTTACCTAATACTATTCCTAACAGTTAATAAAAGTATCTAAATTAACTGAGACTAATGAGAGTTCCTCTTCTTCTTCATGTCAGTATAAGGGTAGAGTTGAGGGACTGGGAGAATGAAGAGACCTTTAAACTACTATTAACGTCTTCTGTCCTCTTCTGCCATCCCTTGTCTTTCGCCACAATAAACGGTCTTAACTTTTAACGTTTCCCAGACAAATGACTTAACTTGCCTGACTGACAGACCGGTCAGGATGGAGACATTCCCAAACATCTGTTGCTGAAACTAGGTTTGGTCTGATGGTATTAGTCTGAAATTCTTTTTGCAAGAGAGCAAGGGGAGAGGAAAGAAGTATCTAATGTAGCCCACCGATTCTTCTTTGGAGCAAAGTTGGTTGGGTTCCAGATCTGTTTCCAAGACCTTTTATATGTAGCTTACATGAATGAAATATTTCAAGATGCCTGAAACAGAAGGCCAACAGAAGTCCATTTTCAAATATCAGATCAGTAAGTGATGCAAAGCTACATAATTGGGCTAATAATCACAGATGCAAACTTTAAAGTAGCTTATTTTGCCTATTTGCATGACTTTCTGTAAGTAAACAATATTTTTCCACCAAAATAATGATCAGCTATTCCTAAGTCAACATTTAATTTCAAAATCTTTGTGTTTTGCCTGGATAGAGCTTTGTTAAAAGACAGAGAATGACTTAAAGCTTTACTGGTCCGTCTTGAATCTTAGGATTGTGAACATTGTTACTGCATTATTTTGCTCTTCCACAGTGTGGGTTTTTCTTCTTTCTCAGGTTGGACTTGCAGATGCTGTGGATCTGTTTAGAGCCAGAAGAGTGTTTATTAAAGATGGCTTTGCATATGTGCCACTTAAGGACATTGATGCGATTGTTTTGAATAACTATAGAACAAAGTTATCTAAAGCACTGGCGGTAAGTCTGATAAACTCTTACAACTTCTGTTGCATTGTTTAGTGACACTCTTGGACAGTAGCCTTTTGAATTTTTAAATTTATCTGCTTCTATCGGGAGGATGCCAGAAACCCTATCAAAAGTGCTGACAGCAGTAAATAAAAGTTCATTATGAGCTGCGAGTTCATTAATTTTAAATGGAATTTAGCATGTGATGTGCATTGTAAAGAAATTCCTGCTAGAGGATTTTAAAATTGTTTCCCACATAGAGAGTAACGTGGCTTTTTGTTCAAAATGTTAGCCCCATACAGACAACTGTGTTTTCTCTTCATATTGGTCTTTTCTCACACACGTTTTGCAACAGTTTTTTGTTGAAATAAGTAAAATAGTGATTTGTGGTTTTTTTTTTCTTTTGCTGGCGAGAACTGAAATGAGGATAAGTCAGAACATGTCAGGCAAAAATAAAGTCTTCATTGTATGAATGTTTGAGGCATCAAATCTAGCTGGGACACCTATGGTGAATACTGTATGTGAATGTTCTTCTGTTAGTAATTCGGTGATCAATTTAGGAGTTGCTAGTTTTACAATATTAGGCTCTTCACAGGGTTTAAAAATTGGTGATCATATATAATGCATAGAATTTTAGTCCTAGAAAATACAGCATTGAATAACATGAAGGCAGTTTGGATTGCTTTTTAAAAAGGTTTTCAAAGCCTTATATTGCTATGTCACATTAATATCAAGGTTGACCATGAGTGTTTAGTAAACACTCAGCGTGAAATAAAAATGCATTCCTTTAGGAAGCTGACAGTATGCTAATTTTCTAATTTGTTAATTTTTATTATAACTAGAGTCTGGAATTATTTAATGTGCAGTGAAAATCATGATACTCTTATGTGAACATTTCCATTAGAACTCTAATACAACTGTGACTAGAGACATCCTTATTTCAATTGATGCATAATGTTCTTGCTGAAAGCTGATAACACTTGTGTGGGATTTAAAAACAATGAATGTATTCTATAGAAATGTGGCTAAGTACGCAGATTATCTGCATCTACTTAAAATACTTTTCAGAAGCTTCTTCTGGAATTTGCCTGTTTTGTGAGTAGCTGAGGAGACGTCTGAAAAACAGTAGGAACTGTAATGAGTAGGTTATCTGACTTTTCAGTTTGAGGAAAAATCTGCAACTTTTTCTTAGGAACACACACTATTTTTATATATAATTCATTTAACTCAGATTACTTTGTTAAAGCCAATAGTTGCTTTATAGTAAAGAAGTACTTCTTTATGTTATCCTCTGTAATCATGGTTTAGAAATTTTAACACACTCATGAGCTTGGAAAGCTATCTTCTATAGAACTGCTATGTTTTAAGTTATTGCAGTATTTCAAGTTTGTGTTAGTTTTTAGTTTTAATACATACATTTTGTTTACTAAAGCTCACCATATTTTCAGAGTAAGGAGTAAAAGAAGATTCGTGATTCCTGTCCTATTCCAAAGCTCCTGATTGAAGTTGTGGGGTTTTGATTACTAATTTAGTTTGCAAAAGTGAATACACATTTAATAAGCTGTTTCAGCTAATTTTAGCTCGCACAGTGCACTGCTGAGAGATGCTAGGAATATTATTAAATTGAGTCTTTTGGGAATGAGGGCCAAAAATCCAGCATGTTTTACAGAGGTCAATCTAATGTTGTTCCGTTATACCAAACGGAGGCATAACTGGAGTGTGACACTTGCTATCTGGATAATTAGTGTAGTTTTCACTGGAATCATCAATTACATTTCAGTGAAACTATAAGAAAGGATTGTACATAAGGAATCTTTTTAAAATCTAAAGATGGTAAGGTAATGGTTGCTGTTCCACAACATACAAATTAGGAGGATAATCTGTAGTGATTTTCCTCAGCCTTATCTGGAGTGAAGAGGCACATTTCAGTAGAAGTTATGACACAGTAGTACACTTCCAGTATTGTTTGTGAAGAGTAGTTGTTGAAATACTATTCGATCTAGGCCTAAGTTCTGCAAGTACAGCTGGCTTAGTAGTGCTTGGTAATGCTTTTGTAGCACACGTTTGCATGTGTCTGCTGCACAGAAGTTGTGTGTCCTGGCCAAACTTAATTAAGAAGTAATAGAGCCTTAAACAGCATCACTGATTTGTTATTTAATTTGCCTCTTAATTAATGCATTTTGATAACGTTACTACTTTGGTAAGCATTACTTATGTGTGCTTTTGGGAGTATGTTTTAGTGTTTTTGCAGCATCTGGCTATTTACACTTTGTTCTCAGCACTTTCTAATGGGCAATCCTTGTTTTATTAGAATTTGAGAATTAAAGATCTTAATGGTGTGATAATCCAAATTAGGTTTGAATGCTATTTCTAAAGAAGGGATTTGTATCTTCACAGGGTCACAAAATTAGGCTGAATACTTCTATGCGGTAGTTTGACTTTGGCCAATACTTCTGGCATTGACAGTCTGTTATAAGCTTCTAAGGGACAAAATACCTTGAATATAGATAGTGGAAAGACAGTCTTTCAGGCACGTAGTTTTGAGGACTCTTTCTTACGGCTCTCATTAGTGGCTCAATTCTTCAACGTTAAAGCAGCATAGTTTTCCAGCGTGGGTTGTTCAGTCGCTGGAACTGAACAAAGGTTTTTGGGACGAATTGTCCCTGCACAGGAATGATTTCGTGGTGAAGGCCTGCCCTGTCTTTTCCCAGGTGCTCTGAAGCTGTTACACTTTATGGGAGTGTGCTTGTGCTAAAGCTACTCTTTCTAGGTCTCCAAAGCATTGAATAATTTGGGCGGTCGCCTAGCCTTGTTACGTTGCTCACTACATTGCAGGCTCATGCTGCCACCATCCTGCATATTACAGGGTGATTCCAGACGGCGTTATAAAGGAGGAATATAATGAGAGTGAACTGATGTGTTGATACTGAGCTTTGAGATAACAGTAAATAATTCATAGTACTGACTTTTATAAAAAGTTTTACGTTGACACTGGCACAAATTCAGTTTACTCAGAGTTATGCTTTAATCGCTTACTAGTCAAGCCCACGAAGCAGTCGTATGTTTTGTTTCATCCTTTAAAAATAAGTTTGACATCTCCACTCTGCAGCTATTCCTTGAGGCTCCATAATAGAGGGAGTTAATACTATTCAAGCCTTCTTGACAATTGCAAATGCAGCTGAAGGAGTTCATTTTATGTGCAAAATCAATACTGCAAGGACCTTCTTTCTGTATTTTCTCACCCATTCGATAGTAAATAACTTCCTTTGTGCCATTAATGATTATTAAACTGTAGAAAGCCTAAACATTTTCTGTTGTTCATGTAAGTTGCAATATTTAGCTCTACAATTGTTTTATAACTTAAAGCAAACTTTTATTAATTCAAATTGCATTATATTTTATTCATGAGAGTTCCACTGTGTTTATGCTAATATACAAACATTTCTGCAGTAATGCTGTGCTGCATTTTGGTAATTTCACTTATAGCCATGTAGTGAACTTAGGTTGTGAAATTATTGGCAGTACTGGGTCTCCTTTTTTGAGGATCGTTGTTTTAACTTTTGGTTTCTTGAAATCAGAAGATTTGGCTTAGTGTCACGGTTCAGACCCACGGACCCGTATCAGAGCTGTGTTACACTCGGTACTGCACAAAGGAGGATTGCTCCAGAGAAATCCGAAATGGGACAAAAGGGGGAAAGGAGAGAAGAGGCTGCTGAATCATTGGCTGGGACTTGCCTTTATCAGCAGTGTCCTCAAATAATTGAGAAAATGACTTAATATGACATGAGCAGTTGTCTGACTGGACAGCATTTTACCTCCACGCTTCCCGCTCTGTGTCGTTAACTGCAATGGCCGTAGGGGTGGACGATGTCTCCCACCTGCTGAAAGCGTTGCAGCATTCGGTGTGAGCTTCCCTGTCACGTCTGATCCCCAGAAAGGATGTAATTTCTGAAGATGCATTTAGGTTTTCTGAACTACTTTTCTCGTAGTACCATTTAGTATTTAGTGTCTGATACTCTTCCTGTGTGATTGATCAGAAAATCCTTTATATAGAGATTATGGGATTAGGTTGAGCACATAAAATACTCTTTTTATTATTAAATAACACTAGTAGTCTTGACTAAACCTGTGTACTGGGTGCAGGTGCTCAGTGCTGACCTGGGGGCTGCAGGGCGGCCTCTGTGAGGAGAGGCCGGGGCTGCCCCATGCCGGACACAGCCGGTTCCAGCCGGCTCCAACCAACCCGCCGCAGGGCACGGCTGAGCCCCGCAGCTGAGATGGTGGCATCTTGGGGAAACCATATTTAAGAAAGGGCATAACACCTGACAGAGAAAGGACGAGGGAACCAAAATGAGTGAGGCACAGCAGAGGGAATGCCAAGGTCAGAGGAGCAGCTCCATGATGCTGGAGAAGATCTTCATGGCACCCGTGAGGACCCCACACTGGAGCAGGTGGAGCGTTCCTGAAGGAACCGCAGCCTGTGGAGAGCCTGTGCTGAAACAATTTTTTTTTTTTCTTCCCTGAAGGACTGCAGTCCATGGGAGAGAGACCATGCCAGAGCAGGGGAAATATGTGAGCGGGTAGGAGCTGCAGAGAGAAGCTGTTATGGACGGACCGTAGCTGCCCCTGCCCTCTGCCCCGGCGGTGCTCGGGGTGGGGGCTGGGGGAGCCTGGAGTGAAGGAAGAAAGTTCTGCTTGGGAGAGAGGGCAGGGAAGGCGTCGTTTTAATGTTTGTCTCTGTTTCTCACTACCTGAGTCTATTTTAATTGACAGTAAATTACATTCATTTTCCCCAAGTCGAGTCTGTTTTGCCTGCAGTGGTACCTGGTAAGCAATCTCCCCGTCTTTATCACGACCCATGAGCTTTTTCATGCTATTTCCCCCCCTGTCCTGTTGAGGAAGGGGGTAAGCGAGCAGCTGAGGGGGAGTTTGGTCCTTTGGTTGTGGTGGGTTAACCTTGGCTGTTCTTTTAATTTTTGGTCTCTAGGCTTGTAGATCTGCTGAGGTTAGATACTGGAGGAAAAGAGGTTCAGTACTCTGGTTCCAGCTCACGCAGTCGTGTTAGCTTCTGTGTTTCCTGTGCTCCTCCTCTGAAACAGCTCTCGGATAAATTCCAGAGGTGGGGATAATAGATACTGAAAAACCTGACTCTCACTGGGATGCCTCCGTTGGTGTCAGGTGTTTGCGTCAGCTAGATTGAATCATTACGTCATTCTTATCTTAACGAATGTTACAGTTCAGAAAATGTTTTGTCCTGAAGTTTTGGTGCTTGTTGAACATTACATTTTAAAGGTATAAGCAAATGCTTGAGAATGTGTGAATACTCCTGTGTAGCATGAGTGCTTTCATTGTGGGTTTGAAGAGTTTATTTTACAAAGACTTGTAATTATCGATGATAGCATAACTGAACTTTCCATTCATAGTCTAATGGCAGTTTTCCAGTAGATTTGTCATACTTGTATTTAAGTCCAGCCCCTTTTTCCCCCATCTTGAGCCTAGCAATTGAAGTAATAACTTGGCTGGTCTTTGTATTATAACTCTACTGCAAAAAGTTGCTTTTGTGAAAATACTTTGTCAGAACATCATATAGAATCTAACCACCTGCAAATTAAAATATTAACTGAAAATAACACAAACTGGTACCATAAGAAATCAAGATTCCAATGCTAGTATGTACAATCTTGATAGCACGTGTTTCTTAATTTAATGCCTACACTTTTTTACTTTGCAGTATGATCTTGTGTAATCTGATAAAATGTCTACAAATCAAATTGTTGGGTTTTGAGGACTTAGCACAAAAGGAAGATCTCACTGGTGTTTTCTAATTTTTATGTTTGTTTTTTTTTTTTTTGTTTATTCCTTTCCCTATTTGGGATGTAATCTTCAAAATTGGTAGAAATGTGGATCAAGTAAGTTGCTTCTAGCTTTACTAATATTTGTAATGTTTTGTCTTTTACAATATTAGTCAAATATGCTATTTCAGTTGATTTATGCTATATGTTCAAAGATCTTGCTAATTTGGGAAAAGTATCAGTATACACGGCACCACCTGCAAAACATTTTCTTCCCAGAACAGCTATGTTTTCAAGCAGTGAAGCAGAAGGCTTTATGTAGTGGCATTAATGCTGAGAAAGGATGATTGATGATGGTCTTGTCACTTGAAATTCATTTCAGGTGTTGTGTTCCCAGTGTTAACTTAAAGTAATTCACTGTAACATAAATGGATGATTTTTATAATATGCACATACAAGGTTAGTAAGGTAATAACTTTGGCAATGCAGGGTAAAACGTGATTACAGTGACTTTGTCCTCTGAATCTCTCAGATGAAGGTTTGCTGTGAGAGTTTTGCAGAGAAGCAGCTGGTCTTCATTTCTGAGTAGTATTATATTGTAAGGTCATTGTCTAAGGCACAGGCCTACTGAATAAAATGGTGGTATTTTGAGTGGGAGAAGTGAAGTCAAGGGCAGTGACTTCAAGTGTGTCTTTGTGTGTCAGAGAGGACTCATGCCTGTATGCGGAATGGTTACCTGCAAGACAGGGAGACTTACTGGACTTTTCTTCGTGGACCTTCTTTTTGCCATGGCCCTTAAATTGTCCCATTGTTGACTGTTTTCTGAAATCCATCCTTCAGTGTTTTATCTCCTCTACTAGTTGAAGCACATGTGTTTCTTTTAGAGACTACATAGATTGCTAGCATAATTATAAATAATATTAGGAGGCTAAATGAAATTTGACTGTATTCAGTATTTTGACTTTCTATTTCTTCTATCTGCTTCTTGCATCTACTACAAAGTATAAGATTTTGTTAAGTACTAAATTTGCAGCATAAACAATTGCTGTGGTCTCCGCATGATCCTGTTTCGTTTGATTTATATGGAAATACTTCCATCTTCAAATCAACGTAGGTGTTTCATGATACTAAAACTAGCAAAGCAAGATGTACAGGATTTGAAGCATGTGGAAGGCTTGCTTAACTGTTGAGATGTTCCCCACATTTCAGAAAAACTATTGGAATAGAACATATTAGCAGGAAGTACAATTTTATTTCTATGTTCTGTGATAGATGTGATAACCTGGAAATGTGTCAGTTAATGTAGTACCTGTCTAACATCATGTGACAGGAATTTATTAACATGCTGGTAACAGTAATTTGAGAGTAATGCACTGTAGTCAGTAAGAAAGAACTGTAATGGCATATGCGGTTGATAAGTAAACAGAAGTCTGTATTTCAGGATGTCACTGTCTTAGAAATTTGAGTTTTCTCCTGATTATTTTCTTATGGCTTTCTATGACCCACCGACAGTTGCTAAGTAATAGCGGTAGTAGTATCTATCTGGAGTTGGTTTACACTGGAGTTAATGACAAATTATTTTGTCAACTGTGTTCTGGCTTTTTCTGGGAGAAAACTAGTTAAGTTTCTGGAAGTTAACTGATAAGTGATCTAGCTGATGTTTACTGTGGACCACCAATGGAGCAGGACTCGAGTGACACAGGGAGCCATCCAAACTGCCAGTGAAGATGGACCTAGTGTGTTTCTCAGCCTTCCGGTGTTTCATGGTGGAATGAGACTGATTTGTGTGTGCAGTTGTTTCCTGGGGAAACTTGATTCATCTATGTCAATAATGTTAGCTGAATCCCTTCTGTGATAGTAGGGCCTTGGATTTCCCACCTGTCTATACATTAATAGAGGTTCATTATTGGGATCCAAGTTTCAGCCACTTACTAGTTTTATGTGTGGTTCAAGAGACACAATTTACCTACCACCGCCACGTGCAGTAAATGATAAACTTCCCTTGAAATGAATATATTGAATCTTGCCTACAATGTTGCAGGATTCTGTAAAGGAGCATAAATCTTAAATGTGCTTTGTCTAAACCAATTCTTTCAGGTGATGTAGTTGCTTTTAGAACACAACAGTTATTCACTGGGTTTAATAAATGGATTCTTAAATTCATGATTGTTGAAAAGCAACATTGCTGCCTCATTGACACTTTTAAAGAAACATGGTCAGATCCCGACAGTTAAATTTTTATAACATTTCTAAAGAGCGTGCCACTTTTGTCCTAACTTTCAAATTGTTTATGACTTACACTTTGCAAGTATTTATGCTAAATTTGCGTTTCCTGTAGAATATAAATAATATGCTTATTCTTGCTTGCCTCTTTGTCTAATTGCTCTGGTAACTCATTTCATCACTTCTCTTGGACAAATTAAAATTCTTCTATTTGAAAGCTCTGTGGAGTACATGCCCTTGCCCAGTTCTTAAAATGGGACTGTTTCTTGCTCCAGCTCATCCTTTCTGCTAATCTCAAGCCTTATGTGTTGAAAGAAATGTGGGGATTTTGGGGGTGTCGTCCCCCCCCAGCTTCTTCATTACACTTTGGAGTGCCCACCTTGCATTTGCTTTTCAAAGTGATTCTTTTCTTGCTTTGCTCCCTTTCTAAAAGCTGTTTGGAAGTAAAGGGGAGAGGAACTTTTTGAAAACTTTGCAATGGAATCCTAAAAAGTTCTGTATGACAGAAAAATCACAAACAATGCAAGAATAAATGCACCTGCATTCACCATGGTGATTTTTCATTATCTCTATTGTCTGTAACCCTTGCTTCTCATGATCCTTAGTTAGATGTTAAATTCTGGCTAGCATATTACACATTTTCATAAACCTACTCTACAGATATCAAAGAAGTTCCACCTTGTTTATAAATAATAAATACTTTATAGCGTACCAAATACAGATGCTCATAGGACTTGCTGTTAATGAGTAGTCACAATGAAATCAGTAGGTCTTGTAGCTGTTGAAAGCAATGGGTATAGCAGTGAGTGCCAGATTAAGCATTCAAGAAAGAACTGGAGTCATGCAAGTTATTTTGAGAACTAAATTAAGCTGTAGTGTCTTAAGTTATGATTACAGTTTGAATTAACAATTTGGATTAACAGCAAAAAAGGCTGTGAAAAATATGGAATGTATAAGGATAGGAAGCGGAGGTGTTTTAAAATGTTTAATGCAAGTTTATGGAGCAGGCAAAAAGAAGTAGGTTGAATCACTAAAAATTGTGACGACTACCTTTCCAAGTACATGGATTTTTTTTCTTTCTATACATTTCTCCGTGAAATATGGAGAGTGGCTATTCTCCTCAGTAAAATTTTACGATATTCTAAGTCAGTGAATGTATATTGCACATGTGATGTTAGCATGTTTTTGCCATTCCTACTAATGATAAAGATGGGCTGACTGTTGGGGAAGGACTAAATCTTAAACCCTTTTTTCAATCAGAAGGAAAACTGGGAAATGACTGTAGCTCAAAGTCAGACATGAAATAAATTGAACAACTGATAGTCGTATCAAATGACACTTGGTTAATTAATGTATAGAATCTTTCTAGAGGTTGGAGCACTTGTTTAAGCAGCAAGTGTAAGAATAAAGTATGCGTAAGTCTCATCTCAGAAATGCCTTTGCCAAGACGTGTTTAAAAGAAATTCTGCTGGAAGACTAATTTAAAAAAACCCACGAATTTTACTGATTACACAACTCAAGTGTTTGAACTCTTTTAAGAAAAACTGTAGTAATATGCTTTTTGAACTTATTGAATATTTGTTTTTCAACTGTTTTAAATATAGATGAAGTGAGTATTTTTAGAAATGCTAGTCACTATCACTGCAGCTGATTTCTGGGTGGTCTTGTATGACTTTCCATTTCACTGCAATTTCTCAAAGGGAGGTTCATCTGTTAATGTATTTCTTCTGCAATTAATTGCTAATCTGCATATTTATGCTGGAGAGGAAGTGGACATTTTTTTGTAGCTCTTGTGAATGAAGACTATTTGTCAGAATATTTTTTCCTGGTAATAGGAAAGCAGGGTATGTTTCAGAGGCAGTATAGTTGAGCAGAATTTTTACAATAAAAACACATACCTGTGTCTTATGGGCAGTCTATACAGGCTGTCACTGAAATCACTGGAGTGCTATCTTCCTGAAATATTAGAAACGCAGTTTAATTAGGCTGCAAATATGGAGCTAGGGTAGTTAAACTTGGCTTTAGTAGTATTGGGCCTGTTGGAGTACCCTGCCTGGCCCACTCCCTTCCCAGCTGTGACTTCATTTTGCAGCTCTGGGTTGTAAAGCAGCAGATCCTTATTTGAATGATTACTTGCCTCCAGGGGAGCATTGGGTGCCTCTGCATTGCCTGTACTCTGCTGCCAGGCTCCTACTGGATCATCACTTTCTTTCCTCCTAGTGGCCAGCAACGTACCTGCCTGAGGAGGGTACTACTTTATCCCTGAATACCTTGACTGCAGGGATCCATTTTTAAGGTTGGTTGATCAGTGCCTTATGCTCAGCTGATTTTTTTTTTTTTTTTTCTTCTGTTTCCGTGTTAGGTTTCTCTTGGGTACCTGACATGGATTTTGAAAGTCTTTTTTTGGTTGACTGGGGTTTTTGTTTTGTTTTGTTTGACCTCCTGCTGGATTATCTCTGTTTATTTCATAGTTCACCTCTGTTACTTTTTTCCAAATTTCTGAATTAGTGACCTACAGGGAAATACTGACCCACTGATGCAAGCTACCTCTCACTAGGGAGCATACTTTCTAGTAATTTTCCATTCCTCATTGAGGAGTCTAGCCATGCATTGCCATGAGAGTTGTACTATACTGTATCTGCATATCTAGTTATCTCATGTGGTCTGTTCAGCCTGAAGAAAGGTATGAATCAAAAGCTGGGTGTGCAACATTATTGAGTTAGCTTTTCTTAAAGAGAGACCTCCACGCTGCTGTGTTCCACCTTTACAGGTCTACCTTACTCTGTCAGTATTTCAAGCCTGCCGGGACTTACAAGCACTGGAGTCCTGAAAGATGACAGTAGCTTCATGTGGAGCACTTTGACATTGCTATGAACTGAAATTTCTTTGTCTGAAGTGGCTTTCTTTTCTCTTGAGGTATGTAAGGAGGAGGTGGTCTAGTAGCAAAAGTCTCTACATTAGTAGGCATGTCTGTATGGCTTTACCTGGGCTGATTTTTGTTATTCCTTGGATCTTCTATTACTGTGAAATAGAAAACCAGGAGAGGTTTTCCATAGATTCTACATGGATTATGTATGTTTGGTAGCATGTCAAGTGTAAGTATACACGTAAATGTTTTGTATCATCTCATCTGTCTGATGATGCCTCATCTGTCTGAGGGAAGAGGCACAAAAGTACTGTAATATAGATGTTTTGTAGTAAAAATGGATTTTGAAAGGCGATGATGGATTTATTCAGCATCTAGGGTCACAGGAAAGTCTCCAGGTATAAGTGAAATTTTGTAAAAGCTTGTATGTGCTCTGTGGATTTTGAAAGGACACAGAATTAGCGGTTCAGTGTCTGAGTTGTAGAAAGGCAGAAAATAAGATGAAGTATCAGGGAAAAACAGACCAATGAAGATATACAGTTTCATTTTACAAGTAGCTTGTGAAAGATCTTTTTAGCTATAATTTTTTTTCTGTATTTATGTAAACAAATTCATTTTTATGTAAATACTGGTATTTTTCTGTTTGTAAGGATTGATGTTTAATTTAAATAATCTGTTGTCTTGAGCAAATATCAGAAAGCAAAGGTTTTTTTATTATCATCTGTCAGGAGTTAAGCAAAATGAAATGGTTTATTAATGGCTACAGCCTGTGTTTATATATGAAAGAAATGGATTAAATTTGGATGTAGCGCTTAGAGCTTCTTAAGTAATAGAAAACCCCATGAGTTTTCCCTGTTGTTTTCCTAGTTATGCTGCCAAAATGAGGTGAAGGTTGTTCTGTTACCAGCTTTGCTAATCCCAAAGGATTTGTTTCTTTTTACTCCGTCCTTTTGATGTGTAGACAATAAAAATAAATTAAAAAATGTGGAAATCCCACCCCCCCAGCCCCCTTTAAAACTGAACTGTGAATCAGAACAATCCTCTTTGGAGTACATGAAAATGTTGAATTACTTTAAAAAGTGGGAAGAATCCTACCAGTTGTCAAAGTGAATGAATAAAACTATTAATCGGTTCTTATTCCAAATGACAAGCTTTTAAAGTAATTTTTCGAAGAGTTGAGTCTCCCAGGCACTATTGTAGAATGCTAGCTGCGTTAATACCCTTCGGTGACAGAAAGCAAATACCTGTTTCTCAATAAAAGTTGATGATCTCTCATATTGCATGAACAAATAAGTAAAATAAATGTAACAGAGGATGTAGGCTAAAGAATAAGAGCTATGAATTAGTTTAGAATATATTTAAATTTAAAATCAGTCTCTTATCTGTCACATACAATAACATTTTGCCTCATTAGATATTTTAATAAGTGGAATTTCAAAGGCAAATTACACTATTTCTTTTGAAACATGCTTCTAGACTTTACTGAAATTGTTTCTCTAGATTGTTTTTACTGAATAAATGAAAGTCTTGGGGTTAACCTGCTTTTAAATTCGGTATGTTCTCCAATGCTCCTGTATAAGAAACAAAGGGCATTGGAGAGGAGACATCTTGATGCTGGTAGTTATTTTTTCTTTCTACCCTTACCATACTTCTCACTCATAGTACAACCAGCCAATTTTAGAGTAACCAGTTTTAAATAGTAAGTCCAGTTGGACTTTTGATCTGAAGCTATTTTGGGAGGAATAAAGAGGGGAGTGTTTTGGATCATCTGATGATGTGCATTTGCCTAAATTTAAGCTGGGGAGTGACCCCTGATTTTCATTATCAGTACAGTTTTTAGTGGAAAACTATTAGGCACTTCTATCCATCTCTATATATTTCTTATGGCGTAGGATAATGCTGGTAGAGCCTGCAATGAAAGCAGAGAGGTGATTGAAGTATATAATTAGAGAGGCAATAATAAAAAATTCTTCCAAGCCGCATACTTTTGAAACCAGCACTGTGTTAGATCTGTGACTCTGGGGAATTTATTATGGTTCAGAGATAGTGGTAATTCTTGTGAAGTCCACAGCCTAGTACCTGGCTCTTTAAAGAGTTGGATTGTTTCATGAGCAGATGTGGGGATACCTCAATTCAACTGATGCAAAGAAGAATACATCAGACAATGTGTGAGCATAAACCTGTGCTCTGCTGCTGAGGGATTAAAAAGCAGCTGTGGAGTAGGGGAGAACGAAAGCTCCTGGCCTGCCCTGCGCAGGGTGTTCTGCCAGCATTGCTAGCATATCTGTGCAGAAGCTGTTTGAGGGTCATTGTGAGCACTTCTTTCAGGTGGAAGCCTTTCCTGTTCCTCAGGCATGAATACTATTATGAGTAGTAGAAGGATATGAGATATTTTGCAAAAAAGAAATCCATTTTCTTTTCTTATCTTTTTCATAACCTGCTTTGCCTTTGTGACAGCATCTGGAAGTCACAGAGAAACCTCCCAGGAATAGGAAAGAAGAGGCTTTTGCATGTGTGTGTGTGTGTGTGTGTTGTGTGTGGTGCTGTGTGTGTTTGTTTGTTTGTTTTTTAAAAGATACGGTTCACTGTAGAAATTTACTACTTTGTATAGCAGATAACACGCTCTCATCTAACAAGTGATTGCTCCAACTTTTTCCCTTACATTTTCTTGTGAATGTTGGGTAGCACTATTGAACTCTAAGTCATAGTCACCGAGAATGTCCCTGGCCACTGATGCATGTTCCTTCAGCCACTTAAATGGCCTATAGAGACAAAGGCAGCCGCAATGGGATTGTGTAGCTGGGTTTGATGAGATGACTTACATTTATGTGATCCTGTTTCTTAAACTTTTGGTATAAGCATTACAGTTTGGATTGAGTGTAGTTCACGTCTAAGCAAACAGTAGGCTCAACATGAGTCAGCAGAGCGCCCTGGCAGCAGAGAAGGTTAACGGTATCTTGGGCTGTATCAACAGAAGTACAGTGGGTAGAGGAGAATGATACCCCTTTACTTGACACTCATTAAACCACATCTAGAACACTGTGTCCAGTTTTGGGGCTCCCGGTACAAGAAAGATGTTGATAAACTGGGGCAAGTTTAGTAGGATTCTACCCTCTACGCTTTCTGCCTGTCTTTATTGACAAAGTTGAGCCTACTGTTTACCAGATCTTCAGGTCTTTTCCAGAAGAGCTGTTCCCCAAGGAGTTGGCCACCATCCTGTACCAATGCAGGGATTTATTTTGTCGTAGGTACAGGACTTTTCAGTTGTCCTTGGTGAATTTCATAAGGTTCTTGTTAGCTCAATCCTCCGCCCTATTTAGGTCCCCCTGAATGGCAGCACTGCTCTTCAGTGCATTGATTGCCTTCCCCGAACTGGTGTTTATGAACCTGATGAAGATGCATTTTGTCTCCTCTGTGTAATTGGTAACATTATTAAACAGCATAGCTCTCGGGATAGGCACTTGAGGAACTCCACTTGTAACTGGCCTCCAGGTAGTGCACAAGATATTAATTGCTACCCTGTGAGTCTGATGACTGCTTTATATCAGGAGCTGCTGGTTTGTTTTGATCTCGGTAAGAAAGGCAGTCAGACTCATTAAAGTGTTGCTTAAAATGCCATTTATTGGAGGTAGTATGATAAAGAGAGGATAGTACTAATAATCTTATACCCTTCGGGTTCTGGGAACTCAGGAGTTCTGGGGCATCAAATGAGCCACCAACCAGGGCACATCTCCCTGTGCAGATCCTGTCTGTAAAAGGTTACCCTATTTTGGTCTTTGAGCACCTACAGGATTTTCTGTTCATTGTTTCTACATGTTCACATGAGAATTTGTTGCCACACATTTTAAATACAGACAAGGACATGCAGGTGGTGCAGTTGCTGGTGGGAGTTGCTGACAGGCTGCTTCATTATAATTAGCCACCTAAGTTTGTCCTGCAGCCAAGGGATGTCTGTGGCACAACACCAGAAGGCCAAGTTATACACGCAATATAGCACAGCCCAGTTCTGTGCCTACTCAGGTTTACTGTTAAGGGAATCCCTAACTCCTTGGTGTGCAATGATCTTCCAGTTAGCATCACTACAGTGATCCAAACAGCTTTTCACCCATCTACTAGGTGACTGGACTATAAAGTTACAGCTTAGATACAGGGATATTGTAGAACACTGTATCAAAAGTCTTGTTAAAGCCAAGGTAGATGACATCCCCTGCTCATTGGTCACAGAACTATCCATTTTGTCTCAGAAGGCAGCCAGGTTGGTTAAAAATAAAATAATAAAAAAAAAAATTATTTACTGTTGGTAATCTATGCTGGTTATTCCTGATTACCTTCTCCATTGTTTGCCCAGAAGTGCATTCCAAGAAGACCTGCTCTGTGACTTTCCCAGGGTCTGAAGTGAGGCTGACTGGCCTGTTGTTCTCCAGTCATCCTTATTGCTGTATCAGAAGATGAGTGCAAGACTTACCTCCTAGTCATCAGGAGCCTCTCCTGATTGCAGTGGCCTTTCAGCAGTGATGGAGAGCAGGCTCATAACGTCAGCTCTCTCAGTACCCTCAGGTATATCCCATCAGGTTCCATGGACTTGCATGAGAGGATATTTCTTGGTAGATCCCTTACTCAGTCCCTTTTGACTGCTTGGTAGTTCTTCGCTTCCTTGAATAATCTCTATAGGGCATAAATGCCTGAAAAACTTTGTCAGTGAAGATGGGCAGAAAATGTGGAGGGTAAAATTGCTCTCTAACTTGCATTTGTATTAAATTGTCTCTAATTTGTAGCAATACTCTTTGAAGCTAAAATACTTAAGGTCTATTTTATTTATATTTACTTCTGGGAATTTGAAAAGGAAATATGTAACATTCCTTTTTTTTTTTACTGTGTTCTGTCACTTAGCAAATATAATTAAACTATGCGGTTTTAGTTTTACTTGGAAACGGTACAGCAATTGTACTTCATTGACTGCATGATTGAACTCCAAGTTTTCTATATTTGCAGGATTCAAAATGCAAAGTGTGGAAATTGCAAATTTAGGTAATTCTATCAATTTTTAAGTTAGCTTTTAAAATATTGCTCTTATTTTTTTTTTCTCCTGAAGTCTTTATTCAGCTTTCTATAAGTGAGCTCTGTGAAAGCATCATTTTCTATGTTAGGCTGGAATTCAAGAAACCTTTCACTTTCAGAAAAGCAGATACAAACCCAGACAAAATACTAAAAATTAAATGCTATGTATCAGCCTTCTCTCCAGGTTGCTGCAGCTCCACATCTTATCTCATGCAGTCTAATCGGACATTTTGCCTACTAAGTGTGGCGTTCAGAGCAACTTTATCAATTTCATGTTTTATAAGATGACTCTCTTTGTAAGCTATGGTGGCAGTTTTAGTTCTGGTCAGCACAGAGTTAATGGGGTGAGGTTTGGGGGAAAATTCTGGCTTGCTTTTGCATCTAGTCTCGCTTAAAATCAAATTGTTAATGCATTTTTCTTACGGTTCTTACCTGACCTGTGATGCCTACAATGTATGTGTCCAGATGCTTAATTGGCCTGAGAGGTTATGGCTGCACCTTCTGGCCTTGGCCATCAGAGGGCACCGCAAGAGTGCTGAACGAGGCAACGCAGGAAAATTGTGCCTGAAATGCAGCCTTTCTGTATAGCAATGGTATTCCTTTAAGGAGGAGATGAAGACATGGGATTGAGTTCTTAATTCTAAGAAAACATGTGTTGTATTTGGTCTCATGCGGAATGTATGTAAATGAGGTTGATTTTATTCTCTTGGTATAAACCAAATGCAAATAAGCATTTCACTAAATGTCATTAATTTTTAGTTCTGTGATTAATTTCCCTGTATCTGTCAGTATGAACTGATACGGAAAAGTTAAGAAATGATCAACATTTAAAAATTCTGATGATGTCTTAACAGTAGCCTCATGAATCTGCTTGCATGTGTCATTGACAGTTACTAAGCCTTTATATATTTGTGATGTATAGCTCATTCTGTTTCTTTAATCTGGTCTAGCAGATATCACCTGGTGCATTAGAAGTTTTCAGTGTCTGAGGTAATATGATGTTTTGTCCATGTTGTTATGACTATATAGGTTAATCTTTGAGTCGTTAGACTTCATTCCATAAGGTATAGCATCAACTGAGTATCTGACCCTAAATGAGCAATTAAGATTTTCTCTTAATTATTGTCAAGACTGCTTAGCATTGATTTTTATGGGCAATTGTTGTTCTTATTTTCTCTCCTTAGTGTCTTAGTGAATTTTGTTCCTAGTGTTATTGCACTCTTATTAAATGGGCACTTCTTGTTCCTTTTTTTTTAATAATCTACGTTAAAAGCTTTGTATCATCTTTAGAAGATCAGTGATTCTTTCTCTTAGAATACTTTTTTACCAAGTAATGCTGATCTTGGAAAATAATGGGACTTATCCATAAAACGGAAAACTGTATTATTAATCAACTAGCTACTCATCCATTTTGAAAACTCAGCTTCTGTGCCCATGTCTTTTCAGCTTTCTAAGATTATTTCTTGGGCATTTTCCTTCAGCATCCTTTCAGATTTCCTCAAGTCTTCTCTAACCTGAAATACTGCAGATGCATCATCATCAGTGGATATCTGCCTGTTAAGAGTCATCCTGCATTTAGAGCTTTGTTCTTGGCCTTGACGTGGTTATATTCATTACACCTAACCTTAATTTGACTAGTATTCTAGACATTCTTTGAATGGTTTAAGATCTGTGTGTCTGTCTGATTTTTCCTGCAAAAGTAGCTTATTGGATCTCTGCAGATACCATTTTACCAGTTGGATATTTAGAGGGGTGTCCTGCATTCGATATTGTATGAAGAACACAGACTACTCCTGGTGCTCTGGAGTCATGGTGGTACCATTTCCAGTCCCATATTTTTATTTTTATCAGCAGAGCTATGAAATTGCATGTCAGGTTTCTTATAGAAAAGACATATTTCAGGTCTTAGCTAATATCACAAGGTTGTGTCTAAAACTTTTCTAGGAGAGGATGTAACATTCATACCCTCAGTTCTGAGCTGTTCAGTTTTTTTTCACTGACCTGACTTCCACAGAGCCCTATCTTCAACCCGTCATGGGGAAGGAGGAGAGGATTTTACATGTAGAATTTGCAAGACGTCTTCAATTTTAACTATATTGTCCCGGGTCATGCTGGCAACTGGGAAGTTTAATAAGAGCTTGGGATAGCCTCAAGCTCTGTGTTTTTCATTGAAGGGAGAAAGAAATTTACAAATCTTGCTCCTTATCTAGATCTCTCAAGACTGGATATTCTCTGGAGATGCTTTACTTTCTCACACTGATTTTGGTTTTGGTATTTTGATGGAGGAGGAATCCTCATCACAAAGTGCAAATCCATCCATGTCTTTCAGAACCAGCAACTGGGAGGTGTTCATGCATCCTTCTCATCCCTGTTAACTACATGTTTCCTTACAGATAAGTCTGAAGAGGGGTCTTGTACAGTCTCATCTTTTAATGTAGAACAGAGCAAACTTGTCAAGAAGCTCAACAGTCATGGGTCAGTTCAAGTCACGAACGCGGCCATACCAGTGGAAGTTGACTTCAATCAAGCCTTGTCACGTGAACACATTACAATCAATACCTTAAATGTGTCTATTCATTTCAAGTGTCCTTAATGCCCTGAATGACCCTCAACTTCATTTTTTTGGGTTTTTTCTTAAAAAGTTCATTGTTCATTGTTCAATATGGATGTACATATTTGCATGCAACCATATGTTTCAGTGTTCAAAATGATTTCATACTGATATGGTCACCATTCCTTGCCCTGATACCTGGACACACATGCAGGAATATGATATAACTATCTCTACATAGTACTCAAGAGCAATGTTTGAAGTTTTACTTGAATTCACTTAATTTTAATTTATTTGGCTTTTCTGTTAACCTTCCCTTGTTCAATCACTTCATGTAGCTTCCATGTCTTCTCAGCAGCAGGCGTAAGAAAACCCAAGATGCCAGATTACTTCTTGCAGTGGTCTTCCTCATCCTCAGTTTTCCAAGTCATTGCTGCAGTCAGAGTTTGTCCTTCATCTTTAACTAAGCTGTCTAGTCTTCTAAATACTTGATATCACCTTCTCTAGATCTATTACTGAAACCAGATGTTTTTTCTTTTATTGGGCCACTAGTAAGATTTGGAATCAGTTTACCCCAGCCAGTGTACAAAAAAAGTGTTAATATCACAATTTCCCACAGACTTGGGTTCTATTTGAATTCTGTTCATTGTCAGATCTATCTTATGTTGTGTTGCGTGTTCCCTGCCTGACAACAAATCCAATTCTGCAGCAAGCTTAAGAAAACAAAATGCAACTCTATTACAGAGGTCTACAATAAAAATAAATAAAAAAAAAGTTATGATTAGGTGGTAACTGTGCAGCTTACTGCAGGAATAACAGAATTAGCTGCATTTGGATCTGTTACCTTCAGCTCCATATCTATGTTATGTCATGCTGTGACTGATGACTCTGAGAAGTGGATGAAAGTAGTAACAGATGCAGTTCCATGCTAACATAGTGATTTTATCCTTAGGATTTGTGGTGGTGTCTCTAGAGAAGGCTGGGCATGTCTAGCATACATGGAGGCAAGTATGTTCTGAATATGATTCTACATATTATGGCTTTACTGCGTGTCAACTTGAATATAGTGCAAACACAGTTCAGATTTGCTTCTAATTCAGCTCAGGTCTACCTGATTTAAATGGCAATATAAATTCAGGTTGTCTCACACATCAGGAATAGGCTGAAACCCTGTTACTGCTGATGTTCTAGTTGGTAAACTAATGAAGAAGTAGAGGTTTGATGTGGTGGGTTGACCCTGGCGGTATGCCAGGTGCGCACCAAAGCTGCTCTATCACTCCCCTCCTCAGCTGGACAGGGGAGAGAAAATATAGCAAAAGGCTCTGGGTTGACATAAGGACAGGGAGAGACCACTCACCAATTACTGTCACAAACAGACAAAACAGACTCGACTTGGGGAAATGAGTTTAATTTTATTACCAGTCAAAATCAGAGTAGGATAATGAGAAATAAAAACCAAACCTTAAAAAAACAACCTTCCCCCCCACTTCCTGGGCTCAACTTCACTCCCGACTTTTCTCTATCTCTTCCCACAAAGTGGCGTAGGGGGACTGGGAATGGGGATTGCGGCCAGTTCATCACACATTGTCTCTGCTGCTCCTTCCTCCTCAGCGGGAGGACTCCTCACACTCTTTCTCTGCTCCAGCGGGGGGTCCCTCCCACGGGAGACAGTCGTCCATGAACTTCTCCATTGTGAGTCCTTCCCACAGGCTGCAGTTCTTCATGAGCTGCTCCAGCATGGGTCCCCTGCAAGTCCACAGGTCCTGCCAGGAGCCTGCTCCAGCATGGCCTTCCCATGGAGTCACAGCCTCCTTTGGGCATCCACATGCTCTGGCTTGGGGTCCTTCACAGGCTGCAGGTGGATATCTGCTCCACCGTTAACCTCCATGGGCTGCGGGGGGACAGCCTGCCTCACCATGGTCTTCGCTATGGGCTGCAGGAGAATCTCTGCTCGGGCACCTGGAGCACCTCCTCCCCCACCTTCTTCATTGACCTTGGTATCTGCAGGGTTGTTTCTCTCACATACTCTCGCTCCTCTCTCAGGCTGCTGTTGTGCAGCAGTTTTTTTCCCCTTCTTAAATGTGTTATCCCAGAAGTGCTACCACAGTCACTGATGGGCTCATCCAGCCTTGGCCAGCAGCGGGTCCATCTTGGAGCCGGCTGGCATAGGCTCTGTTGGACATGGGGGAAGCTTCTAGCAGCTTCTCACAGAAGCCACCCCTGTAGCCCCCACACTACCGAAACCTTTCCATGCAAACCTAGTACACTTGAGTGACAACATACATCAGTTTGAAATGTGTTTATCTGCTTCTGCAGTTGTGTGCTCTTGTGGCAAGATAAAGCAATAAAATAGCCTTGAAAAATATTTAATGCATTTTCTGACATAATTTGTAAGCAGCACTTCTTCTGTAGCTCAGTTTTGCTGTTTTCCTCCTGTAATAAAGTTTCCTCCTGCAAGTCTTTCTCAAAGTAATAAAAGTAATGAGAAGTAGTACTTCTTCAGTAGTAGACATCTGACATATAAATCCTAACCGTGTTAGTGATACCTTAGTGATAAAAGCGGTCTTTCCTGTGTTTTTCAGTTAGCTACTTGCAATTATAAGCCTTGTTTGTGAAGTTTGAGTCAGAATAGCAGTGTGCTGTATATACTCGTGTGATGCATTGAATTGAAAATATAGTTTAATCAACTCTGTTATGATCCAGTTATGCAGCATTAGATTAGAAGGCCCCACAAGGGGCATCTGTTTATAAACAGGCATCTGTTTCTAAAAAACAGATATCCGAAGATACTTTGAGCACTTAAAAGGATTTTTTCATGCCTCTTGCTGACCAGAGACCCATGAAACTGCAAGTCTTTATTGAAGAAGGGCAGTTTCAGGTATGCTTGCTTAATTATTTGTTATTAGACAGATAGATTTTATTTATCTGCAAGATGAAGTGAAAGGTCTTTGGCATACAAAGTGATTCTAAACCAACCCTAGAACTGCATTGTATGAGTTAAAGCAAAGGTATTCTAAATTTTGCAAGCTAGTCCTAATAAAACATTTTTTTTGCTTACAAAAATCATTATTTTTTTATGTACCTTACAGTGCATTTAAATGCTTGTAATTACTAACTAAAAGAGTACTATAAATTATGTATATATTAAATGTGTATGTTCAGGCATTTTTTTTATTATCTAAAACTTGAATCAAAAGAATATGTTAATTTAGGAAAATTAAACAGACCTGTCAGGGTAGTCAATGAATTTACTATTAATTTAATTAAAGTTGAGGATGTGTATCACTGCTGTGGTCAGACAGTCATTGTGGAGGAGGCAGATTCATTTAGTGTTTGAGTGGTGAAGTTCTGAATCTGTCATTCCTAAAACAAGATTTGCCTCACTAATGAACAAGGTGAATGATGAGAATGGTTAAAATTTCTGTTTGCTTATTATACCTTATCAGTACTTAGTCTTGAGGACTTTTCTCAAAAAGGTGAGGACTTACCCAGTCTTCTTTATATCAACTAAGTCATTAAAACTTCTCTGGAACACATAAGGAAGATTAAAAACACAAACAGAATATCTCAAACAACTTCATGGGTTTTTGACAGAGATTCCAGTTTCTTTTGAGCATAATAGGCTGTCATGTAAAGCTTCTTTTGTTTGTTTGTTTGGGTGGTGTTTTTTTGTTTGTTTGTGTTTTTTGGGGGAGGGGGGTTGTTTCTTAAGTGTACTTGGTTAACCATTAGCAATATGTAAAAAACAGTTGCATTTTTATTGAAAGCAGATGTGGTAATTAGCAGATACTTGTTTCTGAGTATTTGGTAATATGCAAAAATTTAACAGCTATTTGAAAGTCTTTGCTGTATTTTAATTTAAAAAGACCCTGAGATGACTTACCTGATCACTTACTGGTTTTTGAAATGTAATATTTGAGTTAAACAACAATGATGTTTTCTGAAGAATATTGTGGGTTTTTTTAATTGACTGGTTAGCTTGTATAACCTGTGTTTTATCACCTGTCTGTTTCTACCTGGAAGCCCTGATGGAATTCTGTGACTTTCCTTGCATGTTCTGTTGCTTTTGATCTCTCTGTTGTTTGCTGCAAGATTGGCATGTCTTACTATCCAGTTGTATTGCCACAGTGACATTGTTCTTGAAGGATCTTGATCCAGCAGGAGGTTAGTTCGCTCTGTTGAAAAGTGCTTTAGAGACTGCCAGCTCAAGAGCAAGGCAAATGCTCCTACAACATCACTTTGTGCTAAAAATAACGGGGGGCTGGTTTCTAACCCTTGACTTGTGGGAACTGAACTTTCATATTCACAACTTAAATTTGGGAAGATGATCTGGTCTGTGTTTCTGCCAGTGGTTCAGGAAAGGAGGTGCATTTATACCACCTGCAGGATGCATACTTTCACGTTGCTTGCTCCACTATGATCTCTTAAACATGGTTGGTGAAGACCGTTATCCTTGTCTTTATCCAAGTTTCAGACTGTGTCAGACAAACTAAGTTCCTAGTAACCGGTGTTTGTTCAGGTATACAGTCCATGTCTACATTACCTTCCTCATCTGGAGTGCTTTACAGATGTGACATTCAGTGAAGAACAACTGAAACGGCAGTCGATGGCAGGGATAGCGGAGTGCCTCTCTGAAAAGAAAAGGTATTGGGCCTTATGTGGCAGAAAACAACCTCTTGCTAGATGATACAGAAGAGCTGCCCATCTTGCAGCCATTACTACTTTACTGGTAGTATGGTTTTTGTACTTTGTGTTTATATATAGATTATTTCATTGAAGAATATAGTAAAAGAAATTAATTAGTAAAATAGTAAAAAAACATACGAATAAGAAACTTGCATGACAGCATACCATTAATATGCCTTTTTGAGCACATAGTTAAAAACATTGTAACTTCTTAAATCTGATTTGTATTTACTTTCTTCATTTCCCACCCACCATGCACCACTTGGCAGGGTTGGGTAAAGAAACTGGGAACAGAGGAGTGAAGTTGAGCCTGGGAAGAAGAGGGAGGTTGCAGGAAGGTGGTGTTTTGATTTTTGTCTTTGTTTCTCACCATCCAGATCTATTTTAATTGTCAATACATTAAATTACTTCTCCCCAAGTTGAGTCTGTTTTGCCTGTAATGGTAATTGGTAAGTGACCCATGAGCTTTTTGATCTATTTTCATTAATCCTTGCTTCCTAAAACAATGTCATATATGGGGTGTGGGGTGGCTGTGATTGCTTTGGCATTTTATCGGAGCTGTTTTCTGTTTTCTCCTAATCTCTTCCATTGTCTCTTGTACATATTTGAAAACAATTTTATTTCCCCAACCTCAGTAACCTTATTGTCCTTGTCCCAGATAATTTTTCTCCTGCTTGAATATTCTATGCAGTCTCAGTCTTGGTGAGGTCACAAGTTAGTGTGAAAAGAAGCTAGTTTTCTTATGCAAAATAGAGAGTGACGTTTCACATGATTTTCAGTAACCATTAGAGAAAATATTGCAAAAAGCGAAATAAAAGTTTAAGAGCTATGCAGATTTGGAGTCGTGGTTTTTATGGTCATAAGAATGGTGGAATATGTTGGGTGCTATAGGAAATGTCATCAGTGTGTTTGAGGAAATAAGAAAGTATTTAATGAGTATTTTAAAAAAAAAAGTGTCACTCGGCACATCTGGTCACAGTTTAGTGAGAAGATCACTGGAGCCGTTACGGTGTCCAAGTGTTATGTCAAACCAATCTACAAAAGAATTAGTAAGTTGACTCTCATTGACAAGTGATTATTTGTTATTATTTGCTATTGCTGTGTTGATAAACTACCCAGAACAAGACTGATCCATATTTGTGTCTAGTCACTTCTAACTTGTATATAGACCTTATTGTTTTATACTGTATTTAACAATGGCTTTGCTGAACTATGTAGAAGGTAGCTTTTTAGGTACTTTATGTAGTCTTCCTCTACACAGGTTATTTTTTGTCATGAGAGCATGCTACAAATAGTTGTGAGCAGCTTAGATCCTTTAGGGCTGTACAATTACTCATCTGCCATGGTGAAACAGATTTAATGCTAGCAGCAGGAGTTCCTTGGCTAATATAAACACTTGAACTAGTAATTACAGCCTCTGATCCTCTGCCGATAGTAATTACATCCTGTATTCCTCTGCCCCAAGGGTGGTGAACTGCTGTATTTTAGGAGGAACCAATCTTCTGCTGTCTGTTGCCATCAGACACTTGGCCAATACCCGTTGTATATTTTCATGGTTCTGAATGGATCATATGCTGTGGTTTGAAGAATGCTAGAATAATACAAAGAATACAAATTATGTTTATTCACAAAACCATATTGTAAGGTTTTGCCCTACAATATGTTGGTCTTTCTTTAGAAAATGGATTATGGCTCTATTAAAAGACTAATGCTTGGGGAGTATGTTCTTCATAAAAACTTTTTTTTTAATGCCCCCTTTATTTGACAACATTACTGTAAAGTAGCTTCTCTCCTGAAATGCAGTGGTAATACCTGGTTTGGCACCTCTTTAAGTTGGGTATTCTTCTTTTGCACGTTCAGCTGGCTTTAAACAGTCACTTACATCTTTTGATCCTGTACACTCTTGATTGCTGGACTCCGTAGTCTTTTTCAACCCTTGTGCTGCAGTCGTCATGTGCATTTATTTGTTCAGTGTCTAATTATTTCATTAGTCATCTCACAGTAAGTCAGATGCATTAGCTAATAGGAGCAGCTTTCAGACTTTCTTCCAGATGGCCAGTAGTCAGAAAAAAATAGAGGCTGGTGAGAGTCATGGTCCTAGTAGTGCCCTCTGATATTTTGCTAGTGTCCTGTTCTGTCTTTGAAAAGTAGTAGGCACACCTCAGTAACTAGTTAATTGTTCTATATTTGTCTGCTAATCTTTTCAATTACATTGTTATCTGAGCGGGGGGCTAGTTTCCTGTGATTATTTTGTTGTTTGGGTACTTTAGAGTTTAACAAACTGAAAACTCTGAAAACTCTCTTGTAATTGACATATAACACATTTTCCTTGTAGAGTCTTTGCTGTTCTGTACAATTTATGTTCTTTTTTTTTTTTTTTTTGTAGTGCTTTGCTTTCTGAGAGATAATAGTGTCTCTCACCTAATATTTTCCCATGAAACTTGTTAGGACTTGGTGTCTTCAGATTCTTTTCTCTATCAAATGTGGTGAGATTGGCTAAGATGGGCAAAAGTTATTAATTCTAACACTTAAAGATGAGTGTAAATAGCAGGATCACTCTAGCCTCATTTTCACTGGGAAAAATGTGCAAAATAGTTGTCCTTTTGATTTTCTAGACCTATGTTGTTTGAAAATGAGTTTGTCAGCGAAGCTATATTAGTTGGTGTGCAGAGGGGACACGGAGACTGAAAGATACAGTGTCTTGACAATATTAGATGTAATGCTTTTTATAGTGTTCATCTTTAGGAAAGGGCCTTTATACTCTAGTTAGGAATGGATTTGCTAGCCTGTATATAAGTTTCTGTTAAGGGAGGTCATTCTGTATACTTCTCTATACAGTTGCCCTTTTTCTTGAAGAGTCATTGGATTTCAGGTCCAGGGTGTTTTCTGTTAAATATATATTTGAATCTAGTAGGAGGCTTACTAAGAAGAGTATGTGTAGGATGAGGATATCATGTTGGACAACTGAAATAGTTGGCGTCCATCTTTGAAAGCTCTATCTAGACAAAATTGAGTATTAGCAATGTGCCCTTGTGGCAGAGAGTTCTAATGAGACTGCACTGGGAGGAGTGTTGCTGGCATGTCAAGGGAGGTGATCCTTCCCCTCTTCTCAGCGCTGGTGGGACCACACCTGGAGTGCTCTGTCCAGTTCTGGGCTCCCCAGTACAAGAAAGAGATGGACATACTGGAGAAGGGCCACTAAAATTATGAAGGGACTGGAGCATCTCTCCTGTGAGGAAAAGGCTGAGTGAGCTGGGACTGTTCAGCCTGGAGAAGGCATGGCTCGGAGGGATCTTACCAATGTATGTAAATACCTGAGGGTGACTGAACACTGGCGCAGGCTGCCCAGAGAGGTTGTGGAGTCTCCCACCTTGGAGATATTCAAAAGCTAGCTGGACATGGTCCTGGGCAACCAGCTCTAGGTGGCCCTGCTTGATCATGGAGATTGGACCAGATGACCTCTGGAGGAGGTCCCTTCCATCACCTCTGGAGATGTCCCTTCCAACCTCAACAGTTCTGTGATTCTGTGATTAGGTGAAAAAGTGGTAGGAAGAGGTGGCAGAGCCAGTCCATTTGACTGAGGGACTAAATCTGCCATTACTGTTAGAGCTCATAACTTAATGGTGATTTTTACTCTCTCAGCTTTGTCATGACTCTAGTGATTCAGGCAGTCTTTAGCAGGTGTGCATGGAGTACAATATTTGGCACTTTACAGGATCCTTGTTTGTGTACGAGGTCTCTCTTCTATACCAGATGTATTCAGGAAAGACATCTTGGTGGGATAGCCATTTTTTTTTCATGAGTATGCTCCATGTTCTACATTTCCTTACAATACCATTGCATGCAGGACTAATTTAAACAAGTCAGGAGAAGTTATTGTCCGCAACTTGTGCCTTTCCAATGTTCACTTCTTATTGTATACATGCTTTAAGATCCAAGGTCTTGCCAAACTGTGTGGTGAAGCAGTCTGAGTTTGTGTCCTAATGCTTCAAGAGCTGTAATTGAGGTTTCGTATCAATCTGAACTGAGCTGGGCTGTGGTTTCTTTCTACTGTATTCTCTCCTTTACTTCATCCGTAAGTGTTCATCTTTCTTACTGGTTCTGTAAAAAATAGTGCTATTGTTACGGTTAACATGAAGGGGTAAAACACATCCAATTGTTGAACATGGGAAGCAGTCTTACATTCCACACATCCTTACACAAGCATATCTGGTTAATGGCTATTCAGCATGGAGAACTACGATAAAAGACAGGACAAGTAATAAATTAAACACCTAGATACACAAACTGTGAAGAATGGGAGATAATAAAGATGATACCAAAGACCACAACTGTTGGTTGATGGACTATTGAAGGAGCTGCTCAAAGACTTGAGGGAAACAAGATTATCATGTCTCTCATGGAAAAGAGCAAACTTATGGGATATTTGAGAGGGCTTGTGGGATTGTGTAAAGTTATTATGGATCATCTAGGGGAAGAGCCAAAGGCAGGAAAAGGGAGCGTTAAGAAATCTGCTGATCATTAGGCTTGTGCCCAGTGCCTTGTCACCACGGTAATAACTTAATAAGAAAATCTATCTTACTAAACACTATTCCTAATTATTTTCCTGCTTGAGGGTTCTCTCTGTTCTCTCTGTGTGTGGTGCTAGTGAACTTCAATGCAGAGGTCTGAGAGCTGGAGCCCGTAGGTCTGGGGGCAGGATACTGGAGAGAGCAGAGGGCTTGGGAGTCAGTGGCTGGAGGGGCTGACGTCTAAGCCAGCTTCTAGGAGGAGAGTCAGGACTTTGAGAGGCAGCCTCTGGGGAGGCCACAGTTTGTGGCCAGCTATGAGAGGCTCATGTGCATGACATCAGCCAACACGTATGAACAGATCAGACCATTTGTATAATTTGTTTATGCATGTGCTGTTTGTGTGTGTGTGGTGCCTGTTCTTGTGTTTGTGGTGTTCTTCTGGTGGCCAGTGGTGTCTGTACTGTGTGTGTGTGTGTGTGTGTGTGTGTGTACGTACGAGGGGTACGTGGTCAGCCTTGCTGCTGGCTGGGGCTAGGGTCGGGGGTGGGAGCAGCCTGGCTGCGGTGGGCTGGGAAGGAGAACATCCCTGGGCCTTGAAGCCCACCAGCTTTGGCTTCACTGTAGCAGCTTGCTGTGTGCACTTCTGCTTCTACCTAAAAGCACCAAGCCACAGGCCTTGAAAGGAGGTCAAATGGAAGTCCCACTGCCATAGTTAAGTTCTGAGGCAACAATATTATGTTTTATAATTAAGCAGGTTTTTTGAAGGCTTGGTTTTCTGCTTCATGAACTTGAGTCCTGAGGGAAGTGTACTTATGTCAGAGTGTATTTCTATTCAGAAGCAAAATATTTGTAATAATTGCAAACTTAAATAATCAACATTTAAAAAAAGGGAGTAAAAAAATTGCATGTTGTTGGAGTTGCTGGTGGTTTTCCTTAATGCGAATAACCTTTCTGTTTTGGAAAGAAAATATTTACACATTAAATCTTATTCATATTTGGGAAATGTCATTGCTGTTGCTGGCAATTGAGAGTTGAGATTAAGTAAAATGTTTGAAAATGATGATAACTAGACTCAGATTAATGCTGGCTTTTAGCAGCATGAAATGTGAGTGCCTGTCATGTTTTTAACTCTATTCAGTAAAGATAAGAATGTAATCACTGGTACTTGAATGTATGGGAAGCTAGGGCTTAAAACTCTTTCAAAAGTTGGAAAGATTTGATTTTGCTGCTTAAAAAAAATGAATATCGTAAAATACACATAACTTAGAAAAAGTGTTCCAAATACCTTTTTACTTTTAGAAGACGGATATTTTCTAAGTCTTAGCAACAAAACAATTATTTCCAAGCAGTACCACATGTTGAGAGAATAAGACACTGAAATTCAAATGCCTCTGTTTGAGGTTTGAAAGTAAGAGGTTGGCATCACACAGACTGTTGAAATAAAATCTTTTCTATGTTTGTTGTTACTAAAGATCAAGTATGGAATTCTTAAGGATTACTTAAATTTATTTGAAGCTGTATAGTAACTTTCTCAAGGAAGAAAAGTCAGTATTTGAAGATTTGACAAGCTCATTAAACAAAGATGCTTTGCAACAGGATCCTTTTTCCTTAGATGTGAATGTCTTTACCGTAGTGTTTAAAGACTGAATAGGAACATAGCCTTGGGCAGTGTTGACTGTGGTGAATAATCCTGGTCCCTAACAACAAGTGTTTTTAAGATTTTTAGTAATTATTTTTCTCTGAAAGCAATCTAAGAGTAAAACGATCTTGTTTATATGAAATGGCTTCATTTCGTCCTTATAACTCATGAAAAAGGATTTAATAATCTTGTTAGAGTTTGTGTCAAATTGCTGATCACTAGTAACTTTGGAAATTTCACTACATTGCAGATGAAAATGTGGACTTTTGAGGATGCTTAGAGAATGGAAGTTCTTGTATGGAAAAAAGGAATGCTAGTAGTTATTCAGAAATATTTGGTACTGGAGGTCTGTATTAGGTATCGTATATTTGGTTTTAAACAACCGTGATTCTTTTTGACCATCATTGATAGCTGGGCAGTTGAGATAAGAAGACTGGCGGAACTTGTCTGATCTCCTGTGGTTTTTCACAGAATCAAGTGATTTCACAGTGCTCAGTCACCCTCACAGTGAAAAGGTGTTTCCTGACGTTCAGAGGGAACGTCCTGTGTTTCAGTTTGTGCCCATTGCTTCTGGTCCTGTCACTGCGCACCCCTGAAAAGAGCCTGGCTCCGTCCTCTTTGCACGCTTCCTTCAGGTATTCATATACATTGGCAAGATCCCCCCGAGCCTTCTCTTCTCCAGCCTGAACAGTCCCAGCTGCCTCCACCTTTCCTTGTAGGAGAGATGTTCCAGTCTCTTAATCGTTTTAGTGGCCCTATGCTGGTCTCTCTCCAGTATGTCCATTTCTCTCTTGTACTGGGGAGCCCAGAATTGGACTGAGTAATTGATTCCTAGTAGTAAAATCCTGTTAAGAAAATGAAATATCATCTCTGAAGTTCTATAATAAAACTAATCTATAATATAATAACTGTTTTTTATACGGTGGCAGCCATATTTGTTTTCTGCAGTGCCTTCTGAACGGCATAGGGCTTTAGTAATAAGGTTTGTCAAGATTAAAAACTACGTAACAGCTTTTTAACTCAAGATTTTTATGATGGTCTACATTGTAGAACAATAGATGAAGTCTCGTAGTAGTAGTGATGCCTATGGAAAATGGGATTTTAATTGTGTCTTGGATGGGTATATAGATGCTTGTTTATTCTCTTTTTGACTGCATATTGTCTTCAGCATTGGAGAAGTTTTGCTAGCATGGTTATGGTTGTTCTTAAAGCAGTTTTGGAACATAGCATTAGTGCTAGACTGATGAAGTTTGTGATGGGAAAAACCTACCATGGTTTCTGACAGTGACTTTGAGGGTGCTTAATGAAGCAGTAATGAATCTTCCATGCTTTCTAGCTTATTGCTTCCTGTGTGGTATTGGCTAGTAACTTCTACCAAATTATGCAAAGATGTCCGTTTTCTTAGTTTCCTTTTCATGAATGAAGGGGGGGACACACTTCAAAGTCATAACATTAAAACCTTGGGGAAATCACTGCTGTCAGAGTGACCTTCTCCCCCTCCAATAACGCTCCATTGATGCAAGTTAATTAAAGCAGCAATGTGCAGTTGAACTGAAGAACAGATTCCAGCGTACCTCAGAGTACTGGAATCAATATTTAGTCTGTGAACCTGGGAGAAAGACAGCAAAACCCAGAAGTTTATGTTCATAAACAATGCCAGAAAAAGAAACAAAATGTCTGTATGCCCCCAAAGAACAGTAAGCAGTATTGAAGAGATGAAGAAATATTTGCATGCATCAGAAGTTGGTAGTGAAATAAAGTAAATTATTTCATTTTCCAGGCTTGCTGTGAAGACAAATGTTCCAGTACACTATTTACTTAGTTTTAAAATTACTAGGTATCTGGAACTAGATACAAAAAAGACTGAGGACTAAATTAAAAGTTGAGAAAGCTATTGGTAGAGGGCAGGTCAGTGGTGAAACAGTTGATAAAATCACTGAAGAACCTTCACAATTATGGGAAGCAGTATTATTTAACAGAAGATTTGGATTTTGCTGACAAGGTAGCTTTCTAAGTGGCTACTTCAATCTACATATAATTAAAGCCTGAAAGACACTATACACTATTGTAAGTAAGATGGCATTAATAATCTGGTTTTGGGGAAAAAATATCTAATGAGTATCCTGGTAACTGTCAACTTTAGCTTTGTGTTAGAATGCAAAAAAGTACAAGTGATGAGTTCATTTACATACTTTCACCCTAGCACGCAAGTGAAATGAGTATATGCACAAGTAATAATGATGCAAAACCCAGCAACAGTTCACTTACCAATTAAACAAGGTTTAATTATTGAAAAATTTTGCCTTAAAGACTAAATATTAATCTTCAACCCAGATGTTATTTATACCTCAGTGTGAATATGAAAGCCAGACATTTCCAAATGGAAAAAAAGAAATCAATTGCTTTCAGAAGCAAATGCCTCAGGAAAACATTAATTATTATTCTGAATGCATTTGACAAATGCTGAGCTGAAATTAGTGGAGTTCGGTTTCTTCAAAGTTCTTGAAGTATTAGGTAAGTATCTAGGACATGCTAGCAAGGAAGTTCTTCACAACTGTTAATTTTCTTTCTTCTGCCATGGAAGATTTGTCTTTTGACAGCTTGACTTAACTGGTTAAATATAAATATACATTAATTAATATATATAATTTATAATAGATATAATACAATTTATATAGCTTTTAAATTGTTAGATATAGCATTTAGGCAACATTGATAACTGTTGTGCTCTCCCCTTTAGAGTCTAAAAAAAGAAAATTGCAGTGCTAAGACTATAACTTGAATTTCTTTGTTTAAATAAGTCACAAGCTGGCTGTTGCCTTTGATTTGCTTGCCTTAAGACATAAAGGGCCACTTTGCATTCTCTGTGATTTTCTTTGGGCTGATTTGTGTTATTGTGAAGGGGGGTGTGTGTGAGAGAGCGAGCAGTGGGGAGTTTTATTTAATTAGAAAAACAAAACAAAAAAAACAACTTCAGCCTTGTATTGACACTTATATCAACCACTAGAGATTCATGAGGGAATTTTTTTCCTGTCCTTTGAAAATGTCACTGAGCTGTTACGTTTGTACTAAGAGCCCAGTAATGCCAATCCGTATTATTTATTTCCTTTATTCCATACATTTGGTGGTGCTATAAGAAAATAATCTAAATGCTTTATGTAATGAGTTATATTGTCCCATTGCAAAAAACATTTGGTAATGTTGAAAACATTTTTGCTTAAATAGTTTTGTTAGTTTTGAAAAATGTTATCTCTGTTCATATAGATTGTGTGCAAACACTTAACATGGAATAAATGTAATATTTATTGTTTGCTTTGTTTTTATTGACCTTATTTCAGTGTAAGTGCTGCTGAAATAACTTTTAATAGCTGAAAAAGCCTTGGCAAAAATTACTTATTAATTTTGTACAGCACTTGAGATTTGTAACATGCTGTGAAAGGTTAAAACCCAACTTTTTTTCAAAAGAAAATTGATCAGCGCTAAAATGTCAACTGTCTAGGTACAGCAGCATACCGGCAAGCAAATGCTGTTCTCTTATTTCAGGTTCCCCAGCTGCATAGCATTTGCATTGTGACATTTTGTTACAACATTAGCAAGATAGCTGATGTTTCAAAATCAATCAGTTTTTGTTGGTATGAGGCAGCCTGCAACTTAGTTGGATGTTGAAGGCGTTTCCTTGAAATGTAGTTAAATTGAATTCTTGGGTTCTGGTAATATCTGCATCTCATGACTTCTTAGCGGTGGCTGCAAAATCATAGTTTTGAAGACCACATAAGGTTATCATTCTGAAATATCTTACAATAAAAAAAAGGCAAAAGAAATCTTTCTCAGAAGTACAAAACTTTTCTAGACATTATATTTTAAATTTAATTTAAGACAATTATTTTGGTGCCTGGTGCATTAAAATGCAAGATAGAAAAACAGGCTGCCTTACTGGAGAGTTCATATCCTTTAATACTACTTTTTAGGGAACTGCTAGCTAAAATTCAGGTTTTGTTGAAAATTAAGTTGTTTTAAAGTTTTAGGGCTCCTATTCATCAACAATGCTTCTAATCAGAAATGTATTCAGAAGCCTTTTGTTACTATTACTTGCCCCATTTAGGCTGTATTCTGGAGTAAAAGATGGGTCAAACCTAGTGTTCGTCTCTGAAGACAATCAGATTGCAGTGGGAAAAAGATTTTACCTGAGCGGTTTATGTTTGAAATGAGATGTCAGTATATAGTAGAGTCTCCCTTTTTAGGTAAAAGCATGGGCTTGATTATATGCGTTGAGAAACACTTGTAGTTGGACTCAGTATAAGGGGAACTGAGACTTAAAGGCCTATTATTTACTGTAATCATGCTGGCTATGTGCATGGTTCATGTTGATTCTAAATACTATAAATATGTAAAGAGTACTTTCATGTGTGTAGTGTATCTATAATAATATAGTGAAGGTTATGACACGGTCCTTAAGTAAGTAGAACTAAGATGTTTCTATAGCATTATTTTTAACCTGTTCTGTATCTTAAAATGGGGGAGAGGGGAGAAAAGCCTCCCAAATGCTTTTGTAGCATCTTCTGGAGCTTGTTTTTTCTTTTGATCAAGCAGAGACTCCAGAAGGATAGCTAATCTAGATAGACTAGGGATAAGAAGAAAAATCCTGAGTTAAGGTAAAAAACTTTCACAGAAAACATCTTGCGCTCCTCTCACATCCCCAGTGAGGGGGGAAAGCTGGGATCTGTATTTCTAACTCTCAGATATGTCGTGGCTACTCTGCTGGCAATAAAAAGAAATGTGTATGTCTAGTTTTGGTTACATAAAAGCTGATGCTCTGTGAGAGTGGTTACATCTGGAAAACAACTTAAAACATTGCTGGCCAAGCACATCTTTGAATAAAGCTTGTCTAGTAGTAAGGAGTTAGTTGGAACAAGTGTAGTGACTAGTAATGTTAAATAGGTATCTCTAAATGTGGTCTCTCTTTTAAAAAATTCAAGAGAAAGATGTGAATAGGTGTTGTGGTTTAACGCCAGCCAGCAACTAAGCACCACGCAGCCGCTCGCTCACTCCCCACCAGTGGGATGGGGGGAGAATCAGAAGGGTAAAAGGGAGGAAACTCGTGGGTTGAGATAAGAACAGTTTAATAATTGAAGTAAAATAAAATAGAACAGTTAAATAGGCAAAGCAAAAGCCGCGCACGCAAACAAAACAGAACAAGGGATTCATTCACTACTTCCCATGGGCAGGCAGGTGTTCAGCCATCTCCAGGAAAGCAGGGCTCCATCACGCGTAACGGTTACTTGGAAAGACAAATGCCATCACGCCCAATGTCCCCGTTTCCTTCTTCTTCCCCCAGGTTCTATACTGAGCATGACGTCATATGGTATGGAATAGCCCTTGGGCCAGTCTGGGTCAGCCCCCCTGGCTGTGCTCCCTCCCAGCCCCCCTGTGCACCCGGCAGAGCAGGGGAAGCTGAAAAGTTCTTGACCAGCGTGAGCACTGCTTAGCGACTATTTAGCAACAGCTTTGCACTAAGCAAGAACCAAAACATCAGTGTATCAACATTATTCTCATCTTAAACTCAAAACACAACACTATACCAGCTACTTAGAAGAAAATTAACTCTATCCCAGCTGAAACCAGGACAATAGGTAAAGTAGTGTTGGATTACCAGACTAAAACATAATTTTGTTTCATTCCACAAAAGATAATTTCTAATTGCATAGTTCCTTTCGATGTGTAACTGCTGCAGGTACTACTACAATGTAATATTTTACTCGTATCTTTGTTTCCATTTATCTTCTACTTTATCTCCCTCTTGCACTTCGCTACTGTGCAGGCTTGTAGTCAGCTGAGTGGTGCATTTAACCGTAACACATAGACCATATTCAGCGGTGTAAGAAGGGAGACTTTCTGTTTCTAATAGATGTACAGCATAATGATTTTTAATCATTATCTAAGAATTGAATGGTTTGAGGAGCAATGCAGTTCATGTCACCTCTGTTTTCTGCCAAAGTTTGTTTGTTAGATAAAATAGATTTTAAATTCCTGAAAATAGGCTTGTTATTTAGTCTTTGATGGAGATGAATTGTTCATATCAGGACCTTTAACAGCAGGTTGGAAGAATTTCAGGAAAAGCTGTTGTTTGCATGTGTACCGCGGGAGAAAGGAGTTTTCCCTTCCTCTGTCTTACTGGTCACCAGGCCAGATCCTGCTGTAGCTCAAATCTAAGCCAAGTTTGTTTCTGACTGATCGCAGAAACATTCCTGCAAAAAGTCACCATTATATTAAAACTTCCAGCAGGATGCGGTGTTAGCAGCTTTCACTGCTAAACTTAGGGTAATCTTAACGTGACCTTACAGAAACAGGCTGGCATAATGTCACCTTGAGAAGGCTTCTGTAAAGTCTATATCCGTAGAACTACATCTCTCTTATTTTTATCTAGTTCATGTATTCATTTTTTACTCACTTGTTAACACTGATTAAGCTATGGTGTAATTGTTATTGTCTACACAAACAAAGTTGTCAAGTTTATGTTAGCATCAAGGTTACCACTTTATTTATTTTGTTTCGCACATCTCTCTGGGAAAATCCAGTAGAGGTGTAAGTTACTGGTATGTTTAAGCCTTCTGGATAATACTTTTTTTTTTTAACATGTCCTTTACAGGCCATTTAGAAATAGCCCACAAGTTTAATATCTTTTTACCTGTCTGTTCCAACCTCAGTTGAAAAATCTCTCTTTTATAACTTCAGCAATAAGTTTGTAAAATTGCCGTTCGTACTAATCAAAACCAGTTCCAGCAGACAATCTAAACTTTCATGTCTGTTTTCCTTTTACACAACAGACCAGGCCACCGTAACCCTTTGGGCTAATAACTAACTCTTTTCTGAACCATCACGTATGTATCGCGTCCTTTTCAGAGCAGACAGGAAAGAATTATCTAACTAAATGTTTCAGGGCAACAGTGAATAGGAAACTTTTTTTAAGGTTTATAAGTGAGCTAACAAAAATCAAAGGTCACAATTAAGACACTTTAACAAGAAGGGCACATTCTGTGAAGGGGCATATTAGAAAACAAATGAAATAGAAAAAGTAAGCTAAGGCTTATTCCTGAGACAGCAATGAGAGACTGAAATAGATTCTCTCTTTAAACTTCTAAAGTCCTAACCGTAATAATTTAATGTCTGACCTAAGTTGGTTTGGTTTTAGTTTTTTTCTTTTTAATCCATACCGCATTATTAAGGAAGCAGTTTCGTGGTGTGTTCGCTCTGAATATGTTGAACTGTTGATGTTACACAGACAATGCTTCTTTCCTCTTGTCATAAAAATATTTGCTAAATTGCATTAAAGCGATAAAGAACAATCTAAACCTTTCACTTTGAAGGCTGAAATTGAAGTTCTGATGTCCAGACTCATTTTGATTTTCTTTATGCTCTCTCCTTCTTATTGTAACAACTTGGAAACAGAAATGGAGGAAGGGGTTACCTGTAGTGCTAAAGGCATTGAAGTGCGTCATAGGAACAAATAGTTGTTGGTGGGAGCATGGACTAAAGAGTACAGAATACAGCAAAAGAATACACTAATCCATGGTTTCTTTCTTTGCTTTCTAAACAGAAATTTCCTCTCCATACTTAACCTTTTAGCTATCTAATCCCTCATTTTTCTGTTCATCAATACGTATAATGAGAAGACTCAAGAGCCTTCACACTGTAAATTTAATCCCCATAAAATTGTTGTCTGTAACCTGTGGTGTAAGATTCAAAACACGTAGGGTTTTGTTTCCCTTCTAATGTTCTTATTTCTCATTTCTGTGTTCTTACTACTTTCTAATATTTGCTTGCTAGTTATCTAATTGAAATCTAACAAAAGCCTAACAACTTAAGTTACTCTGTGCTACATCAAAATCACTGTTAAAGAAATTTGCTGTAGGTGTTTTTCACTAGTGCGTTAATGATATTTAGTTGAAGAGTTAGAGCATGGAATATAGCAGCGGTGTTTCTAAATTCTTAAAATCAGCATACAATACACTTGTCATAGAGGTTTTTACTTTGCTTAGTCTACTGGTTTTGTTACTGCTGCTACAAAGATGGAAAGATTTGGAATTGAGCAATGAAATTTTATAAGGTAAACACTTTCTATGCTCTTCTGCTTTTTTTTTTCTCGTCTGTGAGCTTTGTTGTCACAGTGTCCTGTTATTTCTTGCTACTGTTAATAGTACAACTGCTTCAAGTCTACTTAATTTTATTTTTTTAAATTTCTATGGGTGGAGAACAGGTCTGAAGAACCTTTGTTGATTGGTTTTCACCAAGGCTTAGAAACTGTTGTACTAATGGTATAAAACATTTGTGGATAGTATTAAAGACCATATAATTATCTTGTCAATGTTGTCCCCAGTAGCATTTAAAACTAGTTTTGGTACCAATCTGTTTAATTAGAGCAATTAAAAATAAAATGGAAAAGCAACTAACCTGTATGTGATCTCTCCAACTTAAAAGTTGAAGCCCAGTAATGGAATAGTGAAGTGTTAAAATGTTTGTACAGGAAAGTTGTAGGGAGATGTGCAATTGTAGGGAAAAATTACCTAATGTGTAATACTACATGTTGTAAGCACAAAGTCTTCCTGCATTTTTCTTTGACCTTTATGGGAGGGTATTAAAAATGTGCTCTAAATCAGTATATTAAATTTGATAATTAAAAATAGTATAATTTGTTAGTACCATTCCAAATGGATATGGTGACTATACTTGTTACTTTTGCAGGTGGTTTCTTCATGTCAGGTCTCTAGATTACTGGGGAAACACTTAGGAGTGGGTGTTGAAGTTCAGTTTTTTTCTGTCTAAATGGGATCAACTTTCTTTTTTTAAAGGGATATAAAAGACTTCATTTATAGTGGATTTTGGCCCTTTGTATTTTAGTTTCTCGTTAAACACAGGCAGTCTTTTTTGTTTGTTTGCTTGTTTGTTTTTGTTTTCCCAAGTTTGGAATATAATTTTTCTTTTTTTTTTTTAATTTGCCTCTGTTAATAGGGAAGACTTGCTGTTGAGTGTAAAAGGTAAAAGGAGGTGGTATCGAACCACCTTCAGTAGCTGTTGAACAAACCAGTAGCAGCTCATTTTGGATTCCTGCAAGACAGACAACTAAGCTTTCAAACTACTGTGAAATCTATGCTTAAGCTCAAATTTATCAGCTTCTTATTGGTGTAAAATGAGTTTACATATGTATGTGGTGGATTGATCCTGGCTGACAGGAAGGCCCCCCCACCTTCCCCAAGGGATGGGGGAGAGATTCAGGACAGGCAAAAATAAGAAAACTCACAGACTGAGGTAAAGACAGAGTGATGCTCACCAGCAGCAGACTGATGCGCAGCCAGGCCCTGAGCAATTTGGAAAATTTGCTTTGGAAAAACTGCCCCTCGGTTTCATTGCTGAGCATGATGTTACGTAGTCACAAGTGATAGTAGACTTCTGCAGGTGGCAAAGGTAACTGGCTTTTTTATGTTCATTTGTTTTGGGTGTTTTTGTTAAAGCTTTTTCTTTATTTTTTATGGCTGCCTTGATCAATCCCTACTTTAACCTTATTTCGTCTTTGCATTTGGATTAAAGCCATTCCTTCACACCCTTTGTTCGTGGTGTAACTATCGTAGCAGAAATAAACAGAGAAAAACATTCTAGCAAAACCTTTTCATCTGTGCTGCAGAAGGCTCTCAAACCTATGCCTGGTCTTAATCCAGACCTTGTTAGGCTGAGTAGTCGAGTGTGTACGGAGGTGATGTTTGTTCTGGAACTGCCAGTGGAGATATAGGTTAAATAATTTAGAGAAGTGGCTGTATTTGGAACAACGGCAGAGTGCCTGCTGGGAACCATGGGCTCACCTTTAAAAGTACTATGCATTTCAGAGGTGCGTTTAGCGCTCAGTAGAGCAGTCCTCTGTTCAAAGTCTCTGCCAGCCTCCTTCAAGTAAATTTTGTTATAAAGCTTGGAGTTATGAAGGAAGAATTTCTTAGGGGAAAAAGCAAGGTAACTTTCCGGGGACTGAGCATTGTTTGAGATACCCTGTCCCTAGACATTTTCACAGTGCAGTCGCCCTCCTTTTTAAATACGAGTCCTGTATGATGTAATCCTGCCTGTCTGGGTTTTAAAAGAACTGAGGAGGCAAAAGCACACTAAGCCTGCTTGTACAGTGTTTGTGAATATATGAAAGAAGTAACATGAATGCCAGCACAGGTAGTTCTAGGATATTAAAAAAAAAAAAGTTGGGCTTGACAAATTATGTAGAGGCAAATCACAGGCTGTGGATGTGCATGTGGCCAGCATGCCTTCAGACACTCCTTGTTGTTTGAGGAGTACTTAGCAATTGATAAAGAAATCCTCTTGATAATAATTTACATTTTAGGTTCTCTAATGCACCCTCCTAACAGAACATTTTGTTTTATTCCTGGTAAATTGTAGAAAGGGCCTGCAATAATTCAGTAGCATGCCTCAGCTAAAAGTAACCTTTGCCACAAAACCCTTCTTTCTGTGCTTTTCTCCTAGGCCTTCCATGTAATTTTTGTCAATGACATCCAACTTAATGTGATTCTTTTAAAAAAATGTATTCATCAAATGGTCTGACAGCATATTAAGATTTTCTTGTGCAATACAGCTAATTAGGACATCTCATTTAGAAAGTAAACTCTTTGTGAAAATAAAAATTCTCTTATCTCTTTTGTGCAGAATAACACTTAGAGAGCAAATAGCTCTCACATGAAAACCTCAAAATCAAGAAATTCGCACACTCCTAAAAAATTGAGACAAGCTAATTGAGCCATGATAATCTTGTTCTTAATTGCCATGTATAAAAATGTCATTGCCTTCCCGATAGCATGCGGAGCTGCTACTTAACTTCAGGCTTTGTGTCAAGTTAACTTTTTTAAGGTTTATAGTAAATCTTTGCTAACTTGCAATTTCATGTGCTGGTCTCATGTTTGGATGGGGGGAAGAAAAACAGACCAGTTCTTAGACATCAACCTATAAGGTGTCATCCTTTTACCTTCATTATTAGTTGAAGTACCACTGCCAATTGTAATGTTCACGTAGCTTTCCAATCATCGTGTGCTTTCTACATCCTCAAATTGTTACTTTCTTCATGCCAGATGAAAACGTCCTGTTTATTTGCCACAGACGCAGCACAGTGAACACTAGAGATGTGATTGTTGCGTAGAGCTCAATAGAAAAGAACTCCTCAGCTTCTTGCTCTTCTTCTACAAGACTACATAAAAATATTACTGAATTTTGTCAAAACTTTAGAAAGCTTGCTTTTGGAAATTCTGGTTACTTCAAATGTATGAAGATTCTGGTTTGATTTTTCCCTCCAATGCTTGCACCTCTTTTTTTCCTCTCTATCTCCACTGTTGGCAATCTGAATTGCAGCAAAGGCAGCAGGTGACTCTGGTACTAAAGCTAGTAAGAATTTGGACCAAAGTTGTCGCCTCAGCTTTCAGTTTATTCATTCCTTTTCCTCATATTGTTAAGTATTCTTCCTCCTTTCTCAGTTATAAATGTTGTGTGATATTGATAACATGGTGCTTAATTTGCCTTAATGATCTGCGTCACTCACCCCCGCTTTCACCATCTCAGCTCAGCTCTGAGGTGTCCACCTGTTGTGTCTGCGGCTCGCTCTGCCCGCTCCTCTGGGCATCCGGGCCTTGGGACTGGAAATGTCTTCAGTCTGCAGTGTTTTATGTTCCCTGGAAATTAAACTGCTTTAGCATGATTACAGTTTGGAGCTATGCTCCTTACTTGACAACATTTTGATGTCTTTCATGTATCTAAAATAGCGAGTAACATGGTTTTGGTTTTTTTTTTTTTTTTTTTTGTAAGATGATCTTTGTGTTGAGTGCGATATAGAGGTGAGGGCAAGGCTGTGCTTGCAGGAATTTGTCTAAATTTCATTTCAGAGTGATTGGAAAAAGTCTGCAGAATCTCAGTTTAAATTCTGTAATTGGGATTATCTTTTTCTTTTACAAAAATACTGTTGAAAAAGGACATAAAATTCTCAGCTATTTGAAAACACTAGCATTATTTTACCACCACCTTTGTAAAAGCTAATTTTATTTACAATGTGGCTCAGTTAGAAAAAACTGTTATGAGGAAAGTTATGAGGAAAGACTTTATACATTAAAATTTTACCTTTTATTTTTATAATTCAGGTAAGTTAAAGGAAAATTTGCTCTTTCAATTAAAATTGTTTGTATATTTTGATGGGTTCTCCTCAACTGTGTTTAACAAAACCTATTCTTAGTTTTAGACAGAACAGAACAGTGTCATGAGGATCCCACATCTTCCTGAAAATAAAGATTTGAACTAACCTAATAAAGTGTTTATTGCAGGAGTTGAAAGGTGTATGATCTTATTTTCACAAGAGAATTCTCTGTAGAGAACTTTATCTTGTCCTTCCAGGCAACATAATGGACGAAAATGGGGATTCATTTTGCTCCTAAAATTTGCAGATTCTGTAATTGTTGGTGAAACACAAGGCAGTAAGAAAAAAAATTAAGAAAAACATTGGCCATGTGGATTCTTCTGTGACTTCAAGGGATTTTGTTTTCCCCCCCCTTTAATGGTGGTTCCTGAAACAGCCAGCATAGGTCACTTCTTCCATATTCCTCCATTGCAACATCAAGAAAAAAAACTCGGTTAAACACCATGATCACTAGTTCTTGTTTCTACCTCAATTCCTACAGGTCTCCCAGATTAGTTTTAAAACAGTATTTCTGTTCATTGATAATGTTTACATAACAACGTAGTTTATTGTATATATAACTTTGACAATAATATCAATACTTTTGCATGTTTTGAATTTTTTGTTTTTTGCTTCTTACACCACTGTCCAGTTTGACTTTCATACACATGATCTTGTCGTAAATGCATCGTTTATAACGAGGAAAGAAATGGTTTTTTTTTTCTGATTAAATGTAATATTTAAAGTACTCTGTAGAAAAAAATACTGTATGCTTGTCTCACGTAAAAATATACATATGTATGTGAGTGTGCACACAAATATTGTTTTCTGTATCAGTTATGTTCTGGTTTTAGCCAAGTGGAGTAACTTGGCCTGTATTTAAAGGCCTTCCAAGTTCTCTTCAGAAATAATTTCTGTTTTTCTGATTGTGTTTAAAACAAAACTAGAGGGTTACTTTATAGATGACATAAATATAGAGCAATACATGTGTTGGCCTTTAATATTCAGTGGTAAGAAAATGAGTTTTGTATCAAAAGAAACTTCTGAATATATACAGAGCTTAATGAATTTTTAGTATACCATAGGCATCTCAGTCTAGCCCCATAATATAAGGGAATGTGGATAATGCTTTAATTGCCAAGACACCGGCCTTTTTTTTAAAGAAGGGTGAATGGATTGCTGAGACTGCCTGAGTTACCTTTGCTGCAGCAGTCAGATCGGATGAGTACGCTTGGGTTACCCGAGACTGGAAGAGCGGCATTTTGAAGCAGTGATTGCTGCAGGCCAGGGCTGGCTTAACAGCTGCAATGGCCGTTCCTCCTTCCCGGCTGTCCTTGTGTTTAGTAGCTTCAATTTTCACTTGACAGACTAGCTGTTTTGAACCTCCTCTCATTTAGCTGGTGGTTGGTATTCCTAGCTCGAGGCACAAGTTTAAAATTTGGCCCCAGTCTGACTTCTGCCTCGCAACAAAGGTTATGAAATGGATGTGGTGAATGCGGGATCTTTCAGGAAAATCTTAAGCTCCTTCATATTCACACAGTTTACCTATGAGCCGATGGAGTTTGGCATGGATTTTCTTACAGTTACAAATAAACCCCCTGTACCCAAACACTGAGCGCAGCTTTTTCTGGGGTATATTTGTTTGTGGGTTATAAACAGAAGTTGCCACCTGCTAGTTAGTCCTGCTTCAGTGCTTGCCTTTACTGGTGTGTTGGAGCCAGCAAGGTGAAGCTACACTGTTGGTGCTAAAAGTTTTTTTTGTTTGTTTTTTTAATAAGATTTTTAAAGAGTATGTATAACTGTATGCATGCTATTTTAATTTACCTGTAAATACTTAAGAACTTGACAGTGATTCCTACAATATGAAATATGTTGAAATTTTAAATTTGTATGAAGGTGGTTTTCAAAATACAGCCTAACTTGGCAGCAAAAGAATCATGAAATGCATGTCATATTAAATATTTTATATTAGATGTATGTCATCAGTATCAGAACTGCTATGCTTCTAACTTTTACAAGTGAAGGTAGACACCTATGATATTAAGCAAATTTAATACATGTATTTTTCCAATTATTTTAGTTAATACACCAATTAACTAGTAATCTGCAATAGCGTGACATATACTTGTTGATTTATAGACTACTAGGTTTATTTTTTCAGAAAAAGTTTAATGTTTTAACGAGTCATATGAAACAGTTACAAGAAAAAAAGTATGTATTTAGTTTAGAACAGTCAAATTACAAAATACAGGTTATGCCCATTTAAAAAAAGTATACACAGAGGTGTGTCTATATAAAAGTCATATAGTGCTAAATATTATGTAAATTTTTCTATACAAATGTAAATTGTATATAATATGGGTTAATGGACTATATTTACATTATGTGACTGCTGGAAGGCTAGGTAGAATGTGACTTCTAGTTCAAATATGTTTGGAAAAAAGTATACCACTTTCAATGATGTCTTGCTATTTAATTCAAATAACACTGTAATTTTAGAAAAATTATTTTTCACTGTTTGACTTTGTTAACTTGTAAATATTTCTGCTAACTTTAGATTCTGGAAGGTTGTGCTTTGTTTTTTTTAATAGGAGAAAGTATGTCTTATCTAATGTTGTGTAAAGTTGTAGCAGCACAGGGTGATTTGTTACATCATTCCTGCTTTGTGCTATCAATTTCTTTAAAGCTAGTATTTTATTAACTGAACTTCTGTTTTCTTCTAGCTGACCGCACGATCGCTGCCTTCCATACAGTCTGACGAGAGACTACAACCTCTGCTTAATCATCTCAGGTAGCATAAACTGAAAGCATGAGCGTGTTCTTTCATACAGGTTAAAATAATTGTATTAGTAGAATGTTTTAGCTACAATTTTTTTTCAGACACCTCATCTGTGCAATTGGCTTTGACTGGAAAAATCCCCTGAAAGTGTCCTTTCAACTTAACAAAAGCTCTGTAAATGACATGAAACATAATTTACAGAGCTGATGTTGCTTCTAAGTAACAAGAAAATATTGGTAGCTTTGGTAAAAATTTTTTTTTATAGCAAGTGCAAAGTTGTTAAGCTTCTTTATGAACAAAACAGAATCCAAATTACACTGCTCAGAGTATGGGCCTTCCTTGTTGCAAGTATTTTATGCTCTATGATCTTTTTGGAAGATTTCTCCATCACTGTCATTGACAAATGGAGTCCTATGTTCTTCTTTTAATGGACCTAAGGAGAGAGCTGAAAATGTGAACCATTAAGAGTGCTCTACAACACAGCTGAAATAGCCTGTCTCTCTCTTAGTAGTATACAGTAGATAGAAGCTTTCTACTTTCTTTGAATGTGTTTGGGGATGAAGAGTAAGAAAAAAATACTTTTCTGATGTTCTTCATGTTAAGCATAGATCTGGTCTCTTCCTTATGTACATGATTGCTTTTTAGCACTTTACATTGTTTGGGAGAGTTTTCTTACTGCGGTAGTATGCAGGAGGACAAAGACCATAAAATTAGAGGGAAATGCATTGGCTTAGAATCATTGAGTCATTTACCTTGGAGTGAACCTCTGGAGATAGTTTAATCTAGCCCCTGCTCGATGTAGATCCAGTTAGATTGGGTTGCTCAGGTATTTATTCAGTTGCATTTTTAATATCTCTAAGGGTAGAAATTTACTTAAATATTGAATGTCAGTAATGAAAGCTCGTTTTTGAATACATACAACTTTGCATTAAGATCACTGAAATGATGTTGGATGAATTAGAAGTGGAAGCGGTGAGACTCCATCATTATAGCACTGCACCGGAATTAGGATGCAAATCTAGTTAGCATGCTCTTTAGTTCCTGTAGTGCTCTAGTGCTCGAGGTATCCGTACCTAAAATCTGACATTTTATTTTGATTTTAAAAAAAATTCTCATAATTTTTATTACATAGGAACAGTTTCATGTTTTATTGCTTTTAGTGTAAATCAGAATAGGAAAAATAGCTTTCATTGTATCTCTGCTTATTTACATATGATGGAACTTTGTTCAAGAGCAATGAATGAAATAAATATTGCAGTGTAACTGTTATGTAGCTGGTTAGGGGATACTGCTGAATGCCAATAACCTTCCATGCTTTTATTACTATACATCTTATTTTAAAAAAATACGCCTCAGTGGCATACCTTTCTCCATTTGAAGCTAAAGAAAAATTAGGTTAGCTTTTTATAAATTGCGCTCTCTAAGAGTAATTACTGAGAAATTTGAAATTTCTTTTTATATATGCTGTGCATCTATGTAAGTGGAACAGCCTTCAGTACCACAGCAATCACAATCCTCTCTGCGCTTTTTTTTTAAATATGGGAAAAGGAGAGGTTGCAAAAAAAAGCTGGTGTAACATCAGCTACTTTAACAGGGATACTGTATCCTACGTTTATGCAAAAAGGTATTTTTTGCACATTCTTATGTTAATTTGTATGTCTAACAACTGGTATGTTACTTCCATTTTGCTTTTGTGAAAGTGGAGGGTCTGTTCCCAGTACTTTTTGTCACCAATTTAAAAAACTACACAAAGAGAATCATAGAATCATTAAGGTTGGAAAAGACCCTTAAGATCATCGAGTCCAACTGTTAACCTAGCACTGCCAAGTCCACCACTAAACCATGTCCCGAAGCACCACGTCTACCTGTCTTTTAAATACCTCCAGGGATGGAGACTCAACCACTTCCCTGGGCAGCCTGGTCCAGTGCCTGACTACCCTTTCAGTGAAGAAGCTTTTCCTAATATCCAACCTAAACTTCCCCTGGCGCAGCTTGAGGCCGTTTCCTCTTGTCCTATCACTTGTTACTTGGGAGAAGAGACCAACCCCCACCTGGCTACAACCTCCTTTCAGGTACTTGTAGAGAGCAATAAGGTCTTCCCTCAGCCTCCTCTTCTCCAGCCTAAACAACCCCAGCTCCCTCAGCCGCTCCTCATAAGACTTGTGCTCTAGACCCTTCCCCAGCTTCGTTGCCCTTCTTTGGACACGATCTAGTACCTCAATGTCCTTCTTGTAGTGAGGGGCCCAAAACTGAACACAGGACTCGAGGTGCGGCCTCACCAGTGCCGAGTACAGGGGCACTATCACCTCCCTGGTCCTGCTGGCCACACGATTCCTGATACTAGCCAGGATGCCATTGGCTCTCTTGGCCACCTGAGCACACTGTTGGCTCATGTTCAGGCGGCTGTCAACCAACACCCCCAGGTCCTTTTCCGCCAGGCAGCTCTCCAGCCACTCCTCCCCAAGCCTGTAGCGTTGCCTGGGGTTGTTGTGACCCAGGTGCAGGACCCAGCACTGAGCTTTGTTGAGCCTCATACAGCTGGCCTCGGCCCATCGATCCAGCCTGGCCAGATCCCTCTGTAGGGCCTTCCTACCCTCCAGCAGATCAACAATCCTGCTCAACTTGGTGTCGTCTGCAAACTTACTGAGCATGCACTCGATCCGAGTTGCCTCTTTGGAAGTTCCTTTAAAATACACAAAATACATCAAACCTTACAACTTGAAAAACAAGCTCTGGTAATGAACAAATGGATGACCAAATAGGTCTTGTTTGTTACTTTTTTCTATGAATCTGTGACTCATTTTTGCTTCATGTTGCTCATAAGAAAGGAGAATATTAGTTGCAGGCTTTCCTCTACCTTCATTGTGTGAATCCTTACAGCAGTATTTTATTTTTGGCATATGTCAATAGAGCTTTATCAGGGGACCAAAAGCTTAGATAGAAACATGTGAAAACAGCATACAATTGAAGGTGACAGAGCATTGTTTGGTTGTTAATGCCCCACACGTTTTTGGCAGCTATTCATATCTGCTTGTGACTTTTAAATTAGCTAGTCCTCAGAAAAGGTCATTTTACTGTGGATTATGTCTGCATAGATATTTTAATCCATGCCCATTTTTTTTAAATGGACATAACATGTATTTTGTAATTGGACTGTTCTGGACTGAATGTGTATTTTATCTGTGACTTCGGTCCTCTTTTTGTCCTATTCTGTTTCATTGGTGCTTTCTAATATTAATTTTACTAGACCAAAAAAAAGAGAACATTTTTGGTTAAAATGTTAAAATAGTTGATGCAAGATTGTGCTTAGGGATTTCACATGCTCACAGTAGGCTACAAGGAGATTTAAATTGCTAAAACTTCAGCAATTTAATAAAAATGGAAACTTTATGTCTAAATGCATGAGAAGAACACTTCTGCAACTCCTGCAACTTCTGCTTTCGAACGAGTTTATATGGGTTTTGTGGTGAAATTACAGAGTCGTAACACTCTCCTGTTTAAAATCCTCAGCAGGAATAATTTCAAAGATAGACAAAAACTGTTGTATGTAATCCCATCAAACTACTATAGGACTGTGCCCGCGCATGAATTACAAGGAGAAGCTGAGCTGACTTTGTTTAGTCTGGTGAAGAGGAGGCTTAGGGATGATCAAATAGCAGCCTACAAGTGTTTGAAGGACAGACATCATGGCATTGGAATTCGTGATGGTGCCAGAGGATATAACAAATGACAGTGGTCACATATAGCAGCTTGGGAGGTTTAGATCAGACATTAGGAAAAATGTCTATGCTAGAATGATAGTGAAGCAGATTGCCCAGAGATGTGGAATCCTGGTTCTTGGAGATTTTTAGGATTCAGCTAGAAAAATCCAGGGCTCACCTGACTAGCGTTGGCAGTAGTCCCACTTAAAGTGGGGTGTGGGACTAAATGGTCTTCTAACATCCTTTACAACCAACATTTATATGATTCTATTAATTCTGTCTTCAGATGATAGTTCATAAGGTTGATACAGAAACCAAGTGTTTTTCAAGATTGGATTTTTTTTAATTAATAACACAATATTCCTGCAGACATGTTCACCCTCCTTCTCACTTACGCTCATCTCACAAGCAAGTAAAGAAGAATACACACCTTAATAGACTGGTGTCATTTGCTATCCTTAACATCTACAAAGTGCCCCTCATATCCTCACTAAGTCTCATGATATACTAACACATCTGAGAATAATACAATATTTATCAGAACAGTCCTACAGCTGTTTATTTGAAAGACATGGATTCCATTCTTGGAAACATTGATGTAGTGGAGGTTTCTTCTTGGTCAACAGCGGTGCGAATGTACGTATTGATCTTTAGTTGCAAGATATGTTTAGAAAACTTTTGGTAACTAAGATTTTGGATTTTAGAAAAGCTGGTTTTGAGTGATTGAGTCTGGCTGAATGGAGAGAGACAGGAATTTATATATGGAGGTAAAATGAAACTGTTTTTTAAGTGAAAAATGGAGACATTGCTGCTTGCGTTCCAGTAAACCACAAAAAGAAATTATGAAGGACTATAGATACTTCTAGGTGAGTAAGAAGCTTCTAGGTGAGTAAGATCAGGAAGTAACCTCAGAAGCTATGTGGAATAAAAGAAAAGATGAGTCCAAAATAAGACCTAAAACTGGAAGCAAAAAATAAGAGAAGAAAGCAAGGGTTATCACAAGGCTGGTTGGTTTGTGTTGTTACATGTTTTCAAACCAGCAGTTAGGAAGCTGTTTGGCAATGTTTAATGACATTAAAAAATGAGGACCATTGTTCATAGAACAAAGGATAGTCTTAATTTTTTTTTCCCAAGGTTGTTGAGATTTTTTAATAGAAATGTAGAGAAAATAATGGCAATCCGTGGAGAAAGCAGTGTGATTTTCTTGTGATGAAATCAAGGGACCTGGGGAATTTGTACTGTAGAAAATCAGAAGACCTGGCACTTAAAATTACAAACCCAAAAGCTCTATTCCCTTGAGCTCCTTGGGACTGGAATCCAACAGCTTAGCTGCCAAAGACCACATGACTAGTGCTGGACTTTTTATGCCCAGCCCCAGTCTGCCACGTATTCTGGATGGATAAAGCGTACTCTTTTTCAGAGCGCCACCTCTGAAGGTAGTTTGTAGGGTTCAGCTCTGTGGTGAGTGCTGTCAGATATCAAGAAACTTTGACCTTGCAAAGGTCATACGCTACTTTTTTAATGTAAAAATAAGGAGACATTTATGAAAAACTTTTCCTGTTTGCTTACCATGCTGAGAACATTTGAGCTATTTTTCAGAGTCTGAAAAGTAGAATTTCTTCTCCCCTGCCCCAGCATTGACTAGTAAAGTTTTCTACCAAGTCCAGACGTGATGGTCAGCAAGAGTCAGAGAGTATGTCCTCTTTTAGCAGTAACTTCTGAAGTTTTATATTGTTCACTTATTGTATAGAAAAACTTTTTTGTCTTCTTTTTGGACCTCCTCTTCCCAGGCAAATCCTTTCTACGGATGCTAGGAAGAAGTGGTTTTGCGTAGTTTAGCAATTTTTTTCAGTATTGGTATGATTGTAATAAGTACTATAGGATACAAGCGGATGATCTAAAGTCATTATGGTAAAGCAGCTTAAGAAGTTACTGGCACTCATCCTGGGATGTGATAACAGACTGAATGGTCATTTCCCTAATCAGTTGTTTAACAACAAAAAAAAAAAAAAAAAAAAAAAAGGAAAAAAAAAAAGTTGCCTAAGCAACAGCTGTTTTCTGTTGTTCTATGCTTCGATTGTAATATTTTTGGGACTGTCATTTTTGTTTTGTTTGTAGTTTGCCTGAGCAAAGTGACGTAGATCTGGTTCTACAAGGAAATTTAGATACTTCTTTAGTAGAATCAGGAGTAATAGACACACACAGCTCAAACACTTTCAAATACTTTTAATTATTTATCCATTGTTGTGTAATGAAAAAAAACCCCATCTATTAACTATAGTAAGCTTGCCTAGTGCGCCAGTGTGTGCCAGAAATAAGACTAAAGAACGAATGAATGCCTGTATAATTAAACAATTTGTACTGTAGTAAAATCAACTCTTACCTATATGCTTTTCACACTTTACAGTATTAAAATACACAAAATAATCCATAGCAACCAAGTATCATCATTTAGCTAAGATTCCTTTTTTCTGGAGTTAACCTCTATGCCTTCAAAAGATTTAAGAAATGATCTTTGTAAGTTAGTTGCAAAATCCCTCTTGCACAAAGAAATTTGTTCTTACCCAGACTTAGCAACCTGATTTTTGGACCAGTATGCTGTATCCAAAGCCCCCGTTTGCTTTATTGCCTGCTGTTCTGCCAGCACTTGAGTTTGGTTGCGTTCTGCTGTAAGCATTTCTCTTGGCGTATTCTGCAGCCCTGCATATATCCTCATTCAAGAAGTCTGTATCTTTAAAAGTAAAAGCTGGGCATTAGATGCTTGTATTTGATTTGAAATTACTTTGGTGACAATGTCTACGTGACTGTCTCTGCTGTAGTGTAGGGTTACCTGAACCTAGCTCAGGTATCAGAAGTAGCTTTGTTGCAGTAGGAAAGATGAGGCAGCACAAGCAAAGTCCTGTGCTATTTTGGCTAGACAGCTACTGTCAAGAGTTTGCATGTCAGTACTGTAGTAAAAGCCTTCCCAGCTTTTTATTGGTACACTTAAGTAGTTTTTGAGTTTTTACTTTTCCCCCAGAGTAGATGTTCATAGTGATACATCAGCTTGTTTGTGTGTTTGTTTGTGTGTTTGTGTGTTTGTGTTTTTAAAATACTACACAAGTAGCAAAGTAGAAGAGGTTCTTGATTACTGGAAGAAAGCAAAAGTGAACCCTGCCTTCACAAAGAGTAAGGAGAAGGATCCATGGAACCATAGGCTGGTCAGCCTCATCTCAGTTCCAGACATGAAGGACAAGAAGGTGATCATGAGTGTTCAGCATGGATTTGTGAATGGGAAATTATGCTTGACTAACCTCATAGCTGGTCATTTTATCATAGAAGGCTCAATAGATGGGGGGGAAAGCAGTGGATGTTGTTTGTCTTGACTTTAGCAAGGTTTTTGACACTGTCTCTTGTAACATCCTCATCAACAACTGATGAAGTGTGGGCTAGGTAAATGAACAGTGAGGTGGACTGAAAACTAGCTGAAGTGCTGTGCTCAAAGGTTTGTGATCAGAGGCATTAAGACCAGCTGGAGGCCAATCACTAGTGGAGTACCTCAGGGGTCGATACTGGATCCTATATGGTTTAGCTTCTTCTTTAATGTCCTAGGTGATGGGACAGAGTGCGCACTCAGCAAGTCTCAGATGATATAAAACTGGGAGGAATGGTTTACACCAGATGGGTGTGCTGCCTTTCAGATGGGCGCGGACAGGCTGGAGAAATGGGCTGACAGGACCCCTATGAAGTTTAACAAAGGGTAATACCAAGCTCTGCATCTGGGGAGGAATAACCCCATGTACCAGTATAGGCTGAGGACTGAATGGCTGTGAAACAGGGCTGCCGAAGAGGACCTTGGGGTCCTGATGGACAACAAGCTGACTATGAGCCACCAGCGTACCCTTGAAGCAAAGAAAGCTAACAGTCTCTTGGGCAGCATTAGGAAGAGCACTCCCGGCAGGTCAAGGGATGTGTTCCTTCCCCTCTACTCAGCAGTGGTGAGGCCACATCTGGAGGGCTGTGCCCAGTCCTGGGCTCCCCGGTATGTATGAGTAGAGGCTGAGAGAGCTGAGATGGTTCAGCCTGGAGGAGATGAATTTCAGGAGGCTGTGTGTGTGAATCTTATCAGCGCATATAAATAGGTGCCTGATGATGGGGAGTAAGGAAGACAGAGTGAGACTCTTCTCAGTGGTATCCAGTGATAGGCCAGGAGGCAATGGGCACAAACTGGTATACAGGAAATTCCACTTAAACATAAGACAACACTTTTTTACTGCCAGGGTGGTCAAACACTGGAACGGGTTCATCACAAGGTTATGGAGTCTCTGTCTTTGGAAATGCTCAAAACCCAGCTTGATGAGATGCTAAGCAACCTGCTGTGGTTAACTGTGTTTCGAGCAGGGGGTTGGACTAGATGATCTTCAGAGGTCTCTCTCAACAGTAGCGTGATCTGAGTTCTGAATGACCCCTCACCACTCCTTTCAGATAAAGGGAGGGAGGGTTTCTTTTCCATGTTGACTCTAACGTTGGTTTTATAAATCTTAATTACTTACATAACTGCCAAATACTGTTTTCTTGGTTTTGCCTGATATAAAATATTTGCAGCCCTTAATTGGTAAAATAATTTATTTCTAAATTTGTAAACTTAAAATATTTTTTTTGCTGTACTGTTTGCTTTGTTTTTCAGCCATTCTTACATTGGCCCAGATTACAGCGTGCAAAAGAACACTGGAAAAATTTCTCTAGAACAGATCGATACTGTAAGTCCTCTGTGTTTATTGACTTATGTTGTATGTTGATACGTAACTTTTTAAATTCAAGTATTCTATGTACAGACAACATATAAAGCCTTTATCTTTTTTGATTCATATTTGTTTTGTAACTCTTGAGAACTACTTGAATGAAATTGTGATAAAGTTTAAAATGGAGCAGAATTAACTGAAAATTCATCTAATCAGGATTTAGACTGGAGCTATAATGAATTGCTTAATTTGCTGCTTAATTTTGTGTACTTTCACAAATACCTAACATAATTATAAACAGTTTAACAAAATTTTCTTATTTAATAATTTAGCAACCCATGATATTTAGTTTATGATTATTGCATTGCAATATTAGTCTTTTCAATGCTCTTTTTTGGACTTTTGACTTAAAGAAGGGTTTTTCAAAACAAGGAACTAAATAAAATGGATTGTAAAAACACATCAATGGTGCAGAGACAATTAAAAACACATTACAGCTCCTTTATCTGAACTTTAGAGATTGTTTGTGTTTTCAGTGTCCATCTTAACCATGGCGGTGTTCCTTTGGTAGTGAATTCCATGGTGTGACTCAGATGTTAAAAATAAAAATGCAAAGCCCAAGTAAACTTGAATGTTACATTTTTTATCTCTGAGATCTTGCTTTATAAGAAATAGTATTCTTCAGGGAAAAAACCTGCAGATCAGTTGCAATGGATTTTACTCCTGCTTGTAGTTTTTCAAAGATGTTTAAAAAACCCATCCCTTCTTCCAACCCCCAAAAACTCTTAACAAAGGTCACCTTGCCATTCCAGAAGCTAAAATAAGGAAGAAGCAAGAAACATTGTAATGGAACTGTGGATGTATTTTTCCTGACAGCAATTAAACCTGTGTTACTTTGTAGCTGAAGATAGCCTGATACTACCACCTGTAGTATCTGTCCTTTGGATTTTGTTCTTGAGATTGGATTTGATGGCTTATGGACACGCTTTGTTATCATCAATCCCAAGGCACTCTGCACATGCATATCGTTTCTCCCAGCCATTGTCATTTTCAAGTGGAGCCAATTAATAATCACAATAAGCGTATAGCCTACAAATTAAATGATCAGTATGCCTTAAACACAAATTTTTCTCTTGACAGCTTTCTGTGAAATCATTCCCTCTTTGCATGCGCCAGTTGCACAAAGCCCTACGTGATAACCATCATCTCCGTCATGGAGGCCGTATGCAATACGGACTGTTCTTAAAAGGCATCGGCTTGACTCTGGAACAGGCACTAGAATTTTGGAAGAAAGAATTTATCAGAGGAAAAGTGGATGCAGACAAGGTAACTCAACAAATGAAAAATATCTAAATATGTGACTGTGAGGATGTAGTTAATGTGTACTTTGTACTACATATTTAAATAGATGCTTGTTAAAGTAGATAATTGGGCAAAAGGCACAGTAATGTCTTTTAAAGGTGTTTTTGTTTTTTTTTTTTTTTTTCTCTCTTTGCTTATAATTTTATTCATTTTGTTGGTCGTTCTGAAGCATGGGGAAAAAAGGCAAGCCACACAGAGGCTTTTTATAGATAAGGACTAGAAAAATGTTACTTTACCACTAAATCATTAGGAAACCAAAGTCCTTTATGAAATACAGGTACTATGTGACTAAATTAATTCACCAAGCAGGTAAGTGACCACAAACAGTACTATCTGAAAGGCAAGGTTAGCCTTTTTTGTTGGTTAAATAAAAAAAAATAATTGGACAGCTGTGTGTGAGTTGAGCTTGCCTTAGCAGATTTACAGTCTAAGAATAAAAGAAGAAACTGGAGGTGAGCAAAGACAGAAGAATATAGAATCATAGAATGGTTTGGGTTGGAAGGGACCTTAAAGATCATCTGGTTCCAACCCCCTGCCATGGGCAGACACCTTCTACCAGACCAGGTGCTCAAAGCCCCATCCAGTCTGGCCTTGAGCACTTCCAGGGATGCGGCATCCACAACTTCTCTGGGCAACGTGTTCAGTGCCTCACCGTGCTCTTATTGCACAGTCAATATGTTCAAGGAAATAGTGAGAAAATGCTGTTCAGTGCAATGGGCAGTATTATTGACATATTAGTCATTGGCCTAACCCTTGCTAATATTTTTGAGAGTATTGTGAGGAAAGTGTAACATACACGTGCAGTCTCTTTGAGAGCATGAAAAAGTGTATGCTAATTTTTGGAGGTTTGTGACCTGCTCCTTACCTTGAACAGCCTAGGCAGAATCAAGCAGGCTTCCTCTCTCATCTATCTCTGCCTGGCCTGTGGTATGTGTTAGAGTGGATGTTTCAGACCTTATGTCAGTTTTGTTTGGCCTGTGATACTTTCCATTTAGTATTGTGAGATCTCAGCTTTCCAGAGTACTATGAAGTATTTTTGAGTGTTTGGTAGACAATCTTATTTTAGCTTAGGTTCTCTGAGACATGGCTATACCAGATATGGGGCAAAAAGTAATGCTGGCTACAATGAATTATAGTACATATGTCTCTTTCAAGTCCTGGAAGATAGATCAGGTGGTCTGCAGACTTTTTGGGAAGGGGAAAGGGATTAGAAAGTATAATTTGAATGAGTACCTAAACCTCAGTAAATCTAGCTCCTTAAATGGGATAAGATTTAAGAGGAGATATGTATTTTGTTAAAAAAGAAACAAAAAATGCATTTTCTTACAAAGGTTTCAAGAAAGGATTTGAGGGGAGGTAATAACTTAAATTTTGCAGTTGAATGCCAATTAATTACTAGTTGAATTCAGGAAAATACAGACTTTTTTCAGTTGCAATTTCCTGTGCTTAAAGGAAATTGAAAGAATAAAAACAAGCTGTCAGAAACAGTAACAGTGTAAATATCTATTATTTCTGTTTTAAAAAAATACTATGTGAACAGGTCCAATTCCACCTATTTGTGCTTTGACTCTAGATGTATGCACATGTATGAAGACATGTATGCGCCTTGGATCCTGTTTTCAATCACAGGGTTATAACTTTCTACTATAGCATCTCTTTTGATAGGCCCTAGAAATAAATGAAGTCTTATGATCCTGTGTTGTCCTGGTTTCGGCTGGGATAGAGTTAATTTTCTTAATTTTCTTCCTAGTGGCTGGTGTAGTGCTGTGTTTTGGATTTAGGATGAGAATAATGTTGATCACACACTGATGTTTTAGTTGTTGCTAAGCAGTGCTTACACTGGTCAAGGACTTCTCAGCTTCCCATGCTCTGTCTGGTGCACGGGGAACTGGGAGGGGGCACAGCCAGGACAGCTGACCCAGACTGGCCAAAGGGCTACTCCATACCACATGACGTCATGGTCAGTATAGAACCTGGGGGGAGTTGGCCGGGAGGGGGCGGATCGCTGCTTGGGGACGGGCTGGGCATCAGTTGGCAGGTGGTGAGCAGTTGCGTTGTGCATCACTTGCTTTGTATATTATTATTATTACTACTACTACTGCTACTACTGCTACTACTACTATTATTATTTTACTTTATTTCAATTATTAAACTGTTCTTATCTCAACCCACGAGTTTTCTTGCTTTTACTCTTCTGATTCTCTCCCCCATCCCACTGGGAAGGGGGGAGTGAGCGAGTGGCTGTGTGGTGCTTACTTGCTGGTTGGGATTAAACCACAACATGTGTTTAGCTTCGAAAGTTAGAAAGCACATTGTGAATGAAGCATGGGTTGTAGTTACTGCATTTTTCACAAGCAAACTGCTATTTCAATGTAATTTTCATTCTTCTCAAGTTCTAGATAACCAACTTCAGACTGGGATAAAAAAAAATCTGATTTTTCACACCTGTAACTGAAGTCAGTGGCCTGTGCTTTTTCACCGTAAAATGTCATATAATTTTTAATGTCCTGAAAAAATGAAGATTAACACAATTCTTATTGGTACTTTCTTCTTTTGGCATTTTTATTTTCTGACACTCCTGCCATTGTTCCTTTCCTGTAGGGTGGAGATAATTATACTGTTTTATCTTAGCGGAGCATTGTGAAGATACATCCATGATACTTGCTAAAGACTAAGGTTAATTATTCATTACTGACTGGTGTATTGCAAAGAGGGGGTGTTCAATTTGCTGCAAATGGTTATGGTTTCAAAATTGTGTGTTTGCATTCATCTTTAATGGCTGCAGTATTTATGCCAGTTTTCAATCCTAAGAATTCTTGGCACACAACTTCAGTGTTCAGCAGGAAGGAGGTTACCTTGGACACATCAGTGGCGCAGTGGAGTGCCTATCGCCAGACTAAGCATAGGCACAAGGAAAATTTGCACCAAAAAGAACTCCTCCTGTGCTCTGAATCACTGATGTGGACATACCCCAGGGCTCATTGATAAAAACACCGTAGAAAAGTTTTTAAGAAACAATATTTTACCTTTAGAGAGGAATCTGTAAAGTATATTGTAAATGAAGTGTGAAACCATGTATTCAGTGGGAAAAAAAAAATCAAGTAGTGCCTACATAGAAAGCACTGAAAGTGGTAGAGATGCTCTGTTGCGAAGGGAATGATCATGTACTGGCATGTTCACAACAGAGACAAATGCAGAGCACAAAATAAAATGTTCTTTAGGCACTGTAATTAAAATTACTCTGCAAATTGCTAGGCTAAGAGTGCCTAAATGGTAAATTATTGTTGTTCAGATGATAGGATCAACTGTCAAATGGTGGTAGATGTGTTATTTTTGACTGAACGGTTATGCCAGTTGGCTTCATAACTTCAGTGTTATTTTAGGGCTGGTTTGTTTTTTTCTATAAAGTGTAATCTTACTCTAAACGTTAATTCCCATAGATTCTTTCACATCCTTCTTGTTGCTTAAAAAATAACTCGCCCCCAGCCCAAAAAAGAGGAGGGTAACTCCAGTATGCTTTTAAAATACTTGAAACAAGAAAGTAATAAGATTAATCAAGACAAATTAAGTAATTGCAGTACAGTTGTAAAAATGCTCTGATAGTTGAACATAAAATACTCTTGTAGTGGTGATCATCATTTGGCTGTTAACTGTTTTCAGATCTATTTGTATGATTAGTCTGTGAATGTGAAATTGGAGACTTGAAAGATGATGCGGTGTTTAGAACAAAGGAAGGAATGAAAGCTGGATCAATTTCTTTAAGGCGTTATTCAGTTGCTTCTTTAGCTAGTAGCCTGGAATCAACGTGCTGATACAGATGGATGACTTTAACGCAACCCATCACTTTCTGCTTTCCTTTGCCACATATACGCTTGTGATATATATTCTTTTTCTTAGCAGTATTTGGTGCACAGCGGTATGAAATGCTCTCTTGTAGTACTCTGATCGTTTACCAGTTTTTACAGAAGAGACAGTTGCTACTTGTGCACTTCTGTGTTGAAAAGTAATTCCTTTGATAATGCAATTTGATATTGCACTGATGTTTATTACTGTTGCATATGCTACTGAAGTGCAGCTGATAATTGTGCAAGAGTCTGGTTTTTTGGTTTTGTTTTTTTTTTTTTTTTTTAATAAATCTCCAAAACTTAAGCGTTACAATATTTACAAAATTATCCTCATGATAGAACAGCTTTCTTGTCCTTGTGACTTCTTACTGAGAATGAGACATGGCTCTTTAGCCCCTGTGTTCTAGGACTCTTTCCTGGGGGACCTGGTGGCATTCAGGCTGGTGAAGCTTCTCATTCTTCCTGACTTATTTTTCCAGATCATCTTATTGCGGTTTCCTATGGCTTGTTGTTTTCTGTAGTGGTTGATCACAAGTGGCAATGAGCATGTTGTTTTCTAGTTGTCAGAGGTTCCTGTCTGAGGTATGACTCTTCATCCCTTCCCACTAGTGAAGGTCCTCATGACAGACATTTTCATAGAATCATAGAATCGTTAAGGTTGGAAAAGACCCTTAACATCATCGAGTCCAACCTGTTAACCTAACACTGCCAAGTCCACCACTAAACCATGTCCCGAAGCACCACATGCACAAGCTTTTTGAATACTTCCAGGGACTGTGATTGCACCACTTCCCTGGGCAGTCTGTTCCAATGCCTAACCACTCTCTGTGAAGAAAATTTTCCTAATATCCAATCTAAACCTCCCCTGGTGCAACTTGAGCCCATTTCCTCTCGTCCTGTCACTTGTTACTTGGGAGAAGAGACCGACCCCCACCTCGCTACAACCTCCTTTCAGGTAGCTGTAGAGAGTGATAAGGTCTCCCCTCAGCCTCCTCTTCTCCAAACTAAACAACCCCAGCTCCCTCAGCCGCTCCTCATAAGACTTGTGCTCTAGACCCTTCACCAGCTTCGTTGCCCTTCTCTGGACACGCTCCAGCACCTCGGTGTCCTTCTTGTAGTGAGGGGCCCAAAACTGAACACAGTACTTGAGGTGTGGCCTCACCAGTGCCGAGTACTGGGGCATGATCACCTCCCTGGTCCTGCTGGCCACACTATTCCTGATACAAGCCAGGATGCCATTGGCCCTCTTGCACACTTGGTCGTTTTCCTGGAAGAAGGAAGAGGAAAGTTTACTCAGACTTAACCTTGCTCAGGGTCTGTGATTGGTAAAGAAGCAAACCCTTCACAATGAAGCTTTTGAGCTTCAGTTGATTGTTAATATATATTGTAGATGTTTTTTCCACACATGATGATCATGTATGAAACTGAAGACAAGACAACTTGCCAGGCATATACTGCATCAGTATGCAAAGGAATACCTCTTCTACTCTGTTAAGAAGTGATGAAACTTTGGGACGAAGATACATCCCAATGAGATAGTTCCAGCAGTTTGATTTTCCTGGCTCTTGCATTTATTTTCCAGATGATCTTAGGAGGTCCTTGAATCTTGATTCAGGAGTGCGGCTTTACCTTGATTGCAAACAGCTGGTGGTGAATGTTTCTACCAGGGCCAACCAGAAATTCCATGTGGGGGGTTAGATAAGAGACCTCCTGAGGTCCATTCCAGCCTGAATCATCCCATGACTCTGCGTACAGGTAGAAGTACATTTTTGTGAGGGCCAGCCACTAGAGGGAGATAAGATCATAAGGAATAAACAAATATAATGTGTAGAAGTAAATTAGAAGTGCTTATGCTATAATGCTTTGAAGATCTATGCAATTATATTATAAAAAAAACCCTGTGTATTTAAATGAAAATAGAAATAGGCACTTGATAATCTGCAATCTATCCCCAGTGCAATTTATAATGAATGGATGATGTGGTGGTTCTTTAAAACAACTTCCATCTCCTTAAATCCCCAGGAATATTTTCTTTATCAGTCAGTTGGTTACATTTGGTTTTGGTATTTTACTTTCTCATTTGTTTGAGATTTGGGAGTTGATTTGCAGCTGGATTCTTCTTTTACTTGCCCCCTTTATATTGGGTAATGGTGTCTAACATTACGGGAACGTATTTTGATTCATAAATCAGGAAAAGGTCTTTATTCTGTCACATTTTTAATTATAATTCCATAATTGAATGTTGGTTGCTACTTTTATTCTTGAATTATTTAAACTTTACAAATCTGCAGCCTAGAATGACATGTTGAACAGCAAGCCACAATATTTGACATCTAAGAGATAAAGCTATAAATATAATTGAAATTCCTCTGTACAGATTAAAATCTTATCTTTTTTTAATTGTACATCAGTAGTACTGTAATGCAAATAGATGGCTAGGCTTGAATTCTCCTGAGATGTATAAAGGCTACTATACAACTTTAAGAAAACGTTTGCTCTCTTCTAGGATATAAAAAAATGCAATAAAAGTGCAGCATATATTACCTGTAAAATCTTATTCCCCTGAAATCTGTGGAAGAGTATGTCATGGTAACAAGGCATTAATATAGTTAAGCATATTGCCCTTGCTTTCATTGGTTATCAGGATACTAGATAGTCAAGTTCTTGATTAAATTATATTTTTGTGTTAAACTTATCATAAAATGAAATAGAATTTTTTTTCCTAACAGCAGTGACTGTAAAAATTAGCTTCAGTAGAACCACTTACTATCTGTATTTCTCTTTCATTATTTGGAAATTATCATTTCATACTCTTGTCGTAGTGAGATAGAACAAGTGAATTTTAAAGATTGAGTGAATAATTTTTATTCTGTATTGGCAAAATGACAGTCTATTCATAACATTATTATATGTTGAATGGCTATGCTTACCTAGTATAACTGAACATAAAGAAAGTCAAAATACTTTTATGATATGTTTCCAAATATTTTTTGTATTCTACAAAATTAGGTCTTTAAATTGCTTTAATAACAGGCTAAAAGTGATTTAATTGTCAGAAGAAATGTGAAAATGCATTTTCATTTACATGACTTACTGTGATTCCCAAACTTACTATTGAATTTACATTAAACGTTTTCTTTAAATACAAGTTTGAAGAAAAAAACAGTAATGTGCAATTGTTATGGGAGTTTCGAGACAGTAGGTGGTCCAGGTGCATCCTAGGCATGTAGGCTTGAAGTAAAAATCAATGTTTAATTTGAATTTCAACCCCAAAGGCTAAAGAAAAGGACTTTCGGATTTCACTGTACCCGAGTTCTTTTGTGTGTTTTTTTTTTTTTTTTTCCCTCTTTTAGTATGGTCCTTTGTGGCATTCCTCTGAACATCCAGGTCTATGAAATCAGAGTATTTGTGCAAAACCGTGAAGTGACTCAACCAAGATGCAAGTTGTTAGGAGCTGAACAGCCTTTGCCTCAGCAGTAGACTGAACGCCGAGTAAAAAATGTCCATAGTCTGAACTCCATAGTCATGTTAGTTTCCAGGAATCAGCTTTATGGCAGTGAATCAATCATCAGGAGATCTACTCCTTTCATATAGCTTCCTTAATGGTGGTTTTTTTTTTTGCATATAAATTGAAGCCTGGAGGTTAACAAGTGCATTGTTCAAATGGGAAATAACTGTTGTTGAAGGTGATATTCATGTGAAGAGAGGTGGCTGCTGAGTTTGATTGTCTGGTATGACCTCGGCTGAAGAGGATAGTCTGGAATTCGTTTTATATTTTAATAAAAAATAAGCAGAAGAGGTGTTTTGAGTGCGTTTGTTTTATGGTTAAAATTTATACAACTAGGCATGAGAATTAAAAGCATGACTTGAAGCCATAAGTGCATGGATTGCTGTTGTTGCATCTGAGTCAAGCTGAATTAGTACAGCTTTCTTGTTGTTCGTAGCTGGAAAAAGATTTTGTTTTCTTTCCTTTGGCTATAGTAATTTGCTAATAAGAAGCAGCAAGGAGTTGGACTCAAAAGAACTGGAAATCCTGAGGCCTTACATTGTGGACAGCTATTATTCTTCCCCATTTGGTTCCATATGAATGGTTAGAGCTGAGCCTGAAAGCTAGGAATTTCTTGCAAAACCTCTGTGATCTGGCCATAGAGTTTAGTCCAAGGAATCATAATATCGTTCTTTAGCTGAATGGAAATAAGTTTCAGTTGCCGTCAAAATTGGGTTATTTTTGGCAATAAGTGTATCACTAAATATGTTAAGTCTATGCAAGATTCTTACTATCATATATTATCATTTTTGTTTAAAGTTCTGGTTTATAGGTTGGAATTAGTCCTTTGTGTATTGTGCACATTCATTTATGCTTGCTAGCATTCTGTTTCCTTCTCTTATGGAGCACCTCAGAATTTTGAAACACTCAGATGAGTCCTATTGGCATATTACTGACACACTGGTCTGCATGGTTTGATTTCTTCAATTTGTTTTGTATACCTATTGACCAAAGCAGTGGGAAAGAGATCTGTAGTGGATTCTGGAAGCAAGAGGACTGAGAAAGCACGCTCACGTGGGTTGCGTTTGATTGTATTCCAAGAAGTATGATCAAATGTGAATAACTTCTTGCGGAGTCCCGTTAAATTCTGCTAAGTCATAGGAAGGAGCTGGGATAAGATTCCTCACTGACTATATGAAATGTAGAGAATGTTAGCAATGCCTGTAAACATATAACCCTGGCCCGTGGCTAAAGGGAAGTCACTATCAGCGTTGTCAGCGTTACTTCTGTTTAGTGTTGTGGACACAATCGTTCTAGAAATACTGCAGAAAATTCTCTCGTCTAGTTAGAGCTAGAGATAGGTGTTTGCTTCCAGTTTAATTAAGCATCATGAGATCAAATCAAAATAGTTTAAAGTTGTTTGCATCAGATGGTGATTTTTTCTTAGGACTTATGGTTAAATAGTAGTATGGAATTGCTGCTGTTAAAATAACATGCCACGTTGTATTTCTGGACATTACTGCATGATATGATTAATAATACAAGTTTTGCAAAGCAGTTGATAGTATTTCTACTTTCCTGTAAATAGGAAATCCTGACTTTGCTGCAAAGGGTTTTGCCAGTAACATCTACGTTGTTCACAATACTCACACAAATGTGTGCAAGTTTGTAGGTATTGCTGCTCTGACCTCTTTATTAAACAAAGAATATAGATGTGTGCTCTGTGGCTCTTTCTCTCATAGTCCATTTTACTTTTTATTCCAAATTAGGCAAGTAAATGAAGCACATCATAGCTCCCGTTGACATATAAGAATTCAGGTGATGAGAAATCAGATGTGAATATTAGGTGTTCTTTGTGGTACGTGGTAAAAAATGTCCTACCACTTACTTCAGCAAAATAAGGTGAAAGCAATCAGTTTTTCACCATTTCTGCCCATATGCAATGTATGTAATGATCACTGAAAAGGTACTGTTAACTTACAACTTTATATAAATACATGAATAAATGAATATATGTATATAGTGTGTGTGTGTGTATATGTGTGTGTGTATATATAGCCTGAACATGATTTAACTGTATTCAGAAGTTTAAAAACTTGGAGTAAGAATAGTAATACATGGTAAGTGGTGCATAATGTTGTGCTATGGGATTCAACTAGTTAACTTGGGTGGTATTTAAATTTACAGGTAGAGTTGACACTGGTAAAGGGATGCCCCGCCCCGTGCCCCCCCCACCCCCCCCCAAGCTTTTTGGTATCAATTAATGGAGTTATTGGCACTTTCAAAATTAGCCATGTTCCCTTTTTTTCCCCCCAGTGGTAGATGCTGCATCAGTTCCCTGTACCTTTTGGTGGGGGAATAATCTGCAACTTCACTCAGTACCGTTTCCTTTCAGTGTGCATTAGAATTTTGTTTTGCCTGCCACATCTGGAGTTCTGAGCACTAGAAGGAATAAAACCAAACCAAAACGTTACTTTTTTTACCCTTTTACTCCTAAGAATGTATTTTACTTTAAAACAATATTGCCTGACCTTTTAAACCCGAGGCCCTTACTGGTTTATCAGTAGATATTAAAGTGTCTTTGGGACATAATTATGTAGATTTAAGAGAGTGATGTAGTTTCAATTATGCCCTGTAGCTAATGTAGATGCATATTAAACTCAATCATGCTTCTGTGTATTTCCCTTTGAAACTTTCTTTTCTCAGGCCTTAAATTACTAATCGGCATATCAGTGTATCATACAGTTATCTAAGCTTACTCAATATTGACAAGAATCTGTTTCACTATTTGTCTATTTGTCATTTTATATTTTAACTTTTTTTTTCATAAGGCAGTATTTTTGTTACAGAAACTTTGTTTTTCAAAAACCCTTAGAATTAAAAAAAAGTTAATTTCTGTGTAATAGATTCAAAATCTTAAAGCAATATTTCTTCAGTGAAATGGAGCTGGTATAAAAACATTGTTCACCATATTTTTGTTTCATGGATATTATTCAAATAGACCATAACTGATGATGATGCACTAGAAAACATAAAATAATTTTAGATTATGATATGCTTGAAGGTTATTGTGAGGGCACATAATATTCTAGGAATGACAGTAATAAGTGGTATGGTAAAAATGTGTGCTTTTTCACTCCAAACACAATCTCCTTTTCAGTTGCTACCAGATTTCTCAATTAATGTTCTTTTAAAAATGGAATTCTCCAGTCTTTGTTGTGAAGCCAAAGTTACGGTGGTATTTTGCTATGATCATTCACTCTGAAGTACTTTTATTTGTTCAGCCTTTTTCTTAACCTGTTAACAATGTATCTGCCCTTACTTTTGATTTTCAGTTTTCATCATCTCACTTACATTATACAGGAAAATTTTGGATGGTCTTTCAGCCTATGGCATATCTTAGAGACAGAGAAGAGGTCTAGCTGCTAACTATAATCTCTCTTCCAGGGCATTAATTACAGTGCTGGCATAATTTTAGTGATGTTTTTTAACTGTACTAGCTACCATAAAAAGAAATAGGATCAGTTTTCATAGTTGTTACATACTAGGCACTGAAATCTGTATTTAGTAATCTAGTGTACGAGCAGGTTAGTGATAATGTTCTTGCACTAACAAGAATGAAAGCAGTAAATATCTTTCCTGTACTAAAACTAATTTAAATCAGAATCCCGTCTCTTATGACTTGTTTTATTCCCAGCGACACAAGTTTTATTTCCATTTATTTATTGTAGTATCTTTTTAGAATTGTATGTATAAAAACGGATGTTAAAGCCAGACCTTTAATTTTCTAAGATTCCTTCTGTAGTCTTGAACCAGTTGTCAGACTTGCACTTTATTATCTCTGTAGAAAGACTGTGTACTTGTCAGAAGAGATTTCTGTTTTATTAGCCATCACAGCAGCAGCAAGTAAGTCCGTGACATTTTAAGAAAAGTAATAAATGGATTTGTCTGTCTGGTGCCAAATTTCTAAGTTCAGCAATTGTGAAGTATCTGAGTGTCACTAAATATGGTCTTTAGCAGGCTCTGTCGAATACCTTCTTAACCATACAGCTCTCTCTTTATAGCGATCTGCTGAAAAATACCTGCTGTATGTTGCCACACACACCAGCAGTAATGTATTTAAGCTCTTTGGCTATTTACCCCAAGTTCTGAGACAGGGGTTAACTGTTTTTGAGATGCAAATCTATTAATCCGTATTTTTTTTATTACCTTCCAGGACAAACTGAATGACATAACAGGTCTCTTCCAGTTGTGTTCTTGTGCTTTTTGAACAGAAAAGTTTTGATAGACTAGTTTATTAATCTTGATATAATTGTTTGAAAGAATATTTTAAAATTATTTTATTAAATGTTCAGATTTTCTGTAATCGTATAAACTGACTTCCAAAACAAAACCCAGAATCCTGTATACTTTGTCTTCTTTTTTGATAATGTCCATGTAATTGCTGTAACATCGTATAGCTGTCACATTCCGTGTGCCTATACTCAGCCAGCAAATCATGGCTATATTTCATATTCAGTCATCCAGAAAAGCAGCATGTTGTATCAAATGTGCACTCTACTGATATACCGCATAGGCACGATGTAAATAAAAATGTATTTTTACTTTCAGAATTGATTTAACATTCTGCCGCATGTCTTTGAAATCTGTTGAATCTCATGAATAAAGACAGGACAGCTCTTTTATGCATTATTTGTGCTATGCGCAATTTATGTTTCAGAAATTTAATATATTGATTTAGGAAAGTTAAATTACTATGATAGGGCTTAAGTATTTCAACATTATAGAGCTTACTGCTTCTTGAAAGAAGATTAGGTTCTGATGTTATATTGAAACGTACAATGCTGTTTAGCTGTGAAACTGAATTCTGCATAATATGGTGTGCTCTGACCTTTTCCTGTTCCCTATGTTCCTTAAGTCCACTCACACAAAAACCAAAATGTCCCTCAAATCTCTCTCTTTTTCTTTTTTTATCCCCCTGCTGTACATGGGGGAGCAGAAGCTAGGGGGTCTTTATGGCAATATCTTTATCAATGATCTGGACAAGGGGATCAAGTGCACCCTCAGTAAGTTTGCAGACGACACCAAGTTGAGCAGGATTGTTGATCTGCTGGAGGGTAGGAAGGCCCTGCAGAGGGATCTGGCCAGGCTGGATCGATGGGCTGGGGCCAACTGTGTGAGATTCAACAAGGCTCAGTGCCGGGTCCTGCACTTGGGTCACAACAACCCCAGGCAACGCTGCCGGCTGGGGGAGGAGTGGCTGGAGAGCTGCCTGGCGGAAAAGGACCTGGGGGTGTTGGTTGACAGCCGCCTGAACATGAGCCAGCAGCGTGCTCAGGTGGCCAAGAAGGCCAATGGCATCCTGGCTTGTATCAGGAATAGTGTGGCCAGCAGGACCAGGGAGTTGATAGTGCCCCTGTACTCGGCACTGGTGAGGCCGCACCTCGAGTACTGTGTTCAGTTTTGGGCCCCTCACTACCAGAAGGACATTGAGGTGCTGGAGCGTGTCCAGAGAAGGGCAACAAAGCTGGTGAAGGGTCTAGAGCACAAGTCTTATGAGGAGTGGCTGAGGAAGCTGGGGTTGTTTAGTTTGGAGAAGAGGAGGCTGAGGGGAGACCTTATCACTCTCTACAACTACCTGAAAGGAGGTTGTAGTGAGGTGGGGGTCGGTCTCTTCTCCCTAGTAACAAGGGACAGGACGAGAGGAAACGGCCTCAAGCTGCGTCATGGGAGGTTTAGGTTGGATATTAGGAAAAACTTCTTCACCGAAAGGGTGGTCAAGCACTGGACCAGGCTGCCCAGGGGAGTGGTTGAGTCCCCATCCCTGGAGGTATTTAAAGAACGGGTAGATGTGGTGCTTGAGGACATGGTTTAGTGGTGGACTTGGCAGTGCTAGGTTAACGGTTTGACTCGATGATCTTAAGGGTCTTTTCCAACCTAAATGATTCTATGATTCTATGATTTTGAGTTTCATTGTTTAAATTCCAGTTTTCTTTTTTCTCTTTCTAATTAATCTACTTAATGGAGTTGAGTTTGTTGCATGAGGACTGGGGCAATACTAGTGAAAATCCGAGTTTGTTTTTTTTAAAAACAAGAAAGCTTGTTTTTTTAGATGAATTACAGTAATTGGGCTTTTTTTTTATTTTTATTTTGTTACCAGAGTTATTTCCCTGTTTTTAGAACGTTACAGCAGGCACTAAAAAACAGCGTGTATGTTACTTCTCCTGAGACAGTTCAGAGCTTCTTTATTTTTCTATTTGCACTTTCCCTGCAGTCATCTTTTAAATAATGATGAATTAAACAAAAAAACCCCAAACAAACAAACAAACAAAAAAAAAAGATGGGAAGATAATCTTGTGTGTTTTAAAACAAGCTTTCTTCTGTCATTGAATGCAGAAAGACTCTTGTCATACTTGCAGTCTGGAGTTCAAATATGTCTTGATTACAGTGCACTCTCTGCATAAGATAGAATATAAATGGGTCTTTATATGTAAGCAGTTCTCCTTATTATGGCAGTAGGGGCTAATATCTGTTTTTCTGCACTTCTGTTTCCTTTGATCATCATCTTAAAATGTGATTTTGTCTTTTATTGTGCTGTTAATAAAGAAAAAATCTGTTTTTACAGCAGCGTTTTTACGGAGAGAATGGCAGTTTTCTGGAGCCAAACTGTGCTGTTTGGAGAGCTCCAATATCTAGTTTACTCTGTGTTCAAAAGGGTTGACAAACATCAAATCTCCCTGTATAGTTTTATGCTTTAATGCCTTGTTTTTGTCATTCTTTTATGACTGCATCAAAAAAGTTAAGTTTACATGTTTCAGGAGTAGACATAAGGAATACTTATCAGTCTGAGGAAACGTATTCATTACTTAGCCTCCTTCTAGTTTTATTTTAAGAATTATTTGTTTTTTTCCAATAATGAATTTATGCAGATTTTTTTTTTTTAATCTACACTTATACTGGGGATTTACTGGTATCTTGAGACATTACGTGATTGGGCACTTATTATCCTTCTGTTCTGACACTGATCCTTGTCCAAGAGGTTTAACGATATCTCAGTAAAAGGCAAGTTTTTTGCCACAGTTTTTTCACATGTTAACTTTGTTGCTTGGATTGGTTGAAGGGATATTCTCCAGCCCAAGTCGCTGGATCTCTTTGAGTGATGCTGCCTCTTCTGCAAATCTGAGGCTTATGGTAAAATTGAATCTCCTGGACTTTACTCTGTCTCATTACAGACTAGATTGGGTTAGTCATAGATTTCTAATGAATGAGGACTCCTTTGCTGGTGGACTGTTATAACCTGATGGTAACAGCAATTAACCACTCAATCTCATGATCAATGAAGAAGGCCTGCCTTTGTTTTTTTAACTCGCCTTGCTTCTTACATGCCTTTTGTCATCTAATGCCGAACTTGGCTTCAGATGTCATTGTGATCAGTGTATAGATTAAGGAGTAACCACCTGTAAAGGATTCCTAATAACACTGCTACACCACAAGGGTGCTTGCAAGGGGATGCAATAATAAATTAATGAAGTAATTCAATAATATCTAATCAGTCAAGACGGGGAGCTTGCTCAGGTGAACTCCCATGCAAGGTACATGGTTTTAAAAGGGAAGAACGCTTCTGTCGTTTAAGTAGTCCAAAAGGTGTGCAAAACCTTCCAGTCTCTGCTTCAAAGATTGCATATTTAGGGAATGCTCTGTAGTTCAACCAGCTTGTAAAATATAAATAATTCAGTGAGCACATGATGTCTTCCCCTGTGTCAGGGGATGGTTGCTCTTTGGAAACAATGCATAGGCATTGTTGTGGTGAACTTACTCAGATCTTTTGGCTCTTGCAGATGTACTAAGTAGAAGTGGAATACTGGATAATGAGCCAGACTTCCTTGGATTAATTCCAGTATCCTGTAGAGGTCTTTGAAATTGGGGACATCCTAGCATAGGTGAATTGCAGCCCATGCCAGCAGCAGCACTCTTGAAGAGCAGATCAATATGCGCTGTTCCTTTGGACTCATTTCTAGTGCTGTGGTTGAATGTGTGTCTGTTTTAATGCCAAGAGTCCTGTTCAAAATGAGGCAGGTCATGCTGATTTTGATTGCCTGGAGTGGCTGAGACAATTTTTCTTCAGACCTTCTCTCATTTGTGAGTTTCTCTTCTGCTATCCCAGTGACCTGGGAATTGTCATACCCTGCTAAAGTTCCAGTTTGTAGTTTATCTGCTTGGATAGCTTTGCTTTCTGGTATGCTCTTTCTCCTTCCTTATAAGGAAAATTATTATTACTAGAATGAAGGAGCCTGCCATGCCAGACTGCTGAGTTAAATGATATCAGTTTTCTGTCTGATATCCACATTGGGCCATTTTCCGTGAATCCCAAATATCTAGGGTATGAGCTGGAGCGGAGAGTAGTGGCTCTCCTCTAATTCTCTTCTGCAGTCCATTTGGCTGCCACTTTGGCCTGTTTGAGTCTGGCCTGTTTGAGTCTGCTGAATGCCTCTGTCTTCTCAACCACAGTTTCAAGATGTTGTGACGGGCTAGTGAGAATAAACCCTCTGTTGGCGTGCAGTCTAAACCGCCTGTCCCAGTCCTGCATTTTTTGCTGGTTTGTGTTATATCCAGAGTCCAATTGGATACATTTCAGGATTCTTCACAAAGTGACAACATGTCTCCATGCTGATAGCAGTTTTCTTTCCTATTTCTTCCCTGTACGTTTAGGTTTTTATTGTATGTGCTGATCTAGGTTACAGTATATGCTACAATATAATAGATCGTGAGCTGCATGAGACTGCAAATGTATTAGATGTTCACTGTGCTCAAATAAAACTATAGAACGTCATATGAGAGCACTCTTGTTTAGAGTATTGGTAGAGCTTGGATAAGCAGTAGGAATTTTATTTTTGGACTTTGCAAGGGTCCCTGGCCAGTCTTCATCCATCTTCTCTGAAAACCGTGCTGCAGTGGTATACATATAAGTATGGATTTCTCCCAATTCTGATACAGACTTACTGAATTTCTTTTCTCCTTGGTATACATATTCTTTACACTGGGATCCTAAGCTGCCGTTATGATCAATAGAGATCTAGCCTATACAGTCAATAGTGTCTGGAGAATGATTTATTTAATGAGCCTCTAGGTGCCTACGTGAGGGTAAATTGAATTGCTCCCCAGGCTCCTCTGATTGCATTGACCTCCATTGACAATAATGGGAGACGTCTGGATTTAGATGTCTGGAGCTGAATCTTATTCCTATAGATGCACACACTTAGTTACTATTCTACTTCTGTTTCACTTTCTTGGTTGTTTTTTATTGTACCACATGCTGAATTTCTGTCTACTTTGCAATCTGTTAACACTCTTATGTCTCTTTCAGTGATAATGCTTTCTGTGCTCTCCTTTGCCATTGAATGTTTTGGTGACTCTTATTTCTCTGTCTGCCACTTTTGATAAAATGAATAACCCCCTTAATTTACTGCTATTCTTCCGCTGAAAGATACGCTTCCAAGTTACATCAGTTAACTTCTCTGCATATTGAAATGTGAGAAACACTGACTGAAAAACATCAGCAGAAAAATCTGAAAGACACTAGTGTGCTTCTAATTCATGGAGTACCAGAAATGAGGTGTGGGGTTTTTTTCCTAACTGAACGAGATTCCTTGGTTTAGAAATCGATTACTGGATTTTTTTTTTTTTTTTCATCTCATGTTAAACTTTCTAAATGAGTGTGTTATGGAGTAAATGCTTAGTAAAGGATTCAAGATTGTTCTGTGGTACTAGAAAGACTTTTCTTAAGAGTTCCTTAAAACCGTAGAGAATGATCTGCAGAAATCTTGAAAATAAAACATGTTTACAGTAATTGGGTTTATTGAGTGTTCATTTGTTATTTGAAGGAAAGTACCAACGTATTTTTATAGATACTTAAGAAAAGCACGATATCTCTTATGGTACTGTCAAATATTGCCATTTTAATGCAGCTGTTTAATTCTTATTTAAAATAAGATTTAACATTTTCTTCTATTTAAAAACAAAGCAACAGAAGTTCTTATCACCTGTTCAGTGTTAATTACTGTCTAAAATATTTATTTTCTTGCTATAATTTCCAATTTCCTTGTAATTCTTGATTGTAATTAATAAACATGACTATTTCTTTGTGTAGTTGTTTCATTTGTAATGACAAGGAATTTACACCTCTATGTTCAGTAACACTCTGAACTGCCAGCACAAAACGTTCAATATTTTCAGTAAGATTGTGTATTAATTTGTTAGTGAAATATCTGATATGGGTGAAATTGTTACCCACAAACTGATCTTTGCTTCAAAACGGCTGTTCTTTCTCTCAGATTTTTCTTTTTTTGGTAGTGTTGCTCACTGAAAATTTTGGAGTAGGTTAAGCAAATATTTAGGAAAAATAATGATTCTTGGGAATATCAAAACAGTGATATTCATAGATACATAGCATTTTAATCTTTTTCTATTTTTGTAATTTTTGGAAATATTAATGATATTGGAGAAAATGACTAGTATAATTAGTAGAGTACTATATGAAATGACTTAGGCATTGTAATCCCATAAAGAATTAGGAGATTGGTGCATTGTAATATGGAAAGGATTTGTTTCTTTTAGATGTATCTATCTTTCTATCCAAGAAAAATGCTCTGTATAGGTGATATTACGCCAAGAAGATAGGACATTATGCTCAGGGAATCATATCATGCTCTGTAGAAACAATCTTTAAACAAAGACTGCTGTATAATTCTGTAATCACAGAGATATTTCTGTTTACCAGAAGTAGAAATGAATCAAGTATTATAATAAAAATCACTAAGTATTTTTTTCTATTCTTACTGGTGAGCATTAAAATGAAGCCACAATTTTACATGCTTTTAATTGTTGTTTAAAGTGGTTTTTAAAGTAGCATTTACCTTTATGACCTCCACAAGCTGTTATACCCATAGAAACTTTGTTTTAGTGGCAGTCTACAATAAAGAACAGTCTTCCCTGTGCCAGCTTCTTGTTTACAGGCTTCAGTTTGTTTGAAAGCAACTCCTTCATTGTTTGCTTCAAACAATCAAATCTGATTTGAAACATCTCTTCTTTGATGATATGTTTTGAAATGCATCTTCTGTTTCTGAATGTTTTCAATATAATGTGTGTGAAACATCAACAGAAAAAAGAAATATTGATAACTTGGATACAGACAGAAATATTGCAATGTCTTGAAGTAGCTTATAAAATCTTTCATAGATGACCAACCATGTGCCTAAGAAAAAACATGTTGTTACAGGAGATGGCTTTAAGATGTGTTGTGCTGATAATTTGATGCAGTGTCTTAAGGCAGAAGACAGCTTGCTGTGGTTTATTTTATACTTTTCCTGGTTTAAAGTCTTGGTCCATGTAAATGTGTGGAGAAATAGCATACATAAATTGTATATTTAGATAAGTTATATTAAAGCAAGCTTAGACGACTGTAAATAAAACCCTACGTTGTCATATTTTTGCCTGAGTGGCCTGGGGTATACGAGGAATTTGACTGATCAAAACTTTTCTGATTTCCATGTGGTAGATGGAGCCATCTCAAGGGCAAAGCGGTTCTTGCCTCATGTGGTTTGGAAAATCTGAAATAAGAGGGGAAGAGGTTTTTTGCACTTGATTTGAATCAGTCTGTAATGACTGCTGCACAGCCTATTAGAATTTTCAGCTCAATTTTAGCTGATGTCTCTGATCTGTACCTTAAAGTATAGAAGTCGTGCTACAGGTTGAGAGTTTAGGATAAATTGAAACTTTTTGTCATTGGCAGATGGGGAAGCATTTATTTGTGCTCCTAAATGACAACCACACTTTGGAAAAGATAACCTCAAGTGGAGGTTATTTTAAGAGTGACCTTAAAAAAAAAAGTTGCTTGGAAAAAGATATGCCAACTAAGCAGTGTCAACAGTAATGATTTGAGCGACTGCCTAGGAAGTGGATGAAAAAGTGAACCAATTATTTCAGAAGATACACAAGTTTGTGCGATAAATTTATGAATTTGAAGCTGTTATCCATACAGACTTGACAATTTTAGGCAGGAAATTACCCAATGGCTGTTTAAAAAAAGGTGTTAAACCATTACTTCTTTGAATTTTGCAGAGTTGGAACTAATCTGGGGGTCAGCCAAGAAGCTAGACAAAATTACTGCAGTCGTTTTGCTTAGTTGTTAGACTTCAAATAAATAAATCTCCCAGTACTGTGAGGAATAGATGCATAAAAACTTAAAAGAGTATATAAAAGTAGTTAAACTGAAACATGAAAGTTTTGCGGAAGTGTGAACCTGAGCACACAGGGCTTGGAAGACCTGTCAGCAAATTATCTTCCATCCTAATACACATGCTGAATTATCAGAATTGATAACAAAATTTATGGAGGACCTTGTTCTATTTCCAGGTACTAATCTGCAAGTATGACAAGTGATATAAGGAAAGTAGCTCTCAGTGATGATATGATACTTACTCTGCAGTGGCTGGAATGCCTTGGAATGTTGTTTGTTATTGTTCTCTTTTGAAAGTGTATTCAGTTGTATCAAACTGATAATTGTGAGGCACACATGACCCATCCTTCCCTGCTTTGCTTGATGAAAGCTTTTCTTCAAAGGAGAGCATATACCTGCCAAATGGTCCATTTGATGTACGTCCTCATTCCATATCCAAAGATCTTGTGTGCGTTTATGTGATCAGAATTTATTGAAAAAAACATTTCCTTCAATTCCTATATCAGTTGCAAATTTATAGCTTATATATCCTTTTTTTAATACCCTTTTATTTATACCTTACTTACACCTTAATTTATAACTTGTATTTCTTCTAGTGAAGGCTGTCTAATACAGTGTGTGTGTCTTAATTAACAGTTAAAAGGCAAATTAATCTGCATTAGTCTGATACTCATGTGAATATACCACATAAAAGCAAAATGTTCCTTGCTACACTCATCTATACCCAGTGAACTGTCCCACAGCCTCCTTGATTCTGGCTTTGGACTACTAGTTTAGTCCCACTAATCAGTGCTAAGGGCTTAGTTTCTTATAGGGAGAAGATGTCTAAGAAAGCCTAAGTGTCACCTGTTCTGGGATACCCAGGATCATCATTAGTACATTCGGTACCATACACTGGACACCTCCGTTCATTACAACAGATACTGATGCATAAAAACTCAAAACTACCCACCTGTCATCAGCAGCGCACTTCAGACCAGGCATCACGTGCATCCTACCGCCATGCCTGCACAAAAGAGAAGTGCTCAAAAAACTTTATATCTTCAGGGGTCAAGTGAAAGCTCAGACAGTTGACTTGCAGTCTTTTAAAACAAAAAAATCACACTGCTGCTAATCCCAAGATTTGCACATTCTGACATCAAAGTGACAGTTTTGATAGAGGTGTTGTTAAAGGGTTGTCTTTGCCTCAGCTTCTTGGCTTCAGTGTGAACCAGTTCATTGCTTAAACGAGACATATTTCTTGATCCCTTTCTCCCTCACCAAAGCCATGGCCCATCCAACCAGCACATAAATTACAAATGCCTAGCAGATTTTGGAAAGCTCAGAGCTAAATAGAGGCAAAGTAACTGAGATAGTAGAGATGTGGGCCATAGAGTTAAAAAGATGCAGAGATTCCCTGCTCTCAAGTATTACCAGCAGTAGGTGATCTAGTACATGTAGATACTCAATGGTATAGTGATGTTGCTTTAACATTGTTGTTTTGTTGTAACTTTGGCTGTAAGTTTCCATTGATATTTAGCACAGACTATGGTGGGATGTATATGCATACCCAGTTTTTCTATGATAACAACATCATTTTTTGCCTTTGTAGCCTTTTCTTTCATCTCAATGGAAACTGTCACACAGAGTACAAGGGAAATGTACACTCTCCTGCAGCATCATTATCGTTGAGCAAGTTCATATCAGGCTTCAATAAAACTCTCAAATGTTCTTAAAAGGCCATCACCAGAAAAATGATTTTTCAAATCACTTAATTTGAGTTTTGACTTTTTACAGTTTTTTGCCATAATGACCTTATGGTTGCAGTTAGAATACACTGTAATAGTAGTTTTACAGGTTTTTAAACTGTTTTTCTGAAATAGTTTAAAGTCAAGCAATTTATAAGCAGTTAGAATAACCCTGCAAACACCTACATGCGTGGTGTGTGCTGCAGATAATCTGTTTATTTTGTTCAAGGAACTGTGAAAATCCTACCACTTCAATTTGGGGTGTTAGATTAAATAGGAAAGGACAGTTCTCTACCTCTGCCTTCTTGTTTCTGCATATTTCAAACATGTCTGATTATACCTTGGTGCTTTTGCTGGCAAAAGGGATTGCTCCTGAGGGGGATTTTTCTTTGTGCATACCCTAGAGTAATGGTATTAGGAAAGAGTGAGTCTGATCATTGAGTTCATCCCCCGATGTACAGAGTGGGCTGTTCCGCAGGATGTATTTTCTGAAATGAAATGCCACAATTCGTGGTTTCTTCCCATTGTGGATGACCACACAGCCTGTTGGATATCGGCCCTGCTAAAATCCTGTTTCCTTAATCAATGATAAGAAACCCTGAATCACAAGGGTGAGAGAGCTCCTAGTGAAGCACGTAACTGCGCGTGTGCTAACTTGCACCACGTAGCTGTGTTATTCTTCTCTGCCATCTGCCACTGCGAAAACTCTGAGATCCAAACAGGGTTACAGGAAAGCAATGAGAAAATATCCAACCTGTCCCAAGGCCGCGTTGTGTTATTTTGTAGCTGTTGTTTCTAATTACTGTTTCTATTTACTTCTCAGCATAAAATAATGAGTTAGGTAGTAAAAGTAATTTCTGTGGGCATTAAGGCAAGTAATGTGAAAAGTACAGCTCAAGGTTTTAGTATACAGAACTGTTAGAGAGGGTGTTAATTTTCTGGCAAACTAAGCAACACATCCTGAAGCATTCAAGATTTGCTTTTCCCTTACAAAAAACTAATTTAATCTAATTCAACTAGTTGCTCAAATATCCTTTGTTAAGCACATGAAATATGCTTTCATTCATCTTCTGCAAAGAAGGAGGAAAGGTTCCAGAGCTTCTGGCTGGAAGAACAGGTGGCTATAGGATCACAGACTCCATCTTCAGTTTAACAGGTTCACTCAGAGGATGGGAATTAAAATACGCATGTCTTTGTATTTGATGTTTGCTGTTTTTCAGGAGTAAATATACTATTTGTGGCTCCCACAGGAGCAGCAGCAGGACTCAGCCAGCAGCTGCTGGTTGCCCTGCTAAGGGGAGGGTACCTGTTCCCCCAGTCCTTCCCAAGTACGTGCACACACCTATAGCAGATCCTCATATAGTCTTACTCTTCTTTCTAACGAGGAGCTGGTAAAGCCCAACTCTTTTGCTAGCAAAAATAGTGTTCATTTACTATTAAACCAACCAGTTGTTTTCACTCCTGGGTGTCAGGGATGAGTGGTTAGGTCACTTAAAGAATCACCATCAAAGGTATTTGCAAATAGTGATTTTAATAGAAATCTATAAAAGTGTGATTCAACAGAGTTCAATGGCAAGGTTCACTCTATTACTTATTAAATGAATGGAATATATATATATGTATAAATATATATAAAGAAAGGGGAAATTGAGTTAGAAGAAAATACAAGGAGGAGAAGGGTGCCCTCCCGTTGAGTCACGAGGTTCAGAATGGACCCCCTGGCTTTCTAAACTCCTTCTCAGAGAGGAGCCTAGGTGTGGCCAGATCCAATCCTAGTCTCAGACTTGGTCAACGGTTTATATCTAAGTATTATATATGTCTAGCAGCAGTTTAAGGTTTGCTCACAGTTAAGAGAGAATCACAAGAATTTAGGAATAACTAATCATTGATTAAGTTATTATCTACAAGGTGATTAAATAGGGTTTACTACAATATTTGTATCAATACACACACACACAATAGGCCTAGTAATTTGTCGCAACTTTAATGAAATACTCACAATATGCATATATAAAGGTACCTAGTAAAAATTCCCCTTGAGGTCAGTGAAATACTCACATCAAATAATTAACTCAATGGGCAAAGGTTGAGTCCTGAGGAGTGAAAGGTGCCGGAGATCAGCCCAGGTCCTGTCGTCAGGCCTCTGTATGCAAACATAGAAGTTCGCAGCTCTGAGAGGCATCCTGCTCGGAGGGAGATGCTGGCGCAGCCCGCTGTGGTCCAGGAGAGCTCAAAGGGTCTCCCTTGGTACCACTCTTTATAGGGTTGTGAGATGATCAACTTTAGGCATCAGTAAATTTCTATCCTATTGGCACAATCCAGGTTGGAAATTACCGAAGTTCTCAAAAATTCCAGTGATGCTGGTAGAGATTCTCCTGAGTTACAACCCAGATAAGATATGCCCCAAGACTGTTGGGGGCAGCTGATTATTCCTGGTACAGATGTAAAATATATTCTGAGATTGTCAGGGGGTGGCTGGCTCCCTGGTACAGACAGTGCTACTCCCAGCTTAGCCACGTAAGGGTTTCTGATACAGTCAAAGGACGCTTAACCACCAAACCCGTTACACACAGGCCAAGTTTTGATGGGAGTTACTGAGATTGTAAAAGTTCAGGAAGGGGCGGGGGGGAGGCACCACCACACTGGGCAAAAGGGTTGACTGGATAGGAATATTCCTGTGTGCTGGATCCTGCCCGTGGCTATGCTGGAAAACACAATGCTATGTGTTTTCTCTCTCTCTTTTCTTCCACCCCTGCCCCCGCCCTTTAATCTTTTAAAATGGAGTAAAGTCACTTTGTCAGATGCACAGTAAGGATTAATTAGTCAATGTTTGTTCAGAGCTTTGGATGTCTTAAGCCTTATTTGGAAGGAGTGCTGAATATTACTCTTCTTGATACATTGGCTTGATTATGACCAGCATCTTGATAGAGAAGTTTCTTTTTTACCCTTCCAGAATCAGGTGCAATTCAGGATTTTATTCTCAAAGGTTGTGTGTATTTTTATATACATTTATTATGTATTTGCATATTATGTTATAAGTTTTCAATTATTTATATTTTTCAAAAACATTAAAGTGTTTTATATGAAGAAAAATATACTTATTTTTCTATTTTATTTTAGACATGTTTTAGCAGGTTAAGGTAGTTCATAGGTATATGAATATTCTGAATTACTATTTGGAAGCCCACAGGCCAAACAGGGAACTACTTTTATCTGTAGAAATGAGAGCATCCTTGAAGTAGTAGAGTTACCAGTTGTACACTTGAATGATTTTTCTCAGTATATTACATTGTCTTGTATTAGATATCAGAGTAAAAAAATATTTTAAAGTGGTTTTTGAGAAGAAAACATAAATTCTTATGGGAGTTGTCTATATTTAATTCATGCACAGAACTTTTCATAAGGGTAATGCTAAAATTTTGAATTGAGCAAGAGCAGTTTTTCTTTTATGCTTTGTCACAGCTTTTTTGAGGAGAAGAGACTGAGGATGTGTAATTCTAACATGATGCTTCATTATTCTGTCCTATTTGGGTTTTTTGGAACTAGAAGTATGGTATTTGAACAAGTGTTCCTTGATGTCTTATAGTAGCTAATGCAACTTAGTGGAATCCGTATGTTAAATTATCTGATTCTACTACAGATTTTCTGTCACTTACTGCCACATATAAAATAACATGAATTCATGTCATTGAATGTTCTCCACAGGGCTTATCTAAAATGATATATTGATAGTACTGTACTCAGCTGCCAAGATAAATGTTTGTTTACATCTATATTACTTTAGAATATTTCATTTTGTTGGAGGAGTTGGTAGTCCACTGGTAAACAAAAGAGATTTGCTAAAATCTTTCTCTTTTGTACAAGCGAAATAGACTCCATTTTAGAATCTAATGAATTGAACTTCAGTGCTGAAACAAAATATAAGTGAAGCATTATACTTTGGGAGAACAAGAATGTGAACCTGAGTAAAGAAATCTATATTTCTATTTTTTGCCCTGATAAAGCAATCAATTTATGGACATTTATGAAAGATTTTAAATTACTATGTTTTCACCATTTACTAACATCGTGGGGTTCAAAATTTTGATCTTTAAATCATCCTATCTTTAAAGTGATTACCACATCAGCTGGAAAGACCTTAAATCAATGCAGTTACACACTTCTCTTGTGATGTGTCTGTAAAACATGTATATACGCATATACAAGTCCATGTAGTATAAGAATCAAAGCTAGCAGCAAGCAACTCTGTTTTTATTTTTGTCAGTTTGCCTATGTTTGGAGGATTTATTTTGTTGTCCAATATTTCTATTTGCAGAGCAGATATAGAATCACTGACAAAATATATAAGAATTTATTCTTTTGTTTTTATTTAGTTTGACAAAGGATATGCTTACAGCATTCGCCACAGCTATGGGAAAGAAGGAAAGAGAACTGATTATACCCCATACAGCTGCATGAAGATTATCATGTCCAATCCACCAAGTCAAGGGGATTATCACGGTGAGTTCCTTAAAAAAAAAAAAAAAGGTTTAAAAACAGCAGAAACCCTTGGCTAGAGAAGTTACTGCCTCCTGTAGTCTCTTAAATTATGTATTTAATTTCAAGGCCACAGTGGTCTTGCACTGTTCTCTTTAGATTGCACTTCATAGCTTCTGGTTTTATATACATTGTGTCATGCAGCACAAGACTTTAAATGTGTAGATGCTTTAAAAAGTGACCAATTAGAGATGTTTTGAGATATAAATTCAATCATACAGTAATTCTGAAGTTTGCTAGGGTACTTTTAAACCTCCTACCTCTGTATGACTAAACATGGAAAACCTGTACTGGCTTCACTGTTGTTATTCTGGTACTAAGTCGTTCATTCAGTTGTGTCTCAAAACTAATTCTGGGACAAAAAAACCTCACTCTTATTTAAGGTGGTGGAACTTTCTAAAGTATTTATAAAGTAATATTTTTACAAAAGACTATGCTTTAAAGACCAGTTGCCTCTCATTACATGTCTTTTCCATTTTATTTTTTTTTTCCACAGCTATTAAATGTGCCAGCACTGTCATTGTTAGTAAGGAACTAACTAAAACTCTTTTCCTGTCAGTGGATGAGAATTGTGGCCTGTTTATGTTGGGATATTTTATGTAACTCTTGAGCCTGTGGTGCCCTGATAACCATGTAGTGGAGTTGTTATTTAAAAAAAAGAAAAAACAAAAGTAGGCAATTGTACACATGGGCAATTAACTTTCTTATTAATAAGCTGTTATGCAATTAGGAACAGCTTAGCTGGTCTCTTGAGTTTCTACTGTGCTAACTCCTGGGTAAACAGCCTTGTTTGTGAGCTTGCTTGCTTTTTACTGTCAGGGTGCCCATTCCGCCACAGTGATCCTGAGCTATTGAAGCAGAAGCTGCAGTCGTACAAGATCTCTCCCAGTGGAATAACTCAGGTAAGGCATATTTTGTTTGGTACTTTCATTAATAAGGCACTGCTTTTCAATTTTACTTTCTATTTGTGTAGGAATGCTATATGCAATTTGTCAGCATGTATTGTGAAATATCTCTTCTTACAAAAGGTTTAAACCAGAATCCTGGCTTTCTGGCTCCAGTGCTTCCACTGATGTGTTGATTGTTGTCATCACCCTTTATTGTGTAATATTATGAGTTGGTTTATTACTATAGTGGATACAATGCAGAATTTTGTTTTACTTCATTTTACTGCACTGTGATAAAAAAGTTTAAATGAATCTGGCAATATTTTAGAGAATTTATTTTTATTCTTGCAGTAACTTGTGGAAGAGTCTACTGTGTAGTCAGTAGACATAAGTAATTGTTTTCTGTAATAAACTTCTAAAAAAAACATACATTCTTAATCATCCATTGCATTAACTTCCCCTAAACAACAAAAGGACACGAAATATCTAGTGAAATTAAGCAGAGATTTTTAGCAGCTTTTTAAAAGGTAACATTAAAATGAAAACCTGTCTTATATAGCAAGGAAAATGCAGAAATACATGTATACTGTGACTCCCATTGCTTGCTCTAGCAAGAGGTTAAGGGTATAAAAGGATGCCATCATCTTCATTGGAGGAAGATGTACGGGTTAGATTTAAGCTGAGACAGTTCAGGAAAAAGCTGTGTATATTAACTGCCTGAAACCTGTTTAGGTCCATAGGAAAAACCTGCTTTAAGTTTTCCTCTTAAGTTCATGTGGAGTGTCACCATTGATTGTCAGGCATCAACAGAGCATTGAACTAGGTAGCAAAGAATGTGAAAGTTCCACTTAAAGTAGCCTCCCTTGGAAGAAATAGTTAAGACACAAATTAAAAGAGAATAGTTTTAAAGTGTTTATCGTTCACTTACAGACATTCTTGACAAATTCCTGAAATACCCAGACTTTTTCCTAGGAATGTTTTTTCCTTTTATTTTTTCTTCTTTTCTCCTGGTTCATATAAATAAGCATTTGACTGTCTTCCATATATCTGACAGGCACCAGAGATACTTTCCTTTGCTTTTTTCCTTTTTATATGCATCAAAAATTGAAGCTACTCTGAGATTTTTATCCTGCTAATCATTGGAAAGATTGGTGAGGATTTACTGTTTCATCTGCCTTACTATGTGTGGGTAGGATTTAGTAGAGGTTATTTCTTCAGTGAATTTGCCCAGTGGGACAGTATATTTATATTTAACATAGTTCCTTACTTGATGTGAATTGGGTTTTAGGTTTTGTGTGTGTATGTGTGTGTTTGTTCTTTTTTCCCTTACAAAGTCGGATTGGGATTCACTAGGAATCTTAAAAAAGTGACTGAGAAAAACTGTCTCCACCAGTGTCTGCTTTGCCTGGAAATGGACACTGTGATGTCCACAAATTTTGTGGTGTCAGTTTAAGTGTAGTCGGGGTACAGGACTCTGCAGTGGCCACTCGTAGTGTTAAACCACAACAAACCCAAAACGAAGCACCCTCCACCCGAAAACTAATAATAATAAAGTAAAATAAAAGAGAAGTTGGCTGTAGCTGTGTTTTCAGCAGTTGATCTTTTACAGCAGTCTTTGAGATATTCAGGAGGAGGATTGATTCAGATCTGTCTCCAAGATCTTAAACAGATTTCATTGCTACAACTTCTCGTTGCTACATTTGCATGGTCCAATAACATTTGCATGCCTAATAACAGATCAGGATCCTTCAGTCCAGCTCGTGTCTTTTCAGAGTCTTTTCTGGTGCTGGTGATAGTTGCTTAGTATCAGAAATGTTGTTTTTTATTGAGCTCAGTGAATGGTTATTAGGGGTGGATGGTTTGTCAATCTTTCGAAGCCTCTGATATAGTTGCTTTTCCAGTATCTGGGCCTCAAGATTGACATTCACTCAGACTGTACCCTTTGAGTCTGTTAGACCTCCTGTTAACTTCAGATCAAATGAGAGCTTCCTTACAACTTGACAGATTCCTATTTTTAATGAATGATTCAGAGCTTGACCTTTCAGCTATGTATTTTAATAAATGATATGTCTTTCCTGGAGCTCAGAGCCTCTTACATTTGCTCCTTACTTTGTTCCAAAATTCTTTTGCTGTCTATAAATGCAACTTCGTTTAGTGTCTTCTCTTGCTCTGTATGCTCGAGACAAGCAGGTTGTCACAAAGTGAAAAATTCCCTTCTGTGTTGCCAAACCAGATCAATATATGTACCTAAATGCTTTTTCAGTTCTCTCTGCCTGGTTTATGGTAGAGATAAATGTGTTGCTCTGGGCTGAGGGGACACTCAAGCGGCTACAAGCACAGGACAGCAGGCGTTTTACATCAGTTTTCCAGGACTCTGAGCTGTCTGCAATGAGTGGAAGTCTCACATCCACTTAATGAAAGATAGTGTGCAAAGTAGTTGAATCATCAACAAATGTGTGTCATGGTGTCACAGGTGAAACAGTAAATGACAGCCTGTAGGGGATCTGGATACTGGATTGGTTTTGGGAGGGTTTGTTTGTTTGTTTGTTTGTTTGTTTTAAGAATCAGGGAGATTAGGACTATACCCCTGCTTGTTTGTCTCACACAGTCCCCTCACTTGCTCCCCACTGTGGTGGTGCCTTTACTGAGGTCTCAACTTTCCTTCCCAGCAAGGGAATCACTACTGGTCTGGGAGGACAGGGCAGAAAGTCACGTCAATACCTGCTTTGCAGCTGCTTACAGTTAACAGTCTTGGGCATTACAGGCTGTGGTCCCAGGGCATTCCTCAGCATTCATCTCCATGCATCTCTGATCTCCAGGATCATCCTCAGCTTCCCAGGATCTTCACCCTCATCTTTCTGGGCTCCGAAGCCCCCATTTTTCATCTAAATAGTCTATCTGCAAAACCTGTGGTCAGGTTCCTAACTGGTAGTTCTGTGTCATGTCACTTTATTAATGGCAAGATCAGAACATGTCACTTTTGTTTAGTCCAAATGTTATCAAAATTTACAACCTGCCCATACCAGTTGCAGCTATCCAGGTTCATGCTTGATGGTTTGAAAATTCAGTTTTGGATGTTTTACAAGCCTCTATATGAAATCTGTGCAAAAGTAACTTGAACCAAGTGTAGTTCGCACAACTGTTTCCCAGCTTACTTCTTGATGGGTGACACTGAGGGAGTTAAGAGACTCCCTGCAGTGGTAACAGGTGTCAGATCATGTGAACAGTAGACTTTTGCTTTCCAGGTTAGTAGTGATGCATGCTTCTCTGCATCTAAGGAGTTGCTTTAAGGAATTAAAATGAAAACTCAAGACTTGCAGTCCCTGTTGAGTGCAAACTACAGCATTCTGGAAATCACGTTGAAAGGTAACACACCAAACCTTCCGTTACTGAATCAATTGATCTTTTCAGCCCTCCCTGCTTACAACAGATACTATATCACTACGAAGTTAAGTATCAGCAAAATAAAATATTACAAGATCTGTGAAAGTAATGCACTGAGCAGTGAAACCAAACATCTATATGAGTTCTGTTCATGTGCTCACCAAGTGTTTTGTTGTTGTTGAAACTGCTGTACAGTCCCATAGTTTTTGTTGAACTGGATAATCCAGGGCACTCTTCTGGGCAAATGGTATTCATGACATGAGTACATCACGCTTCTTTCTTCAGATGAGCAGGAATAAATGTTTCTCTCCTAAAAACTAAGAAATTCACTTTAAGGGGTTGAAAGGTCAACAATTTCTGTTCCCTACTGAGATTAAATTATCATTCTGAAACAGAGGTGGACTGGAAACCCATCAGGCCTTCCAGAAGCATCAGTCAGGATGTTGATGCTGTCCTGGCCAGAGGGGCTGGAGAAGCCGTGGCAGCTCAGGCCGTGCACAGAGGATTTTACGTTGGTGGCTACTTTGTACCCAGAATGAAACAGAGCTGGTGTCTTAAGCTTAATTTGTGCAAATGTGAATACAGATATTCGAGTCTGAGTTTGGCGGAGACTTAGCACATGTCTTTATCAGCAGTGCATGGAGGCTTGTGTTTCTTGTTTGGGGGACTCTTATTTTTCATAGCTGTCTGTTGAACCCTTATTATTTCCAGTTCATATGCAGTGATCTGGATCAGAACTGTTACTGTTTGAGGGTGTTTCCTTTCCATTTGTTCACAACATTTTTTAATATTCATTAAAGCCCTGCTGACAAACTAATCTTGAGGACTTTTTTTTTTTTTTTTTTGCTGATGAGAGTCCCTGGGGTTGTCATAGGACAACACTCTTGATGTTTTATGTGTTTCTCTTCAATGATCTTTGTGCTGTCTGTCAGCACAAAAAACATGGCTTATTCCTGAATATATTGTGTTCATCAAGAGAATACAGACTCCTGAGTGGTGGTGGTTTATCTTCCATGAAGTTAGTTCACAGTGCTTTAGACCATCAGAAGATTTGGATTTGTAGTACATCAGCAACCACATACGTCATTCTTTTTCCTAGTTCTCCCATAACTTTTATGGGTTATCTCAGGAGGTCCTAGAATCATGAAATCCAGGCCACTGTCTTAGCTGATTTCAAGTTGATTGGCAATTGCTTCAGGTGGCTTTGGTTGTTTCAGGAAAAAATTGCAAGCAGCAACCCATTGGTTTGGATGCGTTTCCCTTGCTGTGTTTGGTGTTAATGCCGTCTGTTTCCATGGGTTCTTTCCAAATCACCTGTGTTCTACCTTGATTTCAGTTCTGGTTCCAGGGCTTTCCCTGTCTGTCCATTCAGAACCTGAGGCCTTTGTCTGTTCCTGCAATTTATTGTTAGGACTTTGATCAAGTGCCTCAGTTGTCCTTGAGGCACTCCCTTTTCCAGTGTAGATGGTAGTTGGTTCTCTGTGGTAAACTGCATTCTTCTCTGGTCAAGGCTTTGGTTTTTTTTCAACAGCAAGAGTGTATACTTCAATCTGACACTATCAGAATATGTCTATTAATGTTATTTTCAATCTTTCTCAGTGTTTTTATCTTGCTTATTTTAGGATATTTCTTGGATTTGAAGAATGTGGAGCTTTTCCTTAGCTTCTCAAGTACTGGCCTTCTCTGCTCAAAATTTTTAATTTATCAGACCTGTCCATTTTTATGTGAATGATGCATAGTTTTCCAAATGTTTGTTTTGGATTTAGCTATGTAGTCATGAATTGGTCCCCCACTGGGATTTTTATCTGTTGTTTTAGAGTACTCACATGTCTTCCCTTCAAGCCCATGAACAAGGCCCTTTCTTGTTTATGAAGCTTGTTCCTCATGGCTATTACATGAGCCAGAACGTGGGCTAGTGTCCAGCCCATATGGTTGCGGTTTTACCCCAGATGGTTGGTTTTCCAGTGCTGTTCTCAGTCTTCTTTTTCTAGGGCTGTCCTTCATACTCTTGAGATAAGGAGTACACCTTTTCCTTTTAGGTTCGTAAGATGACGAAGTTCCTGAGTTCTTTTCATACAGATAAAGCATTTGGCTTTGGTGGAAGAAAACCGCATCCTCACACTGCTTTTCCAAAGGGCTCTCTGTGCATGGGCTAGGTGTGAAAATGGCAAGCTGGACCTTGGGATGGTGGTGTAGAGCAACTACTGCCAGATCTCACAGGATTTCAGTAATCAGTCTGAGCATTGGACTGCTTTCATTGCAGTCATTTTGTAGTACAGTCAGCAATGAAAAAAGTGATAAAAGCATATTCATATGTGAATCTGCTTGCTGTGAAGTATCTAGATCTAGCCTGCTATCCCAGTCCAGATTTTCTGAGGATGTATCTTGTCTGAGATTGTATCTGATAAAGTCATCTTCCTGAGGTAATATAGCAGATGACTTCCAGTTCTTGCCTAGTTATTATATAGCCTGAAGCAGAAATAATCAATCCTGATGTTTATTCCAAGAACGGAATTATTTAACTTGTATTTGTTTCACGTTTTCCTTAGGTTAGGCTATTTCTTTATTTGTGATAGTAGCTTTTTTGGTTTGTTTTAAAAATGCTTCTTGGAGAAGTAATATGGTTAGCTTAGCATCTAATGTATGAATGTGTGATTGTATACCATTTGAATTTATAGTATATTTTGGATCACATTTCATTTCTGTCTTTACTATACTGCTAATCAGGTAAAATCTTTATGAAACCAGGTTTGACAATAGCTAATAAATTTGAAGAATATGAAGATTAAAGCATATGTTAAGATAAACACATCTCTTGTGGTGCTGTACTAAATGCACTGTAATGTGTTGCCTACATATCTCAAATAGAAAAATAGATATGATAGGCTTTGTATTAGAGTTATTTCAAAATATCTATTGTTTGTTTCTGAAAACTTTATTGGAGAAATTACCCTTTTCCCAATTCCCTTCTATCACAATAGCAAAAGCAAAAGGTAGTAAAAATTTCTGGTTCTAGAAATCTTTCCGGGTCTAGACTCATCCTTTTTGCTTTTGCTCCCATTACTGTTTTTACTTTAGAGAAAAATGCTTATGTTAATGAACAGTAGATAACTTCAGAAGAAAGACTGTTCTTCCTAGTACAATTGTTCTCTTAATTTAAAAAACTGCTTTTTTTTCCTATAATTGGATTAAATGAAAGGTTTTGATCGAGTCGTTGAACTTTGACCGAGTTTTCTAAAAAATTTAGTGTTTTGGGGGATTGGAGAGTCTTCATAGAGATGGAAATAAATAATCCAATCTCTGCCTAGGCCTCTAATCATACTGTTATAGAATCATTCAGGGTTGGAAAAGACCTTTAAGATCATCAAGTTCAACCGTAAACCTAACACTGCCAAGTCCACCACTAAACCATGCCCCTAACCACCACATCTACCCATCTTTTAAATACCTCCAGGGATGGAGACTCAACCACTTCCCTGGGCAGCCTGGTCCAGTGCCTGACTACCCTTTTGGTGAAGAAGTTTTTCTTAATATCCAACCTAAACCTGCCCTGGCGCAGCTTGAGGCCGTTTCCTCTTGTCCTATCCCTTGTTACTTGGGAGAAGAGACTGTCACCCACCTCGCTACAACCTCCTTTCAGGTAGTTGTAGAGAGTGATAAGGTCTCCCCTCAGCCTCCTCTTCTCCAAACTAAACAACCCCAGCTCCCTCAGCCTCTCCTCATAAGACTTGTGCTCCAGACCCTTCACCAGCTTCGTTGCCCTTCTTTGGACATGCTCCAGCACCTCGGTGTCCTTCTTGTATGAGGGGCCCAAAACTGAACACAGCACTCGAGGTGCAGCCTCACCAGTGCCAAGTAGAGGGATCGATCACCTCCCTGGTCCTGCTGGCCACACTGTTTCTGATACAAGCCAGGTTGCTATTGGTTTCCATGAATGAAAAAAAGAAACTCTCAAAACACCAAGCCAAAAACTCTGAAACCAGCAAAAAAACCCCCAAAAACTCACCACAGTGAAAAAAAGAAAAACCCACACTCTCCCTTCTGATGATCTAATGTTAGAAAAGTTTTAGATCATTGTTGGCTGTAAAAATAGTTTCCCTTGCAGCTAAAGAATTTTACCCTAACATCAGTCATCTTCATGGTAGTTCTTTTGTAAGTTCTGATTAAATAAGAACAAGTACTGTTTAAGTAAGAGATCTTTTATTAGCTCAGTATTTATTGTGGAAATATATAAAATGGAAACAAAAATAGAAGAGCAATTGATATTCATGGTATATGCAAACCCATTTTATTATTGCAGTGAAATTGGTACATCAAAGTTCCTTAAAATTTCTTTCAGCAATTCCAATTTTGAGTCTTGTCTGTTTTTTACTTGTGGCTATAATAAATATTTAATTGATGAAGATATCATACGACATTTCATATTTATTAATTTACCTCTTTTCATCAAATTCACATTTTTATTTAGAACACAGATTTTGTGAGCTTTCAGTGGGGGAAGAATCCCACAGCAAATTAACTAGTTAAAACTCAAATCATAAAACAGGGTACCCTTACACATTTGCTGCCAAGAATTTTTTAGAAGCATTAGACCTTGAATCCAGAAATTGTACATCATTCAGATTTCTCAACTAGTGGCTAAGATGCCTTGTTCACTGTCCAAAATCTCTCGGATAGTTATTGTCTTTACTATATCAAAACCTGTAAATGCTTTGAAATAATTAAATCTTTCAAAGTGAACAGTGTAAAAGTCTCGAAAGTAGGATTATTCAAGGAAACGTCATAGTGAAAATAAATCTTTGTGGCACTCTGGTGTAGATTTGTCTGCTGAAAGTTTCTACAAATTTTCTATAGATGGGGAACATTTATCGATAGGAGACAGCATTCAGCCTTTCCATTATTTTGAGAATAATAGTTGTGTGTTACGTGTATGTCTTCCCCATTTTATCTGAGATTATACTTTCTTTGACTTGCTCTGTAGACCCTATATTTTCACAATACACTTCTGTGGTTTCTCAGCTAAAATGTGTGCCTTGTTTAATTGTCTTGTATTTGATTTATTTTTCAAGCATGAACATGCTTATTGATTTCACTAGGACTACTTTTGCATATAAGCTGAACAAATACAATTACAAATTTAACCAGCCAATACTAAGCCTTCTTTTCTGATATTAAAATTCCCACCTGTTCTGATCACTCTGATATAATGTCTCTTGATCAACCCCAGTGACTTTTTTAGTGTGTGTTTATTGGTGCTGTGGTGTTACTGACACCATCAATGGGTAGAATACTGTGGAGTATTACCATGATGTGGCTTAACATCTTAAGATGTCATGACATCTTAACATGATATGGCTTAAAACTTAATTATGTTAAAAATTTGAGTTACAGTATTTCAGACTACTAAGTTTTCCCAATCTGCAGTTTATTGCTGATAAGTGGAAACAAGTATTAGAAATAAGTTATATCTGGCTATTGTCAGGTGAGATTATAATGTTAAAAAGGCTGTATGTGATTAAAAAAGAATGGACTGTTCAAAAATCTGATTTAAGTACTGGTAAGAAAAAAAGTGTAAATGTTGACTAATGAATGGTGAATGGACTTGTGACAGAAAAACAAAAACAGCATAGGAAGAGAAAACCTGAGAGAATGCAAGACATGCAAAATCACAGTGAGAAGCACAGCTGACCTGTTTGATAATAAAAGACTATAAGAATACAGAAGACTTTTAGAGTATGTGCACAGATTTTATATTACCTAGAACACAGTTGAAAGTACATAAGGTAGATGGTTGAACTAGAAAATATATTTCTTAAAGTTTGGATTTGATATTCTAACCACCAAAAGGACGTAGTAAAAATGGACGGTCAGGTGCTATTGAGACTGTTTATTATTGAATCACAGTATGGTTGAGGTTGGAAGGTGCCTCTGGAGGTTATCTTGTCTAACCCCCCTGCTCAAGAAGGGTCATCTAGAGCCAAGTGCCCAGGACTGTGTCCAGATGGGTTTTGACTGTCTCCGAGGATGGAGACTCCACAACTTCTCTGGGCAACCTGTGCCATTGCTCAGTCAAACATGCCTTTTAGAGCAAATAATATGAAAAGTGGAGTTAAAATGCATATTTTTTTTGAATGGCATTCATTTCAGTGTGTCCAATTTAGAATTGTTTAAATTCATTAGTTAAATCTTAGACTTTAGTTCCATGAGCCTAAATTAGCCTAAACAGGCCCTGCTGGTGTAGAAGGCAGTTCTACTCCGTCCCTGCCTGTTGAGTTTCCATTCCTTTCCTTATGCTGGTGTTATGACTACATGGTAAAACAGATTAAAAAGTTATCCAACTATAGGCTTACCTGGGGAAGGTGAGGAGGAATGAGGTTCATTTTCAGATGGCAGAAATGGGTGGACAGAATTAGGGGCTGTGTCTTCACACTTCAGCAGCTTCAATTTATGGTATATTAAACTACTAATGAAATTATTATTTCGAAGAGAAAGAAGGAAAAAAGAAGCACACAAAAAAAGTTAAAGGGATAAACACACAGTTCAGGATGAGAAAACAAAGAATGAACATGAAATAAGAATGTTTCAGCTCATTGTTCTTGAAACTGTTATATTGCAAACTTAAAATGTACATGAAGCAAATACTTTTTTTTTTTGTATTCTGTAACTTTTTTTTTATTTTGAAGTATTTCAGATGCTTGCTTTCATACTTGATAACAGTCCAGGCTTTGACACAGCATTGCAACATACCTAAAACCAGGCATGACTGTCTTTTAAAACAGGTGGCTGTAAACTCATGCAGGAATTGTCAGTCAAATGAAAATGTGCCACTGAAAAATAGCCAAGAAATTTCTAATTGTAAACCGCACATTTTTATAGTGTTATTTTAAAACTATGTGAAATCAGAGAAATGGAATACTCAGGTGCATTAACTCTTCTTGCATTTGATGTTCACACCATTGACTTTCAGCAGGTGACTGTATAAAACTTTGAAAAATAGCCCACAACCAAGCAAGGAAAACTAACTAGCATTAGAGCTGTTTCCTTTTAAAATTATTAACTCAGTTTAAATTAATGTCTATCTTCATTTAGTAAGCTGCCCAGGGGTTGCAAATATGGGCACATCTTGACTTATTCTTTTCATTCAGACATTCACTTACTCTTTTGTTACGTTTTTAATGAGTTCCTTACTGACATACATAAAATAAGAACTTGAGGCTAGAAAACCTATACATTAAAAATGGAGGAAAACATACAGGTATTTTTAAGGGACATTAATAAAATACCTTCTTCTGGATCATGACTGCCTCTTTCTTTTATACCTTTATAAAGCATGCTAGAATACAATTAGGTTTTGTTGTTTGACAGTTCTGATGCAAATTGCAAGGGAGAATTTGATCTATTACGGTGCCCTAAATATTACCACGTGCAAAGCTGAACACTGTGCGATCAAGTACTCTTCGCTACAAAAGACAAGTCAAAGAGTATAAAAGCAACAGGAGCTCTGGCAAAGCTGTAACAATGATTATCTAGCCTGTAAGTGAGTCCCTGATGGAAAACAGAGCTTAAATCTGAGAAAATTGTACTATGCATGTATACATTATAAACATGAAACCTTCAAAATCAGTTTATAAAGGGCATATCCAAAAGCACCAAAAAGGACAGATGCCTGTACTGACCAGGAGGCAAGGGGCCTTGGGGAGTCCTGGTGCAGGACTTGATGCTCAGGTGGTTGCAAACTGACTTGTTTGCAAGTTGCAAACTTGTTTGCAAGACTTGTTGCAAACCGAAGAAAACTGGAATGTGTTCAGACACACTCCAGCAGTTGCACTCAATCATATTTTCAGTCACTTTTGATATAAAAACAAAGTTAGAAATGAGTCATACTTAACTGACTCTACAGTAGAAAGATTTTCGTTTTGAAAATATAAGTTAATTCTGCAGTTTTCAAATAAACTAACTTTGAGTAAGTGGAAATAACAATGGATAATTACAGAGCCCAAACTATCCTGTTATGCAATGTCTTAGCTTTGAATGCTGAGGATCTATAAAGCAGGTGGTGGCATACAGCTGCCAAACATCATCTTAACCTCATTAGTAGTCAGTAAAGCACCATCAGAAAAACAAGTTGCAGATGGCAGTGAAAGAAAAGGCACATAAGAGCTAAGAAGAAGAGTCCCTGAGTATGTACCTTTACTTGAAAATAAAACAATTTAGTGTAAATGTCTTAATATATGTAGAGGCAAAAGATTGTTGCTGTGAATTAAGGTAGTTTTGAGTGGAGGTCTGTTTCTGGGTAATGCTAGTGAAAAACAGCTGCAAGCTTGCTTTCATTATGTGCACAAACGTAGTAGGAAAGATAATATTTATTATGAATTATATTTCTGTTTTGTTTAAATAGAGGATTGTTAGTTTCTCTCACACAGAGCACTCCTTTCTAGCTGGACTCCATTCTATTGCAATTTTTAGCTTTTTTTTGTCTCTACTCTTAGCAACTTGTTCCCTATTAAAGCCAGTTAATCTACTAAACCTGCTCTTCTTTGGATATGCTTAATGTGGCCCTTATTACTCAACCCCATCATATATGCAGAAGGTGAATCTGGTTCCCCGTGATGTGGCCAGTTCAAAGTTACATATGGGCTAGTTTGGCTGCCTTCTGGCTGCCTCTCAGAATGCGTAGGAGCTGAGTTATAACTGCTTTTCCCTGAATGAGCCACAAATGTTAGTCTGTCTTTTCTAGCCAACCACAACTTGTAATCAACATGTATGAATTGTATAGCTTTGTCATCCCTACCTGTCAATTTTTGGCTGAAATTGTCCAACCAGTCAAAGTTGGGGAGGTGATGTGGTGGAGAGGGTAAAGGAGCAGGAGTAAGATGATGACTACCAGTGCAATCATGTACGTTAATAAATTTAACAAACTGGATGAAAGTCTCTGGTCTGTTCTGGTGGGCATTCTGTTCTGTGGAGCACTCTATCAATGTCGGGGAAAAGAAGTGCCGTGAAGAACTAGTTAACAAACTTCACTGGAGAATGCTGGTAGAGGTTCCTCTAACAGCTGTTCTCCAAGATATATGTCTTCATGGTAGTACAGCAGAAAAATCTGTGTGGTGACCTAACAGCAGCCTCTGAGAGGTCTGAGAAGGAGTCTAGAGGGAGTGGGACAGTAGTTCCATGGTGAAACTGCACTGTAGCTGGGCAATAAAGATCAAACTGCCACAAAATAACATGGTTGCTCTCTAAGAATTTAAAGTCCCTCAAGGCCAGCTCTGATGACATGACCATGATAGCTTTCATATGGTGGCAAGATCGATTCAATAAACTCCTCTTCTTGACCTTACAGGTGGGTCAAGATTTCCCCAAAGATGGGTCAAGGGCTTAAATGGGCATGGTTTCGGAATAGTTTACTCAGAATGATCTCTCTTTCAAAACTGGAATTTATTTATAAGTGCCCCTATATTCTGTCATCATCTGTGACTGTGTCAGTCAGTGATCCCTTTTCTGATATCTGTCAACTGAAGTTACCTTTTTTCGGCTGAACTGTCGGAGAAGAAACAGCAGCCTGATCCCGCATCTGTGAATCATTGTGAGTTAGTAAATCAAGAGCTAGCTTTGATAATACATGTCTTTTCTGCTTTTCAGGATAGTTGGATAACGTCATCATTGATACAAAAAGCAGCTATAACTGTGGTCTGCAATTCAAAAGTTAAACCACAGAATGACTACTAGCCTTTTAACTGATAAGCTTTTTCAAAAAGTTCTCTTAAATTACAAGAGAACCTCGATGCTTTTAAGCTTTTGGGGTTTATACTCAGAATTTGTCCATACTTAAGTTTTTGTTTGCTCACTTAAGGTTATGGGACTTAAAATATATTTACACCTGAATTTAGAGAACTTTATATAATTGATATTAGGTGTAATCTTTATTAAATGAAGAATAACTTTGAGAAATGAGAAAACCTGAAGTATTTATGAACTAGATTAAATTAGTTGACTTATTTCAGCTGGAAAATTCAGGTTAGAAAAGTCTGAATGCTACAGAACATTATGAATGTTTCTTTCAACTAACCAACAGACATCTAGGTCTTCTGATCACTACTCCAAATTATGTTAAAAATACTTTTTAAAAAAGTACATACATACAATGTGGTTAGCATTTACTTAAAAATAGAGATAGTTCTTTTGCATGGCATACATTTTATTGTAAGGAACAAACAGGAAAACATAAGGCAGTATGTAATTGAAGTGTTTAGAATAGATGAGTTTTCTTCAATTCTTAACTAATATGACACTAATTTTTTCAGTCAGTTTTAAAGGAGGGAGGAGGTAAAAAAAAATATAAATATGTACACAGATAGTGCCAGGTTTCAGACTTGGCCTTGGCCTTGATCTGTTACATCTTCTGTAAAAGGAGGTGGCAAGAGGGATAGAAATGTAATCAGTTGGGCTATTACAGAGAAACAATGCGGCTAAGTACTTTCTTGGCAGTGTGTTGCTGTTTTTATCCATTCAGCAAATGTAATTTATTTGTACATCTGTCAATAAATACAAGGCGGCATCCAATAATGAGTACAGCAGGGATTTAAGCTGGAGTGTATTGCTGTGTCTGACACAAAGGTCAACCTTGGGAAAGGGGCTTGAAATTAACATTTCTTGAAAACTATTTTTCCTTCCACTGAGGCTATCTCTTAATTCCAGCAATTTTCTCTGTTTGATAAGCAGACAGAGCATACATTTTGATTATATAAAGGAGGGAGGAGGTGATGAAATTTTAAAAAATTTCAACTGGCATTGCATTCTGGTGATAAGAATGGGACTTTATGCAGCACAGAAGAGATTACCTGAAGTAGAATGGGGAAGCAAATTGTATTTACAAAAGATGGCATGATTTTCCTAATAGGTGTTCGAAACAGGCTATTCACTCACATATTCTGCTGAGCTTGACTAGAAATAACTTCATTTCAAAAAGGACAAATCTGATTGAAGGTAAAAGCATTCCCCTCTCACAGATACTTGTCTAAAGGATTTGCATTAAATTTTCTTGATGGGAGCACAGTAGTATTTTATTCTGCATCTGCATGAACTGGTAATGTGGAAAATAAAAATACAAATCGTGTCCTTGACTGCTTCATGCTTCAACCACTTGAATTATTAGATTTATGTCTGCAATTATGGAAGAGATGTTGCAATATGATAGTTTGACAATAACTGTCACAATTATATTACCAAAATAGAGATTCAACTTATTCTTGAAGTTAAGAGTATTGAAATCACGTTTTAAGGACCAGGTGTATCTTCCTGTGGTTTTATCTTGTTTTTAATGTAGCCAGGGTATTTTTAAAGAACTATAATATATCTAAATGTTGTCAGTTATTAGTAGGATACACACATGTCAAAGATGTCATGTGCTGCAAATTTCCATGAGCTATTATTATACAAGGCTGTTGTGAAGTATCCTGTCATGGTAATTATCAACAAGCTGTACGTGTGCTACTTCTGAATCAGTTACGTTTTTCTCCCTCTGTATAGATCCTGGAATTGGTGAAGGGCATGCATTACCAGCTGGCCTGTCAGAAGTACTTTGAGTTGACGCATGATGTAAGTAGCTACTAATTTTTGTAATACTGTAATCACCATCTTTGTCTTGAGGAAGGCCTTGGAAATCATGCATGAAGTCCAGAGACTATTTGCAGTTTTCACATCCATCATTAGCTGTCTTGCCTTGTTAGTTTTCATTTCAATATTTTCAAATATTCTTTCGTATTTTTCTGCATTTGTATCTTGATTTTATTAATAACCTGAACATTACAAGATATAGTAAAAAGCTATGCTTTCTTCCTGAAAATGTCAATATTATTGAATTTTGTCTATTTCAAGCCATTTAATGTTTTCGGTATCCCATTTTTAAACAAATTGTGTTTTTTAACCCATTATGCATTTAGTATTTTGAGATATATCTTAAAAAAGTAAACAAAAGGGGTCTAACAAGTTTAACTAAAACTCTAATCTTCCAGCATCTACATAGTTAATATTTTTAATTTTCACTTGATATTTTTTCATGTCTTTGGTCATGTGTGATTAGTTTTTAAATCAAGATGAACATTCTCAGAGCTTTCCCGTTTGCTTAATCGTAAGCTTCTGTAACATTAAAGTAAGATTCTCCACAAAATTGGAAGACAGCGAATGCCTGCAGTCCATCTCCTATGTGATTTCTTAATTCAACGAACCAATTTTCGCAATGGTTCTAGATTCTTTGTTGTCAAGAAAAAACAGTGGAGCGTGGCCCATCTTATACCTTTGTTCTCTCCACAACTCAAAAAATTGAAACATCCCTTTCAAACATAAGAATATGGAACAGGCTTGCCGACCTCACTGGTTTTCCCATTTAATTTAAATGGAAGTGTTTGTCTCCCTAATTTTCCTGCAATCATATGTGTAAATGTAAAGGTATACTCTGAACCCATATTAAGTGTTGTTTTGGCAGCTGTAATTTGAGAGGAACACTTTGTCTTACAGTCTTAGAAAATGATAAACCAGGAAATTCCAAATTATGTATAATCTGAAATTTAGATAACACATGCCCTGTGTAAGGCTAAGTCAGTAGAAATAATGTTTTCCCAAGATGACTGTAGACCCCAAGGTCAACATTCACCAAAGGATAAATCAGCACAGCGCCGAAGATCTGTTGTGTTTTAGGAAAGCCGTCTTTGCATTCTTCTGTGGCAAATTCCAGAAGAGCATTATTTTTTTCAGTCTTTCTGTAACATAAATATTTCTATTTTCTGCTTGCACTAAGAGTCATCTTTCTGCTTTGCTGCTGATAAGTCTCTTACTTCAGTGAAAGAAAGCAGAATGCACTGAAAGGCACTTTCTGTATTTTGAATGAAACATGCTTATGAGGGCAATTTTTTAAGAGAATTTATCTGCCAAGCTTATTACCAGCCTACTCGGAATGATTTTTCTGTCCTAGAGCTCTATGCTTTAGTAATTTTTTTTTTTCCCATGGGGTGGTCAAAAGATGTGTCTCTGAAGCTGAGGACACCGAGTCAGACAATCAAACCCTTGCTTTCCTGTATATCACTTGCAGAGCTTTTCAGTGAAGGAAATTTCTGAAGAATCAATCAGCATAACATTGATTGTTATTGTTTCTTCAAATAGGTGAACAATCTTAAGTAAAATTTTCCTAGAAAAAATGGACTGGCTCACATGGAGAATTTCAGCTTCAATTATGTAAAAATTTTACCAAGAAGGTGTTTGATATATGTTGGGCAGAGCTGTTAGTGTTACCTATAATTCTTGGAAGTTACAGTGCATATTTGGGTTAGGTCTACTATGAATGACTTTGTAGTGGAGACTTGTTTATGATATTTTTCTAAGTTCACAGGGTCGATTCCACACTGTCTGCTTAAGGGCTCTCTTTGCAGTTCCTCCCCATCATCCTCTCTCAAGTTTCTACTGCATCTTAAACTCATGTTGGCAGCAGCTTTACTGTTGGCTTCAGTAGTCTAGTGCTTGGCACTAACTACCCTAATAAATCCAGCTGGACTAGAGTGAGAATGTTTAGAACTATTTTTTGGGGGTGAGGGAGGTGTCTTTCCACCTCAGTGCTGCTGGTTCAAATAGCACAGGTTACCTAAAAACTGCTTCTCTGCATATTCCGTGTAAACTGGACTTATTAACTTCAGAGCTACACCTCACCTGAACTTGTGTTTCACTGTCTCACAACCACAGAACAAAAGTAACCATCATTTGTGTGGTTCAGTGCATTGTCTTCAGGCACAAACTAACGTGTTAAGGAAATGTACGTGTATGCAATTTGTTAAGTCTTTCACTAAGTGTGGGAAAGGAAAGTGCTGCCTATAGTGCATGAATGGTTTTACCATATTTTTCAAGTTCTGGGATATCAGGGCATACTCCTTTTTGGGAAAGTTATTTTCTAAATAATAAAACTGTAATTTGATCAAGACAAGCTGTGCTATACATGTGAAGAAAAGAAAGTCTTTTGACTTGATAGAAGAATGACTGAATGGCCTGTAGGGTAGCTATTTTCAAACATTATCATATTTTAAGAAGAATCAAGAATAAGCTATGTTTATATGGTAACTAGAGTAAGCATTCAATCAAACACTACCAAAACACTAAAGTATCTTTCTGGATGATCAAATTTGGATTTTAAGCCATATGGAAAGCATCATAACTGAAGTTCTAATATTTGTACTTGAGTTCATAATAAGCTATTTCATATTGATTATCCCTTTTAGATAAGTTTTTATTTTGTACTAAAGTGAGGACACAAGACAACTTACGTAAAGTGGAAATGACACACCCTGAAAATGTAAGCAGTGTAACTATAACCCAAAGTAAATAGTCACAGTAATGAGGAATGCCTTTCATAGTCACAAATGTGTCAAGATTTTATTTTACTTTAGTTGATAGAATTGGATGACAACTCAAAATAGAGAAAAATATTTCCAGACCAACAGTTTGGAGATCTTGGCTACATATACGCAGTCAAGTAAGAGAGATTGATGATATCAGCTATGAACTACTAGTAGGTTAAATAAATGTTCTTGTGACAGCTTGCCTGTAGAAATAATTAGTGCTTTGAAATCTGATTGTGTATAAATCCACTGTATAAATCTACTGTTTTAAGAGCCTGAGCATTATGATAAATAAGAAAGCCTAACTGGCTAATGCCTATGTTAGTAAGGTATATTCCAAAGGAACTAATGATGTTAATGTTGTTTGCATGAATATTGCTGTATTGGTTACTTGTGCAGTTACAGCTGTAATGGCTGATTATTTGTATATTAATATTTATCTCTAAACATTTTATTCTTGCGTACTGATATTTTCCAATCCTGTGTATTTTTAAGAAGTAAATGAAATCTGACGCATACGAAACTTTCTGGTACAGAAGAATCACTTTTGAATAGTTTATTTTAAAACATATGCAAAACCTGTTTTTCTTAGCTCTTTGTGATCAAATCGCAAGAACACTGAATTTTTTTTTTTTTTAAAGAGATGTGGTTAATTGATATCATTTACTGTAGCACCATGATTGCTCCACATGTTTTTTCTGTAATATCAGCTGCAGCATTATCAGCTGTCAATAAGTTCTTGGTTAAAACCCAAAGATACTATAGCTACAAAATGATTGCTTCAGGTTTTTCAAAACAATATTTGCTGTAGCAGAAACACAAAACTAGAGTTTGTATGAAGGCCAGTATGTGCAAAATGTGTTGAGTCAAAAAAAGTCTTGTGTTAGTATCATCTACTACATGGAATAAACAATTCTGTCCGAAGTGACAGGCCTTTTCACTCGGATCAATACATGTTGTAAGCTTAAATTTTTGACTGCACAGAAAATACACTTTTCTTTGGGCATAGTGGATTCCAGATGGATTTAGAGGTGTGAACGGATAAAGCTGTTAGAGAAGTCTAGTTTCTCTGTTTCTGGTAGTAAGTTTCAGATAACTTACAGCTAAGTTAATGATTCAGTTTTTAAAATTGATGTGCTTTGATCTGAATTACCTAAAAGTATTATAAAGCTTACATAAAGTAACATGAGCAGTGGAACATAAAAAAAGCCAGGAGATTTGTCTATGCTTCACCTCCATTTTTGTGGTCAAATTTCTTGTGTATTTCTAGCCAGAGCAGAATTTTTTTATTCAGAGAACCTTGCTGAAAATTACACAGAACAGAATTGTTTATGTATCGCTGTATCACAAATGAAGATGATGATGATGAACAAAACTTCCCCTTTTTCTCTTCAGACTCTCAAAAAAAGGTGATAAAATGAATGGGCAGAATTCTTTTAATTAAAATTGGGTACATGGAGTCATACTACAATTTTAACTAACAACCTGTAAATAGCTTTTAGTCAGATACTGTCAATCACCTCTGAAAACATGCTCCATTCATACGATGAGCTGCTTCTACAGCTTGTTCCAATTTGTTGAGGAGAGAAGAGTTTAGAACAAAATTAAGAGTTACAAAGTGAATCTTAAATTGGTCTGAAGAAAACTGAGATTTTAAGGTTAAAAAAAATAGAACTCATTACAAGCTGCTTCTAGGAAAGCTAGCTTTTCACTGTATCACTTCTTTTTAAGCCTTTTTGGTGTAAAGAAGTAATTTAGTTCCCACATAATGGAAATTGGTGCATGGATGAAAGCTGGCTGGATGAAACTCATCCAGATAAGACTAAAATGAAATTCGGTGGTGGCTTCAGGTTTCTTTTTTTTGCTTTGTGCTTTTTATTTTGAGTGCCAAATTAGCGTGCTAGGCCTGTCACTTATTTTTTAAATTTTTTCAAGCAAGGTCAGTTAATACAGTTGCTAATGTCATCTTTGTGTCTGAATTAGGTTTTGTTATACACGTTGCGATTTTCTGATGGAGCTAAGCTAGGCAATGGTAATGCATTGAATCAGGGTTCCATTTAAAACGCACATCGATTCTCTGCTTTATGATTTTTCACAAGTGGCCAAAATTTAAACTGGTGGGGTTTGGGATATTAAATCAGCCACAGTATATGTTCTAATGATATACTACATGTGTGCAAAGTTGCCTGTTATGTTTGAATTGGCCCCACCCCTCTGGGAAAAAGGGAAGATAGTGGGAGCAGAAAATTACCAGTATATGGCTCTTAGTCTTCCTTAGTTTATTGTATCCCAGGTTTGGGCAAGTTTTCAACATAATTTAAGAGCAATGTTTTTCTCAAAATGTTCTTGGTATTCGCGTGAACTGACTGGCAGATAAAAGGTGCAGATTGCCCGAATATGAGGTGGAAGCACCTTTTAAAGTAAGCATTTCCAACTTCTGAGCCCCTGAAAAGAGATACAAAGGTTATAACTGAAATTTGTGGTGAACATATCAGAATAGCTTACTTTAAAAACTGAAAGCTTTGTTGATTTGAAATATTTGATGAGCATCAATTGAATGTCCATTTATCAAAGAATTATGGAGCTGAAAGAATGCACCTGCTAAGTAGAAAGGAGCAATAAAAATATGCTGCACCTTATGCTAGTTTTCTGCATTCTTTTCCACTGAAGACTAAATGTTCTTTGGTATTGGTTGTGCACCTGTTTTCAGGATGCTGATGTTGATAGTGATGGAGCAGAGATAAGCTTGATCTATTGGGCTTCTGTCTTAGCCTGCTGGCTTGTAAATATTGCATTTGTGGCTCCTGGAGAACACAGGGATAGAGGTGAAGCTACCCATTTCCATTCACAGTTTCACGCTGATATTTAAGATCTAGATTGATACTCTGCAGTTGTTACAACCTTTAGCAGTATTCTCTACTGCCCTTTGCACTCTAGACTTGTCTTAGTCCCTCTTTTGGGTAGCGAAATGCTGTTTTAAGGTGTAGATTCAGTTGTCCTATGTCTATAAAGGTAAGCCATTTTACTTACATTGTTTTATATGCTTTGGGGAGTTTTTTTTCTTTACTACAGCAAAGACAGTGTGAAATATTGTTTGAATATGCCAAAGCAGTTGTTCTATTTCTAACAAGAAGGAAGAAGTTTTGTGATGAAAGTAAATCTGTGTCATGCTAATATTTACTGGGATAGTATTTACAGATTGATGCCTTTTTCTTCAACAAAATCAGAACTTATTAAATTGCTAATTAATTTGTTCTTGAATCTGAAAAAGATGACTTTTTGAAATAAATATACTAAGTCACTGTTCCTTTCCTTTTATGTGCAGGTTGATGACATTGGATTTTCTTTGAATCATCCTAATCAGTATTTTGCAGAGAGTCAGAGGCTATTAAATGGTGGTAGAGAACTGAAGAAGGAACTAAGTAATTCAGGAAACTCCCAACAAAAAAGTAATAGTCAGGAAAGCATTAATTCAAATCCTACTCCCACCTCTTCAAAAACACCAGCTGATGCAGACCTGGAGGAACTGGAGGCATACTTCACTGAAGACTAAGCAGCTGTGTTATTTGCGTTTTTTGGTTTGGTTTGGTTTGGGTTTTTTCTTTCTTCAGTTCTTTCCCTTCTCTAGCTGAATTTGTCCCTATACTAAGCAATATGCACTTCACTACCTGGAAGACACAGGCTTTTAGTGCTTTGAATAGGCTGAAGAAAAGAAAAATAGATACTGAAGCTGTAATTGCATCCAATACTTTAGTCTCGCTGCTTTAGGATGCTGTTTTACACGGCATGTTGAAGGATGGGAAAATGAAAGTTCCTTCCCAATTATTAGGTGATTTTTGTCTGACTTACATTTTTGTTTTTCTTCAAAATGTTTACATATTTTTATCCCATTTTGGGGTCACTTTTATATGTTTCTTCTTAATAAATAAACGGTAAAGCAAAAGTTTGTGGTATTTTCTTATTAGCTGTATTTGGATGGTAATTAAGTAGGAGCTCTTATGATCAAAATTACCCCCTGGAGGAGTCTGTCTGTCTCGCTTCTACATGAGGAGCTGAGGGAAATCAGCTTCCTAATTTGTGTACCTTGACACTAAATTTAGAGAGCTGGTTTTGGTGCTTGAAATAGAACATACGCAGACTTTAGACACCTGTGTGTAAGAAGGTAATCCAAAAAGCTGATGCTCTACCAACCGACTCATCTTGAAGAAGCTAAAAACTTACTGGTGTATATTACTTTTCAATTTTAAAGTTTCCTCAATGTCTGAGCGTGGCTGGAGCCTCCTGTGTCCTGCTAAGCTAAAGAGCCATCTGAATTCAGCTTTGGGTCACCTAAATTCCACCCATTCACCCAAAGCCCAAGTCACCTAACGTACGAACGGCATTCAATCGAGCAGCTGCCACTGTGCAGTGAGTGGAAGCTCTAAGTAGAGCTGGTATTTTATATCATGCTGTTAAGAGTATTCTCCCGGGGATTTGGAAGGCCTGAATTTTATTTTGTCTGATACCTAAGGAGTTTCAAGACAACATTACCCCTTCCTGGGAGAGTGACCTAGCTACTGGTATAGCCCTGTAACCACATAAATGCAGTCTTGTCATTGCTCATAACTTGTAGTAACTCTGCAAGGCCTTAGCATGAAGACTCACTGAGCTTGATTTTTCTGGGCTTATCTTGCCCTACCTTAAGCTTTGTTTTAGCCGTAACAGCAACTGTCAAATGACAGCCTAGGTTTGTACAATTGTGTGGTGTACTGCCTGTGTTTATAATGATTTTGATGTATTTCTGTAGCTAATGGCTAGTAAGTAATACGTAGTTATTTTGTGTAGAATCAATTAATCTATGATCTTTCATGCCAGAGGCCCCATGGATATAGATAAATCACCCATGGCCAAGTGCTGATCCTTAAAGAAATACAACGTAAAGAGTTGTGCAAAACAAGTTTTTAGAGATAAGAGAAGAAAGAACAACTGTGCAACGTGAGTAAACCACACTAGATATAATTATTTGGCTATAGTGTGGAATTGCGAAACCAATGAAGAAAGAATAGCAAGTGGAATATTTTTGGAAATGTGTAATATTACCCCAGGTGGACACTAGAGAGAAGAAGGAACAAACCTCACCATCAGCATCCTATTACTCCTGATGAACAACGCAGGACACTGACCCTTTGCTGTGTGGAAGAGGGTGCTGCCGATCCCAGGACCCCAAGGGGCAGTGGAAAGGTGTATGCAACACTAGAGAAAGGGATAGATACAAGGGAGTGTGTGAGTATGTAACATTTGCTAGTTGTATTATGTTAGAGGTTTTATTTTTTCTACAGTAATTGACTGATTTAGGCTATTAATATTGTAACTGGACTAAAGACTATTCGATTACTGTTAATATTTTGGACTAACCATAAATTGGTGGCTTCTCATATATGGAGTGTACTTTTAAGGGTACATAACTTGCACAGGGCTAGTGCAACACCAGGCTTTAAAAATAAAATATATCGTTTGTTGTTAGAAGAGGATCTGCCAGGATTCACTGTTCCTTTTTCCTTCCTTTAATTATTCCTTAATTTATTTAGGGACTGCTTTGTGTAAACTACCAAACCTCTTCCTTTGTTGGATGTCATATAGTCAAAGGAGTTGTAGAAATTCATCCTGAACAAAGGCTCTGCACTTGCATCCTGCAGGGCAGTGGTTGTTCTGGGCCCAAGAAGCAAGGAGTTATGAACACCTGTGGGCTTGCTTTCTCCTGTTGGTTAAGCTCCTGGCAGCACCACACCTCGTGTGTGGAAGTCCATTGATTGTATTAGATGGTTAAGAAACTTGACCTTAGGGTTTTGAAGTGTCCTTGCAACTGTCCTCCAATTTGGAGGTGCCTTAGTGGACATCATGGATCTTTTTAATAGAAGTGAAATGGTTTCAGACCTGCAATGAGATTTGTGTTCCTCAGTGAAACAGCCAGGAGAAGAATGAGCTGGTCAACACGCTGCATGCAGGTGGGTGTTTCCCAGCCAAGGCCCACAACTTGTAATTTATGATCCAGTAGAAACATTTCTGTTACGGCCTAACCCTGCTCACGTAGACTTTGTCACTTGCTGTGTGAATAAAGCTCCCAGCGCTTCATTTCTGAGCTTTACTTGTACTTTGAAATCTGTCATGTTGGGAATGGCTGCTTGTTCATGTACTCTGCAAGGGATGCCTACGTTGGCAGAATAAAGTTACTTTTAGAAATTCAAGCATAAAATTTAAAAATAAGTCTCTATTACAAGAAAGAGAATATAACCACATGAATCCTCTGACCGAAAAATACTACTCTGAAATACAACAAACATAACAGTATGTGAGACAGCCTTTGTCCTTCATTGCTTTACTTCGTTATTGTGAGTTTACCTCTCTTGATTAATAGTACTACAAATTGCTTTGAATTGTATTTTCTTCCCTTTTCTTACCTGTCAGGTGGACTATAATAAAATACATAACAGAAAAACATACAAATTAAGGCATAGACTTACAAGTAACTAGTAAGGGACTGAAATTAATGCTTTTGTTGCTATTTGAAGAAAATGGCAATTTATTTTCATATTTCACACATTTTGACCATTTTGATTTTTCTTTGAAAGCAGAATATTTTGAATTTGACAGTGTAGAAAAATCCAAAATTAGAATCCTCCTGTTGAGCAGTTGGACACCAAGGAATTGTTTGTCTTCTAGAGTTTTAAACTCTTACTGCTTTGTAACTGCAATGAGAATCACTTCTTCCTTGATTATGGAGCTGTTTGAGATTGGAAAGGCAAAATCACTAAGAATATGTAAATCATTCATTTGAAAACGTTTCCTGCATTGTGGTAGTGCTATTAAAAATTGCGTTTAGTCAGAAGATAAGGATTCTGAAAAGCAACTGACCCTGCCATGATTATGCAGTAGTCAAAAATAACTACAAAGAAAAAAAAACCCAAACCCCAAATCCCGAACCCTACTCTTTTACAAGTCAAAAAGAAAATGTATTTTTACAGTAAAGCATTGCAGATGGATCTGTTTGCAAGCATCAGCTCTCCTTCTAAGTGTCTATTTAAAGTAAACTTTTGTTACGTTTTGCAACTGGAAAAAAACGGGACACGAGCATCTAAAGTTTGAAACTGTTCTGGACAAGACAGTTCTGTATTCTGGGTCAGTAAACGAGATATTAAGATAAGATTTGGTTGCATTTCTGAGGGGATGCACGCAACTGTGGTAGCAAGAATATGTTTAGAGAATGAGATAGGGCAAGGTCTTTGTGATGCAGGTGCTCACTCTGGTGCTGTTATTTCACATGGTTGTGAAATGTGAAATTTCTTGTGGTTTCTACTATCAAAATACTTATGGAAGTTTAATATGTCAAGGATTTTACTATTTGAAAGACCTATTTTTCCCACAAATATAATATGCTAAATACAAGAAAAAGGATTCCAGAAACCCAGGGTTAGCTCCCTGTTGTTTTGGGTTTTTTTTACTGTAACTAAGGAAGGAGAACACTTGCACCTAGGGCAAGAATTTTTTAATTTTACTTAGACATGTTGGCCTGTCAAGGACATTTATGTTACCGGGGTTGCTATCATCGTCTGGCTTCCCTGCCCAGATTTTTTGCAAGGATGTAAAACTTAAAGAGCTCATTTATGCTTTTTGTTTCTTACCTACATGTACCTAAACCATTAGGACAGGGCAGACGTAATGCAGAGTTTTGGGCAAGCTTATCCCAATATAATTACCGATGCTTTCCTTGTTTTCTGACGTGCATATCAGAAACATCTAATTACAGCTGGACAGATGTAGTCAAGGTCTCCATATGAGTGGTTCTTTGGGTAGATTTCACATCATGATACTTAATTTTTTTTTTTTAAAGCATACATAACATATTCTAAAATCTGTCTCTATTTCAAGCCTCTTAAAAATCCACAAAAGACTCACTTTGTCCTTTTAGGTCATTGTATGGGTGTGGGCTTTTTTTTTTGTTTCCTCTTTTACTACACTGTAGGTCTGCTGAATAACTGGCATCTTTTAACTAACCTCTGCTGTTCACAGTCTCCTTATTTCACCACCCTGTGTATTCCTCCTTATCTACTACATGATAGATTTTACTGATGATGGTTTTTAGAACTTCTGCGAAGTCCACTACTTTATTCACATTACCAGAGTAACCCATCCTTGCTGCCATGCTTGCTGATCACTACCTTCCATGTTTTATTGTCCCTCTTACGTTTCTTACTCTAGCAGATGGTATGAAATGTTATCATCCTTCTCTGGCCCGCCTGAACTGGAAGCCTAGTTCATGTCAGTGGATCCCTGATTTTAACAGACCCTTTTGAGAGTACAAACCTTTCTTTCCACTTTAATCTGTACTCTTAATACCGTTACCAAAAGTACTTCATCTCTACATCAAAACCTCTACCTTTAGTATCTAGTTCCCAAAAAGAAAAATAAAGGCTTTCACCCCTTAGCTCACTTATTTGCTAGGATTTGTTTAAATCCCTCAAATGTGGAAGGATCTAAGGCATTTGAATTGGACAAAGGTTATGATCAGTGGGTGTAATTCAATCCCCCAAGGAACCTCAAGCGTTTTTGTAGGTAAATTGATTGGAAAACAGGTACAAAAGTGGTGGGAATAACGTCAAGAGTGAATTGTAGCTGGGAAACATGTAGGAATAGATACTTAAATCCTAACTTGTTAATAGAAGAAGCACTGGAAGGCTTTAGAAGTGGGTTTAGGGTAGGCGAAAAGTAAATCAACAGCTGGAGATGGGAAGGTGATATCGACATAGATCTGTGGAGGGAGAGCAGGACTTGGTGATTAGGCTGCAAACAGCAGGAAGGTGTATGAACTCTCAATATCTCTTAAAACAAAAATGATAACCACAATGAAAGCATCACCAGATGCTGTGTTTCTAGCTGAAATGAAAGTTCTCAGCCAAGTTGAAGATGTTTGGTCATGTAATCATAAACCTTAATTAAGATGGCTATGAGCATGAGATGATGAAAAGGACATTAGTATAGCAGAAGCAGATATAGCATAACCTTAATATTTATTTTTAGAAGAACATTACATTCTACTCAGAATCAGAGTTGTATCAAGGGAGGTGTTACACAAACAGAAAGTCTCTGCCGTGCTTAATGGCAGCACTTACAAAGTGAATTTCAGTAAAAATGAAATTAGACCAGAAGAAGTGTCTTTGCTCAACCGGAACTAGTCAAATTGATGCATGAACTACTGGATGAAATGTAATGGTCTGTGTGGTACTGTTCAAAGCAGATGATCCGACTGGCCCTTTTGGCCATTAAAGTCTATGACACTAGGATTTATTTTTACGTTTGATAAGAATCTAATGTTCCAAGCTGCGGAGTGTCCTTGGTTCAGACAGCTGCTCTAGTGCTTTTGGGTAGAATATAGAGGCAATCTAAGTAGACAGACCTAAGAGGGAGAAATGTGTGATTCAGGTACGTAATGTCCAGCTCTTTGGAGTTTCGGTGATTTGGCCAACTACAGTTTTCAGAGAAATGGTTGGCTGTAGAAAAACACCAGGAAACCTGCTGAATGACATGAATTCTATTCTGATCTCTGGTGTTAGAGTGTAATTAAAATAGTTATAAGGAATAATTATAAGTGCTGCTGCTATATGATTTTGAATGGAAAAAGGGAGAATCCTTTAAACTAGGACTTAGAAAGAAGTTTAGAGGTTTCCTAGACCGTCTCTCTGTTAAATCAGGAGGCACTGTTGAAGGTAAGTTTTACCTGCAATGATCGCATTTTTCTCTTGAGGTTATTATGTCCTAAGGGATGATTGTAAAACTGCACTTTTCAGGATCTGGTATTAATACAAATATAATTTTTGCCAGTTGAAGGAACTTTTCACTTGGATTTAGATGTCCACCTAAGGTCGTCTCAGAATTTCATCACTCTTCCAGCCTATCAAGAATGACAAATACAAATATCGAAATCAACATACAAATAGGAAAAGTAAATTGTGTTATTTGAATATATGTTTTAAATCAGTTGCAGGGTGTGTAATAAGAGGTATAATAGTTGGATATGTTGGTAGTGCATCTATAGTAATCTGCTGAGTGCAAGCGTATGTGAAAGGAGTGCAGTACTCCTCTCCCTGCCTATTTCTACTCAGTATGTTTAGAAATGATCCTTGAAAAAACTATTTTTCACCTTTTTAACATTCATTTAAAGAATATTAGAATTTTGTTTTGTAAAAATTTCAACTGTATTATGCAGTGGGAAAATACATTTGAATGTCCTTTTTAATTTAATCACTGATTTTTGTGGACTTTCTGTCTATTGCCTCTATATTTTGGCTTAAACTGACGTTTATAAGATATGTAAGGCCTTACCTTGAAATCTCAGGATTTTGCAACTTTGGGTTAAATAATGCCACTTCATTCATTTTCTCTTCAAGCATCAGCTAGAAAAAATCCCTACAGAATAAAAATTTTAAAGACCTTCATAGGCTGTATGAAATTAACTCCTCCCTTTGCCCTTCTAAAGTTCCCACCAAATGAAACGAGTGCATGTAGATAAAAAAAAATCTTAAGTAAATTTTCTCCTAAACGCATTTGACCAACTTTCTGTAGAAGTTCCCCTCTTACACCCCGGAGGCCTCATGGCAATATATTTATGCCAGTTCTAGATGTGGTGTTTCTCTTTTGATCTCCAAATTGTTTCGGAGCATATGTAAATTGGACTTCACTTCTGAGGGGAAACCAAACCAACCTCGCTATCCTTATCAGAAAGAAAAATAGTAGAATATTCAGCCAGCTTAATTGCTTCCAAACTGAAGGCCGAAGCTAATCTGAAGCACAGCCACCAAAGTGGCATACCCAAATTGATTATCAAGCAGATTTGATGGGATATTCGCTCTTTTTCACTGCGATGTGGGCTCCCAGCACATATCAAGTTAGATTGCAGAGGAGAGAAGAGCCGCTTGTTTCCTGTAGGTAACTGAAAACGATTTTAAAGCAGTTCACCTGTGTGACACTTACTTACTTAAGGTGCTTAAATACAGATCTGAGAGGGAAAAATCATCTCTCTGTATACCGTATGGCTGTATAACTGATTCTGCTAAAGTGCTTTCCATAAATGGTTTTTATGTCTGAAAAAACAGTAACTGTAGTGGTAGTAGACCTTTCATATTTTTGCAAGCAGTGTTCTTGCCTCATATTGTTTTATTACGTGATAGTTTCAATATTTTTTAAATTATTTTGTGCAGAATTTAAAACACATGAAGCCCAGTTCTCAAGGAATGCCACCCTAATCTCTGCAGTAATCCCAGCTGCCAACACTCTTGGTTCAGATCCAGTTTCTCAAAAGGGTGGTTAGTAGGCAATCTTATCTTTGAATATGTAGCAAACTGCAGAAATTTTTTTTTTCCTTATTAGAATTTACTGCTGTTTCAAAAATTTTACTTCCACCCTTCAGCTGTAGTTATCCAGTATTTCCAGGTAACATTAAAAAAAAAAGAACTTTAAAAAAACCCTTTTGATCACATTTAAACCGTTCGGAAAAATGCTACATTTCTTAATTACAGTTTCTTATTAAAGTTTCTTAGAGTCAGTTGGTGCTTATTGCCAGTGATGAAGTTTGTTCTCAAGAAGTTACTTTTTTCCATTCGTGTTAGTAGACCTAAACCTGTCTGAGTCACTCTTCTTCCTCATTGATTATGGCTGCAAAAATAATTTTCTGTAACAAAAATTACATGAGGAGTGTTTCGTAGAACAATATTGTAGAACAAGAACAATATCTTAGAACAGAAAAAAGAAAGTAGTACACTTCTACATAGTGTTATTCAGTCAGTTGTCACCTTGTTAATCATCATAGCTGTAGAGAACATTTAATTAGTAAGACCTGTTGTCCATAAACCTGGAAGAAATGTCTAAATGAGTGCATCCCAAGCTTTAGTAAAGACCATTTTTAACAAACATTGTTAAACTGACATTATAAAGAAGTGAGTAGACCCTTTCTACTTTACTGAGCAATTGGTAGCAACTGATATCTTAACAGAGCTGTGATGAGTAGCAGCAGACTAAAGTGTGTGTTGTTCATGACTTTTTTCAGCTGAGGATTATGAACTCAGGTCTGCCGGGCAGGCGGGCCGTGCAGCCTGCCTTGACCAGCTGCTTAGGGAACTCAGAGATCCTACATGGCGTTGAATGCTCAATATATAGCTACACAAGGAGATAATCAAGTTGATTAGCACTAATGTTTTTAATTGTGTGAACTAAAATTAAGTGGTAAGAATATACTAGAAGTATCGTATTTCCTCTCTCTACTAGTAAGTTGAAGGTTGTTGGCGTTCCTTTCAATTCCAGATGTCTAAATATTTTAATTAAAACCAAACAAACATCACCGCCACATGCTATTCCTGCGTACTTTTGAAGAGTTTTAATTTTCGACTGTTGCTGAATGATTGTTTCAGGAATGAAAAGTCATCTCTTCTCTGTGCTCTAAATAAATAAATGCGTTCAGTGTATCTTTTCAGTGTATCATGGTGTTAATGTCTTCATGGTTCACTGTGGTGAGAGTCTTGCATGCAAATCCTTGAATGATGCTTAACCTAAATCTACTCTCTGGAAATGGTTTTTTGCTTGTGTGGATAATTTGCAGTGCTTCACTGAGCAGAATCTACAGCACGAATTAGCCGTATGGCCGAACTGTGCCTGCGGAAGGAAAATGATTAAAGCCATGGGTTACTCTGCATCTGTTTGTTCTGCCAGGTGGAAGACTGAAGTCTAATGAACGCATACTTCTAAACTACTCTCTCTGGGATGTTCGTAAGTGCCTGGTAAAATCTTAACTTCCCAGGGGTGAAGAAAGGAGCGTGAGGTTTCTGTTAGCAATCACTCCTGGTGCTGCTTGTGATTCAGAGCAGTTGTTAGCACTGAAAGGAGTCCGGCCTGGTCCTTGGGGTCACAGGATGGCTTTGGAACAGGGAAGGGAGGGATAAAAGCATCAACCTGTTTATTTTCTGCATGGATGAACTGGTTGTGGAGCAGTGAGCTAAGTGGGACGTGGGCTGTTGGCTCCATGTGTCAAAAAAAGAGCCATCAGATCCCTAGAAAATCAGGAGGTCTTGTGGGTGACATCTGAGGGACGTTCTTTATAACTCATGGTTATTAGAAGACAAATATCTCAAAAAATTTTCCTGTAGAGATTTTAATTTCTATGAATGCACAGCATCACACTATCAAAGGAATTGTGATGTTAAACTGGTTGTTTACATAAAAAAAAAAAAAAAATTAAAAACACCTTTGCCCGTAAGCAAAATAGTATGAAGTGATCATTTCAGGGCATAGCACTCATGATGACAGGCTGCTGTTACTATTCACAGCTACTAATGGATGGGTGATTCAACCCCAAGAGCTTTTTCCCTTTGGCAGGCAGCAGGCCTTTCCGTTTGTGCGTGCTCTCTCTGAGCAGGGTTTTGGTGGAAAACACTCCCTAGATGGGTTTTTGATGTCAGGTTTGCTCTTGGAAACAGGTTTGGCTGAATGGAAACATTCAGACGAACTTAATGTTGCCATTGACTGGTTTTGTGTGTTCTGTGTTCAGGGAAGTGGGAAGAGGGAAATTATGCACCAGGAATGTGTGAAGACCTGTTTGCTTCCTTCATCGGTCCGTGGGAAGCAGAAGGCTGCTTAAATGATAACTACTCACCAGAGTTGCAGCATTTTGGTCGATAGATGTTGTATGAAAGATTGTTTTTTCCCAAAGAAGACGACAATTTCCATTTCTGACCTCCATTGCTATACTGAGATGCTGTGTACTGCGGATTGCTCTCCTGTGACTTTGGAGCATCGGCAGACTGGAGCGTGACAAAAACAAGGCGTCTCTCCCTGAAGGACAAAAACTGTCTGGATTCATTTAATCTGCTGCTGCTACAATACACTTTTCTCTGTGGAGGATGCATGCTGTAAGGAGCACACGGTGCAAAGGGCAAAGAGGTGCAGCCCTTGGTGTCTCATTCACATTTGAATGCAAATCAGACAGCATCTTCTACTGCTCTGCTTAAAAAATACAGGAAAAAAATATATTATTTCGAAATGACAAGGAAATGGTTGGAAGGTGATAATAACATTATTATGTGTATTAATTTCCAGAGGAGCTATTGTGGCAGGGTCTCATTGTTCATGGTCTCATTGCACAAGAATAGAGCAAGGCAGAATATTTTTCTGTCCTCAACAGCTTACAATTTAAATTACGAGATGTTGTGATGAGTGAATGAAATGTAACAAATATGAAGGGCAGATGATTAAAAAAATGGAAAGAACTGCCACCGTAAGATATTTTTACCTGGATGCATTGTTGTATAAATTGAAAATTTGAGGTGGGTTGATAAAGTAGACATGTTAATTATGTCCATAGCCTCAGCTGGCCACTTGCCTATCCAATATGAGCTGGCAATTTACCATAGCTATTGTGGCAGAAATGGCTACTGAGGAAGGATTTGAAATCAATGAATACAAAGCAGGAAAACACATGAAATCAAATTACATGCTAAATAACCCTGAGCTGAAGTCTGCGCCACTGTCTGAGTTGTCTTGCTGTTCAAAAACTTCTCAGGATCTTTGACGATGCAGAAGCTCTTCTTTGAATAGGGGCCCTCACTTTCTGGCTCTTTGTTTTGTGTTACTGATGTGACATTGCAGTGATAAGAAAAGGCACAGGAATCCTAGCTGTTCCTTGAGACCAGCTGGGCATTTCTGAATTTTAGGCAGGTGTGCAGGCTGAATTGCAAACCGTTTGCACCTTTCCAGCTGGTGATAACAACCTTAAGGACATTCATTTTAAGGTTTCACCGATGCACATAAATGAAAATAGATCCGACAGCTTGCGTCTGTCATGCACGTTATTATTTCATAGACTTGATTTCAACTAGCAATATCCAAGCAATGGCTAGAGGAGAGTAACTGTTGTCTCTCTTGCTGATCCCATCACTCATTATGTTGAATGTAGAAGCCTGTGAGTGACAGCAGTTCAAAAACCACTGCCTGGGAAAGCTGGATGAACGTTCCTGTGTCTGCAAAAACAATGCAGATTGGGTGATACCTGCTTGAAGACAGGAGAAAGGAGGAGTTTAAGATGGTTAGCTGAGAAGGAGGTACAGCCAGCAGCAAATATTGACTGCTGATGGAACAAAAGGTAAAACCAGGTGAGAATTCTTTTTTTTTTTTTTTTCCCAAGGTTCATTTCCATATGTACTACTCCACATACTGCACTTCTGTTTCACATATACCTACATGAGAAGGATGCTTTGGTGTCTGACCAGACCTCCATTCATGATGTTGCTCTTCTCAGGGTCCAGAAAGCTCTACTTGTTCCCTTGCCTGGGACTTCTGAAGGTAGAACAGCCTGGTTATTTGTTTTATTGTTGTCCAGGTCTCCTTCACTCATCTTTGTTATCTTTTTGTCAGCTTATAAAAGACCATTGTATTAGCCTTTATGTTTTGTTTCCCAAATACCCACTTCTGTCATGTGAGCGTTTTGACACACAGCAGCCCTGCTCCCATGTCCAACATTAATGGCGCATGCAGATGGTTTATGGATTGCTTCAAAAGAAATGCTTTCAAGTCAGGTTTCTTTTTGCAGAGCTTTCAGCTCTACCTTGTTCAAGGAAAAAAACATCCACAGTAGCTGGCAATTCTAATTTGATATGAGTAAAAATACATTGGCTTTGAGTGACACTGGGCTAACGCACATCGTGAGATGACATTTCTAATTTGTCATTTCAGCTATGTTAGCTCTTAGGTGTCAGTTCATAATTATTTATAAAGATTATTTTAACGTATTGGGGTTTGGTGCACTAAATTGCATTTATGAGTGATGGCAAGGGCATCCACAGCCTGGATTTCTTTGCTTGTTTCAATACAAATAAAAATAAGTAAATATTACGCACACAAACTAGTCATGATTCCTTCTGTTTTGAAAGACCTTCTGTTTGAAAGAATCTCTGTAATTCAGGTAAGAAATAGTGGAGTTGCTTGCAATCTCTCAATCCCAGCTCTAATTCTCATAGCATAGAATGGCAATAACAAGCTTGATATATACTTATTGCCTATTCAGTATATTATTTATTCTGATGGGCAAATCTTAAATTTTCATTGTTATTGCTGCTGCTTCGAACTCCCTGAGCATTTTGAATCGAGATGAGTGCTTTCTACCTAATGAAGCTAAGTGCATGAGTCCTATAGCTTCCTAGTCCATGTCTCATCCCTGGCAGCTGTAACTGGCAGGATGCTCAGGAAGAGGAAGAGGACAAGCGGGCAGTGGTCCTTCTCTGGGCAGTCCATGAATTTTTAAAACAGGTTTTGAAGTAATTTTTATTTTTTACCTTCGCGCGCTTGTGTAACAATAATTCCCATGATGTGATTATATATTATGTGAAAAACTGCTTCCTTTTTGTTATTTTAAGCTCAGTGCCTGACTGTATTGTTATGTTGTATGATGAGAAACAGCAACCAACTGTTCTTTTCAACCTTCTCAATATAACAGGTCCTAGCTGTCCTTCCTCAGTTATTGCTTTCCTGAACTGGAGAGTCCTCCTGTGTTTAATATTTCTGCACATGGATGTTCTTCGATGCCTCTGATATTTCGTCTTCCTATGGTTTTTTTGTATCTATGTCTCTACCCTATATTTCAAGTTGTGTTTTCAGTCCTGGTGCTCCAGAGACTTGCTCAGTCACCGTTAGAGTGCGGCTAATGAGTCTCACTACGCACCCAGAGGCATGAGTTCACATCTCGTGTTGAACCTGCATGAAGGCTGCTGCCAGCTAACTCAGCTGTAATTGGGTACCTGGTAATTTCGGCTGGGGGTAACCAAAGGTGGCTGGACACGATGCTGAGAAAATGACTCTCTTGTGTTTTCTTGGCTCCAGAAACTGAGGTGCCTCAAACGCGTCTGCCTGATAAGGATCTGTGCTTGAGACTGACCTGCGTGAATATTTATTAGGGTATATAGATCAGTGAATTATCTAGGCAATGCAGTGGAAGCAAGTAATTCTGTAACTAAGAGTTCGCGACAGCACATATTTTTTCTAATTTAATCTCTCATATTGTTCTAGTATTTACCAACAAAGAAACCAAACATGTCTTGTAACTAGAATATATATGTAGAAGGAGGTAGTAAATTAAACAGTTATAATAGGAAGTATTTTTCATAATATTGGTTTTCATAACAAATCTAAGGCATTTTAAACTTTGTTATACTTCATGATGAATGTTGAGATTAATATAATAACTTCATTTATATGAAGTATAATCTAGGCCACTCCATGGAGCCCAGAGTGCTCTGTTTCAAACACTTCAAACATCATCTGCCTCAAGCAAAACTTCAGCTGTAGTAAGAAATCTAGCACTAAAAAAAAGGGGTCTGTTAAAAAGACGCTTATTAAAAAAAAAAAAAAAAGGGAGGGGTGGATTCTGTCTTCAGTTCTAGCTCTCAGAGAAAGGATAAATATAGGGCATCTGAGGTTCTGTGCATTTTTACACCTTTTGCTTTCAGAAAATTGGTTGTAGGTGTGACAAACACGATTTATTGTCCCTTTGGACTGTATGCAGATACTTGATTGATTTTAGTGTTGCGAAAGCCAAAGCAAGCCCCATGTTTTATCACCATACTCCTCTATGAGAGATCTTGAAGATGAGATGAAATGCCCCAAATATAAACTATTTTTTGATTGACCAAAGTATATGATTGTGTATACTTTGTAAACACTTACGCTTCTTCTGAGCATCACAGATCTCATAGTCTCTAAACATAGGTATTTAAGGTTCATAAATGCCTCTGTATTTGAACGCTGTGCTTTGTATTCTAGTCTTGTGATTTTACAGCCAGAGTGAAACTCTGGCTTCAGCAAATTTCATACACTAGCTTATGTGCTGCAGCAAATGATTTTGGATTAATGCCATAAAACATATTTTAGATATTATTTTCTAATCATAAGTAACTATTCACAATTCATAATATGCAAATCATTACACAGCCAAACAAAGCAACAAAAATATCTTTTGCCTGGCACATTTGGTTGACTAAGGAATAAAAAAACTCCTGTTAATGGTTTAAATGCAACCTAACAATTTATGACAAACAATTTTTGGATACTTAGATATCCAAAATGGATACTTGGATACTTGATTAATTTCTGACATGATGACTGAACTATTTTCTCCCCTCTAGATATGTTCCCCTAATATGTTAAGGTTAAAGAGACATGCCTGGAGCTCAGCAAGAAGCCTATTCTGTCTGCTGTTCAGCTCTTCCTAGCCATAGAAGCTTTTATTTTACAGAGCTGCCAGCTGAATATGTTCAATATATTTATTGAGCACTGAAAACATGCTCAAAACAGTACTCTGGTCACTTTATTAATTTCTTTCTGCCATTCCAGAATTTGCTTTAGAGGAGAGCATTTTTTTATTATTATTATTTTTTAATAGTACTTTTAGGAGCAGAATCTTGTTAGAGAAATGGAGTCGCATAAGGAAATTTATGATCCTTGAGCACACTCCCAGTTGTTTGGCCTTTTCCTTCTGATTTGGAATGGGTGATTGAAGTGTTGCTTTGTGTTTCTCCACTGGTAGTTCAGTAAGCAAATGCTTTTAGTCCTGACAGAAGACTGGAGAAGAATAAAAATTCGTTTTCCTGTAGTTGCTTTTTTGAGCTTTCAGTTCCAAGGACACAGCATCAAAGAACCTAAAAAGATACCAAACAAGAAAGTCAAAAAGGCAAAATATTTTTATGACCTTACTCCCTTAAATAACGCCTGAAGTCTACACTGGAGGGAAGGCGTTTCCCTTACCCAGGAACCCCAGCCTCTGTGGGAGATGAGTGCTTCCCCTGCCTGCTGAACAGCATTGGGGCTGGGAGCTGCCTTGCCTTTGGCTGGGGATGCTCCTGTATGCAGTCAGTCACTTGCTTTTCCTTTTCAGAGTAGGCATATATTCTTCTAGTCTCTCCTGTTTTGGGAGAAGTCAATTTTCTATTTCCAGAACATGTTTTATTTGCTCTTCACTGCTGATTAACATACAAAATATACCGTTCTCTGCCAGATGTTGTGTCTTTTGCTTCATCCCTTGAATTTTAGTTGTAGGGAGAGGTGCACATTTGGGAGATACTCCATAGTCATTTCTTTTTCTTAAATGATAGGGTAAGAAGCTGTACGAATGAGGATTGCTCAGGAGGTCACACCACCAGTGGCAGCTGTCAGGTTGCACGGTGAGCCACAGATGGTGGCTGAATACAGTCAGAAATAAACGCTTTGTCACAACGGCCTGCGGGCAAAACGTACTACTACTGTGTTCTGACATACATATTTCTCATTAATGCACCACAAAATGGCATCTCTTAGGCATAAGTATAGGAAAAATGTCATGCTACTAAAAATGATTTTTAATTTTTTTACTCAATATCTAAAAAATGAAAATACTCTAGGGCCTGGAGGGGGAAACCAGTTTTATCTACCTCTGTTACAAAAGGATACAGAATGGTGTCGTGGCTTAACCCCAGTCGGCAACTAAGTACCATGCAGTCGCTCCCTCCCCCACCACCAGTGGAACAGGGGAGAGAATCAAGGAAGAACAAGTAAAACCTGTGGGTTGAGATAAAGACAGTTTAATAGGACAGCAGAGGAAGAGAAAATGATAAATAATAATAATAATAATAATAATAATAATGATAAAAGAATACACAAAACAAGTGATGCACAATGCAATCGGTCACTACTCGCTGACCGATGCCCAGCACATCCCCGAGCAGCGATCGCTGTCCCCCAGCCAGCTCCCCCCAGTTTATATACTGAGCATGACGTCAAGTGGTATGGAGTAGCCCTTTGGCCAGCCTGGGTCAGCTGTCCTGGCTGTGCCCCCTCCCAGCTTCTTGTGCACCTGGCAGAGCATGGGAAGCTGAAAGGTCCTTGACCAGTGTAAGCACTACTTAGCAACAACTAAAACATCAGTGTGTGATCAACATTATTCTCATCCTAAATCCAAAACACAGCACTATACCAGCCGCTAGGAAGAAAATTAACTCTATATCCCAGCTGAAACCAGGACAAATGGTTTGCAAAGAGAATAATGAAAATCTGTGGAGTCACATCTTCAGGCTGTGTAAGCAGGTACAGTGTTCAGCTTGCACAGAAAAGTATGGTAAAAGGGGGCTAGGTGAGTAATCCTGCCAAGGAAAGAAGGTTCACATCCCATCAGAGGTGGAATAGGGTTTTGCCTTGGTGAACTGGGAGATAATGGGAAGACCATTAAGATATGATGAAAAAAACAATCTTGTCTGCTTACCAGAAACTGTCAGAGTTTAATGCCAGATGTGAGCCTAAGGCCAAATATTTCCAGAACTTTGACCTGATTGCAACCCCCTCTATCCATTTACAGTGAAGGTTTGGTGGGGCTGAGCCTATACCTCTAAAATAGTGTGCTCTCCCTGGGAAGTTGTGGGGAAGGGTGCAAATACACAACTTGCTGTCTAAACGTCTGAAGTGGTGCAGCTGCAGTAACAGATTTTGCTGTTGACAGCGGCTTTTCCTGCTCCATTAATCTCTTCACGTCTCCGTGATGCTTTGAGAAAACACACAGCTCTCCTCTTGATGAACTTGACTGTGGAGGCAGGGCTGCCCAACCGCCCACATTGTGCTGGTGGTGGGCAGGGGACAGCTTCTGACACAAGCAGTCACGTTTGACTTTCATTTCCTCCCAAACTTGAATTACATGGTATTTTCTGCATAACAGGAGCAAGCAAAAAATGAAGGCCTCTGTTGAAGCTACCACAACTACAGCTACCTGAAAGGAGGTTGTAGCGAGGTGGGGGTCGGTCTCTTCTCCCTAGTAACAAGGGATAGGATGAGAGGAAACGGCCTCAAGCTGCGCCAGGGGAAGTTTAAGTTGGATATTAGGAAAAACTTCTTCACCGAAAGGGTAGTCAGGCACTGGACCAGGCTGCCCAGGGAAGTGGTTGAGTCTCCATCCTTGGAGGTATTTAAAAGACGGGTAGACGTGGTGTTCGAGGACATGGTTTAGTGGTGGACTTGGCAGTGCTAGGTTAACAGTTGGACTTGATGATCTTAAGGGTCTTTTCCAACCTTAACAATTCTATGATTCTATTCTATGATTCTATAAGCCTGGGGCGAGGCTGAAGAGCTTGTGGCTTTGGTTGTGCATGGAAAGCAGCTGATTTCTTAATGCTTTTGCATATGCCTGTTTTTCATCTGAAGCGACAAATTTTAGAAAGAGCTTGACATTATTACAAATAAAGGAGAGCTGCTTGCAGGGCTGTTCAAAGGGAGAGGAAAATGCCTTCCTGTGAGGTGGGGGAATGGGAAGTGACTAATGGAGCTGCGAGCTCCTGTGTGCCAGCAGTGGGCAGAGAAGCCCTGGTGTGGGGACACTCTTGACATGTTGGGACAAGAGTGAGTGCAACACATTCATTTTCCCGTCTTAATAAATGTACCAGACTCTTGCTGGCTTAGCGGGCACAACCCCGTTGCTGCTGTTAGCGCTGACCCACTGAACGTCACCTTTCTTGCTACTCAAAGACTGTGCTGCGGAGCCCGGGAGAGTTTGTGTTCAATTTGAGATGTGGCCATGGATTTCCCTGGTGATCTGTGACAAATTGCCTACCTGCCTCACCTGCAAGGTGGAGGGAACCGTCCCTCCTTAACCCCAGCTCTGGCCCATTGGTATCAGTCTATACCGTGTGGATTGTATCATCTCCTACTTTGTGTAGTGTATATTGAGAGGATTGTCTCAGCTGGACTCTCCAAGCTTGCCTGCCATGACAACGAGTAATGATGAAAGTTCTCTTTCCAGGCACTTGATGTGTAAAGACGTATTTCACTTGAGCAATAACTGTGGATTATAATAGAAACAAATATTCCATATGGTCTCCTCTAGCATCCTGGTGCTAGAAGTTCTGGATGTTTGGGGCACTCCTAGTTGCTAATTCTGTAATGTTTTGGATTTCACATTGGTCCGTGGATGCTAGATTTCCATCTGCCATTTGATATTACCTTCAAATCTCCTGTGGTTCTGGCAGCTCACCTGGAACTGTTCCCACTCCCCTATCACAAGGTATCCTCTGCTTTGCTCCTAAGGGCCACGTCCTGCCTGTGTGTAAGGGCTGCAACATGGTGTACATAGAGTAGGAAATGAAAACTTCCTTCTGGCTGCATGGATGGTGCAGGCTGCCCTTGCCTTGAGTTCGCTCTTCTCCTCCGTTGTTTGGTTTAATAGTCAGTTCAGATGCAGCCACAAAAAATCTATCATGAACAGCTCCATCCCACACTTTCAGAGTGTGAAAGCCCCTATTTAAGTCATTTGCAGTGTTGTGGGTATCTAATTATTTTGAATGTTCTGTTTATCTGTGCTTGCGTTCCCTCTCAGCACAGCCAGCATGACTGTCTCTGAAGCTTAGGGAAGAGGATCCCAGCTGGATGCTTTTGACCAGCTCAGCTGTTCTGCTTATTTGTTTCCAACACAAAAGCTCTGGAAGTTGTTTAAATACTACATGCATTTCTTTCCTACCCTAGTGAGATGATGCCGGGACATGCAGGTCAAAACAAGAGCTAGGCTCGGTGTGTGGTTGCCAGCTTCTCATAAGACATTTCTTTATACATGTGCAAGATTTAATTACTTAAACTAAGTTTAGTTTAACTAGCTAAACTAACCTACAAGCTAGGTTTGAGGGGATTCGCAAGGCAGAAAGGAAGACTGGTTTTGTACGGACTAGAAAAAAGTATAGTGAAGAAGGGCCCTAGAAGGAAAAGTACCATAATCAAACTCGGACGTGACTGTCTCCAAGGAGGAAAAGAAAAATAATAGATCTTAACAGATTTGACTGACATTGGCTGTAAGAGAGGTAAGGGGGAACTGGAGATGACCCTTGAGATATGGGGCCAAAAATACAGCGTTGTGGATGTGATGTTCCTAACAAAGAACTGGGGGAGAAGACAGAGGATGAATTAAGGTTTTGATTTTATTTGCACTAAGCTTGGGATGTCAGGGAACCTTTCAGAGGGAGCTGCCAGTGAGACAGCACAACCTGTAAATGTGAAAGGAATTCAGTTTTTTAATGGCTGGAAAATATCTGAGCCTTAATGAGATGGCAGCAAGGTTGTTATTTATGATGTCTCTGGTGAAAAGTTCAAAAGAAACTGGAACACAGTTATGAATTCACTGCACTTAGAGGGAATGAGGGGAAAAAAGCTAAAAGAAAAGAAAAAGCAGCCATATAACTTCCTAAAATGATGCCCTGGGGCCTGTTGGCAGAGCTTGTAACTTGTGATTCTGCATTTTGCCTATTTTGTTAGGAAACGTTGAGACTGGTTGTCATTCTGCTGACTGCATGATGTGCCCAAACTCAGCTTTGGTCAGTCTTGCTTTCCCCTGCCTAATGAGCACTTGGTACATTGTAGAGGTTTAACTGGGTTTGCATTTCTCTTTGGTGGCTCCTGAGCACTGTAGATACGGCATCAATTTGTCCTTTTTCTCTAGTCCTGCTTGACATCTGTTCTGCTCAGTGGGACAACAGGAGGTTTAAAATGCATTAAAATTGGGTAAAGTGCCAAGGCGCCAATAATAAATACGGAAAGAACAAAACTTTCAGATATAACTCATAAAAAGGTGGGGTGGAGAGAAGGGAAATGCAGCTGTATTTTCGATGGAAATCCTGACAGGTCTATCAGTCAAGATGAAATCTCACATTACACAGTGTTTGTAGTCCAGAAATTCCCCTAATTGCTTTGCTGAAATCCTTACAAATGGATTTTCGGATTACATTGAAATAATTTCTCTCTCTACTGAAATGTCATTTTTGCTAATAATGGACATTTTGAAACAGGAAATGAATAACGTGCAATCCATTTGAAATTTTAAAGGTGGGTTCATGGAGGCAGAATGTAATCTGCCAGGCAGAAGTGAGGTTGTTACCTGCATTCCTCTGATAAATGTCACGGGGTGTTTAGCAGCCGTGGGAGGGTAGGTCTTTGTGGTGAGCTCATCCTTGTGGATTCAAATCAATTTTGGGGTATTTGCACCAGCGTTTGTCATATTGCAGGTTGAAATTCATTGCCCTGCAGTCTTTGGGCAGGCTTTCCTCATCCCTGTCAGGGTTTACTAACATCAGGCTAATTGTTTTCTTACTGCTGGAATAGGGAGAATGATGGGTTTGGGGTTTTTTCTTTACACAGCTTCCTGGAGCAGGACCTGCTATGCAGGGTCTGGAGGGACCTGCTCCTCTCTGACCTCCACCAAAAGCCCTTCAGAGAAGTCCTACGGGAAGTAAACATGGTCAGGTATGATTTTAGAAGGTCCAAACATCCAAATCTTTTTATATAGCATGTGTACTAAGCTATCGGCACCTGTTGAAAATGTGCTACTTTATAAAATGTATTTCAGGAGACCAAACTTTTTTTCACAATTTCCAGTAAATAATTAGAAAACTACCTAAACCACTTAACTAGGCCACAAAATGTTTCAACTTTAATGAAATGGAGGTGTAAAAGCCTCAGATACTGCTTACATTAAAAAGATGGGCTGTTGAGCTTTTCAATAACAGCAGCATCAACAAGACTCAAAATATAAATAATTAGTTGAATTTGCAGACACTTGGCTGAATTGCAAATTTAGTATAATTTCATTGATTCTCCCCATAGCTAATACACATTTATATTTATTTGAGCAGAGAAGGGGGAGAGAGCAGATCTGGGAAGGCCTTACCTTAAAGTAAATCAGATGATTGATTTTTACTTAACTTTCTCAAGGAATGCTGAATAGTTTAACAGGAATTGTACCCCAGTGATTATGATGAGAAAATAATTGCACTATTAAAAATAATCACCGCCTGGGATTTATATCTGAGCGTTTGCCTTACGTGTGCATATAAAATGTTCTGAACAATAGAAACCAATGTGTAACTATAGGTATTTAAGCACTGTTACAATGAAACAAATGCTTAAATGTGAAATCAGACTTTACAATGTTTAAAAAGAATATATATTTATTTTCATAATAATTTATGATAATTGTGCTTGGTTATAATCTCTCACTATACTGAGGCTTTTTTCAGTTTTCAAGTTGAATTGTTGATTCTAAGCTTACAAAACGCCAGGTTTGAAGTGCTTCGTGCAAACTGGGTATGCGTGTGTTTATTACAGGTGATTGGAATTTTTTTGATGTGAGGAAATTCTCATCTGTTGAAATTAAAAGTTTTGGGCAAATGTTTCACGGAGATATCTGTTACAAAGTCTCCTCAGGTTCTGGCTTTGTGAGTGCAGCAAAAAGACTGCCCTTGATGGCAGTGGTGCTTGCACTGGTTTTATGAGACCGTAGGTCAAGCCTCATGATTTTGGTGGCTACGACTCCCATTAGCCTGTTTAAAACTTCATTGAGAGAATTTCTGTTTCTAGCAATTTGTGGACACCAAAAAACTCCCTACCTAACCATATGTAGAGTATAGGAGCTTGCTTTTGTAATCTCCTTTCTTGGACAACTTAAGATAACTCCATGTCCTCCTTAGGGGTCTAGAGGCTGCAAATTGGAGGCCAGTCATTTCATTTATATGTGTGTGTGGGGAATATTTATCGCCCAGTATCGTGGCTGGGGAACTGCTGGGAAATCAGGCATCTCAAGGAATGGTGACTTAACACTGGATATCTGCAGCAATTATCTTACCACCGTGTTTTTCTCCTGTCCCTTCCCAGAGCCGTGCACAGTTGTTCCAGCTCATCCTTACAACAGGCAAAACTCAGTGGTGAAATATGAACCATTTTCTTAAGCAGAGTTTTTCTTTTCTGGCCAGCTTCATTATAAATGTAAGATGGTGCATATGATGCACCCAGTAACAGGTACATAGGAATAGGCGACTGCTCATAAACAGATGTGTTTATTTTCATGGTATTGCAGCAGGGTGATTAACGTGGCTTGTTTTCTGTTTCCAGGGTCACAATTCTAGCCTAAGGGACATTATTACTTACTTGCTGATTTTTTTTACTGAAAAGGATTGCAACTTGAGCCCAAAATGACAGATGAAATTGTTGTTTATATATAAAGTTGGTCACATTAGTGTCTGGAAATTAGCATAACAGATATGAAACTCCTGCTTGAATTTCAAATGACAGCTTCCTTTTGCAGCCCCCTATGGATCACATTTGAGGTCGTTAAGTCATTAGCAGGCAGCAGGGAAATTGTAATTTTGCTTTTCTTCAACCTAACTATTCCTCTGTGCAGCCCCTTTTCTACTCACGTTTCCACTTCTACTCGAGTTGATTACTAACACGATCTCTGAATAAACCTACTGGTTATACAAGAAAAGATGAGAATCTGAGTAAAGCCGTTAAATCTACGTTTATAAAATTATCTCCTTGGACTTAATTACCACTATCCTGCTGAATGCTCTGATTCTACACTTGCTTGTCCCTTGACTTCTTTCTCTTGTTTGATAATACAGCTTCCATAATCCGCGTAAGCCTTGCAATATATCTCACCCGCTTGCTGACATTTCACTTTGTTGTTGATATTCATCACTAGGTATCCCAAAAATGCCTGTCAATTAATCAGTCATCAGTCTGCAGAGTGTTATTAGAGCCAGGGACTAAGCACTCAGCTTTCAAATGAGGCAGCATTTATGAATTCATGTGACTCTCACTATGAAAAAAGAGAAATTGTACTATGTCGTTGCCAGCAGCCTTTAGGATGGCTAGAGCACAAGGCAAGCTCTAGGCCAAATCCTACAAGAGCTTTTGAAGGTATCTTTCAACTTCAGTGCGTTTTGGCTCCTTCTAGCCTTATCTGTTGTGATCCGCTGATTATTCTGTCTCATGATTAAAAAAAGTCTGGAATCCAGTGTGGCCTTTAAACTCTGTTTTGAAAATTATAATTTCCATGAATTTTAAGAACATGAGCTGGCTGAAACGACTGCAGAAATATTATAGGTTAACTTTTCTTCAGACTTTGGAAGAAATTAATAGCTGAAAAGCCACTTTTTGGTAATCCGCCCCCCCACTTTTCCATGCACAATTTCCTGCTTTCCATCTGTTCTATGCATTGGAGGTTGTTTTTTTTTTTTTTTGGTGGGAGAAGCCTATTTCTGCAAGAATGAGCAGGCTTCTGAAAACCAACAGCAACGATGACCATGGATGGAGTATGAGCTGCACGGCACAGTGCAACACCTGGGGCAGGGTTGCACCTTCTGCTGTTTCCTCCTACCAGACTTAGCCGTGTCAAAGGAGAAGCCAAGAAAACATTTCTCTCTCCTGTAAGAAATATTGGTATGTTCTGCTTAACACAGAGCAACTTCCCAGACAGTGGGTTACTTTCCAATCCCACTCTTCACTCATCCTTTGCTATCAAAGCCCCAGGCTCAGGAGTACTTGAGAAATGACCGGATATAACTGAACAAGGGTTATATTGTTGGTTGTAGTAAAGGTGTAGTAAATATGTTTTTGTTAATCATCTAAACATTGGTGTTCTCTGTCTGTGTTCATGAGCATTGTTATAATTAGTGGTAATATATTTGCTTCCCCGAAATGCATTTCCAACTGCGCTCCATCCATGGAGTCTTATGGCTCTGTGTAACATGTAGTCAATGAAAGAAACGCTGTGCTGTGTCTGTCCAAATGTAAGGTAGAATTTAAGGGATACTGTGAGTTATATAGGCCCTCAGATTTGTGAACCCAGGGGAAACTGTAAAGCTTTTGCTAGCACCAGTAGCTTGTGGTGTCTAAAAAGGTGGAGTGACTTATGTGTGAATACTCTGCAGATGTTTCCTCATTGCTCTTCAGTGTACGCAGGGCCCACGTACATGCTGCTGACATAACAAGTAGGAGAAATATCTCTGGTTTCTCATTAATTACTGTTTCAGCAAAGCTCCCTGGGAGACTCGAGCTCTGCCTGGCCAGTTAGGGTGACTGAGCCAACATAACCCCAGAGCTGGCTCAGAGCTGCTCAGCACCAGAAGCTGACCTGAGCATTGGGGAGGAATGGCCAGATCCTGACTCCAGGGAAGGCGCAAGTGGCATGGGAGGGGAGGTAGAAGCTTGTAAGAGCTTTGTTCTTGTGCTGCTGTTTGGAAGACAGGAATGGGCAGGTTTTAGGACATCCCCCTTCGCGCAGGCGCGAGCACAGGCAGGTGATGAAATGGTTGGCTCTGCCTGCACTCAGGGCTGGCTTTGCTTTCAACAAAAGGTTTTTTTAAATGTACGTGTTTCTAACCTAAATGTGAGTTGCTGACATTTTTCTCCTTGTCTGATAGTCCAGAGCAGAATTTTTATGTTGGAGGTAAGTCAAAGAGGCTGCCAAATTTATTTTTTTTACTTATTTATGAAAACCCTTTGTTTCTCAGAGGGGATGGGTTTAGAAGGGAAGTACCTGGTCTGAAAGAGGCAGAGGGGGGATTTAATTCCTCTTTCTCATTTGGGATGCATGTTCTGATTGGTACAGTAGTAATTTTTGAGAAACATATGATCTTTAGTTTTTTTCCAAATCCCTTTTCATCAGGCTGCAAGGAAAAAAAAACAAACCCAAAACCTTTGAAAAATTTTTGCAAGACAAGAAAGTTATCCCATTCAGACACATTTGGCTATTCCACAACATCCCTTGAACGTCTTTAAGTGATATAATCTTTCCTGGCACCTTCTTCGGCCTTCGTTTTTGACAACACAGAACATTTACTCTCTATGGTATTTGATGAGTAATGATATTCGGTGAGTACTCGAGCACTGGTTGCTCTAGAGATGGCAGCTCAGTGCAGAAATCAGAGGCAAACAAATGCCACTCATGAAGTTGTCAGAGTGAGGAAAACTAGATATATAATTAGCAGAGATGTAATTCAGATCCCCGCAAAATATTCAGTGCTGAAGTGTCAAATTTATATGTGCCTAATAACTTTCTATCCGTTTTGTACTTTATCGATCTGGTTTTAGGCGGGCCAGAAGTGCAGTGAAGGGAGGTGGCAGCAGGCAGTGGAGTGACTGTCACCGCTATCAGGAGCTGCTGGGAACTGTGTGTGCCCCTGAAGCGGTCGAAGGCCGTGGCCACGGCTGGAACTGGGACTTGAGAGTCAGGATGTGTACATACAGGCACACATTATCTATACGTACATGCTCACACGCATACAGCTTGCGTCAGGGGTGATTTATCACGGAAGCAGTGCTGCTGCAGCAGCTGTGCTGGCATTGCGTGTCTGCTGAGCCCTGCAGTAAAGATACAGATATAGATGCTGCTTTTGTTACACTATTTCCTCAAACAGCCCAACTAAGCTGATAAAAGCATATCTGTACCTACTCTAGGGGTTTCCCTGGCAGAGCTAAGCTGGCTTTGAGATACAATTTGTATTTATTTATTTATTTAACATTCATAACCAACATAGCTGTTCCGGCAAAGCTTTACAGGGTAGGCTTAACCTTGATAAAATGACCAGTGTACCGTCAACCTTTGCACAGTGCCATATTTTAGGCAGGGCTGACTCCATTTTTAATGGGATGTTCAATGTAACGTAGTACTGCAATCTGTCAGTCAATAAAAATGCTATTTCCTTCCCAGCCTATACAGGTGCTCACCTGTTACAGCGATATTGAAACGATGCCAGTCGCATCGTATTTGTAAACAGTGCCAGATTGGGACTGCATGCTCCATTCTGTAGGATCATGTCTGTTGAGGGACGTGAGCATCACTCAATTAACCAGCTCCCTTTGTTTTCCCTGGATTTCTCCATGGCATTTGCTCCTGGAGAAACAGATCCTGCAGGCAGCTTTATTTGTGGCTCAGGAAAAAAGACACACTTTAATACACTCGTGCCATATTTATCATCATCTTGCCCACCGTGTGAAGGAAGCTACAGATGCTGTGATGGATGGAGGATGACTTGACCAATTTTGCTGTGGTTTCTGTAAGTGGTGTTCTCCATCTTTGGACAGAGAGATGTGGTGTAATTTCTTGTGTCTGTGCCATGCAGCAGAGCTCTGATCTCTTGTTCTTTACTCTCTCTGCAAATAACCATTGCCTTTTAAAGGAGGTTTTGCTTGATCAGGTACTGAAGTTGCTGGACTGCGATGTTTGGCAATGGTTCAGATGAGAGCCTGCTCCTCACCCCTCCCACCCCTGGTTCTCTGGGGGTAAAAGTACTGCAGCATCAGGTTGGGATCGTGTATAGCATAAACCCCCAAATAATTTAGTTGCAAATTAGATATACACAACCAGGGAAGGGGATACTAACGAATTCACGTTAATAGAGAGCTTTGTCATTTAAGCTGAGCTCTGGTAACAGCTACCCCTTATTTATATTAATATGATTTTGAATTGTTTCCAGTGTATTATCACTAAAGGGACATATTGTCAGATAAGAATATTAACGTGCTCCCTGAAGAACAGAGTTCAGTATTGTCTTCTTATTTGTTATCCTACTTCGTTTCTCACCATGGATTATTCTGTCCCCATCTGCCTCACGTTCCTTTTAAACAAAGCTCCAAAGAAATGACTCCAGATAGACGTAATTTTCCTCTGGCTTGGCTGTGGCGACGTTTCCTCGGTGCGTGTGGCGAGGAGGACTTTCTCAGCCCCTTGCTGCCTCCTGGCTCTGTGGGAGCCTCGCTCACCATAGGGTCGGGAGAGCTGGCAGTGGCCGGACCCGACCCTGGCCAGACCCTGCTCCGGGGGTGGTGGCACTGCGGAAGCTGGGGGTGCAGTGGTGCAGGGCCATGCCATGCCTCTCCCCGCTTGAAGGGCTGTGCAGAGACTGATGGAGGGCGGTTATGGGCCTGATGACTCAGACCGTGTAATTTGGCTAATCCCCTGCTGAATGCGTGGCACTAGGAAGTGACTTTTTCTCCTTAATCAGATGAATGAACACAAAATGTGACTGTTCCCTACCGGCTGCATTGTATTAAGTGCTGAAAAATACCCAGAGATTAAATAACAGCTCCAGAAATCAATCTCACTAGCTACTTATTGGGTTTTTTTCCCCCCTTCTAATATGCAGTGAAGATATAAAAGCCTAAAACTGCAGTAAAAAAAGTCAGAAGATGAATACTCTGCTTTCAGACATTGAATTTCATTACTTTTTTTAGAAGAAGGAGGAAATTTCTGTATGTAATTTAGAGAATTGTGTATTAGAAAATGACAATGAAGTAACTTTGGCAGTAGAAAAATAACTGGTGTGCATTTTATTTGTTCTCTACTATTCTTGGTTAGGGAATGAATCTTCTCTTTGCACCATGAGGCTCAGCTATAGGTTTTAACAAAAGTAATTTGGGATCAGCTCAGAAACAGCGATGTCTGCTTGCAGTAAAGAAATATCTCCTAATCAAGACAGAACCACAGAGGAAATCCTGATCTTTCTCAGCTAGCAGCTTTGGAAAACTTGCCTTTCAAGGTCTTTGACAAAATAGGTAAGCCTACAGAATTAGCTAAAGAACATTATAGATTTTGGGTTAGAATAGCCTCTAAGATTGGTCTAACCTGCACCAGGACTGGGCACAGCCCCTTTCTTCCCCAAAATGGGCTCCATAGCCAGGCCTTTAAGTATCTGCATGCCCCAGTGTGCCAGGTGGAGCAGGTCTGGTGGAGAAAATCAAAGGCAAGCTTTCTTCCATCAGTTTTGAAAAGTTACCAACCCTCCCAACACTAAACATGTTGCCAGATGCGACGGGTGGCTGTTAATTAGGAGTTATTTTTACTTCCCACCCCCTCAAAAAAAATCAACAAAACCCCAGGCTTATCTAAAGAAAAGCAGAAAAATATCAGTCTTACTGTGCAGAGCGTAATGCTGGAGAGATGCACTGCTCGGTCGATTTGTCCCACTGTGTACAGTCGGGCTTGTGGCTATGTGCAGACGCTGGATTCATCCAGGCGGATATCCATTAGGTTCATCTGTTTCATGTTGACATAAACTCAAGTGCTCTCAACAGGGGCTTGTTGTGCTGAGACTGTCACCTTGAGTAATGGCTGCTCATGTGATAACTCAATGTAACTATTGGATAGCGAATGACTTACTGAGGCTTTTTGTCGAACCACTGTACGGCACAAATTCAAGTTTTTATAAATGGGGACCAGTGTCTGTTACAATAAATCAGAGTACTTGTTGCTCCCTTTACTTCCAGCATATTTAAATTACACCCATAATCAGCACAAACTCATTGTGATTACAGACTTATTTTTGCTGTGGCAGTGGTGAAATGCACCTCTAATGATCTTGCTTTCAAAACCCTCCAAAATTCCTCCTAGCTGTCCCAGGAAAAGCCACTTGGCCAACACACTGCAGGGTACGGGCTCAGCCCCGCTGTCCTCAGTGACAACATACCCACCAGCAGGGAAGGACTGCCACATTATTATCACAGTCAAGGAATGCATCTTGCCTTGTATGGGTACGTCCTTTGCACTATGTAAAGCAATAGGTTGTGCTACTGATTTTGGAGCTTTCTCCCTGCATGATGGCCTTTGGGACCCAAAAAGCAAAGAGGAGAGACTTGCAATGAAGAGAGGAGGGAAATGGAGCAGGCTCATGATCACGGAGGGCTGGAGTGGGTTTGAGGAGTGACAAGACTGAGGCCTCTGAGCAATTCTGTGTCTCTGGTCCTAATTTCTGAGGAGGGGTTGTTGCTCTGGTACAGTCAGTAGTGTTAAATGAACATTTTGTTGCACAGCTTTTTCTTTTTGGGATGTAATACAGTGCCTTTTTTCTAGTTTTACTAATGTAGGCTGTATACATTTCTTTAATAACAGTCAGGATATATGGGTTTGCTTTCTTTCTTCGGTAATGGCCTTTTTATGGTATTCCCTAATCTGGTCTGGAGGGAATTTGCACAGGGCATTGTACAAGGCATTCACATAGCACACTTTTGTTGTGGTTGTGGCTGGCAAATCTGACTGGCATGGAGAGTAATAAAATAGCTCTGGTGTCTCTGTTACACTGGCAATGGTGGGGTCCCCAAAAATGAGTAAGAAACCTGGGTGCTGACTGCCTTGTTTTTTTCTAGAGTGGACCAGCATGAAAGCTAATTTGTAGCCTTAGGTATTAATTTTGCCACAGACTGTGCTAACAGCAAATGATGGTATATCTCCCATGTTTCTAGGCTAGTGGGATACTGGATCTGGGCATGCTGGGAACAGCCTTTCACTCATAACGCTGTGTTTGGGGAGTATTTGCTCGATAGGGATTTTGGGAAAAAGAGGCCTGGACAGCCTGATGTGCAGGGCTCATATAAACTGATGGGATCAAGTTTTTGCCCCACGTCCTTGCTCTGACTCCATAGAAATGATTCTGCACACTGGCAGCAGAGTAGGTTAGGCAGAAGAGGGGACAAATATTTGGTCTTGGAAATTGTTCTATATTTAACGGCTTCTGAAGAGCATTTGCTCCCTCCAGGCTTCTTCTCTTACTTCACTTCTATTGCAATGAGGGAAAAAGACTGATTTTTTTCTTTTCTGATTTACAATGGGAAATAACTTGGTTAGAGTTTAGTGTTACTTCTCTCATCTCATATGGTAGTGTTTAGCAGAGGAACACGTACCTCAGCACCTGAATTCCCACCACACAGTCCACAGACCCCGGATCTGGCAATTTCAGCAGCTTTAGATGAAATACATTTTCTTCCCACCCACATAGTCTTTCTGCAGGAAGCTTCACCCATTTTGCTGCAGTGCAAATAGTACGATGGTTGGTGCTGCACAGGTATAAAGCACGAGTTCTCTTCAGCTCTACCTCAAGAGGATTCATGTGGAGAAGTCTTTTTGGTACCCAGTAAAAGTATAAAGTCTGCATATAAAGTTCATCATTGACAATTTTGAGACTTATTGATGACTACCTGGTCCCCAGCCATTTGATTGACACAGGTAGCGTGGGGCGAATGACAGCACGAAAGACTGTAAACCAGCTTCCATATGTTAATCTGGCTTTTCAACAAGGGGAGGGAGATTGTTTCCTGGCATTCCTCCACAGCTCTGCACAGCCGAAAATTAAACTGCTAGAACGCAGCCCTAAGAGATTTTAGTTTACATTTCAATGGTCCAAAGTAGCAGTTAGTAAATCTCCTTGCTGGAGTAAGCTTCAGGTTCTGGTTAATCACTAAAGTTTTTGATATTGGGGAGAAATGGGTGTTTAATTTCTCTGAGGGCTAAGGTATAATTTCCTTTGCTGCGGAAGGATATGAGCACAGGAACGCTGCCCCTCTGTTAGAAGGGTTTAAAAAGTATCAACCCACAGCTTTTAATTACTGCCGCCTCAGCTGCGAAGTGACGCAGGAGGAACAATCTTGTGTAAACCAGCGCTGCTCGGCCTGAGTGCAGAGGAGCATCGCAGTCCCTCTTCCCCTCCCATCCCTGCCCCACCTCGTGTGAAGGATTTATTAACTCACTGGAGCCAAAAAGGGGGTGGCAACAAAGGTCAAGAAGTGTGGTTTCATGCATAGACAGAGGAGGCATATGCCTAGGAAATTAGGAATATGCCCATGATCTTCCTTCCTGCTGAGGTCTGTCCCTGGCAGAGCTCTGGAGAGCTGCTGCAGCGGCTCCCGGGCTGTGTGTGAGAGGGGCAGCCTTGGCCGGTCCTTCCTCTCCCTGTGACTCCTTCATCCTCTGTCCTTCTGCTGAGGGCAGAGGATGCGCTCCAGCACTGCTGCCATGCTTGCCCTCCATCTCGTCGACAGTCTTTTTCCATCCTCCTATCCTGTCCCTGGTTAGTCCTCTATCCTATAGGACTGAATTGCCTGTATAGCCAAGAGGCAGCAAGACAGCTCCGTGCTTTTGATGGCTTGGACAACCTTGAATTGCATATTTCATGCTGAGGTTAATGTGAGAGAAGACATAGCAGTTGGCAGAAAATATTGAGTCGTGTTTGCAGCACGGGCAGCACAAGGAACCCTGTCCTGCCCGCTGCCCAGGCAGCTGCGAGAGGTGGTGCTGCAGCAGGGAAATGGGTCTGTCAGACAGAGTAAAAGAACAAATTATTGTAATGGGGAAGTAAATCTGTTCCTGGCTTACTGATGCTTAAAAGAAGCCAGACTGCTTATTTCTGCAGATCCTTTTCTCTTTTCATCTTCTTCCCTTTCACAAGGGAAGCTTTCCCACACTACCCAGACCTCCCAAGCACAAGGAGGAGTTATGTTCTGACCCAGCAGTGGCTTTTCCAACCCGTGTCTGTAGTGTCCGTGCCAAGGGAGGAGATGTGTACGTGGCCCTGACAAGACCTGATGAAGGCACCCTAGGCTGTAGGGCAATGCTCTGGTGTATGAAGATGCTGCACCTTTATCTTTATAAGTCTCCTCCTTGGACTGGGGTGCATCTGGGACTTGCTCTTGTAGATGGTAGGTGCAATGGATGCCTGTCCCATTGCAATGCCAATATCTAGAGGTGCAGTCAAGGAAACATGAAAAAGAAGAGGGAGGAAAACCCAGTACAAAATCCTTTTAATAAAGGTAGTATGAAGAATCCCACTGCACAACCCTTCTGCGGACTTACCCTCTTTCTACGTTTATTGCATTATTTTTTCCTTTGGTAGGAAAAACATATTGCAGTTGTGGAAAAAAAAATCTTCCCATGAAACAATGCTGAGCAACCCTCACGTGGCATCAAAATGACTTTTGATAAAAGCATGAAATGTTAAAAGAAGTAGTATTTCCATAAACTGAAAGTGCGTGTTGGATGGGAGACTATTCATCTGAGCATCAGCACAGAGTTTCCTCAAGCAGAAACAAACAGGTAAGCTCCAAGCATCCATCTGATTAGAAGCTAAAGGATCTGATTTTACCACTGAGCATGCTGTGGGGTGGACTTTCAGGGTGTTCCCCTCTTCCTATCCCCTTGACCTCCCTTTATACATTATCTCTTGTGCTCTGTTGTCCTTCCTTAAGATGTCTTTTGTGTCTCTTCTGGAAAATAAAAGCCCCAGTCTCATTTCCCAGACCCACATGTGCACTACCTGCTCTGTGAACCCCACAAGGTGTTTCTATGTGCGTTGGAAAAAGCAGCTGGGCTGACAGATACAGCTGCAGCATGTTTCTGAAGCCCCCAAACCTAAGGAGCTGCTCCCTCGTCAGAACTATTATTCCCTGAGGGTGACCTCCCAGATTACCCTGGGAGCAGCTACAGATATTGACAGATGCCATAAGTGCTATATACAAGCAAGTATAAAGCAATATACTATTACAAGAAATGGAGCCAGGTACCATGCACAGGTTACAATAAAGAAGTACCTTGTGTGCTTAAAAGAATAATTTTATAGCCAATGAATGTATGAGGCAGTTGGTGACCTCTGATAGCATGGATCTGACTCACTTAACGCTTGACAAATGATTTAAGGTCAGTGGCTGGCTTTGGAGGAATGGAGCATGCACTCAGCCCAAGCATAAGCATTTTTTCCAGAATAACGCTGAAGTTAATGTGCTACAATAAAAGCAGCTGCTTTATATAATGACCCTTTTCATCATGTAATTCCTGTCTTTAGCTATGAAATGCCAGCAGTTTTCAAGAAGGCTGGCAGTATCCCAGCAATGATGTATCTGTTATCTTATTTATAAGGGAAGGAAAGAAGCAAACAAGAGCTGTAAATGATTTTCATCGATGCTGGAGGTGTCCTCTTCTGACTGGGCCTGGCATAGCAGCCCTCAGGTTGTCTCTATCTCATGTCAGGCAAAAACCTCTTCCTTGCCCCTTTTCCTGCTCCCTACTTCTCAAAAATATTGTGTGTTTACAGGTAAAATGCCAAAAATGTTTTAGAAGAGTTCTGGTGTTGGACTGCAGACTCTGCAGGGCGGCACTGGAGTTCCTCTCGTGCCATGCAGGCAGGGAGTCACACAGCAATACTGCTCTAACGCTTGCCATTCTTCTTTTATTCATCCTCTGCCACTGAGAATAAAAATTGAGGAGCTCTGCTCTTACTGTCCAGCAACTAATCTGGTAAATAATAAATGGTGGTCATAAATTATGCTTCTTTATGGAATACACTGGAGCAGATGTGGTCGCTTGCCTACAATCACGCATGCTCCTTATTTCTCTAGAAAAAAAGATATTAAAAGAATGAGATACAATAAAATATAATTATTCAGCAAGTGTTACTAACTGGAAGATAATGCAATGCAGTTGTATCTTTTGTATTTAAAAATGAGAATAGTTCTGCTTGTTCTTATTCAAAGTCATCAAGTGAATTAAGCTTTTAGTGTTGCAGAGCAAACATGCTTCCAGGAATGTTTCTAATTTGCACATAAAGTTATTTTTTCAGTCTTGGGGTGATTGGCACTTTATATACTTCTCTAGCTTGTTCTTCATAGCTGATTCCTTCAGACATTGCTTTATGGTCCTGCCTGGTATGGGCTCAGTTCAAAATGGCCATAGCAGAATTCCCAGCAGGTCCAGAAAAAAATGTTAATTGTGCAAAGCTACGTAAAAAGCATAAAATCCACAAAGTTAGTTTTCAAACTGTAGCATGCCTAAACAGTCATTACAGCTCTAGTTGGGGTAAAAAATAGGAAAAAAAAGAGTTTTAAACAGACAATTGGAAGTAAAGCTTGTGGCCTGTCAGGTAGCTCATTTGGGGGGTTGTTTCAGCCCGGACCATTTCTGTAGCCTATTTCCTAGCGCAGTTCCATGAGTGTCTGTGCCACGCAGGTGGAGGGGCAGGACCTGCGGAGCGAAGGGATGGCCTTCACCCCGGAGTGTCACCAGAGGTGCTGTGCTGAGTGACCCGGGCGTCAGAGGCTCCCCAGCTGATGAGGACCCCTGGGGACACATCTGGCAGTGGGAAGTGATCCACAGCTGATCCTTGGAGTCACTGCAAGTGGTCAAGCCCATACTTTTCCCGGGTAAGTGTGCTCATAAAGCTGTGTGATAATACGTGCGATAAGATGAAGGCTGGCTAAAAGGGCATAGCAACCTCTAACCTAGTTAAACATAAAACTTTCTTATCTGATATGCTTTTTACAGTTTAAAATTTACGCTGGTAGCTTTTATGATGTCCTGTCATTACACTCTCAGGAACTGAACTTTTTTTTCTCCATTAATGCATTTCTATCAAACAAACAGGCAAATATTGTTTTTCCTGCATGTTTTTCTTCCGTGTGATGTCCTCTTTTTTCTTTGTCTTCCAGCTTGCTGCAGTCCCCGTGAAAGTCTCTTGTGACCATTACATTGGATCAAAGTTCAGAGGTGGTCACCAGAGACTTCCCTTGGCCTCTTGTCCATATGGTCACTTCTCTACATTAAGTAGATAAGAGCTTTTTTCCTAGAGTCATTGTTTATCTGTTTCCCAGTTTACCAGAGCCTGGTAATAAAACTGTATTAGGTTACTCTTCTTTTGTAAGTAGCAACATGCCCTTTTCTGCGGTGACTGGAGGTGGAATAGCCTCAGGATGAAGGAAAACAAAAATACAAAACATCCCTATTATGCTGACATGACCCTGAAGGGGATCCACTTTATCACAAACTCTCTCTAGCCCTTGTGTATGGGTAGGGCTGCTAGGGACAGTAGAAGCGGTGTGTTTATTTTCAGAGTTTTTCTCTTAGTGCTCAAGGTGAGTAATTGGAATTTCGTTCTCTCATTGCTTACCCGTGACATCCAGAATCCATGTCTCAAAAGACATTTTATCTCCAGAGAGCTAATATATAAAAGTCGTACATTCTTATGGAGCAATTTCATTTCCTGTGTGCATACAGATTTGGATTTGATTTTGCCCACCAACGATGAATTTTCTAAATTTTTTTCCTGCTTACTTTTCCTCTTGCTTTTAGACCTGCAAATGCACCTGGAAAGGACTGTAATGGATTTTCTTCTAACTTTCCCAACACAAGAGAACTGTTTAAGTTTTGGTTTGTGGTGCCAGGTTGAGCCCTCACTTACACCTGTGGGAGGACACTAAAGGCACAGAGAAAGGGCATAGTCTGTGAAAACTTCAGTGATGGAGGCTGTGTGTGAGTCAGGAGTAACACAGAAGGAGCTCTGGGTTAGCTGGGGTCAGAAATACCCATCTCCTTTTTTGTGAAACGAGCAACTCTCATGTGAAGTCATGAAGACATGACAAACCCTTTGACGCTGTTTGTGCAGAATTGGTTTGCAAAGTTGAGTTGTTTTTGAAACACGGTTTTGTCAGAGACATACCACTGAGACCCCACCTTGAAGATGAATAAAACTTTCAGTCATGTGGAGGACACTACTTCATGTATGACCATTTCCTCTGCAGCATGCATTGATGTTTCATTGTAGAAGTTAGGGGCAGTTTTAGAAGTTTTTTAGCTGTGTTGTGAATAGCACCCATCAGCAAGAGGAAACATAGCCGGCAACACGTTTCCCCTTGAGTCCAGCTCTCATGGTCACAGGTCCATAGCTTCTGGGTAAGAGGTGTGAAGGCAAAGACAGTGAGTGTTTCTTTGTATACACCAAACACCCTTTTCTTTTACTGGTAAGGTTTAATATTATCCATGTCAATGTAATGTCATTATTCCAATGGGCAAAGAAGAGCCTCCACTGCTTTAGTTTCACTCCTACAGGGAATGAAACAGTAAAGCAGCACTATTGCCATAAAGCAGACCTTTGGTCTTCACACAAAGTTTGGTGGTGTGCAGGGATCACTACAGAAAAGGAATTATTTGGCAAGGTTAGTGAGAAAGGAAATTAAATCTGTGTAAGCTTCTGGAGCTTTGGTTTATTTTGGGTTTTTGAACAGCACAGACTTACTAGGAAGTTTTGTTAATTCCCTCAGCAAGCAACTAGTTTGTGCCACAGTCTCAGAAATCAGGTATGCAAAATACCAACAAACGTGGATTTTGTTAGCCAGGAGAGTGTATGTTAAGTCATGTTTAAGGGTTCCTTAAAAAAAATATAAAACACGTTGATTAAGCTCCTGTACAAAATCTTACTCAATCGCAGGTATTGGAACTGAAAGCATGCACGAGACGAGCAAAACTCCTGTGTTTTTAATAGAGAAATTTACTTATGAAACTTACTTATGAAAAAAGTTGATATTAGAAAACTGAAGTGCTTGTAGCAGACTCCTGTGCCTGGGGGAAACACTGGCTTCTCAGGGTCCCAGATTATTTTAGCAATAAACATCCTCCACCCAGCAAGGCCAGGCTCATTAATTCAGCTGGGCACAGGGGAGGCTCAGGTGCGGTTTTGCTCAGCTGCCAGCTGCAGCCCAGCAAAGCTGTTCCACCCCTGTCCCGCTCTAATCCACCCTGGACAAGCTGCAGAGCAGGGAGAGCAACTTATGGAGAAACTGCAGGCTGATCTTCTAGCAAAGCAAACCTTTAATAACAGAAAGTGTAGTGGGAACAAGGGAGGAGGGAAGGTGGGAGAGGACTCTGTGCATCCCCCCTCCATCAGGTTGGGATTTGGGGCTGCCCTGCTTCCCCCCGACCGCAGGTACCCGCTCCTCCTCCTGCCAGGGGGCATGAGGTGGTTTGGGCCACGCACTCAATAGCTGTATTTCTGGCAGGACATGCTGAAGTTCTCATAACTGTTTCTCAAGAAGAGAAAAACCAGTGCGTGGTTTAATTTTCCTCATCCTGTCTATCCCAAGTTAAACTTGGCAAACCTGTGTGGAAAGCACCGCAGCCTCATGGACATTTCCAGGCACAAGTTTTGTGAAGTAAACATAAAGTCCTTCTTTGAAAATTATTATCCTAATCCATTTTTCTTCAGCAAAATGCCTGCTTTAATAATGATTATCCTCTCATCAATTTTCATCTATGGAGAACTGAAGTAGATAAATCTATATTTATCTGTATTAGCTACAGATTGGCTGCAAGTTGCTACTACAAGTTCCTTAGAAAAATACTTTATTTTTTTTTAAGTTTCAACTACATGGACTTTACCTTGTTGAAAAGAAGTGGTAGACACTGTTCTGGTTATTCTTGTCCATATGGATATTGTACTACTGCACTATCTGGTAGCACTGCTAGAGATAAGGTTTTGACATTTCCTTTCTCATTTGTATTCAGGTACATTGCACATAGTTAATGATGGCTGACACTTCGCTGCTTCAAAAACAAAATGAGAAGCTAAAATCTCAAATTTTGCGTATTTATTTCCAGTGATTGAAATGGCAAGGGCAAAAATCGTCCTCGTGCTGTGGACAGCGGTTGCATCAAATAATTAACACAACTTTTGCTGCTCAGTTTATTGGATATTCTGAAAACGCTTGTTATAGTGCCACAATAATGATCGATGTGACAGATGAAACCCCACGAAATCATTAAATATATATTTCTCAGACAAAACTGCAGTGCTAAAGGACAATTCTGAGTTTGGGTCTCTGTTCCATGTCCTATTGCAAAGAATGCATAGGCGTTCTGTCAAGCACTAGGTTGCGTAGGGATTTGAGACCATCGGCTGAGGAACAAAGAAAAAAAGTAATGTAGTTTTTAGTTAAAATGTTGTACGTGCTCTCTGAAGTAGCTGATCATGATATAATGTCACTCACTAAATGCTAAAAGACAGGGCTAGGTGCTGGGAGTGTCCTGTTCCTGTGCTGTATTTAGAGGCATAATTTGTGTTTAATAAAGGCTACTGGTAGGTGCAGGGGTTAATACATTCATGATGACTTGCATAAAGGTGTTATTGGGTGTGGTTTTTTTTCTTTTTAGTAAGAAGTCCACCTGTCACTGCTTTTTCTAACAGCATATTCCAGCAGAGAGCCCTTGCCAAAAAAAAAAAAACCATCCCCAGGAGCGAACCATAATTGCAAACAACAGAGGAGTTTCAATACATTACAGAGTCCTGCATATTGGCTTGCTGCTTCTCAAGTTAAAGATTTATAATACATTTAATATGGATGAAAACTGGAACCATGAGTTGTAAACTGTTAATGGAAGAGCAGTAGACTTGTGCAATCAGGTAAGGTCACTTGCTATGCACCATCGGGAAAGAATAGATTCGATATCATTCGGATCAATGTGCTTCAGTACATTCTCTTTAAACATCCCAATTTCCAGGCAGCCTGTAAACTCTAACCATTTCCTGAAGCAATTAACGAAGTATAATGCAAAGGCAAAGCAGAGATGAAAACAAAAATGAAATAACTGTAAAACATGGAGTAAACCTCATGTCACTTCTCGCTTAGTCATAGCTAAGTGCTGTTAATCATCTACTCTTTGTAGCATTGTCAGGTGAACGTCTGAGATTTTAGGTGATTTATATGCCTGTTGTTCACTTTGCAATGCAAATGACTGGAAGTGCATGTGGTCTGTTGCCAAATGTCAGCTGGGAAGAGGAAACCTGCAGCTTTTTGTGCTCTGGCAGTACCTCGAGCTCCTCTTGAGTCATTCCCACAGGACGTATAACCTTCTTCTAATTTGATCATAAACATCTGGTTGTGTAAGTACCACCGTACTATCAGAATATCTTATCTTTCCAAATCCTGTAGCATAACTCTTTGTACTTTAAATATTTACAATGACATATGACCAAGCTCTGGGATCATGCGTCTGGTGGTATTGCTTACAGACCACGGGCTGAACATAAGTGTTTTGTACAGCTAAATTCAAATGAGTTTGTTTTGGAAGGAATAGATCTAAAAGAAGAACAAAAAGTAGACGATGACTTTTGTGTGGACAGACAGGATAATAGAGAATGCGCTTGAAAAGGAAAAGACAGTTTCAGTCCATTCATTTTTCTTCTATAAGCACTAATTAAACCTGTTGGGCCAAATGGGTCCCTCTCTGACTCTTCCAAGGGCAGCAAGTACCCTAAAGATCACCTCTCTGTTTCAGAAGTATAGCAAAGCTCAGGGCAATGGCCAGGTTGAAATGTAGATGGTTTATTTGTGTTTATAAGCTGCTGATCATTAGACATAAGTTCAGAATCCATGCTAGTACAAGGAGCTTGGCCTTCATCCTGCCACGGGGTAGGAAACCCCTGAAGCTGCTGGTCTCGGGCCTCACACTGCAATCCTCTAGTGCCACAGAAATGGCTTTAAAATCCCCAGAAGATGAGATGTGCTCTAAATATCACCTTTTTACAGTTCAAGTTGAAAAGATATTATCATTTAATTTTGGAAAAATGCATATTCACATCCTATTGTGTAGCCTGCAAATCTCCATGCTTTTATGAAGATTCCTGACAAAGTTCAGTTTACCTTTCTGGATTTTCAATTTTTTGAGCACCCAACAAGTACAGACTTGTAAGTCTCTTGTAGTGAGGGTGTCAGTGGCTTGAGAGGTGTAACTTCCTGGATGCCTGCAGAGTTCTCTATATCTTTTCAGATCTTTTTCCCCTTTCCTGAAGGATTGTCAAACCTTTTTTTGTTAATCTGTAGTAGTTTTTCTACGGTTTTTAATGTTTTATAAGCCTATTTAATCAGTCCATTATACAGCAGTATAAAAGTCACTTGAATGATATGTTCTCCAATAGTCGTAACTTGGCTCAACACCAACAGGACAAACAGCTCCATAGATCTTGCTACATCATCACCTATTTATTCTTTTCTCAGACTTGACTTATGGGATAGACTTTATTTATTTCTCTATATCTGAGCAGCGATGTCACGTACCTCTACTCAGTTAAGAAATCTGTGTGACTGCAGAGCTCTTCAGTCATGCTTTGATTATGTTTATCTTGAAGTTTTTCAATTCACATTATCTTATAATACACATTAAAGGTGGATCTAGAGACCATTGAGGTAAATCTGAGGCTTTGCACTGACTTTAGTGAGCCTCATTTCTGTCCCCATGGGTACACCCAAACTTTTATATGACAAAGATAAGCTGGAAATACCTTTGTCTGTTATCTGTTAAGTAAATTCATAATTAGCATTTATTATTTAAAGTAAAAGCATGTCATCCTGACATCTAGTGAATACTACATCCTAACAACAGACCCTTTTATTAAGCTGACTCTTGCCATTCAGAAAAGTTGTCTTAAATTTTTAAATTGGTTCTAATTCTCCATGCATCTTCCTGAATTGTAGTAATATATTTTATGAAAGTCTGCTTTCTTCACTGTTGACTGCTGGAATTCAATGCAGTAACATTAACCCATCATTACACATTTCAAAACCTGACAAATTCATGTACCATTTGAAGGGAGACTTTCCCCTGTTCATGTATATAGAAGGAGTTCATATTTGTTCTGCAAGTCATTTCTCACTTCTGAAATTCATTCCCTACTCTGTGCAAAGGTTGTATTAGGTTTCTGCATGTGGTTTCAGATTTACGGCTGCAGTGGTATTGCTAATCACAGGAGGCAAGTCTGAGATGGAAAAAGGAGTTAGGAATAGTTGGTAGTTCCCTGAGAAGCTATATTAAGTGTTCAGGTATGAATCATTTCAATGAGGAGGAAGAATAGGAAGTGCTATAAGAAAAAGTTTAGCTAAAAGCAAATTCTAAGTCTAAAAAGAGTGGATGTGGAGATTTGGTCAAGTTACTAAGGATGAATTGCAAAGAATGAACTGGAATGAGAGAAAAAATTCAGAAAAACCAAGAGATACAAAGATAAGCAAACCAAGAACATGCAGTATAAAATACATCATTATATAAGTGCAATGGCAGGAAGAAAAACCTTCCTCTCAGTGAAGAGGGAAAGTTGTGGACAGGTGAAATCTAAAATACAGAAATAGTTAAAGCTTTCTTAGCTTCATTCCTCAGATTATCACTTGGCCAACTGCTATTTAGACTGGCAATAAGTGGATGAAAGCTTAGGTTAGACCAGTGGAAAGACAGATGGGAGAACACTTAAAGCAGTTTAACAAACTGTATCTGGATCACGACATCTGTGCCAGGATATTGGAAGAACAGGCTGAATCAATCACAAATCATTATCAATCTTTGGGAATTTGTGGAGGGTAAGTGAAATTCTGAAGGAATGAAAACTTGGTACCTATCTTCATCTTCTTAGGGAGAGAAGGTTTTTATTCTTTATTCTGAATAAGAGAAAACCAATGCCTTCAAATTTTAATTTTTGTTCTCTCTGGATAGGACAAAAAGAAATGGACTTTCAGTACAGCAAGGCAAGTTTGGATGAGACAGTAAAACCTAAAAAAATCCCCTAACCCTTTCTAATGTTAAAGGGGTAGTTATTCGTGGAAACAGGTTGCTCAGATTTTGAGAGCACCATTGTGGTGCATTGTTAAGATTAGGTTAGACAAGCATCTGCCAGGAATAGTGTAGGTATCTTTGATCCTGCTTAAAGGTAAGAAATGGATTATATTGTATCTCAAGGATCCTTTAGGCTAGATGCCTGTTTTTTATAATGTTATTGTTAAAAATCTGTATTTTGAGTGTCCCTGTATCTTCTGTCATTTACCAATATATAGTAATTCTTGCAGCTGAACTCCGTTGTGTTTTCACGTCTGATATTACCTGCTTGAAAACCAGAACTTTTTAAAATGATGACTTGTTGTTTTCCCCACCCCGAACTGTATGGAAACGTACCAAAACACTGTGGGAAAGCCTCCTCTGAATGACTAAAACCAAGTAACATTAAAAAAAAAAAATCCATGAAGAACTACTTAAAACATACAAGAAAAAAAAAAAACATAAAAATGCGTTACTAGGCAGCAGGGGTTTCTAAAACAGGTAGAAACAAGAACAATCAGTAGTGAAAGCGGGCCAACAATTAAAAGCGTGTTTCCAATAAATATGTAGCGAGCACTTTTACCTAGTATAGTGTCTCTGCCTGAGTCTGTATAATGAACACAGACAGTATGAATGCACAGTGTGTCAGGAAGGATGAGCTGGTAACACCCTGACCTGCTCTGCTCAGTAGCTTTCCAAGGGCTGCATTTCTTAAAATGGGAGAAAGTCAGCCAAATATAACAGGTTGCACAACCATCTCTTCTCTTTCCCCTTTCTTAAGCCCTTGATACATCCTAAGTGCTAGTCAAAACACCAGCTCTGCCAAGAAAACTATCTTCCATGTGTGTTCAGTTAGACAAATTGTATAATGTCTCTAATTATAGGCATGCAAAGAAAAAAATAGAGATTATGCAAATTATAAAGACCTGAGGCAGAGTTCTTAACCCAATCTGTATGCCGTCACCTGCGGGACACACCTCTGGTACCTGCAGGGAGAAAGTGGCAGCAGGCAGTGTCCTGGCGCGAGGTGACTGCAGCTCGTAGGACATCCTCTGCTCCTCAGCTTCCTAACAAGGCACAGACACGCGCTGTCGATAAAGGCACAGTTTCTCTCTTTTGCTGATTATTGCAAAATTATACAAGACTGGTAGGTCTCATCATTTTTCGGTGTATTAGTGCTTCAGTGCTTTCCAGGAGAGCTATGGATTCCTGCTTAGTCTATTTATTAGTCTCTTTATAACAGAATGCTGGTTTTAGTTACTTTTTGTGGACCTGGAAATATGAATTTCCTGGGAGTTTGTAGACCATAGGAGGAAAATCACTGCATTAACCACACAGTGTAAATGGTGACTGCAGTGTACTGTACAATTTCTGTGATTAATAATGGACCTTGTGTTGTGGGAGACCCGAATCAGGAATCATTGTTCCATTCTACTAACTACAAGATTACCAAACCTTCATGTAAAAGATGGTCTCTTTTCTGAAGGGTTTATAATCTATGTTTTAAGCCAGTGGAAGGACTTGACAAGCAGGTAGTGGGCAGTGTAGCACAGACGATTTTGTGCAATTAACCTGACAGCAGTGGTCACAGACCAACTTTTGCCCTCTCAGCTTCTGCTTAACCTTGAGCTGCGGCTGCTTTTAACAATGGGTCTTGGATTTTCTTATCCCTCAGGCCTTCCCCTTTCTTCAGAAGCATCGTCATAGCCTTTAATATCCTTTCTGGACCTTTCTGTTTCTTCCTAAATCATCTTCATACCTCCCTGCAGCCTTTTTACTATTTTCCTCTGATATTCATATCCTTCTTAGTTTTAGATTGCCGAAGTAAAATACCTTACAGTTCAAAGAGCAGTTACAGGAAATAATCACTGTTAACATTTCATTGTGCTCCCTCTCTTTTTTTGTTTGTAACATCCTTGTTTTCCTTGGCTGCGTGTTATCTCTTTTAGTTTGTGATTCTTGTGGCAGAGACTGGGATTTTTTGCAGCACCTGCTAAAACAGGTTTTAAATGTGTCGGCACCTAGATGCCTGTTATAGTCCTTTGTCAAATAATATTAAAAATAGAATCACTAGAAAGCTTTTGGTTTTGAATACACAAGAGTCAAACTGAAAACTTACTGCAAAAGAATCTCAGGTTTTCTTGCGGGGGGGAATAGCAAAAGAAATATTCTAATTTTGCTGGATGTTGGATAGAAATTCATAGAATCATGGAATCATAGAATCGTTAAGGTTGGAAAAGACCCTTAAGATCATCGAGTCAAACCGTTAACCTAGCACTGCCAAGTCCACCACTAAACCATGTCCTCGAACATCACGTCTACCCGTCTTTTAAATACCTCCAGGGATGGAGACTCAACCACTTCCCTGGGCAGCCTGGTCCAATGCCTGACTACCCTTTCGGTGAAGAAGTTCTTCCTAATATCCAACCTAAACTTCCCATGGCACAGCTTGAGGCCGTTTCCTCTTGTCCTATCGCTTGTTACTTGGGAGAAGAGACCGACCCCTACCTCGCTACAACCTCCTTTCAGGTAGCTGTAGAGAGCAATAAGGTCTCCCCTCAGCCTCCTCTTCTCCAGACTAAACAACCCCAGCTCCCTCAGCCGCTCCTCATAAGACTTGTGCTCTAGACCCTTCCCCAGCTTCGTTGCCCTTCTTTGGACACGATCTAGTACCTCAATGTCCTTCTTGTAGTGAGGGGCCCAAAACTGAACACAGGACTCGAGGTGCGGCCTCACCAGTGCCGAGTACAGGGGCACTATCACCTCCCTGGTCCTGCTGGCCACACGATTCCTGATACTAGCCAGGATGCCATTGGCCTTCTTGGCCACCTGGGCACATTGCTGGCTCATGTTCAGGAGGCTCAGCCAACACCCCCAGGTCCTTTTCCACCAGGCAGCTCTCCAGCCACTCCTCCCCAAGCCTGTAGCATCACCTGGGGTTGTTGTGACCCAAGTGCAGGACCCGGCACTGAGCCTTGTTGAATCTCATATAGTTGGCCCCAGCCCATCGATCCAGCCTGTCCAGGTCCCTCTGTAGGTCCTTCCTAACCCTCCAGCAGATCAACAATCCTGCTCAACTTGGTGTCGTCTGCAAACTTACTGAGGGTGCGCTCAATCCCCTCCTCCAGATCATCAATGAAGATGTTGAACACGACCGGCCCCAACACTGAGCCCTGGGGAACACCACTCGTGACCAGCTGCAAACTCAATTTGACTCCCTTCACCACCACTCTCTGGGCTCGGCCGTCCAGCCAGTTTTTAACCCAGTGCAGAGTGCACTTATCCAAGCTGTGAGCAGCCAGCTTCTCCAGGAGAATGCTGTAGGAGACAGTGTCAAAGACCTTACTAAGTCCAAGTAGACAACATCCACAGCCTTTTTCAGAGAGTTTTCCTCATTATTACAAACCATTATGTTAGATTTGACTATGCAAAAAGGTTGATCAATAATTTTATCTTAATTTAAAATAGAAATGTCCTAAGAATGGCCAGAGTGCATTCCAGTTTGAATTGCATTGATAAAAGTAGGACCTGCCTGAAACTTTTCTGAATGTTGAATTTAATTCAACTTGAGTGAGTCTTACACAAGCAACACTTAAAGGATTCATGCCATGCAGTTCAGGCAATATATTTTGGCTAAATTGAAGGTGTACGTGTGTGAAATGACAGATATGTGAGGACTTCTTTTTCTCCTTTGGTTTAACTTCTATCTCAGCAACACCTAACTAAACCCCAAAATTATGTCTTAGAAACATCCTTAGACATCTGGAAACATTGCTGCCATTGCACTGTTATAATCCAAAAGATCAAACCTTTCAGGACAGAAAAAAATCATTAAGGGCCTTTATACAAGTTTTGGTAGTGTCATTCTGTCCTTTATTTAGAGGCTGGAGCTTGCTTCCTTCCTTCCTTCCTTCCTCCCTTCCTTCCTTCCTTCCTTCCTTCGTTTATTATTCACATATTTCTCACTGTGAGCATATTAAATATAACACAGGGATGATCAAAGCATCTGAAGTTTAGATACTCTATTTCCTTGCCAACAATTTATAGCAAAGCAGATGTGCATGCAAATCACACCTATCTTAATTCCAGAGATCACTATCATCTCAGTCAATTACTTTAAAATAACTTATATATTTGAAACATAAAATGTGATAAAGAAGCTTTAATCTTGGACAAGGAAGGTGTCAGTAACTACCCAACCAAGGACAAGACTGAAACATATGGCCACATTTTTCAGGCTTTCATTGACCTCACGGGAGCTCTCAGTAACAAATCAATGACAAGGTCTTCTATGTATAAGAGTAAGAATTGTGTCCGTGTGTGTCAGAGTTAATAAGACATGTGTCTTGTATTACAGGTGATTTGCTTTTCGGGCAGACACGTTCTGAAGAGCATGAAAAAGAGTGTTTGCTCTACCTGAAAAAAGCAGTGACATTTTAACTGAAAATTCATCAACAGAAAAAAAAACCCATATGTTTCTACGCAGAAAAACACAGACTGAAGCACCAAAGTCCATGATACTTCGTACAATTGATTTTCCCCTTTCCTTTGCTCACTTATGCCAATTTTATTGCAGCGCTGTCTCTGTAGAAGCCCCTTGTATTCTTGTACTCGCACTTCTGCCTTCTTCAGAAGTTAGTGCAACCTCCATTACTCTCAAGAGACAGTCTCTCCTAAAGAGACCTGTCAGAAAAGGCACTCAGCAGTTCTGACAAATAACTGTCAAGACTTTGATTTCACAGAGTGGAATAATTTGGAGTCTTAGCCTTTCATTCGGCAAGTCCTGTTGCCTGAGCCCTTCCGTCCACAGTTGTCAAGCACGTATATTTAACTCGTGATTCCTCGAATGGCAGATGGTGTGATTAAAACCATGCTGAGCGCTAGTTACTTTCAGAGATACCATAAATGCTTGCAGTCTTCCAATGTCTTTTTTACCCTCTTCTAGATGGACAGAGAAGTTCTGCGACCAGCACCATTGACTGAGAAGTGGTACTAGACTATTCCCAGCAAAATGAACCTTTTCACATACTGGGCAGGAAGAATTCAGTAACAGTAGGATGATTTTGCTGTGGGAACAACTATGTTTGTGTAAGAGCAAGCCTCCTTGCATGGACCTATATGCTGACTACTCAGGCTGCTGGTGCAGTGTAAATGTATCATGAGCCTAATAGAGTTCCACTATTTTTTTTTTAAATTATATTTTTAAGTCCCTAGTTTCTATGTCCTTTTAATTTGGTACAATCTTTTCCCTGTCCTCTCCCTTTCTTTGCTATCATAATTACAGCTGGTTCAACAACAACAAAATTTTTAACATCTTTCCTTTCTGCTGGACATCATTGAAAATACTGATTTAACACATGCCCTGTGTGTGTTTCTTTTCTTGTTCCAGGGTTTATTGGAAGGCAGATTGGTAGTTAAGACATGGATTTTTGTTTTTTTTTTCTCTGTATGTTAGACCCTGATAGGACACACAAACAACTGTTGCTCCATTTCTACTGAAAACAAAATAAAACAATATGTTACCAAGTCATAGCCCAGTTATATTTCTACCACTGAGTACAATAACCTTCCTCAAGCATTTCTATTTATTGGCAAGATGCTGTGAGTAGGAAGCATTTTTTCCTCCCATCATTTCTTCATATCTTCTCTTTTCATTTCCTGGGTTTTATTTGCAAGCAGTTTCACAGTACGTTCTCCCAAAACCTGGAATATTGTTACACTGCTGCTTCTAAAAACCACCAGGTTCTGATGAAAAAGAGATACATTTAGAAGCTCAGTCTGGTGTCCACAGGAGGCCTTTCCGCTGATATGTCATCAGCCACAATGGGCAAGAAGGCTCTCAGGAAAAGGTTTTTGAATAGGAAAAATCCTGTATATATGTCTAATAGAAAACACTTCTGAATAGTAAAAATACAGTGCCTGGTGATTTACACATGGCATATCTTCCTTGAAGAGGGTATGAACAGAATTATTCCTCTATAGCATTAAGCAAACCAGTAAAAAGAACAGTTTCACTTTTCTGTGGTGTATATACACCCTTCTAGTGTACCTGTACCTCCGCTGTTTATCTTTGATTTTTTTTCTTATCTTACTGGTCTCCGGTGAATTTATGCATGTACTCATGCATTGGCATAACAGCTTTGTCTTGCCCACTCTGTTTTGTTCTCATATCTTGTATGTTTGAAATGAGCTAAATATAAAAGGAGAGAGAAAACCTCTGTGGTAGATTTTCGTTCACATTATCTCAGAAGAGAGTAGTTCATTGCTATGCTAACGGGGAACACGTGGCACAGGGTAATTGTTACAAAATATCCCTTGTAGACATCTATCATCTTTTATTGTCGAACACTAAATATTCTGCTCACAGTAAGGATGTAATTCACTCTAGGCAATAAGACACCAAGCTGTATGCTACTCTAATTGCAACAAACCTCTGCAGTATTTAGCCATGGTGGTGCATGAATAGAGTCCACTCTCAATAAACCACCGTGCTGCAGCATGCGTGCTGGCAATAACATGTACTCAGCTGAGGAAGGTCAACTGTGAAATGAATTTATAAGAGAGATTGACAGGTCACAAAAACTCCAATTTGATTCTAACAGGACTGATTTACTTAGACTGTGTGTATGGCATATGTTTCTAGAGTGTATAATGTCTGTACTAAGGGTATGAATATAATACTGCTCTACAGAACTGGAAAATTTCCGTATTCCAGCCAGAAAGAACAGTATTGTACTATCTATGAGGTCAGACTAGATGATCATAGTCATTTCTCATGGCCTTATAGTTTATGAGTAAAAGCAGAGTGGTCCACAAAACCACAAAACCACAAAATATTTAGATGAAGCAGTGATGGTTGCTATAGAAGAAAAAAGAAAAATAAAAAGACCTCTTGAAGCTCCTTTGTAAAATGAAGGGATAATAATCATTCTGAACTACCCAAGGGTGTTTTGCAGCTTATTTAGTGCTTTCACTGCACGTTCAAGATTCTCCTGTAAAAGGCACTGCTATACACAAGTGCTGAGTATTGCTGTTATTAATAAAGGACCATAATGGTTCTAAATTTAGAGTTATAGTTCAATATAGAGTTTAAGCTCTTTGCCTGGGTTACAGCCACAAGGGTCTGCAAGTAAGCAGTCCCTGTCAATTACCGACAATGACATATGTAAGATATTGCCTTCTCGTGTCTCGTTATTTTGATTTGAAGACACCATAGCACGAACATTCAGAATGCTAAAACCCCAAGAGAAGATGAACATGCTGATAACATGAGCATAAAGCTGTCAAAGGCAGAAAACCTTGAGTATGTCTCCAAGCAGGGCTTTTGCCAAACCATAAGCTGAACGTGCCCTTTGAACACTGTAACATATATTGTACCCTACAATTTAAACATACATGTGCTAGCAAAAAAACCTGACCACCCTATAAAAATGCTAAAAATAGCGCTTTCTGTTGTGTTTTTGTATGCTGTATGTTTAGAATAGCCGTTGTTTGAAATATATAAAGGCTAGCTTACTTATGTCAGTGTTTAAGGCTGTTTAGAAATGTAAGGGTGGCATTAGGAATTTTTGTTAGTTTGTAATGGGATATTAATCTTTTATTAAGCCACACGTGATCATTGCTTGTTTGGTCTTAACTCCAATGTACACAGCCACTGGTACTGGTTTGGAGCATGATGCGGTGGGTTGACCTTGGCTGGATGCCAGGTGCCACCAAGCCGCTCTATCACTCCCCTTCTCAGCAGGACAGGGAGGGGGGGAGAAAATGAGATGGAACAAAAAAACCCCTCATGGGTCAAGAAAAAGGCAGTTTAATGAAAGCAAAAGCAAAGGCCACGTATAGAAGCAAAGGAAAACAAATTTTATTCTCTACTTCCCATCAGCAGGCGATGTCCAGCCACTTCCCGGGAAGCAGGGCTTCAGTATGCATAGTGGTTGCTCCAGAAGACAAATGTAAATAACGAATGCCCCCCCACTTCCTCCTCCTTTCTCTTAGCTTTTATTGCTGAGTGGATGTCATATGGAAAGGAATATCCCTTTGGTCAGTTTGGGTCAGCTGTCCTGGCCGTGGCCCCGCCAAGATCTTTCCCACCCCCAGCTACTGGTGAGGGGGGAAATGTTGGAGGGACAGCCTTGGTGCTGTGCGAGCACTGCTCAGCAGTAGCCAAAACACGGGTGTGTTATCAACACCCTGCCAGCTACCAATACAAAGTACAACACTATGAGGGCTGCTGTGGGGAAAATTAACTTCATCTCAGCCAGACCCAATACATGTGAAATTCCCTTAGGGTGTGGAGAGGTGAGAAGGCACATGAGAAACACAGGCAGCAGGCAGGCAGCGGTAGCACAGTGATCAGGATGGAACAAGAGCAGTGGGAAGGGTACACAGGCCTGATGGCTGCCACCATCATGCTCAGTGTGGTGGCCTCACTGCTCTCCTTGGTGAGAAGAAGGATGTGTTCGGGGAAAGTCTGCCTGGTGGGTGTAATTCCGTACAGCAATTCCTGCCCTGCAGGGGCAAGAGTCCCATTTAGCATGAGCTGAGGGCCATCTCAGGATCTCTTCCAGTTGTATTTTCTGCAGATTTACTCTAGAGTAGCTCATATGGATTTGGAAGGCTAATCAGAGAAATCTTGAAAATGTGGTTAGTGCTGACAAGTTGTCACCAGCATTCCTCTGCCAAGTACTTTCAAGTTGATCTACTTAAGGGGGGATTAAAATGACCCTTCCATGTGTTTATGAGGAATATTTTTTTTACAGGGGCTAACGTACACCAGATGTAAAACATACTGCAAGTACAGCTTCTCTTGGGAAAACAATCAACGAGTCCATGTTTAGTGGTTAAATTCTTTTTGTGTTGCATCAAGCTCTTGTGTAAGAAGAGATACTTGCCCTTCCATGCTCTAATTTATTAGAAGAAAAGAAAAACATTTTTGAATAGCACAGATACCCTTCCTAAGTAAAGGTTGGACATGCTGTTAACTCACTCATGTCCTCAAAAATAGGTACATGTATTTGACAACCATTATTTTTCCCCACAAAAGAAACATTTGTGCTTTTATTTTTGGAATTCACACGTTGACTTATTCAATAAAATATAAATAGGCACTAATGTAGCACACACTCACAGCAAGAACAAAATGCTGTCACAAAAGTGATCTACCACACAGGAGCCTGCTGTTACCATTTCTTTACTCTGCAGGCTCATGCTGCTGAAAAAAAACGTGAGTCAAGCCTAGCTCTTTGCAATCAGAAAATAAGATGGCTGAATTATTTAACATACGAGAGACTGAAGTGATATGAATGCAAAAGGCCAGCAAGTAAGATCAATTACAGTGTTGAGGATTGTCAGGAATTTTTAGTCTCCAGAGACGTTTGTAAATCCTGTATCCACGAAAGTGATATACTGTTTATCTAGGTCAGGCTGCCAACTGAAATATATATTTATATATCTTCCATTCCAGGCTAAGTTTCATGTAAAAAATATCATCAGGAAATATGAACAAACACATGTTGATAGTACCCATTAGCTTTGTGGTTACGTTAAGTTTTCCTCTTAAGGCAGTTCATTTTCCATATCTAGGTATGCCCACTTGTGTACCTCATTTTGAGGCACACGTAACCGGCTCTGCTGGGGTGTGTGGCTGAACTCATCTTCAGTCTGAAGATAAAAGACTTTTTCAAGCCAGAGAACTCTCATTTTCTGTCTGCTTTCTGCACTTGATTTCTTCACACTCATATATCACAAACACCAACCTTTGCGAGGGCTCCTGCCTGCAGGGTGGCAGATGGCAGGGTATTTCAGGAGGGAATTTTAGGGTGCTAATGGAATGAAATATATATTTCTATCGGGTTTGCGTGGCAAGGTTTTAGTAGTGGGGGGCTACAGGAGTGGCTTCTGTGAGAAGCTGCTAGAAGCTTCCCTTCTCTCCGATAGAGCCAATGCCAGCCAGCTCCAAGACAGACCTGCTGCTGGCCAAGGCTGAGCCCATCAGTAACGGTGGTAGAGCCTCTGGGATAACATATTTAAGAAAGGAAAAAACTGGTGTGCAACAGCAACCAGAAGAAAGGAGTGAGAATATGTGAGAGAAACAACCCTGCCGACACCAAGGTCAGTGAAGGAGGGGGAGGAGGTGCTCCAGGCACCGGAGCAGAGGTTCCCCTGCAGCCCCTGGTGAAGATCATGGTGAGGCAGGCTGTCCCCTGCAGCCCGTGGAGGTTAACGGTGGAGCAGATATCCACCTGCAGCCTGTGGAGGACCCCACACTGGAGCAGGTGGATGCCCAAAGGAGGCTGTGACCCTGTGGGAAGCCCACGCTGGAGCAGGCTCCTGGCAGGACCTGTGGACCCATGGAGAGAGGAGCCCACATGGGAGCAGGTTTGCTGGCAGGACTTGTGACCCCATGGGGGACCCACGCTGGAGCAGTCTGTTCCTGAAGGACTGCACCCCATGGAAGGGACCCACGCTGGAGCAGTTTGTGAAGAACTGCAGCCCGTGGGAAGGATTGATGATGGACAACTTTGTGGAGGACTGTCTCCCATGGGAGGGACCCCACGCTGGAGCAGGGGAAGAGTGTGAGGGGTCCTCCCCCTGAGGAGGAAGGAGCGGTAGAAACAACATGTGATAAGCTGACCGCAACCCCCATTCCCTCTCCCCCTGCACTGCTCGGAGGGAGGAGGTAGAGAATTTGGGAGTGAAGTTGAGCCCCGGAAGAAGGGAGGGGTGGGGAAAAGGTGTTTTAAGATTTAGTTTTTATTTCTCATTACCCTACTCTGATTTGATTGGTAATAAATTAAATTGATTTCCCCGAGTTAATCTGTTGTGCCCGTGACAGTAATTGGTGAATGAGCTCTCCCTGTCCTTATCTTGACCCACGAGCCTTTCATTATATTTTCTCTCCTCTGTCCAGCTGAGGAAGGGAAGTGATAGAGCAGCTTGGTGAGCATTTGGCATCCAACCAAGGTCAACCCACCACAATATTGTACTAAAATGAATGTCTGTAAAGGGAGAAAAAATTGTTTTTTTGGTGTGTACCAGGCCAGGGACAGAAAAAGACAGTCCTGCCAAGAGGTGGACTGCCCTATTCCTTAAGGATACTAAGCATGTGATTTTTCTGCAGATCTTGACCCCTCTCTTGACAGCCTTGTCCATCTCCTTATTTTCCAAGGCTACAATTTGATCAGCACTCCAGCCTACTTTTTCTTTGTTAGGATGAAGACGGTAAACACCTTTGAAATTGCTATAAAACCTCTGCTGTCTATGCAGAGCAAATAAGCTTTGGCTGTTTGACGACCCTCCGGAGGCCAGCTGCAGCAGTCCTAAAGCAATGAAGAGTGCCTTTGCATGTAATAACAGTGAAGTAACCTTCGTCTTCCACTCTCATACCTTTGTTATGCACACTCACGGCCTACATCCTAAGGGTCATTGAGTTGCAAAATCACCTAAAAATAGGAAATGCCAAAAAAAGAAACAGAGAGAATTGTAAATTAGGGAAAAGACAAATTCTTACATGAGGGAATACTACTGCCCTGGAGGGAGAGAGAATCTTTTCTGGCCTCTGCCACAAAAGTCCTGGCCATTGCTTGTCCACTGACTTTTCTTACATGGTCATTGTTTGGAAAGGCCTCATCTTTTAGTACCTGACTGAATACATTTAAGTAAGTCCATTGCTCAAAATTGCTGAGCACTTAACAACTGCCACTGAAGGTATTAAAAGCCATGCCTAAGATATGCATATGGACTCTGGAAAAAATACAAGGCTGTAAACAGGGGATTTATCCAACTAGGTGTTGATGTTTGCACCTTGATTTCTTTTGAAAGTGAGAAGCAGGCACTTGTAGGACAAGATTTATCATATCATAAAGCAGGTGTTTCAACTGGGTCTCAAGAATTGTTTCTTAAAACTGCCTATGTCCTCTTCATTGCTTTATAGAGAAGGTAGGTGGCCAGCTCAGGAAGGTGTGTCTACAATGAGGGCATTGAAACCTAGATAAGTCCCAGCCCCTTGGTGTTTGTTGGTAAACAATAATGCAGTGTGCAAGGCCTGGGGCACCACATCAAACAATGAAACCAAAATGTGTTCATTTAGTTGTGTACTGTTTATTTTATTCACTAAATGATGTAGGAGAGCCTATAAAGAACATGATGTCATATGACCCTGTAGGTATTAACTGTATCACAGTGAATTTGCACAAAGTGATGCTGTCTGTAGAACCTTAATTCTACTATTTGTTAACTTTTAAATCCTTGACTTTGCAACCTTACTGATTCTTCAGAAGAAATGCCTATGTATTCTTGGGCTTTTAGAAGTCAGACTGAAAAACCAGAAATTTTCTCATGAGAAATTGTCTATGGACAGAACTGGAGCCTTCTATCACACAGATCTTTGTCACTTCAGCAGCAGAATAACTGATAGCAGTATCAGATTGTCATTGCCTGTGTTTACCAGCAGTAAAAGAAAATGAAAAGTGCCCTTTCCAAGGTGCTTTATAGCCCATGGCTGATATCAGAGGAGTGGTGAGGTTTAGGAAGTTGGACTTATGGCCTACATTTTGAAGAGGAAGTTCCTTTGGTGGTTAGAGATCCTTCTTGACTGCATCTGTCATGGTCTCTTCCTCAGTCTTCTGAAGTCAGTTCTCTTTCTCAGCTAATCTCAATCTCACCAGCTTCTCCTGGATCTTTAGCCGTTACTTGTCCTTACCTAGTCCTTCCATTGTTTCCTCCTTGTCCCCTGTTTTTGAACCAGGTGGCAGTCTTCTCCTTACTGCCTGGGTGCCAGAGCTGGGAGTGTTTGAGACTGCTGAAGGCCATGTCCTGAGTTTTTGTTCTTCTGAAAAAAAATCAGTAAGGTTTTGTAATAAAAGCAAGACACTCTGCTATCTTTGCATATGCCTTGCAGCTTGTAATGCTACCACAGAAGCAGTCTTTGCCCCTTTCCGTTGAGGGGCTGTCTGTGTGGTCTCTGTAAGGATGGGGCATCTGGCATAGCAGCCAAAATCTGTGAGAAAACATGATATATTTGGGGGCTCATGTCTTAAATTTGTTTAAATATCAAGCTTTCCAAATCAGCTAAGAAACAGAGTTGATCCGCCCTGCCACTGGCTTTCCTGAGCATCCTAATCTGCTGTAGCACTGTGGGAGGAAGGCCAATGCAGTGAAGGGAAGGGCTCACAGTCCTGTTTCAACCTCATATTGTGCTAGACCACCCCAAAGGAGTAATTCCTGAAAGCTTTGCTTTAAATGTTTTTTGTGCTGTGCTGCAAAAAGCAGCTGCCAAACCATTGGCAGGCTTGGTGTTGAACAGTGAACTTAAGCTGGGAAGGGGCATATCATTTAATAGTGACACCACATAATTTGTTGTTACTGAAGTCCATATTTATCCTATTAATAAAGAGTTTGGCATTAACATTTTGTTTAAATGAGGATAATTTATTAAGTGGGAAAAAAAGAAACCAAGGAAAACAGATTGCTCTAGAGAGCAAAGAAATATATCACTGCAAACATAAATAATGAATGCAATTTATAAAGCACTTTTAATTAAAAGTTTCTAACTTGAATTATTTCATTTGGTTGCAAAATGTGAACATGTTTTAGTAACCCAAACTTCTCAGTTGATCTTTAGGCCCCTTTTAAGAGAAAATAACTATTATGTTTATATCTGTCTGTTTGTCATTAAGAAATTGTTTATTTATAATTTACCAAAATGGTGTAAGCACAGTGTTTGGGGGCTGTGCTTTTGTTCATCAGTGTTTCTCCTGAATTCATTTCCAGCTACCTAGGCCTTTTAACAATAATAATTATTCTTCTTTATAGGACTGATGAATAATACCCATACTTGCGTCCTGCTTTTTATAACAGACTTGAATAACTATCTCCTAGCTTGGGACATGAATGCTTGTTGGCCCACTCTTCAAACATATGCTACACATTATCATATGTTTAAATATACACATAGAAAAGACACATCTGCTACGATGAGGTATCTGGTGTCTTCAGATGGATGTTTGCTTTGAGCATATTAGTGAAGAAGGTTGTCTCACCTCTGTCCCACAAAACCTCTGGTTTTGCATAAGAGCTTGTTGCAAACAGCGAAGCAAAACTGCATTCCCAGCTTTTGAAAGCATTGAGCAATGGGAGAGGAAGTTGGGTATGAATGGTAAAAAGACAAGTGTTTTCTACCTTACGGTCTTCACTGCTACCAGCAACGCATATCCACCTGAGATGCAGCCATGGACAGCTCTGGGAATGATCCACCCCCTCCTCCTTAATTTTAAGGTTCAATATCAACAACTCAGGAAAGTCTGGAGCTTGAAGCAGGGGCTGGATGTCCAGTCAGGAAGTCGACTTGGTATTGCTTTGGGATATTAAGCCTTAATGGAAGGTAAAAAAATATAGTACTTAAGCAGAGGTTGACCTACTTATCTGGCTTTTTTTCATGTACATGTGCTGTGTAGCCTCTCCCTGTGGTTCCTCTTGACCAATAAAACAGACTTGTTCAGTTGATTTTTGGGTAAAGATAGTATACCTTGTATTTACTACACTTGGGAAGTGATAGGTGAGACATAGAACTTGTGACACATCTCACTAATATTCCCTCCTCCCGATTCCAGTCAGATTTAGATATTGATTTATTCCCTGATCAGCTTAGCTTTTGGAGTAGGATCTGTGAGATTTAGCTTTGAACCAGGGAAGAACATTTCTCTCCCCAGGGTTAATGGAACATTACATGCTTGCCTATCACAGCACTGCAATGAGATTTCCCAGGTGACTCTTCTTCAAAGACTGAAGAGCAGAGGGACTGAGTCTGTCCTTGTAGTGTCATTTGGTACTCCCACAGAAGCCAAGTTCACTCGTGACACTTTTTTTAGTGAATGAGCAGAAGATATCCTTAAATAACCTTTAAAAATTACTAATAAATTAAGTCATTATAAAGATAAAGGCCTTGCATCTGTGTCAGGAAAAAAAAGGCGCTAGCCCTTGCTAATACCTGCAAATAGCTCTTCTATTGATGTATATTAGAAGCTGTATTTGGCCAGAAGAAAGTGAAGGGAGCTATATAAACCAGAAAAAGAAGAGGTCTCTTGAGAACCTTTTCACTGAAGTTTGGGAGTGAGAAAATTAATTTTATAACCTTCATATTAGAAGCCCTCTGTGCAGATCCTGAGTGTTTGCTGTTCAGCTTTCATGAAATGCTGAAATTTTCAGCTTCTTTCTAGGATATTAAAGTCAGGATTTCTCCCAAATTCCTTTTTTTTTTTTTTTTTTTAGTTTTAGTTAAAAATGATAAGGTTTATTTTCCCTCCATTTTAGGACCTTAATCTTTCTACAGACCTAAACAGGTTTCAGTTTGCTGGTTGGCCCTCCTCCTGGTTACCAGCAGTTCTGCTTGTGTAATCTCACAGCTTGAAAAACTGGCATAAGTATAATATAATTTCATTTGGTATTGCAAGAGTTTCTTTCCTTTTTTCTCCATGTAAGTTTTGAGAGTCAGGGAGCATTTTATGCTCAGTGATTTCCCTCCTACATCATCATTTTGCACTGTCAAGTGTGCAAAGAAAGAGCTAGGAAGCTGTCTTGGTCCTTTTCATAGTGCTGATAATCAATGTGCTGCCCTTTGCGAGGCCGTCATGTTCAAGTAGAGGATCCAACACCTTCTGAAGGAAACTGCCAGCACTTATCTTTGAATTGCTTTTTCTCTGCTCCAGACAAATGTTGACATTGCTTTTCTGGCTTTGTAAGGAGACCACAGTCTTGGCTACACTGATGTGAGGAGCAAGCAAAGCATGAATGTACTCAGACTTTCTTACTGCAAAGGCTGCTTATACACCTTTCGAAACCTCTCTCAGGCCATTGCACTAAAGTTTCAGAGTGCTTTGATTTTCAGATGACAAGCCATGATGCTTTTGGGCTTACTTCCCCCTAGTCCTTATGTGTTGAGCATGTGTGTCTTGGTGTGTTTGTCTTATCCTGGCTCCCTACCACGGTGCTCTGTATTCATTCAAGGCACTGACTACTGTTTAGACCATCACTCCCAAATAGCAGGGACATATCCTGGTACCAAAAGGTTATTCTGGAAATTGGAAATACTATAATTAGTGCATGGACAGCATGATTTTGCTGTTTTTCCCACACAGAGATCAGATTTTTTTCTGTCCTGCTGTTCTTTATTTCATAAATCTCTGGAGTTACGCAGCTGCCAGGAGGTGGTGCTGATGTACTCCTCTTGTTCAGGAGCTGTGTGATGCCTATGAGCACACTGGAGTGAAAGACAGTTTGATTTTGGCAGGGACACAGAAGCTAACAGTATTCGGTTACATTTTTATGTCTGTTAAATTTCATGTCACCGAAGCTACCTGCAAATATTGTGCTGCTGTATTGACTCTGCTGTGAGGGAGAGCTGGACGTCAGTCTGTCTTCTGCTTCTAAAACACACCGTACAGCATTCCAGGTACCACGTTCCTATCTAGAAACTCCCTTATAAAAGCATTAGAGATTAAGCAACTAATGTTCAGATCAGGCAATAAACATAGGAGCTGCAAGCATGAGTCTCTCATTTTGCAAATGCAAATGGTTTGGGAGAGGGGTTGAGAGTGATGTATGTCAGTTTGAATTGCATTGCATGGGAAAGGTGGTGATATTTCCTTTGTACCTCGCTGCATTGGGGTATTCCCACGGGACCTGGAAGCTCCGTGGAGCCCGTTTCACCTGGTGAAGCAGACCATTACATTCAAGTCAATGTAATCAGGACCAGCATGACCTTTTACTCACCTTCAATAGTCCAAACACATCCCTGCTACAGGCTTGCCCTGGAAAAGTTAAAGCCTATTTTCTCCACAACCATCTCACAGCTCCTTGGCTCTCGCTCGGGGCCCAGCTACTCTGTTGCAGTCCCTTAGTTTGTTGCTGTGGCTTCAGACAATATCTGCCTCACCTTGGACTTTTGGGTGATGATCAGGCTTTTGAAGCACTTCTTGTTTGTGTCCTGCACACTCAGCATGGCCCAGAGCACCAGGCTCCTATCCCTGCAGCTCCCTGGAGCTCCTGCTTGCCCTACTACCCTGAACATCTTTCCTGCTGCTCAGCTGCTGCTCTCCTCCTTTCTGCCCTTTTCTTTCTTTGATAACTAATATATATGTATAAAAAAACTCCAACTACTTGTAGAGCTTATTCTACGGAAATCTGACCAACAACCTACAGCCAAGCTGGCAGGTACAAGCTGAGGAGAACTGATATTGAACAGCCAGTGATTGCCTGGTGTATCAGCTCTTCGGGTTCTCCTTAGATGATCTTCGAGTAGACCAAGCTTGGATTTCTTGGTGTATAGTTAAACCATTGTTGCTTCTCCCTGTGGCTTTCCTTCTGTGTGTTGTTTAACATCTGACATACAACAATTCTTCATCCAAGTATGTTTTCTTGTGCATCTTTTCCTATAGGCAGAACTCATCTTCTGGCTGAAGGTCTGCTTCACAGACCTCATGCTCTGAGGCTTGTTGTCTGTCTTCAAAATGGCATAATCTGTAACAAATGTACCATGTAAGTAAGTTAAAAATACATTGATCTTTATTCCTACTCAGTCTGTGAATGCTTGATAGGCAAAGAAATATTCAGGAAGCCAGCATCATAAAACTCTTGTGAGCACGAAAACTAAAACCCTACTGTTAAGCCACTAGTATAAAAGACTTGACCCTATAAGGACAGATAAATCTGTGTATCACATAAATTCCCTCTCTGGACACTAATGCTCAGATTCACTGCTTTCAAATACTTCAGTGTCACATATATATTTTTTTCTTTCACATAAAGGTCTGTCTCAGCATGACATCATGGCATTTACTCCTTCTGTCTGCTACATGTCTATACTAAAGTTAACTGTAAATTCAGTCTTGTAACTAAGTTTAACTTGCAGAAGGATACATATTCTTCAAGGAAGTTTATGGCATTTTCTGAGGTTTAGTTCTCTTTCAAATGGCCTCATTTAAAATACTAGACTATAAGGCAGTCTTGATCAGTGAAACTCATAACCTTTCATGTTTCTGCATGGACGGAAAGAAGCTGATGCTCTGATTGGTTTCCTACACAAGTCTCTGGAGAGATAAATACAGCAAGGGAAATAGCAAAGACCTTGCTGTACAATAATCTGTTTCAGTAAAGTCTGCTCTATAAGAAGGATTAAAGAACTGTGACCAGGATCAAGTAAAATGTGAGCATAAGTTTGCTAGATAGGAGAGGAGCAAAATCACTATGACTGGTATTCTGCTGAAGTCTAGAAGAATTCACAATATCCTCTGGGCATCTATTGCAATGACCAAACAAATGCCTTTGTGGTTTGGTTTTTTTTTTTTTTTTTAACCCTATTAATTAACTTAACCTGGTGGTTACCCCCTGCCCCTCCTCCATCCCCCTTTCTCTAGTAGCATTAAAGCTATTTTCATAAAGGTAGTTTTTGATGAGATTTGGTTGAATAAGTCCAAATAGCTTCCTTCCTTTTGGTTCTGACTCACTGATGAACTCAAATATCTCCAAATAGTTATGTCAGGAAATATTTCTATTAAAACAAACTTACTTTGTCTTGTCACAGATCATCAGCAGACCAAGTTTTCCAAGTCATCTTCTCAGGTTGTCTCTGACCCTACCATGTAAGATTGCTACAAGTTACTAACCTGTATCTCAGCATCACCCTACAAGGAGGTATTTCCAAGCATCATTCTCATTAAGAAATGGCAAAGCTTTCTATCCTTGCCTTCTTGCTGGATTATGTTTTTGACAGTCCTATTTTAAAAGTATGAGTCTCAAATTGCTTAGGGTCAGGCTTTATCTTAAGAGTATGACAGGAGCATGAAACAGGATCTCTCTGGAACTAGTAATTTATGCTGTGGTTTACTTTCTGCTGAGACACCAGAATAAATTAGTCTAATTTACATTAAGAGAATATTTAGTTTAGATATTAGGAAAAGCTTTCTTTCTAGGGTAAATGCAGCATGCACATTTGTAGAGCATCTTAGGTTAAGTTCATACAAGCAAATTGCATATGTGGGGGTCTGGAGACAGGGGACTGTGTCTTGGTGCAAGGAGGGATAGGGTAGATGAGAAGTTTTCAGCCTGGTGTATGTCTCTGCCTTGCCCAAAAGCTCATTCATGAGGGTACTAGGGTGACTTTTTCTGGTGCAGCAATGGTCTGCTCTGGGCCAAAGTCTTCCTCAGCTCACCCTTACCACGCGGGTCCAGGGCTGCTGTAGGGGCAGAAGGAAGAAGCTGGGTAGGTGCAGCTCATCCCACACTGTGATAAACTGGGCTTTCTGCACCCACAGCCTGGGTCCCCAGACACCAGGGGAGGTGCGGTGGGATGCCAAACTCACCCGTCCTCAGAGGACTAAGTTAAACGTCTCACTGAGGGCTGTCCTACGTGACCCCTTGAGCACCTTCTGGTTCTGCATTTCAATGATTCCATTACACAATAAGCCAGGAAAAAAATAAAGCTCCATAAATACATCACCTATGACCCTGGAAATGGTAGTTTTGCAGAACTGCTTTCCTGTGTTTTTCATTCAAGGCGCATTGTGCTGTTCATTACAGTATGTCAGTGTGACAGTAGCATTATTCTCTTATTTACAGTTCTTCCTTTCTCTTCAGCAGTGAAAATGAAAAGGAAATCAATGCCATTAAAGAGAATAATGACAAACTCACCTCCTGCAAGGTCTGTGCTCATATATTTATTTTTTTCTGAATTCTCATCTCTGAATGTACTTGTACAGATGTGATGGAAGAATGGAGGAAAACTCCAGGAAAGCGCCACTGCAAAAGAGAGAAATACTGTGGTAGGCCACTGCATTTGCAAAAGGTTGAGAACAATCTGGTGTCCTGCATCCCCCTCCACCCCTCTGGCCTTTACAAAAATCTGCTGTATGATTAGAAATGTCAGGGAAGAAGCTCAAGAAAGATCAAACTAAATGACACAGGAGACAAGGGTAGCTAGTACAATTCTGTACCAATCAAACAACACTCAAACTTCAGTAACATCATTGTGTCTTTCAGTCAATCTGTGCATCACACTGTGAAGCCTCGGATCAAAGGGCTGTTAAAAATCCACTGAGGAAGTTCTCCATCAGGCAAGAGCCTGTGGTCTCTCATGATTTATTAAGTCAGAGCAGCACCTAACACTGAACTGTGCCAGCAGGGCAGTATTTCATTGCCCTTTCTGCGCAATTCTGAACTAAAACCCTTTTATGAATTTCCAGATTGTGAGCAGAGTGTACAAGGAAAGGCACAACGTTTGGAAACCACTTGGGCTTTCAGAAGTGAGAAGGCTGCAGCGTGGCTCTGTGTTCTCTGCAAGAGCCTTGTTCCTCTGTGCTGCGTTGCTCAGTGAAATATATTGACTGCTCAGTTCTTCCCAAGCGTGAATTTTACTGAGGAACGAAACAACAGGGATAGAGGGCAGTGTGTATATCCAACACGATGCCTTTGCTCTAATGAGTGGGGCAGCATTTTGAGTTGCTGACTATAAAGGATGAAACAAACCCTATTTGCATACTACTCTCAGGGAGGGTTTTTCGTTAGTGAGGTTCACCCTCTTTGTACTGTACCAGTCACTACCTCTGAAACAACCCTGCTGGGCTGATGCGAAGCAATTTAGATGGGCTCAAAAATAGTTCAGTGAGATGAAAATTTTCAGTGGATAATTACCGGGCCAATATTTCATAGGTCTGACTGCTTGCTAATTAACATACCTTGACTAGATCTGCCTGCAGCCACAGTAGAGCCCATTAAGGAGTGAGCTACCAAATTATGTAGTAAATACTGTGCGGTAACTTCATCCAAAAACAGGCTGCCTATGTGTGATATGGCTTGGAGGTGCTATATTTTGTCTGAATGAAAGGAAATCTAAACTGAGCTGAAAAGGAGAAAGGTGCAGAAGGTGGCTGTGAGTGTGATTGGGGAGCTGAATGCTGATCACAGGGGAGGAGAACAACATCAGGGCAGACAGTGATGGGCGTGGGCTGTAATCCAAGGTTAAACATGGAGAAGAGCACCTAGAGCAAATGATGGTACTGGCACAGGAGCAGAAAGCAATAGGTTTTGGCATGGTTCATAACCATTACAGTAACGAAGCTGCACAGCAGGGTCCTGGCCAGCTGCACACGCTTGCAGAGTCAGGACATCTATGGTCCCCAAAGGAAAGAAGAGCATATAAAGGGCTGTCGTATGCAAAGTGTGTGTGTGTGTTTGTGTGAGACACAGAGAGAGAGAAAAAGGGCTTAGTTAGCCTCTCTTGCTGAGAAGGAAAATTGCTGTTGGCCTCCCCGTTGAAAGAACAGAGTCTGCAATTGTCAGTGCAATAATTTCATTACAGCATGTTCAGGTACCTGGTGATGATGCTCCTGATGTACAGAGGTTGCACATCTTGCAAGGGAATTTGTTGAGACTTTCCTAGTAAGCACTGCATCCTGTATCCTCAGCACATTTCATACATCATGGCTGGTTTCCCCTGGGACAAAATATTTCTGTTTCAGCTGCATTACCCAAGAAATACAGCTGCTCCTTTATGTAATCAGCACCATCTCTGCAGAAGAGTAAATAGCTACGCATTTACCTGACATGGCAGATGTTAAACATGCTTGTAAAATGGCAAGTAACAACTGAGAATTAGCTTTGCAAAACCCTCAATAAATGTTATAAATAAATAAAATAGGTAAAAGACACAGCTTTGTGCAGTTTTCTCTGTTCATTTGCATTTTTTATGCTCATGAGTAGTAGAGTCCCAGATAATCTGTACACATGTGGAAGTGTATATGTTTTTACATGCTTTTAACCATTTGTCCTAAACCCCTGTAGAACCACTCTGTGTTGGGTATGTATGTACATATTCATAAATATAAGGGGAGATAATCTGCATGTATGTATGACTGTGTGGTGTGTAAGGCTGTCAAAGGAGGAGGAGAGAAAGTAGATTCACTGCCACTTTACTGCCGCTTTTGAAACATTTTCATTGCTACCTTCAAAATGCTGCCAGTTCTTCAATTTGATGGAAGACTTTGCTGAGGAGCAAGACGGGAGTCACCAGCAGCTTGATGGTACCTTGTCTCTATGAGACCAAATGTCTCCTGGCTCGCAGTATCTGAGCTCAGCAGTCACTGGCAGCTGGAGGAAAAAGTATATCCTTGCCTTCTTCATAGCCTTGCAAACTTCAATCATCTTGCATGTGAGTGTGTGATCATACCACACTCTTATTTTTTCCCCCACTACCTCAAATGTTCTCCATGTGGGCAGAGGACAGATGTGCCTAAGGACCTTAATTTCCCTGGAAACAAGCTGTTATGTTCTCTTCTCACATAATAACACATTCATGTTACAGACTATATATATATATATATATACACACACACATATACTGTGTGTGATTTTACATGTACAGTATATATACACATGTAATCTCTTAGACATATGCACATGGACTCACGTTTGTGCGCATACCTGCATCATTTTCTAAAGACTGGACACATATAATTTTAAAATTAAAAACTATAAATGTTTTGTATTTAAATAATACAAAAACTATTTCTGTTCTATAGTACATAATGTTGGTATGGATGATTCCATAGGATTTTAGAGGCATATGTGTTGTGATGCCTCCTGTAAACATGCTTACCTTATATAAGGCATGATTACATTTTTTTATATGTGTATAACATAATTCTGCAATACAGGAGTATATATACATTTACATATGCTTTTAGACTAACACCACCAGGCATCAGGCTAAGTTGTTTTCAGCAGTTGGGTGCTAGATTGAAAGCTAAGGCACTGCATATGCTGTTTATGCAACACAGCTACTATAGGAGAGAGAGCTGATGTTTAAAAACTGTAAAAAGATGCTTCAGCAGCTGTGTTATCAGCCAGTGAGCATGGCATTCCCTTGCTGCTCCCTTCAGCCACAGAAGACTGTAATTCAATAGCATGTGAATCCTTTGCTGCCTGAAGCAGCCAGGCAGCAGGCCCAGAGGTCCTTTCAAATCAGGGTTTTTACAGTTCCTAAGCCACAGGAGATGCTGGTGCTCTTCTGCTTCGCGAAGACAAGCAAAACTGCAGCAACACAAAATTGTGGGAGGAACAGCTCAGGAAGAAGCTCAGCATAGCAGAGAAACAGGGACAACCCCCCTGCCCTTTACATTACTATATAGTAACACAAGTAATATGACAGTCATGGAGATTGTCACCCTTTCTTTACCAGAGTGGGGTTACTGGCCATCCTCACACATGATCCTGCCTCAGCCCTTCCGGGAAAAAAGGGGGTTAATACCCTTTTCTGCCATCTCTGCCCTCAGACCTGTGTTTATCTGTGTCTTGTCCGGGGATAGCACTGGTCACTCAGCATTCCTGAGGCTGAGAAGGGGTGGGAACCTCTCAGTACAAGAAGTCCTTAAGGAGACCCTCACCTTCATACAGGAGCAGGAGGGAGCAGCCCCTGGCGAGGCAGCATCACAGAAACTCCTTTCCACCTCCAGGCTGCTTTTTGGAAAGAAGCAACCTCTGTTAAGGCTTATCCTGCTGTACCTGCCCGTATCTGAGTGTTGCAGCCCCTTTCAGACTGGACAGTCACAGGGACCTGTTTCCTACCCGCGCCTGCTGTTCTTCAAGGGAAATAAATGAAACTTTTCTCATTGTCGCCAGGGACCTCTAAGCAAGGTGCCTCTCTGAGTGCTGTGACCACGTGTGCAGATAGGCATGTTCAAAATGAATTTGCCTCCCCCCTGTTTCCTACAGGTTAAATTCCCGTTACTGATGAAATGAGCTTTTCTGCCAGCTAGACTGAACCTTCAGTTTGTGCTCTGTTTACTTTAAGAAGAGGTTAAAATGGTTATCTAATAGAAAATACTGTATTTTCCTTTGTTGTGTATGGCAAGTTGTTATTTAGGACCCAATCCAGCAAAGCAGGAGCTCTTGCTACCCTGTTGGGAAGGCAGAAGTATCATTACACTGCTTGCATTTTGAAAGTTGTATATGCTCTTAAATGATGTGCCTGAATAGGTACCTCACTGGTGTCACTGGAAAGTGGATGAAAAACACTGTTTTGTTTGGTTGCATTGCATTTTGTATGTATGTAAAAGATTGCAGGATGCAGAGCAGCGTGGAGTCAGAGCCATTCTGCTTTGTTTTTCAAAATCTTTTCTGTGTGTGACCTGTAAGCTGTGATGTGCTACCACTTGCATAAAATCTGCAAAGAGTACAGTCTTGTGAGACATATTTGTGTTTCAGCATGATTTAAAATCTCCCCTCTACCAATGGGTTGAATAACTGGTACCATCCATTAACTGAACTTAAGTATGGGATGACCAATAAAACATGAAATTCTATAAGTACCTTGTGCTCAGAGCATGTAAGGACGTAACAGAGGAAGCGTCTCTGATAAAAGGCTGTGTTCTTATGATGAGAGTTTTCCAATTCCTTCCTTTCCCAATGTCTTCATTCTCCTCCTAAGAGATGGTGACTGCTGGATACATAAGCCTTTATGGTTGTTTCTTCTTTGGTTTTGGTCGTAACTTCTTGCAATGCACTGAGATAGTCACATTTTGGTCTCCCCACCCACAGCACCGTTACGAAAGAGGAGGGGGGCTGAGCTGGACCGAGCGCAGAGTGATCCATCCACCATCCACCGGCACAGCACAAAGCAGCCTGGAGGGTCTCTTACTGCAGTGCTCAGGGGCTCAGCCACACTGCTGACAGACAAATAACAATAAATCAGGCCTAAAGAGAAACATATTTTCTAGGTTTTCTCATGCTCTACCCCATGCTCATCCTAACACTGGCAGAAAAAAACTACTCTTTCTTGGGTTTTGAGGGAGGTTTTGTTGGGTATGACAGTGCTGTAACTGCTTCTTGTGGATAATAGGTTTAAATGTGCAATAAGCTTTGTATTGCTGCAATGTGCTCCAATCCTTTACTTTACCAGGAGATTTTAAAGATGCACCTCAACTCATTTACTCCAATGGATGATCATAGACTTAAGGATACAAAAAGGATTTCCAAATGTTGATGCTTTGCTCTGTTAGATATTGCCTGAATAGATATTGACTGTTTCTTCTCCTCTGTGATAGGATTTCTTTGTTACTTTAGCATTTGGATTGTGTACTGTTTTGAGTTTGGACTTGTATGACTCTTCAACAGCAAAATCAAAATACCTAGTGGTTCTTCTGCCTGATTAAAGAGCCACCATGAATATAATTCTAATTCTTCAGTTAAAAATGTGAAATGAAACTATACACAAGTCTGCATTTTCACTAGTATGCAGGTATATTTTATAAGCTAGTCCAAAAATACTTCTGAAGATCTCTGGTTGGGGAGGAGTGGCTAGAGAGCTGCCTGGCAGAAAAAGACCTGGGGGTGGTGGTTGACAGCTGCCTGAACACGAGCCAGCAGTGTGCTCAGGTGGCCAAGAAGGCCAATGGCATCCTGGCTAGTATCAGGAATAGTGTGGCCAGCAGGACCAGGGAGGTGATAGTGCCCCTGTACTCACACTGGTGAGGCCGCACCTTGAGTACTGTGTTCAGTTTTGGGCCCCTCATACAAGAAGGACACCGAGGTGCTGGAGCGTGTCCAAAGAAGGGCAACGAAGCTGGTGAAGGGTCTAGAGCACAAGTCTTATGAGGAGCGGCTGAGGGAGCTGGGGTTGTTTAGTTTGGAGAAGAGGAGGCTGAGGGGAGACCTTATCACTCTCTACAACTACCTGACAGGAGGTTGTAGCGAGGTGGGGGTCGGTCTCTTCTCCCAAGTAACAAGGGATAGGACGAGAGGAAATGGCCTCAAGCTGCGCCAGGGCAGGTTTAGGTTGGATATTAGGAAAACCTTCTTCACCAAAAGGGTAGTCAAGCATTGGACCAGGCTGCCCAGGGAAGTGGTTGAGTCTCCATCCCTGGAGGTATTTAAAAGACGGGTAGACGTGGTGCTTGAGGACATGGTATAGTGATGGACTTGGCAGTGCTAGGTTAACGGTTGGACTCGATGACCGTAAGGGTCTTTTCCAACCTAAATGATTCTATGATTCTATGATTCTATGATACTGACTTTGTAGACCATTTCTCAGACTCACGAAGGTGCCAGTGTACACCAATATCTTGCTCTGATAGTTTGTGGCTTCTTTGAATAGACAACAAACAGCCTTTTGTTGTACTGGGACAGAGCTCTGCCGTGCCACCTGCTGGGACGTATCCTGCCCCTCAGCTCTTCTCCTGACCCCACGTTTTGCAGTGTGAGAGTTTGGCAGCTGGCCCGCAGCAGGAGGGAAATGCCAGATCCAGAAGGGCTCCCTGCTCCTCCCCACTCCCCATTAGCTGTGGGTACTGCCTGCTGTGTTGCAACAGCATTGAGAGGTACCTGGTGATAAAATTACTGACTGCTGTGGACTGTAGAGCTACAAATAAGGCAGACACAATTTTCTTCAGCTCTCACCAGAGCATGCAAGCTTTACCACCAGATGTTGGTTACTTGATATTTCCAGCCTCTCTGAGCTGGAGAATGAGTTTTCAAAGACTTGTCTGAGTGTTGCTAGCTCTGCTCCAGGTGAGGAAGAGTGCCTTCAGTTTTCAGGCAAGCCTTCAGTTTAATCTGAAAGGACCAACAAGCTATTGCAACGTCATTTCTTCAAAAGTCACATCCAGCCATGCTTCCAGCTTCTACTGGAATGCAAACACTTCCACTATTTTCTAGGGAAAAGGAAAGCAAATCTATCTTTTTTTTGTCTTAAACAAACTGATTGTGAGATAAACCTAAAGAATGAGGGTGGCTTTGAAAAGCATTAATTCACCGTTTTCATTTTGTATTTGGGATATTGCACAGGCCCATCAGTAAACAATTGCTCTCTGATTTCAATTTCTATTTTATTCAGCTGCACGTGTTTTATGAAAGTCACACAGAGCTACGTGTACAACAAGATGCCTCCACGACAGAAAATATGAAGAATCGGAAAGATTAATGTAATGGTAAAGTATAATACAGTGCCAAAAATAACAGTTCTTTGAATGTATGTTTAACAGATGAGCTGCTCATTCTACAATAGTTGACTGTATAAGGCTATTTATGCATAAATCACTTAGTTCAGCCTGACTTCTGCATTGATGGGTCATAATTGATCTTTAAAAGTTTTATGAAAGAATCACAGACTGTGAAATTAAAGGAGGTTCTGTTGTTTAACTTTGCATTTCTATCAAGTGCCAGGAGTATCACAAGAGTAGAAAAATACCTATTTTCTCCCGAGAAAGAACATTTTATAGGTAGTATTAAATCTGTAATTATATTAATTTATTACTGCAAAATATTTAGTACCATGATTTTTTCACTTTGTATATGGAATTTCTAGAATAAAAGCCAACAACATTGTGATAAACCGATTCACTTTCAGGAGGAATGATGGTAATATTTCATCAGCATCATACCTGAGTTGCACGGCTCTTCTTTCAGAACAGCATTAGACAACTCAGGCATTGGAGAGATCTGGGTCTTGTACCTATGGGCTACCTGCCTTGCAGGCTTCATATGGTGTTATTTAGGAAATTGGATCTGGTCAGGTTGGGATAAATGGGAAAACTTTTGCTTGTTCCCCTCATTTGGGAGCAAATGGACAGGGGAAGAGGAATGGATGGAATCACACAGCTCTTCCACTTGCCAATGTGGGTGTGATAATTTAGCACAAATACACTCCAGCAATTAATCCCTTTCCTCTGGGAGCTAGGAAGGAGCAATGGTCTCCTGAACCACAGAATCTATTCCCACAGTATTCATGCCAGTACAACAGCACTTTGCTATTGACTGTGTCCTTGTGACAAAATGAAGGCATTAGTTGTTGCTGTACTAGAGATCGTGATTAAGATGCTGACGATAGCCTTCTGCTACCTGCATAGTTTTAATGAATGCACCAGTTTCTTCACCTCCTTTTGCATCTTAGTTTTGAAATAATTACTCAACAACTTAATCTTCTTTGTTTTCTAGGCTTTTTGTAGGAGGCACTGTGTTGAGTAGTCTCTGCACACCCACCCCTTTATTCCTCCAGCTGTTTATTTTTGAACGTGTCAAATACTTCTTCTGCACATTTTTCCAAAATGGTTAATGCTTTGAAACTGGAAAACCAGGCAGAGAGCTGTGAGCCAGCCTGGCAATGGCTTTAGCTGTGTATTATGTGCTTTAACGTGTATCAGGGCTGAACAGAAGTGGAGAGGGGGATGGAAATTATTCCCAGGGCCCATGTACTTTCATGGACATGAAAAATAAATTGCTTAACCTTTTAGAAGAGCCTTGTGCGCTGCAGTGGCTTACCTCAGACCCCAGCTGCAGATGAAGGAGCCCTTCCTGCGGTTTGAGCCTGCTGGGTTTGCAATGGCTGTGCACAAAGGCCTCCAACGATTTATTCTTATCCTCTTCTGTGATACTCCCAAATCTCTCTGGGCCCTCCTTGTGGCCAATGTCCTGGTGACCTGCTGGTTCATCCTTAGCCCTCCATATAGGGATTGGAAAGTCAGGTTGAGGACTCTAAGGAGGATTTGCATGCAGCTGAAAGGGAGGAATCTAGGGCCAAACGTCCTGCAAATAGATCTTGAAGGCACTGAGTACAATTACTATAAATTATTGACACAGAATGGAAAAAAACTACGTTTAATGCATCAAATAAAACAGAATGAAAATAGCTGTCTCCCTCCCTCACACTTTCTTATTCCTGTCACAATCTAACATGGACTTCCCACCGTGGGCATAACTACAGCAGAAGGACTATTTAACCTAGACAGGGGTTAGTGTACGCAAACACCGCAGTGTGTGATGCAGTGCGATTCATTGTAACGCAGATAGTTCTTTCTTTGGTTAAACCTTTATGCTGTCAGATTGTATTTCCCTACTTTGCATGGTAATTGTCTTCTAATGTTGTTAGGTGGCTGCAATGCCCAGTCAGAGAGTTGTGTGATTCGGGACACTTGCTATGCCATTCTCTACTGCAAGAAAGTAATTTAAATTTGGTAGGGTTCCTTCAAAGGCTTATTCTGTGTAATGATCTAACCAGGCATATAAGGAGCATGCCCTCCATCTTGCTCTCCCAATGGATCAGTGTCGGTTGAAAGAAGCAGAGGATTTTCCATAGATCTCCAGAGAAAGTCACAACAGACCTCTTCTTGAAATTCGTACAACAGGTACAGCTGTCAGCAAGAGAGTTCAAAGAAACCTACAGTGTCACTGTATTGGGACTAGTGACTCAGCTATGGAAAAAAAAAGATGATGACTCTGTAAATAGATGGGATGAATTATACTGAAGGCAAGAACGCAGGCTGTAGAGGTACTGGCAGATTAATAGGTGTAATTATCATAATTCTATGGGAATCAGTTGAGTAATGACAGCATCTGTCAGGAAAGTGCAGAAGATCATTCCCAAGCCATTGACAGGGATCCAAGTAGCCTGTAAAGAATTGTCCAAAACCGAGGAAAATGGATTGGATCAAAAAGAAGTTTCAGTAAAATTACACTCATTTAAGTGCACAGTTATGTGTAAAACATTTGTCTTAAAATCTTCCTTCCTCCCTTGATTAAATCCCGTGGCTGTATAAACTGTGGACTAGCTGTTTGGAATAATTCACCACAATGCATTTCAGTGTTCCCTCCAATAACCAGCAGAAAAATAAGTGGCTTGTTAGTTTTTAATTTTATAAGATCAGGCCACTAAAGACAGGGGAATGGCCAAAATAGCCGGCAATGCTCAGGCTGCACACCTTGCTCTTAGGTCTGTGATGCTTGCAGCTAGCTTCTTAGTAAGAGCAGAGTGTAACACGCTGATGTTGCTGTTTCAGAACAATTTCTCAACATGGACAGGTGGTGTTTAAGGAAGCAAATGAGAAGATTGACTCGGCAGGGAATGGTAGAGTCAGAAGACAGATCACAGGTGTCCTGTCGCATAGGGATGGAGAATGGGACAGACATGTCCAATTACTGCCCAGTATTGTGGCTGCAGGAATACCTTCTCACCAGCCACATGCTCCAAGCAATGGTCATGTGCACCCTTCATCTGTTCAAGTGGGTGCTTTAGCATGGTGAAGGCTGAGCTTTATCTTGTAAATGCATCTTCCTTCAGTTGCTGATGTTGGCACATTTTGTTGTTTGCTGTGGTTGAGACTCAGTTAAAACATGACAGGCTTTGATAGACTGCCTCAATTGTTGTTTTTTTTTTTTCTTTTCTTGATAATACCTATTGTATTTTGCAGTACTTATAAAAAATGAAGGCTGCTTGGTGATAGTATGAACCAGTCAGAAGAGAAACATGACATACATACACAGAAAATGGATATTGTTTATGGATTTGATAATGTTGGCTCAAATGTCTGCATAGAAAGTTCCCTTTTGATTTTTGTCAGAATCACAGTCACATTAAATGGATTTTAAGTTCCACCTCAGGTAAATTATTCACCTCATGGACTTTGCCAAAACTTTTAAACAGGGGTAGAAAAAACAGAATTTATGATCCGCCAGAGGAGGCTCAGTAAATCCCAAAGGAGCCGGTGCATGTTTGAATGCAATGCATTTTCAGCCTCTGTTTTCCAGGCTCTGCTTTCTACTTTCTAATTTGGTAATTTCCTCTACACGCTTCTGTTTTTGCTCCACTGAGCCTGCACCATGGGAATGAACTGGCTTTGCTTTCCACACAGGCAGGCTAAAGTTTACTTGGAAAGTGTGGCTGGGAGGCACTGACATCACTGTAGCCCGCAGTCGCGGCATCCCCACAAAGTGCATATTGCTGTTCTCACTTTACAGATGGGGAAACGAAAGCAGGGGAGTGAAGGGATTTGCCTAAGGCCACATAATGAATCAGTTGCTTGTGTCGGATTAGTTACAGCTCAGGACTTCCCTGCTGCCAACCCTGCGCTCACTCCAGCAGCACACTGTTTCCAGTGCCACAGGGAGACACAGGATTGTTTTTACCCTGCTAGGTTTTAGAGGACATGCAGGTGGCCTTGTGCATACTCATGATCAAAAATAATTCTGCTGCCAATTGTTTTAAGAGACTTTGCTCTCCTAACGCAAGGTGGCAGCTCTGGAGCAAATTGTTTCTGCTTGCGTGGTTCTTGACACTGTGAATTTTATGTCATTGCATAGAGGTTTTAATATCTTAATGATGTTTTTTGGTAATATAATATAGGTTGACAAAAATATGCTAGGGTAAACCATGGAAGTCTGGATTTCTTTCCATATTCTTTATTCAAACACAAAAAGTAGAAGCATATGTGTCTTGACGCACAAACCAAAAGCTAGGGTAAAAGTAGACCTGTGCATGATACAACATGAGATAGATGATAGTTAATCATATCATGTACTTTTACTGAACAAGACTGACACAGAACAAGGCCATCATCCTACAAATGCTTCCTCCTGGACACATGCCCACTTAGAATCATAGAATAGTTTGGGTTGGAAGGGACTTTTAAAGGTCATCTAGTCCAACCCCCCTGCAACGAGCAGGGACTTCTCGGTCTTTGCTGGGCTGACAAAGAGCAGTAAATAGTACAGCCAGCAGCAAGTGTTTGGAGCACCGTTATCCCAGGCTCCTCTGCCTCCACGAGGACAGCTGTGTATTTGCTCTAGCAGCTGGGAAGGGTTGCAGGAAAGGGTATATCTAGGCATTTGGACATGGAAGCACTGCTGTGCTTAGACAAAAACAACAGAAAATGTGAGATGTACATGTTTTGACAAGAAAACCAATAGCTAGAGTGTAAGCAGAGCTGCCTATGACATGCACTGGAACATGTATCTAAATAGAGCACATTTCAGGAATAAGGGTGTAGCAGGGAGAAGCCATAGAGGCAGCAGAGAATTTATGAAAGGCAGAGACACATGGCAAGAAGAGGAAGAAAAGGATTTGCTCCTGCAAGGTGCTGAGCACCCTTAATGCCCACTGAGTTCAGGGGAAGAAGGAAAAATCCTGCAGTCATGTCTATGTCAAGTTTGAAGTGTCTTAAGTGCTCCTGAAATTTCCTTCTTACAGTTACTGCCATTTCACTGCAAGCAGCCTAACGCGAGCAGATCCACTGCACTTTTTTTTCGTCTGATCTTTGCAATGCTAAATTGTTATATCTTTCTGATCATGTGTTCTGACAAAGCTCATCCAGGAGTGTACAGCAAAAAAGGTGACTTTTGCTGCTGTCATTTTTATTGCCTCAGTGAATAATATCAGAGAGAATTTTCCATCCCTGAAACCCTGTTTCTGGCTGGCCCACATCGTAATGTCAGCTCTATAATGTTTTGCTCCCTAAGAATGACATTATTAAAATATGCAATGGCTTAAGTAGGACTCTCTCCATAGTCAGGATGTTCTGATAAAACACCTATCTTTAGGTCCATACAAACATATATTATTGTTTGTACACATGAAAACCACAAGTAATCAAACTGCATGATAATTTTATATCCAGGATATAAAAGGTGAAGTGTTCACCTATGTCCATAAAGAGTGAAATCAGCTTGCCTTCAGGCTCTTCCGCACCTCCGTTTCAGTCAGTGGGATGTGAGCAGGGAGGGTGGGATCAAGCTCTACAGTAGCCAGAGGATTGGCACTGCTATATGCAGAAATTTCATTTACGTTGTTCCCAGATGGAATGGCATGTGTTCTTCTGTGCCTGCAGATGACTGGTCACCCTGAAATTGCCTTGCTATGTGTGGCTTTTTTCATAGCAGTGAGATAACTCAGAGCTCTGCATGAAAAACAGCACTCCATCACACCTGTATGGACTTGTGACACTATCAGGATGGGTTTTGTTTGTCAAGCAGTCAGTGCATTGCATGGACGCAAAGATCCGTCATTTCTGGCAGATGCAATCTTGCTCTGCAGTCCTGTTTTATGCAGAAACAAAAAAAGTCTTCATTTCCATTACTGCACTGTTATGAAACACCTGAAAACAGCACAAACCAACCAACCAGATGAAAACTCCATGTGCACAGTGTTTAAAAAGTGAACATTGCAGAGGTTTTCCTTTTGCAGGGTGGTGTATGACTAGCTCTACAGTAATGTAAGTAAGTAAGTGATTTATTCAAAAGAGGATTGAAGGGCTGTTTCTTCTAGTCTCCCTTGATGTGCACAGGCTTCTGATTTTGCATAGCTGGACTGCAACATATTGCTGGCTGCCACTGCTCTGACACAGTGCAAGTTGTTAATCACAGCCACTTCCATGGGACAGGTTCTCTGTAATCTGGCGACATGACTTCCTCAGTCATTAAATATATGAGATCAGCAGACACAAATCCTTCTGAGTAAAATGTCTTCTACTGCATAAACCTGAAGTGCATCATACATAAGTGCAAATATATATATATATAAATAATACAAAAATATATATATGCAGCTACGAAATACAGTGTTTAGAAGTAATGTAATTATTATGCTGTTATGTTAAAAGTCATGCAACTTTAGAACTTCACAGTAAAAATGTAAGGATGACTTCAATATTACATCAATTAGATATTTTTTCTGTTATATGTTATTATCTCTGTATTGCATATGAGACATTTTTACGAAATGGTGTTAAGTTGTTTTGGGCCAATTCATTTTATACATGGGGCACCACTTTAGCACAATGCCTGCTTCAGATAGCGGTATTTATTCTTTGGTAGGAATTTCTAGGGATCCCACTGTATGGTTTTTATGCTTTTTAAAAAATGAAGTTTCTTCACAACTCATTTTTTTTTGTAAAAGTCTGAAATCAGAATTTGGGCATAGGCCACCTTCTAGCCCCCAAATGACCATGGCTTTCTAAAATATGATGCTATGAACCACACTCATTGCCAAGTCTCAGCATGAAATTAATGTTGAGGGTTGAATGCAGGCAGGCCTCTGGCCATGCACTGAGCTGCTGGCATGTTTACAGTAGGCCTTTTTTTTTCTTCAGGGGTGTAGCATTATCTTTCACTTACTTCCAGAAAATGCTGTGTTTTGCCATGGTAGCTCTCTGCTGGGCTACTGGTTCAGGATGACAAAGAAGGGAGGTCAGAAAAGCAGCTGAACAAGTGAGTTTGTCTTAGAGCCCAGAGAAGCCCTTTCATTCATGGGAGCATCACACGCCTCTCTGTTGTTGTCATTATTATTAGCAGCAGCAGCCCCACAGAAATCTGAGGTACATACCAATGCATGTGCTGTACTTTCAGAAGTATTAACACTTTTTTTGTCAGAGACACTTCTGTCAATATAATTGTCCTCATGGTGGTGAACAAGTTGCAGTCAATCAGTCCTGAATCCTGGACACATTGAAATAACAAATTAAAGGAAAAAAGGAATAATTTTTGTAGGTGGAATGAAGAACAGATCTCAAAATTGCACAGACAAGCTAAAACGAAAGGAATAGAACAGAACAGAATGGAATGGAATAGAAAAAAGTAGAATAGGATAGACTAGACTAGACTAGACTAAAATAGAAAGGGTGAGTGAACATCATCCACATATTGTTTTAATACAATATCCACCTGAAAGGACATGCAGACAGGTACTTATACTCTCAGATTTTTTAATTTTAATTCTTTTTTTCAATAATATTGTTGCTCCGTTGATACTGTATGCAGCCATGGTAGCTTGGAGTTATAAGAAGCCTGAACTCTAGCTTCTCTGTGGCAGAGAAATAATTTTTTTGGAGTGTTGGAGACATAACATGAGTTTGGTGGGTTGCTGAAGAGGAAAGTTATTGTCTGTGGTCTTTTATTGTAAGAAGCTGGGCCTGAGCTGACTAATATGGGAGAAGTAATGCCCAGTAAAGTAAGCTTCAATTTTATAGTGGGGATATTGCTAATACTTGGAAAAGAAAGTTAAAGGTTAAGAAGCAGAAGGCACTGAGCGGAAGGCATCCTATGGTAGTGTTTAGGGAGTATCAGGTGGCTTGATACTCCAAGACATTAAGTGTTGAGAGTAGGGAAATGCAAGGGATCTGGAGCAAGCAAGAAATATATAAAATGAGTCATCTGTTGTCTGTTAACATTTATTTCTAGATTTTGTATGGTTAATGCAGAATACTATTTCCTATTCTGCTCACAATTTGTATGTGTTAGGTCTAATGTAAGCACATAGAGAAACCTGTAAGTATAACTGTTTCCTATCAATAGTTTATTTGCAAATGTGTGTGATCTGTGGAAATAATTGCTTGAGAGTGTTTTTATGGGAATGTTTTTGTCTTATTCAGTACTAAAGTAATTATGATTATTGCTGGAAACTTCCTAACAATCGATTTATTTAAAAGTAATGCATTGCCCTTGATGGGATTTTACGCAGGCTCTGAGAGATATAAATGAACCTTGACAGCAGCAAGTGAAAAAACTCAATCTGCATTCCTGCAATTTCCAGCTACTCGTAGTGGGCTGTCTACACTGGTGCAATAAGCATATCCATGTCATAGGACAGAGTCCCAAATAATGCAGTCTTTGAGTACATGTTCAAACCACTTTACATGCCCAACAGTCATTTTAGGCACCCTCTTCTGAAGAAATAACCATTGACAAACTCTCAGCCTTATTTCAAATGTACAGTACAGTACAACTGTACAGTACAAATGTACATGTACAGTACAACCTGGAGCTCTGGAAACTTTCTTGTTTAGGTGGTGTTATAGAGAGTTATTACAGAAATGTTAAGCCTGGGAATGTCTGAGTGTGGAAATACTGAGGGAAAGTCAGAAGAAGGGTTGCGAGAATGGCATGTGTTGATGGCCTGCAAGATCCTAGCACACATCTACCTGCAGCGTCCCACTAAGACTGGGAGACAAAAGGCAATGGGTAAATCCTGATGGAGGTGGAGACGGGGATGGAGAAACTGACAGTTCCTAATGGGTACCAAAAGGTGTATCTAAAGCCAGCACATGGTCACCAGCATAAGAGGAACCCAGATGTGAGAAGGACTTGACAGCTGGTATCCCTTGTCTCTCACATTATTGCAAGGACACCTAGACACAGCACCTACATATACATGGCCTCTTGCCTGGATGCCGGACAGATGACTTAGGCTCACGCATCTTGATGTTGTGAGTACGTGGATATGAGAAGGTGAGTATGAAGGAATGAAATGGGTTTTGTTTAAAAATAAAATCCTGTCTCACTCCTGTAAGGTCCTGCATTGTGATTGCCTATGTGGCTGCTACAATATTGTGATGTTATTTCCTACAGTGGTGCCTGCTGTTCTGTGCGATTAATGTATTCTGTAGATGAGAAGAAAATCAGGCTCTATATTTAAAACAATGCGCTTATTGTGCCTCTTTTTGCAAATTATATATTGCAGTAAATATGCAGTATATTTTTTTAAATTTTGGATTGTATTTATAGAGAACTCTGGAGGAATTCATAACGACTGTGGGCGGATCCTGTAGGAGGTGAACCGAGTACATCTGGTTGTGGAAGATGATGGCAATATTCTTCAGTACAAAGATATAAGGGGCAGAAAGCAACCTGAAGAACAAGACAGGTAGGAAGAAGGTGCAGGGTCAGCTATGGCCATCTGCCAAGGAGCGACACAGAGTGTGGCTGGGTTAATGATGGGGAAGACCATGCAGAGAACTGCTTGTCCAAGGGATGGTAAGAATATACTACACTTGTAGGGGAGGTAGTATTTCACTGTATAGAGGAGGGACAGGAGGATCCATGTCAGGAATGGCTGAAATGGATCAGATGGACTGAACTGGAGAGAAACTATGGCTTGGAGAGAGGAGGAGATCAGACAGCTGTGCAGAATCTCTTTTCTGTGGTCCTGTGAGATAAACCTCCATTGGTTTTGGGTAGGAGTGAATAGGACACATATATGAACAGAAAGAGGCATACTAAGTTTTCTAGTCCCAAGAAAAACACCTAGGGGAACTAAAGACCACTGAAAGAATGATCATTTCTTTGGAGAAGAGATGAATGGAGGGGGAAGTCACCTTTTAATGTAGAACCTGGTTATAGGATTGGGTGTAATATGAAACAACGATGCCCTGCACAGATTGCGTTATAGAAATATCAGCCGGTTTCTGATTCATAAAGTTGAAACAGCACAAGGCTTAAAGGCAATACTAATGCTTCCTTCCTGGCTCTGCTGAGTAAACCCTAAGGTGCTACCATACATGGTCTGCATGTTTGCTTCTGCACATGGCTCCTCATTGACATAAATCCATAGTATGCCACATGAACATCTCAAGCTTTTGGTCATTCAGGAGCATTACGAAGCAGTGAACGGATCGGATCACACGGAGACAAAAGTCACTGCTGTTTTGGCAGCTGTAATTTTCCTGAACAATTTTCTTTTATGGTACAATAGAAAGGTGACATATTTTTGTTTCAATTTGAGCACTGATTTGCAACTTAAAATTTGATGGTCAATTGCTTATGTCTAAAAGGGTCTGAAAAAGACAGTCATGAAAACCAAGCTAGAATAGGCTTAAATTTGCTCTACACGGGTCTCCACATTTCTCTGAAAAGTTTTTAGGACTTTACAGGTTGAAAACATCTGACTTAAAATGATGCTGGAGAAGCCAGATGATGTGTCTAATTTCCCCCCAGCATTTGTAAAAGGAGTCTAAATGAGGTCGGTAGATCTGCACGCTCATTTTGTGATGATAGGGGATTTTATTTTTCGGTGGTGTGCCAAGAAGGGTTGAAATAGAATCAGGGTAAGAAAACTTGTAAACTTCCTATATTCATTATTCTGGATGGTACAGATACATAACTTAAAAGTAATGTATCTTGGATTTCTGTTATTTGCAGTTACTGTTACTCAGAATGATGGGAAGGACTGAATAATTAACAAAAATATTAAAATGTTGTTTTTCAAATCTCCTAGTAGATATGATCAAGCTGGAAGGGAAGATGCAGGTCTTTTACTTTACCCAAGGCAATCTGATAATTTCTGCTTTTATTTATCTTCTGGTTACCTTACTCACTCAGCAGCTACAGCACAAAAACACAGGAACATTCAGTTTTGCCGCTCTCTACTTTGGTTTCATTCTTTACAGTGAATAAAAGCTTTTATTTAAAATTATGAACAAGGGTATTGCTGCCCTGTTCTTGCCATTGGATAGATAGGTGTTCAAGTGCAGCTAGGTGTTTGCTCATGTAGTTAGAAGAGTCAGAAACTTCTGTCCCTGTGCTGCCTTTTAAATCTGTCCTCTGGGGTTTATTTTCTATCGCAGTGAATGTAGTGCCTATGGTGGCTCAGTTATTCCTAATCCAGACAAGTTTAAATCTAGCTGGATTAGTTTAACTCAAGACTGAAGGCAGCTGAAATGGATCTCAATGACTTTGTCCTGAAATGGACTATTAACACAGTCACAGTTTGCTTTGGCACATCCATCTGTGGGGACAGGCACCTGGGCAATGCCATAAATTACTCATGCTGGAGTTGCCAGAGGCTGCTTGATTGCAGAATTATTAATGACAGTGCATTTGTAAGCACAGCTTCCTACAGTTCTACATCAAAGCAGCTTACAGACACTTAGGCTGTGTCCATACTAGTAAATTAAGTGTGTTCAAGACTGTTGTCTGGCACTGAGAAGGACTGACTTAGAATGACCTCCTAATAATTAGCTATTAAAATCTTTCCTTCACTACCCAGCGTGCCCGGCGAGCATCATTTTCGTGTGTGCTAATTCCTGATTGAGCCCAGAAATTGTCTGGGAGCAGAGGCTGGATCTGTGCCAGTCCCAACAATTCCCTACAGACATAACTGAGTGCCCAGGTATATTTTCTGTGACTGTTCTGTTAACTAGCATAAATATAGTGTAAAGGGTTACACAGCTGTCCTTTGAAGTGTCTATTTCACCGAGGAGAAGTCAAACTGTGCAACCACCACCACAAAAAAACCAAAGTGCCAAATCTGAGTATAGGACTCAAGTCTTGGCTATAGCACTGAGTTTAGTTTAAGTATTTTGCTCGCTGAGGTCTTAAGGCTGCTTGTTTGTATCCTGGTCATACTTTACAAAGAGTTTGTCTGCTTTGGCTGGAATTTAGCTGGCAATATGTGTGAAGACATGTTCCTGTCATCCACACAGGCTTCCTTGCCATGCACAAATTATTTCCTTCTATGTGACATTGCAAGTCTCAGATCTAAAAAAATTGTATTCTTTTCACATAAAATAGCTTTCTAGCACTGTAGCTACTTCCCTGAGTCTCTTGTGATGTTGGGGATGTTCTACTCATTTTTCATTCTTTTTCTGATATTTTTGTCAGGATTCAATAACACTTTCACTGTGTCAGTTTTGACATTAAAAAGGTAAAGGAATGAGGGAATTAATCCTTCTTTAAAACCAAATAGAATTGTAAATCCCGTAACTAATTAAATGACTATTCTTCTCATATTTATGATGTGTTTTACTTTTGAAGTGTTTGAGGTGTGCATGCATCACACTGCTCCAGTATTTTTGTATTTGGGCCTAAGACCTCATCAAATACATGTTTTCCTCTCTGTGTGATGCTGGGTACTGGGATGTCGTGAGATGGAAAGCATCAAGTGTGGATGGTTTCAGAAGCTGGTTTCCTGCAGGCAGGAGCTCCTGCCCATCAAGAGTTACAGCCTGCCTTGGCATGAGATGTCCTCTGGGTGTGACTCCTGGCTATTGGTTGTTGTGTGCTGCTGTAGTCAGCATGCAGACGGCACGTAGGTGTGTTTGTGTGAAGGAGACACCCTTGGACTGTGCGGGCTGTCTCGAGTCCTGCTGTTGACCTCATCTCCAGCCCAGCTCCCTAAGTCTTGCTCCTCTTCCAGCTTCAAAACTCACTTTATCTTGGCTGTGATTCCTGACCTGCCTAGAAACACTTGCTCCTGCCTGTTCGCCCTTTGCATGGTACCTTTGCTTACTGCAGACAAACACTGATTTCTTGAGCTTTGGCCAGGACTTTGACAATTCCCTTGCCTGGACCTGCCACATGTTATGGCTCCTAGGCTGCTGACGGGGTCTGGGCTCCTGGCCACAGCATCTGCCCTCAGGTGGGGTAACCAGACAGAAAGGGGGAACCATGGCCTGTCCCCTATAGCATGCCTACCCATCCTCTACACCTTTGGCTGGGGCTGCACGGCTAGAAGGCGCGTCCCCTGGGTGGTGGATAGGGGATCCCTCTCTGGAGGATGCACCAGATAAAATTGAAGAAGGTGCCGCGAACCAACGCAGCCTAAGGGAAGGCCACCCTGACAGAAAAACCACTGGCCCTCCAAGTCATGGGGGTTGGGCAGGAGGCCAACTGCCTCCTCCCGGGAAAAAAAAAAAAAAAAAAAAAAAAAAGTTGCAGAAACGACGAGCATCAACTTTCAAAAAATACAATGGAGAAAATCAGTAATGAAGTGAGGAGGAGGAGATGGAACTGGATCGGTCATGTCCTGAGGAAAAAACCAACAGAAGACTGCGCTGTGGCCCTTGGGTGGACTCCAGAGGGAAGAAGAAAGTGGGGTTGCCCAAAAACGACCTGGCATGGGATGGTGGAGGTTGAGAGGAATGGTGCAGGCTGGAACTCTTGGGAAGCGGCACGGCACACAGCCACAGACCGATCGAAGTGGAAGAACGATGTTAGCGCCTTGTGTGCCTCCTGGCACTGAGAGAATTCAGATCAGATCATCCTCTACAGGCTCTTCCTCTGTTGTGCTGCATAGGTAGGATGGGTTTGCTAAATCCACTATGTTTTGATTTTTGCCATCTAGGATGGTGTGGGAGAGACAAACTGGCAGATGAGTGTGTTGGACGGGCTGTGAACTGTGTGTGATAAGCAGGTTTTGTGAATCTGTCCGGCTGTGTTAAAATCTCCTGGTAGGAAGAAATATGCCCTTCCATAGCTACCACCAAATTATTTTTCTGACTCCAGAATCAGGAATCTGCTTTCCAGTGACACACTGCTTCTATTATTAATCTAGCTGTACCTGGCACCGTGGTATATGAACAGCATGGAAATTTTACAGCAAGAAAAATCTGACACCAGGCCAACACTGAATCTTATTTCGTCTGGACACAATACAAAGAGGGGGCTTGAGAATATCATTTGTTGTTGATAACAGAGACATTTCTTAGGATGCCTTACCTTTAAACCAAAATCAGAAATCTAAATTCAAGCGATAATCTGTTTTTTGCTCAGTTTTTTAAATTGTAATTTATGTACCATTTGTTTATTTTATTAGTATTTTTCAAAAAGACTATGAACTCTCTGCTTTTATGGGAAGCCTTGACATTTGGTAAGGTATTTGTTAAGCAGATCCCAGTGCTGGTGAAAATTTTCCTGAATGTAGGAATATATTCATACAGTCCAGAGCTTATTAGTGTTTTGTGCCAATTGGCAGCTTTGGACAGGATACAACCCAGTCTGAAACTACTGGGATTTTCCCTGGGGGGTCTCCTTTTTGGGGGGGTTACTGTAATGTCAAATATCAGAAGTGAGCACAGCAAGACTTCTTCCTCTGTGTTCCCCACATCTGTCCTGAGAACGTCTGACTGCCATTTTGAAGAACACTGTAAAAGCTAAAAAATCAGGATACAGAATACCAGGGATGTGGTTACTCATACAACTTCTGGTCTCCCTCTGCTGTGGTTTAATCCCAGTTGGCAACTAAGCACTACACAGCTGCTCACTCACTCCCCCACGGTGGGATGGGGGAGAGAATCAGAAGAGTAAAAGTGAGAAAACTCATGGGTTCAGATAAAGACAGTTTAATAGGTAAAGCAAAAGCCGCACATGCAATCAAAGCAAAACAAGGAATTCATTCACTACTCCCCATCAGCAGGCAGGTGTTCAGCCATCTCCAGGAAAGCAGGGCTCCATCATGTGTAATGGTTGCTTGAGAAGACAAACACCATCACTCCAAACATCCCCCCTTCCTTCCTCTTCCCCCAGCTTTATATACTGAGCATGATGTCATATGGTACGGAATATTCCTTTGGTCAGTTGGGGTCAGCTGTCCCAGCTGTGTCCCCTCCCAGCTTCTTGTGTACCCCCAGCCTACTCGCTGGTGGGGTGGGGTGAGAAGCAGAAGAGCCCTTGACTCTGTGTAAGCACTGCTCAGCAATAATGAAAATATCTCTGTGTTATCAACACTGTTTTCAGCACAAATCCAAAACACAGCCCCATACTAGCTACTATGAAGAAAATTAACTCTATGGCAGCCAAAACGAACACACCTTCTATACTCAGTGTTATGATCATTAATTACATAACCATTGATTAGTGCTTAAAGGAGTGGAGTGCTGTTTTGGAAAACTGAGTTTTATTCCTGCCTCTACCAGAGAGCTGCCACATGGCACTGGGTAAGTCAATTAAATCGTTAGGCCATGAATGTGTTCCCAGTGTGTTACACCAAGGGACAAATTTGCTAAAGCAGATAATGCTTAACATCTCTAGCTATGCCTGCTAGAACTGTGCTTTCAGCTTGCATAAAATATGAGGGATCATCCTCCTATGTGTTAAACTTGGGAATCAGCAATTAATGAATGTTTTTAACAATTTTAACTTTAATATCTGCCTCAGGTTCCCAACTATTTTGTGAAAGAAGAATAGCATCTATCTTGCAACAACTGTATTGTGGAGAGAAATTAATTAATGCTTCTAAAATGCTCAAATGCAGTACATCTCAAAGGAAAAAACCCAGGAGGAAATAAATAATTTTGTGATCTGTGCAAAGCTTTTGTGTATGTGTTTAATAAAAAAAGGAAAAGAAAAAAAAAACCTGAATCAGAAGCTGAACAAGAAGGTTAAAACAAAATACTGAATAACAACTTCTGTACTGAATGAAGTTGTGATCCCAAGGAGAAAATGCAAAGTGATAATGTAATTAAGGATTAGAAGAGAAGATCAAGGGGGAGCATGCTAAAGGTTTTTAGATATGTAAAAGACTGATGTAAAAACCTGTTCTTCATGTTGGGATGACAGAACTAGAAAAACCTATGAAAATGCGGCAAGGGAGGTCAAGATTGGTAGGGATAACTTCCAGGTGAGGAAACCTTTCAAAACACAAACACGGGGGATATACAGACTCCCATTCTCCATGTTCTTTGCTAGTTTCACCCCAGTTTGTACCTTGTTTTTTCTCTCTATTTGTTATGCTAAAATTTTGGTTTTGCCTTTTTTAAGCTGACTTGTCACCATTCCATTATACCTCCTCCTTGTGTCTGAAGTCCATAAAGCACTCATTATTTAACCACATCAGTCTGTTGGTTATACTTCTTTTCTTTCTTCTGCAGTATTTGCCCTTAATACAGTTTCTTCAAGGAACTCAGTCTCTTTAACAGGTTTCCACCTTGATTAGCCTTCCAGGATGCTGTATCTTGAAATTTCCTCAATATGATGAAATATGTCTTCCTAAATACAGCTGGTTTTATTTGCCTGTTCTCCTTTCTTCTAAACATGTCATTTTACTCTTGTGTTTTTCCAGATGTCCTTTCCCTTGGTATTCACAACAATTTTTCCCTGTTAGTTGGAAACTCCTAACGGTTTTCTGGGCTATTTAATCTCAAAACAATTGTCCAAAGAATAATCATAATGTAAATTTTCAAAAGAAATTATCTACCAGTTCCTCCTGGCTTGGCTCTGTAGGGAAAGCTCCACTGTGACAGCATCTGCAGTCTTTTCCCCTTTGACTGACACTTTCCAACAGGTCAGTTTTGTTGGTGGGCTAGAGACCTAATATATGCTCCTTGGCATCTTCCTCAATGACAAGCTAACATCTTCTACATTATATTAAGTAGTCCTGTGATATGAATTAACACACAAAGTCTCTTATTTAAGTTAAATTATAGATGTCAGCGAAATAAGCTTGAGTCCTAATTTGTATGTCTTTCCATTTTTGGTGCAAATTGTTATTTGCAAGATAGAATATGATATCAAATAAATTACAAAAAAAACCCTCCATATCTAACAGTGCAAGACTGATCACCTCAGCATTGGATGAGCTCTTTAGATCCCCAGTTTATTTTTGAGAAAAACAGCTTCAGTTCTCTCCAGCTGGATGATTCCTGTTTTTCATCCCAGGATGAATAATTCTGGACACAAGTGTTGAAAGCAGGATCACTTCCCCCTTGTGCCCCCAAGAATCAAAATTCCTCTCCCCTGCTCTCTATATTATTTCTTTTTGCATTTTGCTGCAAACAAAACATGAAAAACACCTTTATTTTTATGCAGGTTTTTTATAGAGACAAGTGCAGCTTCTCTGTAAGGGAGAGGAGCAATGGTCAGCATGTCTTTAGGTTGGCGACTGTCAGAGGGGCCGCTTCTCTCTGCTTTTCAAAGGTATCCTGATCATGGAGCTGCACCAAAGGAAGGGAAGGTACCACTCCTTTTCTTTTATTGTTTGCCTATTTGTAATAGCCATTCTTCAGCAGAATGGAGGATAAACTTACCAGGCTTGGATTCAAGGATATTCACTTCAGAAGAAATTCCCCCAAACGGAGACAGACAGTTCAGTTGTATAACTTGTTCAGCCACAATGACAGAATTTCTAAGCAGTAAGCGAAGTGGGCATCTGTGTGCAAGATTATAGTCAGGAAACTTGAGGTTTTTATGGCATTTCAGGCATACAAATGCTACTTTGGATGACACACTTGCTGATTTCCCCTTTCCTTTCCTTGCCTTTCCTTGCCTTTCCTTGCCTTGCCTTGCCTTGCCTTGCCTTGCCTTGCTTTCCCTTCCCTTTTCCCTTTTCTCACATTTATGTAGTAGCATGCATATACCCACATTTCTACAATACAGTACTTACATCACCTTGTGTCAAGCTGCATAAATATATTCTGCAGTGAAGGTAAGGTGACATCTGCTAGCAGCCTTTTTGTACTAAAGTATAAAACACTCAGTCTATAGCCTTAAATGGCCTATCTTAGAGAATGCTAGCAAGCATTCTCAGCTTTGCTTAAATTTTCAAGATTAGTGAGTGTTTCACAAGCATCACGTTTATGTTGCATGAAATAATTATTTTAATCCTGGAATGATTCAAGCTATTATTTTATCGCATGTTACTGTAAAATTCCTGGTTTTGATTGTGCTGAAGGAGTGTTCACTATTGTTGTAGTTGAGTTTATAACATTTACTATATTGTTTTAATTGATAAGAAAAAACATTAATAGTATAAGGAGCTGTTTTCTGTTTCAAACTGAAAAAAAATTCAATCCTAGATGACAAGTGGGTGAAATGAGATATCTGTGAACTGGTTGCCTTAATCTCTGAAAGCAAATATTAGATCTTTAAATGTTTAGAAAATGTATACCTACAATATATCCTAAATAAAATAAATGGGAAGTCTAAATATGTATTACTAAGAAGCAGTAAAAGTTTTCTGTGTTTGAAGAACAGCTTTCAATTTTAAATCAAAAGAATAGCTACAGCAGAAGAAAGGGAAACTGGAAATGTCTTGGAAAAATAACTAAAGCTAATGAAATAAATTGGACTTGTTTGACTGTTCGGGTAGTGTATAAAGACCTAAACATTACAAGGAAAAAATTATTGACAGACAAAACCCCTCCAAAACGGTAAGACCCTGACCTACTAGCAGTAGGCTGTGGTCCTGCATTCAGAATAGCTGATTCTGGAAAAATTGTTATATGCAGAAATAACCTCTGTTATCACTAATCTCTTAAAAATCAAAGTTGGCAGTGCAGTATCGTAGCTGCAAAATGTGTTATTTCTGTAGAGAGCTTGGTCAGGTTTTTTCACCAGCCTTAATGCCTCTTCTTGTTAGGAGCTAAATCCAGTGGTTTCTAACTGAAATAGTTCTGTGATAAATTCTTACAAGATTAGAGGGACTGCTCTTATATAGTACTTTATCAAATTAATACAATGACTATTGTTTTAGTTAACGTATTGCATTATTTGCTTCGCTGCACTCGCTAACACTTCTTTCTCTCTGAAGGAAAGCTAAGCAGTGTATTACATCAATTACGACATGGCATGCACTGTAGTTTGGTGTATGGGATTTGTTTATCTCCTTGTTTTTCAATACTTAACCTTATGGCTCAAGAATCATTATGTGCCCAATTAACTTTGGTTTATAGGCTCAGTGTGTTTTAAGTCTGCAGTGTTGTTTCTCTAGAAAAATTACTTTTCTACAAAATTATGATCATTTCAGCCTGCACAGGCCACACTGAGATCTGGAAGTTTATTACCTTATCATGGGTCAAGAGAGAACAGATGTAGCTACTGAATATAGGGTCGAGAGGGGACAGATTTTGTTATGGAAGACAGTCATACCTTAGCTTCTTCAAGACTGTACCAGATACTTGAATGTTATTCGGGGACCTTTAAAAGGCAGAAATAATGTACATTATTTTGGCCTAGCACCTTTAATAATTGGAACTACATGTTAAAGGCTCTCAAGAAATTCATAAAGTTTAGTGCCTCTGATTTCTTTTGACCAAGGAACTGTTGAGAAATCAGACTCCAGAAAAGTGCTCTGTATATAAAGCTATTTATTTTTCCATTTTCTTGTTCGTCGTGGATAAAATTCCTTGCTAAGATGATAATGCTTTAAAAAAAAAATATTCTTCTAGGAACCTGCAAATACAACTTTTGGATTTTTCAGTTTCTGCTCTTTCAATGCAGTATTGTGAAATAGTCATTACCTGACCATTACTCAAATTTTAGTGAGATGGTCATTACTTGAAATATAAATGTAACTTTAAAAATGTACCTTTGTTTTGAAAGCTGCAATTCATTATACTGTCTGAATTTATGTATTTATTTAGATTTCTGGAACACTAAAAAGACATTTTCTGCGCATGCACCCAGAACTTTTGACATAATATACAACTTAGGATAAGTGCAGCACTGAAAGACAACCCCGCTGAAAAATCATTCCTTTGAACATTTTTAGTCTCCTCTATCCTACTATGTACAAAGTTCTGGAAAAAACAGGGTTGTGCAATGTAATCTGGAGGTCATCAGAGCTGGGCTGTTTCAAGCAAAGAGGAAAGTATGAATTTCAAAGGCGTGGAGCCTCCCACTAAGAATGGGCTGCAGCATCCTACTTTAGTTTCAGTCTATAAAGCTCCAGTCTGAATTCCCCTACTAATTCTAAGTCAGCAAAGATGGCCTCATAGAATAGAGAGCCTCCTCAAGTAAGCCTACAGTTCACAATTAATTTGAGTACCTAACTTAACCTAGCCAAATGCAAAGCCCTACCTCTGGGCTATTCCATCACCACTGTTTTTGCTTTTGGCTAGGTGAAGAAGAATGACCCTGTGTTTAGGATTCTTTCCCAATAATTGCAAGCCAATATGTCTCTCCTTTTGAGGGGAATGGTGGAAATGTAAAGACAGTCAGTACTCAAGTGAGTGGCCTTCTGCCTAAGAACAGACCCATTCCAGTCAGAGTTAAAACGAAATTTGACTTCTAATCTGTAACAAGACATCCAGCTGGAAAAAATATAACCAATTTACAAGGCACCTCCAGACTTTTTTTTTCCTCTGTGTGAAACATAAGGGTACTTAGACCAAAAGAGTCAAGATTATATGTAATGAAACTCTCAGCTAAGAATATGGTAATCCTTTTTATGCAGCAAAGAGTAAGCACATTACATGGTGTAATAATTTGTCATCCCAAGAGACTGTGTGTGAAGACTCATGGAAATGTGATAATGGATTCTGATGCTGATGTATGAACTTCTTCCAAAACGTATAACCTCCTCCCCTGCCATGCAAAGAAACTAGTGATTATTACATGTTCATGAAACCAATGTTAGCCTCAGCAATAACACGCTTTTTTAATTTGGTTAACTGCTTTGACTTTGCTTGTATACATCATGATTGGTTTGTTTTTCAATATGTTGGAAAAGTATGTCTGAAGCTACTGTTCAAGGTAACAGCAAAAAACCAGCTGTTTAACAGAAACCACTTTTAAACAAGGACTAAGCAATATGGTGCAAAGAACAGTGGGACATCCTCCAGTGGCTGTGCCATAAGGACAGTATTTCATACTGTTTTAAGCTGGAAGATGCTAATGGTCACTATCAAAGAGGTCTTTGCTCTCAAACTATGAGAGATCTTATTAAAACTAATGAATGCAATAAGCACTCCTGTTGAATTTAATGAAGGTGATTGAGCTCCTTTTTGCTGTGAGACAGCTGTACGTAGTGGGGACTACTGCCTAGTTTATTGAATTTCATGGTGATCTCTGAGCTGAGCTGTTGTGTGGGCAAAAGGGCTCTTGTGCCCTGATGTCCTGTGTATAGCTGATGTAGTTAAAGACCAGTAAAAGGAGTTCAAAATGTGACTTTGAAAGAAAGGAGGTAGTGATTTGTAGGAGATTTGTAGGCAATGAAGTCACTGATGAGATAAACATCAGGGTTTCTCTAAGAAACAGCCTGTTCACAGTTTATTTTTCCAGTGTTCAGTGAAACAGGATATTTTGGGATGAGGAGGGAAGTGCAGAATGAATGGGATTACATCAAAGAAATTCCTGAGTCAAACAGTAAAGTCCTTTTCTTAAATAGAAATGGCTTTTCCAGGTCGTGAGTGTCGGTAAACAGCATGGACCAATGAGACATTTTACTAAATCAAGTTCTAAATCTTTTTTTCTGATCATGAAAGAATATCAGATTTTTGGAACCCTGCAAGACAAGGGTCAAATTGCTGATGAGCTTCTTTCTGTCTGCTGACCCAAGTTAAAATGTACTGTGCTGGGCAATGAAAATTGAGGACATGTCTCCTGGAGAGGAAGCCTTGGAAGAGGAAAACTAATTTTCCCCACCTTAGAGCTCTCTGGGGTCCATCATAATGTCCTAAAACTGATCCGCATCTACAATTAGAAAGAAGCAATAAATGTAGCTTGGACAATCTCAAGCCGGTCCTGTTCAATATCTTTATCGATGATCTGGATGAGGGGGTCGAGTGCACCCTCAGTAAGTTTGCAGACGACACCAAGTTGCGTGGAAGTGTCAATCTGCTGGAGGGTAGGAAGGCCCTGCAGAGGGACCTGCACAGGCTGGATCGATGGGCTGGGGCCAGCTGTATGAGATTCAACAAGGTTAAATGCTGGGTGCTGCACTTGGGTCACAACAACCACGTGCAACACTACAGGCTTGGGGAGGAGTGGCTGGAGAGCTGCCTGGTGGAAAAGGACCTGGGGGTGGTGGTTGACAGCCGCCTGAACATGAGCCAGTAGTGTGCTCAGGTGGCCAAGAGGGCCAATGGCATCCTGGCTAGTATCAGGAATGGTGTGGCCAGCAGGACCAGGGAGGTGATCATGCCCCTGTATTCGGCACTGGTGAGGCCACACCTCGAATACTGTGTTCAGTTTTGGGCCCCTCACTACCAGAAGGACATTGTACTAGAGTGCATCCAAAGAAGGGCAACGAAGCTGGTGAAGGGTCTAGAGCACAAGTCTTATGAGGAGAGGCTGACGGAGCTGGAGTTGTTTAATTTGGAGAAGAGGAGGCTGAGGGGAGACCTTATCACTCTCTACAACTACCTGAAAGGAGGTTGTAGTGAGGTGGGGGTTGGTCTCTTCTCCCTAGTAACAAGGGACAGGACGAGAGCAAACGGCCTCAAGCTGTGCCATGGGAAGTTTAGGTTGGATATTAGGAAGAACTTCTTCACCGAAAGGGTAGTCAGGCATTGGACCAGGCTGCCCAGGGAAGTGGTTGAGTCCCCATCCCTGGAGGTATTTAAAAGATGTGTAGACGTGGTGCTTGAGGACATGGTTTAGTGGTGGACTTGGCAGTGCTAGGTTAATGGTTGGACTCGATGATCTTAAGGGTCTTTTCCAACCTTAACGATTCTATGATTCTATGATTCTAAGCAACTTCTCTCAATGAGGCAATAATGAACCTCTATGCTCTCTGCTTTTTAGGGAAAAGTCATTGGAGAAGTGGTGTTTGTCTCAGTCTTATTTCCAAGTTTCAACCAGGCAACAAGAACATATAGCCACTGCAGAAACATGCCCGTGAATGTCCCAAATCCACAGTGAACTCACCCAGTCTCTTCTGAGATGAATGGAAGCCCATACAATTTCCTTGTAAGAGTGTGCAGAATGAAAAACACAAAGAAAGGTCCACAGGCCTAAAACAAATGATGAGACAAAATTATAGCTAGACTATGAGTATAGAACTTATCATATTGGGTCTTCAGTAAGAACTGTTGTTGCAGCATGCGGGACCGGTCATACTACCTCATTCCAGTTTAAGCCTCACAGGCTTGTTTAGCAATGAGAAGCTACCAGGGTCTGTAAGTGGATCATTCCCTTTAGGTAAGGAAACATATCGCAATAAGTCATAGATCTGAAAAGGAAAAAAAGTGGCATTAAACAAGTGAAGGTTTTGTGATATATGCTGAATTTTGAAGATTGTTTGTGGATTGTTTTACATTCTAACTGAATGCAGAGGAAGACATTTTCTAATTCTAAACAAATAGGCACTCTTGAATTTTAAGTATTAGCAATTATTAAAAACCAATTAGTGGTAAACTGAATTAAAACAAACAAGTGTGAAGAAAGGGTAAGTAGGAGGTTTTGTACTGCAATCATCCTACATGGCAAAGTTGGCTTACTGTTCCTCAAGGACTGGTTAGTCCTATAAAGATTTTTGCAGTAGCAGAACATACATATTATTAGTTACAGATTTATTTGAAACTCAGCTCAGCTGGTGGAACTTATTTTCCCAAAATGACTTTTTTTTTTTTTTTTTTTTAAATAAAATATGTCTATAGGGTGTCCTTGTCCAAAATTACTGTGGTGACAAAACAGGTCTCTGAGCATAAAAGCATGTCTGCAGTAACCCAACAGAACAGAAGCTTACATGTTCAGCATTGAATTTCTATTGAAGGCTGACACCATGGGAATGAGTTTCCATATTCACATGAAAGTATAGGCTGCTGTAACAGTGGCAAATAAGCTAAACCATGCGTACCTGACCTGTGGAGTCCTCAGTCCTTAGCATTGCAGAAGAGAGAAAAAGTCTTGCCACCAACATTTGTTAAAGTCTGCTGGAATGCAGAAATGTAACAAAATCTATTAATAACTATGCCTACAAAGAGAATGTGACTTAGCATGTTTTGTTTTTTTTTTTTTTTTTCTTCCTCATATTGGAGAGGAGGACAAAGTGAAAACTATATCCATAAAGTCAGAGATTTTCTCCTGAAATAGGTCTCTATCAGACATGAACTCTGCTTTACTATGTAATCCAGAGCATACTCACCTATTTTCCTGCTAATGGCTGCTGTGTGGCAAGTTATTTTGATATTTTGTATTGCTTTCAAGGAGAACGTTATGGAGCCTGTTATCTTTGGTTGAATGAGTAAGCGTATCACTTGTGGAACAGTGGAGAAAAGAGCAGAAAAACAAACTCGGTGTCAATGAAATTATTTACCTGGGCCCCCATCTTGTGTTTTCAGCTTCCCATTCTTGCTCTCTGCTAGCAGACTCCTTTTTCCTTCTGTCTGGGCTTGCCTGAGCATTGCTTCTAGTACCACTAATTTTCATTGCCCTAAATACATTACCTCTACTAAGAGTTAGCTGGCAATCACAGAATGTGGATAATTCTGTCCTACTCCCAAGGGTAGCTTAAAAATGTGGAGTTGCGGAAGTTTCTTTTTCTCTTTCCCTTTTCTTTTCCTCTTTCTGTTGGAAATTTTCTAAACTAAGTATGTCCCTCCCTAGAGGGAATGTTTCTCAAAAAATGTAATATAGATAATTCATCAAGTTGAAATAGAATAGCATAATAAAAGTGGGGGAAGAATATACTGTAATAGAATGCAGGAAAGGCAGTGACATGGTGACATTATTCATATAGACAGACACTGGTGAGATGGAAGTTTAAAAACTGTCTCTTGCTGTAGGCATGTTTTAGTTTGCTGTTCAGTACAGTTTCCCAGTGTTTTTGTTGTTATTGCTGAAGAACAATAACAAAAATAGCCATTAGAAACATGTGATAAAAAGATTTTTTTTTCCTCTGAAAGCCTTACGATGCCTCACCTGGAATAAGATTAGTCAGGCTGTGTACCTAACCATCTCTCTGTTGCAGTTGTGGTTTGCTTGAGTACTGGTGAGTTCCTGCAAGGGTGGCTGTGCATGTGTGTAGGCTTCAGCGAGTCAACGTGAGTTAATTCCTTCAGGTGCCTAGGTTCTGACTTTGCTTTTAGTTTGGCACCTGCAGTGCTGTACTATTGTCCTCTTAGCTCCTTGTTTTCTAGCGATATATTTTCAAGTTCCTGTATTAGGTTTCTGTCAATGCATAGTCTAGTATTTCCCCCAGAGGAGAGATTTTCCTTTTGCTTTTGCTGTTTTCGTTCACACTGTGTGACAAATGCGGTAAGATCCAAAGGGCGAAGTCTTGCCGTCCTGTTTGCCCATCCCTTGCTCAACCTCCTACATTACTGCAGCTGCAGATGCTTATGGCTGCCAGCCCCCATCTCTTGCTCCATTCATTTTTCATCCTTGTTTCTGTCTTGGATAAATGATGGCAGAAGACTTCTGAACTCTCTTATTGTGTTTATTCCCCCTCTCATGTCCTCAGAATCTCCTCTGAGGACAGAATATTAAGACTGGGCATGCTTGCAAGTTTATATTTAAGCCCTTTTAGAAAGCTCCATGTTTGAATTTTCCTGCTGCCATTATCACTAGTATTCTTTAACCTTCTTTTTACTTCTCTGTTTTGCTAAGAAACTTGGAAGTTTTGCCCTTCTTAGCTTTAAGGGTTTCAACCTCATTTCTACGCTCTGTTTTTTTGGATATTGAGAAGGAGGGAAGAAAGAAGAAGAAAACAACATTTTTAAATTCTGAGCACCCTCTCCACCCCTCTAAAGGATCTGAGAGCCCAGAAAGACAGCTGTGTTATTTCTGTGGAGATTTGTTTTCCATTTGATCAGGCTAAGATCAGTCAGAGTGAGCAAAAGGTGTTTGAGAAGTAAAACAAAAGTTAAACCATGCTTTTATGTGAGCTTTATTTTTTTCCTTGAGGATTTATTTTCTTTCATATTATGAAGCACCAATAGTGCTGTCAACTATAAAAGATTAGATCTTGTGGTGCAATGTGCCAGGGTTTATAGGATCAGGCAGGGCACGGTGAGGGTTTTTCTGGTCACATTTTATCTTCATAAATTCATAGCATTGGCTTTCTGTGCTTGGCTTGAGCAATGAGGGCTCACGGCTTCCACTGCATTCTCTCTAGGAGCAGAACAGCCTACGCTTTCAGTATCCTTTTGCTGTTTCCCAGCTCACATTTTCAGGTGAAAGACAAGTTCCCGAAAGGCTCTATGACCTCTCCTGGTTGTGTTTTCTTTACTGGAATTCAACCTCAAGGATTTGTCACCTTTGGTTTTGTTCAGTTATGCAAAACCAAAATTAATTCCAGGTTCAATGTGATAACATTCTCTGCTTGGAAATACTACAGCTTTGATCAATACCGTGTTAAAGGAACTTGCCCAGATACAGTAGGCTGGTTTTTACTAGTTTTACTGAAGATTTGAAAACCAGAACAGTTCAAACATGATATACATGGAATTTGGTGTTCTGGGCACAGCAACTTCAATGGAGTGTCTGTAGGTTAGTGGCAGCATACTATGTGTCATGGCATGATGATATTCCTAATCTCAGCTTTGTCCATCTCTCTTGTAAAAAAAATCAATTATGGAAGAAGAAAGGATGAGGAGGCACTAGATGCTCCTAGTGTGGGAAGGAGAGACTGGAATGGCTTGATATTTTCAGTAAGAACATGGGGTTGTGGAGACACTTGTGCTGGTGAGGGAGGAGAGCGTTCATCCTTTTTGTATGGGGAAGGGGCTGGAGGTTACTGGATCTGGTCAGCTTCAGGATCTAGGGGATTTCTGCTTCCTGGTCCACTGGAGACAAATCTGGTGGCTGTGGGGACTGAGGGGATGGATCCCTCCTGGCCCAGTCCAGTAGAGCCAAACTGCTGCTATTCCCATTTATAGGTTTAACCAGAAGTGAGGTTGAACGTGTTTCCTCACCCACATTAGTAAACGTGGCTGGCCACACAAATCAGCACAGAGGCCAGTGCTTTTATCAGTGTGAAAACAAACAGCACTCATGTGGCCATAAACTGCATGGACAACTAAAACCTGTTCCTCCTTGTTTGCTTATTGGGGTTGAAGTTTGCATTGGACACACACGCACACACACTGAAATGCTGTGGGTCTCTCCAAAAGCTGGTGTTTGATGCCTGCCCTATCTAGAAACTGTCCCCCAGGCCCCGGTCTCCTTCAGCTGCTGACCTCAAGACTTTTGAGCTCACAGGCTTATGGTCCCACCTTGGTGGCTGGCACTCGGACCTCGTACCCTGCTCAGTGTCCAGTTTGATTTGGAATTCACTAGGGCTCACCCACACGGGCTCAGAAGAGAGAGCGCAGCCACACAAAAGATAGTTAGAAAAAGGGATTTAGTAAGAATACAGGAGAAATTACAGTGATCTTGCATAGGGCTCAGTTAAATAAGGGCAGCGACCAGCAGCTGGTTTTTGTGTGACTGGCTTCTTTCATCCCCACTACTCTCTGCTCCCCCCTACGTTTTTCTCTGTGGTTTGCTCCACTTCCTAGAAGAAAGGTAGGAGCACCTGATGCTTGAGCAATGGCTGTGGACTGAGAAAAATACAAAGCCCCTGTATTTTTGGTCAGGAAACTTATTCCTATCCCAAACTCTTTTTTTTTCTGCCTGGTCAAGCTGGCTAGGAACTAAAGGGACACTTAGTGCTGTCATGGTGAATGCTGTCATTTCTGTGGTGTGTGTTAGCTGGGATAGCATTAGTCCAGTGTCCATTATATCACACATCTGGCCAGCAGTAGGCAGTGGCACTCATGCCAACATGACCTCCAGATTGACCAAACTTCTTGTTGCTGGCAGTGTTCCCCTGGGACAAAGCAGTGGCTGTGTTTTGCTAAATGTATCAAAATTCTTCCTTCTCCCTGCCTCCTCACCCTATTTGTCCTCAATATGCTTTGCAGAAATGAACTTACGGGACTTATAGATGTTTCCTCATACAGGGAGCATCTTCCAGAGAGAGGCTTGTTTGAGTAAAGTGAGCAGAATGAGGCTAAAATTATGTTGTTTTAATCTATAACAGCAATCACAAATGAATCATGATATCAATATATGGTGATAAAATTCTCTGGGGAGATGGGAAGTAAATGCTATGCTTTGTTTATCATGTAGCCTCCTTTCCTTGAAATGTAAATAATCGCTTCATATGAATCTACATGGTTAGGAAATGGCCTAATGACACTGTAAACTAGAAGGCATCCATGCCTGTAAAATAATTACCCTTTTCTCAGGCATTTACAAACACCTCACAATGATCCTTTGAGATGCTCTCATCTGTGTTTGACAGAATGGGAAACAGGTACGAGAATATGAAAGAATGGAGAAAAGGACAGAGAGTGAAATTTGTGAAATCTTGTACATCCCTGTTCTATCTTTCTAAGACAATGACCTTCCATATGTCCTTCAAAGCAATCCATAGTCATTTTACTTGTATCTTTAATGTTTCATTCAACGTAGTGTAAGACCATGAATAATGAAGTTTACACTATACAGGGAGGGTAGCTATTGATTTACACAAGGTATGTCTCATTTATTAATCTGTAAATACTATGCAAATATATGCATGACAAGAAATTAAATCAATGCCTGTCACTTATTCTTTCAGTCTGCATGCTTTTATGAGTATAAATTTGACATTAATACCAGTTTACAGGAATGTACTTGCTGAGAAAGCAATGATTTACACTGGTGTGCAAATCACTCATATGGTCTGAAACAGAGCTTTTGAAAACATTGTATGTAACTTGGAGCTGCTGTCTCTTAAGTGCCATTTTATAGATGATCTTAGATCCATTTGTTATACAGATCATTTAAGTATTAAATTGTAATTGCTTGCTTTTAAGTTTTCAAATGGTGTGATTTTGAGGCCTGGGACTGTAGCACAAAACTGAGGGTAAGAAACATCATAGAAATGTGTCAAACAGCTTACCACTTCTCAGATGAACTATCATTAAATTCCAACTGTGCTTTCAGCCCATCTGAGAAGTAAACAGTGTTAGCTTCAGATGGATGTCTGAATCCTAAACTAAAAGGTACACCAATGCTGTTACCATGTAAAGCTTACAAATGAAGGAACACCAGCAACATCCTCTTTACATGAAGCATGAAGACTACTCCCATATTCATACTTCAACTCATCAGCTGCTCTTCTGCATCTGCAATGTGAAGTGAGGCATACCCATACCACTCTGATACTTGGTCCAGGAACAAGTCCTGCCTCAACTTATGGGGCCTGGGACTTCTCAGTATTTCTTCAAAGTTGCTCTGTACTCATAAGTAAAATTCTTAGCTTGATGTTGGAAAGCAAAGTCTTATGAATTTACTTTTCCCAGGTGGGAACAAGGTAGCTTCCTAAACCCAAGAAGAATTACTTAGACAACTTACTGGTATGTGCAGCAAGGGAGAGGAACAAAGTGTCGATGTAATAAGAGATGAGTGAACACAAAGCAGAGCTTTATGGACAAATGGCAGGAGGTCCAGAATTCTGAAGGCTGAGGGATGGTGCAGAATATTAGAAGACAGAACAACCCCATGCAACACTACAGGCTTGGGGAGGAGTGGCTGGAGAGCTGCCTGGCAGAAAAGGACCTGGGGGTGGTGGTTGACAGCCACCTGAACATGAGCCAGTAGTGTGCTCAGGTGGCCAAGAGGGCCAATGGCATCCTGGCTAGTATCAGGAATGGTGTGGCCAGCAGGACCAGGGAGGTGATAGTGCCCCTGTACTCGGCACTGGTGAGGCCGCACCTCGAGTACTGGGTTCAGTTTTGGGCCCCTCACTACAAGAAGGACATTGAGGTACTAGAGTACATCCAAAGAAGGGCAGCGAAGCTGGTGAAGGGTCTAGAGCACAAGTCTTATGAGGAGAGGCTGAGGGAGCTGGGGTTGTTTAATTTGGAGAAGAGGAGGCTGAGGGGAGGCCTTATCACTCTCTACAACTACCTGAAAGGAGGTTGTAGTGAGGTGGGGGTCGGTCTCTTCTCCCTAGTAACAAGGGACAGGACAAGAGGAAATGGCCTCAAGCTGTGCCATGGGAAGTTTAGGTTGGATATTAGGAAGAACTTCTTCACCGAAAGGGTAGTCAGGCATTGGACCAGGCTGCCCAGGGAAGTGGTTGAGTCCCCATCCCTGGAGGTATTTAAAAGATGGGTAGATGTGGTGCTTGAGGACATGGTTTAGTAGTGGACTTGGCAGTGCTAGGTTTACGGTTGGACTCGATGATCTTAAGGGTCTTTTCCAACCTTAACGATTCTATGATTCTATGATTCTAAGATGGAGACAGGCTCCTCACAGTGCTGTTTGGCAAGAAGATGAGAGACATCAAGTATAAACTGAAATGAGAGAGCCAGACTAGGAATAAAATAAAGAAATAAAAAGAATAATAAAATAACAGATAAAATAAGAATTAAAAATAAATAAATATAAATAAAAGGAAAAGGTTTTTCACTGTGAGAACAGCTAAGCAGTAGGGCAGGTTGCTCAGAAAAGTGATGCAGTCTCTGTCCTTGGAGGTTTTCAAGACCCAGCTGTATAAAGCCCTGAGGTACCCTATAACTGATCCTGCTTTGAGCAGGGGGGTGGACTAGAGACCTCCCAAGGTCCCTCCGCACCTTAATTATCCTATGATACTGCTATCTGCCAGGATGTCCCAACAGGCTACTAGCAGCAGCCCAAACCGTGCAAAGCACCCACTTGTATGAAACACTGGCGAGGGTTTATATGCTGAGAAGAGAATCTCTTTCCATCTGGACCTTGTGATGACAATAATGATGACAAGAACAGATATTATGAGGGAAAAGGAAAACTCACCTAATTTTTAAGATCTTATGGTCAGCCTCTAACTGGAAAGGGGGAAGAGTTAGACATTAGGATTGGGCAGGAGACATGCATCCATTAACTCATGTCAGATGGGAAGTCCTCCCGAGATAACTGTAGATCCTACAAGTATTCCCACATAGTTTGGAAAGTACTGCCTGTTGGTGGTGGGAGGTAAACATGTATAAGGAATTCTAGGAGGAAATATTTGTGGGGTTCTTCCTCGCTCTTTGTTGGGTAGCTTTGTGCATTTCACTGTTTTCAGAATGCCTGATGATTCCTTGAGATAGGGTGGGACACTGAGAATCCGTGGCCTATGTCTGAATAATAACTTCATTATTTTGGTGGTAGTAATTATAGCATTTTGCCTACTGATGTATTATGGAAACAGACATTTTCCATATCTGAATGTGTCTGAGTTCAAGCAGGGTATGATACATGTTTTGTGTGAGAAAATTAGTGTTTTTTCTAAATCATTTTATGTAATGGAACATCTGTTAAAGGAAGGCATTGAGTCGTCATGTGATAGAAACAGCATGAGCAAATTTAAGATATTTGTTCTTAAGTAATGTATGGTTTTATTTCTCCAAGTTGTTTTTTGGTTTTTTTGGGTTTTGTTTTTTTTTTTTTCATTTTTAAATCGTGTTTCTACCTTAGCCATCTTTTCATATCCTGAAACAAGCAAGATGAAAAAGTGATGACCTGGAGATTGTGCTCTGGGAATTTTTGCATTACTATGAGGTGGAAGTGTCATAAGAAAAGAAAAATCCCTGTTCTCTTGAAATAAATTTTTTAAAGCACAGCTTTGAAGACTCCAGAGGTTCAGATAAGCATCCAGCACGAACATCGGCAGGTTTGAATCTCAGACTTCCCTAATGTGATGACCCCATTTCACTACAAATTGGTCTCTGTACTCAGCTGGTTGTGGGTTAGTTAAAATCATCTTCTTTCTGCTAGGAGTCCCACTTCAAAAATTCCTTCAGAAGTTTTCACACTGAATACATTTGCACCTGTCAGTTCACAGGAACCTATCACTGTCTTCCAGGAACAAAACCCATCTGAACTAACTGTTGATGGGGTTTTATGACTCATTGAAGCCCAGAGCTATGTGAAACTGGCTTTAATTTCTCAAAATCAATAATAGTTTTAAGCACTGTGTGCCTCTGATAGTCTTCTTACCCTAGTGGAGAAGAAAATGTACTCAATATAAAGGGTGAAAATAGATTTTCATTCAATTTTAGGCTGAAGTAGTGTTTCTGAACATAGCTCTGATTGATAACAAAGCTCAGTTGTTGGGTTTAAGGGAAACACATTGCAGGCATCTGAGTCTGCTGCAATGGAAAAGAAATATGAACCTGACCAGGGTTTGGCAGAGAGGAATTATGATTTCAAAATAAAAATGAAGACTTTCTGGAGTTGAATCACTTCCTGTTGGGCTGATAATGCCATGAAATTTGTTTGTTTTAAATATTGCCATTCTCTTTTTCCCAGTGATACATGGAGCCTATTGTGTGCCACAAACAGTCATTTGATGGCGTGTGAGTCACAGCACAATTTTCTTCCCACTGTGTCTTTTGTGTCAGTCAGAGAAAACGAATAATAATCTCTCCCTGGGTTTGTATTGTCCTGTTTAGACCATTTTGGAAAGTTACAAAATGTCCTGGATAATACAGCTTGAATGAAAAGTTTTCCTGGCTTTTTCAGATACTGCAAGCTTTTCATGCAAACCCAGTTTAAAAAAAAAAAACCACAAACAAAAACAACAACTAAATAATCGATGTTCTACCCTCCCTGCAATGAAAAATACAGCAAGAAACATAAAAATACAGCAAGAAACATATATACATACATACACATATATATAAATGTCACATTTCAGAAGTCTGCATTTTCACTGTTCATTCCTCAGCTAAAAAAATACAACACATTCTTGATGTTCTTCCCTTTTTGGATTCTCACAACAGTGAGAATTAACATCCCTATGGATTGCACTCAGAGGGTGGCTTTGTCCTTGGCTATCTCCATGGCAGCTTTCAGCCCTCTGTTACACCTCCATTAAACCATCCTTCTTGCTTTGATACCAAAATGAGGTTCTCAATTTGCCACGCTGTCAGTATTTACTTGTTAACCTGCCAATAGCTTTAACACTTTTAATTGATTTACCACTGATTCTTCATTACCAGAGGAGAGATAAAAGATCATGTGAGTACACTGTACAAGTGAGTTTTGTCTCTCCTGTAGTATCACCTCGGGACACTGCGGAGGATCTCAGTTTGTCTGCAGCATGTACCTTTGGTAATTAGAACAAGAATGATGCTAATAACAAAACCTGGTGGTACAACAAGAAAGCATCACTTTTCCAAGGTATTGTGAATTTTTTAGGATACGTTTCAAATCTTCAAACTAGTTGACATGAAGTAATTAAAGAAACAGTTAAAAAATAATGAATCCAAGCGTTGTATGCTTTTTTAAAATGATGTTTGACTTTGATCTCCAGATGTCACAAAAAGAACGGTGCTGCTATAGCAAGAGAGAACTTGTCTTTGCTACAGGAAAGATGATAAACAGTTTTGACTAGAGTCCTGTGAATATATGTTTGCAAAGGAGTCACAGAAATTCGGAAGCCACTGAAAGAGTCAGAAGATAAAACTGGTTTGGTGCAGAGTTAATTTCATTACTCCATTAATCTTATTTCCGAGCTAGTTTAACAGAAGCAGATTTGCAAATGACTTTGAATTCAGCAGGAAGATAATTTTAATTTTATGGGGCACTTGTACTCAGAAGTAGGCGTTTTGCAGATGAAAGCATATGGTGTTGGAATTCTCCCTGTCTGTCGTCAGGAGCAGATGATGCCAGCCCACTCCAGCCTTCAGATGTTACGGCACTTTGTAGAGTTTCTGCCTATAAATAATACACTTTCTTACAGCAGAACTCACTAAAAGAAGCCAGCTGCTGTGAAAAACTTGTTACTGGATCACGAGGAGACTAATAACTACTCTCTGCAATACTCACCAGCTTCTAATAGCCACTAATGCTTGAGAGCTTTGACTAAGATTAACCACTTTCTCAGGGGCCTTTAAAAGCACCCAATCAAGAGCTGTATGTAATTTTGTGTGGACAAATGCCACACTTCCTTTAAGATGCTAGGATCTGTCTTGCAACAAGCCAGCTAGAACATAGAGCTGTGTCTCTTCAAAAGCTCCAGACTGTGTGATATTCAAAGCCTATGAAGGTTTTCTGCATCAGTTCCCCATCCGTTGTTAGAAGGAGCAATTTTAATCATGGAAATACTTCATGGAGACTCCGGATCTGATCATTGAGCACTATATTTCACCTACTGCTTCATTCATATTTTTAACAGCAGTTAAAAACAAAAAAAAAATCCTCACAATCATGTCATTGCCGTAATATCAGATCTTTCTTTTTCTAGTGAAGTAGGAAAATGTAGGCAGCTACCACTGGAGGTATTGTAGCTTCCTCAGATATGGGGTTGCAAAGAAAATTTATTCTTGCTCATATTCTTTGTAAAATTTGCCAAGATGTGATGAGTTGGGTAGTTTGTTCTGCCGTTCTGTATACTGTATTTTAGTCTCTTCAGGACTGCGTAACATGCACAAGATGTAGTGGCAAGTTTCTGCTATTCTGTTCCTTCAAATAAAAGCAGAGTACTGACATGCATTAAGTGCATCTGAATTAATCAAAAGACCGTGTTTTATGGATATGCTTACTGCTTCATTTATCAATGAAGAATTCCAGATGCTGTGGGATCTGTAGTGTATCCATTTTAAAGTTGTTCTTAAAGAGGAGAATTCATTTACCTCTTATACGGGTATTTAATCATGGTAAGCTGATTATGGGATTTTTTTCTGTCTTTTCCAGTTAGCTAAATCTTACCATTATCACTGCCTCTCAGAATTGTAACAAAAGGTGCACTGGCAGGTGCTGCCATTCATGACGAGAAGTGATTTCACTTTTAATTTTTAAAATCAGTATGCATTCTTTATTATCTATTCTAGTATAGGCCAGTAAGCATTTTCCTTAATACTTTTTTTAGTGATGCTACAATAAGACAAGTCACTGAGACTATGATTTAACTGGAAACACTACGTGCGTACCTAGTATCCTGTTGAAAAAGCAACACCTGTATCTTTTCCTTGATTCTTATGGAATGTACATTTGTCTACAACAAAGTCTGGTAGATGTCACATTGCAGTTGCCATTAGCTATTTCAGATACTGGTATCACAATGACTGATATAGTTATCTGGAAGTAGGGAGCTATTCAGTTCATGTACTAAACTGAGAGTATTTGAATACATGTTAAGTTTCAAAAATATCTATGAATTCACCAATTTCCTTTATGAATTAGAATCAAATATCAAAAAATTTCAAAGTGCTACTTTGTAAGGTTTAACTTTTATTATTTTTAAACAAATCTTATGTATTTTGTCTTGAAAACAAGCAAATGAACAAACCCAAAATACAAAAACCTTTTTTCTATAAAGTTAAAAAGATCCTCTTTGCTCCTGGCCTGGATACTCTTATCAATACATGAGGATTCAACCACAATGAAAAGTCATCTTCTTCCTGGAAGAGAACAATTTTTTCTGCATCTTTACTCTAACTTGTGTTCTCACTTTTTGTGCCTGTTGAAACCAAGGTCTGAGTAACAAAGACACCATACATGGAATTTCAGTCATTACTGCTCCTGGATACAAGATTAATTTATGACCATTTACCTACATACTTCTGTCTTTAGTGATTTTAATTTATCTTTACTCAAGTGAGATCTTTTATCCTGAGGAAATCTCTGTCAGAAGATGTTGACATAGTTAAAGGGGGCCATCACCATTTGGGGGGATGGACTAGATGACCTTTAAAAGTCCCTTCCATCCCAAAGCATTCTATGATTCTATGATCATAATCACTTCTGGTGATTCGTAAAGCACTTTGGACAGCGTGTGTTAGAGCACGCTATAGCAAGGCAGGAGGTGGTTACAGCGGATGCTGACCCTTCAGGTGTCTGTTTATTAAGGCAGGCTAGCGATACTCAGTTAACGGAGATGTCAAAATGTTAAGAGTACAAAATTGCAGGTCACGTTTCACCAGCTAGAAAGATACATTGCTGTCACATTTGCTGTTTCCCATACATGCATACACACCCGGTGAGTACCAAGAAAGCACCTCATTACACAAAAATAAATAAGAGACAAAGTAACTTCTTTGGCAAAACCTTCTGGATATTTTTCTCTTCCAGTTCAACTTTCCTAGGAATTCAAGAGGTGTTTTGTTTTAGTGAAATTGGTAGGAAATTTTCCCATTCAGCACTAAGTACAATTCCCTGTCAGTTTTCTCTCTTTGTCTCCCCCTCCACCCCATTTTTACCTGATCAGCACCTGCCGCTTGATTAAGAAATACTGTGGTATCTTAGGTACCATTGTGTGGCTGCTGATGGTAGGTGCTGCTTGTTTAAACATCATTATAAACTAACTGGTTGCTTTGCTGGTCATTCATTGAAGTTTGTGGTAAAGTTTTCGGTTACCAAGGAAACACACCGTGGCAAATGAAAAAATAAATTATAATGCAAATATTGCCTTTAATGGGAAAGAGGTAAAGCTATTTTCTAATTTTGTGACAAAACTAATAGAATAGGAGCAATTACGTAGTTATTGTCTCATACAGTATTTCCACATCAGATAAAGTAGCCATGTTATTTTTCCTCTTTTGCGTAAAATAGATGCCTTTAAGTAAAATGAATTATTTGCCTCCTACACTGATTTCAGGGGCACTGCTTGCAAAAGACATTGCTAATCAGCATGAGAAAGGGTGACAAAATCAAGCAAAAACCTATAGTGCCCATGAAATTATTAGGTCATTGAGCATCTTGAAGAGAGAGACTCTCCATTCAAGTGAGACTGGATTTTAAATTCTCTCTATTATTTATAGTGATTCTTTCCACAGTATGGTGGGTTTGAAAAGAACTGCTTATTTAGAAAAAAATATCACGTGGAGTCAGTACAGAATCTGGCATAAGTAACTCCCAATCAAAATAAACAGAACCCTGTGAGTAGGAGGAGAAGAAATGAAAATAGGAACAACTTAAAAAATGAAATGAAATGCCACTTTTAAACAGTCAGATACTAATGCAATTAAAATTACTAACCTGAAATTAACATTCTGCTAAGGGAAATAAAGTAATTTAAGAGACCAGATCATTTTTGGTCATATTAATAGTGTCACATGGTCATGAACCATTCCCTTATCTAATATAGTAACATTCTTTCAATATGGAACACATTTGACTTTTTAATTACTTAGCTGTTTAAAAAAAAAAATTACACTTTTATTCCCAGTGGATGGTTAACAAATTGTGATTTATGCTTTGCTTCATTAGAATTGGGTAAACGTGACCTTGACATACTTCTTGCAGCTTCCTCAAATGCACTCATGGCAGAGGAAGGAGTTAATGACTGTGACTTGCTGTGTGAATTCTCCAGCATCCCCCAGAACCTCGCAACGGGCAGATAAGTTTTTTTCCCTGTCTCTGCCTGTTACTGATGGTTTTTGACTTTCATATTTCTGCTTTGTATGGGGCAACTCCAGCCTGGGCACGTTAAAGGAAAAGGTATGAAAATAAGCTAAGTATGTTTTCAAAACTCAAGCCATATCTACTTTGTGACAGAATAAACCAAATGCAGAGCATTATTCTCAAATTTCTTCTCAAATTCCTGCCTGGAGGTGGTTCTGAAGAGTACAAATTGGCAAAATAAAACCCCAAATGGCTTAGGATTATCTGGTTTATGGCTTCCACAGTTTGCATAGACATTTCCTTTTGCAGTCTGAATAGTAGAAAAAAAAATGCCATGCCCAGTTATTATAGAACTATACATATCCAGACAAAACCCAGTTCATTTAATTATCCCCTTAAAAGTACTGCTTAGGAATGAGGCTTTTAACTCTGCAAAAACCAAGACAGCAGAAATCTATGAGCCCGTCCCAACAAAATGTGACCGCTAGTGATTGTGTGTGAATGTGCATGCCATAGGCTTTCCAGATTAGTAAAAGAGCCTCTTTACTGCAACACAGGTTCAGATTATCCTTGGACAGGGCTACAAAAAGTCCTTATGACAAAGAGCCATTCCCCAGCTGCTTCTCTTAGGGTCCCCTGCTGGTGCCAGGAATGAGCATATGGGGGCAGTGGAGTGAGATTCAAGCCCTGTTCACCTCACATTGACAGTAACAGCATATAAGGATTTTGGGATGTGTCACACGTTTGTCAGATCTGTCATCATCAAGGTATTTCTCCCTGGAGTATCCCTAGGTGTTATCTGGTGCTGAGAGTTTTTGCACTCTGCCTCTGTTTTTTTTGTTGTTATTGGTGTTTTTTTTTTTTTTTCTGGTTTCATTATAAGCAGTTACATTTTTTAAATAGAGATTTTTATATTTCTGTCTTCAGATGTTTTTTGGGGGGCATGCATACCGCCTATGTGCTCCATGTGATACCGAAAAAGTTTAACAAAGACACAACTCACATCGGGGCACATAGTACAGACTTTATGAGGTGGTTCTTCTTTAAAGACTGTGTTCCTGAAGGGCAACCATCTTTTGCCACAGTGGGTTAAGATAAAACAAAATAAGCGACTGCTTTGATTTCACCAAAAATGAATGTACTGCCTCTTGATTACTGTTGAAACAAAACAGTGATCTTCTGTAATAATTTCAGGACTCAGTTGGAATAGCATCTAGCAAAGAGACAGTGGGCCCCTAAGGAATCTTAATTCAGTTTGACAGCTAGCAATAGGTGACTCCCTCTATCACAGACATGTGATTCATTCATTCCTTTATCCCATCTCTTCACCCAAAACAAACCCAACTTGTGTAACTTCTGCGGTGGAGTTTGTGCTGGGCCATTATCATCTGTACCTGTCAGCAGCTCTAATCTCGTTTGCCACTGGCTGCTTGTGGCCTCCTGCCCAACCAAAGCTCCTCTATACAGCTTTTATTTTCTCTCATTGCGGGGGATTGACTTAGCATCTTCTTCACCAGGTTGTTTTAATGGGTTGTAGCACACCCTATTATTAGACTCTCTTGACCTTCATTATCATGTAGATCCACATACCGATACATGCAGAACCTGCTGCTCAGCGTCTTCATTTACTCCACAAGAAATATTTTTTCTTTCATGTGGCACACCGTACCACTCACTCACCTCTCTTTTCCAGACCTGCCCCAGTGATTTTAACATTCCAATCATATGAATACTTCTTGGATTTACTGTTGCCAATTAAATCACATTTCCTCTTATCCACAGGAATTTCCACTTCAACCTTCTTGTTACCCTGGCATTTGGTATCTAAGAGACCGAACAATTTCTTGTCTTTGTTGTCTTTATAGTTCTGTTGGTTGGTAACAAATTAATTGTGACTTTATGTCCCTTTGTAGCCCTCTCCCCGTGTGTTAGCTGTCTTCCAGCTAACCTCCAGCTAGGACTATACTGCTCACATATATGATGCAAGCTGTGCAGTTCATATGGGTCTACCATGCACGCTTTCTTCTCTGCTCTGAAAGGAAAATAAAACATAGTGAAGGCAGGTCACAGCAGCTGTCTCCCCAGTGGCAATTTATACTGACTAGTTTAGAGCTATCCTTGCACAGAAAAGACCAAAACAATCTTCTATAAATATCTTCTGTATCTCTCCTGGTGTCCCATTCACCTGCTTGAGGGACCTTCTGTGTATTTCTCATCATTATCATTCTTGTGCATTAACAAACAGTGAATCAGATTCCCCAGATTAATAAATTTAAAAAATCCAATTACAAAACCCCCAAGTAATAATAATATTTGTTTTGGGGTTCCTAAAACATTAGGCTGTTCTGAAGTCTTATTTTCAAACTTTACCTTACAACAGAAAGAACTAGAAATCTGGGTTTTATATACTGAAAACTGAGACGCTCATTTCAGGAGCTGAAGCTTGAAAAAAATGTTATTATCATGAGAAAAATAGCAACAATGAGGGAGCTGGCAACACTGTAATCTTGTGTGCATCTCAGGAGTTTTGGCAATCACATCACAACTCCTTGTTCAGAAAAGTTTACTAGTTGACCAGAACAGATCTTCAACCTCTGTGTAGCACCTGGGAGCTTGGCAAAATGCATTCAGCTAGGTAAGTTCCTAGCTGGGATGGTCTGGAACCATGTACTCCAATAAAAATACTAAATCTGGACATTTTCAAACTCTGAACTGCAGTTCTTACTTCTGGATACGAATGTCAGGCATGATTCATATGTCCAAACTGGTTTAAGTCATAGTCCTAGGTATAAACAGCTCTAAATCTATGGGGAAGAGAAAGACATATTTGAAATGCAAATGTAAATGCTGTCATTCTAACTCCCCCTAATGCAAATTCAGCCCCTGCAGTAAGAACCCACAGTTTCAGTGCTGATGAAGACAGTTTCTTCACGAATCATGGGCAACTATTCCCCTAGAAGAGTGTTGGTTCAGCGACAAGACAGGGTGACTGTCCAGCTTCATCTTTTCATGATGGCACAACTTTATTGTCTACTGTTAGCTCTTTCCTTGTCTGCTTTAGTTTTTGGAAGTTCTTTGCTGTGACCAAGCATAATATGTTACTACTGCTGAATGACTGACTGATCTTAACAAACTGGCGTGCAGATTACTTGTGGAAATGTGAGAGTTGACTTATTGGGAAATACACAAAAGCAGATTTTCTCTGCTCAGTGGCAGCGCAGGTGAAAGAAACCAACAGACAGAACACAGGTCTTGTTTTTTTCATTGTGCTGTGTACCTGTAGCTATGACTTTGGCAGCTGAGGGTGCTCAGCTGTTCTGAAAATGAGCCCCAAAGCTTCTGCCCTCAGCAAGCTTTTATTGCTTTAGCTCTGATTGATGGGTTCAGGGAACTGGCGCCTAAAGATAAGTCTTTAATGGATCACTAAATTGTGACTGCCAAGCAAATTATTGTGTATGGGCTTTACAAATTGTGCTACCTAGAAGACAGCACATTTCAGGAGTGAAATTTTACACTGGAGTGAAAACAAATCAACAGTATTTTCAGTAGTGGTTTTAATAGCTGATTTTGTTCAGAATACTTACTTGCTCCTGTCTCCTTTCTTTGCTCAGTGTTCACTTAAGTGACTGTCCCTTCTGCCATACACATGCTGAAGTTGGTAAGAAGGCCATTTTATTACTCTTATATTATTTTGCAACTGTTAGATTTTGTTTCTGGAGTTATCAACACTAAAAAGAGTACAGATAAATTCCTTGATAGAAAGGAATATTCACATACGTTGTATAAGGGAGTTTTTCTTCTTTATGCTTATTTTCACATCTTTATTTATGATACATGCAGAGATAGCTTGGGCACTTAAATTATCTTGTTTTGTCACAGTCATCTTCATAAACATTTGCTGTGCAATATTTAATGTCTTAGTATGGCTTTTCTATACGGGGGTAATACTCATTAAAACAGTTTTCACAGCATGTTCATAAGTCATTTAGCTGGACACGGATCCTAATTTTATAACAATATTAGTGTCCAATATCCATTTTTGTGTTGAGCATGTGTTGAATTGCCTTTGATAAAAATTGGAAGCAATTTAGTCTAACAACTGTAATGCCTTTTCAGGTATTGCTTGTCTGTGAATTGTTACTATTGCTGTTAATAACAAACCTGGAAAAAATACACACCTAAAAACCTCACAGTCATTAACTGCTATGCTAACAGGTCTATTTAAAGGTTCAGAGGAAGGTTCATTATGTTTTGAGCCGGTTAACTTTTTTGAGTTAGATTATGTCTTTGTCATTGTTTTTATGAACTAATTTGTATATCAAAGGTTTGTTCAGTTTTGTGTGATTTATTCCTGACATAAACTTGAAGTTATAAGAAGAAACACTGTTTCAGGGTTAAGAAATGTATATTAGAATCCATTGATTGTAATGCATAACAGACAACTCTTTTTAATGTTAAAATGAAAAAATTTAAAGATATTTAAAAAAAAGAAGCAATTAAAGATGCAGGTAGAAAATGTGTTTATGGAAGGATATGAATGAGAAAAGACTGGTTGAAATATTAAAATGTAAAAGACAACTTTATCTCAAAAGTATTAGGAAATCAGAAGTCAGCATTTGGTAAATGAAGCAAAAATTATAAATTGTATACTAATTTCCATTTTAAGATGAAATACAAATAGCAGGTATGTAATGAAACACGTGACTAATTTTGCTCTGCAGGACATCATACTGCAGATTTTGTCTTAAAAATGGACATTAAGTTGACTTTGACTAGCTAGAGAAAGAGGAATGTCTTGCTTCTGGACCTGAAATTATGTCGCTTTTGTGCCACTATTGGTAATGTGAACTTGGATGAAAGCAAAAAAAAAAAAAAGGTAAAAGGGTTACACATTCACATTTCATTAAGCCAACAATACTGAAAAGAATAATGCATATTTTCCAAGGGTAGTATAGTAGACTTCTGGGTACCTTAGATGAATTTTGGTTTTATTTTGCTTGGGTAAGCATTTTGTGATCACCGCAAAGCCCTCATAACAATGAAAAGTGCAGAGTGAAATGAGAGTCTGAAATGAAAATCATTAGTTTGCCTGGGATGCCTCCAAGGGAACACAGAGATACTGAGGTTTGCAATATGTTATCCTCCAAATTATAACATTTGTGCATAACAGAGGAGTAATAAGTCCCATTTATAGCCAGGAAAATGAATCAAGCCTTATTGGATGAACAGTGATGGACAAATATATCCAATATAGCGGTCATTTTACTACTGTATATTGTGTTTTTATTGTTAAATGAGGTGGATCGTGTTTTGTCTTTTCTGTGTCAAATCCCCACAATTATAAGCTGCGGTTTTAACTGAGGTAAGGACTTTAAAAAAGAAATGTTTATCTTAACTTTGCTGACAACATGAAACAGTACTAGACTTTGAAACCTTCATGTCTTTCAAATAGCCTTTTCACATTTGCTGTCTTCTGAGGTAGAATAAAACATATTTTTGGTGCCAGGATTTCAGAATATCATCCCATATTCAATGATGACTCTTGAAGCATGGATAAAGGAAGAAACCCACTTCTTAGGAAGCCTTAGAGAGGTGAAAATGTTAGTGGTCTCTCACCCAAAGATGCATCTGTGCTACTACAACACTGACTTGGTGTAAGTTCTCCCCAGTTCTCTCGTACATATACTGTCACATACAGTATATGTAGACAGATGGAAGAATAAAATTATATTAGAGTCAATACTGGAGAGTAAAAACTGGGAGTGCCAGAGAGGAAATTTTTTGTGAAATTGTACTTTTTTTTTCCCCAAACTGTTTTAATGATGTTGTTGTCATTATTGGTTTAATGCTGTTAGTCCAGACAATCTCATTCCTGGAATGGGCAGACAAGGTCTGTAAGTGCTTAGTCAGCAGATTGTTTGTATGACTTCTGAGGACACATAAACCTGAAACGTCATATATATTGGGTGCACACCTGTCTTCTTCAGACAACAGGAAAGAAAGCAGAAATCCTAGAAAAGTGTAGAGTAATACTGAATGCAAATAACCTAGATCAAAGACTCATCTGAAAGGAGGTATCTTGAAATCTGCTCCACATCCTCTGTCCTACAAGGAAGTTTAGACTTATATGAAAACTATTAACAAAGACAGAACAGAAGGAGAGATGCAGAAGTGAAACCTCACAAAATGCAAGAGGAGGATGAGATGATGGTAATCACAAATGCCTTTTCCAAACTTAGCTAACACAGATTTTGTTGGAAGAAGGAAAAGTATGCCAAGGGGATCACAGTCAAAGATTTTCAAAAGCAAGGAAAACTGTACTGGGATGGAGGCCAAGCATGGCATAAGATGAATGACCTGACAAATCAGTGTTTGCATGTAGTATGGTGGTGTGTAATAAAAAAAAAAGGAAAGCGAGAAAGCTGTGCTTGCGTCTTAGGGGAGGAGACATCCTCTGGATGAGAGATGGTAAGTGAGTAGGTTGACAGTAGGTAGATCAAAGTTTCCGAGTAGATGCAGATGGCATATTCTTCCAAATTTTACCCTGACCTGATCACATCAAAGCGACAAGTTTTTAATCCAGAGATTCATCTGCTACTTTCCATTCATTATCACAGGAACAGAAGAAGTCGTCCAACATAAAATGTATGAGACTCTTGAAATCCTAATAGGACTGAAATTTAGTACCATGATATTTATATTTTACAAACACAGGAGATTAAAATAATGTAATGCAATGTTAAAAGAAGCTTTGAAACAAGTGCAGCTACAAGTCTAAAATTAAAGGCAGCAAAATGTGTGCTGTGAGAAACCTTGTCATGCTAGTTAGGACATGTGATTGATAAATGTGATAGCAGAAACATAATAAGACAAAACACATAGATGAAATGCCACTGTTTACTAGCACATCAGAATTTCTGTGGATCTTTGATAAGATAATATTGTGTAGCAAATTCAGACCTTCTGTTTCCTCAGAAGGCCAAGTTCTTTATGAACTACATAAAACAGACTTTGTGTCCATCTGGGATAAATCGCACAAACATGCCTTTGAGGATTTTAAAAATGGATTGATCACATCTTCAGCAGTGGCATTTTATACTGTTTTCCAGTTGCCCAGGGAAGACGTCATTCCTGTTGCACTGAGATGACAGGGAGCTCAGAGCCCACTGTTTCAGGTATGCTGCAGATATTGATAACCAGCATATCAATTCTGATGATGCATTACGGGTTAATATATGGACTTCCAAGGATTTCAGTGAAGCTTTGGAGCATATTATTAAAAATATCTTAATCGTATGTTGAGAAATGTTAAAAGACAAAAAACAGGCTGTCCTTAGGATGTCAAAAACTTCCTTAAGAGTTCAAATCTATGCCTGGAAACCTGCTAGTTAGCAGTAATTCTTCCTGGCATGTGCTTGTCTGTGCGAGCAAATTTGAAGTGTGTGGGTAAATTTGAAATGTGTGGGTAAGTACAATCTTGTTTGTTACATGAGCAGTATTATGGCTGGGTAAATATTCTACATGAAATGATCCTGTCCTTTTCACAACAATTCCAGGTCTCGGCAGACCTGTGTATTTTAAAAGGTGCTCAGTACCTTAGACCAATCTCACACCAGCACATGGACACTGGAATAGTAGACTATTTGGGGCATGCCCACTTGTTTAGGCTTGCACCATTTTGCTGGACTGCCCCTGGTATACTCGTAGCAAGGTCTCACCTAGCTGGTCACATCTCCACTAAGTGGCATTGACTATGGACTAGGCAGGAACATGTTTCCAGTATGAGCTCAGTGTTGAAACTGTTCACCTTGCCACCCCAGTAGTACCGCAGTGGCACTGTCCATCCCGTTTTCCCTGAAACACTCACTTCTGAAAAGGACAATACTTAGATCCTTTTAGATAACTGAGGTACTGCATATGCTGGGATGCCTATAGGCATCAGGCTGGGGAGGTAATCAGCTCTGCATATACCAGAACTGGGGAACAAAATGGATTGAGAAGGTCCAGTGCTGTCCACCTCCAAAAAGAAACCCAGATTGCTTTGAACTGTGTTTCTGTCAAATGCTTATGGCTGGGCTAGCCAGTGCCTGCCCAGAAGTCAGCTATTTCTGTGCAAGGCTGGGCAGTATCTTCTGCCTCAGAAGCCTGCCAGCACTGCGACCTGCAGTAAGAGAAATGGTTTAGCCAGGAAGAACAGATCTGGCATGGAGTATTAGATGAGCGTTTGGATCTGTTCAGCCAAAGGAATATTCTGTATTCCAGTAATCACCTCTGTTGATTGACTTCTGTGTGCTTGCATACAGCTGGTGAGCAATCCAAAATTGTTGCTGTTATCCTGCCTTCCTTTGACCAATCAAGAAATCTGGTCTCAAGAGCATCAGGAGGGGCTTTGTTAATAGAACAGAAACAGGCATTATATTTGTGTATGTGGTTGTTCACCTCCTTGCACAGTGGGCTTCTTTAGTTTTTGTGTGGCACGCTGGGTACACACAGAGGCCCATGGATGATTTGAGTATCAAATAACTTTGAATGATGATTAGTCCCTTGGTTTTGAAGATGTTAGCTTTAGCTTGTTTGGTTTAAGTCTCTCCATCCGCATAGCACGCAGACTTTCCAATGATATAGATACACAGTAACAGGTTATTTGTATACTGAGTTATTTTTGGATGACATTTGATAAGCTAAAACCCCATCATCTTTTCTTCAGAGTTTAGTAACGTTCAGCATTGAAAGTGCTTATGTACTGTGCTGAGTAGCTATAGCAATGGGAATAAACAAGCCCTTCTTTTTAAGCGGGAAAGAGAACAGGAAAGGAACTTGGCATTCCATGTTCTATTCCCTTGGTCTCAATAAAATCAAATTGAGAGGGAGAATATGCAAACAAAACTACTTTATGTGCATATGAAGTATGGAAATACGTTTTCAAGAGAGCCAAACACCTGAAGGCCAACTGTTCTTTTCTCAGACAAAATAATTACACAAATCCATATATATAAAGAGGGAGAGTGGGCACAAGTGAAAGTGACAGTGATGATGCATTTCAACCTGAGATCATATTGGATTTCATACACTTAATTATTTATAGACTGTATTACTCAACAGAGAAGATTAAAATTGGTGTGTTCTGGAAAGTATAGAGAAAGGAACCTGAAGGTGTATCTAAATACTGAGGTAGGTGACCTGATTTTTGGAGAGGAGGAGTACCTAGAAACACTGAATCCCAAGACCCTCACTCAAGTTATGAATGTGATTTTCTTTGATGTATGGCTCACAGAAAATTCGCTGCATTTAAGACTGGAGGTTTAAAAATCTACAAAAAATTCTGTGTTTAAAGTACCACAGAAACTTTTGAAATGCTACCAAAAATCCTTGTGTAGTCGACAGCTTCAAATGTCAGATCTTTGCTAGTCAATTGTGTTTTGAAGTTGGGAATCTCTTGATCAGCTCTCTTGTTTAAATGGTGAATTTTGGGAGTTTGAAAATAAATGAAAGCTATCTTTAGATAAGACTGAATAAATGTTATCTTTGCACTTAGTAGAATCACCTCTTGCTGCTAAACAGGTTGTGTGCCTTGGCTATGCAATGGACTTTTATCCTGTTCTCTTTTCATTAACAATCCATTAGATCTTTTTCTTTTAATGCAATTAGCATGGTAGTTTGTTTTGGGTATGAACAAGGAGAAGCCAGCCAAAAAGAAGGTCAGGCAACACATTGGCAAAGAAATAAATCTCAGTCTGCTTTTTTGGGAGTATTATTCCATTAGAAAAGGCTGCAATGCATCCTGGTCAAATCTAAGCATGAATTATGATCTCATCTCAGCACTTGGAAATTCTCCTTTGATATCCAGTTGCTAATTTCTAGCAGAGCTGCCAGTGTGAACTATCTATGTAAGCCTCCTGGACGGGGGGCTTGCCCTGCTAATTCACATGTTAGTTATCAGTAGACAGAACTGTTGAAATTAACTCCCTTTGGAGTAAATCCACTCTGCTTGTCTTTTAAGGGCAAAATAATGCTGCTTGCCCTGTGAGTGAAGTTCACTACTGTGCCGTTCTGCCATCAGCTGGATGAAATTCAAGGGTTAGTTCTGCTTAGAAACCTAATACTTTCCACTGCCTGGACTCTTCATTGTTCTGCTGTCAATTTGTACCATTATACTGGGTTTAGGTGATGTTAGGAAGATCACCTGGATATCTCTGGGAATCCTTCACTGGTGTAGCAGCAACTTTCTCTTGGTAGTGAGCTATAAGAGCATCAAGCCGCAGCTGACTGCCAAGTTCCTGGTCTTTTTATTCTTCTTTAACTATTTGCTTTAAAAAAGTTGTTGTTTGTTTTTTTTTTTTTTTTTTTTTTTTTTTTTCTTTTTTCCTTTTCTCATGGAATGATAATCTGATCATAATTTAGAAAAGGTGATGGATATATTAAAAAAGCAAATTATTCCTCTATTCTGCTGTTATTATGAAACTTCAATTTTCTTTTGAAAGTGACAGATGTCCTGGCTACTTATAGCCTTTAAAAGACTGTAGATAGTTTCTGAGAATAAGGGTTCTAGTTAATAATATAATGATGAAACAGGTTATCTACATCCATCCCATGTTCCCAGTAGGAAATTTAGCTCTCATTTACTATCCAAAATAATTGTATATTGTGTGTACTATTAAAGAGCATCTGTTCTGCTATTAAAAGTGACTCTGACCTAGACGACACTCACCTCTAGTGTTTTTCTTTTATGTTTGAAAACGTAACTAGACCGTGTATGTGATGGAAGATGATTATGTGAGTTCCTAGAAACCCCAAAGAACAAGTACATATTTGTGAGGAAGAATTTGAATAGACTTTGTCCTTTCAATGACAGTTATGAAACTTTTGGTTTCAGTAAGCAAAATCTATTTTTTACTGCATGATTGTAGAAACTATTTTTCTCTTTTTGCAATTGGAAGTTTTGAAACAACCAAGAAAAAAAAAGGATGTGTTTGGTTCTAAGAAGATTAACGTCACTGCTTTTTTTCACAGTAAAAAAAGGAAAAGATTTCATGCATTTCTAGTCAAGAAACACTAGATGCACAGATGGAGACAGAGATGATTCTCTTTGATAGGATACACACTTGGCGTGAAGGCAAGAGAGAAGTTTGGGATTTGGGGTTTAAATTTATTCAGTATGAACACTTTGGTTGCTTATTTGGTACTCTGGTGATAAGTGTGAATCAGAATACTTTGAGCTTGTTTGAAACTTGGGAAAGCTGGCTTTCACATGCAGATTTCTATGGTGGGATTTAATTCAAAAGAAGAAACGCAAGTTTAGGTGTCTACAAGTCCTCTAGGTGTCTAAACTCCTGTGTGGAGATCTAGTTTGGGATTCAGCTACCTTGTTATAGCAACTGATGCTACTTAACTGTGTGAGGTATACTGCCTGGGCTCGAGCTGCCTTTCCAGAAAGTAAAGATCTTTTGTGAGTCCTACATTATGTCTGTCCATCCTGTGCAAGCGTCTTGGGTGTCCTGTGGCATCTTGGACACACTGTGGTGTTGGCAGCTGGATTCTGCTCCCAGCTAAGAGAGCCTGGAGAGTCATTCACCCTATCCAAAAGTGGACTTAATTTCATGTATCTCATATAGGTCTTCCATAATATTGCCAGTCTGTGCAGATTGTGGACATGGCAGGAAGGATCTGTGTGCATGGAGAACTCTACTGATCCCCTTGTGGCTGGTCAGCTCAGTATCTCTCCAGGCAATTTTGATTGTATTGGCTATTTCTGTGGACTACAGGGGAGAGGTTAGACGACAAAGGTGCCTATAGACCCTATATTTAGGGTCAAACAGAATCCTGGCCATTCTCTCTGTTGAAAGGTCTGAATCTGGACCATAGTTTCTAATACATTGAAGCTTCAAAGAAAGCTTGACCTTGGATTCAGGCTCATGTCTTGGAAAATCTGATCACTTGGGAGAAAATAGATTATAACAATCTTAAAAGTGTGTTTTTATCCTTCTTATCAAATGTATTTCTGCATTCTGGAGTTTTCATATGCTGGTTTCTAACACTTCTTTTTGGAAAAGACATACCAATTCTCTGCTTCTGGTTTATTTTCCAGCATAAGTCAGGCTGCAGGGGTAGAATAATTATGAAAGGTGAGCTACACGGTGGAAGAAAACAGCTTGGGGAAAAATATTCCTATTGCCTTTGTTTTCTTTTCTGCCTAAAAGGTTCTGCAGACATTTAACATATGAAAGCTGAAGCATTAGACAGGAGCTCCATTGAGCTTCAAGCTCTCTTTCAAGCAGAAAAACTGCTTAGCAAATTTTCATACATACAAAGAAAGAAGAGAGAGAAAGAGAATGAACCACATCACAGTCAAACATGGTAAGTAGGACTAAGTTTTGGTTCCCATTAAGGAATAGCTAATTGGAATTAAGGTGACTGTGGAAAGACAATGTAAAAAGGTAAGGCTATAGCTTTAACATGGAAACAAAAGGCTTGATTCAATGCACAGTTATTAGACGTATTCCAACATATCTCATCACATGTTGCTATCAGGTTTTGCTATTTGTAATGCAGTTTTGTTTCCTTGCAGTTTACGTCCTCACTGAAAAGAAACTGTTGGCTGTCCCTTGTAAATCTTTAGAAGAAATACATTACTTGGGTTTGAAGAAATTATCAATGATCTCATTCTCAGAAGTATTCCCTATTATGGGTCAAAATTTTGTACAAAGTACTGTCTGTATCCCCAGCAATTCTCTCTTTTTGTGGTGGGCCCTTTGCAGTTTTACTAGTTATTCACTCTCAAAAACTATTGGATTGAAGTATTTTGTTCTTGCGAAGTGCCATGCCCTCTGTATTCTTATAGCTGTTAGCTGTTACATTAGCTGAACATAGCTTAACTACAGTTTTCATATTCAATTATTAATGAATATTTTATTCTATGTATTGTATTACTTTGCCAAATGAAACTGCTGTGAAGTTAATTACTGTGCAGTTTTTTTAAGGTTAAAATGAGAGAAATTGCTTTTGCAGCAAAATTCATCTATAGAATCTATTGTGTCATTACAGGATAATGCCAACAACATACTCCAGTGAGCAAGCAAAGCAGTTCACAGCCTTATCCTATTGTTAGGGTGACTGATTAAGCGCTTGTAGTGCTGATCCCTGGCAGGGCAAAAATCTGCAGCTTGGTAATTCAGGCTGCATACAGTCGCACTGGTAGACTTCCGTATTCTTTGAAAAATTGAGCTTTTTTTTCATGTTTATATTTTAACCTACTCAGGTCCTAATGCTCATTTAAAAATATGCGCTCTCCACACATCCAGCCATTCCAGGCTGCAGTGGCTTTCTGCAGGCGAGATTCATTGGGAGGGGCTCTTTTGTTCTCTGCAGCACTCCAGGGATTACTGATGTTGGCAGCTGCTATTTTTTTGGAACCTTCAATCTGCTCATGATGCTTTCACATGTCTTTTTGCTGAAAGCAATTTGAGTCCAATTTAAAACATATATTTCTGCCATTACAATTGACATAGGTTTTAATTTCAGACTGAAAGAACGTCAATTTATCATTCGGCTTTTCGTGGTGCTTTTATAAGGGCTATGTTCTGCCTCGCCTTTAGGAGGGGAAGCACTTGCAAGGCTTTGGGAGAAAGTGATAGGTGGCTTTGGTGCTGAACTGGGACCTACAGACACCTGCTAAGAGCCCCTCTGTCAGGACACTTCAGCTCTGCATAGCCAGAAGATGGGTTCAGCTGCATCTGGACAGGGTCAGAAGGAAGGAAAGATTTTCTGGTCAATGGATGGCTCCCTGTTTCAAGCTCTCTGTACACTATTCTCTGTTTCAATTCACTTAGCTGAAAGAACTCATCGCAGCTGGAAAGCTGTATACTAGGAGGCCTCTCCATCAGCTGGGTAGGCAGAAGTGAAAGCTTTCCGACAGCATGGGTAACCCTTCATTTTTCATGTTTTAAAAATCTAGAAATTGAATCACCTTTTTGATAATAAACCTTGATGATCACTCCATCCCTTTTTCCATTAAATGATGAACAATATTGGGTAACCTCCATTCCCATATATCCATTACTTTTTGGTATTCAAGCAAAATTGCTAGATTTTTCTCATTTAAGAGATAGATATACACTCAGTTAATGGTATCCCAAATATTATCTCTATCTTCCTCTTACATGAAAGCTTGTTTATTAATGACAAGAGACCACTTTTTAATCTTAAAAGGTGATTTGTTATGAAGGAACTGTGTTCAGATTGACACTTTCAATTGACAGATGAATTGCAATAACATTGCACTTCTTCATCATGTAACAGATCTTTATAACAGCAAAACAGGGACACATGAAGTGGATATGACCACCAGGGAATTTTATATTTGAGTGGCAAAAGGCAGTGTAATGATTTTAGACTCTTGACAACACTCTTGCAAAATACATGTGAGGATGTGGTTGGAGTTTTTCTGCTGACAAAGCCTGACTACAAAATATTTGAGAGGCCATGGGGATCTGCGTCCAAGTTTCTTGCTGAAGTTTCTCTGCTTCATGCTGGATTACGAAAAAGAACAGGAAAAATGGCCCCAGGCCCTCCAGTCGTGTTGCTGTCTTCCTCTTAGAACAGGAAATCAAGCCTGAAGTGTTCAAAAGCTGGACCATGTCAAGATGTAAGGGCAGATTTTGAATGCACTTAGTCAAAGTTCCTCTTGATCATACAGCATGCATTGCCATTGGTTTGAAGTCAGAAAGCTTAAGTTGTTAAAAAAATTATATGCAAGCTCAATCAGCTCTTCAGTCTAGACTTTGAATAGCCAACAGACCAGCTTCCAGTGATTTCAGAGAATTGCTTGGCTCATACTGGGACAGAATCACCGATAAATGTTTCCAATTGTACACTTCATTACAACTTTTCAATGCATCTTTAACTTCTTGGAGCTAGAATTCGCTGTGTGCATTTGATTGCAGCCCAGCGTCTGGTGCTGATAAACCCTGTTTCTTGGTGTAAAGATGCTCAGTATAATTAGAGACTATTCACGGCTGCTAGCAACACAAATCCTTTTCCAGATGTTGGAACTTTCACAGTATTGCTTGTAATTTTTTTTAAGGCAATTTGTTGCATCTCTCAAAAACTCAGAGGCAGTCTTTTACTGCTGAACCTATGTTCTGTTTCAGCAGTCTTCGCCTTTTTATAGCAAACTTTTAAAGTCTTTTGACTGAATTCTTAAATGGCAAACAATTAGGAAAGGAGAGGTGGAGAAAATTCAGCTAAAAACATTTGCTGATAGCTTTGTGCATCTCACTGCTGTGTTCTAACTAGAAAGTGTGTGTGGCAGAGAGAGCATTGACGCATTAAGCAGGGAGAAATGGTATTTTTCAAATATTAATAAAAACTTTGCAAAACTTTCCCCAATTTAAAATATGGATTCTTTCAGCAATTAGTTCCCATATCCTGCCAGGTCTGTCATGGTCTATTTTTGTGTTTATAGAAGAAAGGTTCCACACCAGCCTGAGGCATGGGCAACCTTAGATACTTCACCTAAGACCTCTCCATTTGTGTGGTGGATAATTGAGATGATAAAAGCAAGATCACCACCCTGAAAATTGACAAAGAGCTGTTCCGGCTTCAGCAGGCCCAGGAATTAAAGTTTCTCAAATCGGTTTCAGGCATTTCTGCTCTGCTGCAAGCAGCAGCCTCTGACTGTGTGCCGAGTGTTGTCAGTGAGAAGGGTCTTGCTGCATAGGGAAATCATTAAGGTAGGGTATGAATTTAAAGTGTCACAGCTCTTCTGTAGTAACTGTTGACTAGATACATGTCCCGCACAGGGCGGGGAAGGGGAAGTCAAGGGGAGAGGTGGTCCAGGGCTGTTTCTGGATGTCAGTAAGAAAGGCCTGACAACAAATGGCATATTAAAATAAGTTGCTTCAGGAAGACAGAATAAAAAGAGGAATACAGATAATGAGTAAATCTTACATCCTTTCAGGTGCTGGGAACCCTGATTTCATGCAGCATCAGATGGACCCCAGATGGACTTTCCCATGGCATGCTGTGCAGATCCCAACTGAGGAGAGGTTCCCAGCATTTGGAGGAACACAAGATTTACTCTTTTATCTATTGTCCTCTTTTTATTCTATTTTCTTAAAGCAGCTATTTTAATATTCTATTTATTGTCAGGCCTTTCTTACTGACATGCTGAAAGAGCCCTGCACTCTCCCTCTTTCTCTCTCCCCATCCACCCCGCCCCGTGCAGAACAATACATTTATTTTGGAAAACAGCACTGTCCCTGTGGTGAACTCTCTTGATATTCCAGAACAGCTGCCCTGCAGCTTTCCCTTTATAGACCTTCAGTAACAGTTCTCAGACTCCAAAAAATTATAACCCTGAATTGCCCGTACTTTGAACAGACAGAGAAAAATTACTGATAGCATATACAATAGTTATGAACATATTTTAAACACACATTATTAGGTACTGAACTGAGTAGTATTTTTCATAAGGACTTCCAGTGCTCTGTTGTTTGTTCTTAGGTGTATGTCAGGACAGGATTGTAACCTGACATTGTACACTCTGGTATGCCAGCATGTACCCTTAAATTCACCCTTCTTTAATCTTCTTTCCCTTACACTTTTGTAGCTTTTGTAAGTGTTTCATATTGTGAATAGGCATACTATGGAGTTTTTAGAGGTTAAAAGGGGCACCTTGCCTTCCTTCTGAATATTTGGTGTTGTTGGGCACTTGAAAGTCTGAGGAGTGTCACCACCAGCCACCTTCCAGAGTGACAGGACAGCTCCAAAAGCTGACTGGACACCCTGGGCACAGCTGAAGGAACCTGCAGCTTACACTGGGGTAATGGGAGTCAAGCTTGGTGGCACAGTAAGACTGTAGTACGAAAGGTTATAGCAAAATGAGAACAAAATCAGAATGAATTCTATGGTGTGATGTAGACAGGAGAATATGAGCACCAACTACCTCCAGAACAATTTGACAAATAAGAAAAGAATATCATAGAATCATAGAATCACAGAATGCTTTGGGATGGAAGGGACCTTTAAAGGTCATCTAGTCCATCCCCCCTGTAATTGGCAGGGACATCTACAACTAGATCAGGTTACTCAGAGCCCCATCCAGCCTGGCCTTGAATGTTTCCAAGGATGGGGCATCTACCACCTCTCTGGGCAACCTCTTCCAGTGTTTCACTACCCTCATTGTAAAAAATTTCTTCCTTATATCTAGTCTGAATCTAACCTCTTTTAGTTTAAAACCATTACCGCTTGTCTTAACGCTACTGGCCCTGCTAAAAAGTCTGTCCCCATCTTTCTTATAAGCCCCCTTTAAGTCCTGAAAGGCTGCAGTAAGGTCACGCTGCAGCCTTCTCTTCCCCAGGCTGAACAACCCCAGCTCTCTCAGCCTTTCCTCATAGCAGAGGTGCGCCATCCCTCTCATCATTTTTGTGGTCCTCCTCTGGACCCTCTCCAACAGGTCCATGTCCTTCCTGTACTGAGCACCCAGAGCTGGATGTAGGACTCCAGGTAGGGTCTCACCAGAGCAGAGTAGAGGGGCAGAATGACCTCCCTCGACCTGCTGGCCACACTTCTTTTGATGCAGCCCAGGCTACGGTTGGCTTTCTGTGCTGCGAGAGCACATTGCCGGCTCACGTCCAGCTTTTTGTCTATCAGTACCCCCAAGTCCTTCTCTGCAGGGCTGCTCTCAATCCCTTCATCCCCCAGCCTGTATTGATACCAGGGATTACCTTGACCCAAGTGCAGGACCCTGCACTTGTCCTTGTTGAACCTCATGAGCAACTTCTGAGATTTCTACATCAAAACTGCTCACAAATGATTTTGTACCCACCTCCTCGATGATATAGTTTGACTCTCTTTTGCACTCACAGTGTAGCAGGTCCAATATGATATGCAACTCTCTTACTGGGCTTCTCAGGGAAGACTTTTATATGGGAGGGATGATATCACAGAGTCAGCCATCCGGGACAGGTGACACAGGGTTTATTGAAAACAGGCTGCCCTTGTTTCCCTGCAGGTTCCAGGAGCTGTCTGAAATCTGATCAGCACAACAAGCTGCTCAAACACACTTTCTGCTCATGAGGCTCTGTCAGGAGTGTTAGTCTTCCACATACTAAGTCAGCTCGATTTGCTGCATGTTTGGATCCCAGTCAACAATTTGCTCTGCAAGGTGGCCTGCTGATGAAGGGATGTCATTTAATCATTCCTGTGAGCATGCAGGGTGAAATTACCTATGGGTTTTATGACAGATATAAGGATATTACTAAGTGTTGGGCTTGGGCTTGCCAGGTGCTCATCTGGTGGCAGTGGTATGGACTGATCACATCCCTGAGAGTTTAACTCTTGAACTAAAGCCAAGATGGTACTGCAGAGCAAATAAAACATATTTCTTAGCGACGTGTGGAGTGTGCCAGGAACACCATCAGCCTGGCTCAGTGGCCTGCTCACATGTTGACTAACCGTGGGGGAGAGTTATTCTCCAAGATCATGCTTCTCCAAGTCAGCATATGGACTGCTACAGAGAAGGCATGACTTAGCAGTCTGTGCAGAGCAATTAATAAGACTTTGGCAGGTTATTAACATTCACAATACCACTTTACTTCTCTCCTAACATGAACTGAACCACTTGCAGCTTATTGGTAAAACTTCCTCAGAACCTCACTTTGTTTTAGACTGTGTCAACTGGCTTTTCAAGTAAGGGCAAAGTATAATAGGTAAGGAGCATTAACTCATAGGTTGCTGGTTTTCTGTGGGAAATACTGGAGTGACGAGTTTTTGGTGGGATTTGCAGACAGTGCAAAAGTTCGTGCTGGTTGAGCTCAGAGTGAATGTACACAGATTCCAGAGCTTTGAAAGTGACTTCTCTTTAAGCCAGGAAAACAGCAGCCTTAGCAGCACTGATTTTAACATTGTATTTATAACTCCTGCCCTTACCCTGTGCTCTGACTGTCTCAGTTCTCAAATGGTGTCTGTGGGGGACTGGACACCTTATTTCTACCACAGATGTTTTTAACTGAAGGCCCTTTACAGCATCAGAAATTCCTAGGGAATATCTCTAGTAGTTGCTGTGACTTGGAAATGTTTCCATCTTTCTGGTGATGGTACCTTGGCACGTGTGCCAAGGCAATGATAATCTATATAAAAATTCTGGGAATTCTCTGAAGGGCTTGTTTCCCTTCCTCTTACTCAATATGGCCCAGTCTAGTGGAGTAAAGCATTGTGCTTTTGCCTCCAGAAGAAAGAAATCATCAGCTCAGCCAGAGGGTGGGCTGATGTACTAAATCACTGATGCACTTCCTACCAGCCTTACAGAGGTGTCAGGAGATGCTATGGCTCAGTTGTCTTCAGCTGTGTCCTCTTTGCCTTTCTTAAAAGAGGAGGTATGCCCTGCCAGCCTATGTAAACCAGGTTGAATTAGGTGTGGTGGTATGCAGCGGTATGTCTCTGTCCTGGTTTCAGCTGGGACAGAGCTAATTTTCTTCCTAGTAGCTGGTGTAGTGCTGTGTTTTGGATTTAGGATGAGAATAATGTTGATAACACACTGATGTTTTAGTTGTTGCTAAGCAGTGCTTACACTGGTCAAGGACTTTTTCAGCTTCCCACGCTCTGCCCGGTGCACAAGAAGCTGGGAGGGAGCACAGCCAGGACAGCTGACCCAGACTGGCCAGAGGGCTACTCCATACCATATGATGTCATGTTCAGTATAAACCAGGGGGAGTTGGCCGGCGGGCAGCAATTACTGCCTGGGGACAGGCTGTGCATCGGTCAGCAGGTGGTTAGTGGTTGTATCACTTGTTTTTCCTGGGTTTCATTCTTTTTCTTTGTTGTTTTCCTTTTCATTTTTATTATTATAATTATTATTATTTTATTTTATTTCAATTATTAAACTGTTCTTATCTCAACCTGTGAGTTTTCTCACTTTTAGCCTTCAGATTCTCTTCCTCATCCCACCAGGAGGGGGAGGGTGATCAAGTAGCTATGTAGTGCTTAGTTGCTGGCTGGGATTAAAACACGACAGTCCCCAATGAATAAACCAAATGATCTTTTGGCTGTAGGACATCAGTAAAAGACTGACATGATTCTTTCCTCAGCTCTGAATGGTATGGGTGGGTTCCTCTGCTGCCATAGACACTATGGTGAGGGATTGGCATACATGGGAAAGGATTGCTTCTCCAGAGAATGCATGCCAGACAAAGCGGGATTTTCTGTCTATCATCTGAAAGAAAACGTCATCTGAGATTACGTAAGGCTTAGTGTTATAACTCTTTATGTAGCTGAGCAGACAGAGGGATGTGGAGAGACTGTCACTCTAAAAATTGCAACATTAAATTATTCCCTAAAGCAATCATTGCTGTTCTTGATTTTTTAAAATTCATGCAACACATTGAAATAAGAGGAAGAACCCAAATGCAGAATGAAACTGAAGCTATAAATCTGCTGAAGTTACCAAAGTTATTCTGAAGCTAATTATGACTGTATGCAAAGCAAATGAAGTGAGAACTGAATTAATGAAGACTAGCTACCTCCCAAAGCTAATGAGGCACACTTTGTACCAATAGCTCTTCAAATTGAAAAATTATCCATGCTGCAACAAAGAAAGAGAGAAAGAAAGAGAAAGGAGGGAGGGAGGAAGGAAGGGAGGAAGGAAATTATTGTTAAGAATAGTATAGAAAACAAGAAAAGCAGTAAGACACATGCTCCCTAGCTGTTTAATGTTTGTCCTTGACATGTTTTTCTAAGAATCTAGTTACCTTTTTCTTTTACTTCTCTGCTTTGATAGGAACTTCTAGTGCCACTGGGTGAAAGAAAATTATTTGGGACAGTTTTTTACAGTCTTCCTTGGACATTTTCCATGGTATTTAATTTTAAGGATGTGTGCCCAGTACTGTGCAGTAAGAGAGGCAGTTGAGTTGGCTGAGGCTAATTCTCTGCCTCCCAGTATAACAAGTAAGGGTTATTTTCGGCTGGTATTCCATGGTCCATGCCACCCACTCCCCATTAAGCTTTTATTTCTTCCCTTTTGTAATCTTCTATTTCATTTTATCTGTCTGTTGTACTCTTTTACTTTCACAAATCAAAATCCCCATCTTCACCTTATTTCTTTTCCCTGTTGTTGTTCATCTGCAGCCATATTTTTGTCTGGTGAAATAGGGCATCTTTGCCACTCACTAGGAGAAATAGTAATAACAAAGTGTTTGGATCAATATCTCATCTGTTCAGAAGAAATGTGTAAATCTATGCCTTAAAGGGGCTACATACCATCTGTTTCATTGAACAGCATATTTATCTACTAGATTTTATTTACATGGGGAAATTTCATTTCAAAAGCAGTGAAAGTATTACGTAATCTTATTTGGTAATGCCAGAATCTAAATTTCTATCATTTCCTTGAAATATATACTACTTTTAAAAGGCTCCTGAATCATCTGCAGCCAATACTGTTGTGTTGCAGCTTTTGTTAAACCAAAGTGATAATTAAACAAAAATGAAAAAATAGAAAGGTAAACAAAATTGAAGAGATATATAGTAGCAGCAAGGAGGTGAACAAAGTGTTCTTGACTACAAGCTACCACAATTCCCTTACTTATAAATATATTTCTATAGTAGAGTCTAATAATTAGATTTGTAAAACCATCTTTGCAACAGAAATCCATTTCACCTCTCATCATCAATGAAACAAATTTTAGCAATTATAAGATGCTGAAGAGTCAGTTTTTCTATTACTGTCCTTAAATAACTGCTTAAAATGAAGAAAAACTATTTCTGGAACGAATTTCATATAGGAAACAGGGTTGAAAGGAAAGTCACAATTCCTTCTCACAGGCCACAGCTGAACCAACTCTTTTTAAATGATTCCTAACAGACTTAGGTTTCACTTGTTCCTGAAAATACAAAACTAAACAACCCACCATGCCCTCCAATTTCTGTTATCAAAATGTCCTTACTGAAATAAACACATTCTACCAGTACTTGATTATTCTTACTTTGAGAAAGTTTTCTCAAGGTTTAACCTGTTAATACTGGTTTAGGTAAAATAAGAATCGATCTTTTGGTGCCAAATCTTCAAAGCCCTGGAAATTCTTGGGGAAAAGCTGGCCAGCATCCCCTTATTGTGCAGTTCCAAGAACTCTGTCGGCTTTAGACAAGGCATTTGAAATGTGATAGCTAATATGAAATCAGTCAGTCCTTCGGAAGCATCTTGCTTACAAATAATAACAATTCTTGGCTGGACTTCATTTGCTTTTTGGCTGGTATAAATCCCTACTTGGCAGGGAGCAAGCTGGTAAGATGGACTGTTGTTCAAGCCAGTTCCCTTAAATGCATGTGAACTTAAGAGAAGAATTTTATTTGATTTATTGGTTCTTATTTCCTAATTGCCACATCTTCCAGCAAAAGACCAACAAAAGGGAGCTGTAAAGTCTTCGTCACTACATTGTGGAATTAGTTTAAGTACAAATGTAATAAGTCACTTCTCTAATCCTAGCGTATTTTAGTTTTAGACTTTAAAAAACAATTTATGGCATTAAGGAATTAAGGTCTGCTTGAGACTTCTGTGTGAAACTAGAACTGATTGGTTAAAAGGTGTGAAAATAGCAGTATTGTTTCCAGATGTTCGTGAGAGCTGTATTCTTGTAATTGAATCATGTCTTTGCATGGTTCTTTATCACATTACTTCTGAATTCATGCACTGTGACTTTAATTTCAGTATACCACATGACTTACATCTGTTTATTTATTCCTTTTCATCCCCTGTGTCACACTTCTTACTAGGCTTTTGTGACATATTAAAAACAAAGGTTAACTCATCTTTCTCATGAGCTTTTTGAACAGCAAATTTACTGGTGTTGGCTCTGACATAAGTATATCAGCAGAGATGAACAAGAGTGTGTTTCTGTTCTTTCACATTTAGGTTGGTTCAAGCTGTCAGGTTAAATGATTTCTACATTGCTAACCTTAGCTCAGGGGAAATCCTTGGCCCCATCTACAGAGCTAAGAAAATCAGTTTTATATGCAGACAATCTTACTGCAAGAAAAAGGCATGGGTATACACAAGTTACTTTACTTAAGGGAAATCATTATTTCTCCTCCATAGTAAGGATAGTTCTAATTGCCCATTTTTTAAATGGAACTGAAAACTTAAAGTGTAATCACATATACCAATTTTCAAAATGAATTTGAAATATTAGTACAGTTTTTTCAGATGTGTGCATTCTCATATAGAGAAGCAAAACATTTAGTGTTTAATAGTCCAGGGAACAACTTTCAAATAACATGCAGAGAATGCAGGCAGTTGTTTACTCTTTATTTACTGGTTGCAAAGATATCATAGATGTGTCTGTTTATACCTACATGCACATTATATACCTAGACAAACAGGATTATACTTCATTACACTTTCTTCCTGAACTTTTCCTTTACATGAAAACTAGTGTGAAAATATTTCAATCACTTACATATTAAGTCTAATCTAATATATTCAATAAGCTGTTGGCTCCATTTTTTCCATTGGCTTTACATGTACTTTATCTCAAACCCAGGAGATACCAGGATCTGGCTGGTGTAACATTTTGTGAAAACTCTGTGTGTTTTCATGGTTTATACTTCTAAAAAAGTACCTTCTGATTTCACTATCTGATTCAGACAGCTGTATTAAGATGGAAAAAATCCTTTTTAAGGTGTCAGGTCTAGATTTATCCAACTTAATTTTTGCCAACTAAAAGTTAGAAACATAGATGTTGGGATTAACTCCTGGCTCTGAAGAGGAGCAAGATGGGTGCTTCCCCATTCATTCTTATTAAGACTGGTAGGAATCATGCTTTGAACGAACATCTCTCTGAGTATAGAGAACTCTCTCTAAACTGGTAGTTTAGACATGATGCCTAATGTTTAGAAGACTAATAGCAGGTGAGATCAATTCAACCCTCAGGAAGCATGGCTGGGATCAGCTGCACTTAATGTCTGGTTTCTAAATTATCATCATTATTTATGATGAGCCACAACACAAGTAGCTGCAAATGATTCCCAAACCTTGTAAAACAACAGTTCACTGCACTTCCTTTAGTTTAGTTTTGGACAGTCCTCTGCTTCAAAGAAATATTGGCTTAGCTATGATTCAATGTATCGCTGGTAAATAAGGCTGTAAGGATGTTTAACATTTTTAAGTGGCACATTTTTTGTTTATAGCCCTGGCAAACTTGTTTTCTCCTCAAACAGCTCTAAAGACAATGTTCACCACACCATTTAATGAAGAATAGCTGTAAAAGCATCTCCAAAAAGACAACAATGATGGTCATTGTTCAGATAGTAAATTCTTAAAAATAAAAGCTTTAGAAATAAGAAATTAATCTTTCATTTTCCCACCGTGGAAACTTCAGTTGATGTTGTTGGAACGACTGTGTCCACAAAAATGAAGAAAGAGAACACAAACCAAACATGCTAAAGACTGCTCATGCCTTCTGCTGTCAGTCCAGTTCTAGATAAATCTTCTAATATTTTTTGTGTAAAAAGGTTTGTCACACAGATGCCTCTCTAAGCCTTACCTTGCTTGCTGGTAAACTTGGATGGAAAGAATAATTTCATGTGTTTGTTGTGGTCTTGTCTTCTCTGAGCTGTGTTTTTATACCTTGACCATCTCTTCAAAGACATCCCTGGAGAGGATTCCCTCACCAAATATACATTTGAATGAGGATTTAGTCCAGGTGTTTATGCCTTTCAATATGCTGTACCTAAAACTCTTTTTTTCTGCTTGTTTTTTATTTTTTCCTCTTCTCCTTTCTTTTTTCTTTTAATACAATTTCAGGTTTTTGAAATGTGCCTTCTTATTATAAATAACCTCTATTATCATGCTGTTTAGCCATGCTGGCTTCCTTCTTTGTGATGTTTCTAAAAGTATTTTGGCAAACAGTGCACATTTGTTTTGAATTTCTAATGTGTTTTCTGCCAACAGTTTGCAGTTTTGGCTTCCTCTTTTCATTTCTCTCTAGAAGTTTTTCTCATTTTTAATTTAATTCTTATTTTTGAAGAAGCACTGCTACAGTAGCTGTATTGCTTTTCTTACTCCTGAAAAGATAATTGATATTTATTCATCAGGGTCTTTGAAAGTAAATTTTAAACCAGGTCTACAAAGTTGTCATTCATTTTGTCTGAAAAACTGTCTTGGTTTCACACCTGAAAAGTGATTTCTATCCAGCCTATATAACAGTAGATGGAATCTTATTATTACAATATTTCCCTTAGCTTTTCCCACAGTCACTATGACTGTCCTAGCTGAGCAATCTTGATACTATACTTTTTCTATTTGGGCCTTGAATTTCCATGCCTGTAAAGATTGTATGTTACTTGTAATTCACCCATTTAGCTGATTTGACTGTGTTTTATCAGATTAAGCTATCCCAAACCAGGATAAAGCATTTTGAAAATAAAACAGGCAGTGTAAAAGAAGTCAACCACCTTGAAATCCCATCATTTTTAGATGAAAGGTACTTCTGGTAAAAGCTAGGAGCCTCCCAGAAGGGTGATCTTAGAGTCTAATTGCTTATAGAAATTGTAGCTATATATATATATCAGTGCCATATGCAAATGTGTGTTAGTGTAAGATGTGACCCTGTGTACTGTTATTTACTGTAATCATATCTCTGAGTTAGGGGTTCCTTCAAAGCTTCTCCAATAGAAAATAACCTAAATATTGTTAAAGATATCTCTGCTATTATGGGATTCCAGGCAAAGCAGATGACAAAAATACAAGCAGGTAAACTGCAACAAAATAGTCTAGAAATCAAATCAATAATGTAGCAGACATAACAAAAATATGAGACTGGTAAGCAATACCTTGCCTGTGCCTCAATTCTCTTTAGTCCAGAAGGAAAATATTAACAGGACTTTGCATCCTGTTGCTCTAAGAATTGGAAGAAACATTTTTCCTGGTTTGTCCAAAAATCCCCAGAAACAAAGAAATTAAATATAGCAAATGAGAGAAAAAAGGAGAAACTTGACCTAACTTAGAAGAAGGGCAAGCCAGGAAAAATTTAGTCCACCTCTGGGATGGTTGGAGAGTTTTATAAGCAAGAGTATGCTTAAAATCCGGGGGAGATAAGAGGAAAACTGAAAGGCTGAGAATACCTTGAGCTCTCTCCAACAGATAACAGTAATATTGCCTGCTGTTCCCAGCAAGTGAAATTGAATTGCTTTCTTGCTTTTAAATTTAGTAGTATTAGTGTATTACTCTCAATAAATTGAAGTTTGGATGATAAATCCCAGTGTAAAAGCTACTTTCAATTCTCCATTTATTGGAAAGGAAAAAGCTTTTGTGTAAGACATCACCATTAGAGTTCTCTGATTTGTCATACAGCTCTTAATGGAGGATGTTTAACTTGCCTTTAAGTTCTGCTGCTATCTTGCTCTAACAAAACAGATAGATACAAAGAGAAATAGAGGAAAAGAAGCAATCTGGAAAATATGGCTTTTTGTTGACGTTTGCAAGACTTGAAAGGACTAATCTTTTTGTCAGCCATCCAGACTCTGGATTGACAGTCAGCCAAAACAGTTACTCTGGATGCAGACTGAATTTACGCATTTGGTATCATCTCATTAGTCTTGTCTAATCCTTTTTTTCAAGTGAGTTCAACTAGGCAGCAGTCTCATTTGTTGCATCGGTTCCCTCTAGTGTCCTCAGTAGTTCAGAGGTGATGGTAACATGCTTGCTAGGATTCTGGCAGTACACAAGGCTTGCTAGCAAAGCGTAGCCTCTTCAGCTCTTTCTCTTATGGTGCTCTCTCTATCGCCATTTTCATTAACGGTTCCAGGTTACCAGAACATGTTATGAACTTTTATACCTGCTTACCTGTATTTGACCTCACAGTCAAGATATACCTGTTAAACCTAAATTCCTACAGAATCTGTGCATTGGGGGAGTCTGCCAGTCCTTATGGGAATCGAAGGCCGGTGTGAACTTCATGGAGCAAGGTATGAGCCTGTTCTATAGGTGGGCTGAAATGCCCATTGCAGTGGATCTGCTGTGCTGAGTTTGCTAAAGGATATTAAAAAAAAATACAGTAATTTATAAGGAAGTTTTAGTCTTTCCTGCTCCAATGCTTGGCTGTAGAAAATACAGATATATTCTGGTAGCCAAGCAATATTTTCATATTTCTTTTACAAATGAGCTACGGACTATCTGTTTATAATGAAACCCAGCTTTCACAAAAACAGGCAATTATCATGAATAAGTTTAACTTTTCCCATTCCAGTCCAGAAACACCAGCTTTACTGGTCCCTTTAATTATAAGGGTGAGCAATGATCCCCTGAAGCGAAAAGGAGTTACTGCATGACATTTGATGATATACCATACAATGACTCAGGGGAGACTGTATGTCATTGCAATTCAGTGCTGCACATTTTCTGGTGCCTATGCATTGTGAAGTGATGAAAATTCATTCTTCACTTTATCAGCAGAGGTAAAATTACTTTAGTTAAGTTAGAAGAGAGAAAACATCAATAATTTAAGATTTATCTTCTTAATACTGGCTTAATTTTAATGAAATTTAAAGATGAGCACATTTTGATTAAAATGATGATAAACTCACAAGGCAACACTCTTTCAGCCTGCTCTGTTAGTAAAAATTGCCATGTTGAATTAGTATAAAAAATATATTATACCTTTTCATATGTATATGTTACATATTTATCAGCAGAGGTAAAGTAAAATTCTGCAATAAGCTCAGAGAGATAAAATATAAATAATTAAATACCTGTCTTTCTAAAACATAATTAGCTATTATGAAATTTAGAGATAGAGCAACTTACTGAAACAATAAATGTTATTCATAGTATAACATGCTTTTATTATCCTTTGTCAATCAAAATTCACCTTACTCCATAAGCTGCAGAAGCAAATGCATCATTATTTGGTTTCTGCTTGTATCAGTTGAAAAATCTCCTGTTGGTACCCAGATACAAAAGGACCTAAATTAAACAAAGATATTTGTCTCTAAATCATATTTTTTAGATTGTCAGAGCTCTTCTGTTGATCTCTGGCTTTTCCAAAGCAAGATATAACAACATATTTCTTAGAGAGATATCTTAATGGGGTAAGTGGCTGTGGCAAGCAATCAAAAGCAGCAGAATTTCATGAGTCTTAGAAGTGATGTTACAAAGTCACATCTTTATGTCACTGAAATGAAGTGCACGAAAACAACAGACTGAGAACTGTGCCTCTACCTTGCTGTAATTCAGGTGTTACACAACAGGAATTGCAGCCATTGGGGAAGCTATTGCAGTTCAAAGGAAATACAGGCTACTTCTACACAAGTTCAGTTTACTTTAGGTATCTAACAAACTGTAAACTGTGCATTAAACAGGAAAAACTTTTTTATTAACTTCAAGGGCCTGTGTATCCACTGTAGCCTAGATGGAGAAGTCAGTAAGGCACCCACACCACTTGTTTAAATATGGTTCAGATGGCAAGTAGCTGAAATCTTCTATCATCAGCCTTCAGAGTCTATGTCATAACAGTGCAGACAGTCCATAAGCAGTCTCTTACAGTCTCCTGGAGGCTGTCTTGCTATAACTGTATAGCTTTCATTTTGGGATATCCACAATCCAGAAATGAAGCAGTGAATATTTCTGAAATAGATTCTAACTGAATAAAAACTACAACCACTTTCCTGCACTTAATATTTCTTTTGCTCCACATGCTAAGATGCAAAGATACCAGAAATAAAAACTGAGATAATGACACAAGAAATCCAAAACTTTGGGCTTATTTCATTACCAAAAACTGTCCCCATGCGACCTAGTAGGAAAAGTGTTTTATGCTCTGTGTCCTGGTTTTGGCTGGGATAGAGTTAATTTTTTTCCTAGTAGCTGGCGTAGTGCTGCGTTTTGGATTTAGGATGAGAATAATGTTGATAACACACTGATGTTTTAGTTGTTGCTAAGCAGTGCTTACACTGGTCAAGGACTTTTCAGCTTCCCATGCTCTGCCAGGTGCACAAGAAGCTGAGAGGGGGCACAGCCAGGACAGCTGACCCAGACTGGCCAGAGGGCTACTCCATACCATATGATGTCATGCTCAGTATATAAAGTGGGGGAAGAAGAAGGAAGGAGGGGGGACGTTTGGAGTGATGGCATTTGTCTTCCCAAGTAACTGTTACGTGTGATGGAGCCCTGCTTTCCTGGAGATGGCTGAACACCTGCCTGCCAATGGGAAGTAGTGAATGAATTCCTTGTTTTGCTTTGATTGCATGTGCGGCTTTTGTTTTACCTATTAAACTGTCTTTATCTGAACCCATGAGTTTTCTCACTTTTACTCTTCTGATTTTCTCCCCCATCCCACTGGGGGGGAGTGAGCAAGCGGCTGTGTGGTGCTTAGCTGCTGGCTGGGGTTAAACCACAACACCCTGAAAAGTACGGTTTCTAAATACAATTAATATGTTCAGAAAGTCTGTCAGAATTATGAGAGTTATGAAGTTTTTCTTAATTTATAGGAACTTTAGAGGGGAGCATTACAGCTATATCAACACGGCACACTGTCTAGCTTAATTAGTCCAATGGCTGCATATTAAGCTGAGAAGAGTTAGGGAGTAAGACTGAGCACATGCACCCAGCTTTGCAGCATGCAGTCCCCTGCGTGGTTTTGGCCTAGGGCCAGCTAGCACTCTTCCAGATAGATAAACCCCAAAACACATCTGAGCCTTTGCAAGGATAAGGGAGCATTCTCAACAGAAAGTTTGGACAAGCTACCATGTTCTGGTGGATAACAGAGTCTAGCTGTATGGATGCAATCCATGGTGTACCATTTGGCTCAAAAGCTAGAGAGTGCTCTGGACTGTTTTCTTTTCCAGTATAGACATAGGTGGCGAGTCCCTACTAGGGCTGTACCGCTTTTGGGGCCCAAACACAAAAGCGTCTCTTTCCCACACTATGTGGTTCTACTTCTTCTGGTATTGTTTTCTCTAGACAGCGTCCCACTGTGCTGTGTAGACCCAGGCTGAGATATCTGAATTCTTGTGTGTGTCAGGCTATGCCTGTCTCTCCCTGTCTAAGTTTCTTATCCACAAATTGTGCACTATAACCATTAAATTCTCCCACCCTTAACTTATAGTGTCAAGTTACAATGTAAATTTTTTTGGACTGAAATTATCTACTGAAAAAAAAAAAAAGACTCATTTAATTTGGTGTCAATCTGATACCTTTTAGAAGCTGGAAGCATACGCAGGACACACAGTAGTAGATGGGGTCCCTTAGTTCACTAAGGAGATCACAAAGCAATCACAGACAAGTATTTGTGTAATTCCTTTCATAAGTTTATCAAGCTGAAAATTAATATTAAATTGGTTTGTGTCCTCACTGCTTCAAGAGGAAGACTGCCCCAAAACTTCTCTTTCTGGCCATTAAAACATTCTGATGCAAACTCAGAATTTCACTTAGTTATTTGCTCACATGCTTGCAGTGTTTGTTACCTCATATAGTTCCTTGTTCCCCACTTGGTATTTACTGCCTGCTGTAGTTTTAAAGTCAATCTCCACGGGGTCTTATATTTTGTTGACTAAACAGACTGAACTGCACATTCACCTGGTCCCTGTGTGACAAAAAGAAAAGAAGAATTTCCTCAGTTGTTGGTCTCTTTTTTTTTATTTTCTGATGCAGATTTATTCATCACCAGCTTACACCTCTTTGGACTTGCACAGGGTCTGCCTTTCAGCTTACTTTTCTTCCTTCATGACCTATGTCCTCGGTATATGTAGACATGGTGTGGAAGCGCCTGAAAACTCAAGATGCGACATGCAGGAAGTTGCACAGTGTTTATGGTAAAAGGGCTCATGGTATTAACAAAAAATTACGTCTTGTCATCTAGTGTACTGAACAATAAAATTCATATCTCTACTGGCTTGAAATTCTAGAAAGGAATGGGTATAGAATTCAAAAGCAGATGTTATACCTGGGCTGAAAAATAAAAAATGACATTGATAATGCTTAAAGTAATTTACTGTTCGTTGTTTACATTTATTGCAGCATTTTTTTAGACTTTAGGCAATTGAATTGCCTCATCTGATTTTATTTTCTAAATTGTAGCTTAATTTCTCACAAACAGATTTCGTCTTCTCTACTTAATAATGCATGGCAGAACTAGCTGAGTATTTGCCTTTGTTCCCCAACAAATTTTAGAATAGTTCCAAGACATCTGAAGTTTTCTCAGGCAAAAAACCATATGATCTTACATTTAGGGTTCATTAAAGGTTCCATTATTTTTTCATAAGAAAATTACAAGTGATCTCATAATCCTCCTTTTGGAAATAGAGTGTACTATATGCAAAAATAAAGGCAGAACATTTTCTTGTTTGCTGTCTGCTGGTCTGCAAACAATTTTAGAAATATCCATTTTCCTAATGTAGTTCTCTTTAGCAATGACACTCCATATCATTCAGTGAAGGCCTAAGATAATGTCTTCTCTTTAATAACAGAGATTTAACCTAGCAAAAGTATGGTAGCAAATACAGCAGGATACACAGTTCCTGACAGTAAGTCACCCTTCTTTTTTAGAGTTTGAATTGTATAAATATCATAGACCCCTCTAAATAAAGATTCCTTGAAACAGAAATATCTATAGAGTACAATGCAGTATTTATTTCACAGGTACCTAGAACAGCCCTAAATGCACTTACTAAGCTACAAAAAGTGGTGCAACTATGTTTAGGGGTGTCTATATTTCCAAACAGATCCTCTCTCTGTTTTGGTCCATAATAGTGCCAGTACTACAGTTATCCATACTGCAAATATATATCAGTTCATTACCAGGCACTGGTATGGAGTGAATCCTTGGGATTCACTGTCTTGGGATGAGAAAGCTCAGAGAGGAGAGGAGAATCTGCACCACGCTTTGCACCCTGCACACGGTGAGTTTGTCCACATCATGTGCCTGAGAGTCAGGCTTTGCCCACATTGAGTACAAGAAAGACAGAACATACATGATATAGTGCTCTGTCCAGACTGGTTCCAGAAGGCTTCTGTCCTGACCTGATTTGCCATCCCTGTATTTTGCTATGCAGGCCTGTCTGCAGCTGTGGGTATCACTCGAGGCTAGGCAGAATGCTGCAGCTTACTCCCATGTTGGGTATGGCTACATACGCTCTGTAGAGCACTAGGAATTTAGAGATTATTTTTCTTTGGGGGTAAAAGAACTGAGAATGACCTTCTAAAAGCTCATGCAGCAGAACAAATTTCTGGCAAACTACATTCTAGTTAGTCACCTACTAACCAGTTAGTTATTAGTTGGTGCTGCTAACTTATAGCTAAAGGATAGGGGTTGACAGCCATTTTCCCTGTCTCATATGTTGTCTTGCAAATTGGAAGTCAGCTCCTTGCTCTTTCATGGCCATTTAAAAAAAAAATTGCATTTAGGGTACACCTACAAGGATTATTGTGCACAATCATCACAAGCTTGCTTTGCTCATTTGCCAAAACAGCAGGATACTAGCCTGCTTCAATCAAGAGAGGTGTAACTTTAATTAGAAATTAGTGCCATACTGAGTCAAAGATAATACACCTGCACTTGGCACAGCATAAGAGTGTCTATCTGCATTTTGTTGTTTAACATGTAGGCAGAACATGCTTGTGATACTACATGGACCCTCATTTATCTATCAAGTCCTGTTCTGGACAGACTGTACTATTAAGTGACATAGTTTTCAGACAGTGAATGTTGTTGGAAGAATATTACAGGCAGGTAACTGAAAAGAAGCTGCTGTTAAAACATAAATCAGTTTACCAAAAAATCCTCTTTATATAAATTTATATATTCAAAGAGGTTCTACACAAAAAATGCCAAAACATAATTAGATGTTAAACTGTCCATTTCAGGACATGGCTCTGGAAATTCTCCAGAATATTGCCCCAAGACAAAGAGTGACTTTCAATGATGCAGATGGAAACCATTTTTGAACATTTAGCAAATCTGGAATTTAAACATTATTTGATGTGACAAATAGGTGAAAATAAATGGCAGTTGTCCCTAAGTGTATAAAGAAATAGATGATAATATCTATCTGGTATCATATAATACTTTTCATCTGTAGATCTCAAAGAGTTTGCAAAAGGAGGTCATGACAACTTCAAAGGTGTTTGGAGTTTATTCAAATGTGACAGAATGGAAGATTTGTCACATTTATATTCTACAAAGTGGTTTCTGAAGTGCTGTAGAGGATAACACACCTGAGACTTGCCAGTGAAAAAAGTATTACAGCAGATAAAACTCACAAAAAATAGTGGAGAGAAATAATCTATTTTAATGTTGTTTTTCACAGCATTTTTTGTGGGTAGATTTTTCTTAATTTAGCAGAATATACCTGTTCATATATCTCTGTCTGCTAAGAGACATTACACTCCTTTTAAAATATAAGTTTAAGTATTCTTTCCAAATCAGGGTTAGATGCTGAAGAGTATTGAATGTATACTTATTTGATTGTTGTATTCTGAAAAAATCATAGCTGCTGAAAGACTTCTTAAATGTTAGATAGTCCAGATTATAGCAAATCAAATGAGAAACTATTCTCATAGTTCAGCAGTGAGGTTTATGAGGACAGATACAGAAGCTCTGTCCAGGGATGAGTATTTGTTGGAGATGAAATATTTGGTATGTGGATAGTTCCAGTCAGCAATCTGATGTCTTACCATCTCAGGAAAATACTCATAGTATAAATACATCTGAGATATTTTTAATTGTAAGAGGTAAAAAATAACAGTTACAGAACCCATGAGTACATATTTCTATAGTCTTTCCCAAATTAATGTCTTTTAAAAATAAAACTGATGAAGGCTCCATAGTAGAGAGCAGGTAGAGGTCTACTTGAGTAGAATGGACTAAGCAAAATAATTCGTTTTTTTTCACTCAATCTTCGAATGTATCAATGGATCTTCATGATCCAATGCTAATTATTTAGATTAACAAAGGGGTGAAAAATGAGAATCACAAAATTATAGAAATGTTTGTTGGAAAGGACCTCTGTATGTCAAGTAGTCGAGCCTCCCTCATGAGGCAGTTCTGTCAACATTACATCAGGTCAGCTCTGGCTTTGTCTAGCCAAGTAATCACAGAATCATAGAATCAAAGAATGCTTTGGGATGGAAGGGACCTTTAAAGGCCATCTAGTCCATCCCCCCTGTAATTGGCAGGGACATCTACAACTAGATCAGGTTACTCAGAGCCCCATCCAGCCTGGCCTTGAATGTTTCCAAGGATGGGGCATCTACCACCTCTCTGGGCAACCTCTTCCAGTGTTTCACTACCCTCATTGTAAAAAATTTCTTCCTTATATCTAGTCTGAATCTAACCTCTTTTAGTTTAAAACCATTACCACTTGTCTTATTGCTACTGGCCCTGCTAAAAAGTCTGTCCCCATCTTTCTTATAAGCCCCCTTTAAGTCCTGAAAGGCTGCAGTAAGGTCACGCCGCAGCCTTCTCTTCCCCAGGCTGAACAACCTCAGCTCTCTCAGCCTTTCCTCATAGCAGAGGTGCGCCATCCCTCTCATCATTTTTGTGGTCCTCCTCTGGACCCTCTCCAACAGGTCCATGTCCTTCCTGTACTGAGCACCCAGAGCTGGATGCAGGACTCCAGGTGGGGTCTCACCAGAGCAGAGTAGAGGGGCAGAATCACCTCCCTCGACCTGCTGGCCACACTTCTTTTGATGCAGCCCAGGCTACGGTTGGCTTTCTGTGCTGCGAGAGCACATTGCCGGCTCACGTCCAGCTTTTTGTCTATCAGTACCCCCAAGTCCTTCTCTGCAGGGCTGCTCTCAATCCCTTCATCCCCCAGCCTGTATTGATACCAGGGATTACCCTGACCCAAGTGCAGGACCCTGCACTTGTCCTTGTTGAACCTCATGAAGTTCATACAGGCCCACTTCTTGAGCTTGTCCAGGTCCGTCTGGATGGCATCCTGTCCCGCACGTGTGTCAGCTGCACCACTCAGCTTGGTGTCATCTGCAAACTTGCTGAGGGTGCACTCGATCCTGCTGTCAATGTCATTGATGAAGATATTGAACAGCACTGGCCCCAGAACAGACCCCTGAGGGACACCACTCATCACTGTTCTCCATCTGGACATCGAGCCATTGACCACTACCCTCTGGATGTGACCATCCAACCAATTGCTTATCCACTGAACAGTCCACCCATCAAATCCATATCCTTCCAATTTAGAGAGGAGGATATTGTGGGGGACCGTGTCAAAGGCCTTACGGAAGCCCAGATAGATGACATCTGTAGCTCTTCCCTTGTCCACTGATGTAGTTACTCCACCATAGAAGGCCACTAGGTTGGTCAGGCAGGAAATGAATGAACTTGGCAGTTTCACAGTCCCTCTAGCCAACATGTTACAATGCTGCATTATCCTTATGGTGAAAATTTGCTTCCTTAAGTCCAACCGGTACCTTCCAAGCCACAAGTTTATGTCCCTGTCACCTGAGAGTACTGAGAAGAGGCTGAGTCTTTCATGTTTTGTGCTGCTTTTCAAATAGTTGCAGGCAGATATCAGATCATGCCTTAATTTTCTCTTCATGAGACTAAATAAGCTGATCTCTCTTCACATCTCTTCAAAGGCCATATGCTCTAGGTCCCTGACCATCTTTGTAGCACCTCTTAGAAAACTGTGTACTCTTTAAAGTCTGAATGGATGCAAATGGCTAAATTTCCTCTTAGAAGAACATTGGTCAGTTAAGTGAAGACATGGTAAGCTAACTGTGGATGATGGCACTAACATCAAAAGGAAAGAAAAACTTTGTGCGTAAGTGCATTGTGTGTAGCTGGCAAGGTTTTCGTAGCAGGGGACTGTGGGGGTGGCCTCTGTGAGGAGAGGCCGGGGCTGCCCGTGCTAGACACAACCGGTTCCAGCTGGCTCTAATGGACCCACCGCAAGACAAAGGTAAGTCCCTCAGCCAAGATGGTGGCGCCTCTGTGATAACATATCTAAGAAAGGGTAGAAAATACCTCACAGACATGGGAGGAGGGAATAAAAATAGTAAGAAACAGTAGTGTGAACAGCAAGGTCAAATAATAAGAAGGGAGAAGGTGTTGTTTTAAAATTTGTCTTTGTTTCTCACTACCCAGATCTGTCTCAACTAGCAATAAATTAAATTACTTTCCCCCAAGTTGAGTCTGTTTTGCCTGTGATGGTAACTGGGAAGCAATCTCCCTTTCTTTATCTCAACTCATGAACTTTTTCACTCTATTTTCTCCCCCTGTCCTGTTGAGAAGGGGGAGTGAGTGAGCACCTGGGTGGGCAGCAGGCTGCTGGTGAAGGGTAACCCACCACAACAAGAAAGAACAATAATTGTTTATGCAGCTTGGACAGGATTCCTGCATTATACTTACATTAAATCAAGAAACAGAAAGCTAATAAAATTCTGTATCTCAGCTAATGATAAACAACCAATACTACTGAAGTCAGTGAGCCGCTGGCTGCCACTGGCTGATGATCTGGTTCTGTTTCAGTTCCTGAGCCACTCTGACTTAATCACTATGAAAATTTATCAGTGGAAATCTCTAAGTGTTATGAAAACACATATTCACTTTTTTAAAAACACATCACACTGATTTGATGGACACAGATGGTAAGAGAAGCAGAAGAGATATACTAGTGAGCTTTTTTTTTTTTTTCCCCAGTGCTTGGTGATTGCATTGGAAGTGGGGTCCATTATTAGAAGTGACTACAATGGAGGGTTTCCTTCCTGTAAAAAATATTACTTTTCAAAACTTTGCTCTGGCCCAAATCATTCTAAAACAATGTCATTGATCCCATTGATCCTTAGTCAGGTAAATTACCATTATTGATAGATGTGAGATTCCCTGCCAAGTATTTCAGTAGGCAACTTCTGTGCTGGGGTATCCTCAGGATTTCAGCTGTTTGGCATTACTATTCTGTGGATCGTACACCTTAATCCAAAAGTCATGCCAGCAGGAGGGAGTCAAACTTTCTTTAGAGCCAATGTTCCTAGACACAGGGTAAGCAGAAGTAGAGTTAATCTGACCTGAGATTATGTGTCACAAGATAGATGTTGCAATCTGACTATATATATCCATGTCTTCCTGTAAAGTCAAAGGAGAGAACAAACATTCCTTCTAACACAGGTATGTAAGATGCAGAAGATCAAACTCTGCAGCTGCCCTTATTTCTCAGTTTGCTAGATAGAGCAGTTCAGGCTCACATGCTCTTGTTAATAAATGAATGCAAGCAACCTTCCTACTTTACTTTTTTTTTTTAGTTTGTGCACCTTGTCTTGGCTAAGAGGATTTGGCACATTCTCTGGTCTTGAGTCATTCCAACTGTTGCACCTGCCTCAGTCACAGACTTGAGGTAAATTGTATTAGGGCTGGAGACCATATGCTACACCATGCAGACCACCATGCCACTAGGGTGGATTTAGTAAACTGTATTAGGGCCATGGATCCTGGCGAAATTAGGAGAGAATCCAGCCCAGACTTTCTTGGACTCCTTCCTTAGATTTGGTGGGGATTTGCTGAGCTGAGGTTGTTTCAGTCAAAGCAGTTCTTACAGCTTTAGAGAATGACATACACACATACAGAAAGGGAGTAAAAGGGTTCCAAATCCTCTGAAGTTTTAAAGTATCTTCCAGACTTTCAGGCTTCTTGACATTTTTTTTCCTACAGTATATAGCTACAGCTGCCAAAAAATCTCTTCCCTTTTCAGCAGAAGTCAACACAGACACAAAGTGCAGAATTTTAAGGCCTCAGACTGTAACAAAAATTATTGACTGTAATGAGGATGCAAGAGTAAATAGAATTGTTAACAATGGAATAATTTACTTGGTACATACCTCAGCTTTCTACACAGCAACTTCTCCCTATCACTTGCAAATGTGCTTGACAGCCAGTTAACTTTTAGTTTACTACAGTGAAAACCCATGCTACAAATACCAAATTAGTTCAAGGACCAAGATGTGTACTTTTGAATTATAGCTGTTATGTGAGTTATTCTCCACCCTCTTACTCTGATGATGGATGAACTAAGATCTGTAAACATTCTGTTTCAGAACAGCATACAAAAACTGGTGCATTTGTGTAAGGGACTAAAGGTTAATTCAAACTTACCGTCTGAGGGATGCTGTCAGTTTGTATTTAACACAGGGATTTCTGGATTCTTTTCTCATTTTTTATGCTTGTCAAATAATTTCATCCACATGCAAAGCCTTCCAGCACACAGATGCCCTGACTAAGAAGGGCAAAACCAGTTTGAATGCTAGGGTAGTTCTTGCCCCCTGTAGTTTGTTTGTTTGTTTGTTTGTTTTCCTTCCTTCCTTCCTTCCTTCCTTCCTTCCTTCCTTCCTTCCTTCCTTCCTTCCTTCCTTCCTTCCTTCCTTCTTCTCTTTCTTTTCTTTCTTTCTTTCTTTCTTTCTTTCTTTCTTTCTTTCTTTCTTTCTTTCTTTCTTTCTTTCTTTCTTTCTTTCTTTCTTTCTTTCTTTTTCTTTCTTTTCTTTCTTTCTTTCTTTCTTTCTTTCTTTCTTTCTTTCTTTCTTTTTTCTTTTTCTTTCTTTCTTTCTTTCTTTCTTTCTTTCTTTCTTTCTTTCTTTTTCTTTCTTTCTTTCTTTCTTTCTTCTTTCTTTCTTTCTTTTTCTTTTTTTTTTTTTTTTTTTTTTTTTTTTAAATACAAGCCTTCTGATACTATTTTCCTGATAGCCAAATTCCCATTCTTTCCCACCTATGCACCTGGTAGGAATAAAATGGACAACCAGAGTCATCTCAGATGGGGTTACACTTCACTCCTCTTGGTCAGCTCAAATAAGTCACCTCATTGTGTGAGGCAAGATCTCTGATTCAAAATGAGTCTCCTTGTTCTGATTGTCTGTGAAATCTCAGTATGGTTTTACTTACCTTTTTAGCTGGCATTAGTCATTATGTTGGGTGCCTTCAAAACATGAAAAAATATTCTGTAGTCCATTCCATTCTTTGCCAGCTCTCAGACTACGACTGAAATAACTGTACAAGGATTAGCAATGGGATGCAGTGCTGTTAAAAATATTGCTTAATTTCCAAAGGAGATCTGCAGTCAGATCTTGCTCTGACGATTGTGAAGGACACCTGCCTATTTACTGAATGCCCAGAGAATTCAGGAATTTACAGTACAGATACTGGCTCACAAAGCACCTGCAAATTAGGGAAAGTGGATCTTGCCCTTAGTGCTGAAGTATTTTTAAGATCTTGGCTTTAGTATCTCGGTCTCTCATGCTAACACAGCAGTCTGTCTGCTACTGTTTTGTACAGAGCTGAAGTTGTAGATCTTAAAAAAAAAAAGGTGCATTTTTCTTACATCTTACACTGGACAAGGATTAAAATATATTTTAAAACTTAAGGCAGCAAGTCCTAGGTTTGTGAGGTGAGAAGACTTCTGGAAAACAACTCATACCTTCTGTCTCCAGAAGTTCTTTGTTTAGGATCCTTAGGGTACTTAAACTGAGATTTATTGCACTTTTTTTTTTATTGCTTAAAAGTTATATTCACTAGTAAAAGATACATACTCAGTAACACTGAAATAGTGTTTGAGTTACAAGTAAAGAAAATCTTAGGGTATTGAACTATTTGATATATAGTTTAGTAGCACAGGACACTGTACCCATATAGCAGTTGCCATGGGAAAAATATGCATACTGATAGAAAAACTGCATTAAGCATTAGTCAGTCTGCTACACAATAATATTACTCATATGAGTGGACTTTTTAGATTAAATACTTGATGTAAAAAGTTGAGCAAAAGGGAAAAAGACCAGAAAATATAATTTTTCATTGAGTTTCTCTGATAGTACATAGATATTCACACAGTTTCTAACTTGGCTGATTCAAACTCATTGAATTAACAGGAGTCTTGACAATGGTCTTGCTAATTTTTCGTAACAGTCATCAGCTCAGTGTGTGCCCAGACTACGCACACAATCATGGACAAAATGCAGAATTTTTTGCACCAAACCTTTTGCATAGATTTAAGTGTGTGTTTAACTGCTTTCCTAAGCAGAGGAGGTCTTAGTGGTAGTGATTTTTCCCTGTCAAGTGTTATGACCCTTTGGTATTGGTATCTGTCTTTTGACAATTTTAATGTTTAGGAGTTGATGGAAAGTCTCAATTTTACAGTTTCTTATTAACTGGCAAATTTTACAGTCAGGATGGGATGAACCTACTGCTGACTTCTGACTTCTTTCACAAAGTTAAGCATAAATGTTTTGCTTGATTCAGGTTTCTAACTCAGGTGAAATCTCCAGGAGTCAAGCAGAAAAAAACATCCACAATAATTAACTCGTTCTGTACCAAGACTGTTTTTATGTGTTCCTTAGTAATGTGGGGAAACGAAAATTCACTCTCTCCTATAGGACTTCACAGACTGTTCTTTGGGTCCAGTTTTCACATTAATCTGCATTCTTAAACTTTAGATATTGCCTGGCACCATTCATATCTATCACGTACTGGCCTGGCATAAATTTGCAAACAACTGCAATCTGTTTTAGATTGTTACCCTTTAGAAACCTTCACAAATTTTTTTACAACTTCTAGTGCATTAGCATGTATACCAAACCTTACTGCACTTGCAAAGTGTTTGTTTTTCACAGCTGTCATAATAAGCATTTACGTCCTTGAACACAGCTTCTCCCATTAATCTTTTGACTAAGAAGTGTCTTTTTCTAATTTTGCCTTGAACTTCTAAATGTTAAGTGTCTGCTTTATTTTCTTTAGTTTTCCTGACCAGCCAGAATGGTCAGGGACCATGACACCATTACTCCATGTATATGTCTGAGTCCTGAGGTCATCACCAGCCCTGACTGGCCTCCAAGGCCTCCCCCCACCTGCCCACAGCCCACGACCCCATGTCAGCCCCAGGGGGCCTTTAGCCCCTGCCCCAGTGATGCCACAGCAGGGCCAGCCTCCAGCTCCCCACAGCCCTGCCCTGCCCGGCCATGGGCCCCACCAAGCCGGGCCCCCCCACAGGCCCGCGTCCTGGCCCAGACTCTGCCCAGCCCAGTCCCCAGGGAGGTGCCCAGTGCCTGGGGCTGCCCTGGTGCCCCCAGCTGTCCTGCTCCTGGCTGAGGTGGTGGGATGGGCCCTGGCTGCTGGACCCTGACCTGTTGCCCCCCTCCATGGGGAGCCCCTGCTGCTCCTGGCACCTGGGAGCCGAGGGCTCCTGCTGTGCCCTGAGAGTATGCTCCTTTTTCTGCAAAGCAACCTAGTTCTTTGCTGAGGCCATAACCAAACCCCAGTGCTGTCTCAGCATCTTACAGAAAAGAAGTCTACAATTTTTTTTTAGAATCTGAATTTTAAATCTAATCATTAGCTCCCAACATCTTCCAAGAGAAAAATAAATAACACAAGTGTTTGGTATATTTGTAAATGGATTTCATACTTATCCACACTTACAATAGCATTTTAAACATTCTGACATTTCTTTTTTTAATGAACCATATTGGTAGTTTAGTTTTAAATGTCTCTTTTTGCATAAAGGACTAGAACATTTTTCCACCTACAAATTCAGATTTCTGGAGTAAAACCACAAACTGGCTAGCCTATCAGTAGATGATAGCACTCAGCAAATTGTTCACCAATTTTTGCTTCAAAGCAGCATGTCACTTTGCTGATTTTATTTAGAGATCATTTGTAACTTTGAGAAAGCTAGTATTTGTATGTCATCTCTGTTCTTTAGTTATCTGTCTGGAATTGGTATGAAAACTCACATTTTACATTTCTTAGTTCATTCCCAGCTGATAAAAAACCCCAAATGCCAGCCACCCAGTGATGGATGTTCATTGTTTTGTGGCATAAAACATCGTTCTGTGTTAGTTTCTGAGATGAACATGGAGAACTGACTCAAACCATAGTGCTGCAGAGGTTAGAAGCTGCTAGATGTTCACACCGACAGAAAGATTCAAAATAGTAAGGAAGATCAGAAAGGAATAAAAAATTCCTAGAAGAAATCTTTGGCGAAAGACATATATACCTTGTTCTCAGCTTTCATGTACTGTTCCTGTAAGAAGCAGGACCAGGTAGGGCAGAAGCCTCCTGGAGAGGGATGATTGCTCTTTCCTTCAGCAGCTGCTCAAGGAGAGAAGGTTGCAGGAACTGCATGACATGGGAAACAAGCAATCAGAGAGGCACAGCAATGATGAGGTGGGGGCTTGCAGTTAGTACAGTCACTGACAGATTACTAGAAGGAGAAAGGAGGGGACAGAAAGGTTTTGGGAATGGTGGAGGGGAAAAGGTATCACATGGATCAGAGGAGATTGTGCAGATTTTGCTGCATCTCAGAAAATCTTTGAGTTAGGCAGCTGAAGCCAAGTCAGCAAGAAGAGGTCCATGGGACAGGCATATAGTATCCAAAAGCAGCATGGTATAAAATTACAAGCTGTTCAGATTTTACTTGATACAATTCCTTTGAATATTTTTTTACTTGAGTGAACTGGTTTATATTTAAAAAAAAAACAACCAACCTGGTCTTTTTTGACTTTAAAAGCCATTCTGATCTTCCAGGGTATCACTGTAAGGAAAAAGTCCATGTGGAGTTGCCTCAAACCTGTGGGCTCCTATCACACCATCAGAGACAGGGACTTGAGCCTTTCAGAAAGGGACATCCTAGACAGCTGAGCTGGATATTGCTTTCACCTTGGGAAAAGCCAAGTCAGCTCTTTCAGGAGGACCCACAGACATCTGTCCTGCATTTCAGTGTGTATTGGGTTTACGTGGCAAGGTTTTGGTAGCAGGGGGGGCCGCATGGGTGGCTTCTGTGAGAAGATGCCAGAAACTGCCCCTGTGTCAGACAGAGCCAGTGCCAGCCGGCTCGAAGATGGACCAGCTGCTGGCCAAAGCTGAGCCAAACAGTGCCATTGGTAGCACCTCTGCAATAACATGTTTAAGAAAGGGAAAAAAACGCTGTGCAACAGCAGCTGGTAGAGAGGAGTGAGAATATGTGAGAGAAACAACTCTGCAGACACCAAGGTCAGTGAAGAAGGAGGAGGAGGAGGTGCTTCAGGCACTGGAGCAGAAATTCTGCTGCAGCTTGTGGTGAAGACCATGGTAACACAGGTTGTTCCCCTGCAGCCCATGGAGGTTGATAGTGGAATAGATATCTACCCTGCAGCCTGTGGAGGACCCCATGCCAGAACAGGTGGATGTGCCCGAAAGAGGCTGTGACTCCACAGAGAGCCCACGCTGAAGCAGGCTCCTGGCAGGACCTGAGGACCTATGGACAGAGCAGCCCACGCTGGAGTAGGTTTTCTGGCAGGACTTATGACCCCGCGGGGGACCCACGCTGGAGCAGTCTGTTCCTGAAGGACTACAACCCATGGGAGGGACCCACGCTGGAGCAGTTCATGAAGAACTGCAGCCGTGGGAAGGACCCACATTGGAGAAGTTTGTGGAGGAGTGTCTCCCGTGGGAGGGACCCCACGCTGGAGCAGGGGAAGAACGCGAGGAAGAAGGAGCAGCAGAGACAATGTGTAATGAACTGACCGCGACCCCCATTCCCTGTTCCCCTGTGCCACTCGGACGGAGGAGGTAGAGAATTCCTGAGTGAAGTTGAGCCCGGGAAGAAGAGAAGGGTGGAGGGAGGTTGTATTGTTTTTTTTTTTTTTATTTTTAAATCTGTTCTTATTTTTCATTATCATACTTCATTTTTAATTGGCAACAAATTAAATTCATTTCCCCAAGTCGAGTCTGTTTTGCCTGTGATGGTTATTGGTAAGTTATTTCCCTGTCCTTATGACAACTCATGAGTTTTTTGTTATATTTTGTCCCCTTTCATTTTTGATGGAGGGTGAGTGATAGAGCAGCTTGGTGGGCACCTCATGGCTAGCCAAGGTCAACCCACTACACAGCGTGAGAACATCAATGCTTATTATCCTCTTAAGAGAAAGTAAGAGAGCCATGCAGGCAGTGAAGTGGGCAGCAGCAAGGTGGATAATGTGGACAGCTTTATCAACTTACAAGACTATGTTATGTTTTTATGTCATGTTGTTATTCTAAGATTCAGGAAATTATGCTTAATGTATGTGATGTTATGCAACTTCTAGTTGATACGAAAGGGCGAGGAATCTCCCAGATTGCTCAAAACAGGCAAGTTTTTAAGCATTCCTTATGCTGAGGAAAGGTGGATCATCAAAAAGCTGGCAAGTCAGTTAAATTTTGGAATGAAATTTACAACCTCCTGATGAGACCATATTTGAAATTGAGTAATCAGAAAAAGAAAGTGTGAAACAAATAGTTGTTGATGTGATAAGGAGGGGAAAGCTCCAACTATTGAGGCCCATCTGTTCCATTAAACATGTCTGCCTGCTAAAAATTGTAACCTGAAATAGGGTGTCAGACCAGGGGACATAACAGAGTACAAGAAAGGGCTCAGTAGAGCAGTATACAGTGAGTTGGATTCAGTTCAAGATTATGATGCCTAAATGTAAGCGTCCACTTGTGTTTAAAAGCATTTCCAGTCTTTTAAAATAACATTTTAGTCAGTGGAGGCTAGTCAGTACTGGGGGTCCTGAGAATGATTCAGTTGTCCACTGTAGGAACCTAAGAGGTGTTCAGTTTCCTAGAAAGATGCATCTGGATGTTCCCTTGATGTCCTTGGGTGTCTAGGATGTTCAAATGGGGCTGTTAAGTGTGACACGGGACCTGTGAGAGACCCATGTCCTTCTGAAACAGCAACTGAAGGCAAGGTGGGAAATAATACATTTAAAACAACAGTAGGGATCCGTCTACCTTAGCATTTTAGTTTAGATAAGGAGTGCTTTTTTGAAGAAAATCTCCAATCATTCCCATCTTCAAAGCTTTGGTTCACATCACAGAGCAATCTTGGATCACATCAACATGACTTTACTCAGATGAAATTAAACTAGAAAGTGTGCTTCTGGAGTGCATTTATTGTGCTCTAGCTGCTAGCAGGAGCTTAGTCCATGGAACTAAATTAGAGCTAGCCTGAAATAAGTCCCCTGAAAAGCATTTGGAAGTCTGGTCCTCAGCACCTACTGTTTTTCTCTAAATGTCCACTCCTATCATATCCCAGTACTTGCTAACATAGATGCAACTTTTGTTTATGCAACTGAAACTTACTCTTCATGCTTCAGGTCAGCTGCAGACCCCTGAATTTATGCATGGTAACTTCAGCCTAAGTTTATGTGTGGTAACCTCAGGCTGAATTCTACACCACTTGACAAGATCAAACAAAGGGATGTCTAACTTCGTAATTCCTATCCAGGACATGAGTTTGAATGCCATATTATTAATTACAATTACCTAATTAAAAATTGACTTCTAAGGATGTTGCCATAAATTGTCCCCCCTAAGCCATAAGGACTTCTCAAGAACACAGATATTAGCCATCCACCAAACTTATTTTATACTATATGTTACTGACATAATCTATGAAGATTCATTCTTCATAGAATGAAGACAAAGAACGGTCCTAGTCAGAAATATTAAATTACATTCTATATGCTTCAAGAATAGCTAATCCTTGTTGAAATATTAAGTGTTAAAATCTCAGGTGGAATGACTCTCTTTTCTGTTGTTTAAGAATTCAAGTGAGTCATGTATAATGAATCATCTACACGAATGCTAAATAATGTTATCTGCAGAATTGGAGACTCAAATACTGTATATGAAAAGGAATTAATGTAAAGATCATCATATTGAATAGCACAAATATACTTATGCCACATCTTAAAAAAGGACTGGAGTACACAATTTAGGGCCTCTGCCCAGAAAATTGAGATCCTCACAGAATCACACTATCATTGAGTTGGAAGAGACCTGGAGATTGTCTAGTCCAACCCAGAGCAGGGTCAAGTAGAACAGGTTGCTCAGGGACACGTCAAGTCAGATTTTGAATGTTTCCAAGGACCGAGACTCCACAACCTCTCTGGGCAACTGTTCCGGTGTTCAATCGTCCTTACAGTAAAAGAGTTTTTTCTTAAGTTTAAATGAAATTTCCTGTACTGCAGTTTCTGCCTGTTGCCTCTTGTCCTGTCACCGGATACCACTGAGAGGAATCTGGCTGTGTTTGCTTTACTGCTTCCATCAGGCATTTATACACGTTTATAAGATTCCCTCCCGAGCCTTCTCAAGGCTAAACAACCGTAGCTGTCTCACCCTCTCCTTGTACTACATATGTTCTAATGCCTTAATCATCTTCATGGCCCATCACTGGACTTGCTCTAGGATGTCCATATCTATTACTCTAGGGAGCCCAGAACTGGAAACCACACACCAGATATGGTCTTACCATTACACAGTAGATGGCAAGGATCACCTCTCTTGATCTGCTGGCAACACTCTTCCTGATGCAGCCCAAGAAGCTGTTGGCCTTCTTTGCTGTGAGGGTACATTGCTGATTCATGGTCAATTTGGTGTCCATTAGGATGCCAAGATCCTTCTAAGCAAGTCAGAAGTCTGGCTGAAGTCAACATAAACAACATCTGGTGCTCTTCCCTTGTCCATTAAGCTAGTCATTTCATTGTAGAAGGCTATCAGGTTGATCAGATACTCTTTCCCTTCATAAACCCATCCTGACTACTCCCAACCATCAGTTTCCCTGTTCAGACACATCTTAATCCTGAAGGCATCCCAGGTCTGTAGTTACTTACGTTTTTCAGCATGAAGTTCTGCAGCTGACCAAAGTTCTATTGCTTTGCTTTGGAATTGCTTCTGGCTTGTTAGGAATTAGTCAGCTTTTACATACTTGCCCTGTATGTAAAAAGTGGTAGGATCTTTTTAATCAGCATTCCTCCTATTTTGGCTCTCAGAGCTGTAATTATGCTAAGTGTTTAGATCACTGGCCCAGGACGGAAAATACCTTGTTCACTTCTCTTTTATTCCTAGGTAGATAGAAACCCACATCTGCTAAAAGTCACAGGAGAATGTGCTAATGAACTGGCTGTAGGCTTTGCTGAGGGAATACTCTATGTCCTCTCCATTTCTCAAGGCAACAGAGAAACCTCTGAAACTGTACTTTAAATTCTGTTGGATGGGTAGTTGCGCTGACTCACAGACCTAGGAAAACCGAACTGCTTTGTGTGAACTAAATATCCTAAAAATACATGCAAGAATAAAGAGATTAAATGCTAGGCCTTATTTTCACTGAAGACTGGGTGGTATATTTATATAATTCCTCTTGTTAAAGAACACAGGTAAAAAGGGGTATATATCAGACTAGAGGAAACCAAGGAAAAACAAGTGAGCTTAATCATATTTATCAAGTAAAGAAGTTGCTTAGTTGAGCACTTCCATCTTAAACTTTACTGCTCTCAGTAAGCAAAGGTAATTTGGGAGGTGTGAAAAGTACTCTAACAGAGGATCAGATACCAGATACCTCTGTGTTTTCTATTTTACTCCTTGTGTACTAGGTTCCCAAAGATGGGGAGACAACATGTGATCAGCAGGCTAACATAGTTCCTCAATGCCCCCTGGCTGAACAAATATGTCAGCAAATATTGGATATTTGGTTGATTAAATAAGCCCATACCTGAGATCTGAGCATTAGTGATCTTCAAAGTTGACAGGAAAATATATTCAAGAAAGATTATAGCAGTCCGTTTTTCTTTTTTTTTTTTTTTTTTTTGTAACCAAGATAATGGTATTGAATCCATGTAGGAATCCCTCTGTTTCATTTGGAGAAGCATACAAACATTTTCTGTTCTAATTAAAGGTGACGAGTTAAGAAAAAAAAGGTAATTCAGGATCCAGAAGACATTCCCTTTTGGCCAGATTGCATGGCAAAAGACATATTTCCCTCTCTTTGCCTCCGAAGACAGAAGAAAAAGATCCAATTCAAGACTCGGAGAGGATAGACTCTATGTTTCAGGCTTCTTCTCTGTTGGATTTCATGACCAGACAGGAGACTGGGTTGCTGTCTCAGCCATCGTATTAGTTCCCAGGGTTACAGTCTGAGTGGGGAAGTTGAGGAAAGTTCCACCACATAAGTTGACAAAATAAAATCAGAAAGATTTCATTAGGATGCCAATGAAATTGGTATTTTGGTATTTTGGAGCTGTTTTGCCAGGAATGGCCAGAATTTTTACTACCTCAGTCTAAAATATCTTGTGCAATTACTATTGAAAATAGCCACTCTGTCTCTCTTCACTAGAAATTTGATTTACATGGTGAAATCCCCACCTATGTACTGAAGATGTCTGGGATCTCATTCTATCTGAGACAGGCAACAGGCATCATTGATTTCCTACATATCTCAAATTTGCCAATAGAGTACGTTACATGAATCTTCCTGATTCTTCATAATCTTGGAGTTTCTGCATCATAAAGGTATTTAAGCATGTATATAACTTTGAGCTGTGAATAGGGTACAAAGGACTCTTGTATTTTGCAGAACTGGAATTTTAACTCATGAAAATTATATTTCCCATATATATTTCCCAATATTTTAATATTTACTCCATGTAGAACTAATCCAATTTATTCTAATTATATAAGTATTTAAAAGACTGTTATGTACATTCAAAATGTGAAGCAAATGGAAAAATATTCATTTGTTTATGATGGGATTTTTTTTTAAGATTAGCTAATAAAGTGTTCCCCATTATTTTGTAATGCACTCTTGAATCTGATTTTAATGGCTATTGTAAGGGCATATTTTAAATGGAAATACAAACAAGGCCCTAATGTCCACATCTGAGCCTGCCAAGCTGTAGAAAGTAGCCCTTCTGTCCCATTGCAGAAATAAGACTAACACTAATCCTGCACTTATGTAACCCCAATACATAATGCATCCCTCTAAATATTCAAATAAATTGGCCTGGAATAGCCTGGACCTCTATAATGAAAATTGTTATGTTAATATTTTACTGATTATTGTATATTTTTTCATGGGTTATGTTTATTAGAAATATTTTGAACTGAGAAGAATGAGTAAAATTAAGTAATAATTAATTTAGCTTTGGCATTATTTTGTCTGCAGAATGAGCAGCTTATTTTTATGGAAAAAAATTGTTTCATTCTATATGCTAGACTACTTCTGTTTAGCATAAAAAATATTGCTTTAGGTGAATCCAGTACGTCTTTGTAGGCTATTGCAACTTTAAATTAGGTCTTAAAGACTTAATAGCACTTATTACTTTAAATAAACCTAATAAGATCAGGCTATTTCAGCGTAATTTTATTTTAAGTGTATTAGTTGGTTATCCACAGCTGACAGGGACAAATGAGTTCTGCTCAGGGCACTCTTTCACCTGCATCGATCCATGCTAAAAAGACTAATATAAGTTATACTGGAATACGTTGTAGACCTAAAAACAAGAAGTAAATATAAGATAAGGAGGTTAGCTAAGAGCTGTAACCATTGCAATTGTTTACACGTTTTTTTAAGATGTGAGCACTAGAAACAAATACTAAAATGACTTGTGACTTTTAAAATGGTTATCTTTTCCTCCACTAAGAGAGATTTTGCATCACGTGATTCAGCATCTTGAAATGTCAGTAGCCAGTTTAGATGGAGAGATAACAAGCAAAAAACATAAATTAACTTTGCTTCCTTAAGTCTAGCAGGAACAAGGAGAAACATTAGGAATAATTGATAGTGACAGGATGAGAGAGATAAAAAGAGATGGACTGGGAAGTATTTAATGACTCTTTGTGGTATTACATCTGTCACACTTTTTGTGCTACATTAAAGTTTCATTATTTTCATATTTCTTGTGTTCATATTTTCCCATCCCCTTCTTTCTGCTAAATTTACCAAGTAATACAATGTAGATAATAGAGAGCTATTGCTGCAAATGTCATTGAATCTGTTACTGGACTGAATAAAGTATCTCAGCCATGCATTACTTTTCATAATACATTTTCAATTAGTGGCTTTGGAATTCCATACAATATATACTCACTGTCTGTTTTTTTTTAATAATTCTGTACAATGCAGTGAGTTATAAAAAGAAATAGTGAGACTTTCGTTATGCAACTATTAAGAACCTGAATGAATTTCATTTGGCCAAAGAAAATTATTGCACAAGTCTGTTTACTGAAGAAGTTTATTCCTCTAAGGGCTTGTCTTCTACCGACTCTTAAAACAAATGGATTAACTTTGCTCGTCTGAAAGATAACAGATATAATCTGAGGGATTCAGGTTCCCCTTGTTTCAATCTTCTTTTTTTCATCTCTGTTCTTTTACAACCTACACATATAGCTCAGTGTTTTAGTAATTTGGAAAAATGTAATGTCTGTCCTACGAAGCTTTAAAAATTATGTGTTGTTCAGGGATTTGCAAAAGGCTCACCAGCTCTGATTGTTCAGTCAGTCTGGAGAGCTCAGGTAAGACAAGGTATCCCTCTTCAGCAGCAATGCCAAAAGCCCATTTATGTCCCCATGGGTCTTTGTGGTCTCCACCCCTCTGGTAATCTAGTCCTAATTGGACCTCTCATTGGAGTCATGTGTTCCCAACAGTCACTATTAAGGCTAATTGGTCCCTGCAGTACAGCTAGCTGGGGCATGCCCCCAGCTGCTCCAGTGGCAGCAGTAGGCATCTCTTCTGTTTGGTATGAGAGTAACAGGGTGCATGGGGTACTGGTGTCTGGTAGGGCTTAGTGCTTGATGGGATTGCTTATGCTGGGTCCCTGTACCCTAAATGTTCAACAAACACTTTTTTTCCCCTGTTCCTCCTAGCCAGAGGCAGGGCACTCTCATTTCAGGAACTGATTTCACACAATTTGTTAAGCAGTTGTTTATAAGATTCCCTTGAACTGGGGGTAAACTCACAGCTCGCTTTGGTGGCTGCTTCTGCTTTCAGCTGTTCCTTGATCTGTCACTTATCTCCTTGGCTTATACTGCTAGCTTGACAGTTGGGCTTTTGTTCCACTTTGCCATTTTTTCCCCAGGATCTTGGAGCCACCTCCAAAATTTCTTTCAGATGAGATCAATTTTCAACTATCTTTCGCTTCTTTTTCTGTTTAATGGGTTACTGCTGCAATTTGTTCTGATTTGCCCCCCCTTTGCCATCAGGTAAGGTTTTGCTAACATCATTGTCAACCATGTCCAACCCATGCCAATTGACACACTTGGGCAGAGAACTGCAGAACTTTCACAACTCCCAAGATCATGAAGTCCAGCCTCCCTGCCATGGGCAGGAACAGCTTTCACTAGATCAGGTTGCTCAAAGGCCCACCCAACCTGACCTTTACCACTTCCAATGATGGGGCACCCACAACTTCTCTGGGCAACCTGTTCCTGTGTCTCATCACCCTCATAATAAGAAATGTCTTCCTTATGTCTGGTTTAAATCCACCCTCTTTCAATTTAAAACCATTGCCCCTTGTTCTGTCACTACAGGCCTTTATAAAAAGTCTCTCTCCGCCTTTCTTGTAAGCCCCCTTTGTACATTGAAAGGCCACAGTAATGTCTCCCTGGAGATGTTGTTACGGCAGCAAATGCAAGTTAAGAAGCTGAGCTGGAAGGCAAAGTCTGGCTTGGGCTGAGTACTAGACTAGCCTAGTACCTCTGCTGTTGCACAAGCACTAGATTCCCTCAGATGAGTGAGTCCTCAAAGGTGCTTACATCTTCAATCCCTAGGTGATCCTGGAGAGGTGTGCAATCTAAAATGCAGTCTTTGCTCTCACCAACAGTATAACTGATGTATTTTCATGAATTCTTTGATGGAATTTTATTTTTGTGTGCAAATTCAAGACCTGATCCTGGATGTGCCATTCCTTATATAGTCCTATGGCAACTATGGCTACCCACTGTCCTTAAATGGACCTCCAAAAGCTTTTGGCAGAGTTTAACTGATGTAGTAGCCCTGAATCTTCATTTTAATTCTGCAGCTTAGATCAAGACTGTGTTTGTTGACCTTCAAGGCTTACTATAAAACTTATTCAAGTTCTTGCCTGAAGATGTCATTGTGAAGGATTTATAGTGCTTGTTCTATGGGGTACATCTGTACTCATTAACATTTCTCAATATGTCAAAATTCATTGTTATCTATGTTATACATGTGCTTGGAGATTTAATGATAGAAAGACATTCATAAAACTCGCATTAAAAAAAAAATTGTATTTCATTTGAGACAGCATGTGCCAAGATTTGTGGAATCTTGATTTTGCTGGTAGTATTCTCTTCCTAGGTTGTAGTAATTTTCCTAAGATTTTAAAATTTCTAAAGAAAATGTCTATAATTTCTAACAGTGTTTCTCTTAATAGCTTCTGATTATTGAGACTATAATGGGCTTCTGTTTATTACTGAAGATATTGGTTACATTTTAACCTGGGAAAGCAGAAATCTGATTTATTAAGTAAATAATACTATATGTAGATTATGGATACATCAGGATTTGTTGTGAAACTGGAATGCATCTTAAGTACATGCAGCTAATAAATGGAACAGTCCACTGCCAACAGGACCTAAAATAATTCAGAATTCTTCACTCAGCTAAGTACAAGGTTGACTGAGATAATAGCACTGGAAGCAGAAATTCAGACTGATGCTCTCCTGATAATGCTCTTTTTTTTTTTTTTTTTCCCCCACAACCAAAAATAAAAATAAAAAAGGCTCTTTTCTTGTTAGTAATTATGAAGCATGACTCTCTCAATGATTGGTTGCAGACAGTTTGCTGTTATCTCAAATATTTAATCTAGAGATGCTCTGAAATGTTAAAATACACCCCACATGTAAGTACCTTTTAGAACAGAGAATAGAAAACAGCATCCAGAATTCATAAGAGTTGTACTAGTCATATTCAGCCATAGAAGCTGTGTAGTTACTGACATTGACTTCTTTATGACTTAGATTATAGCCTTCTCCTCACTCCATTGTCCATGGAATACATCATTTCACTTTTATGCCTGTTTTAATCATTATATCCCAAACTATTCCTCTGTCAATACAATAGTGTCATTCTCTAAGAAAATCATTGATAGTACTCTACAGTTTTGAATAATCTCAACCTGTACTCATGCAAGCATGAATAACATAGACAAAGCTGTTTTAAGGATTGCAAGATTACATCTGCTGATAAAGTTGTAAGCTCTCTAAATTACAATTTCAGTATCAGGAGAAAACAGGAGGAAAAAAAATTCTCTTCTGTGTGATAGGTAACATTTTAGATTGCAATTTATGTGAAGTACCTTCATTCAATTAAAACATTTACTGAAATATGGAGAGCACTGCTTTTGTAGTTGTTTTTATAGATATAGTACGGAAGTGTTTCTGCACTATTATTTACAGATATATCTGTTGAAATGTACTGGCATTATCTCCTTTGGAAATAGTGTTTTTAAAATGATGTTTTCCTTCGGCTGGGGCTGCACGGCTAGAAGGCGCGTCCCCTGGGTGGTGGATAGGGGATCCCTCTCTGGAGGGTGCACCGGATAAAATTGAAGAAGGTGCCGCGAACCAACGCAGCCTAAGGGAAGGCCACCCTGACAGAAAAACCACTGGCCCTCCAAGTCATGGGGGTTGGGCAGGAGGCCAACTACCTCCTCCCGGAAAAAAAAAAAAAAAAAAAAAAGTTGCAGAAACGACGAGCATCAGAAATGGCGGAGATGGAGAAAATCGGTAACGAAGTGAGGAGGAGGAGATGGAGCTGGATCGGTTGTGTCCTGAGGGGGAAACCGACGGAAGACTGCGCTGTGGCCCTTGACTCCAGAGCACGCAGCAGCAGACCGATCGAAGTGGAAGAACGATGTTCGCGCCTTGTGTGCCTCCTGGCACTGAGAGAATTCAGATCAGAAAATGATGTTTTCTTGACAAGAAGAGAAAAAAAGCAAATGTGGCATTTGCAATTTACGGGGACCTGGATGTAGAAACCCTTCTGTTCAGTAGTGATGTGTAGCAAACTTCTCCTTAGAAATCTGTCTTTTCTATTGACATTTGATTTCTCTCTTATTTCACTTTTCTTTCCAACTGCCTTCAGTTGCCCTGTGTGACAAACATTGAGGATGCTGGTTCCAGAGAAACCGTTTTGTAGCAAATGTGATTCTATGGACTGCATGTGGAGCTGTGTGTATGACGGGTGCGTAGAAGCACTGGTTCCTTACAGTCACATACAGACATCATGTATAAAAGATTTTCACTCTGATTTTTCTTTTTTTTCCCCTCAAAATTAACCTTCTGTATTTCTCTTACACTTATCTCCATGGCTCATCCCAGGTCAGACTGAAGATTAAAATCTCCTTCTCTCCACAAGCCTAACAGTTCCTCTGATTTTCAGTGATTATAATTTCATTTCTCTCAGTAATCATTTTTTAGTTATTCAGCCTATTTTTAACAACTACAGATGGAAATAAAATGGATCTGAAGAAAAGACATTCATTAGCAAGTAAGTATTCAGGGATTAGAAAAGTCTGTCTGATTCACAAAGCAGAAATGGCATTTAGTATCCAAGTCCTCTTCTAGACAAAATTAGCAAAGGCCGCAGTGAAGTTAAAGCCTGCTGGTTGCAAAATTGGAAATTGGTTTCCTGGGGCTCTCTGTAAACTCTTCATTACTTTACTCAATCATGGTTCATTAGCAAGTTAACAGACAGAAGAGCAGCACACGTTGGGATATGTTCAGAGCCAGCACTTCCATCTCCTTGAACATCATTTAAAACTTGAATGTCACAGCAAATTAGATATTGTGTCAAACTGCATCTTCTTGTCAGCTGCAGTACGGACAGCGCACAGATCATGGCCACTTAACCTCTTGAAATTGTCAGGTGCTTTTTATCATGCATTTTAAGGAGTACCACATGGGTTTTAATTCAAAGTGACTCTGATGGAACAAACAGAAGACCTCAAAAGGCACCCAAGAAAGAAACAAGTTAAAAAAACCTAGTTAACAGTTTCATGTAAAATGGATTTAATGTCTCTTATTAACTGAAACCTAATTTGCTAGAAGAAAACATCCATAGGTGACATTATTGCAGTAAAATGGAAAGCTGAAAATAGTTATTAGGTTTCTGGGAAATGTTCATATTTTAGCTACAATATAATTTTGAATTACAGCTGAATGCCAATTATCTAGAACCCCACCTGAGTGCCTGAGTCTCTGTCTCCTATTAACTACCATTGTGTTTCTCTACAGTGTTGCTTGATTTTCCAGAAAAATATTTGCTCTAAATAGTTTGTCAGTGAAATGAACTGTATAAAAATTATTAAAGAATTAAAATGCTTCTGTGCAGCTGCTATTTGTATATTTTCATGCTATAATTTTCATGAGCTTTCCTGAATTTTGAAAAGAAAAGGTAAGCTGGGCATTAATTGAAGCAAACTGCTGAAAATTACCTGTGGAGTTTAGAGTCCCTTTAATGCGATCCATTCATGGTTTGCAGGGTTAATGGGAATAACTAGTGACACTCTTGTTTTTGTCCCATTGCAACAGGTGCAGATAACTGCAGTGGCCTGTATTCTAGCTACCTTATGGTGATGCCTAACTTATAATTTGGACTATTTACTAACCACAGGTACCAGACCCTCATTCTCTATGCAGTTAAGGGAAGAAATTTGTTATGATGCCCAAAATAGGGAGGGCAGCTACAAGAAGTGCCTAACTGGAACACTGTGACTAGTTCTCTGCGTTGACTGCATAGGAAGCCAGAGTACAGGAGGCCTAACAGTGTGGTTGCTCATTGCTATCTTGAATGTCAGTGCTGCTGCAGTCTTAGTACGTAAGTTAAGCACCTATATTAGGTCTGTATCGGGCGCCAGGTCTGTATCAGGTAGTTTTGGGCGCCACAGTACAAAAAGGATACAAAGCTACTAGAGACTGTCCAGAGGAGAGCCACAAAGACGGTGAAGGGTTTAGAGGGGAAGCCGTACGAGGAGTGGCTGAAGTTACTTGGTCTGTTCAGCCTGGAGAACAGGAGACCGAGGAGAGACCTCATCGTGGTCTACAGCTTCCTCACAAGGGGAAGAGAAGGGGCAGGCGCTGACCTCTTCTTCCTGATGACCAATGATAGGATCCGAGGGAACGGCAGGAAGATATGCCAGGGGAGGTTTAGGTTGGATGTTAGGAAAAGTTCTTCACCCAAAGGGTGGTGGAGCACTGGAACCAGCTCCCCAGGAGGTAGTTATGGCGCCAAGCCTGACAATATTCAAGAAGCATTTGGACAATGCCCTCAGACATATGGTGAGATTTTTAGGGTTGTCCTATGCAGGGACAGGAGTTGGACTCGATAATCCTTGTGGGTCCCTTCCAACTGAGGACATTCTATGATTCTAGGTCATGTCAATATGCCTACAGAGATGTGTGGGCTGAATTTTCAGTTGTGTCTTAGATAAGGGTGATGCCAAATCGTTGACAGGCTCCAGACAGGGACTGGTTACTTCTGAAATCCCTTTGTGAGTAGTTTCAGGTTTTTGGGGCTTTTCTGGAGCTACTCAATGGAATTACTCTATTTGTTGTTTTCAAGTACTATATGTGTTCAATGGACTCTTAGGCTGGTGGTTGGGTGCTCTGTTGGTTCTTTCTGTCTAAACAAGGGACATTTGGGAACCTGAGGATCAGACTAGAACTATATAGAGTCTGGACGAGTGCCATGGTACACCCCAAAATCATGATCTTTCAGTTGTTTGCACAGAATCCCAGCCAGGACACACCACAGCTCCTTTCCAACCTGGGACTTAGATCCCCTTTGTGTAGGAATCAGGAACGCACGTGTGCTTGGATCTCTCTCTGGGAGTGCATGAAGGGATGCAGATGACATAAGACCTGAAGTTTGAAAGCTGATTTCTACAGCTGATCCTTGGCTTGTTTTTGCATTGCCTTGGCAAATCCTGCTATTATCGCAGTGAGTGAACATGCTGTGCTTCCATTGCCAGTGGTATGCCACTTCCAGATGACTGTTATTTATTATCACAAATTCAGTAAAATATGGCAAACTACAATTCAGAAAATATGTTTCATACATGGTGCCTAAGGGAACAGCAAAATATTCTCATGCCATCATCTGTACAATTTTCACATAATGAATTTGTCAGTGTACACATATGCTCCTATCTTTATGGGGTTCTGACATCTGTTTGATGGATTATAACCTAATTTACTCTAAAGACAATTGACCTGCTGAGGGTTGGCCTTTTGTTATAAATGTTATCAAAACAATTAATCACTCTCTAATTTATTGCCAAGTCTTCAGTTGTTCACAAGTCTGAGGCAAAGAAGTTGTAACTATTATAGAATCATAAAATGCTTTGGGATGGAAGGGACCTTTAAAGGTCATCTAGTCCATTCCCCTGTAATTGGCAGGGACATCTACAACTAGATCAGGTTACTCAGAGCCCCATCCAGCCTGGCCTTGAATGTTTCCAAGGATGGGGCATCTACCACCTCTCTGGGCAACCTCTTCCAGTGTTTCACTACCCTCATTGTAAAAAATTTCTTCCTTATATCTAGTCTGAATCTAACCTCTTTTAGTTTAAAACCATTACCACTTGTCTTATTGCTACTGGCCCTGCTAAAAAGTCTGTCCCCATCTTTCTTATAAGCCCCCTTTAAGTCCTGAAAGGCTGCAGTAAGGTCACGCCGCAGCCTTCTCTTCCCCAGGCTGAACAACCTCAGCTCTCTCAGCCTTTCCTCATAGCAGAGGTGCGCCATCCCTCTCATCATTTTTGTGGTCCTCCTCTGGACCCTCTCCAACAGGTCCATGTCCTTCCTGTACTGAGCACCCAGAGCTGGATGCAGGACTCCAGGTGGGGTCTCACCAGAGCAGAGTAGAGGGGCAGAATCACCTCCCTCGACCTGCTGGCCACACTTCTTTTGATGCAGCCCAGGCTACGGTTGGCTTTCTGTGCTGCGAGAGCACATTGCCGGCTCACGTCCAGCTTTTTGTCTATCAGTACCCCCAAGTCCTTCTCTGCAGGGCTGCTCTCAATCCCTTCATCCCCCAGCCTGTATTGATACCAGGGATTACCCTGACCCAAGTGCAGGACCCTGCACTTGTCCTTGTTGAACCTCATGAAGTTCATACAGGCCCACTTCTTGAGCTTGTCCAGGTCCGTCTGGATGGCATCCTGTCCTGCACGTGTGTCAGCTGCACCACTCAGCTTGGTGTCATCTGCAAACTTGCTGAGGGTGCACTCGATCCTGCTGTCAATGTCATTGATGAAGATATTGAACAGCACTGGCCCCAGAACAGACCCCTGAGGGACACCACTCATCACTGTTCTCCATCTGGACATCGAGCCATTGACCACTACCCTCTGGATGTGACCATCCAACCAATTGCTTATCCACTGAACAGTCCACCCATTAAATCCATATCCTTCCAATTTAGAGAGGAGGATATTGTGGGGGACCGTGTCAAAGGCCTTACGGAAGCCCAGATAGATGACATCTGTAGCTCTTCCCTTGTCCACTGATGTAGTTACTCCACCATAGAAGGCCACTAGGTTGGTCAGGCAGGACTTGACCTTGGCAAAGCCATGCTGGCTGTCTCAAATCACCTCCCTGTCCTCCATGTGCCTTAGCATAGCTTCTAGGAAGATCTGTTCCATGATCTTCCCAGGCACAGAGGTGAGGCTGACAGCTCAGTAGTTCCCAAGGTCCTCCTTTTTACCCTTTTTAAAGAAGGGTGCAATATTTCCCTTTTTCTAGTCCCCAGGGACTTCACTTGACTGCCATGAGTTTTCAAATATCATGGAGAGTGGCTTAGCAACTACATCAGCATTATAATACATACATCATAATACAAACATTATAATACAGAGAAACTTGAAAAATGGCACAAAATAAAATGTGTTGAAAAGATACATTACCACAGCTCTAAGTAGAAATGAGGTGGTTGGTGACCCAGCTGAAATCTTGAAAATCCAAGGTCTGGTAACTGTTAGCATCCTTTCATGAATATACATTTCAGATAATATACATAATCAGATAATGTATACAAACTCAGGAAAAGAGATAAGTGAGTGAGAGGCAGGGCGGATATTGTGACAGATCATGCTGTGGGCAGTGATGTTGTTGAGAGGTCCCTGGCTGAGAAGCAGCTGCCAATGAAGATATGAGACTCATGAAACTAATAGGAGACATAATAAAAGGAGACGGAATACGTTTCCTTTTGTAACGTATGTAACAGGGCTGAATTAAAAAGTTTCTTTATACAGTTAATCTATGCATAATGTGCCTGAAAATGTCTTCTTACATAAATTCATTGATAGATTTTATATACAGGTCTACGTTATGGTTAATACTATTTTGCCTAATGTAATTATTGAGCAATATTTTGGAAAGTACTTGATTTGAAGATTATGAATGTACAGACATTAGTAAGAATTTAAATATGTAGTTCTGAAAATAATAGCTTTGTCCTTCTTTTTTCCCCTTGAAATGTGATTTCCTGCCTGTTGCATTGATTTTACTGGTTCAGTAGTGCACTATTATAAAAAAGGCATTTTCTCTTAATTATGAATTAAACTTAATTAGAATGAAAACTCAGATACCAAGAAGTCTACATTAAGAGTTAGTTTCTGTATTGGATTAGGTGTAGAAATCCCACATTGGATTCTCCTAAAATAGTGTGTAAGCACTTATTAAGTCTTTATCAATGATTGCAAAGAAAATTAATTCATAATTATATTTAGATATTTGGATAGGAATCCAGGAGCCGATCCATTCTCTGGAGTATGGGCTACAATAGCCTGAGTAGACTATAGGCAACATCGTTAAGAGCTGAGAATATTACTTATTTGATTGGCAATATAACGTCTGTTTTCATAGAGTTCCATGACCCCCTTCATAAGGCTAAGGCTATATCTACATTAGCAAGTAATTTGGCAGAGTAGGAGCAGATCACAGGTTGAATCCATTGGTGCTGGGGCCCCTACATCAGCCCTGTTCAGAGGCTTTATTTTGGATTGAATTTAGTCTAGTCACCTCGATTGGATGTCCTTATCATGGATGTGGTTTAAAATTGCCCAAAGAACAAACACTGGTTTGGACCATTATGTTTTCCACTTCCAGGAGGCAATGAAGCACGTTTGTTGCGTACCTAGAGCAGAGGCTTCCAAAGTGAATCTTGTCTGTGAGCACCACATCTGTTCTGTGAAGTTAACCATTCAATGTGTTAAGTGTGGATGGTGAGTGATAAGTGAATGCTTCAATTCAAATCCTACAATTGCTCTAAACCAAATGCTAAAGGATCTGCAGCCTGAGCAGTTGAATAAGCTCTGATAGGCATGGATAACTCTCTATTTTCTGTATTAGTTTCAATGTTTTGTGTAAATACTTGCCAGAAGTTTTCCTGATAATCCACAGAGTTTTCTACCTGAGCACCTCCCAGGATTAATAGTATTGGGAGCTCCTATGGTTCCCGCTTTTGAAAAACAGGATAATACATCAAAGTTTCACTGCCAGCATATCAATAATTAGTGTAACACTGAGGAGCAATTACAGTTGACTTAAATGTGCAGCCTTTTGGGTGAGCATTAAAGTGAAGCCACATTTGAAAAAAATTTTAGAGATCCTGTAGCCCTTAAAATAATATCCCTGATGCTCTGACCTGTTGTTCTCCTGGCCAAGGTTCTCTAATTTATCTAATGCTAGCACCGATTAATCTGTGTTACTAAAAGTGTTGTTGGATGCAGAGGAGAGATTCAGCTGATGAGTGATTACTATCACTGCACTATGGGTATGGTGTGTAATTTATTCCTGTGGGAAGCACTCCTGCAATAAACCATAAAAATATTAAAGTCTGCTTGAAGAGGTGTTACCCTCGCATGGAGAGCAATGATTCTTTAGGCTGGTCACATTTTACACTTTACTCATCCGAGCAGCAGCCTAGGCTTGGTAATAGTCGAATTATTTACTGAACCTGAAAGAACCTATTTACATTATGAAGTCTTAGACTTTGAGTCCAGGTTTTAGAATTCAGTATCAGCCTTATGGTCAATCATTTTTGAGGTTTTTATTTTGCAATTCACTAGCTTATGTCTTGAACAAATGAACAATTAAAGTCCTAATGGAAAATTCCATTTCTGTCCCTGTATTACTTAAAGCAATCAGTTACTCTGCAGCTCGTCGCTTTTGCAAATTAGGGTACTGAACATGAAACAGGTGGCAAAATAAATCTTTTGCTGTATTAGAGAAAATAGGGTAAATTTTAGCTAAACTTGATGCGTGAAGTGTGAAAGGCAGCGTAGCCCAATACAGGATGAACACTTGTATAATGCTGCTCATAAAATTATATTCTGAGCTATGTAATTTTCTTTTCTGTTGGAGATCAACTCACAAGGACACCAAAAGTACAGACAACTTTGAAAAAGAAAGAAAAGAAAATGTCTTCTTAAACATGTTCTATATCTTAGCAGAAATTATGCTAACCTACAAACTCAAGATTGCACATTACGATTATAGCTTCTTTCCTGACAGCTGCTTAATATTTACATCTACAGAACTATGTACAGCCATAATTATCACCAAAGCATCATACTGTAGAGCTATTATGCATTGATTAGATAGCTCAGTTTGTGTGAATTCACTTTATATCAGGACCCTGATAGCTATTATAACAGGATTAATCAAGTTGTCTTTGCCAAAAATTTCTCAGTATAGCATGGCAAACTAGAGATGTCCTCCTCCAATGGAGCTGCTAGGCCACTATATGGGAGTTCATGATGGCCTTCTTTGCCAATATCACCATTTCTTTAAGATGTATGCTGGGGGTTGTTTTTATACATCCAACAATCTCATAAATTCTCACAAAGAGCCAAACTCAAGTAAGCCCAGCAGAAGGGGTATCTCATTGGGTGATGTTGACAGCACCATCACTCTGTCTGTCTACCTGCCATTAAACAGGGCAAGAAAATATTCTCAAGATAATATTTACCTGTGTTCACATAGTCGATGTCTCTCAATTAGAGAGAAGTAAAAAAAATTAATTTTCATATATTCCCTGCTGTCTCACGGTTACTTTTCTTGCGTATTGTGTTGTTTCATTCTGAAAGGATGGAGGGTGCTGGGCAGGCTGATGGATGTGCTAGCTGCTGCTGAAAGGGCACAATCCTTCTCTGCTCTTGCAATTGGTCATATGTGCCCATCTCTTTTCTAGTGTTAGCTCTGCTGTTTATAATATCTTAGAGTGAGGTGATTCAGAAAACTGTTTGCTTTCTTCATTGTGTTAGTTAAGTGCAGAGTCAGATGATTTCCACTGCTGGGCCGAGAAATCAGCAAGAGCATGGCTACAGGTAGAGGGAGGGCAAGGAAGACAGCTTCTGCAGTGGGAAACCTCTCCTTAAAGAGTGACCTTTCCTCCAGCCTGAAGTTGTGAAGGGGAGCGATCTGTGCTCAAAATTTAAAATGTATTGGTTTTAAATCTCCATGATTTGAAATCTCTGTGTCTTTGAAAGCAGAAACTGGGAAAAAAACTCACAGTCCATACAGGAACAGTATGTTAATCAGGAATGTGACCCTGGTCTGCAGGTAATTCACAGCACGGAGAATTGTCTTTACATGTGATTTAGTTGTCATGTTAATCTATATTTTATTAACAATTGATTCCTTGTTATGTGCAAGATATTTACTTATAATGCATCTTATGATGCTGATGAAAGAAAATATTAGTAGCAATATTACTTGCTTTTCATAGTTGAAATAGTCTTTCAATAACATTTGCTCTGGCTGAAACTTTAGAGTATTTGAAATATGAGTTACCATATAAATGACTCCCTAAGTCCTCAAAGAACCACTCTTGCATCTTAAGTAAGACAATATAATTTTAAACACATATTAAACAATTTAGCCTTCAGAGGATAAGTTAAAAATTAATTTGCTGAAAAATGTCATCTTAGCAAGGAGACAAACACTTTCTATTCTATTTTAAGAGATGGCATTTTGTCTTCTGTTTCCTTACTAGTGTGAATGACTACTAAAATTTGAGAGGCGAGTTTTGAAGGGATTATAGAAAACTTTTGTGGTCACATTGAAGGAACTGTGTTATTAGATAAAAGGAAACATGGCATAAATATAAAGAAGAAAAATTGAAGAAAAAACAGCCCTTTGCTTGAAAAAAGAACTTTTGTATGTGAAAAAATACACAGCCAAGCTTTGAAGTGTATTATGCAATTGGAAGTAATGCATTATGCAATGTTACTTCATGAAGTTTAAATATATAGATACCACAGTAAAAGTTGCTTGTGTATTACTGCTGCATGATGTTCTGTTTCCTGAAAGAATCTGAAAGTCAAATTCACTCTAAAGAGATCTTAAACCAGCAGCTCCATTAACATAATTTTCTGCTGAAGCTCTCTGCACTGCAGACTGCTTCCCAGAGTCTTGTTTCTGAATCAACACAGGAGTTAGTTGACAGCATACCATCTTCCCTAATATTTGAAGAGTAGAAATAAATCATGGTCCCTCTTGAGGCATGTGTCCTGTATAACTAGACTTTGAATTTTTACTTGATACATAATAACATTATGTGAAATACTCATAAGAAAATCTGAAATCACTTGGAAATGAGCAGATTTCAGCTATCAAGACAAGTTTGCTCACAAAAGTGAAAGATCTGGCAGATTTATTCTGTGCATATTTTTTTCCCTGAATTCAGGAAAAACATGAGATATGTTACTAAGGCTCAAACAGGTTTGATCACAAACCTCAAAGAAAAACATACCAAATGATATTCAATCCAAAATGAAATAAAAAATAATAATTTTTAGTGTACTTTTGTACATTTTGATTTTCTGAATGTGTGTGTAAGGTTTTTATGCAGTAGGACTGTGAATATACAGCAAGTCATTCAATAATTTAATTTTTAGTTTACAAACAAAGGCAAAAAGATATTGTCCTTTATGTGGAAACACAGAAATGGATTTGTAAGAAGAATTTTTTTTAAAACTTAAAGTAGGATCCTGTCTTAAATATCTTGTTTGGTAATGCTTATAGCTATCCTATAGACTGACGTGTGAAAATAATGCATGTAAATATGCATACTTACATTACAGCCAGAAATTAACATTATAGGAAAATTTACTGTCTTCACTAGGTTTGTGGTTAGTCTGCTTTGTGCTCTAAGTGCAGTGATACACTGAGACAAGTAGTGCTTAGTCATAACCAACACCACATAATAAAAATATCCAAGATGTAGGAACAAAAGTGTTCATGAACAAAATATCTGAGCTAGGAATCTGGGGAAGGAATTAAGAGCTATTGTAGATATACCTGTCTGGCAGTTGACCGGCTCGGTGCTTCGGCATGCTTTACAAGAGAACAGCAGATGGAAACTGATGATATGCAGCTTGTACCAGTCCTGAGAACTTGTTTCCATATCACTACTGGTGCAAATCTTGTCTTCTTTGGAGTTACATCAGACTGATGTGACCTGTTGAACATAAGCTCTAAAAGGATGAGCTATAGATATATAACTATTAGACTCAAGAGATTACTAATTTTGATCAAGAGCCCTGGGAAGATATTCTTGTGGAAGGATTTGAATGCATCTGGGGAAGAATGGAGATGTGGAAATTTATTTCGTCTGCTTACCTTAGGACAGAACACTTCTGCTAAAGTTGTGAAAGTAGTCCTATGTTTATGAAATCTTTGCCATTGCTTTTGTTATTTTCAATCTGTCTCTGCCCAAAGTAATAGCAAAAGTTAAGAGCATATGGTTAATAAAATTGGACTAGATACATTTGTATCCCAAGCTTGTGAGTAGTGAAAGATGAAATAACTTCCCCTGGGGCATTTCTCTGTTTACCAAAAGGACAAAAGGTACAGAAAAATATCAAGGCATTGTGCTTTTGAAACTACTCAGGACAGTCTTTAAGTTCTGAGATGTACAAAGTAACTGAAATAGTATAAATTCCTGATCTGTAGTTTCTATAGTGATGCAGTTTCTTAAAATATCTTCTGAAATCTGCAAAGGTTCTGTTGAACAGGATATAGAAGATCTTACTGTGCTTTCACATAGGAAGTGTCAGTGTTATTTTTTTATACTCTACAGGATATTTGTTTGCTGGTGTATCAAAAGTTAGAGAGAATGTGTTCAGAATATTTTTAAAGTGACACTTAAGACATATTAGAGATTAAATATGGTATTGCTATGAATTTATGTTGACGCCACATAAACCATTTGCTAAAAATTATTTTCAAAATGAAACTGCATTTTATATATTGAAACATAAAAGATGATAGGAAGAATTAAAATGAATATCCATTTTTCCTTTAGATTTTTCTCATAATGGACAATAATTCATTCCTTGTTAATGCCATTGTTTGTCCATAGTTTGCAAAATAAAAGATGCATTTGAACATACCAGGAAATGCACATCACCTTTTTCACATCATAGAGAAGACTAATTGTAGAGATAATCTTTACCTTGATTTATGTGCTGTTGATTAGTGTGCCCAGATGTCAGGATAAGAGTGTTACAGTGGATGAAGGACTGTTAAATAGCATGCATATTCTATTCAGACTTGAGGTAATTGGAAGAAAGCAGGTCTTCAGCAGAAGTGACAAACATATTCATAAAAGAGTAATCATGGAAGAAATCCAGAACAATTTCATAACTATGACTGGAAATATTCTGTCTCACTGCCAAGAAGCCAGAGATGCTTGCTAAAAATCTTTATGCTGAATAACTGTATATGAGCTCCTTTTCCTCCATGCTGGATAGGTAGAAGCTCTTAATTTGCCACAGTTGCCTCAAAACTCACTGAAGTTAGTCAAGAGCTTAGCCATTAAGTCCAATGGAATTTGGACTCGGTCTGCAATGTTTAAATATTTCAGTGTTAATGCCTCTACTTTCAGTCTGTTGGTGTCCTTATTCATTCTAAGCAGAGAAGGCTATATTTTGTATTGAATGAAGTCATGTTTTGTTCTTTTCTCTGGGACAGTGGGAATTGGCAGTCTTGTCCACCTCACCCTGGGGAGCCTTGTGCTCTGTAATATCCCCTTGTTTATATGATTCTATTCTATGATCTTCAGAAATGCTACTAAAATGTACTTTAAAACTGAGTTGCAGTGTAGGTGGAAATTCAAAGTGGGCAGGGCTGCATAAGAGTACTGGTGATGGGAGGATGAAGGAAGACCACAGCTAAGAGATGCCTAAGAGAATTTTAAGTACATAGAGAGGAAGAGAAACTATTGGCTCTGAGAAGAAAAACTTTGGAAATCTTGGAGATGAGAAAGTGTATAAAAGACTTCCCCGTGAACACTGGTCAGTGTGGTGTGTTGATAGCGGAGTCATTAGAGAGATTGAAAGCGGTTCTTTCTTTTAAAGAAGAGTGCTTTCTAGCACTAACAATTCTCACAGCTTACCCTGAAGTAGATCTTGTACGCTGACTTCAAAGTAAAAATAAATTGTCAGTGGTGTTATTGATAAAATCAATTAGGGTAGTAGCTTTACTTTCTTAGGAGAAAGCTCTTTACAAAACAGTGCTTTTAATTGCAGTGGAGTTACAAGAAGCAGCCTTCTGTCAATTACTGAGTTATAGCATCTGGGTTAAAATGAACCAGTTTTCAAATTTGAATCACCCTTCAGATATATGTTCGTAGCAAAGAAATGGAAAAAGTGAAAGGGTTTCAAACCTCATCTCTAAAAAGTACCATGTATTAAATGAAATCCTTTTACTGTGTCTCAGCCACCAAGTAACAAAATAAGAAGTGAGAAGCAAGGAGTGTAGACTTAATTACTATTCTGTTAGAAAAGCCTCCTCCAGAGTATGAAATGCCTCCCATCATGGTCACCACAGTCAGTTGTTCTTTATGGCAATCATAATCTAAGCTAGGTCTGCCCTGACTCTTCATTATTTTTAGTCAGATAAATATTATTTTTACTGAAACCTAAAATTAAAACCCAACCATAAGAACAAAAGCCATAACAAGTTTTTTTTTTTTAAAAAGTGACAAAGTACCAATCAATCCCTACTTTTGGTATTGTTAGCTATGGAGAGGTGTAGGCGGAGTAGAACCACCTGCTGATCAAGTTTCAGCAGCTAATAGAAATAGTTACCTTGGCTATTATCATTAGTATCTGAGAGAAAATGGTTTGACAACCAGACAAAACAAAATTGGAGTTGGAGCCATTATAAATGACAGTTTCTCCACAACTATAAGTGATACAAGGTAGTGAATGCTCTCTAACTAGACAGATGGTGGGAATAAAGTCTCAAACTCAGTTCTGAATAGAGTTAGGAAGACAGTGAAATCCTGAGCAATGCACAAGGAAAGAAGTTACACTGGATGGTACTCACAGGTGGATGGAGTGTTGCTGCTAGTGGAATAAGGAGTGACACTTCACCAGGAAAAGGCAACAATAAGTCTGTTCTCCCATCCTACCTGGTCTGTCTCAGACAGAGAGTGGACTTCCCTCTTTTGCCAGGGAAAACTATAAAGCAGTGAAAGTCTCAAATTATATTAATTCTTCAGTTATGGTATACAAATGAACATCAATGTGCATGGCCAAGCTATACTGAAAGCAGGGCTGGTGGGCTGGCATATCCCAGTAAACAATTAGCACAGAAGAGTGCATGAACTAAGAGAAATTATATTATTATCATTTTTCTATATCTGGTCCTGTTGATCGCTGGGATATGTATATTTTATATATAATTTCTTGTTCATTTTATTTAAAATGTAAAATAAAATGCAAAGGGTTTTCTCTGCAATTTTGTAGGAATGTTTCATCTTCAGTAAGAGTGCTTCAAAACATTTCATTAGTGGGTCAGGGTCCTTGTTTTTTAAGCCAATGTCTTTCAGCAGGGACTTTGATTAGAACTTTTGCCTTGGAAGGACTAGTAAGTGAGTTGCTCCTGTCTAACTCATACAAAAATTGCAGGGCAGGTCTGGCCCAGTGGGAGCTATGGTAGGAGCTTTCTGGTGTCCAGAAAAAGGAAGAAGCCAAAAAGGCAGGAGAAGGAAGAGAACGATTCTTATTTACTTCAGTGCAAGAATTTATGATTCTTGGGGGACAAATTTGCAATAAGGGGAACAAATCCCCTTGTTTGGAAAAACAAGCTTAAACTTTAACTAACCAAGTTCCAGATTGTCAACAGACCTCACAGATCGGCTCTGTTTTTGGTAGATTAATGTACGTTCATGCCTACTGAGATTGAGACTGGTTTAAATTTCTCATCAAAATCTTAGATGTGAGACTCCCAGTAGCATCTACTACAGATCCCCTGCTATAACATACACAGTGGAAGAAGAGAAGTATGTGCCTGTGAAGACTATCAAAGGGAAATCCATTCTTCTCAACATCAGTTCTTCTATGACATGGAAAATAGACTCAGGGGTTGATTTAAGATACTCTCTATTGAGAATAACAGGAAGTGTTAGCACAGCCACGTGGCAAAAGGGATAGCACTGAGTGCCTTTGGCAGGCAAAAAGAAACTGGGCAAAAGGGATAGTACTGAGAACAGGGAAAATCTGAGGGAAAAAGAAGCAAACAAGGCAGATTATGCAGGGGAAGAGGAAAAAGATAAGCAAAGTTAAGTGCCCATTATGAGCTCAAGATTCTGAGAGATCTGCCTAGGGAAGGAACAGAGCTGAGGGTTCAGGAACAGGAAGGCAATTAATTTGAAGGAGAGTGAAGAATCAATGGCTTGGATATAAATGGGAAAGGAAAACAATAAATTATTATAGTTGTGGTTACACAGGCTGTATACTATCTGATTCACAATGGATACCTACAAGATATAGATTATAAGATGCATGTTATTTATAAACAAGAAAAATGAAAAGCTCTGGGGTGTGTTTGTGTTGACACAGATGTGGCTTAATGAATGGCCTTAGCCATATGATGGGAGTGTCACTCAACACAACACTTATGACACCAATGTGTTTTTATAGCCCAGAGTGTCTTTTGAGTTCGGAGTCTCTTTTCAGTGCAGTTCCATGAATAATTGTCAAGGTTACTTGTTAAAAAAGGTGAGGCTAGTATCCACAGTGCATCTATGTGTTTTTTTTTTTTTTTTAAAAAAAAGCCAAACAAGTAAATGAGAAAGATTCACAAAAGACAAGATGAAGTTGAAAGGTCTGTTTTGTTCTTTTAGAACTAGATTGTTGTTTCTCCAATAAAGAAAACAATATGATAATACATAAGTATTTTTTTCTGCCTTTTGGCTAGGAGCAAGCTATTAGTTTAATATCTGATCTGTCCCCTGGTCAGTAGAAAGTATGCTGCTTTTGAAGGCAGATGGACTTGACAGTCTAATAAGATTTTCTCCTCACTAGCTAAAATAATGTTCCCAAATAAACCTTTCTGTAATTTTTTCTACAGCAATTTCAGTTAATGAAGCACAATCATCTTAGATTTCATGTTAGAAATAGGAAGCCATTGACTGGGATGAAATTTCTGTAAGGTTCCTTGTGGTTTTCCTGTTGAGCTGCATCAAAATCACATTTTTCTGCTGCTTTCAGGAACACAAGTAACCTGCTGATCTCATGCCTGTAACTGTCTTATTCTGAGAGTTTATTTACAAGATTCTGCCCTCTGTAATCTAAACCTAAAAATTATTCATGGATGTTTTAAGCTTTAATATTTTTTGAAGTTTTCATGTCAATCTGAATGCACATTCTGCATTTCTTTCTCAGAACACACTTTTGTATTAGCTGCTTTATCTCAGTGGGAATTTACCAGTAAAATAGTTGAAAGAATATAAAAATTAAGAATAGGTCTTATTTTCATTAACAAAGGGTGAAACACCATCTTCTAGGGAACTAGATGTCCCAGGGTTTGTTGAGTAAGTGATCCAGAACCTCTTATGAGTCTTCTGTAATCTTGAATTCAGACCTGGCTGTTAGAATTCATAAGCTGTCACCACTCAGCAATCTATGTGAGATGACGACGGCAGTGTACTCCTTCAGGATTGCATCTGTCTGTCCTGCACTCAGTGGGGTTAACGTAATCCTGAGTATGATAAGATGGTTTGTCATCTTGGTGGTCAGATGTGAAGATTCACAAGGGACACTCTGGAGTTCAGCAGAAGACAGCTCCAGCAGCACAACGGTTGCTCCATCCACTAATCCCATAGCTGCGGGGCCACTGTGGGTCCCTGTGCCCATGTTCAGCCCATAGCCCAGGCTGAGTGCATATCCCTGATAGGCATGCACACACATGCACACAGCCAGCCGCACAGGTCAGCACAGATAGAGAACAGTGACTCACAAGCACCCACATAAACATATAGGTCTCACACAAACATGAACAGCATGGACTGCCCAGTCCTGTTCCTCTCCTCCAGCTGGTTGGGATTGAAGTCTGCTAGTGGAATATATACATACATATATATTTACACACACACACACACACACATTATATGCATCTCTCCAATCGCTGGCCTTAGGCACTCGATCAACCCAGCAGCTGGCCCCAGTTCCCTGGTCTTCCAGTTGCTAACATCTGCACATTTGGACGCCCCGAGGTTTGCAGCCTCACTCCAGTTGCTGGTACTCAGACACACACACAGAGTCATGTGTTTCCAGTAAATGGTCCCAGATTTGTGGTATCAGAAGCAAAGCAGTTTCTTTGCTATTCAGATATGGTCATGTGATTAATTTTTTATACAGTAAAAGTACAGCTAGACAGACATAAGAAGCTGACAATCCCCCAAATTTACTGTGAATAATTCCCTTGCACTGTGAAGTATACCAGAATATGCACTTCTCTGCTTTCCCAGAAGTGTAATCCTGACAGTGTATTGAAAGATTTCCTTCTAACATGGAACCATATCTTGCTAAAGTGCTGTAAAGCACTGCATTCTGGAAAGCTGAAATAAAAAAAAAGATTATAAACATGACCTGTTATTTAAGTATCAGTATTTGATATTCAACATAAGGTCTTGCAGGTCCTTGTCCACAACTAACACAACAACTGAGATTAGAAATCCCTATTCTTTCAATATTGTGTTGAATTATAATCCTTGCTACTGGTGAATTTGATCACATTTTAAAATTTAGTTGGCTTGTCCCCTGTTTGCAATTCTGGATCTTACTTCTCACAAACACTGTGAAATAAACTCATTTTGAATTTGCATAGTGTCTCACAGAAAAATGTAAAGTGAATACTAGTGAGTAAGCAATAAACTTGAAGTGGCAACTTGATTTGAGCAGTGTATTGTGTATATTGTATTAGGAGGTTTTATACACTATCAGTGTACCAGCCTATATATTCTTTGTCTCCCTGTAAAATGGATTTTACTCCAGTAAATTGGATTATGGCAGCATATGATTGGTAAGAAAGACATACCTTGTTTAGTTATAAACTGTCTTCTTACATCATTTCAGGCACAAAGTACAGAAATAATGTATACTCCGCAGGCCCATTTTATGTTATTCTTCAGCAAATGGTTTACAAGCTGATAACCTTTCACAACTTTTTTTTTTTCCTTTTACATAAAGTAATTTTAGAGAATCTGTAATAGGCTAAGACTAAGGAACAGCAAATGACAAAAAGAACACCTTTCAATAAATGGATATTGCCACACTTCATTCAGACTAAAGTATCAGGATTTCTTCTGTTCAGATTGCAGGCATTAATGCTCCCATGCTGACATGAATTTTACTTCAACTATCTAGGAAGCTGATTTAATAGAAATAGTGTAAACAATAGGGACTCAAATGAGAGGTGTGTTTCTCCTGTTGACTCATTTCCATGCAGCTGTGTGTTAAGGCATGGTATCTTTTTACTAACACAGTTTTGCAAAATTTAACTAGTTTTACAGACATAATTAATCAAATAAATACCTTTGGTTTCATTTTTTCCCATGCACAAGCTGAATTTATTTAGCTTTCTCAAGAAAGGGATACTAATGTTATCAACCTGTAGGCTATTTTAGTTTGCTACTCCTTTTATAATCATGTTGGGGTTTGCCCTTAAAAATTTGCAAAAGCAAGGTTGAATTATGAGTGAGCATGATTACTACAAACTAGGGATTTCATATAAATCTTTATAGCTATTAAATAAATTGGAGTAATTGGAATAAGTGGAGTATTTGGATATTCTTTCTCATCCCTTTCCTTAGCCTGTCTGGTTTTTGTTTTCCATTTCCTTCCTTATTTTCTCCTTCTCTGTTTTATTGATCATCTCTCCTCTTTCTCTAGTCCTCACTCTCTTTTATTCCCCTCTTTTATTTTTTCCTGAGTTTTCCTTTTCGTTATCTTCTGTTGGTTTTTTTGTTGTTGTTTTTGTTCTTGCTCTTTAATTCTCACCTTGTTTTGATTATGATTATAAAAGGTTTAGTGAATTTTTTTACAGAAATCTGGCAGACAGAGAGTGGAAAGAGGTTCAGCTGACTGAGGCTAGCTGACAGCTATTGCTAGGGACCCTCATATAGCTCTACCACAATGGCAGTAACATAGTACTGAGACTGACTTTGGTGGAAGTGTCAGTAAAGACACTGCAAGCTGAATTTTTGTCTGAGATTGGCATGTAACACACAGTGAGGATTCATTATGACTGATTCACCTCATTGCCATATTTCAGCTAGGCATGCTAGAGTCCCTCTATTATCAATGGATACAAAACCATGTGTCTGTCTATTGATTCATCTCACCCATTTTAGATAGCCGTTGTAGTTTGCCAGCTTACTAACCACTTTTTGTTTTCAGACTAAGATGGGATGAATCCTGTCTACCCTATTAATACCTGGGTGAGAATTAGGGCACACTGTCAGAGCACATTTAAGCCAACAATGCTGTTATTTCCTGTACTCTGAATTCAGTGGAAAAACATGTTTTGTGCCCCACAGTATACTTAAGTGAAGATGTCTGTAAAGGTAACTTGAAAGTACCTAATGTTGTTCCTGAGGTAAGTATCATTATCCTTCTGTAATCCTTGTCTACCTGCATTTTTACTCATTCTGACAACAAAGCACTATCCTTCCTAGTTTTACTTCAGACATATATGTGGAGACTCCTGTGTAGCTGGAAACAGCTGCAAAGATTGCATGCATAATTGTAGATGTGTTTGAAGGTTGGGATTTCATTAGAGACATTCAAATGCAACTGCAGCTGAATCAGGACATGCAACCAATCTCATCTAAAGAAATGTATTGATCTATATGACAACCAACATTTTAACTTTCTTTCCTTTGCCAGAGGCTTAGAAAGCCTCTTGAATAGGTTCATTTTTACCATGACTGAAACTTGAACCACACTCTGACATATGTTTGGAAGATCTGTTCATTTGACTCTAGGATTGTGATCAAATTTACTATTTGGATTTGTTAGCTGTATAGCCCTTTTTCTTCCTTTCATTTTCCAATTGCTTTTTAATGCATCAATAAGTTGTGGCTAGGGTTGAAATTTACCTGAGGTTTTAGACCCCGTTTGTGCAAGGTGACTGTGCATGAACTAATATAATGTCTGCTGTTCCCATGGTTGCTTAATAGTAAAAATTGTGTGATTCTATGTGTTGTGTTGTAGCAAAGAATAAAAAAATACAGAGACTCATTATTTTGTATATGTGTATGTGTATGCATCTTTGTGTGACAGAAATCAATGCCTCTGACAATTTCCATTATAAGATCTGATTTTCAATTGCTTTTGTCTTTCCTAAATTTTAGCTATTTAGACTGAATTTTGCCATGTTGGACATCACAAGTAAGACTTCTCCTCTGCCAAAATGACTAACTGCATCATAAACGGTTATTTAAATTAACATATTTTATTTTGCATTGATGAAGATTAGGTTCACACATTTTATGGAGAAATAACTTCTTACTGTGGAGAAATTCAGTTATTAAACTATAGTATGCTGAATTTGTAGTCTTCCTGCCATTATGGAATAAGTATCTTACCTGGGTGCAGTCCCAGCAAAGGGACCTTGAAGTGGGTGAATGGGACAGCTGTTTCTGAAATAATCAATGAACTGATCTCTCTCTCCTGGAAATACTGAAGGCAATGGGTGAAATTCGTGTTGATCCTTTCTTCTATTTACTTGTTCTTGTCATCAATATAAACCTTGTTGTGAAGGCAGTTCCAAGAACATTTGTCATGGACAAAATCTTAAAAGATGTTTTAGAACATGCCAGTTTCAGCAGTAGTAGAGAATTTCATTACAAGTCAAAATTGAGCTGCACTAGAAAAGTTGATTTTTGCTATAGCTGTGTAGATTTCCCACTACTAAGGAAAATAATATAGTTCAAGAGGGATTTGTTTAAATGTCTAGTTAAGATAAAACATTGAAAGGCTCTTAAAGGTAATTGAAATTTAATATTTTTTTACTTCAATCTGAAGAAGAAATTATTTAAGTCAAGTAAAAAAAATGCTTAAACTCACTAGAAGGTGAACATAAAAGGGTCTTAAAAGTGAATTAGATTTCTGCAGATTTGATTAGTATAAGCCTTTGACAAACAACATATATCTACAAAGTGGCTGTCTTGGTATTGTGGATTAAGGAGCAAATTGATCTATCCCATATAAAATCAGATTCAATTAGCAGAGCTGCTATATAGACCAGGGACCTAGGACTAAGGAGAGAGGGGGTTCCCTTGCTGTGTTTTGGTGTGAGGGTAAAGTGCAAGAACCGTGAGCAGGCTGATATTTGCAGGCTTCATAATCTTTTATCTTCTTTTGCTTCTCCCTAGTGGGATAGAGTACAGGCCTGCCTTTAACGCCAGTGGTGCCTGGTCCCGGCAAAGAGAAGTGGTCCCTCAACTTCTGAATCTGTGCATTTTAAGTTTACTCCAGAGTTACTGTGGGTAAAGCTGAAATTATTCTGGGGAAGCTGAAATTACTTGAAGTTCATCTGTGTTACGGGGGTTGATAGTGAGAACTGAAATCAGGCCAAAGACCATTTTCTCCCAGGGAAGATTTCTAGAATGCAACTGAGCCACTGATTTGCCTGTGTGATTTCCAGCCTTTAATGAAGACAATCATTTATTTGGGTAGCTGACATTGCCCTCACATCTGTTTTTCAGACTTTTTTGCTTATTTTAGCTATCTCAGTAGAATTTTTTCAGTATCCTTTTCCTTACCAGATAGGAAACTGGCAGTATAGTCCCAATAACATTTGTTTCAGTCATACATTATTGTGGCATCTGGATACATGTACCTTTTAAAGACTGCAGAGATATTGGAAATAGCTTTCAGCAAGTTAGATTGCTTTGATAAGCAAGTAGCAAGCAAACTCATTAGAAGGAAGCTAGCCATAGAAGCAGAGAGTTCTAATTACCTTTGCAGAACAAATACCGCAGTGTAGCATAGCATTTACAGTGCTTCCAATACCTGAGCTAGCTCATTTAAAATCAGGTCAAGTTCTTCCAACATTACACTGCAACCTAGAGTGAAAACATGTGTCTTTATCTATATTAACATATAACACAGATTCTGCTGGCTGGGCATTTTTTTTTCAGGATGAATACCTCACTGGGCTTTCTGATCTTTTTAGCTGCTGAATAGCACTTCTTCCACCTCTGCAGTTTAAACTGTTTCACAGACAGTGTTGTTGATCCTCAGTAAACTTTCTAGGCAGGTTCCAGCCACCTGTTGCATTATTTCATCAAGTTTTATTGGGATTTCTTATGTCAGTTTGTTTTGACCACACTCTACAGCATTACATCCTTTCTCCAGTGTTTTATTTCAATAATAAATCTACAACTAGATTGTACTCATGTTGGGCCCTATGTCTTATTTATAGGTTCTCCCCCTGCCCTGCCCCAATCACCAGTGCTTATCTCATCCTCCTTTTTTTAGTCTGTGTTGTAATTCAAACACTGTTGAATCAACAACTGCTTGTCAATCAACCCTGCAGTCTCTGGAGGTCCTAGACTGACATCTTTTCTCTAATAGGCTAAACTTAATCTAATTTTTTTCCCCCTCTGCCACTGTCTCTGTGATGTCTACAGCATCATCATAACATTTCTTTGAAATGTATCTAAATATTTCATGATAAAGGTATCAAATATTTCAGGCAACTCCTTTGCAATTGCTGTAAAAGTTGCAAAACTGCTTCCAGGTCATTAAGTATCTATTTAATATTTCCAGTAAACAAAATCTGTTGTAGTCCTATCCTGTCCAATCTGTTCAGTTCATAGAATGACCTTACTGCTGTACAGGAAGCAATCAGTCTCCTGAGCCTTTATCATTCAGACAGGAAAAAAAATTCCAAGCCGTAATGCAACTGATATTTTTCATTATAACGAGGAGATATTCTGCTAGGTAGTAGGTTTTTCATAACATTTACAGCAGGACAATTTATTTTTATGTGGCAAGCTGATCTTTGGGGGATTGTCATAGAACTTACATGGTCTGGCTAAGAAATCGGTGATTCGAAGTGCTTTCATTTTTAGAGTAATGAAGGTGCAAGGCTAAAGCAAGCAAATTAGTTTTAGAACTACAGTGTCTCCAGGCTGCAGCACAAGGACAAAGTTGCCTGTGGACAAAGATCTGTAAAGAACCAATTTGGACCTAGGAGTTTCCTATAATGCAAAGGACTTTATAAACTTGAGGTAGGAGGACTGGAAAAGCATAGAGGTGTGTTTATTCTCATCTTTTTCGTACATAGATTAATGTGTTAGTATTGTGCAGGTAAAAAAGGCTCGGGCTCTGAAGCAAAGAACAACCAGCTATTCTGGCAGTTGCCTACTCTTTCAGCCAAACTCTCCATCTGGAGGAGATACTCTTCATTGCCAGGCAAAGCCTGAACATGCACTGCAAGAGAATGTCTCTGGAGGTGCAGGCGCAATGGACAATGTGGGAAGCAGGCACTCTGGAGAAGAGGAGGGAGCTTGCCTGTACTTGTAGGTGGTTATCTTGGGAATGCACAGGGGTTTCTTCAGAATTTGTTGGGACTTGGGAAAATGCTGAAATTTGCTGTACTAGAAAGCAAGGCTGGAGGAAAGAGTTTATCCTCCTCTGGAGGAAAGAGAACTCCACCGGGCAGATGGGTGATTCTGTGTTTTGGTTTGTCTCACCCAGCAGATTGCTGTTTTCCCTTTGTAAGAGTAGCCATTTGTGTTTAATGCAATCTAGCTTTAACATTGAAAGCTTGAGAGACAGGCCTATACTAAAGGCTGTAAAATGTTGAAAGAAAATGGCTTTTATATATAATATGGGATATACACGTGTCCATAGAATATATTTCATTATTATTTTTACCATTTTAGAGATAGAATCTAGAAGTACAGAAAGCTCAAGGACACACAGTAAATTAGTGACAAGTGAAGAAACAATACACATATTTCCCCAGTATTAATGTAATTTCTTATGTTTCAAAGACATCTTGTACTATTATGTTGAACTGGTCATTTTACTTTCATGACTTCTGTGCAGAAAAAGTTATTAAAGGTTAATCATAAAAGTGTAGGGAAGAAATAACTTTGAATAAGCTAACTACTAAAGTAAATTATAGAAACAGGAAAATGTAAAGCATACCTAAAACAGGGGTGGTCAGCTGGTGGCCTATGTATTAGACTTCACATGCACAGGAGATGTATTTGGCCTTTGGAATTTGGAATATACCTCTCCCTATATATGCATATATAGGTGTATATATATACCTCTATATATCTAGAGGTATTACTGCATGGAAGAAGAAAAGAGAGAAGGACACTTATGTGATGTAAGCGAGGCCAAATCTTTCACAGTTTATTGAGTCAGGTACAGTGACTCACACATGTAGCTGTTTCAACCTTTGGCATCCATCTAGGAGTAAAAATAACGCCTCAACCTGAAGAAGATGTCCATATCTGATTGGAAAGATGGATTAAGACCTTGTAACCACTGATAATTTTGACTAGTCACCAACATATGAATTGATTAATATTTGGAGATAAACAAGTTGCCTAAGTTTGAGGTTTTAATATTAACCTGTATGTATTTTAAAACATTATAGATGAGCTCAGATAAATGCTTTCCATGATTAAAGCATTGAACTAATATTTTTGGTCCAAGCTGTGAAACGTATATTGAACTAAACAGATTAAAAACATATAGTATCTGTATCTAGAGAAAAATACATCACTGTATTGACTACAGTCTGAGACAGTTAATAGTGCTCATTATAACTCCAATTTTTTTCCTAGAAAAATAAGAAAGAAAAAGCCTATTTCATGGTCAAAAATAATAATAAAAAAATTAACGCTCTTTCCCCTACTTTCTGTAGATTGTTAAACTGAAATTCCACAATTATAAGTGAAATAAATATGTATTTTGAAAAGTTTCCCATTAGAAATTGAATAATAACCATATGAGCTTTGGCCCACAGTGGAACTTGTCAGCAAAGATAAGCTAGGCTTCAGCTCATTTCACTTTTAAAGAATAGTTATGTATGTAGTTAGTTATTCTGTATGTTGGATTCAGTTACTGAGCACATCCATTTACATAGTGATAAATGGATGCCATTCCATAATCACTTTATGAAAAAAAATCCAGAGGTTTGGAAGGCATGGACCTGCTTGTACTGACTCTGTGTCAGGAAGTATGAACATGAGAGCAGTTTCCATGGATTTTTGTATGCTTTTGCATTTTGTCTACTAGCTTTTTTCAAGTTTCATTATTGGCAGTTGCTTTTTAAATGCGTCTTTATATGAATATTTAATTTTTAAAATGTTTTGAATAATTGTTTTTAAAAGCCAAGAGACTAATACTAGGATTTAGTTCCAATAGACAAGGACAGTGAGCCTGTCATTAATTCCTTCTACTTGAATGCATTGGCCATCAGCTGTCTGGTATGAAATGACCCTGCCTGGCTGGGAATTCAAAATAGGGCATAACCACAGTGAATTTTCAAGTCTATAAACCTAGCAATGTTGATCCATAGTTTAGAGAAATTCTGAGAGCAAGAGATGCTAGGAATGAAATAAGAAGTAAAACCCAGATAAAACACTCAATGAAATTGTATTTCATACTTCAAACTTGATGAAAGTGAGGTTTTGGTTGTTTTTGTTGTTGTTGTACTTTGTTAGAAAATTGATTTGATTGTGTGCACAAATTTCTCATTCATAGAGCAGGAAGCACTTTTCAACTAATGCTAACTATGGGCCACTTGCCAAGGAGCCTTGATGAGCTGAGACAGAAAAGCGTTGTTCAGTGGTTGTCCCTTAGAAGAAATGTAAATGTAGACTGATTTAGGGCTGCTGTTTTTCAGAAATCCAGACACTATCTGAACTCTAGGTGCCTGAGGGAGAGCTCTCAAGGAGGTACCTCTCTCAACTGAGAAACTGCATTCAGGAGTCTGGCTCTACCAGCAGTGTTCCAATCTGCCTGCATGGTCTTCTCAGGAGGGATCTGCTTTCTGTGTTTATGTTCTCAGGCAGCCCAATAGATGAAAATTTATCTTCAAACCAGACACTGTGTATATGTGTATGCATGATGGCTTGCCTGAGCTTTGGTTGGGAGACTGATATCTCACATGATAGGATCTCCATGCTCCCTTCTGATTAATTGTTGCTTTTCTTTGTACCTGGAATTCTCATTTCAATTCAACTCTCTTGAACATTTTCAACCCAACTTAAAAACATTCTTGCTATAGTATGTCAATGGAAGGACACATTTAACTGCACAGAGTTGTAGATTGGAAAAGTCTTATTAGACTTTGCTTCATTCCAGGAATAGGAGTAGAAGGCACAATTTGTACTCCTTCTGACCCTGGCCACTAAGTAATCCATGCTTTCCTTTGCCTTTTTATCACTCAATTTAAAGAAAAGGGAGGTGCCGATTTCTTTTGTTCTTGTCTTCTTAGTGATATAATTGCAGCTAAAAGCAACTATAATTATTACAAGTTTTGTAATGTTCAATATTATTGTTGCTCTAACTACCAGTTATTCTTTGCAAGGGAGGAGATTAGTACATTAGTTTAACTTCTATACGTAGTTTTGTATTTAGCTTATTATACAAATAATTGCTATAAACTAATAGCTTTATTCCTTCCAGGGAAAATCTAGTTTGTTAGTTGAAAGTTCAGAAGCCTACTGTCTCTGGTACCTTGTATCAGAACACCTATTAACTGCAGACCTTCCAGGTCTGATATCTGACCACTTTAATTGTCACTGTAATTGATTTTACCTTTGACTTGGTATGGTGATTGCTTTGTAATTTGTTGATAATTAATGGCTGTCCTCTGGTTATCCTGCTTGGCTAGGCCTAAGGCATAAACAAGGCAATTGGTTTGCTTTGACTCTGAGTTGTCCTAAAAGATGTCAAAAACTATTTAGTTCAAATTTATCATATGAGGAGAAAGGAGACTCAGCACATTCATGGCATCTTCAGCCTCTCAGTTGAGCAGATGGAGGGCTACAACTGACTTTGCAGAATGCCAGTGTTCTTTTTTACAGAGAGATGCATGGGGACTTAGCTTCCCCTGCTTCTAGGGTCATTTATCTTGCAACAACATTTGGCACGGTGGAAAACAAAACTTTTATGGATGAGCCATAGGCCAAAATTTGTGCCCTTATACTTTTACCTAATGTTCCTTTTTTTGCCTAAAGTTGAGATGTCAAAGTTGACAGTGAGTTGAGATGTCAAAGTTGACCTGAGGCTGATCTTGAGATTGAACTGAGATTTAGCTGAGATTGTGAATGATTTATTCTTTTTTTTTTTTTTTTTTTTTTTTTTTTTGATACCAGTACTGCAAGTAAAAAGGTGGGCTTGTATTTACAAAGCAATGAAGCTACATCAGATGAATGTACTCCTGGGTGTTTCAGGAGTACCTGCTATCAGAATCTGGGTTTCAGATTGATATCTCTGAGCCCTAGATGTAACGTTTATGGAGCTGAAAGGTGAGTGATGTCCTTTTTTTCTTTTCCAAGTCACTGTAATGGCCTATTTGAAGAATTAGAATTTCCTCTGAGTTAAAAAGAAGTTCATGTTCCTCACTAGGTGCCCCAATTTTATGCTTTCCTTTTCTTCCACTTCCTACTTCCCTGTACTTCAGTGTGAGACAAATATAATACCAATATTCTTCAATATGTGCCCTATTTTCCATCATAAACTGTAAGCTTAGAACCACTTAATAATCTTTAGTTGTAACTCTGTAGCTGTAGCTATCAAAGTGGCTGACCCCCCAATAATCCATTGATTATCCACCATGGAGCATAATTCTGGAATAGTTACTGAAATATCTGCTCAAGCCAATCAAGACATTTGTCAGTTTGTTACAATAGAAAGGGCAGATATGCCAACATCCTTTTGAAGGGCTTCCAAGGTTTCACCACATTGACATGCAGTTGGATTTAACACTTTGCATCTTGGTTTGTTGAGTTCTTTCTCACCTCCCTCCCTTCTCTCTGCTAATGAAGGCAAGTGTGGTGCAGGCGCACATGCTTTTATCAGTTGTTTGGTTAACTTGGCAGCAAAACACACAGCGAAGCCTTAAAAATAAAACCCCATCAGAGAGCCAGGCACTGCAAAAACAAGAAAGCCCACAAAAAAAACCCAGAACCAAAACCAAAATGCTTTTTATCCTATTAAATCTATTGGGTTTATTTATACCAGTAGAGACTCAAATGTAATGTCTAAAGCACTGACTAAATACAAATCAGAACACAGATGGATTTTTATTTCTAAATTATTTTGAAAAAATGAAACAATTCTGCTGTGCAAATATTTCCATTAGGTATAACAAATGTTGAGAGTTCAGTTATGGGAACTGTAATAAGCAAAACAACCAAAGTTGCTGAAATGTTTGCTGCTGATTCTCAAACATACAGTTTCTTCCAGGTGTAAAGTCTTCCCTTAGCATCCTGTAGCAAAACTGCAGGTGCAGTTTGTGAGCAGACATGAAAACCAGAGACACGCAGAAGTCACCTATACCTGTGCAGGCTGATGTGAAGGTTTGTTTATACCCAGCAGTCTGTCCACAGCAGGGAGAAGGTGCCGTGAGGATGCCTTTTGGGCTAAGGAGCACCCAGGAGATGCTGAACAGCCAGGACTCTCCAGCTGAGACCTTAAAGGGCTTGGTACCAGCTGAGCAAAGCCGTGGGGTGTAAAAGCTGAAGGCAACATCTGTGGACTTCAATCCCTTCCTTCCACAAGACACTGAGTTGCCTGAGGTACCCCAAGTGAGACCTGCACCCCGCAGCCTCCCAACTCTCTCCCATGGGTGACCCAGAGTCCTCTGCCCATGTCCCCTTTGCAGGGGACTTGGAAACTTCTTCTCACACTTCTGCTTTTCCCCACCCCAGAGAAAACCTGCTCTCCAGACCCTTTCCCAGCTCTGTATCTTCCTCCATTGCAAAAAATCACTTGGGCTTTCCTTTGTGATCGGAGGATCCCACTTCTGTAACTGGAGGGCTGGGAGAAGAAGAGTCTGTGTAACAGACTTGCTGAGTCATATAGGACCATGCAAAAGTTGACAAACATGTATACGTAATTGGACCTTGTTCATTTCAAAATACACAGAATCATTTCAAAATACACAGGAGTAACTCCAACAAAGCAATTGAGATAAGCTGGTATAAAAGCTCTGCAAATGGTGAATCATGCTATTCAGTGATTTGAGAAAATTAATATATTAAGTCAAATTTCACCTTATAAAATAAGAAAATCAATGCACTTTATAACACCTGGATTTTTCTTTTTAACCTGTGTTCTAACGATGTTGAAATCTTTAATGCCAAATGTCGTATCTGTAAAAGTGGTAAATTTCAAGACTGTATTAAAAACTTAGGGGACATTTACTTTTGAAATGATGTATGACATGACCTTCAACTCAAATAATTCAAATAATTTAATAATAATTTAATAAGAATGCAAGGCTAACTAATTAGACTTCAAAATGACAGATAAGTGCTAATTATAATTCCTTTTGAATAGACAAAAAAAGGTTTTAAAAATAAATGCTTTAGAGAGGTGGCAGGACTTTGCTACTACTAGCAGCAAGACAGACAATGTCTGCTAAAAAAATGTATTTTTTTTCTCCCAGGCCCACCCAGAAATCATCCTCAACATCTTCAAAAGAAGAAGCAAGTGCAGCTCAGTTTTAAGCCCAAGATTAAGTTCTAACAAACACTACAATGAGAAAAATTAATCTTCCTGATTTCTCATTTCCCACTTAAAATCATAGACAAAAATTTGTTTTTATATTGTTGTTATTAAATCTAAGCTAATAGAGTTGGATTCCAAATACGAGGAATCTGATTTTTCAAAGTATTTTTTTCAAAACAAAGCTTCCTTAAAAATGATTACATTATTGTATACTTCATGTTTCTACAGATAAGCTTACAAAGTGATCATTCAGCTATTCATCATGATAACGGAGTTTCTTGGCTTTATCACCTAGAAAGATCTTATGTCCAGAAATGTACTTGTTAAATTTGGATAACTGCATTTTTTGACTAAATTAAGCAAAAATGTAAGCTCTAAAGAAGAGGTGATCCAAAAAGAAATAAAGCATTAAAACCTCTCACATTTATGGAAGCACATGAAGTAAACAGAAAATTAATAAAATAACTTACATAATATTCGGCAATCCCACTCTTTGTAAAATATTGTGGGGTAAACAATTGTTCTCAAAATATTAGACTGCTTTGTCAAGTCAGCAAAATATTATTCTTCTTTCTTGGTTTACCATCCTATCATGATGAATAATGTTTGTCTAAGCTCTTCATTAACAACATAGAGGTTTGTCAAATAGCAGAGACCATCAATATTTGAGTCGTTTTTTTTTTTTTTAAAGAATAATTTGTATTTGCCTTTTATTTTGTCTTTCATGTTTCTAATGGGTAATTACTGAATTTTCATTTCCTGTGCCTTGCCCCACACAGATGAAGGAATTTGCCAGACTGGACTATTTAGACAACTGCTTTGCTACTCCACTACATTTTTAAGATTAATATATCTTCCAGTGCATGTAAGAGGAGCAAAATGGGAAAAATTCAGAATGGAGTTTGGGAATTGGCAAAAGGTGGGTTTGCTACCACCTACTAGACTGACAACCTGAGAGGAATTTTTTATTTTGCTCATTCAAGTATATAGTGCTGAAACTGGAGAAAAATGTATGTCTATATATTCCCTCCAGTGTACCTTGAATAAATATGGAGAAACACTGGCAGAAAGGAGTAGTTGAGTGAGAAAATGCAGTATTACTCAACAGTGCACATAGATTCCTTTATATTTTTTTTATATTCTATAATAACATAAACCCACAAACTCATAACCTATTAATGTCATGTCTGATTACGTTTTCTCTTGTATACAAACTCAATTCAAAGAGATTACCATAGGTTTCTGTATTATTTTGCAGAATTCTTGTTCCTATTAGATTCTTCTCCTGCTTTGCCCGTGTTTTTCCATGCCCAATGCTTTTTCCATTTACCTTCACATTTGTTACTATCCTTTTCCTCTTGTCCAAATCTGTGCCACAAAGTATACTGCTCACTACTTCCAGCTTCTAATTTATTCCCATAATGCCAAGTTTTTGTGAGAAAAGGCTCTCTTTGGAAACCCCTGAGGCTATTTGAGAGCTCACTAGGTATACCTACCCTGTCAAATAATTTACCTCCTTGTTTTGCCACTAGTCATCCCAATCTCATACATTCTGTGTTCATTCCTGTACTCTGCTTCAGAGTAAATCAGTTCTCTTCTTGATGAAACCAGAGTGCATTTCTGGAGGTAGTTCCCAGAACTGTGTCCTGTAGAGATACTGTGTTTTCCAACAGAGACCCTACACACCCCAAGCTCCTCTTTGGTCAAAAGCCTCCAGGGCATAAACCACATATCCTCAGCCTAATACTAGAAGAACTCTGCTTTAATGGCACACAATGTAGACCTCAGATGATTTAAAATTCTTTCAACTTTAAAAGCTCACAGAAAATGATTATTAAAAGCTTTGGGTTACCACCTTGGGAAAGAAGACTCAGGCCAAGTGCTAGGCTGTGTGGAAGTGGTCAGTCTCCCCAAAGAGTGTCTGGCCCTCAGCTGTCTGTACATGAGTGACCCTGTACAAGTTGGCCTAGGATGTGGATAACGTATCAAAGCAAGTGCCTTTATCTGTATAAATAGAGGCATTGCATCCAGAACAAATTAATAAAGAGGTGAGGAGAGAGAATATTTTATGTGAACTAACAACAACTCACACAAAGATAATAAAAAAACCCCCCAATTTTTCACAAACTTTTTTTTGTGACTCATCATTCCCTAGACCATTTCTTCATGTCATCATCATCATCATCCTGCATTCATGCTATTCTTGTCACTCTTTACTTACTTTTTTCTCTGTATTTTGCCATATAGCCTTGTTTACAACATAATATTTAGTTACAATTAACTAAATTCCTCTACATACAAAAAATTTTTTGAAAGAGTGGATGTTAAATTGGAAGTTTTACTCAAACATACTTTTCACTGAAGAAGATATTTAAACCAGTTTTTGCAAATAATATATTTAATTTTACCACTGCCCCAAACAGTCAGAAGTAAAAGAAAAACCCACAAAGCCAATCCCTAAAACCTTCCAAAGATGCAATAACCTACATGCATTTATTTCTAATTTACCTGTAAAAGTGAAACAATCCTCTGTGTCTTATAGGGACATTTCTACAATAAATTCAAGAATAGAAGCCCATTTGAACATACAAAAATACTTAATGCCTTTTTGTTTCAGAGGAGACCCAACAATTTGACTAAGAATGAAAGAAACATTCCTGATTTGTTCATACAGAAAAAACGTTCTGGTGTTTTCATACAGGGTATTGCAAGAGTTTTATGCTGCAAGTCACTTATACACTAAAGAACAAAAGAAGGAAGATTTAAGATGAGTGAGCAAAATGAGATTGCCATGACAGAACAAATAACAGAGCAATCCCTCTGAAATTTGCAGGAAATGGACAGAAAGGAATGAAATATTCAGAGAGTGATGAGCTAGATATGAAGGGAATGGAAAGAACCCATAAGACATCCTGAATACCAGCAGGGAAGCCTGGAATTAGAACTGCAAGCTGATGGTTTCTGTAAAATGCAGTAAATTGAGCAGAGAAATAGAAAAAAGACTTACATTTGGTCTAAGTTTATGAGTTATTATGTAAAATTATGTTATAGTTTCTAACCTAAATTTCTAAATATAGAAACTACATCAGGTTCAGAAAATCTCCCCAGTAGGGATTAGTGAGATGGGACAGCCCTCAGGGGAATACCATGCGCTCTTGTTCTGATGTTACACTTCTCCATCCAGATCAGCGAACAGCTGGTGCTGAAGACGGGGTACTGGGATGGATGAGCCTTTAAAAAACCCAATATGCTCACTCTTATTCATTCAAAGGGTGTAATTTTATGAGAATGCACATTTTGTTATACTACTCTGAAGGTAGCTTACACTGGAATAGGTACTTGCCTCTCCCCAGGGAGAGAGGTGTATATATAAGGGTATGTATATAAAGCCCCTTTACACCACCACCTACATCACGTGGCTGGGGGAGAGTGATGAGAGAACGGCTTTACAGTGTATTTAAACTACCACCAAAAGATTTTTTCTGTTTGCAATCTGGTTTTAGGCAAACCGCAATTGTTTCTGCAAACAATAAATTAACCGGGAAATGTAACATGTGATGTGTCACGAATAACAGCTTTCACAGGTCACTACACCCACCCGCCTCAGTTCCTCTGCTCACATGTCAATTAAATCACCTGTGCTCTCTCTGGAGGTACTATTTATCACCTCTGGTGGGCATCTACAATCATTAGAGAAGTGATAGAGAGCACTTACAACAAGAATGATAATGAGAGGCTTTTGGAGGCTAACAAAAGCCAGTACCACGCAATTTACTCCAGTCTCGTACTGCTCTTGGCTTTTGATGTCTGTAAGCCACAGCAGACCCTGCCTTTAATCTCTACATGTGTAGCTTTGGCAGCACTTCTTAGGGGAACATAAATTGAAAGGGGAGAAATGCAGTACAGGGGGAAAAAAATGAATCTGTGGTTTACAGGCTCTCAGGAGCCCAGGTGTACTAAACAGGTTGTTTTACATGGAGAAACAGCACATGGAAGCAGATAGTCCATTAAAAGGAATCCAAGATACAACATGGGTGGGAACTTTTTTTTTCTGTGTGGTGAAATGGTATAGTCAAGGCATGACAAAGTGAGCAATGATTGTATCCAATTATTATTGCCTATGTCAGCTTAGTACCCAACACCTACTGCAAAAGTGAGCAGGCAGGCCACAAATACCCTGCATAGTCAATCATTCACAAGCTTCAGTATGAATGCTGTCATTCAGAGGCAGTGGAATAGATTGGGGTTAAACCTGTATTTGCATAGCAGAGGATTTCTTGATGGCACCAATGCAATCTGTTGCTGTAGCAGTCAACCTGTCTCTAGTACTACATGAAAATGGTCAACAAAGAGCTGATAAAGCTGTGGGCCAAATGTAACTGTTATCCTTTAAAAATATCAGTGTTTCACAATTTGTGATGCACTGGTTTGCTAAGATCCTGCATTAGGGTATACATGCAAAGCCAAGTGTTTTTTCTTTTCAGAGCAATATGGGACTATCTTGTGCAACAGCAAAATGAAGTTTTGGGCGAAGTCAGGAACAAAGATACCAACATTTCAATTTCAGAATACTAAAATATTCTGTATTGAACAAAGCAGGAGCAATTTCATTGTTTGCACATCTTTCTCCTTAGCATAAAGTTTGAAAATTTTCTTTGTGATTTTGGTTCAAAATCAGTATTATAAAAAAATCTTTCTCAACAAAAAAAGGAAGGAAAAATGGCACAGTTCTGCTAGTTACATCTGTATTTCCCTCTGAGACACAATTTTGTCCTGACTAGTGCTAGGGGGTTGGCTCCACCATACTGTACTGATACAGGGGGTCACCAAGTACGCTGGCTCAGTGCATGTTTCTCTGGCTCATAGATCTCATCTATCCAACAGGCCTAAATTTTACCATCAGAAGCATTCTTTCTGAGAAATAAAAAAAAACAGGTTTTAATAAGAGAGGTTTCTGATGTTTCCCACATATTTCTCCAACAGAGCTGTGATCATAAAATCTAGTCACTAGGGACCTAATTTCTGGTTTGGGTGTCTAAGCTGTCTCTAGCTGCAGCCATGTAACTAAATCAGGTGTGAATATGAGCCAAGCTCTCCCTGAAGTCACAATTTCTAGGGAACTGAAATAGTTGGTTTGATTTTGTGATCACTATGTTATACGTGGATGGTTCTTCTTAACTATTTCTAAGAACATAGCATACACCTGTTTTTTTGTGGAAATATTTGCCATATTTCACTGTTGTCTTCTTTGGTCTGCTATGTGGTGATAAAATTATTCTGCATTCTCCAACTGATATTTATTGAAGGAACAGTTATGTGCAATGGCTCTTACAAAGTTAATGTTTTATTACAAAGTAGTAATTTTAAAAAAAAAGGTTTTTTGTTTAATTGCATTTTATAATTTATTTGGATGACATAGATGGAGTATTTACATTAGGAAATTCTTGGAGGGTACCTTCCAATCATATTTATGAGTAGTTTGTCCTTCATAAACAACCTTACAGAGTGGGTGTTAGTTTGCAATGATACAAAGGCTTTGGGGAATTACTTCTCTGTAGCAGAGTTTTGATTGCATTATTGTGCTGTCAACAATACAAGTTTGAATGCCGAATTTGCTATTTTTATGTTTTTGAGTGGGTGCAAGCATCAATGTATATATCTTATTGCAGCTGAAGTGTCAGTCACCAGTCTCCTGTCAAAAAGCTTCCCTTTATGGATGGTTGCGATGATCTTAATTTGGGGGCTAAGCAGCCTTTGTGTGCTTCTCCAGCTCCTCTCCACCCCTTTGAAAGATTTAGTGATATTAGTGCTTTCTGTTAGGCAAGGACAAGTATGAAATAGCACCCAAGGGATGCAAATTATATTCATCATAATATGAAAACCATAGTGAGTATCAAAGAGCTATAAGGGACTCTTTTTCTTCAAAGAGTATCTATTTGATTGCTTAATAACCACATTACAAGATGTGTCTAATAGCTAAGCTATTAGTGAGAACAACAAATGGTCAACAGTTCTTAACATGGGGTCATAAACTTTCAGACTAGGTTACAAAAAAAAGCACCTTAAAACTCTGTCTTAAAATACTTAAGCCAAGTCCTCTGGGGTGCTGAGCATCCTGACAGCTGTAGCTTGACTCCTGACTTTCATTGATTTATGGGGGAATATCATCTGTATTTTAAAAAATATTTTAACCCATTATATCCCATTATATTGTCCTACAGAGGCATTCTATCTGGCATAATCATGGCTTGAAAAAGAAGGGTGTAAGACCTTGGTGTGTGATCTGCCTCTGCTGCTTTTCTAAGTCACAAATATTCCCAAAGCTAGACTCATTCCTATTGACTAACACAGGTGGCTGAATGGACGAAAAATAAGCTGAAGGTAATACTCTAGTTTAATTTTTGAAGCTGCTGCTAGCTGGACGTCCATTGTCCTTTTAGAGACAAATAATTTCTGTAACAAATGCACACACATAACTGTAAGTGTTATACAACCATATTGTCATACTACCAAAAGAGGTACCAGAGTACTGAGTGATAGCAACAGCACCTCTGGCATTACTGGATCATGTGGTTGTGTTTGTGCAGCATGGGTGAGCAGAGAAACGTCTGGCAGGCTCCTGCTCCTTACCATAAACTTCCACCTCTGTTTCTGAAGGGCATCTTGGCTACACTAAGATACTGGTAGCAGGGAGGAGTTAACTGCAATTTTTTTGTCCCTGCATCACCATGGAAACTCATGAAGATACTATAAAACTGAATTACAATTTCTTCTCTATCCTGACTGCTGGGACAGCACAGAAATGTCCCACACAAACCTTTAAGTCAGAGTGTGTTGGCAGGCTTTGGTGCACATGTTGACCTCCACCTCCTGGCACTTGGAGCTCTGATCCTGGTTCATGATGGAAGAGGATGCTGTTTCCAGACCAAACTGCTGTATGGCCTTCTTAGTGATAAAACTGACATTTACATTCAGAGGAAACACATAAGGAAGGTTGTTCTTCTGAGAATAACTCAAGAGAGGCTTCTGCAGCTGATTTGTATTCAAATGCTTGCAGGTAGAAGCTACAGGGAAAACCATGAAGGTTTTCACATATTTAATTTCTCCAGAAGGTGTGACTGTAAAGCAATCATGCTATGGAATATTGAAACAGTGTTGACATTCAAATGGCACTGCAGTATTTACCCTCTGTCCTAACTGTTCATAAAGCTGTCCAGTAGCCAACCCTCTATGCGTCACTTTGCATTGTTGCCAATTCACATGCACTGAAATTTTACTGCGGAAATCAGTGAAATGTCTAATTTTGCTGTATTCTTAGCCTCAGAACTTGAATACCAACTTGAATCAGCGATTCAAGGAAATCAAGCATGAATGCCCAAGGTGTTCAGAGTTCATTCACTCCTACTGAAGTTACCTATTCTAACACTGCATTAAACTCATGTGGCAGCAAGAGGAAAAACAGTGAAAATGGGTCCCTTGAAGAGTCTGCTTCTTTATTACTTTATATGCATCTGTTAAACTCAAATAGTATTTTTTTTCTTTTTAAGCTGTTCTCAATGGATATATTGTTTCTGCTAAAACACTTTGAAATACATAAATCAAACACTATAGAAATGAATTCTTACCCTCAGCAAATCTGGATCTAATTGGTTCTGTTAGGTTCTCAATAATGCTTTTCAAATGGATCAAAAAATGTCAGGAAAATCATACCTATTTTGTCTCCCATTCTGTGTCATGTTAACTGATTTTGCTGAAAGGGTCTTGGACTGTTAAGGTAAGGAATTTAGACTTAAAATTAGATCTGCTCAGAATTTCCTAAGAATTTCAATTATTTAGATTTTTATTAGAGAGTCTGCTCATGTATTCATATGATTATCTCACAGAATCACAGGACTGTAGGATAATTCAGGTGTGGAGGGACCTCAGGAGGTCTCTAGTCCCACTTCCTGCTTAAAGCAAGGCCAGCTATGGGTCTAACCAGGTTGCTCAGGGTTTTATACAGTTGGGTCTTGAAAGCCTTCAAGAACAGAGACTAAGTAACCTCTCTGGGCAGCCTGCTCCACTGCTGAGCTGTCCTTATGGTGAAAATGATATTCCTCATAGCCAATCTGAACTTCTGTTTTCATCTTGTGCCTGCTGTCCCTCATTCTCCCACCATGCACTGCTGTGAACATCCAGGTGCTGTATCTTCAGTATCCTCCCTGTAGGCACTGGGGGCTGCTGCTTGGTCCCCTAAAGCTGTCTCTTTCCCAGGCTGAAGAAGCCCAGTTCCCTCAGCCTCTTATCACGGGGCAAGTGCACCAGTCCCAACTATCTTGGTGGCCTCCACTGAACTTGCTCCAGTTCGTCCCTGCTTTCCTGTATTGAGCAGCCCAAAACTATTGTATCCTGGATGAGGTCTAATGAATACTCTGTAAAGGGGGTAATACCTTCCCTCTATCTACTGGCCGTGATTCTCAGGACACTGAAAAGCCCAGGACATTGTTGGCCATCTTTGCTGCCAAGGCATACCAGCTCCATTTAAGCAGAGGTGCTCCCCAACCAGCCCCAGCCCATATTGTTATAGGGGGTTCTTCCTTTCCGAGTGCAGGATATTCATGGGGTTTTTTTTTAATTACACAAGGTTGCCCTAGCCTGTCTAGGTCTCCTGAATGGCAACTCTGTACATAAAAACATCAGTAGGTCTCCCCAGTTTGGTGTCAGCTGCAAACCTGATGAGAGTCCTCTCCTTCGCCTCCTCCAGGGCATTGATTGACCCAGTAATCACTACCCTGAGCACAACCGCTGAACAGTTTTTTTGCTTATCTGGTTGTCTTCCCATTGCACCAGAATGCTGTAACTTGGTTACATTGGACATTGAGGGAGACAGTGTTAAAACCTTGATGAAATTGAGGTAAAAGACATGTGCTGCTCTTCCCTCATCCAAAAATCCAGTCATTTTATCACAGAAGACAACAATGATGGTCAGACATCTTTAACTCTTGGTCAATCCACCTTCTTCTCCTTCTTGTGCCTAGAAGTGTGTGCCAAAAGGATTCACTCCATGATTTTCTCAGGGACTGAAGTGAGGCTGACTGTTCTGTAGTTCTCCAGACCATCCTTTTGGCTTAGGTGCAACATTTGCATTCTCTGGTCACCAGGGACCTGCCCCAAGCTCCATGGCCTTTCACACCTGTGCATAAATATACTGACTTCGCTGAAATTCTGTGAAAGGACAAATTTGTATTTTTTATCTATATGTGCATCCTAGATATGCACCACAATTCAGTGCTCTCTTCTTTCTTACAGGATACATTTTTTAAAATATTTTTGCAGTTTAGCCACAGAGACCAAGATTCATAAAAAAAATAGTTACCATGGATCCACTGATTTTTAATAAAATAGTTCTGAAGATCTGGACATAGCGAATCTTTAGTCTCACTAGAAGCTTCAATTTTCACTTTGGCTCCCAAAGTACTAGGATAACTTTGACAATTTTATCCACCAGATGCATCTATATATGTTATTACCTATGGCAATGTCTTTGTATGGCTTACTTGGGGCAAAACTGAATAAACACTCTCAGAGGGGACATTCGGATATCTGCTATGTACATTTTCAGGTGAAAAAAGTGAGGAGGTGAGCTACAAGCAGAGGTACAGAGATAACTGGGGAGCTACATAAAGAAGAAACATAGTACTCCTACTCCTACTTGGAGTAGGTCTCTGAGGTACTGTCTTAAACGGAGGAGAGTCTAGCAGCTGGCTCAGCACTAGACATCTGTGTTACCCTCAGCTTGGGCTCCTTCCTCCAGCACCTGCTCTGGGGAAGCCCATACCACCTTTACAGGAGAAAGTGGGGGGACTTGTAGTACTCAGTGTGCTACAGGGTACCAAAGTAAACAGAAGTTGAACCAAATACTGGTGATCTGATCAAATTCCAGTCTTTGAGTCTTTATACTGAAGTCTCTTTTCCTTAAAAGAAGGATAGACCGGACACTGTCATTGCAGAAGCATTTTTTTGCAACATTTTTTGATTTTCCTTATAAAATTGCATTGTCTTCCAGTTCCTGCTATTTATGGATCATTTCTAAGAATTTGAAAGTACATAATGTATACATTATGTATTACTAGAGATGCACCTTTCCTGGTACATTCCTAGTCTCTTGTGGGGACCATCCATACACAGAAGTTTGATACCGTGCAGAGATCTGAGCCCGTGGTAGAACCACTGTACAAAGTGGCTGGGCTGCCAGCCAGGACTGAGACACATCGAGCGGTCAGAGGTGCATGTCCTGTTCCCTGGGTGCAGGGGCAGGGACAGAGGTCTTGATTGTTGTGCATCTGAAGTGATCACTATCTACCTGCTATACCTACCTTGATAAACAAATTTTAAATTTTATATCAATGACTGGTGTGGTTCCATTCTTGCAGCTATCCCGCACTGAATTCCCCCGTGACAGGGGGACAGTGTTTTCACCTCAGTTAAACCTAATTCCTGTCCTCAGGTACAGCAATCTAGTTATTGTCTTCTCTTGTCTTCTGTCTTGTTCCTTCCATTCTAACTTCCTTGATTCTTGCCACTTCTGTATCTCCATATCAGGGATTCTTCTCCATACCTCTTCATAAGTTCTCATAAAAATAATTCTGTATTATGTCATATTCATTCTTCAGTGTTTTGAAGCCTATTTCATGTTATATAACAAATTCCAGGTTGTTGAGGAATCCTCTTGGAATATTGCTTTCATGAACTTATTAACAATGCTATTAATAACCATTTATTCCCAATTTCATTAATTTCCATGCAACACTTATAGCTGGGACATATGTCCACTTTCCCATTGCTCATCAATTTCTTTCTTAAATCATCAGTGCTAACCAAACTGTGGTACACTTGAAATTTCACCACAATGCCTTTCACTGCATTTCATTTATTGACACTGTGTAGTGCTGTTTGCACAGTAAATGATTAGTTCTAGATCATCTAAGTTCTCATTTGACATCTCTTACAGCACACTTACTAATTCAGCGTAGAGCGTTGTCAAACAACAAGAACACCATCTTTGCTCCTACTCTAACCTCCAGTGTGAGCCACCTACAAATTTAACTCAAGAAAGTTTCATATATGCATTTTAAATAGAGTCTGTTTTATCTAGAACATCATATGATTTTGCTGCTTTCTGTAATGCTTTTCTAAATGAGAAATTGAACACCTTCAGAAAGCCAGTGAAAAGAGCAACCACCACCGTCCCTATTCCCATTTTTGTCTTTGGTCAGCTCAGGGTGAGTACATCCAAACAGTACCTCTATCTGAAACTACACTTTTCCTCTACAACTTTCTTTGTAACTTGTCTGAATCTGTTAAAAGTCTCATTCTTCATTTTTTTTTTTTGAGAAACTGACAATGAGATTCGTATCTGTCATTGCCTGAATTAGGTAGGTGGCCTTATAGATTGATATAGCCGCTGTGTTTTGCCCGTCACTGAGTATCACCTCTGCTCAAAAGCTTAAAGGATTGCATTTCTGGTGCTTTGTTCACACTTGTCCTTCTAGCTATTTACAGCTCAGCAGTTATGCTGTCTGCACCATCAGCTCTCCTCTTCTGATCTACATCAGTGCTCCTTCTGCCTCCTTTTTCGGCTGGCAGAGTAGTGCTCACATCCCTTCTGCCTTAAAAGCTGCCCTGTCCTTCCAGCATGCCTGGACTGCTTGGATCTGCATGGTCAGCAGGGATTAGCACTTTGTCAAAATGTTCCTTCTATCCTGCTGGCTTTTCTTTGGCATTTGTTGTCACTTTACAGCTAGCCTTTTTTTATCGATTTTAACCTTGGTTTGACTGTGTTTCCAAATAACTTAATCTTATGCATATAATTTTCATAGCTTGTTTTCTTTTCTTGTTTTTAATTGAGCCTTTTATTTTCCCAAAACATTCTGCCTATTTTTTTTTAATGATTTCTTTAGTGCTTTGTGTTGTCGCATTTTTCCTCGGTAAAATGCTTCTTTCATTATTTGCCCTGTTTACGCCTTCTAAGAAGTGTCTGCAACTCAACCGTATTTCTTCCTCAAATATTTCTCCTTATCTCTAGGGAGATTTCTGTAAAGAATTGGTCTGAGGCATCCTGCAAGGCATTGTCTTGCTTGCCTCTCTCACTGCCTGGAATTGTTGGAACAGTTCTCCTACTACTTGTCAGAATAAAATTAACCTCTTGTTACATCAATTTTTTGTTGGAGTTTAATATGAACTTAATATTTTTCCATATGTAGCACACAATCTTTGCCATATTAAGTAATTCTATAGACACTGACATTTAATGGTTAACACCTGTGGCACTGCCTTGCCTGGGTTTTGGTCAGATCATTTGGTGAAATTTGCATAATGGCCAGTAATCTCACCACAGTTTCAGCTTTCCCAGTTATTATTTCCATGAGCGGCTGTAATGCCACATGTAAGGTTCACATTTTCACTCACTTTCACACTCAGCCACTCAGGCAATCAGACAATTTCCAGGTTCTGGAGGCAATCCTGAATCTCAAGGTACCTTGATGATGATTTGAGCATCTAAATAGGTAATAGAGTGATCTGACTGAATTTCCAATGAGTAGCATTTTGTGGGGGAGGGGAAGACACTAGAGAGAGCTAAAATGGATGCAGCTCAAAAACAGAGAATATTTCTGAATGTAGCAGTATTTTAGAAAACAAGTGGTGTGCTATGAGACAGGATGAAAAGTTATTTCTGTGAAGAAATGCTGCACAGGCTATATTCATAATTAGTAGTAAATGGAACAAAAATGTCCCCGTACATGTAGTCTTCTGTTTCTTCTCACCAGAGAAACTGAGAGGGACATGTTTAACATGTTTCATGTGGAATATTTTAAAGCAAGAGGAAAATGCTGTTACTGAAGGGGCCAGGGTCTTGGGGGCGTTCGCATGTGCAGGCTGTATGCAATGAGACATGGGAATACATTCCAGCAAATGGAACAGTAGGGGACCGAAACAGAATTTGCCTCCTTTCATCAAGTTTGGATGTTTGAAACCAGAGACTTACTCATTATCAAGCCATTCTTTATATCCACAAGAGACATGCTGTGAGCAGAGATGCCTCTTAGAAATTTCCCCCTCGCTTTAGTTGTCTTCACTGCTCGCCAGTCATCACTGTCTCCCTGTCCTGTTTCATAAAGGATTTCTTGCATTTCCCTGACATCTCACTCTCCTTACAGCTTACTGTAATCTATAAAAAGACAAATTTGTTCTAAGGAGAAGGAAATGTTGAAAGCCAGCTGTGTCTGCAATGTTTCCTTTTTTTATCCCTTAAACTGGATAAATGACCTTAATGTTTACCTTCTGTTTACAGAGTAACTCTTCCCTATGTGCTTCCACCTACCTAGGACAGTTTTTGAAGTACAGTCAGTATTTACTTGCTACTAGTATTGAGTATATTCGATTAAATACCAATAGAGAATTTCAGCATTGACTCTATTATGTTGCTGAAATATTACCTCTATTGTACTTTAGATATTTCTATGGCCAGTTGCTACCAGAGCGAAAGTGGGATTTGATAAACTGAAGGCTTTCTCTGGAAGAATCCTGTTTTCATAGACCAGTGAAGATAATAGCAGACAGTGGTCTTGCAGTCATGAATGCAAATAACATCATTGATATGAGTAAACTACAGTTAATACTTTGTGCATGAAATTATGTATGAGATCAGTTAGGAATATGCACAAAGTAAGTAAAGTTCACCAGCGATTATGTTCAAAAATAAAAATGTACGCAAGGTTCTTTAAATTAGGAAACATTTCCATGCAGAGTACTTAATTTTCACCTAAAAACAGAATGTCAGATTTAAATAATGACAAAGATGTCTGGAAGATCAGCCTACAGTCTTGTAGCTTCAAGCTGCATTTTTTTTTCTCTTAATCTGGGCAACTATTTGCTTCACAGGTGTTTCCAGGAACATACACAAAACTTGAAATACTTTTAGTTAAACTGATAAGAAACACCTCTGTAGGGAGAGCTATATTTTGGAGGAAGCTGTAGTTTAGCCTCTCTGAGGCAGTCCAGAAAGTCATTCACATATTGTGCTGGTTTTGGCTGGGAGAGAGTGAATTTTCTTCAGAGTAGCTAGTATGGGGCTATGTTTTGGATTTGTGCTGCAGTCTTTATAATACAGGGATGTTTTCGTTATTGCTGAGCAGTGCTTACACAGAGTCAAGGCCTTCTCTGCTTCTCACCCCACCCCACCAGCGAGTAGGCTGGGGGTGCACAAGAAGCTGGGAGGGGACACAGCTGGGACAGCTGACCCCAAGTGACCAAAGGGATATCCCATACCATACGATGTCATGCTCAGCATATAAAGCTGGGGGAATAAGAAGGAAGGGGGGGACATATTCGGAGTGATAGTGTTTTGTCTTCCCAAGTAACCGTTACACATGATGGAGCCCTGCTTTCCTGGAGATGGCTGAACACCTGCCTGCTGATGGGAAGTAGTGAATGAATTCCTTGTTTTACTTTGATTGCTTTTGCTTTACCTATTAAACTGTCTTTATCTGAACCCATGAGTTTTCTCATTTTTACTCTTCCGATTCTCTCCCCCATCCCACCATGGGGGAGTGAGTGAGCAGCTGTGTGGTGTTTAGCTGCCTGCTGGGTTAAACCATGACACATATTTAAGTAGAAGCAAGGACAGACTTATACTAGATTTAGTATTTTCATGTGTTCTGCTTCAGAAGAGCTCTAGGTTTTATATTTGTTGTTATTTTAGGCTACTGTGTTGATGAAGATTTAGCTAGAAACCTTTCTCAGAGTCATTCTGTGATGCTTCTTCTTACCTGCCTGTATTTACATTTTTTGAAATATATTTCCCTCCCTCCCTCCTTTCCTGCCTGCCTGCCTTCCTGCCTTTCTTCTTTCTGGCCTTCCATATTTTCCTATAAATACACCTATAATCATGTAGGTAGTTATTTTTAAGTGAAGTAATATTTTTGTAAGGAATGGACACAAACATCTCCTGAGGGCAATGATATTTCCATATAGTGGGTTTATGCAAGATCTTAACTTGCAGCTAAAATTATATAATATCGTAAATATTCTGCTTTGGAATACTGATTTTAACTTGGATTCTTCTTGTGAACAAACATCTGCTTTAAGTCGTAAATCATCAGAGTTGAATACACCATCAGCATTATCTCCAAGATCTAACCTGAGACAGTTAAGGTCTCTGGGGGATTGGAAAAGGGCAGATATAGTAGCACCTATCAGTAGAGAAGGAGAATCCAGAGAATTATAGAGCAGGCAGCATAAATTCAATACTAGAAAGTTATTGGAACAATTTATTAAGCAATCAATTTGAAAGTACCCGGAGAATAATAAGGTGATAAGAGACAGCTAATATGGATTTGCTAAGAGCAAATAACGACAAACCAGCCTAATTTCCTTCTTTGACAGGATAACTGGTTTAGAGGACAAAAGGAGAAGCAGAAGATGTGATAGTTCGTGACTTGAGTAAAGCTTTTGATGATATCCCCTATGACACTATCAGGGAAATATGATGAAATTATGGGTGATAAAATTACAGTAATGTTGATGCACAAGTGGTTGAAAAACTGTAATGGGATAGTAGTTATCAATTGCTGCCTGGCAAACTGTGAAGGTTTATCACATGCAATATGACAAAATCCTAATCCAAATTCAGTGTGAGTGGATATTTTCACTAGTATTTTGGGGTGCTGGAATAAAGAGAAACCATTTATTTTCAGCATCCTGAAGGGCCTTACAAACCCATTCAAAGGCATGAGTAGAAGTTATCTGGGCTGAGTAGTATGAATAATGCCACTCCCTCCTCCAACTTTCCCTTACACTCTGCTATTCAGCGCTTGTGACAGCAATGGATATTGAAAATTAAGTTCTTCATCTAGTGATATTTTTCAGCTTTCACACTCTCTTTTTCAAGAAATAGGTTTCACTAGTTCTGTACATTTGAGCCCATTTAGTCCTCTATTTAGAGGCAAACCTGGAGCAAGTACTTTTTCCCCTTTGCCATTGCTTTGCTTTAGCTTTGGATTCATTTAATAGGTGAATTGAAATCAAGAAGATGAAATCCAACTGCAAAATACAAAGTGGAGGTAGAAATCAAATGAATAAATGGAAAAGGTCCTGCTAATCAGCAGGGCTGGGTCTGTGTGTTATGATGGATCAGAAAGTGAAAACAAGTCAACAGACATGGTAGGTACTTTTCCAAATAGCAGGCAGATGATATTCTAAAGTATTAATAGAATTATCATATGCAGGGAGATAATTATTCTGCTTTAGCACTGAATGGCCACTTGCATGCTGGATAAGTAATTTCTGATATAGAGTATTCAATCTACAAAACAGAAAGTCTATATGAATCCTGTCAGAAATAAATCTATCATTGCTATTGTTTCATATACATTGACTTCCAGTCACATTGTAGTCTCAGCTAAAGTTCTGTGCCAGTTTTATACATCATATTTTGAGAAGGATGTATGCAAGCTGGAAAGAGGTGAGAGAGCAGCTAAATTTAAAAAATATGACTACCAAGGAAAGATTGAAAACACTGCATTTGATTAGTCTTGTACAGAAGAAGACTTTATGGAGAAGATAGATGGGATCATGTGTAAAACATTTCTTATAAAAAGACAATATCTATTGGTCTTCACATCTGTTGAGAACAGGAACAAGAATTGGGTTTAATTTACAGTAATGAGAATTTATATTAGGAACTTTTATAAAAAAAAATCATTAATCTTTTAAAAACAATGCATAGGAAATTGGGAAATCCAAAAATCTATGTATCTTTAACTGTGCGCAGTGGGAACCTGCACCAGCCAGAGTGATCAGGATGGACTCCCTCAACTTTCTTTTCAGTGAGTGAATAAAAAAATATTGTTTGGGTTACAGCCTCCCAAGGCAGTCTTTACCAATCACCAATTAGAACTAGGAACTCCAAGTGAGGAATGCTCATATCTGCTAGGTGAGGGAGATTGAAATGGAAGAATTTGCAGATTTCTCTCCTGTTCCCTCTGCCCTCATTGCGTAGGAGCTTTCCTCTGGTCTTGTTCTCAGGCTAGTAACTTTCAGTAGATATCTGCTTTGCAACACGTTTTGTGTAGTCCCTTCTGGCTCTCCTGGAAAGTGTCTGATTTGCTTCTCTTTCTAAGGCCTGGCTGCAGGCTTTTTACCCAGCTTTTGCCTAGAGTCCCACGTGCTGAGCTCATGCTGCAGTCTCCCTAATGGCTATGCCTTTCAGTCCCCATGCGCTCCATGCTACATACCAGCCTGTTCTCCCATCTAATCGTACCCAATTTTTCCAGGGAAAGAACCATCTACTTCAGAGGGTCTCAATTGACCTAGAGCACTGCAACATTGTTTTAACATATAATGTAGAGTGAACTGTGAAGAAAGAAATCAAATTGTTACCAAATGATAATGACTGAATAGACAAGTAGCTGCCGGGGATGCTTTAGATACAGTTGATCCTGCCAGAAATTAGGTTGTGAATTCAGTGGTCTCCTCCAGACCTCTGTTGCTGAGTGGTCCCAGCTGAAAGAGTTTAGCAAACTGCAGCCCTAGATCTGAAAGCAGAGCAGGTTTGTGTGCAGCTGCAATTGTCTTTTTGGGCTAACGGGCATGGTACCACATTACCAAAACTCTTAGACTGCAAAGTGGTCTCAGCTTAACGTTCAGGGCTGTGCATATTGATCTGATGTGTTAGTTTACTTGATACCTCTAACCTGACACAGCATTGTGCTGTGTGACCACAGCCTGCAATTTCTATGTCAGCTTTGTATACAATCTCTGAGGCTGTCTCTCATCCGCTCTTCATAGATGTCAACAGGTACTTTTAACAAATATTCAAGTTATTAGCTTTTCTGATGTATTTTCTCTCATCTCCCCATTGACAAAAATAATTAGAAAGCATTTTTGGTGATCTGTGGCTTGCTGATGAAGCCATCCTGGCTTCCACTAGTATTTTCAGTAGGCAGTTGATGGTCTTAACAACATTTGAAAAATGATGATTCTTATGAAAGGTGATTAACTTGGTGATACCATTTAGTGCGTAGCTTGGATGAAAAGAGTTAAACCATGAGTTTAGCTGGTTTGACCAATACTGCTGAACACATTTTAATGTTGTTGTCCTTGTTTGTACTAGGGTCTCATGTTATGTGAATGAGGAAGGCAAAATTAAACCAGTGTGATTTCCTGAAGTACATAACGTATTTATAC